>NC_092200.1:9995693-11455693 GCF_043641665.1 Enoplosus armatus | reverse complement strand
ATGCCAGTTCAAGTCAGTCAACTCATTTAACTCCCCTAATACGCAGCTACACACATTAACCCTCTCCATCTCAGTCTATCCTCCTCTCCTCTTTCCTCTTCTTAATGTTTTTTCTTTCCTGCCGGCTCTGGATAAAAGCAATCTCCCTTCTTCGTCTCTCTCTCTTTATGATCTCTCCTCCCCTCAGACTCTTTTATCTCACTTGTTTCATTCCAAACTTCATTTTGATAAAAGAATTCTCCCTCCCGAACAAGTTGTATCTATAAAAATAAAAATTATACAACACTTACTTGCCAGTTATTTCACAGCCGAGCAATTAAATGAAAAAATGAAACGCCCAGAGTAGTTTCTGTCTTGTGTTTGTGTGAAACTTATGAGAAAAGCTGCAATCCAAGTATCTTTTAACTCTCATCACTCCTCCATACCACCTCATATCTGCACTTCTACAAAACTGTAAAACAATTTACAATGTCAAGTGTCTACCCTGACTGTTTTCATTCATGTTCTGGTCTGATAATGTGCAGCTTTCACAGCGTGTTGATTTAACTGCCCGATGTGGGATATCCAACGCTCTATTAAAACCGAACTCAGGGAAATCCCTGAAGCTCTATCCAGCATTTTTTCTCCCCTCCACAGTTAATCTTTTCATCCCCCCTCTCCCGCAAACCCCATCAAACAACTTTCCTCCTCTGTCTGTCCTCTATCATCCATCACCGCCTCCTCCTACCATCTCTGGCTCTGTGTCAGTGGTGGAGTCAAGGCCCATCTGTCCTCCCCTCTCACTGAGCTGTTAGACCATGTTCGCCACCCTAATTAACTTCCTGTCTTATCAGTTTCTGTGTGTGTGCGTGCATAGCGGCCTCTGACGCATGGCGGAAAATTAACACCAGTAATCAGACGAATCCTGGCTAGTTTAGTCTAAAGTTTCAAATTATTCTGACAGCACCAACATTTCAGGACCATATACTACAGTTAAAACATCAAAGTAGAAAGGAGGTCTTTTCTTTTTTTTATGTGCAAAGCAATTGATTAACTTTTCTGGTGTTTCCTGTGCAAGTGTGTATGCCTCTCAGTAAAACCTACCAGTGTATCTGCTGTGTAATGATATCAACCTTTATGGAGTGCGTGTAAAAAAAAACTCCTATTTTTAATTTAATGCAAGGTCTCTCTGCCAGCGAAGGACAGAGTGTTGTCACTTTTATTAGTCTCTTTCAGACAAGAAAAAGCTGTGTGCCCTGCTCCTCATTAGAAGCAGATAACACACACAAACACACACACACGACCTTGGCCTGACAAATGGTAGGAGATCAGTGTGTGTGTGTGTGTGTGTCCATAGAGCAGCGGGGGTTAAGGGAAGGCTTTTCAAGTTGTGGAGTCCAAACTATGCCAATGAAAACAGAGTCCTTATTGGAGCCAGACAGCTGTCTAAAAATACAGACAGAGACACAATATGGAGGATGACTAAAGCATGAATCCTTCACAGGAAGTTTGACTGAAATGCCTTCGGAAACACCATTCTTCCATTCTTCCACTCTCAGACTCTTTATTAGTGTATCTACCGATTAATCCATTACACCAGTAGTGATAAAAGCAATTGTCTTTTTTTCATTTCGGTCTTTCTTAGTATCTCTGTGATGTTTTGTGAGCTGCACATAAGAACATCTCTGACTCCATAACTTCTTCTTCTGCTGCAGCACGAGTTACATAGGTTTAATATACACTCAGTTGCCAGTTTATTAGGTACACCTAGGTAAAACTGATGCAGTCTAATACAACAGACTTCAATAAATCCTCCCTTCATGAAGCTTATAATTTGTTTTACAGAGGTGTTGATTTCAACTGTATGTTCATTTTGGAAGATTTAGTTTGTGGTGCTGTTTAATTGTATTGCATTATACTGACAGGTGTTTCTATTATTTTGTCCAGCCCATTTATCTCTGTATTGGATTACACTGCATTCATTTTAGCTAGGTGTACCTAATGGACTGGCAGCCCTCAGATCCAAAGAAGACTCTTGGACAGAAGATCATCTGGAGCCGTTTTGGCAAAGTTTCCTTTGGGATAACATAAACTCTGGTGTTGGATTGCACATATTATTCATTCCTCTTGGAGAAAAGCGTTTGCAGAGACTATAATTTAGATCTCTTTCCAACTGCAAATCCACCCAAGAACTAGTCTGGGTTTTTAGACAAATGAATGACTACGATGACAGGCCAAATCTTTTGAAGACGATGGATAAGCTATTAAGTGTAGAATTAATAGTGCATTGACACATTTGGGCTAAATCAACCTTTTAGAAACTTTTCCATGAGCAATCGATCACAGAATATTTGTTAAATCTTGCAGCTGCATGCTTCACGTGAATATTAGAACTTTTTATAAGCAAAAAAACCCCCACAATTTTAAGATGTTATACTTTCTCCATGGCCATAGGAATCACGTAAAAACACAGATGATGATTAATAAGAAGGCGCTTTTGAGAGCCAACACTGTGTGCATCTGCTCACCGCTCCTTCAAAGACGCTGTCGTAGATGTTGTCGGTGCCACATTGAGGGCAGGTGAAGGTGAACCTCTCACAGTCTTTGTAGCGCTCCTCGTCGGTCAGCTGGACCGGAGCTCCCAGCATGCCATCGGCCTCCTCCTCCCTCTGGTACTGTTGCTGAGCCCGGAACTGACTTGGGTCCAGTCCTGGCATGAACAAAAGATTGTTTTCTCTTGTCGCATTTCTTTTTTATATTGATCTACAATAATTAGAACAAATGTTTAAACAGACGGAGCAGAGCAGGCACAAATAATTTGGAATTTTCCATCCAAACCACTTAATTTTATGACTATTAGACAACAATGAAACATCTATTTTGTACTTTTATTAGACTGTTGTGATATTAGGTGTGACAACTTTTCTATGTTTGGCTGCCTCAGCTGTCAACAGACTATAAAACAGGAATTATGACACATACACATGAACACACACACATAAAGAAGGATTAGTACTATCACTCAAAGTAAGCTGTGCCCCACAAATACCTCATGGTGAGTGTTTATTTATAAAATATTATGTCTTTAAAGGGCAAATGAGACTTTAATCCCAAGTGTTATGCAAGTTGATGTCAACACCTATTAAAAATCCTTCACTCATTTAATTCTAATTAAATGCTTTCATTGAACATATGATTTTTAGGGTAACCTGAAATTCTTCAAGTCATCATTTAACACCAGAATGACGTTGGGCCACCCACTCTCAACAAAACTAGTCCTCTACAGTCATTCACTTACCCAGCCATGTGGCTATGAGCACGCTGTCGATGCCCTCGATGGGGTCACAGATGCGGGACACCACAGGGTGAATCTGCTGGGCAAGGTAGTAATGATTGTCCAGACTGAGACCCTCCTGCTTTTGGAGCTGCTCTAGAGCATAGGCTCTCTGACTGGCTGCCAGCGTGGAGCCGTCCTAGGGGAGAGAGAAAAGACATACAGTAGTTGTCTTTATACTATAGGATCGTACACTACAAGGTTCTTACATTGGTATATATAATCTAAAATGACTAGAGGACCAGTGTCTCAAGAGATGATATTTTTGTTTCTCTCATGTACACACACCTTGCAGATGATGTAAGAGACTGTATCTCCAGCTTTGACCCGCCGACCGCCCTGAGAGTTGATCCATAGAGCCACATGGACGTGAGGGAGGCTCTTCTTATCTGGATAGTCCTGAGGATCTTTAGTCAGAGCCTGGAGGAAAGAGAAAGAGAGCAACAATGAACAGACGGGTAATATTAGTCAAATACAATAGAATAAACCAGATAAAGACATAAACGCAGTAAACATCTTCCAGAGCCTCACATAGGGTGTGCTGGTTTGTCTCTACATGTTTCCCCACTTGAGTTTCTTGTGCTTTAGTATTCTATTACGTATGCATCAGTTCACTGTACATGTCAACTGCAGCTGTACGCAATGACAGCTGGTTGCTTTTCTATTCAGGAGGGGAAATGTACACACATACAGCCGTGTTCTCACCTTATGTATCTCATACTGGTTGAGTGGTATGGTTCCATCTGCTACTTTCTCTCCCACCTCCACCAGGTGTTTCTGGATGTTCTCCACAATGACATCGCGATTCTGGTCCGACAAGATCTGACCGATCACGTAGCTGCAAGAACAGAGTGGATGAACACATTTTATCATGCATAACAAGAACTTAAAAAGGTATTCTTTATCTTTAGAAAGCAGTACATTTGATGTCCTTTGCAATGTCTGATATATGTTAACATTGTAAAAGGGTTTAGCTAACGTACTTGCCACATTCCTTGGCCAGGTCACACCAATCTCTGCGGACAATGTCCAAGCCTTTGAGCTCCTGCTTGACACTGTATCGTCCTTCGCCATGGTTCTCCACCACCAAGGCAGCATATTTCTTCTTCTTCAGCAGTAAAAGTGACTTAAACACACCGTCAATGTCGATCTCCAGCAGTTTGTAGAGCTTGTTTACTTCTGCCTTCACCTAGAAGTAATAAAACACACATGCATTTTGTGAAAATGTCAAATATCGAAACAACAGAAGAAAAGGAATATACAACTCGTCTACTGCACACCTTATTGCCAAGTTTGAAGACTTCTTCCAGAGACCTGCTGTTGGTGTTGATCATAATGGAGTCAGTATCTCCGTAGATGACTTCCAGATTCATCTTAGTCACACAAAGAAAAGAACAGAACAGAAGACAATTAGTTTCCAATTAGGGCTACAATAAACCAAATATATTGAAGAAATGGAAATACTATCTCTTACAACACTAAATGTGACTTTATAAATTGTCTGAATCCTATCAATTCAAAATGAAAACATCAATGATACCTAACCAGAAGTTCAAGAGATCGATTAGCCCACAGTTCAATCTGGAAATATATATATTACCAGCTTTATCATTATTATTACTACTACTATGGGAGTACTAGTATAAAGAAGCAGTAACATATTTAACACCCATTTATTTTACACTGCCTTATATTTCTTATATCACTATTTAAAAATACTATATTGCTATTATAGTAGTTTAATATTTTCCATTATAAGCAAAATCATAATATTCTTATTTTCCTTCATGATAGAAAATACATTTTCCTTGACAAGATTTGAATTATATTAACTGATCAGGGCAAACAAACAAACAAACGCATGTTAAAAACCCACCTTCTGAACCATGTCTTTGGTGTGCATCAGAATCTGAAGGAGAAAGCAGACCCAACAGTATGAATGGGGACTGACACAAACAACAGAAAGCATTACAACACGTACAACACAAACAATGATTAAACATTAAGTTTCTATGTTATTTATTCTGTCTGTGTGTGTGGTGTGTGTGTGTGTACGTGCATTTGTGTGGACATGGGAGCAGAGCAGGTGACTTGCTTTTAAATGGGGGATAATTGGCTAAGAGGGCAATTATGAGAGCGTGCTGTGACAGGCGTCTTTTCAACCCACACACCTCCCAGCCGGGCAACACACACACACACACACACACACACACACACACACACACACACACACACACACACACACACACACACACACACACACACACACACACACACCTTAATGACTCGTAATGGCCTTTATCACCCGCAGAGTGAGTGACGGCCAAATAAGAAAATTCTGTTAACGCAGGTTGTCCACTGTGTGTGCGTGCGTGTGTGTGTGTGTGTGTGTGTGTGTGTGCGTGCCTGCGTGCGTAAGAGGGAGAGATCCGAGCAGCAGAGGGATCCCAACAGGTGGGGGCCCAGAGGAGGGGAGGGCAAGGTGGGGGCTCCGGGTGGCTAATCTGGGGGGTCGGAGGGACGGAACGCAGTGTGACCTGTCACCAGCAATCTGCTCCTCAATCAACCACGGTCACATATATACACACCCCGACTCACACTGGGGACAAGGACGTGGCTATTTCAGAGTGTGAGGAAGGGGCGGGGTCGGGCGGCAGCAGGATTGGGAGGGGGCGGGTGGTCCCACTCCCTGAAACCAGAGTGGGACTTAAGCATGCTTTATGGACTGCTACATACCAGTGTACAGCGGGGAGAGTTTTGAATCATTCACAGGACAGCCTCCTCCAATAGGGGCTGCAGTCAAGGTCAAGGTCTCACCACAAACACACACATCTTGGCCTAAGCACATAGGCACTAAATTGTGCTGCTAAGCTTTAATGCAGACAACATGAGCAGCCTGTCTGTGCTAGTTTAGGAGGGACGAGGAAAGGGAGAGAAAGAGGAAGATGAAACAAGTCACACATTGAGTGTGCAGGTAGATAAATATTCAGAACAAAACTCTACATGACAAGTTTTGAGACATTTTCATCACCTCCAAAAAGAAGAATTTCAATCAATTTCTGTGGCATAAAATCCTTCAAGTCATGAAAGAATTAACTTTTAAACTCAATTGCATTTAGTGAGTGTAGAGTAGGTTATTTAGTTTATTTACTTTAAGAAATGAACATTGTTGAGAGAGATAAAGCGTCACTGGCTTCCTTTTTAAAATTACACACATTTGAAAAAAATTCTGAACATGAACTATAATCAAAGGCTTCAACTCAGAAAGGCTGGAGTCTAAAGTAAAGCAGGACACTAACACAAGGGTTGCAGATATACAGTACAGTAAATATCAGGTTGGGAAAATCAGGGTATAGATACTGAACAGGACATCTTCTGTCCCTAAAACAAACGCCACTGAGGAACTCTTGAGCACGGACCTTCAGCTGTGTCTGCGCTCAACAGTCTAATGTTTGGTTAAAATTTCTCCTGAAACACACATGACAGCATGTTGTTAAACTGGTGAAATTGGGGCCAAGATGGCTGAGCATAATTGAGTCATTAGAAACAAAACCCGAAGCAGCGCAGCACTGTTGTCTGGGCCTGACTGAGCAGAGAGCCAAGCTAATGTACTGGCCAATTTTTGGGAGGCTTTTTCTTCTTGTTGGGGGAGGTGAAGAAAAGTATTTTCCCAAAGAAGCAAAGATTTCAGGGACATCAGAAGTATAAGAACTAGGGTACGCTGATACAGATACTGAATGGAGAGCCACCTCAAAACAAAACAATCTCTTAATGTTAATAAACTTTAAACATTAAAATGTAGCCTGTATTATAAGCTATGGACTCTTCATTAACACTTTTCACCATAATAAAACAGCAAGAGAGAAGCGCTGAAAGAGGAGACAGAAGTGGAGGCTGAAATGATCACAGAATAGACAGAAGGAAAAGGGCAGAGAAGTGATGAATAGAGAGATGTGGGAAAGATGGGGGAGAAGGAAAAGGGAGGCAAGGGGGGGGGGGTGGGGTGGGGAGGAGAGCGAGGTGAGAATGTGTTGATGTAATTGATGTGTGGACTCATTTAGACAGGTTTTCCATATGCTGTCACTTCCAGCAGGACAGACTGCTCTGAGGAATGAGTAGCGTGAAAGACGAGTCGTTTGACCATGATGCAAAGTGTGCAACTGACAGTGTGTGTGTGTGTGTGTGTGAGCGCTCATCTTTAAACACATACCAACACACACATACTATATAGACCAATGCAAACATACCAGGGGGTAAAAAAGAGTGTGTGTGCATGTCTTACCTCTGATGACTACACTAGTCACCACCATGCATGCCGCTCATACTGGAGCAAACAACTGAAAAAGCTTGACAGAGGACTCGTATTACTAACGTTATCCTGATACTGTGTCTTTCCTTCAGAAATACAACCAACTAGATTATCCAAAAGGGAATGACGTAGAACTGCAACAATTAGGCTTTTAATCAATTAGTTGATAGACAAAATGAATCTACAACCATTTTGACAATCGTTGGATCATTTTATTAATTTTCTTTTAACAAAAATTCACTGGTTCCAGCTTGTCAAATGTCAATATCTTCTTGTTTTCCTACTCTTCTATGATCTTTGGGTTTTGAAGTGGTGGAGGGACAAAACAAGACATTTGAAAACAGTCAGACAATCTTCGCCATGTCCAATTTTAATAGTTTGATATCTACAATGAGTCAAGGCCAATCTCCTATTTGCCCTATTTTCTACTCTTTCTAACTTTATAAAATCTGTTAAAATCTCCCCAATTACTATTTCTCACACCGTAAAACAACACTCAATCTTCTTATGTTCCTGCCACTTCTCGGCTCCTTGGTGTTAATACAGTGTAATTAGACTGGACAGTGATTGAGCAGCTCACTGGCGTGAGTGAAGTGCTCCCGTAGAGTGAGGGATCAGGACAGAAGATTTATGGGTAGAAAAGACTGAATTTTTACACTCGTACTCAGTATCCCACCCCAACCTTCCTTTTCAGGCCACAATATAGGTGAGTTTGCATTCTTTGGGCTGTAAGAGGTCAAGGAGGTTCAGAGGTCAAATGAGATGGCATGCCTTGTATGCATACACTTTTCTATTAACTACTTCAAGCTTCAAGGCAATGCAGTCCGCAGCTCTTTCAGACCCACCAGATTTGGTTCTGTGTAGAGTTCTTATGTCCCTGCAGCTTTTTAAACCCTGCACAGCTTACAGGTAACACTTTCTCTTTGTACTCCCCATTTTTAAAAACATAATGTACCCAACAATCTGCCTTGAGACATGAGGACGCAGACTTCAGGGCGCCTGACCCTGCCAATGTTGCTAAAAGATGTAGTTGGGTTAAGTGGTGCTACCGTAGTCTGTAACACTCAAAGCTGCCATGAAGTGATCGAGGGAGACAACTACAGGAGCACAGGTCCATGACGAAAAACAAATCTGGTCCAGCTGACTAGTGCAGTTGAATAAACCCAAATCAAGATTAAGATTTTCAGAACAGCTATTAAGTTGGAAAACACAATACCATTAACACTTTTTAATACCCAGTCCTTAAAGCTCACTGTAAAACCTGCACCACTGTCTTTGACTTGAGTTTTCCTTTTTAATTTAGTGCTTTAACAATGTCTCATGTCTTTTCATGTGCACCTGTGTGTCTGCACATGAGTTGTACCTATCAGCAGAGTGTTATTGCACCCTGTCATGCTAATTGATGAGTGGTTCAGCCTTGTTGTGATATCCGCCTTTTCCCAGCTGTTGCTCAGCTATTTGTTGGCCTTATCTATTAGGGATTCATGTGTCTTGTTGTCATGTCCCTCTCATGTATTCTGTATTTCAATCCACTTCCCCGCCTCCTCTTCAAAATATCTTTTGTCTTTCGCCAGCCTGTCATTTTAAATAGGAATATGGGTCTTAACTGGCGTGCACTGGTTGAGTGACAAATGGTTTATAGACTGTATTATCTTTATTGCTTCCTTTCAGACAGAATGGTAAGTAGACAAATGAACAAAGTTGCTTGCTCATCTAAAGGGCATCCAAGTCCCACCCTCAATTCATTCTGAACCCATCTACACACACACATGCAACATACACCCCTCCGCTGATCAGCAGATCAGATGCAGCATGTTAAACCTCAGTGCGGCAGAGGGCCCTTGTAAAAAGAGCCTGGGGCACCAGTGACGATTGTTTTGAAAAGCACTCAGCTGAAAAGCATTTTGGGATGACAGTCGGCCGACTGAAATAGCACCTGTGGAGGAACACACCACTGTCAGAGCTGGGGGGGGGGGCCTTGTAGGCACAACACGTACACAAGGGGCATGAGTATGCGTGTACACACACCCCCTCTTTCACTAACACAATCTCACACACAAAAATGCATAAAAGATTAAGAGTTTCTCTTCTGCTAGTGTGAGCTCTCATGTGCATACATGTCCATACACACACAGAGTGAAAATCCTTCTTTCACTAAAATGATTTCACTTGCATGCAAGAATACACACACACACACACACACACACACACACACACACACACACACACACACACACACACACACACACACACACACACACACACACACACACACACACACACACACACACCTGTCCTGGCAGATGCCATAGCTGTGTTCTCATGTCTGCTGCTGGGAGGGTCAATCTGTTGTAAAGCTGCGTCTGATTTAATACAACCGGCTGAGATCACAAACGCTGGCGTTCATCGAAAATAACTCTGCAATGACAACAATCCTCCCGCTGTGTGGTCAATTAAGAATATGGTACTTTAATAGCTGGAAAGGACACATACTGATGCGTCACTTCACCCCAGGCGCAGCCAAAGTAGTCTCCAATTAATTCTTAAAATGTTGTCAGGCAAATAAGTAACGTACGTGTAGAGAGTCAAAAGGGCTCATTAAAATGTGATATTTGAGAGAGCAGACAGTAGACAGTTTGTCATGACACATCAGCTTCATCAGCGTCAATCTCATACACTGAGTCAGGTCAAATTTGTATAAATATATTTCTAACTGAACTTTAAAGCGTCTATAAATAATTTTATAATAATGTATCGAATGAAAAATGTGAAAGGGGTCGCTCGTGATTGAACTTTTATTTCAGTAGGTTTTGGCTTCATGGAGATTTACAGCAGGTTTCAGCTCATTGTTTCGCCATCCTCACTGTTTTGGTTCACTCGCACTATTTTTTTGCGAAAAAGCTCCAAAAACTCACTGTACACTACCTGCTCAGCATCAAACGGTACACAGACACAGTTAGCGACTAGCTGGTGAACATAGTGGAGCATTTAGCAGCTAAAGGGGCAGATATTTCCCTCTGGAGTTGGTAGAGACCAAAAACAGAGCTAAAAGAGAGAGAATATTGGACTTACATTCATCAGGTGGACACAAACATGACTCCAAATGAATGTTGCTCCGTAACTGATGGATGTTTAAATAAGCAACTGAAAATGACTCCCAGTTGGCCAAAAAATATGTTATTGCAGGTTTAGATTTCTTCCACCTTTCTACTTGCCCTAAAGTCAAAGTAAAAGTATATTGCCACTTGGGATCATAAATCAAATACCAAGCCAATGACCAAGCAGAGAGATATTGTTGTACAATTCAGTCAGTTAAAACTGTCAAATAAGATCAGAGAACTGACTAGACTTGTAGTTACCAAGAATAGAAAAACATTAAAGTTATGGTAAAATATTCGTTTCAAATAACAAAAAATGTATCAATAATAGAAACAGTCATTGATTAATTTTCTGACAATTGTCTAATTATAAACAGCAGGAAACCAACAGCTACATGATGTCATTTTGCTGATGCCTTATCATCGCAACGATGCAGTGAAGTTGATTAGAGGATCACGTTCATTAGGTCATAAATCAAGAAATGTTGAGGTTTCAATAGAACAAAAACATATGTATCACCTACTCGCCAAGTCAGCTGAAACCCTGAACTAATTATCCTCTCATTTACAACTCCATCAGTGGCCCTGATAAAGACACCATATGTCAGATCAATCCCTAATAAATTATAATCCCTGCCATTAGCCCGGTCTCACATGGCCTCATTAGTAGGTGTTACTAAAGTCGCAGTTTGGATTCTGAAACCTTGTCCTGTCCACTGTCAGCCCTCACAGACAAGCTATTGTAGCCAAAATAGCAGCGCTGCTCCCATGTGACTATTTGTTAAGTCCACTCCTATCAGGAGTAAAGCCAGCTCTTTAAGACCATGGAAACATGCAGGCCTCATTTCCCCAGACATGGGCATGCTTTACATGCATGGGCTGACACACAACACACACACACACACACACACACACACACACACACACACATGTGTGACAGGCTTATGTATTCTTACGTCTAATTCGGGGAAATGTAAAACTGAACCCGGTGATTCTGAGACAGCAGCATTTGAGATCCTGAATGAAAGAAATGGGGACAACAATATTTCCTCGCACAGCCACGACACACACACACATACACACGAGACATGATGAGGGTGGTTTAGGTATTCCTATGCCTAATTCGGGGAAATGATTTGTGATTCTTGAGACAAGAGGAATGATACAGAACCTGAATGAGGGACACCAGGGGCAACAATATTTACTTAGACTCATTACAGGCACACGCACCCTCACACACAAGCACACACAGAGGTTTAACCTAAACCAAACTTTGACCTCTACACACCCTCGGTTCTGTTACCCAAGGCAGCTTCTATCCTTCACTCTGCATGCCACCCAATAATGTCAACTACGAGCTCCTGTCAGGCTGTTTTTAAACACAAGGACAGAGACTCAATTACAGCAGAATGGCTTTCGGGAGTCGTCCTCCCTCCTGAGACACACACACACACACATACACACCTGCTAATGGTTGTCAGATTTGCTGGCAAAGGGGTCAGAGATCAAACCAATCGTCGTTCCGCAACAATCAGCAGCTTCCACCGGCCTCTGTTGTTAACATCACTCGATTAGGAGGACTTACACATAGAGTTTTTGTTCAGAGACAAGTGAAGATTTACACGCTTTCTAAATAAAAGTTGCAAAACTAAAAACACTGAGTCATTTTGTGTCCTTACTAACATTTAAAGACACCAAAGAGGAAGGCAAAGCAGCTTTTGTGGTGCCCTTGACTGTTAACAGACACTTCTCTATTTGCTATGACTAGCAACATTAACACCAGCACAGGAAATTAACACCAACGACCGGCCAAATGCTGTAGAGTTTTTCCTGCAACTGATCTCTGATCTCCAAGAGTGTCTGCAGAAAATCCTCCTTTCTCTAAGTGCAATTCTCTCTATTTGTCAGCTGAAGTCAGGGATCCACCAGCCAGTGGTCGGTGGACAATAAAAGTCTTCCTGGCATGACAAAAGCATTTATCAGCCTATTACAAGTTGTCTGTGTTTCATATATCGGTTTCTGTGCACCCAACTGTTCTCTGGCGAACATACAAAAGAACCCAAAATAACGCTGAGGGGATGAGGGGGACATCAATCTGTGGCTGTGTAATCCTAAACCTTCACCTTCCTCTTAATACCCATCATCCCCCCCTTAATACCCACACATACCAGGACAGAGTAGGGCCACAACAAATGGTCCCCCGACAAAGGGCAGAGTTCGGCCAGTAGCACTTGTGCACACACACGCATAGACACATGTACGTCAACACATACATGCAGACACTGATAGATGCAAGACATACTCAAGAAACACACACAAGAGTCAGGAGGGGAGCTAAGAGGGGGGTTTTCCCCTCTTAACTTGGCAAGTCTGATCAGAAGAGCCACCGCCAAGGGTCTGTCATCCCCCCTCTAACCCACCCTCATGGGCTGAGAAACCACTGTGGCCCCCGGCCTGACCCGTTCTGCCACAGGGGAGGGGGTTGGGCCTCATTTTAAAACGAGAGTGAGAGAAAGATGAGAGCTAAGCCAATCAATAAATACACAGAACACATGCACATTCACCCGCACACTCGTCCAAACAGATGAAGGGAAGGCGCTGAGGGGCGGGAGGGTGGTATTTACACTGCGGAACGAGTGGTCAGTGTACGTGTTACAATTACAAAAATAAAAAGCCTCCTAAATCATGATATGAAAGTAGAGTGCAAATGTGACGATTAAAATGGGGGGCGGGGGTGCAAACGGCAATATCCACAAATACACTAGAATCCCTGCTATAAATGCCAGCTGGCCTTTCTGGCTTGCTGCAGTCGGAAAGAACTACTTGGCTTATGGTCATTTAACTTTAGGGTTCCATACAAATTCAATAAAACAGCTTCATTTTGTTTAAACTGTTGCCTGAACCAGAGTGTCAGAAATGACCCACAGCCTGTGCTTTTATAGAAGCTGGCTTTACTTTGGTATAGTCAGTCCAGCTAAAAGTAAAAAACAGCTGAAATTACTCTCTGTAATGTAATAACATTTCTAAATTCAGTTTTAGACAGTCGTGGGTAACTGAGTGCAGTTTGACCACCTGAGATATTGAACTTAACTTTCATTCAAAGATTTTGAACAGAATATTTCACAAATAAATGTCCAAATATAGATTTCGGAGAGTACTAAATTATCCATGACAACATTATTGACAGTATCTTATTTACAGTGGGACTCCCTGGTTGTGTTGATGCCATGCTCTCCCCCACAACACACAACCTGCAGTATAAATAGGTGTGCCGAGGATCATGGATACAAAGTAAACAAAACACTAATATTGAGCAGATCTCCTGCTACCTCAGCAAGTTGAGGTCCATGCTATGTACTCAGCACACTGTGGGTTCAGATCTGACCGATGACCTTTTTCATGCACGTCTCTCCAATCAGTCATATCAGTCCCTACTGTAGCCAATGTACTAATGTAGTAAAGATCTAATAAAACATAATCCAATTTGTTGCCTGTTCCTTCAGCGCACTGGGTAACTTCAGAAGGCTGAGAAAACTCTGGAGGCAATGTAGGCTTAAAGAGTAGCTTTAAATGATCTGAAACCATAAAAATACAAATAAATCTGGTGGTTATTCCAGGCCAGAATTCGGTATATATATAGAAACAAAATTATTGTTTAGATTATACAAAATGCAGCAGCAATGTTAACTGCTCAATTTATAGCTATTATAAAAGCCCCCTTATTTGACTTATTAAGTTTTAGCATAGACTTTGGCTTTCAGGTTTCAAACCAGTGAATGTGATTGCCTGAATCTGTGTCAGATGTGACAGACAAGACGCATTCCTTCAAGGTTTCCTCTTTAACTCTGACACTGGTCTTTGATTTGTTCCCTAGGCTAGGCTTAAGCTTTCTGGAGAAATAGCTCTTTGAAGTCAACAGTCTTCACTTCTGTAACAACTGGTGAGAGGACTGGAGGGCATCTGTACTGAGTTGGACAGTTTCTCACAAAAACTTAAAATATATCTTCTTATCCAGCATTTACGTTGAAAATCCAATCACATAAACATTGAAGTCTATTACATGACCCTGGATGTATTGTATTATTTTTTAACTTCTTCTAACTACTACTTTTAACATTTTATGTTTTAACTAATGGCTCCTATGTTCAATTCTTGTAATTTAAAATCGTATTATGTACATTATAGAATTTTCTACAAAAGATGGTCTTATTTCTTTATTTGATCGATGAACACTCAAACAAAATGTCAGCATATTCCCTGACTACTGTTGTAGGAAGGTTGCGCAGCATAATCCAACTGTTAAACAACCATGGCTCCAAATAGAAAATGTTTGTTTAATTATCTCCCTGATTTTCCTCAATGACAAAAATCTGCTTAGTGTGCACCCTACAGCTCTGTGGCAGAATACTTCCAGATAAAGAGATAATGACCTAAATATTTGGAATAACTTGCACCCAAACTGCTACCATTTGGCTACAAAACACTTTGATGATGTCAGAAGAGCTGTTTTAAAAGTTTTAAAAAGTTTACTTCAGCAAGCAGTTTTTGAGGGAAGGTTAAAGTGGTGTAATGCTAACTAGCTACATGTTTGTTGAGTCCTCAGAAGTAGGGGGATTTTTGACTGAGGCACGGATTCTGTTATGTTTATTCAAGGCTCCTAAATTATCAGAAATACGTACTTGAATTAATCCTCAAATATTCAGTTTAACATGCCTGCATACAAGTGCAGCAATGTCACCATTTCAGACAATGGAAATGTAGCTGACTTCGTGGTTCAGAGTAGTGACACTTCCTGGATAAAATCAAGCCAGAAAGAGGTAAAATGTAATTAACCCATCCACCTCTGGCTGTTGACAAAGATACAAGCAGCGAGTCTGGAGGGAGAGAAACTCCCACCTGTCTCAGCGAATCAAATGTGCACCTTTTACAATGTAGCTGTCAGCCGAACAACGAGCTTGACTGGAGGCACAAACGAACTGACAAAATAACACACACACACACATACACACTGAGTTACTGCCCTGCCCTCTATTAGGGAGCACAATGAGTGTGTAAGGGGATCTTAATGAAGGACTCCCCTGAGGCAAAGCTCGACGCCTCTGCTGAGGATGTGTACTGTTAGAGCTCATTAAATGAACATGAGTACTACCACTGACATGGTGGGAGAGAGAGTGTGTGTGGTGTTCACTTACAATACCAGATTTAGCCGTTTATGTCATGCAGCACACATGCCTCTTTGCACCAATTTATTGAGCATGCACGCCCATGTTGTTCCATTTGTGTGTGTTGAAAGAAGTCGTTACTCAATCAGACTTTACATGGAGGGAGTGTGAGCTTCGTGTATGTGCCTGTGGCGTTTTGTAACTGGAAAAAATACTTACAGAAAGCTATTGATATCACACACACACACACACAGACACACAACAACAACAGGTCTCTTGTTCTGATAAAATGAACTTGAAGGAATAATCATATTTAGAACCGGGAAGGGCACAGGGTGACGGAGAAGGAGATAATTTTGTGGAGAGAAAGGATGACAAATGTGAGACAGGAGGAAACAAATAGAAAGAAAGAAAATGGAATGGTGGAAGGAGTGTTCCACCATGTGGAATTTGATGTAGCAGTGCCCTCTGGTGGATGAAAATGAAAGTATTTTCATTTCTATTGTACTTTTGTTGGCACTCAAGTAACTCTGAGGACCAGAATCTAAATCACAAAAGGACTGTAGGACATCCTCATTATTTAATCCGTCTCTGTGTTTGAATGGCCTGCTAATGTGCCACTTCAGTTTAACCACAAGCTTCTTTTAGCTCCATTTATTTGGATCTCTATTCGCTGTCAGGGATGCGACAGCTAAAACTTTTGGGCTACAGATGTGTGTATGTCCAGTATGTGGGCTTGACTCACCTCTCTACCCTTGTGTGTGACCAGGGCAGCAAGTGGCTTGGCATAGAAGCGGCTGTAGCTGAATCCCAGGCAGCCGTACATACTGTTAGCAGTCAGCTTCAGAGCCTTCTGACGGATGTCATACTGATGGACAAACAGACTCAAATTAGGATTAACAGATTTGAGGATTTCATATTCATATTCAGGTTATGAATATTTGATAGTTTACAAGTTGTCTTAGTGGTAAATAAAAATGGTTGACAATAGAAAGAGCGTAATTTTGTGAATATCTCAGGTGAAAGACTATTGTTCATCGTCATGGGTGGAATAGATGGTTAACAATCTGTCATCATAGAGCCTGGCTTGGCGTCAGCCAGTTTGTGGTAACCACTTTAATCAATTTTGACCTAAGATCCAACTGGAATAGAAACATTGTCTATTTAAATAAATCTGTGGTTTGGAGTCTGTATATGCAGGCGTTACTCTTTTCATCTAAATGAAAATGGTTCATTTTGTCACACAGCATCAATGTGTCTACTAAACAGCTATTTGCATCTGTCTTAGCTCAGAGCAGAAGATAATATAATGAACTCAAAGATGCCCAACTGCTGGCCATCTGTACGCTCAGTATGATCCAAACAGTCCTCGTTTCACTAAGGTATGGTTAAATAAATATGCTACTTGCTGCGACGCTTTTAAGAATGACAGCAATTTATTTACATACTTCAGCAAAACATTGACTGTTTGGAACGTAGTAAGCATACAGATGGACAGAGAAGAAGTTGATTATGCTGCAGGAGAAGTGGATATTATGATAATTTTTTCACCATAAAAAAAACCCTGTCAAGAATTGTATTATTTTGAAGTGACATGAATTCAAACATACTGGAGCAAGCCACAAATGTTTGGACTGAGTTAAATACCCAAAAGAGCATCACAAACAAATGCCTTGTGAGCGCTTTAAATAGGAAAATACATACAAAAAGGGAGATGAGTATCCATACCTGAAAACTGAAAATAAAGAACAATCTTGGAAATACTGTACAGTGTGAGCTTGTATATACCTGCAGGTAGAGGTCTGGGTTGAGGTCTTGCTGTTTCATCAGCTGTTTGACCTGTTTACGCCGCTCAACCAGCTTCCTGATTTCCTTGGGCAAGATTCCCATCTCCAAGTTCGAATCTGGAATTTCGGGTATTTCTGACTCATCCTCCTGTTACCATGGAAACAAAGAGATGGAAGTGAGCTGGAACTTTTGCTGGACCAGGATGTTGAAGCTCTTCATGCCTCAGCACCTGGGCCTTGGGATCCATCTATAAATCCTGTCTGGACTTCATATAGTTTTAGATTTAGATTATTTATTTATTAATAGTCATTTGGTTACACGAACACACCTGCTTCTACAGTAAACATATGACCAAGCAGTGCACACACACACACACACACACACACACACACACACACACACACACACACACACACACACACACACACACACACACACACACACACACACACACCTCTATCTTCTTCTGTGTGTTGTGAGCCTCCCTCTGCACAGTGGTGAAGCAGATGTTAAACTCTTGGATGATTGAGGGATACAGGCTGTTGAAGTCGAGCAGCAGCACAAACTTGTCATAGAAACCTACACAGTGAGGGGGGTTATAGAAATATGTGAACAAACATACATGAGACAAATATAGACAGAAAAGAAGACTTTAAACTAAAAACACAGACTTACCAACTTTAGGATCCAGCACCAGACCTCCAGCATAGGCTGCCTTCTTCTTCCGCTTGCCTTTCCCTGCATCCATATCTTCTTCCCCCTCGACCTGGGACAAAGGAACAAGGAGAGAAAAAGAACATTTGTCACATGAATGTACATTACAAAAAAAGAAGCTGTGTGCGATTGTGCATGGGCTTTACCTTTTCCAGCTGGGCCTTTTTGAAGGAGGGTTTGTCAGGGACGATGTAGTTTTTGTCGTGGAAGGCGTGAAGCAAGAGGAACTCATTCCTCTCAGAGCGGCCGCCCATCAGAGTACGAGACTGCAGAGAAGAAGCAGGAGGCAAATAACATCATCAAAAGGAAAAGAGTCATAAAACAGAGGTTGACTTGAGCCAAGCTGAAGCACGTCTCAGGGGTGATGGTATCTTTATGTCCCATTCTAAATGAAATGCCATCTCACCTCACTGCATTGTATTTTGTAGTTCTCCCTGAAACACAATGGTTGATCAAAATACGCTGGCTCTAAGTCTTGACAAAGGCTTTTAAGATTTAAAGCTTTTTTTTCCCCCATTCACAAGAAAATCAAGTCTTGCTTTTGTCGGCAAATTGTTTTGGTTCTGACTTCAATTTTCAGTATTTCAACTGTACAATAAACCAGAAGAGCTGCTGCCTAGAATTTAAAAAGCTCAACGATCTGCCATCCCTGTTCCTTTTGTCATTTGTGTTTAAAACACTTTTTTTTTTTCAAATAATGTTGGTAGTGCAAACATTTTGGATTCTGAGAGCCAGATTTTGTCCGGAGCTGATTCCTGAATTATTTCAGGCAGATGCATTTTAAACGTGATAGTTATTTGGATGTTATTATCATTGTAGAATGACTGCAATTTTAATAATGTTAATTGCGTTTTCTGTTTGAGCTGAGCCATAAGGTTAGACAATACCTGTGTTGTAGTATTTGATATATTTTTGTTTGGCAGCTGCAGATGCCTATTTATTGAAGGTGAAGGGAGAGCTTGTTGGTTGTTACCATGACATTGCCAGCAATGCTGGTGATCTGCAGGGCCAGTGGCAGCACGTTGAGCTCACACATGATCTGGAGAATCAGCTTGGCGTCTGTCCACGTCAACTCCAACAGGTAGAGCAGGTGAGGAGAGTCACTGATACACAAACACTCACACATTTTAGCATACACACACACTTTTTTGGATCCATATTGAGGTAAAAAAAACAAATAAAACGATTTGATTGGAAAACAATTCAAAGTGTAAGAACATACAAACCTGTAAAGATTCTTGATGTTTTCCTGAGGGACTGCGACTCTTTCCGTCTTCAGCACCTGTGCAGCCAGTTCAGTCAGATGGTAACTTTTACAGCGAATCAGCTCCTTGGCTGAAATCTCCACATCGCACACCAGACGCCCACAGGTTGCACTCTTCTCGGCAAAAGCACCTCGACCCTGCCAAGTACAACAACATTTAGTGATGTCCAATATGGTATAGAAATAAAAATAAAAAACCTACATTGCTAGGGATTTATTACTCTTCTTACTCCTAGTTTGGGCATATTGGCCCTCCTGAGACGTCCAATCTTTGACCAGTGGGGAACCTTGCACACATTGATCCTCTGCAGAATCACTTCCAGGTCAAAACCAAAGATGTCGTGACCCTACAGGAAAAGAATAGAAATAACCACACTTATTTTTACCCCGATGGAACATTGCGCCTTCATCTGGGCTTCCTGTGCGTCCTATATTTTCATATAAGGATGCTATTGATTCATCTGTAACCCATTCAGGAAATTGCATAGAATTATTCCCAACATCTTCTACTCACCACCAGCACATCAGGGTCAATCTTGTGCATCTTGGCCAGGAAGAAGCCAAGCAGAGTCCGCTCTGTAGCCGCTATCTCCACTTTCCCATTCTAACAGAGGAAGAGAGTCACACATCAATGTTTTGGTCACATACATTGACAAAAAGTGTTGTGATACTAAAATATAGTCTCCATCAATTTTAATAAAATCTATTTCTTGTACAATTTATACTAAACTACCATTCTGTAAAGTACTGTAGAGTTGTATTAAAGTGCCACATAAATAAAGTTTATTATATTGTTTATATTGTTCCTTTGCTGGTAATTTCCTATCACCGCTACATCTGTAAGATCCTGTTAATACGTAAACAACTGAAGATAAAGACAAAGTTCTTCCTGTCCTTTTTGTGCAAAACACTAGTGCCAACAAACTGATCTCCATGGCCACTCACCTTCTTCCTCACAGCATCTTTAAAGTCGTAGGGGAAGATACAGTCAGCCGGTTTACTGACCACTGCAAAGACAAAAAGAATATAATTCTAATGCATTCATGCATTACACTGAAAATGTTCAATATTATGAGTATAGATAACTTACCACAAAAATGGGTCTGGTATGGGGGTTGCGATGGAGCTTTATCCATATGGAACTGATAGTGGACCAGTGCAGCCAGAGACACAATCTGCAGAGGAACAATAACACACCATTAAATAACACATCTAAATAATAACACTAAATCATTCTATCACTGTCCACTGTATTTGATCATGTGCGCACAGCTGGCAGACGTCTGACCTCGTTGTGGTGCGTCTTGGGGTTCTGGACGGTCTTCAGGTTGATGGACATGACGGTGATGGGCGGAGGTGACAAGTCTTTGACCACAGTGACCAGGTCGCTCCTCAGGGCCAGAGCCTCCACCTTACACCAGCTGACCGGCTGGCTGACAAGCTCTAACACAGACACAGGGGTGGGTGTGAATTTTCCAGAGGTGTGCAGAGTTCAAAATAATTTCTATACGAACTTCTGATATCTCCAACAAGCGGCTCCAACATGAAATTAATTGTTCTTCTAAATGTCCAAATCCCTCAAATACGAATCAAATTAAACTAAATGCAGGATGTTAAATAATTTATACCAACACAAAAGAATTGTCATTTAAAATTCTGGACAAAGGGACATCTTCCTTACGTGGTGTCTTGATGTCCAGCCAGCAAGGCCCTTTAATCTTCCTGCTGAGGAGGAAGTGCTCCAGACTGGAAGTGTTGGTTCCAAAAATGTGGGAAAATGTCGCCCCCTTAAGGTTTGAAGGCAGCGCAGGGAACTCAGCCTGCAAAAACAATATGTAAATAGGTCATCATGAAAAACAAACCGCTATAGGCCTGGACCACTTCTACCTAACAACTAGATAGCATGTACGTGTTCGCTCCTTCTCACCGAGTATCTGACTTCCAGGTACTCGCACTGACTGGGAACATCAGGGATTTCAAAAGCATAGTTCCTCTCCACTTTCTGCAGAGCGAAACACAGAAAACAAGCACCAGTTACAAACATGTCAAATTTGCCAGAAAATTACATTGCTTTTCAGTCCGTAACCGAGAATAGCACTGACCTTGGACTTGAACTTCATGATCTTGAACTTCTCAGAGAGCTCATTAAACTCCTGGTAGACGTCCATCATTCCCACAGGGGTGTCTGACACCTCCCCAGTCTTAGTGTTCACTTTCTGTTCATGAAAACACAACCAAACAATTGAAAGGATAAAACTGAAAGCAATGTGTAAAGTTTCTCATACACGGAGGTGACATGTGAGACTACTTTGTATTGTCCTTTAGCTTTACAGATGTATTAGGCTGGGGGGGGGACGTACGCAGGGACTGTATCTTAAATGGTAATAGCACGTGACAGAACAGGAAACTTACATATTCACGAGGAAGGAAGTACATGGTCCGCTCAATGTTCTTGACAGTAACACAGCAGCTGACGTGGGACTTTGCAGACTCGATCCACACTTTTCCAAACAAGTACACCACACCTAGGCCACAGTTAAGTTACAATGTCAGGAAGTGCTCTACTGAACAGGATCATATATATATGTATATATATATATATATATATATATATATATATATATATATATATATATTCACTCCAAGTGTGAACATGCCTTACCTGGTTGGCTGTAGAGGTCTTCAAAGGCATCCAACCAATAGAAGCGGAAAACCTGCTCCCCGTCGACCCCCTCCACTAGCGGCAGTTGGCTGGAGTCAACCTGTATCTCTGCTGGAGCCTCGCTGGCTCCACCTTCCTCCTCTTGTCCCCACGAGCTTGCGATCCTGCTGGACCTGGAAAAGGACAGAGGGAGGAAGAGGCTAAAACTGAAGTGTCTGCTACGCTATTGTACAAACATTTTTGAAGTCTTTACATGTTAGCTCAATGTATATAATGCATGTACACTATTTTAAGATTGAGCCAGAAAAAGAAAAAAAAATCTATATTTCCTAATAAAGTAGAAGCAAACAAAGCAGAAAGAAAGACTTACAATAAGACAGGGTCCTGAGGTTCTGCTTTGGGTTCCACTTTAACTGCGACTGCTGGTGCTGCTACAGGTTCAGCATCATCTTGAATTGCAGGCTTCTCCTCCTCAATCCCGACCTCCATCGGCTCATCAAAGTCCACCCCGTCAAATGCCAGAGCATCATTCCCTGACAAACACATTGTCATAAAAGGTAAGTGTATTCTTGTTGCTAGAAGGAAGAAAAAGAGCAAAAAGCTACAATTGAATCCGTCTTTCTTACCTTCCTCTTCATCAAGCTCCTCCACTTTTGCCCTCTGCTTCTGCACAGGAAGAGCAGATGTGGAGGGAGGGAGGCGGGCTGATGGCCTTGGGGTCGGCTCAGAAGGCGGCGGCCTGATAACTTTGGTCTTTAACCCCGTAGCTGAGGGTGACTCCTGGTACAACAGAAGTGACACAGAATATTTTACAATTGTTGAATTCAAAATGTATAATTTGGCCAGTGATATCATTTACAGATACTTCCAATCATGTGTTTGAAATTTTTTCCAATACTATGACAGAAATGTATGACAGGATAATGGATACCTTTGGCATCTGAGGTTTGATGGAAAAGGGATTCATGGGTGATCCAAGAGACTTCTTTTTCTTCAGAGTGACCACAGGCGGAGGAGTCAGAAGAGCTGGTTTCTGGGAAGGCAAAGGGAGGGTCATATTTTAAGTATCTAACTTAAGTATTTAAGTTTAAGTATCACAACATATCCGATTAGGTATGGACAATATGATGGAGAAGTTGGCTATGAAAGAAAAAAGAAGACAAAGTGTCACCACCACTGAGCAAGAAATAAGCCAAAATCATATGAACTGACTGTGACTGTAAAACGGTCACAGGTTTAATTCAACATGACTTGCTCACTCATCATTACACATCAGCTAAAAGCCTGAACATAAATGTGCAGGAACCATTTGTTTAATTGTGTGAAACACCCACCCATAACTCAATACTGCTACAGTGTCTCATCAGAAAAAGGCAAATGCATCAGTTGACAATGAATCGTGTTTATTTATGATGAAGTTGTGCATTGTCTAGATGTCATGGTACCAACCTCAGAGTGCAGGTCCTGTAAGAGATCTCCTAAAAGGTCATCTTTGGACAGGTCCACGTCTTTCTGCAATAGACATAATTGTGCTTTTGGTCAATGCAAGAGCAAGAAAAAGTGTAGAGTATCTCTTTTATTTCATGTTAAGACAGGGCACACTCTGGACATTCGGACATTGGTAATAGATGCAAACATCGAAACAAGTCAGTGATACCATAGAAACATACCTCAGCAGGCCTCTTGACATTACTGTTCATGAAGAGGCTCTTAATGGTGTTGGGCTTGGCTACAGCAGATTTCTTCAATTTTTTCTTTGAGTCTGCTCCTTTACCATGTGCCTTTCCTGCAAACACAATAAAAAAAACAAAATATTTTCACACACAAAATTCACTCTTAGTACAAAACTATTTACTCTACATTGTCCCACACTCTCATTGTTGTGTAATATAATTTTGCATGAATGTTTACCTTTGTTGTTTTCAACTACATCGTCATCCAAATCATCGTCAAAGATTTCTCTTCCATCCTCCACATATCCTGTTCCATCTGAGAGAAGAGAAGAGAAACTTTCTTTTTTAGGACCTCACACGTTCCCACAGTGGATACAGAAGACTGAGACTCACCATCATCAATAATCCAGTCATCCTCTTGTCTGTCTCGTACCATCTTCGAGTACTGCTGCTCGTCCACCTCCTCATACACACTTGTAAACTCCTCCACCTGGAAAACATGAACACTGGTTGAATATAACCTTTGAAACAAGTATTGCTGGATAAATAGCAGACCAAATTCCACTCTTGACTGTTGGACAAATATTACATGAAAACCAAAAATTCAAACATAGTAGGGCTCTAGGATATACTGCATCATTAAGTAAGGTAAATACGCTGTCACACACATAGTTTAATCAAATACAAACAATTACAAACAGATTGTGTGATGTCCACTGTTATGCACTTTTTTCACACCTCATATTTGATCTTCTCCCCCATCTTGGCTTTCTTGAGCTGCTCCAGTGCAGACTTCCTCCCCACCTTCTCCCTCTTCTCTCGTCTGGAGCGAGACTTTGCCAGACCACAGGCATCACCTCCGTCGTCTGAGGAGCGGGACACATCAACATGACGACGACGCAGGAGCAGGTGTGAACAGGACAGTTTGAATTGCAGACGTTTATCCCAGCAAATACACCACTAATGTCACAAATAGTTTGAGGAGCGCAGGCGCACAACGTTCTTTCTTTTGCTCTTATCTTCTGCTCTCTGAACACGAGGACACTTCTTACTACTTTGCGGCAATTTTGATAAGGTTCACTTATCATTTCAGTCATGTATACGAGGAACAGTTCATGACTATATCTTACACACAGCGCCAAGAAAGTTGCAGTGGAAACAAGGTAAAGTCAGAAAAGAACAGACGACAGTTAAGTTAGCTAACATGACCTTACGCTATGTCTGTTACCCTCTCTTAAGCCTTAACAACACTAGGCTCATATGGCAAATGTTAGCTTAGCTAGTCAACGCACTTTAATACATATACAGTATTAATGACGTCAGCCTGTCCCTTGTTGTAGTAAGACAGTGGAAGCTAGCTAATATGTTAGCTAACTTCTTCGCTTTCCCTGCGCAAGTCCGCTGAAGTCAGCTAGCAAGCCACGCAAAACAAACACTCACCGCCGTCCGTAGCGTCCATGTCTTTGTCTGGGTTTGATACCGGTGCCATGACTTTGACGTTTTGCCTTTAACGTTTGCTCACTGACAGCTGCTGAACGCGGCGGCGGCAGGTCAACACAACAACAGGACAGTCCGCGCCAAATCGTCTTCCCGGGGAAAGTCATATGCAGGAAGTGACATCACAGCGCTGTCAGCCAATAAAATTAAGCGCTGTCTCCACGCTGTCCGTACGGTGGCAGCGTTGTTCAGTGTAACCGTCCAGACCACACAAAGTACAGTATTGAGTCATGTTTACACTGAAAGGACTTTTTAATTCAGTGCATTTATGTGACAGAAATGATAAATTACTCTGTAGATTAAGAATGTACATGCTTAAAAAAATATGATGCAGTACTAGTAGTTAGATGCAGTAGCTAAAATACCTGCAACAATTAGACCACCTATAGTCTAATTTACAATAGCCAATTGATTACATTTATGTGTTTAACACTCCTATGGACAAGTATTGTCTGAGGTTCCAAATAGTGAATTCAGTGTCGTGTTGTATTTTCCTGGGTATAACATAACAACCTTATCCCTAAATTAGTAGTCTCAAATTATAGAATTGTTCCATGCTGTCTCACTCCGTTTTTAAAGTCAATGTCTATGCCTGTGTATCCCGATGAAGCTCGTTTCCATGGCGACGAGGCGGGACTTTGGAGGGCACAATGGGTTCCTGTCCCAGATTGGGGCCACAGAGACACTACAGAGCGTCCAACAAAGAAAACACAAAGCGTGTTTTGTCCTTCATCCCCAAAGCCTATTTTGGCTTTTACACCAGAAATAACAGTGATAATTCTGCTGCTATAGGCCTGCAGTATAGTGAGTTTATGGACACATTGTCATATTGGTGACTTCAGTAGCAAGTAGTTAATTTTAAAGTTAATTTTAGGCTATAACAGTGTTTTATCATTTTTATTTAGTTTTTTGAATTAGGCTACAAATTGCAGAGGGGATGAGTAAGGTCCTCCATTGTAGTACAATAGGAAGGGGGTTATGAATGTATAGCCTAACAGCCGTACGGTCTACTGTAAGGTCTGCTAAATGGACCGTGGCCCACAGTTGTCGCAGCCCATCAGCGGTGAGCAGCTGATCTGTCCTCTGGACAGACAGGACAGACGGGCTGCCGTCGCCCTGCTGCACTTGCCCGCCGTGCTGGAGCAGAGACAAACTCCCGCCTTAGACTAAACGGCAAACTAGACAGAAAAGCAAGTGGTGCACAATATTCTTACTTTACACAATTGTTTGGTTCTGGACGTCATGGTGAAACAGCGACGCATCAGAGCGCATTCCTGTTGCGCAGCTATTGCGCCTCTTTGTTGCAGAAGAGGACCACTGAAGGTAAGTTCGCATCTCTGCTGAAAGCATTCAAAGTCTAGTTTCGGTTTCACTAAATTCTGCACAGTTATTCCAGTGATAATCACCCGGCATCGGAAAGTTAGTCAAGTAGCCTTTAGTGGGAAAAAGAAAAAGAGAAAAATAGTTTGTGTAGTTTCAAGCATGGCAAACACCCGGTTTGAATTTCTGTACCAAACAGCAAATACACTTTCGCACGGTGCATCTTTAAAGCGGTCTGAGAAGATCAGACCACTCACAAATGGGTGTGCCTGACAGCTACAACGACAGCTCTGTATTGCCAAATACCGAGCATTAGGCTACAACACTCTGTGTTTGTTTTTGAAGGCGCTGAATCTTGTCTCCTCCAGTCATTATATTTCCCCTCTCAGATCCGTTTGCAGACTGCATTTACAAACACTCTCAATTCACTTCCAATTTAAAATTAATTGTATAACTAGTGATACTCTGTAACACCCCACTGATGGTGCTATGGACCGCTCCACCAATCCTCACTGCTTATACTGCTGGACTGCTGTAGCTTCTCTCTGATTGGTCCTTTCTTCGGAGCTCTCTCCTCTTTTCCGTCGCCATGGCGAGAGGTCATCAGCTCCGCCAACAAAGATCGTTTATTTAAGCAATGACTCTCTCGCAGCTCAGAAAAGTCTGACAGGATAATCCTACACAGATTAATACTATTTATTTTCTTCTTGTGCTTTAATAGGGAAGTGATAATGTTCCCACAGTTGCACATACATGATTGATGACTGACTCCAAATCAATTCTATTGCATTTGTTAATTCCACATAATTATAATATTAGAGACACCAAGGCATTCTACTGTCAGTGTCTCCTTCCCTTGTTTTTGCCATCGGTGTTGCTTAACATCTGTAAAATTGATACCAGATGTGTCTGGAGGTTTGTGACACAAACACAAAGCCTCTAGAGGTTGAATCAGTTCTAAGCCGTCAACAGAGAGAAGCAAAGATGAATACAAAGGTCAAATTGAACTAAATATATTTGCAACAACATCAAATTGAGGGCAGAGTTCATCATTTTTGTGGTACCAAGAAATAGCTCCAGAGTGAGACCTCTTCACTGCTTCCCCATCTCTGCAGCAGGGGATCAGAGAGGAGGAGGAGGAGAGGGGAGGACAGACAGAGAGGCAGAGCAGGGAGTGGGCGGGGGAACAGAGGAAGGAGAAAGAGGCTGAGTGGTGAGGAGAGAGGCAGCGTCTCGCTGATGCTGAGTCACATAACAGAGGGACCACAGCCGCATCCCATGAGTCTTTGGGAATCATGGAGGAGCTTGAACACACCTGCCCCCATCCCCGGACGGTAGGGCGTTTGAGTGTATGTGTGTGTTTTTCTCGTGTGTGTTCATGTCTTGCGGTGTGTGTGACAGGGAGCGAGAGAGGAAGACAAAGGGTCTCTCTCCCCCTCTTATGAAACAGATCCCCTATAGCATGTGGCTGTGTGATGGGTTCAGAATGCTGAGTGGACAGTGTGTGTGTGTCTGTCTGAGTAAAGGAGGGGGTTCACACAGTGGACAACACAGCATGAATGTCCTGCTGAGAGGACACTGCGGCAGTAAGGACAGAGAGCATCCTGTGTTTGGACACTTTCTCCTTCTCCTTTCTTCTTTGGTGTTATAATTCCTCATCCTTGCATTCATGTCTGTCTCCATCTTTGCCTTTTCCTCTCCTCTGTCTTCACTCCAACTGCTCTCTATCCTTCTGAGGCTTCTTTACCGCTGATGCTTCCTCGTGCCCTGTGTCCTTGTATTTCTCTTTTTTCCCCCGGCTTTAATCCTTCTTATGCCAGATGTTCTTTGCTTGTGCCAGAGAGGGCTTTACTGGCCGTTCGTCCTGATAGGCCTGTGTGCCCCTGGTCAGTCAGTTTTAAGCTTTACCATCTGCTCTGTGCTAAGTGTTTGTAAGCCACCCCTCTGTTCTCGCCGTGCCCAAGGAATCATGGGTGATGAGGATGCTCCCTCAGCACAACCTCTCTCTGCTGCTTTTTTTTTGTTTTTGTTGTAGCTCTGGTGGCTAGCATTGAATTCTGATACCTCTCTCTGAAACATTTAACATGACCTGACAAAATGTTCAAAGCCAATTAAAAAAAAACAGGGGGAGGATGTGCAGGTTAAAGGGACGTGGTTACCATTAAAAGGAGTCTCACATTTATGGCAGTGTTAAAAATTAATGCCTCCCTTCTATTCCTCTTGTAGCTATAACTCTTCACCTGCCAATGTGTTGCCAGCTTTCATATAAGCTGTTTCTTTTGAGACAGTTGCATGTATGGCAATTCAAATCCACTTTTCCACACAGAATGTTTCCAGACCTCTAAATCGCTGCCCACATCTCTGATTTCTCAGCGATTCATATAATGAAGTGGAAGTGAAATGGCAATTCATCAACTGCAGCTCACCACTGGGCACATTGTGACATAAGCATCTTTATACTCGGGAATGCTTAGTGTGTTTTTAGTGCAGATCAGTACGAGTGCAACCCTGCAGCTCTTCTAAGGGGTATAATTCAAAATGAAGATCTAACAGATTGAGCTACAAGGGGGTATTTTGTAAAAAAAAATTAACACAATTTGGCTGCAGGATCCTGCATGATCAACAATAGTATTCTGTCCCACAATTAAGTTTTGGTGAATGGGTTGTTTTATAGATTTTTTTTAACCCTCATGTTTTGTTGACATTGGCTTCACTTCCTCATTGTTTTGGGTCCCACGCACCCCATTGTAAGTATTCAAGTGATAATCTTTCCCTTCTTTCCACAAACTGAGCTTGCACATGTGATGGTGGCAAAATACAGAAATTAGCTTAAAACATTGTTATTACACCAAATAAGGTCATATTTCATGTTTTACATGTTATATGGGCTCTCTATTAGACCTCTCACAGATATAAAGCAGATGTAAACCCACTGTTCAGTAGTTTTTTGAGCTGCTAAAGACACCCCATGGTCTCCAGGGTCCCGAACAGAACATGAGGGTTAAATGAGCTGTAGTAAGGACACAGCACCTCCAGCATGTTTATGTTTGCTTATTAGAGCTCTCTTTTAACTGTGTTTGCAAAATGAATCCTGGCCTGTTAATACTTAATGACTCAGAGGAAGTCACCTCAGTCAGGGACTACTGGCATATTTACAGTAATGTTTACTAACATGCACTGTCCCTGAGAAATAAACTCAGTAAAGTAGAAACAGCTCTTCCCTTTCAAAGAGATTCCCAGGTTAAAGCTTCATTTTCTTAAACAAATTCACCTGTTAAGTCTCACTCTTCAAACCCACACTGCTATTAAAAACCGCTAATGTGATAATTGACTGAGAGCGCCACCTCTCTCCTTTCATGCTCATTGATCTGTCCCTATCTGTGTCGATGGAACATGCTGCCATTCCTGACTGGTTTTGTTGCTGTCCCCTAGAGGATACGTTGACGTCAGTTGCCTGTCTTGTCCATAGAGACTGAATCTGTTTCCATTTTTTCCCTCCTCCTCTCACACTCCCACAGCTCTCTGCTCGGTGTCGACTCGGATTCTTTTTTATTGGTGTGAATGAGATTCAGTGAATATTCCCTGCAGTCAACAGATGGCATACAAAGACAAATTTTCAGGCAGGCTCACATTGCAACACTGTAACCTTGATGCAGCTTCGACAAGTAACAACAAATATCAAACTGTATCATTCTTTCTTGCTCAGTCTGTCTTTGTTTCCATGTCCCACTGTCTTGTATTCTTTCATGCTTAATTTACATGTGTTTATATGAAAATGATAACCGTTTTCTCCTTTCCCTGCGTCTTGACCACTTCCATCTTATTCTTCAGTACAGTGGATGGATAGCTCTGTCCTTGTTTTCTGCTAAATTTCCTCTAAATGTCTGCTCTCTCTCTCTCTCTCTCTCTCTCTCTCTCTCACACACACACACACACACACACACACACACACACACACAGAGTGATCATTAAGACTGAGTGCAGCTCTGCCGGTCTCTCAATCCATTGTTCCAATGTGGAGCAGGCGTCGGCTGTGGTCAATAACTTAATGGAGGTTACTGTAACAGGAATGGGCATGGGAAGGGGAGACATATTGTGTAGCACAGTAGAAGGGATGGGTGGCCGTGCTTCTAGGTGTGTAGGTGTTTTAGATGTGAGTCTCCTTCGTTCATCCATCCTCCAAAATAAGATATGTGTGCTGTATTTTATCCATAACTCGGTCTCTTTCTCCCTCTCTCTGTCTCAGACTCTGACAGAGCCCGCCATCTTTGCCAGGGAGACCAGCTGTGATTGTCGCGCCCCTCATGAGAAACTCACCATCGCTCAGGCCCGCAGAGGCACCCCAGGTACAGCAGACCTCCTCCTTCTTTGATCCATCTCCTTCATCTTCTCCCAGCTTTCATTATCTTCATCATATCCCTCAATGCTTCCTACTGTTATACTGTACTACAACAACTACTATTGCCTCTGCCACTACTGTTACTACTCCTACAGTATCACCACAACTACTACTATTGCCTCTGCCACTACTGTTACTACTCATACAGTATCACCACAACTACTACTAATACACTTCACTGCTGATGCTAACATTACTGCTACTATTAGTGCAGCTGTTACTTTCTCTCCTACCTCTGAAACTACTTCTACTACCATACTACCATACTTCTACTACCATACTACCATACTTCTACTATCTTTTACTCCTGTTACTACTCCTACTCCTACAGTATCACTATCACCACAACTACTACTGTTACACTTCACTACTGCTACTCCTGCTACTTTTGTACCACAACTACTGCTAGTGCAGCTGCTTCTACTAGTACTACTATTACTGCTATTGCTTATGCTACTACTACAGTAACACTATCATCACAACTACTACTGATGCTAATGCTACTGCTACTACTATAGCTTCCACTGCTACTACTACTAGATCTATTACCTTAACTATCAGGTGCTACGACTATTCAAATTCTTCTACTGCTTATCCCAGTACATTCTGTATCATGACAGTATTGCTACCAGTGCTACTAATAATAATATTGCACTCAGCCCAAACAGTAGTCTTACCTTTTTGAGAAGATATGTGTTATGTTAAGTTGCACATGATACAACAACATTATACCATATATGTATTGAGGTTGATCAATAGTGTAGTAATATAGACGTGTCAACTAGTGTGCTAATTTATTACCTAATTTTGACTGGTCCAAATCTAATCTCTCTTTAAGGCCTCCTCTATACCACACAGCACACCTGGGGCCAGGTAGTATTCTATCACAGACAAACTGTACACTTCGCAAAGAGAGCGGGAGGAACTGGCTGTTAATGTCAGCTCATATTTGTTAGGTTTGTTGGCAGGTCTTCTGGGGTACTGCCGCGTATGTGAAAAAAAGTTGTATGAATCCTTTTTGTGGCCTCAGAGCGAGCTGAGCTAAGTCTCGATTGACGTCACTTGAATCAGGGTCGGTTGGGGGCTGAAGACTACAAGTTTGAAAATGCGGCTTGAGGCTAATGACTCCAGGCTAGCATAACACACTCAAATCTCCAACCAAACATTTGGCAGTTGAGTTGCATTATGGGTAATGTAGGCACCACGTTTTGACAAGAACGATGTGTGGAATAAAACAGATCAATCACTACGAGCTTAAAAGTATTTCTGTCCAGGCATATTGACTCTCAGTATAATTATGTTGCCTTTCAGCCACAGCCGTTACTCTCACTATGATACCACTGCAGTCAGTATTGATTAATGTGTTGTTTTTATTCTGTGTGTTTTCAGTGGACCGGCCAGTCAGAGTCTACGCAGATGGCATCTTTGACCTGTTCCACTCTGGACACGCTCGTGCTCTCATGCAGGCCAAGAACCTCTTCCCCAACACCTACCTCATAGTAGGAGGTAGGACAGACCCACACACACACAAACCCATACACATGTCTGATAGTGATGGTGATTTACATGCTTCTGTGTTTTCTGTACGTTTTGTGTGGTTTCCCTCCCATGTGCTTGGAACAGTGTGCAGTGACGAGCTGACCCATAAGTACAAGGGTTTCACTGTCATGACGGAGATTGAACGCTATGAAGCGCTGAGACACTGCCGCTATGTCGACGAGATTTTGAGAGACGCACCCTGGACTCTCACACCCGAGTTCCTAGAGAAACACAAGGTGTGTGTGTGTGTGTGTGTGTGTGTGTGTGTGTGCGTGTGTGTGTGTGTGTGTGTGTGTGTTTGTTTACAGTATCTGAGTGTTAAACTGCATGAATCACCCAGGGTCTGTAAACACAAAACATCCGAGGGCCAGAAGTCGATCCTAAGTTATCTATCTATCTAATTAAACTAAATGAATTCAATTTACAGTTTTATTTCTTTTTTAATTTAATTTAATGAAATGTATAATTTCAATGAATTTAATTTTGAATTTGATTTGATTTAAGTTTCAATTTTATATTTGATAATAATTGTTGATATAATTTAATTTAATGAGGACTCCTAGTGGTAAGAAAAGACACTTTGTGAATAGAACTTTGTGTGTGGAATGCATGTCTGTTTATGACCAAACCCTTATCATGTAATATAAGTATGTTCATTTTTTTACCTCATGTCTGTCTGCCAGTGCAGTGTTTTCAATATAGTACATGTCCTTTGACTGTTTCTCAGATCGATTTTGTGGCTCATGATGATATCCCATACTCCTCAGCAGGAAGTGAGGACGTTTATAAACACATCAAGGAGGCAGGTCAGTGCGTGATGCCAGGAATATACAAGAACTTATAAAATATAACTTATACATTGGGCAGTTTTCAGATTCTGTGTGCTTTTATGCGTGTATACCAGGAATGTTTGTGCCTACACAACGGACAGAGGGAATCTCAACATCTGACTTAATTACCAGAATTGTCAGAGACTATGATGTCTACGCCAGACGCAACCTCCAACGTGGCTACACGGCCAAGGAGCTTAACGTCAGCTACATCAATGTAAGAGCATCAATTCTACATGCCACCATAATGGTACAATATTTTAGTTCACTTAAATGTAGGCATGTAGGCGTCCTATGTGGACAGAATTGAGGTCATGCGTAAGATATCTCTGTATGCAATATATACAACTTCGCATTGCAGGATATATAACATACGCAAGTTCACTGTGTCCATACAAGGTCATTTTAGCATAAATGTTATGATACCAAAGTTCCTGCATATTCAAGGAAACATTTTCCCTCCTTTACAATAGCGGCAGGAAAGGTGCTCAGCCAAATTTGAACACGTCACAGTTACATGGTATGTGGCTTAATTTGTCATGCAACCAGATGTGAGGAAAAAAATCCTCTCTCTGTGTGGAAAATTTGTTTTGGACTGTTACTTCTCATTCAGTTATGATTAATCACAAAGTACATTGTGTCTTTAACGGGAATTGGTTTGCACTCCCCGACAAAATTTTAATGAGTCAAGGCAGAAAGACTAATTTCTGATTGAGGTTCTGGTTCTTCAGTGCTGTTTTCATTTAGTGACATAAACATTTAATCCCCTCAGGAGAAGAAGTACCGGCTGCAGAACCAAGTAGACCGGATGAAGGAGAAGGTTCGCACGGTTGAGGAGAAGAGCAAACACTTTGTTTACCGCGTGGAGGAGAAGAGTCACGACCTCATTCAGAAGTGGGAAGAGAAATCCAGAGAGTTTATCGGCAACTTCTTAGAACTTTTTGGACCTGATGGGACTTGGGTAAGTAACTCTTTGACAAGGGAAATAACGGTCATCATCGTCTGTGGATTCGTTGAAGTGGCATATCATCAGTTTGATCATAAAAAACACCAGGAAGTGTCTGATATTTTGAATAAAAAGAGCATCTTTGGCAATGAAGGTCTTTCTGATGCGTGAACCTTTGTGCACTAATGTTCCCTCGTTCTTGCCCCTCTGTCCCTGTACAGAAACAGGTGTTCCAGGAGCGCAGTGGACGAATGCTGTCCTACGCACTGTCCCCCCGAGAGTCGCCCTGCAACAGTCCTCCCCGCGAACTGTCCCCCCTGCGCTCTCCCTCACCCCCGTCTCCCCCTGCCCGCTGGCACAATGCACGGCCCTCGCCCCCAGCCTCCCCCAAAGGAGCATCTGCCTTTATGAGCAGCATGAGTGAAGGTGATGAAGATGAGAAGTAGATGGACTGTTGAACACACACGTACACAAAAACACACACACACACACACACACACACACACACACACACACACACACACACACACACACTTCACTCACAGTACACTGCCTGAGAACTGCTCACACATAAACACACACATACTACAAACACTGGCTGGATACTGAAACAGTTATCCTCAAGGAAGTTGCTAACATGTAAGGCAGACGGGGATCATGGGAAATGAAGTTCTGTGCTGCAGAGCTAAGAAGCCATCACTGTCTCTGTTGTCGGGCCACCAAGCAGACAGAAGTAAGACAAAGGAAGACGAGGATGAGGATTATCATATCGTACGAAGGTCCAGAATGCTTTGCAGCATCTTTCGAGAGGATTTGCTTTGGATTGTCCAGTGCTGATGGAGACTGTCCAACAGCCTGCTCATAATATCACATTGGGTTTTTTTGTCCTATTCTGTTTAGTTTAGCATTTCTTTAAGATGCCAAGATTTCTTGTAACTACTGTGACCACTATATGTGAATAGGCACAATTTTTCAGAACACTATGTGTGACATTCAGTTCAACAGGTCATGTGAACCGACAGGAACTGGATTCACCCATCACTGTCATTTTGTGCTTGTTGGATCGAGAATTAGGAATTAAAGATGCTGCACACCTGAGATTAGCAGAGTCAGTGCTAGTTGGCACCACTTCAGCATGAATGATTGGCAAGGAATATAAAATTCAGTGATCCACAATCCTCGATTCACTTGTTCCCACACTACAGTTATGACTACTTCACCACAAAGACTAATCTGTAAGAAAACCATTTTATCCCCTTATAAACAATTTAATCTTAGTTTTAAAGTTCATGTGAGAAAAATAGAAAATGAAAATGGAAACAAGGTCTACTAAAAACTAAAACGAGGCCCCTAAAATCTGAATATCTGGTCTGTAAAATGCCTGCTGGTCCTAAAAACCTGATTGTGATGAGACAGAAACAGCCTTTCATTTATTAGCTTCTTGAATGTAAACTGAGTCTTTGAGACCACACCTACAGTAGAGAGTAAATGTAATCACATGCCATACAGACACACACATCCTTCATCACCACCGTCATTCAGTACCAACAAATATCACGTCTCCCAGTAATCGATTAGCAGAAACGTCTCAGCATTAAAAGCCATGTCGTATTTTTTGACAGTTTCCATGTTTTATCTGTCGATGTTTAGCAGACATTCTTGCTCTTTGGAATATGATGTCAGCTGTTAATCAAACCCGGCAAACTTGGAGATCAAGCCTTTCTCTAGGACTCTGATGATACTTGAAATATACAATAATTGAAGCCCTCCAGGTGAACTGTCAGGTCCTCACAGGCTGGAGTATCACCATAATGTTTTCTTTGCTCTTATTGGAAATGTATGTAATACCTTTTTTTTTTTTTTTTTTTGCTCAGGTTTGCTCACTCATGCCAGGCCAGAGCAGAGCTCCCTTCCTCCCCAACAATACAATAAATACCCTAATGCAATGTAGACCTTAATGTCCTGTACGCACTACGTTAATCTGCACTATATGTACAAACTTTGGGAATGTGTGTCCTTTTTTTATTTTTTAAATTTTAATGTTCAAACAGCTTGTTATGTAAATAAATCAAAAATCTATAACTGAATGTGAATTTAAGTGCATTTCAAGATGCATAAAATCAGACAGGTCACACAACAGCAATGTTCTTTATTGTCAGGTTCGACAGTGTGAGTTGATCTCATGCTGAAAACACATTATTAGACTTTTTTGGAATATGCTGATGTTGCATTAGTTGCATATCTTTTGCATGACCACCTCCACAGTGAGGAGCTCATGCATACAAATACATTTGTTTAAGCTGGAGGTACAGTAGGATGGAAAACAGAGTGATCACTCCACACTGGCTGCATATACAGCAAACACATTATTAATAGTCAAGTAGGCAATATGTTCTACATTACCATAGGTACAGAGACTTTAACAGTCTTTAACAGTAAAGGTTGACAACTACTGAAGATGAAAGATCCTCGGGCCTCTAAATCACACAACTGGAATTGAAACTTTGACAACAAGATTTTGTTCATTGCCTGTTAAATGTGATGTATGGCTGATTTGCAGGGAGACCATGCGTTAAAGGGTGGTGAACTGAGGCATTCAAACAAAAGAGGACTGTTGTCTCTAGCATACAACACAGCACTTCCTTTACAGCAGGTTTGTCACCAAGCATCACTCAGCGGGACTGGCAGGTTACGAAGGCATTGGCAGTGATGAAATCTTACAGTGAAAAGGACGAGGGAGCTTTCCGTACTGAATTCTTCATCTACACTCCTTTCTTTTCACATCAGATGGAGCTAAAGGAGACGAGAAAAGGAAGTCACTTCAGATTATTGAAATCCCCCATCATCTGGTCCAAACAAACGGTACCAGGTTTGTTTCATGTTTGGTCTTCTTCAGTAGTTCCAAAAAAGACATTGCTATTATGATGTTTTTGAGATGTCACCTGATTATAATTAATCTTCCATTTATAAATAATGTGTCTATGTATGGACATTATTTCATGGACAAATATGCGCAGGGTTAGTAAAGTGCACTATTGACGCAATATTTCAGTACCCGGAGATTAGTGGCTCCTGTAACCACATTTTCCCCTGCTGGCTTTTCCAAATTTCCTATTATTTAAATAAAGAAAATGAAGCTGACTGACTGTTTTATAAAAAATAATCAAGAGAAAAATCATAATTAAAAGTCAAAGAAAACAAGCCTGAAAATGAAGTACTCTCTGTTCCTGGATAAAATAAATGGAAACCCGTCAAGTATCAATGCCTTCTGCATTTAAACTGTATCTTCTAATCCAGCACATTTTAAAAAATACACAAGCTTTGTTCATTCAGAGGACTGTAAGGGTTAGTAACACTACAAGTGAGACATGAGGCTGACTGGATGAAGCGTTGTTAGGGTCCGAGCTGTGAGTATGTTGCATGTCCACCGTGGCAGGTGTAAAAGGTTTTGCAGGATGAAGGGTAGACAGAGGATGTGATGATGTATTCCCACTTTTATAATCCTCGTTAGATGCAACACATCCATTCCTCTGTGTGGGGCTTCATACAATACATCATGCTGGTGTGGTTGAAGCTACTCGACAGACAAAGCTGGCATGGCGGCATTTCGTAAGCATCCTACAGGCGCTCCTTTGGTCCTTTAGTAGTTGTTAAATGAGGATGCAGAGCTGGCTTGCAAGCAGAACTGTCTGATGAGGGTCAGTATTTCCAGTCAACTGTCTGTGCGTGGGCGTTTAGTTAATGTGAATGACTGAAGTAGTAAAATATAAAGAAAATACTCTGCAAAAGTGTAATTTCTAACCATTATATATGAACTTTGAGTTCCAGTGGAGCCATCAAGGCAGATTTTTTAAAACATCAAATAAGTTAGAAGTTCCCAGAAGTAAGGCTTTCTCTCTTTGACAAAAAATAAAAATCCTGACTTCTAGATCTTTAAAAATAAGGTTCCTACAAACGAGTTATCATTTTCTCTCATCTATAGGCTATCCTCTCTTTCATCTTCCCAGGCTTAAATAGAGTCCAAAACAAGTCTTTACTATGCCAATGGCACACTGGCCTAATTGTGCGCTCAGTCAAAAGTGTCTCCCAGAGGAAGGAAACCTCCTCCTCTTCCCATTTGCACTGAAACTCAAACCCCCTGACTCTGCTTGTGTTTGAGAGGGAGAAAAAGAATGCAAGCCTTCACTGACGGTGAGAAAGACACAATCTGCAGTGCACGGCTTATTCAGCCACGGGGAGCTGTGGCCTAGTCAGCAAAGACAAGCCAGGCCAAACTGTGAGGGAGAGATGGTAGTAATGCAGTGAATGCAGTGAATTCTTGAAGTAATGGCCAGATAGAGCAGAAAATGAAGTCAACATTAGTAAAGAGTCACCTGACTAAATGACAGTGGGGACCTAGAACTCCATCTTGGGAGAGCCAGTGGTAATGCCACAACAATGAAAGCTATGCTGATGAATGTCATTGCCATTGGGTACAGATTGAGGTCAAGGTCGTCCATCTTTTCCAAACCTTTAACCACTGGAATGTAAAAGCAAGTCTGATCCTAAACCGAGCGTTTACCCAAGGGCAACATTTCATCGTACATGCTGTGGGGCAGAGTGCGGGCATTTCGGCAGCCCAGCAGAGGGCTGGGCCAGCGGGTCAGGCAGAGTTATCTGTTGGCTTTGTATTTGGACTTGCTGGCATCACGCGGCTCTTTGCTGGGGTTGCTCCAGTCGTCTGCCTCGGGGGTGGTCTTGTAATGCCGCCACGCTGACTTGTTGAAGACGGGCAGGCGCTCGAAGGACTCGCTGGACAGGGCCTTTAAATGGAGGAACCAAAACAAGAACCAGTAAGAACTCACAGTCATTTAGTTATTTAAATGGTCTTCTGTACTTAACAGACAGATGTGGTATCAATCTCATCTAACTCTTGGCAAAAAGGTGAATAAGGGCATTTCCCAAAATGTCAAACTAATCCTTTTAAACTCTGACCAAGCAGAGTATCATGTCTTTGGAAGACAGGAAAACCATTACAACAGGCTCCACATTTGACTGGCTCACGTTACCTTCAGATAGATGACTGCATCGGTGCCCACGCCCTCCATGGAGTAGAGTTTCAGATCCCCCTGGAAGTATCGGGCATAGAGCCTAGAAATCGGCAAACCGTAGCCAAAACCTGCCTGGATGGGGGAGAGAGTGTGACAGAATTTAGTTTCCCAGATGTCATGCTGTGTATAACAAATCTAAAAACAAAGTTTGAAATGGTCACCAGGGTCAATACTGATTTGATTTTGTGCGTGTGTGTGTGTGTGTGTGTGTGTGTGTGTACCAATGGGACAGCTCCTGGCTCCAGGCTTGGTGTAGGGGCAGTGGAGTACATGTAGTTAAACAGACGGTCTATCTTCCTCAGAGGAACTCCTCCTCCTCTGTCACTGATCTGAGGACAGATTGTGGGAGGGAAAGAGTTCAAAAACCACAAATATTTATCTAATGATTTGGTGTGTGTGTAATCGCATCTGATTTACCTTTATGGAGAGATCCTCTTTACCCAGAGTGACTTTTGCCTTCACTGGTGGTAATCCCTCTGCACTGTCCTCATGAAGCTCCACTGTGGCTCTCATTGAGTTCTACAAACACCCACAGAGTTAATTAACTCAGCACGAGTCCTTATAGATTTACAGTCACATTACAATTTAAATACATTTAAAGAGCACCAAACTAGTTAGGTCTCCGGCCCTGATGCTGCACTGCTCACCTTAAAGAGCTCAAACAGCATATGGAACAGATGAGAGGGGACATACACCGCCTGGATGGGCTTTTTAGGGGCCTTCACTGCAAGACAGGAATGAAAGCTGGTTCTTTTGAAGTTAATGAGATGGTGAACGTTGTAATCATTGCTAAATTTGGGCTCCAAAGCTGCACCCGCAAGCTCTAAATAGCCTTGGTAACACAACATATTGTTTCACTACAGCTGTGTGACAGATCACAGGGAGAAACAGTCAAATGCATGAATCTCTTACTGTTGAACTCTTCAATCTTCAGCTCAGGAGCAGCCAAGTAGTACTTCTCACACAGCATCTTGGCCGTGTCATAGGCATCTGGTAGACGAGGCAAAACAACATGAGTCAGGGCAGAAAAAGCCATCGTTCGTGCAGTGTTTATATTTGGGATTCCTGTCTCAGGTCATTAATGTAGCTCCTGGTCCTCGCTGGGTCACCGAGAGTGCAGCTTTAAAGACTATCATTATGTAAACATGCTGTTTAGCACAGATGAACTTGGTTTTTGTTTGATTTGTGTCACGGCTGAGAGTTGCTGGTGTGATATAACTCTGTTTCCTGTAAGAGCTACACAAACATTTGCAACAAAGCAAAAACTCCAACCTATCGATAACAAAATATTCCCACATAATACAGTCATATGGACATAAACTGAAATGACTGTATTAAGTGGTTATTTTCATGTTCATTCTTTAACTCACCACTGACGACTTCAGCCACGCTGCAGGTGGGATCAATACTGCCTATGTGCTTTGGATGGGCAGGGTTGGTGTCATTACCAAATAGGAGAGCTGTGCGGAGAGACATGCAAATAAACTTAGCTGCAGAGACAGGACAGACAGTGTGCTTGTGATCCAAATAAACCAATATATGTTTTTGAGACTCACTGTGCTGGTTGATGAGCATGCGGAAGGAGATGCGGTTGGTGTAGAAGCGGTCAAGGAAATACTGGATGTTGCTGCTGATAAAGGGGTCAAAGCCAAACTTCTCCTTGTATTCTATGACCCCCTGAGCCATGGTGGGAACCACGTCGTTGTGACGGTTACGGATCTCAATTAAGAGTTCCAGGAAACTAAAAATAAAATGTAAAAAAAAAATGGAAGGAGGAAGAAAATAAATCCGCTAATTAACACAGTGATCAATCACCTATCGGTCATGTCATTTTGAGATTTTGGCCAACTTTAAAATCAAGAAAAAAACCCTGCTTTTTTTGTTGTTGCTATTTCAAAGGCCTGAAAAATGTTCAATCAGGACGGGTACCTGAGCTTAATATCACTATTATTTCATATCCAGTGAACTGAACTATTCTTGTGTTCTCCAAACAGACTGCCTTATCTAAATTCCTGTCTGTGTTCATCAGTCATGTGTGAATGTTCACACAGGCATTGTTATAGTATAAATACACACCGTTACCTGTACAGTCAGTAGAGATCTATGTGTACTCAGGGGATTAGTTGGGTGCCTGACAAAGCTGTGCTTATTGTACATCTATTGTTCTTGCATTTATGAATCATTAATTAAGACAATATTCACTCACTCATTCAGAGCGTGGCGGTCCTCTGGCTTTCTGTTCTCATAATCCAGCAGCTCCACAAAGCTCTGCATGTACCTGATAAAGCAAACAGAGGTCAAAAGGCAACTTTTACACACGCTTCTTTCCACAACTACTATTAATAATACCATAAACCTTATCACCTGGCAGCCATATAAAGTGTATTTCTAGAGGAAGTGTCTCACCATTTCTGCACCAGCCTGACGGAGGGCTGGCTGAGCAGGTTGTCAGGCAGCAGGTTGACCTCCCTCATGGTGTTGGCCAGCCGCACCGGCAGCTCCTTGCGCAAGAACATGTAGGATGTTTTCTCGCAAGCATTGTCCCTGCCTGAGAGAAAGATTATGAGGTGTTTGTCGAACCATTAAAAGTGACAGATTTGGAGCTTCAGGTATAGTTTTCACTTGTAGGAACCTTTCCCGCTGAGAAATACATTTGTTTGTTCTCTTGTCATTGTTATCAACCTTAAAACATTCCTGTTTTTTTCACCCAGTGACAGATGTTTGTCCAATAAAAAATGATTTCATACGTGGTAGGGAACGTAAACATAAGAGCCACAGTTAAAATCTGGTTGGGAGCTATTTCAATTTTCAACCTTTAATATGATACCTCAAACTTGGCTAACTGGCTGGAACTGTGTTTACTGTCTGCCAATATTAGCTTGAACCATACAAGGAAATCATAAATCTTGATACCCAGCAGAGAGGGGGAGTCACAGAAAGGTTAAGGGGATTTATGTTTTAAATCTAAACAAGAAAAAATGAATTACTACGGTGCAATGTTAAATGTCTTTCTCGAAAATGACTACATGGAAGGCAGCTTTGCATTTTTACACCCTTTAACTCGACCAAAATGTAATTTACACCGCAAATAGCCCGGCCTCTTACGTGTGCATGCGAGGACTCATATGAAGCATATGAACCCTATTAATCCTCAGCAGAGAAAACCACTAAACACAGTGAAAATATGTTGGTGGAAACGCTTTCAGGTTCTTCCAGCTATTACAAAGGGAACAATGGTGAAGCAAATCATACAATGCAAAGAAAGGTTTGCAGCAGAATGAAAGGAAATGTCCCATCTAGGCTTTCCCTGATTCAGCAATATAAAAGGGGAGGGGGTCATTAATTATGAAATGGGGTAGTGAAACCACCATAAACTGACTCAGCCCTGGAATGACACACTTGGATGATGTCTCATTTGTTCCCTTTTCGAAAGCGACTGCTCTTCTGACACCAACGTTTACTGCTGACAAGATCCTCGCTGTGTCTCTTAGTGCAAACAAGTGCCGCACACTTCCTGGACCTCACATCCAATCCACAGCTGTGAGAACAAATTACGTAACGGAGATGACCGTGTTTAATCAGAGATGGATTAAGAAAAGCCTTGAGTGCGTTTCAAGTCTCATGACAGAGTCTAGCACAGTTATTGACTGCAAAACCCTGCACATACAAAACACAGACCCTTAAAACACCCTTCATGTAACTTCCAGTTAGTTTAATACTAAACTACAGTGATTCATGCTCTGAAATCAGCTGTGAATGATTGAAATAAACATGAAAACATGAGTGAACCTTGTTGAGCAATTAAAGAAATAGGGTGTCATGAGCTGGGGTGTTCATCCTCCACTGCAAACGTGCTGTTGTCCCAGTCTGAGTGAAGATACCTGCATGCATTAAGCAGTCTGTCACATGTTAGTAAACAAACCTGCAGCAGAAAGCTGTCATGCACAGCCTTCAGCATGGTATGTACCGTTTGTGCTGTTATGGGTGGGTTACTAAAAGTAAACAGGAAATTCAGATGCCGCATCTGATCATAACAAAGTATAATGTTTCTTGGCAGCTTGTAGAAGACTTCTGCTGCTAATCACAACCCCTGTGACACTTCAAATCCACAGAAATAGTGACTAAAATGACAAAACATAAGGCAGTAAGAAGGCGCCTGGTTGTCTTCCTAACCAGCAAGTCGCTGCTTTAAGATGACAGTCCTGCGTTTGCTAACGTTACTTACCGAAATCCAAAAACTGTTTAATGGAGAGGGGGGACGGCGAAAATCTGGAGTAATACTCGATTTTGGGATTAGCGTTCTTCAGCAGAGACGTGAGGATCCTCATTTTGAAAGTTTTATGACTGGATCTGAACGTGAGAATGAGATTCAGTAAAAACGCGACCGCTACATCTCAGGTAATGTTGACATCCACACGGACAGTCCTCCTCTCTCGTCGGCGTCCACATTAGTCCCAGCCCGCGGGTCTCCGGTGGACACGAAGCGACGTGATGAATAAATGTCCATAAGGTTACATGATAGGATACTAACAATATGCTCTCAGGAGGGTTTCCTGGACGTGCATTGTTGGACATTCAGAGCAGATCGACGATGTCATGATGAAAGTCGGAATCAAACACCGACTTCCGGTTAGATTTTTCCAAAATAAAACAGTGGGCTGGCAACTGTAGCTAATTTCTCACGGCGAGGATATTTTTAAAGAATATTTGCTTTACCTCGCAATAACGCAATTTTGTTGTGTTTCCTTCTGATCCATATGGCTAAGCTGTATTATGATATAGTAGTATGTACTGTGCTGGTTGAGCTGTGGCCAGCTCAGCTGCAAAGCTGGATAGTTGCAGCTGGATAGATATTATTATTATAGATAACGACTAGAGCCATAGGATGACAGAGCATTGACTGTCGCTGTGATTGTGGCTGTCGCTATGGCTGCTTTGGTTGTTGTGATTATGCCTGTGACACATTAGTTTATAATGGGTACAACACTAACTAACACTGTATTGATAACACATCTATCATATCTGATAGAGTTCAAATTCCGTTTGGCTTAAAGAAGCTTTCTTGGCTAATGGTAATGGCTGCAAAGACTCGTTACAGTACAGTAACTATACCCATATCCAGATCATCATCGATTTAACCACAAATGCAGCTGTAGTCCGAGCAATAACCATATCCACAGCCACAGCTTCAACCACCACAACCAGGCAGAGCAGCTTCAGCTGTGCTCACAGGCGTGCTCAAAGGCGTAATGAGCAATGGGCCTGCATGCAGAATGTAAAGTGAGAGAACAGAAAACATATTGCGAGGTGACGCAAAAGTAGTTTTCAGAAGAATTCTCACCGTGACCCTTGGGGCCTCCATATAAATGGATCGTTTGACCTCTGACCTTCTGGAAAAGGGCATCTGGACAAGAATGAATTTATTAACAACTTAACATTTACAATTGCAGACCTTATGAGTTATTATAAGTCCCCTTTGTTAATGAATTACTAACATGTATTCTTGCAGATAACTCACTTTTGCCAATGGCTAATTAAAGTGAGAAACCTTTGACCCTTTATTAGTGAGTTAACATTTGTAAATGGCCTAACAGCCAGATATTGTTACACAACCTGGCCCATAAATTAGAGGCACAAATTATAGCGCACTAGTAAAGTATTCACGTTGAAACTGGTCACTGTATTACAAGACTAGCCAACATGGAGTGATGACGATTTTGAAAGACCATATTAACTTGGAAGGGTAGAAGGATTGCGCCTAAAACACTTTTATTTTGAAGGTTGAATCTCCAGACTTCCGGCCTGTTTGGCCTGCTCTGATGTTTTGGGACAGCACGTACATCCGAAAGTCTCGACTCAACCGCACTTGGCCCAGGCTTGTTGATGCGCTGTGGTGATTGACTCAAAACTAGGAAGTGAGAAACAGCAACAACCCTATTGGACGAAGGCGTGTCAATCAACATCGTTTATATTACGTTGTTTATCTGCGGCCACTTACTGTAATACACTCACAGTATTGCTTTCAGACACAGTGGGTATAGCGTTACATGTAAAAAGACGTGATGCAAAATGTGCCAGTGGAGCAGAAGATTCTGCATCATATGTGAGAATAACTGAATACATTTTCGGGCTGTAGGTAGACTATTGTTATGTCAACTACTAGTTGTAGTAATAACAACAGGCAGGTGATGATGATGATGATGATGATGATAAGGTTCCAATCGCACACGGAAGCTGCTGGGTGCCTACCAGATCTGGGGTTCTACTGCCACCTAGCGGCACAAGATTCAAACCTACAGTGAGACAGGGCAACTGAATGGGAAAACTGAGCATACTGTAACAAATGACACCACAGAGAGTCCTAACAGTGTGTGCAATTTCATCTGAGCATGTTTAAAATGCTAAAATGGTAATTTTGACAGTAAAGGTCCAGTGGTTGTAACACAGAATGCAAAGACAAGACATGAAATACAGATTATCATCATTTATCATCTGTTGATGCCTCACAGAAAGACATGGATATAAATAAGTGGTGCGACTTTCTATTTTGGGTCCGATTATTTCTTGTAATATCCTAGAACTGAACTGATATGTAACTGTAAATTCATAGGAAAGTAATTTGGTACTTCAGTTGGTACTTATAATAACTGGAGAGTCAGTGCACAGCAGGTAGGCTGAAAATGCAAATATGTAAAATTAGACATGAAATTCAACATACATGGAAAATGTCTAAGAATAAATGAATGATAAACTGTTTACTTGGGTTTAAATTGAGCAGTCAACAACTTAACACTAAACTCAAGTATCACCAAACCTTTCTCTATTTTCCCTGCACTAATTACCAAATCACAGTTTTTTTCTAGGACACTTCCCTGGAAATTATAAGGGAATTACGGACCTGTAAAATTAAGTGTTACCAAATAAGGCTTTTGCATATATAAATATCTCAAACAAAACAATTGGCATGCCACAGTAACTCTGGATAAGGTGTGTGGTTGGTGTGCCCTGTCCATTAAACAGTTCTGGAGAGTTTGCATATCTGTTACCCATAATGAACACCCACAACATACATTTACATATAATTCATATTCATTTATATAATCTCTTAATCAAATACATGCAGGAAGTAAAAATGACTCACACACACACACACACACACACACACACACACACACACACTTCTCATGCAGATATGGGCATTGCGATCATCTTGCTGTTTTCGTTGTCGTCGTGTTCTTCTTCAGGTAAAGGATCATACTGGCGACGATACAGCAGACGTGTTACCAGCGTGATGATGAACATCTCCAGGATCAAAAGCTGCTGACTCATCACTGTGGAGACACAGAGGGGCAGAAAGTAGAAGGTCAAGAAAATGCAAGGAGACTTTGAGGAGTCATTCCTGTTGTTGTGACTGAATGAATGAATACAGGGATGGACTGACTCGCTGATTGTTACAGATAAAGATGTGGATGAATGGATCGGTGTTATGGATGGACGTTGACTCACTGTATCCTCTGGCTGTGGCGGAGAAGGGCGGAGCGCAGGCGATGGTCCCGTTTAAAGCCAAGATGTTGATGATAGCTGTTTGCAGCTGGCTCAGGATCAGCAACAGCTGCAAACACACGCACATGTACACTGTTTAACCTGACTAACAGAAGGCTGGAAAATCCTGTAAAAAAACAGCCCTATGGCCTGACATATTATTAGAAATGTGTGTTGACTTAGAGCGAGCCACATATAGTTGAGTGGTGCTTGTTACTGTCCACCATGAGGTGTGTAAACAGCTGTTTCTGTGCATATAAGTGTCCAGGACGTGTGTTTAAAGCGTCTCCTGTGCCCTACCTGGTACATGGCGTACTTGGGGATGATCTTGAGCGTCCGAAGGGTGATCCTCAGGTGTATGAACATGATGGCTACAGGCCACAGGGCTATGATTGTCAAGATGCCCACAAATGGGTTGATCCATATCACAGCTCCAGTAATGCTCAACTGAAATGTGGCCACACACACACACACACACAAACACACACACAAACACACACACAAACACACACACACACACACACACACACACACACACACACACACACACACACACACACACACACACAGCAGAGTCAGGAAGTTAGCAAAGTCAACAAGAAAACATAACAAGAGGGACTCATGAGACACTGCTGAATGAAATATATGAAAAACATAAACACGAACAACAATATAGTTTTTTTTTTCACAAAATATGTGCTAATGAGTGCAACAAGCAAGATTTAATTTCTAGATAATCAAAATTACAAGCAAACAATAGTAAACATTGGGAATCTGGGCTGTAGTGACTCATATCATTTAACAGCAAAAAGCTAGGAACATAAATAGTACAAACAGAAATTAAGGATACAATAGCATGGGGAGATGCAATCAAGAATTTCCAACTCACATCAGCCATGACAAAGTTCCCGTTTGTATAGAGGACAATGGAGAGGATGGTGAAGACTGTCTTCAGGAGAGCAAACTGGAAGGAGCCAAGTTTGAGCAGGAAGAGAGTGCGCCTGGAGTTGGAACAGAGGAAACTATTTCACAAATGGTTTTAGTCCCTAAATACATTTTAAAAACCATTAAAAGTCCACTGTGGAATTCTCCATTTCGCTGAACCTATCCTAGATTATTACCGCAGGATGTTTTGAACAATTCAGGGTGGCCTTGGGCACATCTTTATTGGCTGTTGGCAGGTCTATATTTGAATGCTCTTAGATTTGCAACAACAACATTAATGTTCCCTCTGCCCCTCTGTCTTGGCTTGGATATCATCATCATTATCGTTGTGTGCAGCAAGAGGGTTTATGCAAAAGGATTTGCGCTGAGTGAATGCACGGTAAATGGTGTGTAGGTGTAATTCAGGTAACAGACTGTACCTGAAAGAAACTCAACCTGACAGAGTTAAGTGGCCAGGAGTGCGTTCACCCCGCATTCAGAGAACACAAGCATGCAATGCTGTATTGTATGCACAGAGGATCTCACAGCTTACGCAATCTTCAAACAGGCCAAAATCTACATCAAAGACCTCTGCGCACCAGGCCGACCCCTCTAAAACATGTGATTGTCACCATCTTAGAAGCTGCACAGGCTCTGTGCCTCATTAGCATCGCAGGATGTTTCAATAACCAGTAGTGCAGGAATTGCTCAATATTAAAGGATCATTCTGGTTTATTTCAACCTGATGTTTTCCTATAAACCGGGCTATTGTGGCTCTATGTCTTGTACTCGCCAGCTCTGTTGTGGAGATTCGGAGGGAAGGAGGTGAAAAACACAAAACAGGGTGATGGGGCCGATGGGATTGATCTCTCGCATCTTTAAAATACAGACAGTTAAAGGAATAGTTTTTGCGCTTTTTCGCTTTCTTGCTGAGAGTTCAGTAAGAAGGCCGACACCAGTCTCCTGTCTGAGCAGTAAATATGTAGCTGGAGCTGGTTAGCAGCTAGCCTTCCTTATGTCCGAAGGTAACAAAATCTGCCTAACTATCTCCTCTAAAGCTCACTTGTTATATCTTGCTTGTTGAATGTGTACAAAACCGAAATGTAAAAACGGCAATCCTGCATTTTACAAGGGATTATGATGGGAGCTGGGAACCACAAAAAAACCATAACTTGTGGTTATACAGATTAAACAAACAAGATATATATATTTAGAGGTCAATTATGTGCAGTAGCAAAAACCTCATGTTCCTATGTAAATATTTACACTACTGACTGTGCAGTTAATACCTAAACTCTTGAGGCCGAACAGATAATGGGAGCAGATTTCTAAATCCACATGCAGACACTGGCTGCTATCATTTAACATAAGACATGCTGTTCACACCCAGCGTGTTGTTAGAAATATGTAGTGTTCATTTCAGCTCTCATAGAAAAAACATATTGATCTTTATTGATTGTTTACCGTGTGATGGCGACGAATGGCAGGCAGAGGCAGCAGCAGCAGCACGGCCCCGTGCTGATCTTCAGTTTATGTTTCCCTGCTCGCCTCAGGAAAGCCTCGTCACCACCCACCTCCTCCAGCATCAGGATCAGGAACTTGAACACCACAATGGCGAAGTAGCTGCGGGGAGATAAGAGGAGGAGAGACGGGTCATTTTAAATAAGGAATGAGGGAAGGAGAGTGAGGGATGGATGCAAGAAGAATGAGAGAAGAGGGGAAATTAGCACATGGAGGAGAGTTTAGAGAATCAGTAGAGAAAGCCACAACTTCCACACACATTACACAACTGTATCACTGTTTTCTATAAAACACTCAGTAGGCTAGAGGTTCAAGTTTCCCCTATGTGATTTTTTACTGTGGGGCTCTGTGGGTAAAAAAACACACAGCACAGTGGGGGAGGAAAGCTGAGTAAAAGAGACGCAGAGAAGGAGAGACCCACCAGGCAGAGGTCATATCAGTAAACATGGTGGCTCTGGGGATCCACATCCCCAGACATGACATGGTGCCAATCACCTGAAAAAGAGAGGAGAAAGAGGGAAACGCCATGTGAAGGTACAGTATGTATCTGTGCACGTTGCCCTGGAATGGGTGAAAAACATCAACGTTATCTGCATCTCTCTGCAAGCTATCCGCAGTGTGATTCTTACCGGTGCTGCCCCATTCACCCAGATGATTACACTCTTCTTATTGGCGGGCACTTTCTTATAGATGTAGATGCACTCCTCTATGAAGATCAGCATGGACACTGCCGCCATGAAGGTGAGCACAGAGTACAGGATGATGCCAAAGATGTCCAACTCTGGAGGGAGAGCAGGGAAATTACAACAACTCAGCTGTCTTGAAATTTCAGCTGTGGCTCTGGAGACACAAGTCGTTCTCCAGAAAACTCAAAATGATCTTTGTGCTATTATAAAGATAAAGAGTATTTATGTTGTTGGAGCCTTCATCAAGGCCTTGAAATGTTTATTCAGGCAGGTTGAATATATCACTGCCAGAAAATAACAAGTAGCCTTGAAGTGAAAGAGTGTAGCCTGTCCTAACAAGACCAAGAGTCTACAGCCAATGTTAGAGGCTCTGTGAGGCTGTGCTTGGAGCTAAATGTGAACATGTTTAGCAGGTATAATACCATATTCAGCATCTTGGTTTACAATGTACAATATTTCATGGCAATACATATGATAGTTGTTGAGTTATTTCAGTCTTTCAGTCAAAGTGGGGGGCAAATCAACAGACCAGCATTGCCATAGATCCTTGAGCCGTGCAGCTAGCTTGGCTAAAAATATATATATTTAGTGTCACAAGACAAAACCTGTAAGCATGTATCAAGGGACAATGTGGCACAGGGCAAATTATGGAAGACTAAAGGAGCTTTATATCATCTTCAAAAAATGTTTGACAAAATTATTTCAACCATTTAAACTAATGCTAACCAGAGGCCGAGCAAATATAATGTTTTGGCCACTAACTTTTATATATTTTGAGGGTTAACAAAATACTGATGCATTATAGTAATGACCAACCCAAATGTTTATTTGAGGAGGTTGTTGTTGAAGTGAATGTAAGTGAAAACAGCAACACAAGAAATCAAATGCAGACTGTTGCCATAGACGTGCATGTTGACAAAATCAAACAAGCCAGAGATCCTCTAGCTTTAGCATTTGTTGGGCCGTTTGTTTGCCATCGTGTCACATATGGTATTTGTTTGTTTTTCAAAATGTGACTTACGATTCTGAGAGCAGCCATAAATGACCAACGCATGTATGTTGTAGCTGTCAGGGTGTCATTTCTGGTGATAACTTTTGGAGGTAGGCATCAGCAGACACACACACACACACACACACACACACACACACACACACACACACACAGTGTGTTGCTCATGTTTCACACAAAAGGGAGAAAGATCATGATAAGGCTACGGAATGAAACAAGGAGCGGGAGGAAAGGCTGAGTAAATTGTTTCAGCATGCCCGTCACTGTGAGGATTCTGGCAGTTCACTTATTCTCTGGTACCCAAAGTCATTCGCGGTAATCAGTACAACATGCACACACACACACAAACAAACAAACAGTTCTACGTTGATGATTTCTATCAGTTGGTGGTCCCTCTTATTGTGTTTGCTCAGTTACCTTTGTATCAGTTGAAATCCCAATTGATAACTGACACAGAGAGACTTTTTGAATTGTTTTCAAATTCTAATAGCAACGTTTTATTATCATCTTTGATCTATTTCTGTCCTTCTGTGTCCTGTTAGTTCCACTACTAAACTATCTGACATCTTACGCAGACACACATGTGCACAACACATTCAGTTTCACACAGTTACGTTATTACTGACAAAACGGATCCAGATGGTACTTATGAGACTTTCAAAGTCACAAGTTTACCCCAACGAATACTGAATTGTTGAGGCTGATGCTGATATTGATATTTGGGAGAAAAAAATCTGACAATAAATTCTTCTTTTTATATAAAAAAGAAGAATCAGAATCAGATTTTTTTGCCTCTTTAAAAAAGAAAATTTAAGGATCCTTGTTTCAAATGAAATTTGCTTTTTTAAAGATTTGTGATCAAGATATGAAGTGATTTATGAAGACATTTAACAGTTGAAAAATAAAGTTTTCAGAGCTCTCTGGTGAACAAACCAACAGTGACTAAATTAAATTAAACTAAATTACCTAAAGCATTGTTATTTATTAGCCAACATAAGCAAATATATATTGTCCCGGGCCAATTTATTAATCAAGGTCTTATCATAAGCATACAGCCTACAACAGTATGTATTCAGCAATCTAGCATGAGGATATTAAAATGGGAGAAAAGTCTCTTAAAACTTATTTGAATCACAAAAATGAAGGTGCTTTGTGGACTTATAATCAGTGATGTAGTATTACAAAAGAGTGAGGAATCTTTAACCATCTGCATTTTAAAGAAGACATTTAAAAAAGTAAAAAACACACAATGCAACATGATAAAAATGTAACTGTAAATGTTACTAAGGAGGACACAATGGCCAATGGCACAACCTCCAGAGGAATCACTAATATCAAACAGCATTCAACTGTATTTCTTACTGTACTCTCATACAGACACATTCATTATGCTCATTTACTGCTTTAGGATTTAAGTCATAAAATATCGCTTAGCTCAATTTAAGTGGATTTTCTCTCCACATTGCTGCAGATGTCAGGCTGCAAAACCTCTGAGGAGTGAAAAGCAAAGTGAAATGGATAATCCAACATGAGTCAGAAGCCTAAACGTGAATTTACAATAACACCACCACCCAAGTGAAGTGGATTAATGGATTAACTTGATAATTTGTGGTAACCAGCAACTGAGATCTGTCTGAACAAGTAATATTCATTTGTCTGGTTATATGGATACTAATCTTGTTGCACATGTCAGCGCTTTCAAAGCTGAGGATCCAGCAGAGCCCTCGAGAAGGATCCAAGGGTCCCCAGCAAAAATCTTCTATTTATAGTTATTTTACTGGACTGCTGGACAGAGAGAATATAAGAGTAAAATGGGAAGGAACCTCTTTCTACCATCACTTCAGCCTGGAAAAAGGCAAGAAGACCACTAGATGCCGTCCAGAGGAGACCACCATCCTACAGCCTCCCTGATATTCCCAAAGTGGGGTCCAGGGACTTCTAGGAATCCATTAAGCCCCAACGAATAACCACCAGACTACCTGTTTAGTTTCAGTAGGCAAGTCCATAAAAATCACGCCTAACTACAGAGCGATTCTTCAGGATGAGTTCAAGTGTAAACCCTCTATAATCTCATCAGGCTGGTGGGGGGGTCAAAGCCAGCCAACTCACTGAGGATGATGTCGATGGCCAGGGGAGGTTTGTCCCTGCAGCTCGGGTCAGTTCGGTTGGATCCATTGTTCATGCTGGCTGTCTGTCGGCGGATTTTCTCCACAAATCGAGTTCCAGATATCTCTCGGCCGCAGTTTACATCCACGGACGCTCAGTGCGTAAAAAGTTAGGCAGCCGCTCTGACTCTCCTCTCCAAAGATCCAATGAGCGTCCTCGGCTTTTCCTCAGAGGGATATCTGCCTCCCGGCCGCCCTGAAACACTTGTTGCAATCGCTGGACCCGCCTCTTCCCCGCTGTCATAGCACAGTGAGTCGTCTGCCAAACCCACCGCATCCTGGGTAATTGACGTAAAAACGTGCTCTGTGGGCAATCAGGACAATGTGTTTTTAGGAAATGAGGATTAATAGGATTTGGCAGTTACTAAACTTTGATTTTATTGGGGTTTTTTGCGACATTTTAATGAAGCATAAAGGTGACGGAAATTGCCAAATGCAACAACATGTGACTTGTGTCAGAAAGAAACATTTTATCATATTTTAAAATTAAATCTTGTCTCTCATATTGTTTTTGGATTCTTAGGTGGTTCAGCCAAACACATTGCGTCACTGTCTGTGAGCTATTCTGATCACAATGGACACATAACTTTCTCTTCTCAGAGGGGGATTCCTTGTTAACTGGGAATATTTTTTACTGGAAAAACTCCAGTAACATTGATGATGGGGCTCAGGGTGGAGGAGGGGAAAGTTAACAGCGTTAGATGGGTGTGTGTGTGGTACGGGAGGGGGATTTTTTTAGGACTGGAGCCTGAGGACAACACAGGCACCCACATCATATGCCCCCTCGTTCCCATAGTAACGTGTGCAGGGGTATCGTCATGTGAGGCATTTGCTGCAAATCTTTTTGCGCCCTTGGGTCCATTTGAATAATTCTCCACCACACTGAGAGGCCTGTATAAAGATCTGAGACATTACTACTGAACAGCAATGAAGCGCAGTTCACCATGAAACTAAAGATCTCATCTCATTGGATATTTTCTGCATCCTCGTTATCTCTCATGAGGATTTGCTCTAACTTTCTTTGACTTGAGTGAAACTTCTTCTTCATCACTGTGACCCAATTTACCTCACATCCAGCTTCTTTTGTTTTTTGTATCTGCCTGTCCGTTCAGGAAAACTTGGCTTCCAGAGGTTAAAATAACTTTGTTTTCCCTTTGCTCAGAGAACAAATCTCTTTGTCCTTGAGCTGCATGTGCAGACACATTTAAAGAATGATTACTAAAGATGGCTGAGGGGCATAAAAACACGGATACACATGTGTAATGTAACCTAATACACATCCTCTGCACAGTGTTGCATGTAGGGAGGATGAGATGTACACAAGTTGTGTTGCTCAGTGTTGTGTGTGTTTGTAAAGCTGTGTGTTCACCTTTATTACAAAATGCACAGTGTGACCCATCTCCACCTCACTTTATAAGGCCATTGAATCATTTCAGTCAAGTCCGAGCAGCTTTATTCCCTGCTGGTTCTGGCTGCTTCCAGGCACACCTTTGCTTACCTTTCTACTCCAGACTCGTCACAAAGGATTTGCCCCGACTGGCCTGAGTTTATGAAATTGATGGAAAAGTTCAAAGAAACTCCAGAGCTTCACTAAGAGGACGTTCATGAGACAATTCCACCCTGAAATGAATTGATATTTTCTTTCAGATTAAGTTTAAAAGAGTCAGGCTGTGAAGATGATGTCATCCTGGCAAAAATCCCTAAACAGTGATTAAGGGGATGACTCCGCACATTATGACAGCAGCCGTGTTGTTCAATTTAAACTTCATTTTGATGCAGGCTCAAAGTCAATGGACCAACTCCAGATGTTGTCATCTGATCACACCATCCATTGGTGTTTTGATGCTCTAAACTCCTGCAAAGGGACACTGTATTTGTAGTCACTGGTGTTACTCTCTCTCCGAAATCACTGTTTATTGGTGGATTCTCCCCGTAATGGCTAAACCATCCAAAGGTCTTCAGTTACTGTTTACTCTCCCTCAAACACTGACACAGAGGCCATTACCTTGGGGGGCTTATAGCTCACATGTGCATGGACACACACCTTATAAACACACACTCTCAAAATTAATAATATAGTGATTGATTAGTGTTTTTTCTTTTGTTTTGTTTTTTTTTCAAATTAATATTGTGTGGGGTTTAATGACAATGAACTTTTCTTCATATTAAGTGGTTGCCTACTTTAAGTTTTAAATCAGTTATGATATTTGACCCAATACAGCAATTGTCCAAAATAAGAGTCTGTTCTGTCCCCATGCTTTTGTAGAGGAAATTAAAAGGAAGCATGAGGGATTTGAGACGATGTGCAGAGCAGTCAACAACAGCAGGAGTCAAGGGCCTGGGTGTTAAACAGACAGCAAAGGTCAAGGGTCATCTGGGTCCCTGAATCTCAGTCCACAAAGGTTGTTGACTGCCTTTAAATACTTTGGGCGTGAAGCAATTTGCCTGTTACTTTTACATTCGAGCAACAAAAACCCAAAGCAGTGTTTACATATCAAATCACTCATTTGCCATTTGTCTGACAGCACAAGGCGAAACACGTCTATCTGTCTGCATACTGTAGTTGAGTTGTTATATAACTTGCATCAAGTTATGTTTTACTCCAGGAATGTAGTGCTTGCAGATGCTGATACTGAGCAGCATTTAGGCACAAACTGTCTCTGGGAAATGTTTCAAAACTGACAGTCATTTTCTTATTGTCCTGTAATACACAATGTATGTTCTGCTGTACAGTCAATTCTTTTGATATTTGACCTGTTTTCTACATTCAAGGTTAAAGCCACGTTATAAGAGCGCAGCGGAGTACTCTTTTCAATATCTATTTTGAATCAATCAAAAAAGCCATGAGAGCAAAATTAGACTGGAGGTTTAAAAAAAACATTTATTGTTATTTTCACGTTAATTGTGTGGAGGCATGTATTTCATTCACAAAATAAGAACAGTAAAATTAATCAGACAAGAAAAATATATATGTAGTCTTTTTCTTACATTATCAATATATATATATATATACACGCGTTGTAAAATAGGACATTGTAACAAAAAGAAACCAAAACATAGCAATAAGCAAGTTATGATAGGCTACACCTGCAGTGTGAATACAGATGTATAATGCTTTTGTCAGTCTAAAAGACGGTAACTGAAATTAGACTGAAATTCCTTCCTCCGTTTTCACAGGAGTTTTTATGGCTTCATTTATAAAGTTGAGACAGACCAGAGTAAAGCTAATTTAAAACATGACGCACCTAGCAATAGTTGGAAAAAAAAAACCCAATGTCTGTTTTAATACCATAATCCCCCCCCCCCCCTCCCCGTTATCATGGGAAAACACGTTTTTACAGAAGTTAGGCGCCATGCTTTTGAGCATTAGTCAGACGTTATGCGTGTACACAGACATGTAAAAATCTCATGGCTGCACAGAAGCATTTCTCCCAAGACGACAATATTACAAAAGAACACTCAATTAAGCATTACAAAATACACACGCACTTTAGTCTCGAGGCCCAACGGCCCGGAGAGAGAATATAGGCAATTTGTAAAACAACAAGACAGGTCCAATGTTTCAGAATCAGTGGCTGTGAGAGTTGAGTGGAACGAGCTCCTTACAGGTGATACAGAATAAATGTTTTTTTTGTCTTTTTCTTTAACTAAATGTTCAAGTGTGGTTTAGAAATAAACACAGCCACGGCTTGGTTCATGATCTCTGACAGTAATTTAACCACAATGTGATTCTGATACTTAGCCACCACGAGCACAGTCCACACAATATCCTCCAATCACCGGTTTGTAAAGAGTAATTATAAATACAGTTGGGCTCAAAAAAGGTCAAACGTGATTGGCAGGATAAAACGTAAACATAAAGTCCAACGAGTTAACGCTCCATCATTCGATCAGATGCCCTCACAGTCCCATTTGTGGTACATTCAGCACAACTGTGACAATGATTACCAAGAAACACACTGTACAACACCACTAACTCACTCCACATGATAGAAACAGCTGTGAACTTGTACGTCACCAGCATCTGGTGGGATCTAGTTAGTAGGAGGCTCGTCCAGCAACAGTCAGGGGTATGATCAGATAGACATGAGTAGTGACAGACATCAGGAATTTGCTGGGTCCCCCTCCTACGCGAATCGGAAAGTTGCATATAAATAACAAAATTCCTTGGAAAAGGTTGTGACTCATTCCTGAACAATTGTTATTTGGTTATACTGACAGAGTAGTCCATTCTTTGACATGTTGTGTCATGCATGTAATGAAATCTAATTCTCTGCAACTTTAAAAAGTTTTCCTTTCCAGATTTTGTTAAGACTGTCACATCCCAGATGTTCAAAATTGACGCAGGACAGTTCACAGTCACATTTTACTTTAACAGTTCAAGGTCACAACACTGAGCCGACTCCCAAGAACACACAGAGTAGACATGGTGAGCAGAAGCTGCAGTCGACGCCTCTATTTTACAGTCAATCAGATGGGGTTCAATTCACTTTCCCATCAAATGAAATACGGATGAGTTATTACAGGAAAAGAATGCATATTAATTACATATTATGAAAATATTTAATTCTGACAGAAAGTGGCACCTGCAAAGTAGACGGAAAGTGAATTGAGCCCTGAGCCACATATTGATGAAGTTCAGAGGAATCTCCAGCTGAATGCGGGCAGATAAGAGGAGTGTTGTCGCCACCTGCTGGTCTGCACTGCTATTGCAAAAAACATCACAGCCCACTACAGGCAGGAGGGACAGATGAAACTGGTATAAAATATTGCGCCACGACTGGTGAATAAAATTTGGTTGTGATGACATTGGCCAATGAGGTTAAGATAAAGCTAGGATGTTGTAAACACTTCAGAGGTCAGAGCTCCTGACACGTCAGCCCTTATTTGGCAATGAGTGTTGGTGTCTTAATAAAAGGCTGAAGCGTTGAGCTGTAGAAAAACAGGATGTAGACATTGTGAGCTAAGAATCACTGATCGGCATATGACATAATCAACGGACTCTGAAAGAACAAGTAGTGACGGACGTCGCACATTGCACTGCGTGAAATACATCTCCCAGGTCAAACTGTCCATTTATAAACAGCATGTTTTAACACGAGTTGGCCACAAAAACACATAAAGCTGAATCTTTTAGTTTCTGTTAGTTAGTTAAAAAAAAAAAGACTGCCACTTCAACTGTTACACACATTCACACACACAAACAATACGCCATAAATCACATGATCATCCAACAACCGTTATACCTGGGATGCTTTTTTGGACATGATAAAAAAAAAAATTAAAAAAAGCAGCACGTTGGGTTTGATGGACATTGATAATCTACAAAGTGCAAATGTGCCATCTTGTGCTCTGATATCCAAAACGCCATCCAAAACCCAGCCACAGTCTTCCCTGTTTTGCACTGGCTCAGTCCACTGAACCATGCAGTAGAGTCCTCTGTAAGATAGTCCAGGTTTTGATGGGAAACATCCATCTCAAAAAAGTTCCACAGTTGCGCCCCAACATTATGAGTTAAAAATAAAAGACAACCCCCCCCCCCCCAAAAAAAAAACAGTCACACAGGTAAACTGATCCATCTCCGCGGGACATACTGCCTTTCTAAAAAACACGAGAGAAATGTTCAAAACAAACACAGCTCCAGCTTACCCCACTATGCACTGCAGCTTTGTGCCTTTAAAATGAGTCCTGTTGCATCCAGGAAGCTTTTGGCACAAAAAGTTTTCTCATTTAAAACACCAAAGTAGCTCACATTCCCTCCAGGATTCTTCCATTTTCTCACCATCAATAAATGCTCCAGTTGTGAGAAAAAGAAAACTAAACACCACAAGGAAATATGTATAGAGTTGAATGTGGTACTGTGTTAGCACATGTGTGTGTGTGTGTGTGTGTGTGTGTTGAGAGAGAACCAGCTTGCATCACATGTCCTGTGGGGATGTGACATCTGCTTATGGCACTGCATGCGAGAATACCAATGCCATAGATGCACTATTGTGCCGTGATGGGCAAAAGAAATGCATTTCCATAGTTACTCTGAATGGGTTTGTGCTGATGAGGTTGCGCTGGGAGACTGTTGCCATGGTGACAAGCTAAACTATAGCATTGCTTAAGGCATCGTATTAGATGACTGAAGAGTTTCTCCTGTGGCAGAGATGAATAAGAGAAAGAACAAATATTATCAGGTACATCACCGCTGATTACACTCAAAACTTACATCATTGTGCTATGCAACACTTCCATGTGAAAAATCTGACATCTACACACAAAACATTCTGACTGACTGGAGAGGTTTATTCATATTCACCTGGTTAGGACTCACTCTCCACAGAGATTGTAATGGTTTCACTTTCAGCTGTGAAGACAAACAGAAGAGGAGATAAGGTGACATATACCAGACAGTGAGTTGTAAGTGTCAGTTCTGTCAGTGAAATATTATCATCCCTGGTAGAGCTCACCTGATTTGAGGGTGTCATCAGCCAGATGGTCTCCGATGTTGTTGGCATGCTGGTTGTTGCTCAGGAGGCGATTCTGAGACTCGCTGACCGAGCTCACGGGGACATCGGCAGCACTGGAAACATGCCCAACAAATCAAAAGAAAAATGAACTGTGCATCCAAAACATAAATCCTTTTCAGAGCCTCATGCCAAATAATATATCTTTTATTACACCAGGATTTATCACCTCTTATCAGGCTCTGGATGCAGGGTCACTGTGGCCTGTTCTACATCAGCGCTGACCAGCCGTGTAGGGAACGTCAGACCATCTCCCTGACTGTAGTACACAAAGAGGACAGGAGAGACTCAAGATTAGGTGCAGTCAGCCTTCAGTCAGTTAGATTTCCACTGGAAATACAACAAAGGTAACCTGATATTTAAAAAGGAGGAGATCCACTGTTCTCAACTCCTTCTTTTTCATGAAAACATGATGTCAGATACAAGTATTTTTTCCTAATTCAGCTGTACTGTGCTGCAAATTCAACCACAGGATATACAAACAGGAAACAAAGTCACTACTTGAATCCAGTATTGGTTACAGCGCTACAAGAGTGTATCTATCTTCTAAATTCAATTCTGCATTTGTCTCCTTTACCTGGTGAAGATGGGCAGCAGCCAGTACTTTTTCTGGTCTCCAAAGACCTGAGCGATATTCTTCCGGAAACCCAAAGAGAAACCGTTCTTATCAGAGCCTGTCCTAAAGACTGGTGCTCTGAACGCCTCTGCAGACAGGGAGAGAAGACAAATACAGGTCACTGAACAACCAACAGGTGAACTTTCACTTAATGAGAAAGGAATGGATTGAAGACCAAAATCTGTAAGTGTGGGGGAAGTGGAAAGTTGACATTTCCAAATCTGGAAATCACAGTTGACGACACCGTGGAAAACCTCTCAACAAATACGAAATCATTGCTGGAGGAATGTATGCGTTTGTTACCTATAGTGGACCTGTTCTTCCCCACCAGCCACAGGTGGTAGCTGAAGAGGGACAGAATACTGATGCAGAACATGGCCGCCACAAAAAAAAGGAACAAGACGTGGAATTTGGCGTGAGAGTCTGGCAGGTCATTCTGGGGAATAGACGAAGAGAGAAGAGGAGAGCGAGAGAGGAATCAAAAACAAATTCACATTGAGGATATTTGTAGAAAGAAAGAGAAAGAAGGAGATAGAAAAAGATAGATAAGAAGAGTGTCATGTGAACCACGTCACCGCACGCACATCACGACAAAAACCATGGCAACGATGGTGAGGCAACTGCAACACTAAAGGCTTTGGAGGACAGCTGGGTTACCTTTGGGCAGTTCTCTGCCGATTTCCTCCGGCAAAGCTTTAGTACAAACAGAAACAAGACTGGTTAGCAATACCAGGAGAGAAAAGGTGGGAGGGGAGGAAGCACTTAGAAATCAGCAGGCAAACACAAGTCAAGGCCAAGTTGGGTGAAAGGGGGGATGGAAAAAAAGGGAGTGGGTGAATGTACAAAGTGTGCCCAGAATGGCGAGAACAAAGGGAAGAAAGAGGAAAAGATGAAAGGATGTCAAAGAGGAACAGCTATAAAATAGAAAAAAGAGGAAAAAGAGGAGGAGGTGTTTGCGACCGCATAAGTGGTGTGACTGATGGTTCTGATAGTGGAGAGGGAGACAGAAAGAAGAGAGATGGGAGAACAATGACCCAGTGTGCGAGGACTGGGGATAACAGAAGGGGAAACAGAGAGGGGTCGGAGGGTGAAGGGTGAGAGAGGACAGAGAAAACAGAGGAGCGGCACAGCTCAGCTCAGGAGAGGTCAGCACCATGCACAACCAACTCAGAGGATGCTCATCCCGGCTTCCACATGCAGCCAAATCTGCATCCTCTGCAACATCACACAGACATACATTCACTACATGCCGAGGGGTGCGTCTGCACATCGTTACTCACTGTCCAGAACTTTATAAAATACTGCAGTACGGTGGCTGCAATGAACAAACAGTACACCAGCGAGTAGGCCAGGAAGAGGATGAAAAACTTGTAGTTGGAGAATCCTACACAGTTGTTCACCCTGGACACACAAATACAGAAAGGTCAGGTTTGACATCATTTCCCCAACGTGTACTTTCAAAAAGGTGAAGGCTTTGTGTTACTCTTATGGTTACAATCGGCTGTCGTGTGCTTTCTTTGATGCAAACCAGAGTAGAAGGCTCTGTTGCCTTAGTTAATCAAGGTTAAAATTGCCAAACTTCACAAGGAACCCAGGACTTGAGAGCCATGAGGATAATTAAGTAATTTATGAACAGTTTTGGCAACATGTCATGCTGCAAGATGAGACATTATCATAAAACAAATCTAATTCCAGTATTTGTAACATTAACTAGCAGGTCTTCAAAGCAAGTAAGAACAAATGAAAATAGCTGAATGAGCATCAGTTCAGAGATCAGTTTACTCTTGGATGACTGTGTTATGCTCTGCTTTTGCAGTATGAGGAACTGCTGGCTGTCAGCTCTACCTCTTTGTGGTCATAAACCAGCATGAAGCAACTGAAAAACAAACTGTATGTTTTGCCATCTTAACATGACCAAAAAAACTAAAAGGATTAACATTCACCAGCTTGATGGACCTGTTGCAAATATGTTTGGCATGAAGTGTGAACCATCCCAACTCAGAGGAGTAAAAGTAGGAATAAGATGTGAGATGTCATATGTGTAGCAGATGTCTTTGGTCAGCAGGTTTTACATACCAGGGACAATGGTGGTCCATCTTCAGCACACACCTAGCAAGAGAACAGAAAAATTAGTGGACAAAAAAAACATAAAAGAAGGTTGACATTGTTTAAAAGGGTGAGAGAGAGAAGTGGAAGAGGAAAATACATTGGTTGAATCACAGTCAGTTTTCTTACATGTCACACGCGGAGCAGTGGTGACACCGGTCTGGCTTGATAACTTGACAGCGGTCGCAGTAACGGATTGCTGCATTGTGTCAACACAACAGTATCTCGTTAATGGACAGAGGTTCAAACAGACAAGACAAATTCACTCTCACTCGCAGAGTCACAGACGAACCTCCAGCTCCTGTGCGGGTGTACAGAGGCAGACTGGTGGCAGCTCTCCAAAGGATCTCTTGCTGGGACTCTGGCCTCTCTTCCTTCTCATAGCGCTCCTTCTCAGCCTTCGGCAGGCAGAACTGGAGTGGGAAAAAGCAGCAAACAGATTTGCTTGACTTTATGTCAAGAGGGGATAACAGACATGCAGACAGAGTGGGCTTGTTTTGGAGAATCGGGTTATTGTACCTCTTTGGAAGGGTTGGCAGACTTGGTGAAGATGGTCTTCCAGTAAGACCATACAAACATGATGAAAGAGAGGTGGAAGAAGATCAGGTAGACAACTGGAGGGAAAAATTAAGCAAAGCATCAGGACCAACAGAATACACTCTCATATGTCGACACTGACCACAAGCAAATTACCATTAAAAAGTTGATATAAGGAACTGCTGCTGTCACTTGGGATATATGGGGACACTGTACATCTACATATTCAATTAATGAGAGAGGAAAGCTAATGCTGAATGAGGAGCTGCTCGGCTTCAAGCAGACCGACCTAAGCACTTTGAGAGAGCATGTTGTCTATGCCAGCCTTTTTTTTTAGCCAAGTGTTCAGAGCATATTTCACATAGCAATCTGGCTCAGTTCAGTACACTTCCATTCACAATGTACTTGATTTCCAAAGACACTTACTCTGCTCTCCTATACTGGGGATGGTGACTGGAAGAAAAAAAAACAGGGAAAACAAGAACGTTAGATAAGGAAGAAACTGTCATATAGTAACATTAAAACCACTGGGAAGAGTGATCCATCCATGTAAATCATACATATTGCATTTGGAAAAAATGCACCGACCGAATGCAAAACAATCTAACCACAAGGTTACACAAGCTTCCTCTGCAGATGGAGTTTGCCCAGTTGTCTTTCCATTCGTCTGAGCACAGGAGATTGTTTTCTCAACTACAGTTTCCTAGGTCAAGAATGAACTTTCAGTCTCGACTTTAGGGCAAATGTGGGAGACAAAAAGTCCTATAAGTGCTCAGAAAAATGGCAATTTGAAAACTCCATCTGCAGAGGAAAAAATAACTATCAATACCAAACTTTATGGTCAAATTTCTGCTTTTTTTGTTGTAAAACACTGAAAAAACCCACTGTAAAATCCTTCAGATTAAAACCACTCCTCATAACTCACAAGCACATCAAGGCCATATAATCTGTGACTGATTGGCAGATTTTAAGGAGTCACAAGCCAAAAAAAGGGTTGGGAACCACTGATCTAGTCTTATTCGATGGGATTCCCTAACACCAAATCTGTGTGTGTGTGTGTGTACGGAGGTGCACTTTTTTTTTTTTTTTTTAAACATTTTTAATTAAAGTACATCAGCATACAATTAGACCCTGGCACCAAATCTTACCCAGTGGGGGTATCTGTGATATGAAAAAGTTTGGTAACTCCTGCAATACACAAGCTATGCATCCTTGACAGTTCAAACATATCAATTGTATTTTATTCCTCGGTTTAGTTGTAATGTTTCAACATTTTCTCTCAATTTAACACAAAAACTCTCCGGGCCAAATCAGCACTTCACCCGTGCCAAGCCAATTACCGGTAGTCTAGTTTGAGGGGGAGTATTTATCTGGTCAGCCAAGCAAATACCGTTTAGTTGGCGTTTTAATTCTCCATCCAGACTCCATTCGCTCGACACAAAACAACAGAGACGAGATATTAACAGCACGGTGAAAGTTTTTCTTTGTCCAAAACAAATTTGCCATTAAAATAAGGCAACTCAAAGCGCTGGCAGCAAACAGATAATTAGCTGTATCTAGATTTGGACAGGCTTGCCAACACCATTGTTGAGCTGCAGTCCATTTACTTCCTGCTGGCCAGCAGCAGCTGTACGTTTGTGTGGACAGCAAAATGAAAACAGCCGCGGTTAAAGGCTTTACAGAGGCAACAGACTGCGGCAGGACGTCTACTTACATATACACAGCTCCACCACGTAAGCATAATACGACCAGCAGACGACCAGGGCGATAAAAATCACGGGTATCCATGCTAAACCCCGTTGACAGCATCTCAGTACGTGTGTAGGCGCCATCTTTCTCCCTCTACTGGGGGAAAGGGAGTGTCCATGTGTGACGTCACTTGAGCAAAACGAGACAAGGTGTGGTCTGACAATATTTTGTGTGATTAATTAAAGCTATTGATTGGAATAAAGCGGGGTCTTTACCATTATGTACTTTACATACAGAATAAGTCTAAAAAAAATACACGTAATAATCCTACATAACATACATCTTATTAATGTTCTTGTAACTGCAAACGTTTGATCAGAAGTGTAGCTTTCAACTTATTACTGAAAAGTTTTATACATTAACCTTCATGACTTTACAGATTTGATATTTGATTAACTCCATAATATTACACAAAAAGAAAAATGGTACATACACACAATTAATGTTAGCCTATATTTGACTAATTTTTCAGAGTTTAAGTTTAATCTGCCTGCATTTTATTTTACTGTACTTGTTTTGGGGGTTTTTTTAATATCCGAACGAAACACGGGAAGCATACTGGTTTCAGCTGGTTAATGACCTACGTGTATTTCCAAGCTTGACTTTAAGTCGAGGACCGTAATTCAACGGGAAGTTGTGACTAAAAGAGAAAGTAGTGACGCGTAAATCTTTAAAAACAGTGAAATTACCGCCGTTGAGATGGACGTGCAGACATATTTGTCGCGCATTGGGTTTGCCGGTCCTGCTGAGGCCAGCCTGGACGTGCAGCGGGTGGTGCACACTGCGCGACGTCGGGTTCGGTGTCCCGTTTCACTGGAGACCAGTGACCCCCAGGAGCAGGGCCACCGAGTGTACCCCATCAGAAAGGACATTGGGATGCACTTTCTGGAGTGGCAGCGGGAGGAGAACAGAGGGGCAGATAGAGACTGGCTAGATATCTGCAAATTCACTCTTGAACCTCGGTGTCTGGAGGACTTTGCTGAGATGCGCCAGTACCACCAGAGCTCTCCCTGCTCCATTTTCTTCTGCACGTCCCTCTGCACGGTCTTAAGACCAGGTGGAAGGCTCACCTACATTGGCCGCAGACTGATCAGCGCCACGTTTCCAACAGAGGGAACAGGAGTGTTGGAAACCACAACCAGGGAGCATAAAAATGGAGGCGATCCCAGTTATCCTAGCAGAGAAATTTGGAGTTGTACTAAATTCTCCACTCATACCAAAGGATGAGGCCATATCACACCACCGCCAGTCATGTATTGATCATACTTCCACATGGGACATATTTACACCTCCAGACTAAATGATGTGTCTCATTGAGATGATTGCAAACAGCTTTTGTTCAGACATGTGATACAAGAAGAAATACAAATACAAAACTGCTGTATAGTGCGGCTCCAAGATAATTCTGACCTTTGCACTGCCACACCCAAATCAACCTGTTAAACAACAACTACATACACACTGTACTTTGAACACAAAAAACATAAATTGTCAGTTTGATTTAATAAATTATACATACACTTTTAAGATGTACAATGGTCATTGCATTAATCCATATCCGTCTTTTTTTTGTTTAGACAAAGTCTGCGTTCAAAGTATTTACACATGTACAATTATCAGGCAGCACTTTACAAAGCAAGGCATGAATGACAATACAGATGTTGAGCTTCAAATCAAACCTCTAACCCTCACAGTCATGCCTACTTTGTTTGTGTGGCGGGAGAGGAGGGGAGGGGTTACTCAGCTGAGCTGTCCCATGATTATAATACATTTTCCCATCCCACCTTTGATGGGCATGAAAGGAAATTCAAGAAATCCAACGACATCCATCAAATCCACCGAGATCCACAGGAGATTCAAAAGGATTACGGTCCCAGGACTGAGTTGAAAATCAAAACGGGGGTGGGGGGGGTAAAGGGGGAGACAGGATGTACGCAGGGTGCAAAAATGTGGCAACGTGTGACAAAAATCTACTCTGCAACAGGGTTGGGGGGCGGCACTGAACTTGCTCTTCCAGCTTTCCGTTCGTAGTTGACAAGCCTCTGTCCAACCAGGTACCTGTAAAGAGAGAGATGATCACCATATTTATACTATGATTCTTACTGTTGTCAGACTTTCCAGTGCGGCAGCTTCTATTTTAAAGATTATAATTATGTCTTATTTAATTCAGTCTTGAAACATGAATTAACATTTTGATATCCTAGATACCAACATTTTGGTACATGCCAAAGTCATGCCAAAAAAATGTTGTTTTAAAACAAAATTATAATTATTATTTTACACCAGATGTTTTTAACTCACAATATTTTAACTGGAAACTCCGACCATAACACAAACTTTTAACTCACACAAACAACCTACTAATTGTAAAATGCATGTTACTTTCTACAGATGGGTCTACGCTGAAAGATCCTTACTTGTCATTCTTGATGTGTTCATAGAGGCGTTTAAACTGTCGGATCTGGAAGGACAGGATGCCGATAAGCGAGACCACCATCAAAAGGAATGGGTAGATTCTCCTCTGCATTAGGATCTCCATCTCTGGGGTAACTCCTGCAAAAGTAATGCACTTGAGTTATAAATTGTTTCAGTGATATTTGTGTCTTAGTGTGGTGCTCCAGTTTTGGCCGGAGTAGGTGAAATTAACAAACCAACAGGGAAAATAACAAAAGTAAACGTTATAATCAATGTACACATGTACTCAGACACTCACCTACAGCAGGCACCACCCCAGCTGCGATCACATACGGCACACACAAGGACAGCAGCAGGACTGAGATGACCGGAGCTGCCAGTTTACGGATGATGAACTGGAGATCAATGTTGCGAATTCCGTTTGCATAAACCTGAAGAGAAAGTTTGTTATCCAGTTAAAAGACTAAAATCTAGTTCCTATTTACAGTAGTGATAGTTAAGGAGAATGGAAGGAGAATACGCAGCATTATAAAGAACATAAGATGTTGAGCATAATGAATGAGTTAAAACCCACCTGCTCAATAACAGTCTTCAGCCACCATTGAGGGCCCATGAGAGTGATGGCAGCAATGATTTTGGCATGGAGCACTCCAAGAGCCCAGTCCTGTAGAGATTCATAGATGTACATGAATATAAGAACGAGGAATTAAGTGACAGTGTTGTGGGAACACAAATGGGCAAACAGGGAAAGGAACAATTACAAAACAATAATGAACCACTAAAAGGAGGTCTCTAAGACAGGCAAGGGAAAGAGAGAGACACACCCACACAACACAGACCCACAATCATACCTGCCAAGGGTAGAAGAGTGGTGTCTGGTCCAGTGGTACCCTGAGTGGAGCCACAATGACCAGTTCAAACAGCAAGCCCAGTAGCAGCGGGATGACTCCAGCGACCAGCAGAGCCACAACCAGGGTCTTCAGAATCTGCACAAACAAAGCGAGGTTAAGAAATGTCTTCCTTCATGGGACAAAAGATTTTCATTTCTTGAATAGAAGCTACAAGGTAGGGGTAGTATTACTAGGCAAGTACTGGCAAATGTTTGGATATTGGCTAATGAGCTTGTAAAAAACAAGAAAGCATTTAACAAAAACATTGCATTCTGGTCCAGCTCCAGACAATCTGATGGCTGGAAAGGGAAGAACTAATTACCATGCCACTCTGCTGCCCAGTTTTGATGTTTGCCAACAATAGGGGCTGCTCACAGATACCTACCATGAGAGTCCACTCCTGGACTTTGAGCATGATGACAGTGCGTCCCTGGGGCATCCAGGCCAGCAGTACAGTGACTCCGCGGATAGAAAGCCAGCAGACATACAGGCCGCAGGCTGCTGTGTACAGCTCGTGGATTTTGGAGCTTCCTGTCCAGAAGGACATCAGCCATCGACCGGTGAACACTGAAACACACGTGACAATACAAACATGACCACTCTTCAACTATTTCCAAATGTACAGTGATCCTGATGAAGAAGTGAGTTACTATTTGAGCTACAACTTAAAAAAGAACCACTTAAACAGCAGAGGCATGCATATATATAGATTCACCCTTTAATTATGGTTTGGGTGTGGGTCTACAAAGTAGAAAATTGCTGGTTGTGCTTCATGCCACCACATCTTACCTGGTAGGGTTAGGCACACCAGACTGGCCACCAGCAGAGTGATGCACATAAATGCTATGAGTAACACGATCTGGAGAAAAAGAGGACACAGGTTTTAGAATAAAAGTGAATGTAGTGAAGTAATCCAGCTTGGACATTTTGATTCTTCATTCTCTGCAACACTGTAGAAATGTGTCTATGCTTCATTTTACATTTACTACAACTGGAAAATGTAGGACAATTCATAACAGTGCACTTGCAGATCAAGGCCTTTAACATGAAGGAGGAAGAGTGTAATAACTGGGAGTTGAGTTGTATGGCCTCAGACGCACAGTAAGCGTTGGCCCATTTCTAAATTTGTATGGAAAGCCACAAATAGTAGCCTAGCCTTTGAGCCTACAGCTTCTATTCTATACTCTGTTATGAATGATAACATATTTAGACTAACATTAACTTAGTTTTGTGCATTATCACTTAGAGTATGTTTCCTCTCTTGCGACTGTGTGGTTGTATATCCTGTAGTAACCATGCTAATAATTATTTCAGAAAACACTGTAAAAGTTAATCTATCAGCTGGAAGCCATCTAAGAATTGTAAACTACAACCAAAAATTCCCCTAAATGGAAATCAAGCAAGTGCAGAAACCGTACTAAAAAAAAATAGTAATCCATATAATTCCCCAGAGACTCACCCTGAATGGGAAGCGAAGGGGTCTGTGGTAAGGCTGGAATCCCACTGGTCCCCCTTGCTGCAGGATGGCCTGATGGGCTGCATGCAGCCCCTCACCAACAGCTGGTGCAGGGTTGTTATTGTTGTTATGGTGACCAGGAGGAGGGTTGTTATTGTTGTTGTTGTTCACTGGCTGGTTGGCATCATTGTCCTCCTGCTCCCCAAGGAGGTAGGAGTGGAGATCTCTGTGAAGGTAAAGATGTGTTTGGTTATAGACAGCCAAAAAAAAAAAGGGGGTATAAAATCAGGGGCTTTGTAAGAAAATGTGTGTGGTGAAGTCATGAAAACTCTATAAGTGTTTTGACTTACAGTAAATATCCAGCACTGACTGTCCAGGCTCTGACCAGGCCTTTGAGCCACTGGCGAGTGTGTCCCTGCTCCAACAGAGCCGGTAGCACAACCTGAAGTAATAATAGCTCCAAAGACAGCTCGCTGACCGGGGCATCGCTGAAGGGAAAGAGGAGGACAGGGTCAGAAAAAGCCATTTCAACAGTGTGAGCCAGGGCATGAACCACTGGTTACACAGATCAGTTCTTGTGCTTTACACTTCTGTTCTCAGTTGATTTGACAAAACCAGACTTCTGAGTTTTAAATGGGCAAGCCACGGCAAACTGTTGTTTTTTTAATCAGTCTGTCAGGCAGAAGGCAATATTTCCTCTTTTGTTCAAGATGTACTGCACAGAGATGTGTCAATCTGGCCTGAAGAGGAAGTGGCTTCCCACACCATATCAGAGAGACAGAGCAGCAGCTTTCACACAGTGACCTATCATTTTGTTATGACTAGAGGTTACCTGTAGAGCATGACGTTGTATGGGAGGAAGGTGGGCAGCAGTAATTTGATCAGCCTGATGGGCAGCCACAGCATGAGCAACACGATAGAGCCGAACACCACCACAGACAGGATGAACCGCCGCAGGTGTCTGTAGATGGGCAGGTGAATCATCTCCTGCACGGGGTTAAAATCTGGGTCATTGAGGTTTCTCAGAAACCACAGCACTCCTGGCCTCAGCACCTGGTGGACAGACAACAACAAAAGCTAATTACATTTTAATTCTGATGTTTTATTATATGCAAATCATAAGAAAAAATTACCTACAGTGAACTAACTACATAAAAAAGCAAACGTTACCATTTGTCATCAGGATCTTACCTCTCTCAATAGGAGGATGAAAGAAGCAAAGTAGAAGACGTAAACCATTCCCACAAGCCAGTGCAGGAACATGGTGGTACCAGGGGCTGATTTAAAACTCAACTCTCTGTCTTTCAGGGAGGCATCAAACATCTCCTGCAGGGTGAGGGCAGTAAAATGTTAGTTAAAGATAGCATTCAGATTCATTCAAACTCAGTGTTGGATCTGAGATGATGAAAGCGCAGTTGGTTTGATGATAAAATGTGCTATGAATAACATTTGCACAGACCATATGCGTAACAGATTAAAATTAGACAAAGCTCAATCATTTTCTGTGAATACAAGCAGGATGAAGGATTCCACCACTGTTATTCAAAGTCCCATCTCCCATATTGGCATTGATCACTGTAAGTACTATTGTTTCTATTTTCTCTATACCTTTAAATAGAATGGATATTTGAGATGTTCTTTATTTTACATATTTATTACAACTTCTAAAAACAGCCTTTTCGTAGAGACCAAACTAGCTGTATCATCAGAAGCTCAATTTAATTTGTGGGACAAACTGAGAGGATAAAGACAGCTTATTCCACACAGTCCATTTTCAGGCCAATTAGATTCTTTTCACAGGTGAACAGCTGCAGTGCAGGAGGAACATGGTTCCCTTCTGCTGTGTAAGCTGCTCCACCTGTTCTGAGGCAGGCTGATTGGCTCGGGACTGGCTCGTGAATACATGCCGACTGGTTTACAATGAGGAGCATAGGTGGGAAAGCTTATGTGGCCACTGGAGGTGGAGGGAGACTTGGTTTCCCGTCACTGTGCCTGTTAGCATCAAAGAGTGAAACCCGCTGACACACAGAGACTTACAGACAGGGAGAGTGACAGCTACAACACACGGGCATATGCGACTCTCTCCTATCGTCCAAGCCAGTTTGTTTTCTGTTTTTCTGTGTTAATAAATATATAAACAGTGTGATCAACAGCATCTGCTTCCGTCTCTGTGCCGGACAGCCCTGTCGAAAGCCACTTCAATGGCTATGTGACAGACGGCTCTACAGGGTACAGAGCAGCACCCTCATTTTAGCAAATTGTGTTAAAACAACATGCAAGCATCCACTGAAATGTCATAAGGGAAGAGAGGTGAATTCAGCCGTCACTGACACTGGAGTAACCCGGATACTATTTCAGAAAAGTATCTGTCACTATAAAATACGGCACTGCATCTGTAACTGCATCAGCCGAGCATGAGAAATAAAATGAACCTTCCTATTAGCATGATAGCAATGGGACTTTCAAAAACAAGATGGGATCATTACACAGTAGTAAAACAGACAAACTGAAAGTCAGAACTAGGAGAGCAAGAGAGTCTTACTAAGGAGCAGATGTCAAGCCACCAGCCACAGATGAGTGGAAAAACACCAATCTCCACGACAACCAGCAGAGAGACCTATAATGGAAGCAGGCATGTGTCTCAGTTACATTTTACACCATATGTAGATAAATTCTACATTTTAAATCTCTATGAAAAGGTGTTGAAATACAGTAATGTGACACTTTTCAGTGTTAGAATAAGCAATATCATGTCAGAATAAGCAATATAATGATACTATTAAAATGCAGGGCACTTTTCAATGATAAAATCCATCTCAAGCCTGACTATTTGTTGTGATTGCTTTTGGGTCATACTTTATTAAATTATTGCTGTCCTTCAGCTTCTGTGTATGACTGAAAAACAATCTGATTCTGTGTTATGTTCAGGTAGTAAATGTGAGTAAGTGAATACTTCTTCTGTCTATATTTCCACCAAGGACGGTGCCTACATGATTTACACATAGCAGAAATGCACTGAGAGGCGTTACCTTGACAACAATGTAGCAGACTCCTAGGAGGCGTCGGGAGCGCTGGAACCTGACCAGAGCGGCCAGACCCTGAGACAGCCATTAAGGATCAACATTTACACCAGCACAGGCCTAACAGAATACATTTTACATGCATCGTCTGTCCTTGTAATATCGTGACACTTCAGCCAATGGAATTCTGGTTGCATTAGGTTTCGAATTTCAGTCGAGCACAGAGTTCACTATTGATGGTGTTAAGACAGAAGGATACATGACAGAGGATGAGCGTCATGGCCAGCAGTATGTAGCCTACAATGGTTGTGATTAAGCCCTCAAAGTGGGAGGCTTGGACCTGAAGAAAAGTACAAAGTTGTAGTTAAGTAATTCATTATTTTTCAAGAGACACAATATTGCATAATAACGCTGAGTTGATGAGAGCGGTTTCTTACATATTCCTCAAAGCCAAGTCCCACAACAGAGAAGTGCCCAATGTGGTAGGGACAAAATGCTGAATGAGGGAAAAAAAGGAAGATATTTTTCCCTTCGTGGCATATAAATAGATACAAGTATGACAAAAAGGATCATATAACAGTATTTCAGTTTTGTTTGTCACTTTGTTTGTCATGTTTTATTGTGTTTTAATCCTCTGTGATTGTAGCTACTGCTGTGCAAAGTTATTCTGTACTTTTAATCGTCAAATGAATCTTTACCACATATGCATATGATACAACTTTGTTTAGTCTACTCACCAAAGACCAGGATGAAGAGTGTGTTGAGAGACACTACCCAAAAAACATGCTCCTACAAGACAAAGACACAAGAGTCCATTTAATAGTAGGATCTCAACTTGCAAACTCATCATACAAAATATTCATGTTGTGGAAAACATGACAATTACAGATATAAAGACTTACCAAAAATACCAGTGAACCATCCAGGCCAAGCATCTAAAAAGGGAAATGGAAAGATTGTAAGTGTTTCGTGTGCATAGATGTTTAACACAATTGATATAGATAGGATGGGAGTGTTTGGAGATCAGTAATGTCATGCAGAGTTACCCTTTCCCAGGTGAGCTCCTCCGCCGCTCTGTCCCACTCCAAAGCATTCCAATTCATGTCATCTACAGAGAAGGATATTAACTTGAAATACAATGAAGATAATACACTCACAATGGTACGCAACACAAAAAGTGTATATATATATATATATATATATATATATATATATATATAAAAACAGTATAAGGGTGGTCCCATCTAATTCAATATCATTGTAAAATAAATTCCATGTCCTGCTTGATGCCGTTTGTCTGGTCAAATGTTTTTGAGTTGGCTTTTAGTAACAACACAGAAAAATAATACTTCAGACGGCCGTTACTGTTACATTATTAATGCTGTTCTGGAAAAATCTAGCACCTGAAGTGCAGAACAACCTATTGTGAGGGTTTTCCACTGCATTCATTTAGACACCCCATAGCTAGAATAATGTATAATACAATCACAATTCATTATCAGCCCTTTTTGCCTCGCCTGCAGCAAAAATCAGTCCATTAACCATGGTAAAACAAAACAAATTAGTGCGATATGAGTGCTACGGGTAGCATTTTGACACATTGTTATATCATTCTCAAATTAATTGGGATGCCTTGGCAAACTGACAAATGAGACCATTGTGGAAACTATTTGTATGCTCTATCGCCAGTGGTACTGTTAGTTCTAATGTTTCTGTTTAAGAATGCATTCCCATAAACCCTGTTGTTTTCTGTTGCAGAAAGATGTCACTGCAACAACGGTCTTGTTTGTTGGCTTTACTGGAAACACTTTAATTCATGACATTGTGCTCCATTTCATTTGTGCATAAACTGCACCACTTTCTCAGTGTTTTGTGATGATAAGCAATTCAATTTAATAATGTAAGGCATTCCAGCATACCTCCATCAAGACAACTTATGGTAATACATGTCCTAAAATTAATTATTACTATTCATATAGTGATGAAAACACTTGAAAGCTATACCTACCAGAAAGAAACACCGAAACTCTGATATCGTGGTTAATTTACATACATATACAATAACAGTTCCTTATCAAACCTTGTGCTCCATTGTTGGGGTCTGCATCTTCAGCTGCTGCTCCCTCCTCTTCTTCCAGCTCTGGGTCATCACCCTGGTCTGGGGGGACATCAGGCGGCTCTGGCTCTGCTTCATTTTGTGCTGGTGGATCAGCAGGGGCTGGCTGGGCTGCAGGGGGCTCATCGGCTGCTCCCTGGCCTGCAGCTTGTGGCTGAGGGTGAGGGGAGAGGATGGCTTTAATATGGGTGATTTTGCCTGTATGTGTGTGATTAATATAGTATGTACAGGTATGACAGTCAGGGAGGGACACTGCAGAATAGATGTATGGGTTCTGCTAGGTTATGGTATCTAAATTGTGCACACAATAATACAAGACACACAAAGAACTGAGTGACGTACATGATGACTTGGCCTCATTGGCAATCAGTCAAGCAAAGTACCTCATTGGCTTGTCCGGCAGCATTTGGTGGCTGCGGCTGGTGCTGCTCTAACCACTGGGGAGCGCCACCATGGACTATCTGTTCTCTGAGCCACACCAGGCTGATGAATGCACACAGCGTGCAGGTGACCACGAAGCAGCCCTGTAGACAATCTGCAAGCAGGTTCTCTCTGCGGGAGCACAGACATTAACACACATAAATAAAAATAGAAAAACGCTGAAATGGTCCTTTAAAAGTATGTTATGGGGAAATGAAGGAGAATAAAATAAAACAGACTAGCTTTCACTAAGTTTAGCACAATTTTCCAGGCTAGTGTGTGTAGTGCTGGTGTCATCACTCACGTGGAGAGCATGTCCAACGGTAGTGTCAAGAGTGAGCTCACAGAGCCGGTGAACAGACACTTGTAGATGCGACCTGAGACACAGATAAATAAATATGCCATTTTGCACATATGAAATACATTTAAAATGTTTCGAAAAATGCTGCATTGTAACAATACATAATTTGTGAGAATTAAACAGATCTAGCCTACGTTTCTTACATTGAGTATTAAGGGGGATTTACATATCTTGGATCACACACAGCATTGCCTGTTATGTAGTGGTGCTAATGCTGTAATTCTCTTGATTGTGAACAATTAACAGGAGCTAATATGTGAAGCTTATGTCACAGTCACTTCATAAATAACTGTAGAGTGTGCTCCAGAAGGAGGAAATGTGTATCAAAGTGCCTACACGAGTGCACAAAAGTGAGATGCTTCCTTTCACCCATACTGGGACAGAACAGTGGATATGGAGTTACACTTGAGGGGTCAACATACAGTATAATGAACTAATCCGCTAAAACCTATTATCCCTCATTGCTTTGATTAATCCATTTATGAAGAGAAGACATAGCTTAAGATAATAAAACTATGAAACAAGGGAGGTGTAATCACATCCAGTTTATCTCTGCATTTGTGCTACTTACATGCAGTGAGAGGAACCACCCCGAGCCATGCAAAGGCCACCAGTGTGTAATGGAACCAGTAGCGGATGGCCGTGCCCACACTGGTCAGCAGGCCGGCACAAATGTCCTGGATGGGCAGACGCGAGGGCATGTCTGGGGAGTAGACTGAAGTGGGAAGAGGGAGAGTGAACCAGAGACGTTTAAATGATCTTTTATGTTTGACAATAATCTAAACATTACTCAAAATTGTGTAGTTACAAAACAAATAACTTTTAAAAATTGATAATCACATGAAAAAAGGTACAAAAAAAGAGCCATATGGTCCCATCTGTAAGGCTTGCTTAGGAAACTTGAGGCTCTTTTATACATCAAAGTGGATGATCCACCAATGTCACAAGTACTTACTTGGTGTGAAAGCAAATCTGTGCTTGCATAATTCACAGTACTCCTTCCTGCTATGCTTCAGCCACTGGACCAAACTGTAAAGCAACATTTAGAAGGTCAAAAGTAGTGCAAAATTCAACAACCTGAAACATGTGCTGGTTGTGAATTTTTAAGTTTTTATCACATAATTTTGCTTGTGTGAATTTGGGGGAGAGATATTGGAAAACTGAAAATTTGCATCAATAGCAATGGAGAGCTACTGCACAGCACAGATCAATTAAAACACCCACCTTTAAAATCCCTTTAGAACAATTAAAAACAAATGTGTGTGTGTATGGTCACATTTGAAATTTCAAATGTTCTGATTTCAATAGACAGGCTGGGATGCTAACTTTGTGAGACAAAGACAAATGTCTTAAGTGTTGACCCAACTCAGTCTTTTTCAAGGATACCACTGCTATAACTACACAAGGATATGATGTGATGATATCATGTTTCAGTCATGGTAAACCTCTCACTCTCTGATTAACACTAACAAAAAAGGGCATTATTACTGAGCTGATTTGTGCTTGTATGTTGCCCATAATAACACCATCCCAGCTCGTTCTGACATAGGCTAGACTGTGGGATTAACAACTGGGTTATGTAAGGGAGTCATTACACCAGCTGATTCCAACACATATGAATGCATTAAAATGTGTCATGAGACCTACACAGAACAGGGTTATACTTATGTTTCAATTCATCTTACATCATTCCAGGTTCCTACTGATGAAAAATTCACAAGGTTTGATGTACCATAACTAAGCAAGAGAGTGATCGCCCCCATGACGGAAAACAACATTTATTCCTCCCTAGTTTGTCAATACAATTTGTTCAGCTCAGAAAAGTTGTACCGAGATCAGCATTATAGTTTGTCTGTCACTCTGAGCGAGGAAATAAGATACACATAGCTATGGTTAGCCGCAGCATGCATACACTCGGCACAACTATACTATCCAGACAACAATAGACTGTTATTCTAAACTTTGCGGGGGTGACTGTGAACTAAGATGAATACAGACGGTTCAACAATTACCACAGAACAATCCAGGCCTGGCCTTTGCCTGGGGATTTCCATGCACCTGACCCTCTTGTAACCAGTGACGCTCATACATGGGACAGATGAGAACACAGCACAATCTCCAAAATACCTGCAGGTGCTGGTATTGTTTTCACCAGGCCAATACCACACCTAAGGCCAGTAAGATGGGACAGTATGCAACCTCAACGTGAGAGAGGCCGAACCTGTTCTGCATCCTTTCATGATTCTTCACTTGATGATAACAAAAGTACCAAAAACCACCACTATATGGATAATCATAGCACCAAGTTATCCAATTACTTAGCAACCACCCAATTTAACAAATCACTATAAAAACAACCTACGGTAACCCTAACCGTTTTTAGAAGAAACCAAATATTCTCTTGGCTGGGCTTGTGTACATGTGCATAGAACCAGGATAAAAAATTAAATGTTTATTTCAACCATACACAGGAACAATAATAATCTGGGGAGAAACGGGGAGGTCACAATACTGACAGCTGAAGAGCCAAACACACTTACCATTCCTGGTGGATAAACTTGATACTGCCAGTGCAGACACAAGGGTGGTACAGGGGTTTGTCTGGGGTCCCCTCAGAGCGGCACACACGACAAATATCCGCTGCACGCACAAACAAACACACACACACACACACACACAACATGTGAGTGAGTATACGATCGCCAAAGCCAAGCACACCAGAGATGTGCAGACAGACAATAGGGGGGCTGGGGTGTGCTGATAGACAGGTGTGATTTAGATGGAGGAATCTAACCGAGAGGCATAAAGCCGGTAGAGTTAGACACTAAGATAAGCAAGATGCATACATTTAAGTAAGTTACACAAGAAACTTAGCTTATCTAACGTTTTAGGGCCATACATCAGGAGACTGATGACATCACCAGTAACTTCTGGCCTTTCTAAGCTCTCTACTACTTCACAGTATGCTATCATATTAAGCTCGGCTGCATTAAAACATCATTTAGCAGTCATCTCCTGTCTTCCTAAATTAACCTCACACTCTGACAGGCATTTGAGCTATGCCAGTGGGCTAAGTTAACCACTAGCAGGCCAGGATCTTAGGGATGCACTAACGAAGCTAATGCTAGTGAACCCCAGCCAGGAAGCAACAAGCTACGCTTTTGGTTATTTACCTTCTTCGGCAGTATCCATGTTGTTCGCTAGGCACCAGTCACGTTTTCTTCCAGGAGCACCTTGTACAGTGGACCCATCCACGACAGACAATATTGTTTAGCTAGCTAAATTAAGCTAGCGAGACGAATGTATCCTTATGTGTCCGATGCATTGACAATCATAAAATGGTTTCCCCACACACTAAACACCAGCGCTTGCTTCGTTGTGTCCTCTCACATCCAGGCTGTGTTCGTCTCTAAACCAAAGCTTTTATTTTTAAGGTGTATTTTTAATGTAAAACAATAAACTTGAAATACGTTACATCCTCCGTGCAGCTTAAATGACAGTTTAAAGCTGGGAGACAAATGGCTAGCTGAGCTGGCTAACGCATGCGCTAACGTCACTGCTAGCTCCTGTCACAACAGTGTTATTTTACCGCAGCGGTTCGAGATTTACGGCTGGGAAACTTCCATAACAACCGTCACGTGATTAGTGAACGCTAAACCATAAATTATATCTTTAAATATCAATTATAATATAGAGAATGCTATCATATAATATATAAACGCAATTAAAATGTACATATCTATCTACATTGCAGAAAGTGTTATGTAGAATAATGCCTTCGCTCTTACTCTCAAATGCCTGTCCGTGTTGAACAGCCACACATCTGCAAGATGGTACTTGAACCAATAACTTTTTATGTAACATTTGACTTGCACCTCTTAACATTACGTAGACCAGAGTAAAGGTAGACACGACGTTTGAATAAGGGGCCCCATCTTGTGAGAAATTACTTGGTTTGGTTAATTTACAACTTTTTGGTGAAAGACTATAACAATAACATTAAACCACTCGTTTCCCTACTTTTGTTTGTTTAAATGTTTTAAGTCTAACACAAAATGTTGTAGTAATATGTTTCAGGAAACACAAGAAAAGCCTATTTATCAAGGAGATATTTCGACATAATAATGTAGTTAGCGAAAGCGTCAATGCCAATAAGAGTGAGATCAGATCGGCAATGAGCCTTGATTGTAAAACCAAAGTAAGCAAATTGATCATGACATTAATTTGTACAGAACTGGATTTAATTGTTTGACATGAAATTCACCGGCCAGCTCAGCGGCGCCGTGGCTTAGATGGTTAAAGCGCCTGTCTAGTAAACAGGAGATCCTGGGTTCGAATCCCAGCGGTGCCTTTTGAGGATACACTTCCGAGGAGAAACTACCGATGACAAATTATAAACACCCAACACACTAGTAAAGCCAATGGTTCTCTTCTGTCAGTTTGACGCTCTAAAACATTGCCAACAGGATGTGGTCAAGTCAGACAAAATTACAAAAGGCTACCGGAAGGAAGGATTTACTAACGCCGCACACAGAGAAGAAGACAAAGTGATATCAACTTTAATAATTCGTCAATGCGTAGAAGCTGCAGTTTTGAAGAGAAAGAACAGAGAAAAAGCTCCACAATAACTAAATGACTTATTCATTACAGTTGACCGTTTATTTGGTCAAATTTTGTTGTCAAATCCTGTTCCTAACTATCAATCAATCAATCAATCAATCAAAACAAGTTTTAAGTTAATTGATATGGGTGAAACATTCTTACATAGCGAGATACGATCCTTTGTGTTTTTTGAATCTGTTAAGAGTGATTTTCAATTTATAGATGGCTTATTCTGGTTGGGTTGACAGAAAGAACTGAGGCTGTACCACAAACATGTATTATTTATGAGTCCACATGTCAAGTGCTCTTTGTATTGGCTACTAAGAACATTTGGAGTGTAGCAACTTACAGCTTTTATTTTGAAGGTCTTGGCAGGAATTTAATTCTTTGTCTTATTTACTTGACATCGGTCACAACTTTAAAATCACACGACTTGGGTGCAACTTTTCCTACAAAACATTACAGGTTGTTTCCTCTCTCATCGGAAAATCGGAAAACAACACGGTATGCCTCTGATCTATGCAAACTGATCTTCACATTCTTTTGTTTGAGGCTTAGAGGAGATACTGGAAAATGTTTGATTTGTGCAAAACGCTTTGTCATTGTGTTGCGCATATGCTTTCATAATCATGTTTAAGCGACTCCCAGAGAAATGAAATGTTCCTTTAGGCGACCAAATTCACGCTGCCGTCCCCTCTCACCTGCTGACTGTTGCTGTCTGTCAGCAGATGGCAAACGAAGCCAAACCGTGCCCCTGTGATATTGGTGATCGGATGGACTATGGGGGGCTCGGCCAGGAGGTCCAGATAGAGCACACCAAAGCTTATGTAGTGAAACCATCCGCTGCATCTGACAAGGCCATCGTTGTCATACAAGACATCTATGGGTGGCAGCTCCCCAACACAAGATACATGGCTGATATGCTGGCTACCAATGGATACATGTGAGTAAAAATCACTATATTGTACATAACAGAAAGAGTTGATAGTTATAGTCGACCACATATTGGTTATATGACTTGGGTATTTGGGTGAGTACTTATTTAACCCTTTAAAATCTGCTGGGTTCTTTTGACCAGTTTGATGTGTAACAGCGATTTCTTCTGCCATTGTTTTGCTCTGAGCAGTGCAGTTTGTCCAGACTTCTATGTTGGAAAGGAGCCGTGGAGTCCATCGCATGACTGGTCCAAATTTCAAGAGTGGCTTGAAGACAAAAAGCCAACGAACATAAACAGGTAACAAAAAAGCCTGTTTTCAGCATATTTAGCAGCTGAAAATGTTGTATCTAGCTCAAGTGGGTGGTAGGTGTCCGTCATTAAATGGGGCAATTATTGATATGATCTGATATGATCCATAATATTTCCTTCCTCAGAGAGGTTGATGCAGTGCTGAGGTTTCTGAAGGAGCAGTGTGGGGCCAAACACATTGGAGCTGTGGGCTTCTGCTGGGGAGGGGTCGCCACACATTACCTTGCCCTGCAATATCCAGAGGTCAAAGCTGGAGTGTCAGTATATGGTATGTCATTGCTATAGTAAATGCAAGTGTCACAGTTCACTTCATGCCATCTGTGTTTTCCTAATTCCATTACAGTGTTACAAAGCAGCCATCCTTACTAAATATGTTGTCTTGAAATTATACAGTTGTGCAACGCAATACATCAGAATCACAAATACACATTTGACCTCCCCTCCCTGTTGTTGGAAAAGACTACTCACATCTAGAAATGTACATCCACCATTCACTCTGTGTTCAGGCAGCAAAGCATGCAGTACTGGCTGTGGTACAGTGGTTTTATGATGGGCTCATGTGGTATTGTGCAGGGATCATCCGTGAAAAAGAGGACCGGTATGAGCTTAAGGCTCCTACGCTGTTTATCTTTGGGGAGAAAGATGAGGTTATCCCGCTGGACCAGGTTAGTATGGATGAACTTTGTAGCTTTCATAAATATACTTCAGAGATAGCGTATTGCCTTCAGGTTGATAGTGACGGTATACCTCTTCACCCTGGTACTCAAGCATCAAATGTCATCCTTGCAGAAAAGTCCATATGCCTCTGATGTGTTAAAATACACCAGTATTTTCAGTCTCAATAAAAGCAGAAATTGCACAAGGAACTTCTGTGGTGCAGAAATTCACTTTAAAATGTTCTTCAGGTGAGTGTCCTTGAAGCAAAGCTGAAGGAGAAGTGCACAGTGGATTACCAGGTGAAGATCTTTCCTGGTCAGACTCATGGGTTTGTCCACCGCAAGAGTGAGGACATCAACCCCACAGACAAACCCAGCATCCAAGAGGCCAGGACAGACATGCTCAACTGGCTCAATAAGTACATCTAAATAAGGAGGTCAGAATAATTGGAACAGGGAGTAAGAGTCAGTAAGACAAAGCACTGGAGTTGCAAATGGTGCTTTTAGCCACATTTCTACACATACCAGACTACTTTCACACAGACAGGATGAAAACCTGAAGAGGTCAAATGTAAAATGTGGAGGTGCTATTTACAGCGAGCTGATGACTGTGATTATTAGTCATAATTTTAGATTGATTGCCGACATTCCAGTTGTTTTGAAAATGTTTCTTGTAGGTTATATTTTAGAGGTCTCGGTGTTCATGTATGGACCTGTGGATACTGAGGAACTGTGATTTAAATGTTAATGAAATGTGAATTTTAAGTGTGGAACAATTATGCACTTTTGCCGTGTTCCAGAAAAACATGGATGCAGCATGTTGTGTTAAATAAGAAGGCAAGCATTAAAAAAAACATTCATGTATGTGGTATCTGGATAACACTTTTTATGTGTGTAATTTCCTCCCGGGGATCAGTGAAGTATTTCTGATTCTTTCTATGCACCAGCTTGCTGAATTTGTGTAATTCTCAAGTTTTGCAAGACATGTAATGTACACCTAATGTGAAATACACAAATAAAGATTAGTATCAGGTTCAACACGGTGATTAAAATCAGAACTACAGAGTCTTGAAAGTTCAACAGACCGACATTTTATTGTGGACTTTGATACTACAACAGCTTGAACATTTTGTATGAAATGATAAATAGCAATATGCAGTGCGGTTTGGATGTGGTGTTCGGGGAAGTGCCTAAAATCTCTAGAACAGCTCAGAAAATCTTAAAGTGTTCCAAGAGGCCTTCAGTCCTCGCTCTCTCCCGGGCTGCGGATGTCGTCAATCTTTAGGATCATCTTGACTACCTGAGTAGCCAGCGAGATCTGCTGCTTCTTGCCAATCAGCGTCTCGACCACATGTTGCTGCTTCATGTCTGTAGGAGCAAAACAAAAAAGCAATTCAATATCGTGTCGCCTTGTTTTGACATTAAGGTGCAGCGTTAGCATTGTATGACAGTTGGTCTCTTACCGTTGGTGTTGTTGTGCAGACAGTCGATGCCGAGGAAGGGGTTTGCCTCTCTGACCTGTCTGGCTCTGACCTCTGTCATGGTCTGGATAGGGTTGAGCCCACTGTTCTCAGCCAGCGCCATTGGGATTACCTCCAGAGCATCAGCAAACGCCCTCATGGCATACTGCTCCAATGACGGGTTCTAGAGGAGAGAAATAAAGACGATCAGAGCAGCAAGAGAAACAGCATCTTAATGGTGGATTGAAGAATCAGAGCTTGCCAAGCAAATGTGTCAAACACTTATTCTCATTCTAAAAAGGAATTACAAAGCATCTGTGGATTAGTGCTTCTCACCTTGTCTGCAGCCTGGTTGACCGCCAGAGCACATGCAATCTCTGAAGCTCCTCCTCCATACACAACACGGTTGTCTTTGACCAGATTGCGAATTACACACAGAGCATCATGGAGAGCGCGTTTAGCCTCCTCAATGATCTAGTGAGAAAGATAAAATAAAAAGGTGAACCAAGAGGCATAGATTAACATAAATGGCATAAAGTAAAAGTCACATTTGTGCTTACCATTTTGTTGCCTCCACGGACGAAGATGGTTACGGCCCTGGTGTTCTTGCACTCCTGGATAACCAACATGTGATCCTTTGTAGTGCCAAAGGAGATCTCCTTCACCAAACCAGCTACGCCAAGCTTCTCTGGTGTCAACTCACAGAACCGTGGCACGATGCGGCCACCTGTGGCTATGGCGATCAACTGCAGAGAAAGCAATTGACATTGGATATCTTAAACACTTCATACTTTCTGCTCATTAGCACCACCACCAATTTGAATACATAATTGATTGAAGGGATCATCAAGGAGTTCTATCATGTGCCAAGCGCCTCTCACCTCAATCTCAGGCCCTCCGACCCAGCGCACAGCCGGCAGCTCATTCTGCAGCAGAAGGTGGTTGGCTTCATCATCAAAGCCCCACTGGCAGATGGCCAAGTTAGCACCAACACTTTTGACCTAAAAGAGAAAGAGTTTTAAGATTAATCACGTGCCAGTGCAGATGGGATGAGCTCAGTTCTAGTGCCTTTAATGCTGCAGTACTAACCTGCTGGATCATCTCCTCAAACTTCTCCTTTTCATATTTCTGAAGGGCTTTGTAGTCCTCCACAGAGGTCACATCCAACTTATGCTTGGTCTTGGGCTTAGGGGGCTCAAACGGGCAGGTAAGGATAGCAATTTTGGCATCTTTCAGAGCCTGAGTGGTGACAAAGAAGAATTGCTGTTAGTATCGTTATCATACAGTGGTCCCAAAATGAAAATGCCTGTAGTGTTTGGCTGCAGCACTATAAAGCAAATAATCATGTCCTTATGAGCTGTAACTCATACACTAACCTCTACATTCAGCTTTATACTGTTTACATCTGACATTTTCCTCAATCTCCACGCAAAAAAACATTTAATAATTAGATTCACATTAAACAGCTTGCTGTTACCTTCTAAAAGACTTCATCAAAAAAATGATATTAATATTGGGATATTTTGTGATAGTTGCATAGATGGATGTCAGACATATACATTAAATGTGTCCGTATGCACTGTCAATTATTTGATTTTGTGTGGTCAAAGACAAAATTGGACATATGACATCATCTGGGTGATATTCCCTCTTGTTTGTACCTTGGGCATCTGAGGGTGGCTGAACTCCTTGTCAACTATGACTCCCTTGATGAGCTGTGTGTCCTCCAGCTTGCCTCCCACTTTGCCCTCCATCTTGATGAGCTCAAAGTCTACATCCTTCCTCTCCATGTCGGCCACAGTGAGGATGGCATTCACTGCAATCTCTGCCATCTGTCTGTGGCACCGGTTGATACTGAAAGACAACAGTAGAACTTTAAGAAGCGATATCTTAGCTGATGTCAAACAAAATCAATACTATATAACTGTCCCTTGCAACACCAAAATATAACCTTAATGAAGGTAGGATTTATTGCAGGGCTCTTGCATTAGACTGCATTAGTTTTAGCTAGGTGTACCTAATGAACTGGCAACTGAATGTAGTAATGGAAAGCAATCTACGATAGTTCCTCTTCATTGTATTGTAGCAACATTATAACAAAACCAATGCTGTTGTGTCTACAACACTCACATTTTGGATCCCAGTGTTGTCATGGCTGTCTCAATGAGTGGTTCTGTGTTGTTAGGATCGCAGGGAAGGGTTTCCGCAATTTTGTCCAGCTCTTCAATGGCAATGCGTGCGGCCAGGTCATAACCGTCAGAGACCCTGATGGGGTGGATTCCACGGTCCAGCAGCTGCTCAGCCTGCTCAAGCAGAGCCCCAGCCAGCACTGAGGAGGAGGAGGAAAATAGAGTAAGACAATAACAGCAACAAAATCTGGAATAATGTTGAAATATGTCAGGTTGTCTTGATCAGAGCTGAAACAATTTCGCTGATGCTACATACATTTTATTTAGTATATTCCTAAAGCACACTGTTTAGTTATGATACAACTGCAGGATGCTTAAAAATGTCTGTGTACCTATGAGACTGCCAACATCCTCAATGCAATGAATCTATGAGATGGCGTTAACAGAAACTCATGAACACAGCATTCTTTATATTGTCACACACAAATGTTGTTTGGTAATAACTGAAGACAAAGTAACTGGATAACATGCATTCACACAAAAATCACTGCTTTTAGAGATGAAGAACAGCTAAATAATCTTATAATCTTATGATCTATCTCAAAGTGAGGGTGTATAATGATTGCACAGCACAGTTATTGTCTCCTTCTCAACAACACACATCAAGGGTTGCATGATGTTGTGATAATCAAAGGTTTAAAACCTACATTGGGACCATGAGAACGGTATAAATCCAGGTTTACAGCCCATAAAAAGCTCCCTAGACACTTCAGCTTCCCTTTCCTTACCAACAACTCCAGTGGTTCCATCACCAATCTCATCATCTTGGGACTTGGAGAGCTCCACCATAAGCTTGGCAATCTGGTGGTCCACATCCATCATGCTGAGAATAGTGGCTCCATCGTTGGTAACAGTCACCTCTCCATCCTTGTCAACCATCATCTTGTCAAGACCTGGATGCAAAAAAGAAAAATGGTTCAGAAGCAGTGACGTGTGTGATCTTGGCTAAAAGATTAAAATAGCTGTCAAAACTGTATGCAGGAAAGACACTAAATTTACAAAAGTAGTAGTGAAATGTATTCAATATTATTTAAATTACAAAGAAGCTAATCATCTACGTAGTCATCCAGTCCTCTCAAATAATTAACCGTTTTGATAGAAAGTCAAATGTGACTACTCTGCATTGTTTTATACTCACCATTAGGTCCCAAAGATGTTTTAAGTGTTGACGCAACAGCCTTGGCTGCCATAATATGAGACTGCAAAACACAAACATTTCCATGTCAGCTCACATTTTAAAGTTACATCTTATTCTTCGTCTCTATTACCGAAGACACGCCGAAGTTGTCATCTGCGAGAAAGAGTTTAAACTTTAACATGGAAATGATGTGCATCCATAATGACCATTTTGGGCACAGCCCTGTGTAGCAACGCCTTACTGAAAGCACATGGGCCTAAATGTTAGCATGACTAGCAAATCATTTGGCTGATTGTAGCATGTTGCGATTGCACCAAAATCTTAGCTTCAATATATGCTTAAAATGATAACCTTCCATATCAACACATAGCGTGTCTGCTTAATGTAACCAACGTCATGCAACTAATAGCAAATTAGCAACTTGCTAACCAACGTGCCACAGTTGTACCCTAGCTAGCCCATTGTACCTTCAATGCGTCAATGCCCGATAACCGTGTCTTCTTGTCCTGGTCTTTAATGATGATGAAAGGCCTCCCATACTCATCGAATGCCAGTGTCCCCAAAGCGGACATGATGACTGAGAGATTAGAACACTTAGTAAGTATTCAACGGATAAAATAATGAGTTTTTACGATGCAAATTTGGAGTGTGGCTTAGCTACAAGCCGCACGGGTCTGCCGGCGACTTCTGGAAGACTCCACGGGTGGGGAGGGCGGAACCAAGTAGCGTTAAGTGTCTTTATTACACATTTAAACAATTTTCTGTCCAGAATGACAACACATAATTAACTAAACTGTCATGGAAAGATCCCGAAAAATAATTACAAGCTTTTCATACAGAACATTTTTAGAGTAGAACAGAAAATATATTTTTTTAATAATGTGGTTTCTTCCGATCACGTTCAATCTCAGGCTGTGCCCTGATCTCGCGGGATATTCATTAAATTCCATGGGAAGGACTGGACTGTGAGATTTCCCACTACTGTCCGGAAAAGGTAGATAATATTTTTTCCGAGAACTTCACACATCCTTTATATCGGCTTCTAATTATATTTCAGTGTCTTTGAAATAGGATAACTTTAGCCCACATCCGGGGATCAGATTTTGGCAAGAGGGTTTGTTAGTTGTCAGTTATTACTAACATTTAGCTAAACACATGCTTTCTCTCAAACTCTGCTATCTATATGACGTGGTTGCTTTTATATTTAGCGTTAGATATGAAAAGATAAATAACATGCTCGAATCCGCGTGTACTTGATGCTGGCAACATCAAAACTGACGCAACGTCCGGGAACTTTATGGTGGTGTTCAGGGTTGTTACGGATCACAATGTTGCGAAAGGTTTTCTGTGGCAGTCTATCTGGAGCCTGTCAAAATTTGTAGTATGTCGGTAAACAAGCTCGACAACTGAATACTGTGAATTTCACCCCAATAGCAGTTGCCTTGACTTAGTCCATCTCTGTATTGTTTCTATCTACAAAGTGTTTACGTTGTTTTTTTGGACTCTCGAGCATGCCCTGTGAAGTGAAGTCTCGGATCGTGGTTCTGTACGGGTCTCAGAAGGGCCAAGCCCAGTCCATAGCAGAAGGGGTAGCTGAGGTGGCGGAGGAGCACGGACTAGTGGCTGAGCTCAGCTGCTTGAACCACAATGAGAAGGTAGCTCTTGCACATTATGATCGTTTTAGTTGAAGCAGAGCTGCAAAGCCCCTCTTCTTCTGCATGACACACAATAGCACATCAATACTATCTTAGTGCCTGATGATTTTGTCGATATTAATGTAATGTGTTTTCACATCGACTAGTGGAAATACCAGTTGCTGATTAATCATATATACTGGTTCCAGTACAATTTGGAGATGGAGAATGCCCCAGTGGTCCTTATTGTGTCTACTACTGGAGATGGGGAACCGCCAGACAATGCCCTCCAATTTGTAAGGCGCATCAAGAAGAAGACCCTTTCCACTGACCACTATAAACACCTTTGCTATGCACTTTTAGGTAAATTCTATTATGAAGGTCTGGTAGCTTTTCTTTTTCTTTTTTTTGCAGTTTATCTGTCAATATGGGGAACCAGATTTGAAAACACATAATCATTACAATGCAGAGCACTGCACAGTGTTTACTGTCTGAACAGTTGCTGGCTTGAGAAATCATCATCTGTTTTCCTCTGTCTGCTCCAGCTTTAGGAGACACAAATTATGCAAATTTCTGCAATGGTGGGAAGACAATTGAGCGTCGTCTACAGGAACTTGGAGCCAAACAATTCTATGCAACGGGATATGCAGATGATGGTGTAGGGTAAGTTCTGCAGAGAAAATAAAGTATAGACATACAACTTTCAGCGTTTGGCCTTTAACCTACCCACTCTTTTTCTCTTCTTGTTATTACACTGCCGTGTATGATCTTTTGGACTTTGCTCTCTCCAGGCTCGAGGTGGTTGTGGACCCCTGGCTTGAAGGACTGTGGCAGGCAATCAAAGCAGCCTTATCAAAAATGGCTTCTGATCAGACTGATTACTTGAAAGGAGAAGCAGGGGATGCACCAAACGAAACTCCTGATTCATCCATACCAGATATCCAACTAAACCTCTTAAGCATCACTGATCGCCAGAACTGCGAGTCGGTCAGTGGACATACGGTCTCCAAATCTGCATCCCCATCATCTTCAGCTTCTGCTACACAGACTGCTGTTTCTGATCTCAGGCCAGCTTCTCCTGCAGGGAGTCCTGGGTTGGCATCCCTGCCTCATGGTTCTGCCAGTGTTTTTACACCAGCACCGGAGACACAGACCGGGGATGCTGGAGTTCCCCAGGTTGCGTTGGCAGCCTCACTGAAATGCTCCCTGCCGCCGCTGTCTGAGTCCTCTCTGAATGTTCCTGCTCTGCCTCCTCCCTACCTGGATGTCTCTCTTCAGGAGGTGGACGCTATGGAACAGGTGAGGAATGATACTACCAGCAATAAAACCAGTGTTCGTTCCATATTGCACCCTTCACTCATAAATGTTTTCTTTCAGATTGTTGGACCTTTAAACAAAGAGACTCTTCATGAGGTTCCCGTGTCCAGGGCAGTTCAGCTGACCAGAGGAGATTCAGTCAAGATGATCATTCTCTTAGAGCTGGACATCTGTGTAAGCTTGACCGAATAATGTCCATTTAAACCTGCTGTATGAATTTAGATAGAGTCTGAACATTAGATGCTTCTTTTTCATTCTTAGGCTGACCCGATGATGACCTATCAGCCAGGGGATTCGTTTGATGTATTCTGCCCAAACAGGGTCACTGAGGTTGAGGACATGCTCCACAGATTGGGCCTTCATGACCAGAGGAACCACCGAGTACACATTTCGCTACGAAAAGACACTAAGAAAAAAGGTGCACCAGTCAAACCATTTTAACAAGACGCCCAATGCACTTGTAACAGAGCATTTTTCCAAAAGATTCTTGTGTTTGTGACATTCATACTTACCCTATTATGTTCTTTCCTCACTGGTTATAGGCGCCCAGGTGCCGTCCTACATCCCCCAGAACATTTCTCTGCTGTACCTGCTCACATGGTGTCTAGAGATCAGAAGTGTTCCTAAGAAGGTAGTGTATGTACAAACTTACTTTGTAAATTGCACTGGCCCAACCACTTTTTGATGTGACATCCCACTAGTTGTTTTCGTGTATCAGCATAAGGACAGGGAAGACATGCTGTCTCCAGCTAAAGCACACTGCTTTTCTTTGTGTTGTCTAAAAGCTTGGAGAAAGGTGTATTGTATGTCATGATGAAGTGCAATTATATTTGGACATGCATGTTCCCATTTTATTTGTATGATGCTTTACTTACTGAACAAGTATATGGGTACTCAAATAGTCTACCAGGACAGGGTCTGGACCCAAAAGATTGGTTCATAGTTCGGTTTGATAAGCTCAGGCGAGACTGAATTAAGTGTAGGTCCTTGGCTTTTTCAGTGGGCTGAGGCCCTGCAGCTGAGGTTAACACATTTCGTGTGTGGAAATGTAAAATGGCCACAGTCTTGAGTCAAGTCAGGTCAAGTAAATTTTATTTATATAGCCCAATATCACAAATCACAATTTGGCTCAAGGGGCATTACAATCTGTACAGCATACGACACCCTCTGTCTTTAGCTGGGAATGATACACTATATACACTATATATACTATATATACTATACTGTACTATTACTGTAGCAACAGTGGCTAACTTCCTGTACTCCTTGTCCTGTTTCTAATTTCCATCTCTCAAATGATAAAATTGCAGCCTGATTTTTACTTGGCAAGTTAAATTCATTATTTAATAAAATGATTATAGTCTCACCAAAATGAAAGCCATTCATTTCCCTTTGGTGTGAGCTGCATCAGTAGTTTACTGTTCTTTGTAAAAAGGACACTGATTGACAAAAAGAAGACAATTTGTAAAAAGTCCAAATATGGAAGCAATCTATTTGCTTGTTAACAAATACAACCTTTTAAGTTTTGCTCAGCATGCAGCTTTGCTTAAAGCACACAATTACTTATTTTGCTTTTAAACATCTAAAAAAGTAAAGATATGTTATGCAGTCATTGTCAAGACGTTGCTTGGTCAGTAGGATGAATTAAGAGACATTAGGGAAACCGTAGGCCTAATTTCTGCCCTGATTTTGTTAGAGAAGCTTTCCAAATCAAATTGATAATGTGTCAGAAAGATCTAGTCCATCCTAATTGTAACATTTACCATCAGTTCAGTTCCCTGCTGTACATAAGACTTCATTTTCTTCTCTGTGTTATTAAATTCCTGCACAAAAATGGATTGTTTCAGGTCAAACTGTTGTCTCCAGACTTACGAGGCAGTAAGAGTTTCATTTTACGACACCTTTCTATGTAATTCGAGCAGTTACTCTGTTTCACTAAAGCATTTACAACACCTACAATCTTTATACTCCATGATTTTTAGGATAGTGAAAGATAATCGCCTCTGCCTCATAGTAAGTATAATTCCCAATAATATACATAACAGCATCAAATACAGAAAGATATACTCTACATGTCCTGGCTTGTCTTTTCTGCTGAGACAAATATGAATGTTATTACTGAAGCTATCCAGACACCATGTCAGATACAAACACTATTTTTTGGTACTAGTCAAATGGTGGTGAAGTGCTGCCTGTACAGGATGGATTGGAGGATTGGGATAATAATTCTTCCAGTGCAAGTTACAAGAATGTGCCACTAATCTCGCCATACATGCCCTCATAAACTATAATGAATCTCTGAAATTAAACCGAACATTTAGGCACGACAAATATTCAGAAGTCATGATTACTGTATCGGAGTGATTGATGGTTGCGGAATAAAGGAAAATCACTCCTAAAGTTGTTGAGGAGTTGCATTTTAATATTTCTTCCTGATCCTTTGAAAACCAGCTTACAACAACATTAAGAATAATTGATGAAATGTTAGCTTGTCTCCTGCAAATTTAACATATTAATTGATTGCGTTCATTAATCTTGATGAATTTGTTTAAGGATTAAAATAATGCCTCTTTGCCTCTAATTTCTCAGTAGCCAACAATATGACAATTATACTGGAGCTGAGCAGAAAGTGCATTGTGTGTAATAAAATGGCTGTACTCCATCACTGGGCTGGAGTCGAGGTCTACATCTACGGTTTTTATTTACCTAGAAAATGAACAAAGACATGCATTTTTATATGGCCTGTGTGCAGTGTGGCATTGAAGTTTGACCTTCTGCAGTGCTAGAAAACATATTAAATGCCTCTCCTTTTTATAGCTGTGAATGGACACCTAAGTCACAAAAACTGAAGAAAATCATGACCATTGCTGCTGATGGAGGTGCACAACAGCTTCAAGTGACTTTACATCCCATTTCTGTCTTTGTCTCTCTGTCAGGCATTTCTGCGAGCGCTGGTGGAGCATACGGGGGACAACATGCAGAGGAGGAGACTGCAGGAGCTCTGCAGTAAACAGGGCACCGCAGACTACAACCTGTATGTGAGAGACCCGAGCCTCAGCGCTTCGGAGCTTCTCGCTGCCTTCCCATCCTGCTCGCCGCCTCTCAGCCTCCTCATAGGTCAGAGCGCCTGCTGTTATCTCTGTCAGTCAGTCAGTCATGAGGTCCAAAATTCTATAAGTCCATAATAATCAGGGTTATCGGGTAAAAAACATCCTTGCTAGATGCATTACATAACAGGCTGCTTGAGAACCACTCTGAAGTACAAAATCTGATCAAACATCACATAATTTTTTTTTTTATCATTTATCTATTCCTTAATCTTCCAGACACATAGCAAATTGGTACATTTTATGCGTAACATTTAGATGCACGTTTAATTAAATGTAGGCTTTTATGTTGCCTGGAGCAATTGGGGAATTGCAGTGATTAACACGAGTTTGGGATTTAGACTGCACCTGTACAAAGTATCAGAGGAATGAATGACTTCAGAACTATTTATTTCACTTTTGAAAAGACCCCAGGTTATGTCAAGTCTGTCTTCTGGATTTGTTTTTCAGACAGGTTCGTCTGTCTGGATCATTCTCGTCCAGTAGGGGTCACTGTAGCCCCAGTAAAGCCAGCTCTGTGAGCCCAGTCTCCAGGCTGATTTTGTCAGAGCATTTAATTATACTGAATGGTCAGACAGTGTACATCAGAGGGCTCCCCAAAGGATCAACGCTCATTTCCTTGTCTCATTTTTAAGTACATGTGGCCCCAATATGGTTTTTGTGCCACAGTTTCTGTGAATAGAAAGGCAGTATTGTAGCTGCAAGTCGAGATATTTTCTCAGTTTATTCATCATTTCCCTCCCTGCTAATAACATTGATCATTTTTCGCTGCTGTCGGCCATCTATGACGTCCCTCCTTTGACCCTTTGAGCCAACTGTCAGTAGAAAACTAACATTTTCTCTCGGATCATTAAGATAGCTGGCCGGTCACTCAGTATAGATCTAATAAGCTTTGACTGAAACTTACCAGACAGTGAAATTAGTTGGCTACAGCTTTACATACAAGTTGAGTTGTCCTCTAAAACAGCTGTGTCACAGCTCTTGATCTACCCCAGTGTCAGTTATTTTTGGTCTACTTGCCATCCGCAGCACCTTTTTCAGTGGTGAACTGATGCAGAAATTGGGAATCGCGAAAAAATCGTGCCCTCGTGAAAAATGTGGTGTTGGAGGCCCTTCAGGGCAGCAGCTGTTATTTAGGGGACTGGGGGCCATTTACTGGGGAGCCAATGAGCTTTGCAAGGACACAAGTGCACGGGGTCAGCTCGGATCATAGGTTAATGGTCAACTCTGACTCAGTTAAAGTGCACTGCTGCATTTTTTGCGTCGTTCTTGGTTCATTACCTCGGCCGAAGGGGAGGTGTTTGCTGATCAGAGTTTATGCTGCTGTACACTAACTATAAATAATGAGGCGAGATGTGTCTGAGCCCAGATATCTTTGGCCAAGTGCAGACTGCGTGTAAAAGTAAATGCTGGGTGTAAATTGAGAAAGATACCTGCTTCCCAGAGTCAGCTCTCTTGTTATATGGGCCATTGTTTCACATAGCGTGTCAGATGAAAACTTTGGGGTCATAGCCCCGGGGAGCTGAATGCTGTCCATGAGCATCTTTTTCAATTTACTTTACCGCAGGGCTCAAATGAAATTGTACCAGGGTGCAGTTTATTTTTTTCTTTAGCTCGTTTTTGACCTGTGGAAGAAAGTAAAGCAAACGAAAGTAAAGTCAAGCAAAGCAAATGTCCCCCTGTGCTCCCCCTCTCTTCAGAAATTTCTGAAATTTACAACAAAGTTTCCTGGTCATAGAGAATGCACTGCATATCACATATAAGTCCATCTTCATTCATTTAAGATATATTAAAATGCCATGGAACACTTTTAAATGGTTTAGGAAAACCATGAGCTTGCAGGTCCTTTTCTCAGAAGTATCTGGAAATTAGCATTTGTAGGCTATTAAAAAAAAGAAAAACCTTCCCAAGGAGAATTCTTCATAATGCTTTAATGCTAACAACCTCCCTAATTCTCTCCCAATTCCATCTGCAGCCAAAGAAACTATCTATATTTCTTAAGTAGTATAACTTTTATGTTCAACCACATTGGTGTCTCATTTTTCCCCCCACTAAAATGGTACCTCTGCATATAAATTGCGGCACAGAGAGACTTTTGAGATGGAATAGATTATATTGTTGTGCAGTATGATCGATGATACCCCTGAAATGATCATTTCTGAAAACATAGCGGGGACCCTGGGACTGTATTCTTTTGCAACAGAGACCCTTTTTTTGAAATGCATATTTTAAGATGTATCCTCAAGCCACTCGCTGCTGCAACAACAACAACAAAAAAAAAGCTTTGCACTCAGAGGTTTTAAAAGTGATATATCCTTTGTATCCACCAGCACTATCATCATGGTGCAGTGATGTGAGATGATGGATTGATTGTCCTCTGTTTCGGACATGTGCTGTCACTCTGTGATAGAAAGGCAGGAACTCGAGCACCGTGCAGCTGCAGAGGATTGTGTTAACGTACATGATACACCATCTGATGGAGAGGTGTGTGTTTCCACTGCTGGATATGTTGCATGTGATGATTAGTCCAAAAAGATTTTGCCCTTCGGGGGTGTACTTACTGAGAAACATGAATTCCATCGCTTTGCAGCTTAGTCCTGATTCATTCTTAAGATTTATTTACAAAAGAGTTGTATCTACTTCTTAGGCATATTGATTATAACAAAGCAAGGCCGGTGTGTAATCTTGGCTCTCCTTGTAAATTTGCCTGGCCCCCAGTCCCTAATACATTTTGAGCCTCTGTGTCTGAACATTTGAACTTCTTTTTCAGAATAAAAGACCGACATACGATCTAGTTCCAACATTGAGTGGTGAAATACTCGATCTCTACTGGGCAAATAAAGATCTTTACTTAAATTATAAACAACATAACTTTCTGTACCAAATTCTATTATCTAATAATGAAGCGTTAGTCTTGAGCCTGTTTTTCCTTTTACTATCTGAGTGAATTTGGATGAAATTTTAGTAGAAGGCTGCTGTTGGGGCAAGGCCAGCGTTTTTGCTCAAAACCTTCTTTCAAACTTACTTTTAAGTGTTTCATGCATCACCATTTAAAAAAAACAAACAAAAACAAAAACCCCTCAGCCCAAAGAGATGAAATGGACGTCAAAGGGAAGAGCAACACCCAGAGCTGTTTAGATGTCAGAGAAATCCAGAAAGAGAGGAGAGAGCAGATTTAGTCCAGCTGTTTGTCTTTCCAAGCAATTTAGCAGAAGAATGTGTTATTGTAAGGCCTCAGCTGCTACATATGGTGCAGCTTTACTTTTCCAGGTTCATCTATCACCAAGATACAAATGAAATGTAAGGGATTACATAGCAAGCACATCACACAACTCTCAATCACTCTTTTTGCCCCCATCTAATAGTCGGTGGTGGTCAAAAGTTATCTCTAACTCTTATAAGTTTTCCTGATTTCTCTGACACATCCTCGCAGATGCAATGCACACTACATATTACCCAAAAGAGGGCACCTTCATGGCTGGCATTGAAATAAGGTCTGCATAAGCAATCTGTTTCCTACTGGCTCCACATCTGGACACTTGGGATTCCATAACCCTGAGTTTGTAATTTCATAAATATAGAAGTGTGTCCTAGAAACAAGACTGTAACCTGGGTGGCGGTTACTGAGGATAGATTGGTAGGTAGGACGTCTCAATGGGCTGAAATGACTTTCGCTTATTTTGTCTCCTCTCTGTCATGGGTGCCTGTGTAACAAAATCTTAGTGAAGCAGCAGGATGATCGACAGTTGTGCTTGCCTTTCAGAGCATTTGCCGAAACTGCAGCCCAGGCCTTATTCAGCAGCCAGGTAAGGTGACAGAAAAATAAGAATGCAGCCTGCATTTTTCTACTGCATGAACCTTTGCACAAATGTGCTCTTATGGCATCCTTCCTTTGGAATAACAAGTATCCATGTGTACGTATGTCTGGCTTATTCTCACCACATCATCGTGGAGGCTTCCTAATTCCTACTGGTTTTTCCTAGCTGCACAATACGTATACATTTGGATATGGAAATGGTGGCAACAAGCAGTGAATTACATTACTCTCCTTTTTTATCTTGTTGTAATGGTGATAATATGTGAGTTATGGAAATGGTATGGGAATAATAGATAAATCTCATTTATTTGAAGATGGAGTTCTTTTGTCATTTACACAAGTGCAACAGAAATATGACCTCCCTTCCTCTCAGTTGTTTAGGTAGTTAAATACCCCTGATTCATTCTACTCAGGGGTCTCTTGCACAGCCTTCTTTTTCCAAATTGATTGTATTCTTAATAATGACGAAGATAGAAAGAATATTTCTGAAAATCATATTGCATTTATTACAAATACATCAGAAAATCCAGACAATGTGCGGCCTAAATGGCAACATGATGGCCAAATAGAAATTGACAAAGAGGACTGAATATGTTTTTGTCTCTTCATAAATATTCATATATTTTATGACCTAAGTTCGTTCTTTTCAAGATGCTGCATAGGATGCATTATACCCCAGAGCAGATGCATAAGACTAACAGTGAAATGCCATTTTTATGTGGTGTTGTAAGAAGAAAAGAGGTAATTTTATGGATATATTTTTAACCCTCAACTTCATTTTGGGAATCTGTTTTATTCCTGTGCATGCATCATGATGTATCACTAAATCCTCCTGTTTATTAGGTACTACGAGAGCAAAACAGTCAAGTTCGCATGATACAATATGTGTTGATCTCGCAGTATTGGCAGCTAGGAAATGCATTACTTTCCTCTGGAGAGCTGCTTTTTTTGCCAGCTCCTTCACAGTGGCAGTTTGAGCTTTCAAATGATCTGACATTTGATGGGCTTTATTATAACATCAAAGGGAAGCTCCATGAATAATGAATAATAAATAAAGTGTGGCAATTTTGTAGACATTTAGAAACAATTTAAAAAAGAAACAAAGTGATAGTAATAATTATTATTTTGGTATGTATGCGTGTGTCTGTCTAAGTTTGTCATGGATTCCCATTGTAGTCTAGGGTCCAGGCCACTGTTTTTGTTGAAAGGGGTATTTGTAGATGTTATTCCCTAATAAGCTCAACGGTGGGTGAAAAAACATGCACAAATGAATGGACTGTAAATATTGTATAGCCTTTAGCTGGCTGTGCTTAGTTTAAATAGACTCAAGTGTTCCTTATTTTTGCCTCACTTTGCCAGTCATTGATCTGCTCTTCCTGTTAAGCTAGCACCCATTAGGTTTGCTTTAAAGCTGATGTGGAACAGCAACATCTAACGCAATGTCAAAACTTCTCCGCTCCTCTCATTAGTCCCTCACTTAGCTGCTTGTGTGTGTGTGTGTGTGTGTGTGTGTGTGTGTGTGTGTTTGGGAACGGACAGCAGAGACGGTGGCTGTAGTTTATCAGATGGTGCAGAGACATTAGAGGCCTGCATTATTGATGCTGTGGTCAATAGAGGTCTCCAGTGGCCCACAGGAACTGGAGAGTGAAGGATGAGAGAGCGTGAGAGTTCCTCAGTCGGCAGTGAAGAGTGGAACAGAGAGGAGGGAGAGGCAGTTTTATTGAAGCAAGACAGACAGAAAGATGGGTTTTTTTCCTCCCTCCTAGTAGTATTTTTTTTTTGTCTTCTATAGTCAGGGTGTTGAGAGATTGTGGAGTAGCTCAACTATTTTGAAAAAATGGACATTATGATTTGATAAAAAATACATACAGTAGCTATATCCATGTATTCATGTTAAGGAAAACAAACACACAAATAGGAATACAAATTGGTGTGATATTAACCTTCTATATAGGCTATGTATAATAAGCTACTAGCAACAATGAGCTGTCTGCACGAAACCAGTGGTCAGTTGTAACACCTGTTGTGATGGATTCCATAAAACGTTATCACGCAAACAGAGACATAGAAATTGTTGGCTGAAAGTAATGGAGGAACTTATGGAGTAGCTTTAGTTCAGTAACAGTAACAGTTGAAATAGTTAGCTAATAGGTAGCTCGAAATAATGGATAAATAGTTAAAATAGTGAGCTAAAAGTGATGATTAAATAATTAATAGCATCCACTTTCAAAAGAACATATTTAACCTAGAACATGATGGTGGTGTTGATGAAGGGGACATGAGCTCATCTGACAGGGCTTTGGGGGTCCGTCAGACAAAAAAGGTTGGGAATTACAAATTATAATTTAGCACATTTCAATGTCATGTCCATATTTGTGACTGGCGTGGCATCAAATATCTATCCTTGTTACTTTGATCAACTAGATTCTTCTAAAGCTGGTTTGTGTGAATCATTTGTTGGAGCCTTCTTTTCTATTCTTGAGAATGTATCCTCTCGCGTAATGCTTCTGCTTTTTCTGTGCTCTGATGTTCTCCCTCTGCTTCTGTATTTCACTCTACTTTTCACTTCATCTCCCTGCTTGTCACTTGTCTGTATGCCTTGCACACACACTGTTGTTCCCCTCCAACTCTGTCATCCTCCATCTCAAACTCTCCGTGGTCCCATCTCTATAGCTCCTGTCTTAGGCACCCAGGAAAGCTGCATTTTGTCTTCAACACGGTAGAGTTCCCAGCATGCTCTGGGCGGCCTGCGGGGAGGCGAGGCTTGTGTACTGGTTGGCTGTTTGACCTCATCAATCCTGTCCTGGTTTTCCCTGGGAAGGCTGAATCCTCCGGCTGCCTGGCTCTGCCAAAGGTAATGAGTACACTGCAAAATGGAGAGCTGAAACTAGATTGTGCAAATGTGTGAACTCTTGGTCTTGGTTCATATATTTCTTGGTCTTGGCTGATAAGTGCTCATATTTGCGAGTACAAGTGCTGTAATAGTTTCAACCCCCCACACATTGGGAGAAAAATCTAAAACATGTACGCCTCCTGGCTAGGTTGAAATCCTGCTATGCCGTACTTTGCCATCCCTTCTTTGTCTTTGTCTTAGTTTTGTTTCAATAAAAATGCCAAGAGAGCTGGGCTGCCCGTTCTCCTTCAAATATTACAGTTCAGGAGGTTCTTGAGTAAAATAGAGAGCAAGTGTGGAGCAGAATATCAGATAATTATGCAGTGTCTCCATGAAACTGCAGAACGCAAGGCATTAGGGATTCAACCTGTTTCTACTACATGTTTTAGACTGCTCTGGAAACTCAGTTTTAATGTGTGGACACCAAAAAAAAAAGAACAAGCTTTGGGCCAGTTGTGTGTTCTTAATTAAAGAATTAATTTAAATTAAAGCAAGTAAAGCCTCTCTACCACAGACTCTATGGATTCCAGCTGGAGCTCATCAGTTTCCCTATTAGTATGTCTTAGAATATTAAGTAAATCAATTAATAGATTGGTAAACCCGCGGTGGCTTCTCAGCATTGTTGTAATTACTCTCATTATTTTAAATGCTTGCTAATTGCCTCTGACCCTAGATCCATGTGAGTTTGAGACCCAACTGCTCCTTTCGGCCGCCCTCTGACCTGTCGGTGCCCTTCATAATGGTCGGACCGGGAACAGGAGTTGCTCCCTTCATTGGCTTCCTCCAGCAAAGGTATGGCAAATTTTATAAAGTGGGAGAGACATGGTAGACATTTTGCAAATGTCTCCTTCAAGAGGAATCAAGTGTATGTGGTAATGTACTTGATGTTGCACATGTTAAAAGATGTGCTGCTGAAGTAGGTCAGCTAAATGTTCATGTCAAGCCTCAGAAACATGCAGGTTATATACTGATCGGTGCACCGCGTGATGCAGATAAAATTCTGCACCTAGTAATGAATATTCACATTGTTCAAGTGATGTTAAGTGCGCTTCATCTATGCATATTTCCAAGTAATCTGTGGAGACAATTAAATGAGACCCTGCTCAAAGCCGATAAAAGTCCACGTCGTGTACATCTCATAAGGCATAATAAATCTAGCGGCGAGGGCTGTGATCACGTCAGGGATTATTTCACATGCTTCACTTGTCTCAACAGGAATAAATTTGGCCCTCTGCATGCAGACGTTTTATGACTTGGCCTGTAATGAAGAGCCAGGAGTCAAAGCAGCGCAAGGAGCGTTATTGATTTGAAAGTAAAAGTCCAGTAGGTGGTGGCCTCGTTGTTGGAGTAAATCATTGCTTGTAATTGCTGAAGAGGTGGTGTGCGGATATTGACTGTTAGCTGAGTATGTACGTTCTCGCCAGCTTGTTAAACCGCTGCTGTAAGTCTTAAATTGCTTGACGAGTGCTATCATTTGGTAGAAAACGAGACATGTTGTTGGACTTTCTGAGGTTCTGAATTGACGGCTTAATCAAGGTTGCAAGAGGATGACCTGTCAGAAGGAATTAATGTGGATGAGGCGTCTCTACGCAGGCTCGTGCCTGTGTGTTGAACCAGACCCACAGCCACCGTGGCTTGTTAGAAAGCGGCGTAAGCCTTTTTTCATCAGACTGACATGTCTAACTCTTGGGTGGCTTTGTATGAATGAGGTTGCGCCCCAGTCAACTCCAATTGTCTCGAAATCCCTCGTCTGCCCTGTTGTGGCGGGTGGCGTCAGCAGTTGATTGCACGGAGAGGTGACACGGCGCCGACTGAAGTGATGGCGGTGGTGGATTGTCTGCAGCAGATTCAGGGGAGGATGAGTGGTCATCTGGGGTGAGAGGTGTTTGTGCCTTTGGGATGCAGGAGTACTGAAGATAGCGCTCGTTTTTCGGACTAAACTAGTTACACCACTCGCAGACAGACTCCTCTTGTTAAGGATCAAGGTTGAGCCAGAGGGACGGTGGTGGGAGGCAGTGATATGAACGTATCAGTCTCACTTTGATCCTTACAGTGGTACCCAAACATTGCTCTCTAAAATCTAAGCTATCAAAATACACATTGAAGTGTTTTATTAAGGGTCCGTCTTGTAGACCTGCATGTCAGTACAAGCAAAACACTTGATTGATTTAGGAAGGCTTTGTTTCATAATGCAACAACCACAACCTCATCAAATGCATCCTTGAGAGATCAATGTTAGATTTCTTTTTCATTTTCAAAATGTATTTTATGAAATTTCAAATATTTCTTCACTGGCAGAGTATAAACTCATACGAACCAATTCATCAGCTCGATGGTCTCCTCAGTCCCCGCTCCCTCTCTGTGTCTCTCATCCTCCCCCCTGCCAGCTGCGTATTGTGCTGGAGGATTGTAAAAACCTGTCATGGTGCACGGCATTATACAGAATCTAACTTGAGATTCCAAACAAAGCCTCTGCGGCTGACGCTGCACTCTGATAGGAGATAACAATCACCAGTTTGTCAACGGGACACCGTATCTGCCTCCAGGCCCAAGAAGGGTCCTGTTAGCAACAAAACAACATGGGGACACTTCGATCTTCCTACACCCCCCCCCCCCTTCCACCCCCGCTGTTAATCGATGGCTGTTTTCAAAAGTATTTTGTACGAGTTTGTATCGCTGGTAACAAGTGGAAGAAGAGTCTGTAAAGGTCAGAGGCTCACTTGGTGGTACCAGGAGATTTTAATAAGCCCCCCCCAGTAGTCTGGTATTGATTGCTGTGGTTTGCGTGGAAGGATTTTATGGAGAATGTGATTTTCAGTATCTTTCTATTTAGCTGGGAGCAGTGACAGTTAAACAAATATTGTATTTTAACTGAGTGGTTAGCCTTAATCTCCTGAACAGCTCTAACAAGCTTTTCCTTTGGAAAAAAATCAGTTTTCTCAGTTTAATTTTTAGGTTTGCCAGCAGGCACACTTGGCACATTCAATATGACAACTTTTATTAAAGTTTGTGTGTTTGTGTGAGCAAATACTGAGCTTCCATTTATCAGGCTAACCAGACAGCTGATTACAATTAGGCTACAGCATCTTGCTACTCAGAATTGTCCTGTATTATGAAAACATTTTGAATACAGCATGTTGAATGTATAATGTGTGTGTAATTCTGCAATGTAATTCCAGTGATTAAGCCTCTAGCTGTTGTTGTATTTAGGCTTTTTTTGTTGTTGTCCTTGTTGTATTTTTATGCCTAAAAAGCCACTCTGCATCTCTTGCACGGAGCTGCAAAGAAAACGGATGAAAGATATGAGATAATTGGGATGTTTACCAAGTCTTCACCTCAGCTTTCCTTGCCGTTTCCCCCTCCTGCTGATCATCTGAATGGTGCTGAAAGGCAACCGCTTCTGATTTCGACCCCAAATGGAGTGCTCTGTAGATGCTGCCTTCCCCCTGGGATTGTATTGCAGGCTGTTATAGTGTGGGTATTTGATGTGATGTGATTTGTATTCAGAGAAAGGCACCGGTGTGGTCTGCTCAGAGTGGAATCCAGGTTTTTCATATTGGTATTGATCCCTTTAGGGCAGGCGGCGAGAGGAGAGTGAGACGAGCCCACTAAAATGAGTTTACTTGAGGCTGTTTGCAGATCAGAAGAATCTCGTCCAGGATGCTAATGGATGGGATCTGAGCGTTAGGATCAAGTCAGCCAGACGGCTCTGTTACTGGGCCCCATTCACAGACATAAAGTTCAAACAAACTTCTTCTCCAAAGCCATTTTTATTAACTGGTCAACCTCTCATTTAATTAATGAGGGCGAGGCTTTGTTTCAGTATTCACAATCAGACTTTTGCTTTGATTTGTGTTTTTTCACTAAAGCTAATTAATGTAGAGCTGCAACTAACGATTGGTTCATCTGTTCATTATTTAAAAAAATATCATGAATATGTTAATCCATATAGAAAAAAAATTGGCCATCACAATATTTGAGGTTGCTCGCTTTTTAGAAGCTGAAACCAGCAAATTACATTTTTGCTCAATAAATGACTTCAGCCAGCGACTCTCAAACTTTTTGTCACGCCTCCCTTTAGAAGCAGAAAAACAGCCCTGTCCTCATGCCCTTGTTAACCAATTTTAATTTAGTCCAACCAATATTAGGGACATTTTACACTCGGTAATTTCGCTGTTTTGTGTGAAAACCATATCAGACACAAATCATTATTCAAAACAGAGTATTTTTATAAGTATATATAAATAGTTTCTATCACTCAAACTAATCTTCAACTGAACTTTGAATTTCAGGGCTAAATTAGTGTATTAACACACATAAGCATGAGAGTTGGCTGCCCTTTTTTATTTTGTGACTTCTGGAAAACAGAAAGCATGATTCAGTCTGTTGGTGAATATCAAAGGGTGGGGTTCAGGGGAAGCAGCACCTTATCCTCGGAGTGCAGCAGAGCAGCACAAAGGGCCCAGTCTCAATGCCGCTCTGTGGCATTCCTCAGCCCCTCGTCGTGGTAGGTCACTTCAACACCCCTCTCTCTTTTCTCACCCCCGTCTCCCCCCTCCCCCCTCCCCCCTCCCTTGAGACTGGGGTAACAGATAACGCGGGGCTCTTTAGAGAGTCAGCTGACTGATGGCATCATGAAAGGTTGGGGGTCAGCTGTTGTTATCTGGCAAAGAGCTGTCACCTTTGCAGCAGGTGTGCTGCACAGATACTGACATCCTCAGAGCTGCTTTGTGCCGCTGCGTTGCCATTGCCTGCAAAGGATTCTGGGAGCTTTGCCAAACTCCCTAGCCACAAGAGGAATCACTTTTGCAGGAGCTTTTTTTTTTTGCACTGAAGCACAGTTGGACACACACACACACACACACACACACACACACACACACACACACACACACACACACACACACACAGTGTACACGAAACACACACCCACACACAAAGCACAAGCCCTAGTTTCATTTTCAGTAACTGTTTATAGTGATGGGATCTATCCTTCTGTTTGGGTGAAATTTGATAATACATATAATGTCCTCGCTGCAGCACGCACAGTCGTTTCCGTGCATTAGGCAATTGTGGCACTCGGTGTACTGTCATTGCAGGCAGTGCTTAATGGTGTCACTACTCTTCTTTAACCTCTGCTGAGAGGAAGGACTCCCTCTCCTCCATCTGGTCTGGTCGTCTGTTAGTATTGATTGACCGCTAACATCCGTTGTTTGACTTTCAGAGAGAAGGAGAGGCAGGAGAACCCCGGGGCCACATTTGGTGAGACCTGGCTGTTCTTTGGTTGTCGCCACAGAGACCAAGACTACCTGTTCAGGTAAGCTGTGTTTATTTTTTCAGTTCTTTCAGAGAGTTATTATTATCATTCAACTCTGAGTTTCTCCTCTGCTCGTTGGTTTGGTTTTATGGCCTGCAGCTTTACTGTTTAGGTTCAGATGTATTGAAAAAAACAAAAGTTCTAAAAATCTGCTGTACGCTAACTGCCTAGCAGCAAACAGCAGACAGAAACGTTGGACGGTGAACATAGTGTAGCATTTAGCAGCTAAAGTGCTAAATCATTTCCTCATGAGTCGGTGGAGACCAAACGGAGCTAAAAGGAGGGTGAATATTGGACTTACATTTGTCAGCTGGCCAGAAGCACAACCTCAAATGAATGCTACTGTTGTTCTGTGTGGCTGAATATGTGAAAAAAGAAAAAGCTACTGTTTGCTCACAAGTTTGCCATGTAAACTGAAAAGGTGATGATATGTCAACAATTTGTTTCCGGTGCCCCCGAGTGGCCAAAAGAAAATCGATAACTGCAGCTTTGAAGTTGTTGAAAGCTAAACGTGAATAGATTTGATCAGTGCTAGATGCAGATTTGATAAAATGCAAATGAACCCTACTGTTTATTACCTGGAGAGTTTTTTGGTTTAGTGCTCAACACTGACACAAAGCTGTATTCTAGACAGGAGCCGAAGGGGGGCAGTGTTTTCTTCTGAAAAAAATAATTGAATCCAACTAAACTGTATTAATTATAATTATACAACCTTGGGTCTTGGGTTGAGCTCTTGTTTTGTTAAAGCATTGTAAACTGAAATCAACCTGACATCATTGCTCTGATCAGTTTGCTTTGGCTTTACTCTCTCCTGACACTAATTGATCGGCTCTTGCTGGTATCAGCAGCACACGAGCACTCGATGCTGGTACACTGATCGAGTTCTTATGCAGGATTAAATAGTGTGAATGGATTAGCATCCTTAATCACACAAGAATAGATCACAGAGGATGTTGTTTGTTCCCCTTTTTTCCCCCTCTATCCCTCAGTTAAATACCAACTCACAGGCAGGTAGTGGGCGGCGTTTGTTCACAGTGTGGGCTTCTCTGATGAACACCCCCACAGTGTTGACCAAAGCGATTAGTGTGTGTTTTATGAGCCACCCGTGAAGACTTGTACTCAATTTAAATAGGTTAGCAGAATGAGAACAACATACCTGCAGTTGAATTGCCTGCCTGCATTCATCTCTGCTGGATTTCTCTTAATTTGAGTTAAGTCTGCTGCTCCGCATAGTTTCTGGCATTTTTTAATGTCCCAGATTTTTAAAGAAAAGTTCAAGTTGCTGTAAGTAGGGGGTTGAAATGTGAACTTGCACAAATATAGCATGTTTATGCTTATAAATATTACAAAATGTTGAGACAGGATGTAACTCTCCGGTGGTGTTCTGAATTTTCCACCAGCAGCAAAAAACAAACAAGGCTTGCGATGCACCTCAATCAGCTGCAGCACTTAACATCCCTGTGAGAGGCTGATGCCAATCTGCCTGCTTGTCACATTAAGCCTGTCCTCCCCTCCATTGCACTTATCCTTTTCCCCTACATCCGATTCCTCTGCCTCTTTACGGCCAGTGATTTCATGCCGTAGGGGAAACATAACTGCAAGGCCTGCTGGGTTCACCTTAGCTTGTTATGTTTATAAACACACAGAGGAGTCTGGCACATTTTTTTTGCTCTGTTGTGTTTTTCTATGAAGTCAGCTGTCCTTTGTAATCCGCCAACCATCACACGGTTATCAATCTGTGATGATTCATATCCAGACGTCAAATGAACAAGACTCCGCCGTCCTTCTCCTTGTTATTCATGTTGCTGCTCTCATGTGTTCAAACAGACTTTGTAATCGCACGTCTCGGTCAAAAGAATTAGATTTTTTTTAATGACTCTGTCTCCAGTGAAAGGGATGATGATAAACATTTCAGGAGCTGTGTTTCACGTAGAACAAAGACAACAACACTCATTTCTCCCTTTAGTATTCACACCGCAACGTCTGTGTGTTATTGGAAAATGTCTTATTTTAGTCTAGGGGTTACTGCAAAACACAGACCCCCGAGGCGAAGACCTTCACCCATGATCTCGGAGCTGTGGCTTGTTATGAGTGTGTGTGCGCGGTTGTCTCCGTGTGTGTTTCTGCTCATTCCGACTGCTTAACTTTAAAGAAGATGCTCCGAGCCACAGTAAACCCTTACTCCCTCACCACCTTCCTCTTTCCTTCCCTTCCAATAGCACCCCAGGCCCTGTAAAAAAGAAACCACACACTGAGGCAGAAGGAGTAGTTGGCAAGCAAACCACAGATAGGGAGCTTGGTTACACCCAACTGCAAGGCTGGGAGGATTGATTGTAAAAAATATGCGAGTGACTCAACTTGCTTATGAACTCCATATTTGTTTTGCACTTCCATCGTTAAACAAAATAAATTGGTTGTGTGGCACAGTTTTGCTCAGACCTTTTGCCCATCAGTGTTCTGTTTCATCGAGCTCGGCAGGTTTTATTTGTTCTAAAGAAATGTTCTGGGGGTCACACAGTATGTCTTGTGAGGCGGTTGAAGCTTTTGCTAAATATCTTAGAGATTGTTGTGTGTGTGTCTCAGTATGAAAACCCTGTTGAATACTTGGCATTAATAGGCTATCAGTTTCAACATTTATTTCTCAGTATGCATGTATTTTTCTCCCACAAGTTTGCTCTACCATTCACTATCACGTGATCCTTTCTCCACATTAGCTTTTGAATCTTGGCTCTGCTGATTCTAGCTTTGGAAAGACTTTTCACTAATTTATCCACAAATCAGGAACAAGATTAATAAAGAATAACCTTGTACGAAATTGGATTTTATTATGAAATGTTTGGATGTGTCTCTGCAATCCTTCTCCTTGTTCCAGAGAGGAGCTGGAGGGCTTTGTGTCCAGCGGTACCCTGAGCCACCTCAAGGTGTGTTTCTCCAGAGACGACCTGGAGGAGGAGGAGCAGCAGGAGGCCAACGTCTCAGCAGCACGACCCAGATACGTCCAACACAACCTGCTACGCAACAGCAAACACATCACTGACATTCTGCTCAAACAGAACGGTTACCTCTATGTCTGCGGGTAAGACTGACACTGATAGTAATAATAATTCAGTTGTATTTTTCCTGAGTGATATTAGCTATTTTTCACCCTGCTTCACATTTATACCAGTGTCTACCCGGCATGGTTGTGTCATGAAAGGACTGCAGAGCATCTCATTCACAGCTCTTTTCTGCACTCTATGTTTGCATGCCTGGTCTATTTTTTGTCAGATTGCCGTACATCTCTGAAGCCTTAAATTTCCCTGTAAATCTGTGTAGATGCCTTTCTTTGTTCACAATCGACGGAAAATGTATAGTTAAGCATACATTTCATGTGTATGGTAAAACCTTCATTTAACCAGGAGGTCTCTTGAAATACATGATGTATTTTACAAAAGTGGCAGTGTGGAGTATTTCCCATGTAGTACAGACATGCAGTATGGAACAGACTGTGTAAATACTAAAGATTACCCATATTGATGATCAGGTCTGATCCTAGATTGGCTTTAAAGATGAGAAGGTGCATATGAATCTTCCTCTGTATTTCCAGTGAGGTCCATCCTGTTAACATATACAAATCACAGTAAAGTATTTCACAACAATGTACAAATATAGGCCATGAACCTACATGACATGAGAATATAATCTCTATTTCTACAAATATTGTTTTATCAATGACTATCAAAATAACTGATAAGCTATTTTACAGGGTTTTCTTTCAGGAATAAATGATATCTTAGAAGAGAGAGTGAGAGACAAAAAACCCTCCATATCTTACTGCTAAAGAACAAACAGCTTGAAGACACACTGCCGTGACGCAACCAAGCTGCATCCAGTGCCAAGTGCAGCTGCCGATATCACCTTCACCTAACTCGCTCTGCTTTGAGGCAAGGCACTCAATTCATAAAAAAATAACTAAAGGTGTTGAAGTGTGTTGCTTAAAAGCAAGTTAGCATTTTTCTTTTAATCTGAGCATAATCGCAAGCAACTTTCGCTCATAACTTTACTTCTTTAACTCCTTTGCTACTGCTGACCTCACACTGATGCAACATCTTGTACTGTACAGTCTGTAGCATGTGTGGTGTATACATACATACATACATACCCACCTTTTCCCCCGCTTTCCATATCACAGCACATTGTTTCAGTCAGTGCAAAGACAACAAGTCAAGTTATGTCATTTGTACAGCTCTATATCATCTTTCTCCTCTCTCATCACTGCCAGGCCGCAGCCTTCCCTCACCTTTCAGTAAATGATCTTTGAAACATCTGAAACAGTGTGAATTCCTCCGAGTCAAAGAATATCACTTCAGGTCCACAGGATGATGAATATCCCCCAATATGCTGCAACAGCAAGATACAAACTTCAGCAATTTCCTTCCAGGATGCACTCCTGGACTGGCAGCACCAGCTGCTTTTACAAAATATGGACTTGCCGCTGTGCTTAGACACACGCATAACCCGCCTGTTGATTGCATTGCTCTTTTTTTCTATAATATATTCATACTCTTTTTCTTCACCAGAGATGCTAAGAACATGGCTAAAGACGTGAACGACACTCTGATGGAGATGATCAAAACAGAGCTTCAGGCTGACCAACTGGATGCCATGAAGAGACTGGCAGGGCTGAGGGAGGAGAAACGCTACTTACAGGACATCTGGGGTTGACAGCGGGTGACGAGATAAGGGCATTTTGCTGGATCCACTGGGCTTTTTTACACCTTCAAATAAAAAAATAAAAAAATCAGCGTGCTCAGCTGTAACCTCTAGAACCATAAAATTGTGGGATGCTGAATCCCAGAGTTGCTTTACACCACCCAACGCTACCAGGATGGAATGTAGCATGCTGACCTGGGGATATCGGTTCACTACATCATCTTCGGTTTTGCTGTGTGAACAGAAATGACCTTGATCAGGGCAATAGTGCTGGAGATTGGTCCTGCCGTGTGAAAATGCTTTTAGTGTAGACAAGCCGCCTCCATTCGTCCTGTCTGGGGAAAAGGCATTGGCAAAGGCTTTGATGGAGTGATTTTGATGAGACTCGGAGTGGAATATCGCTCCAACCTAAATGGAAACAGCACAGCAATCTGTAGTTCTTTAACAACACACACACAGCAAATTGTTTATTGTCATTCAGGGGGAAAGAAACCATTTTTGCGATATTGAGTTATTTTTGTTTTTTTGAATGTACCAAGCCACCTCTGTATGCACCACAGTTTTACAGTTTCTGTAAATGAAGTCCTTGGAGATGAGGACAGAACATTATACTGTGTTAAATTAGTACAGGGAATCTCAATGATAATGCGCGCTCTAAATGTCTGTCTGCCCCACTCGACTGCCAGTTTGGAGACGGTGAACTCCAACTTTTCTAAGACCTGCAAACCCGACTAAAATCTCACAAACTGTGGTTAAAGCAAACACAACTGTGCCTTGTGTGATCAGGAATTAAAAGACATTTCAGCGTAAACTATTGCTTTTCTTTTGTTGTGCACACGGGTGTGTTTGTAGATGACCTTACACACATGTATTTGCGGACTATGTTTTCTTGGCAATGGAAATCATTTGGGAGCTAATGAACTCTGATGGATTGCGAGTGATAGTTTTATTTAAATTTGGAGATAATTTGATTGTTCAAGGTGACTTGATCGTCAGAAGGTGAAGGCGTACTCTGCTAATTGAAGAGTTTTTGCAATGGACTTCTTAGCACAGCGCAGTGCCCCAGAGAGAGGCATCTCAGAATTAAATCTTCTAACAGCAGTCTTTTTATTTATCCTCTTGTAGGGAGGGGAGAGAAAAACATGTTTACAACCTCCACCGCCTGCGCCGTAGATGACACCCCCATTCGCTACATTTTTGAGCAGAGTAAACAAAACATTCACTGTCGCCGAAAACAATCCCTGATGGTGAATAATTGGTTTAATACAGTGTAGTTGAAGGTAGCGCTGTCCTCGTGTTTGTCCAGGCGGAGCCGGGTGCATCTCCTCGCCCTCATCTCTCAGTGTCCTGCTGCTTCGCCAAGTCACAGGAACAGAGGAGGACAAAATCAAAATAATGATGCTGTGTGCGCCTAACGGCACCACTGACCTCATCTCACACACACATGATGATACATTTAATGCAAGACTCCACTTTGTTGTCAGAGAAATTACAACAACTTGCATGCGTGCTCTAACAAGAAGGAAAGTTTCATCGTAAGCGTGGTCATTATTAGTGAATAATTGTAGAACCATGAACTCCACAGCTGCACTTCCCTTATTTACCTACACTATTAACATGCCCTCATGTCCATTTAAAAAATGACCTCAGCCATAAGACGGAGAGCCTGCCGGCTGCTTATGTCACCCTGACCACCTAGGACTGATGAAGTTTTAAATTATGTCTTCATAATTAAAAAGGTTCACAGTGGCAGTTTTGTCCCGCAGCGAAAGGGAAAGACGGAGCTGAGGAGATTGTCAGGAATAAATCAGAGCGCTGGAGGTCAGCGCGACCGCAGAATAGTAGCACCTCCATGATAGATACCCCCTTGTTAAGAAGGGCTTAAATGAAGCAGAAAGATGTGTGTTGAAGATAATGACTGCTATTATGGACGTGTTGAGTGAGCCAAGTGGGGAGATGCACTTTATGTCAATGAGCTCAGATGATTTTAGAAGGACCTGCTTAACATACGGCTTCTTGGTGCAGAAGTAGTAAGTGGTGATGATGAGGAGAGTAACTGGAACCTCCCACGCTCTCCCTTCCCTGAGCTCTGCAAGGGCGCCTTAATTAGGCGAGTGACAATATGTCCAATTCATTTCTCTGTGCGTGTATACAATGTAGTGGTAGTTTTAGGAGTAAACAGCAAGTAGAAACCAGGTTTTTGTCCCTTATGGCTAAACTTTGGGACGTTCGAGTTTGCAAACATCTATGTAACTGTGTGTGGGAAGATACAACTACTAAATGGAAGTTTCCATACAGAGGGATGGCTTAGTTTCATTGAAATTTGACCAATATTTATTCCAATATTCCAGTTTGTGTCGGAAGGATGAAGTTTCCATTCAGTGTGAAAGCTGTGCTACAGTGGGTTAGTGCTGTCAGCAGTAAGCTTCATCTTCTCCAAGTTCTTCCCTCACTTGTATTTTGTCATTAAAAAGGACACTTCCACTTTGTCTCCGCTGTTCTCAGTCTGCAGTCAATGACCCAGGAATGTCAACTCAGCTCTTTGGTGTGGCATTGATGACAGACCTACTAGCACACACACATACACATCACATAGACATGCTCTCCAGAGTCCCAGCTGTGCACAAACACTTCAGCTTCAGCATCTGTCAGGAGTGCTGGAGGAAAATCTATGTTTTTCTAAAAAGGCTGCAGCGCTTCTATTGAGTTTCCTGTTTTCAGTGTGAGATACCAGTGTTGTTCTGGTCTCTGTTTATTGATGGAGCAGGAGAGATACCCCTGCTTCCGATTCGGCAGAACAAACATTTGCTGTAATTGATGCTGACAGGAGGAGAAAGTATTCGATAAGAAAGTATTGTCCCAGAGGGTTTATGGAAGTATTTCTGTTAGATACAACTGGCCAAGGAAACGGTACTGTAAAAATATAAGAATAACTTTTAAATATGTAACCACTGACATATTACATGTCACCTGTTTAAGACCCCCCCCCCCCCCCCCACCAGCCAGGTACTATATGTCCAAATTAATTAAGTAGAAAGTGCTTGGCTCATCAAATGTCTGAATGATGTTTCAGCGATGTTTGGTTGGGCATTTTTAAACTTGGATGGATGAACACTTAGCAGAATTTATTCCCTCCTCAGTCCTCACAGCCATAATGACTTATGCAAATTGGAGGTTAAGTGCTGAGATGAGACTGTTCAGTGAAAAAAAAGGGGTGCGTGTGCAACCAAGATGGAAGTATGGAAGGATAAACTGTGCACTTGACATTTGCTTTTATTTGTTGTGTGGGATATGCTGAGCGCGTGTTACCATGGAGCTCAATCAATACGTCCTACTCTGTAGATATCTGTATATAAAAATGCACATGAAGAAGTCGAAACAGATTCTCTACATGCTTTGTTTGCCGTAGTGCATCTGTACAGTTACTGTGGAGACACATATAAAGACAGATACATATTTTGCACAATGAGTCAACAAAATATCTAAATAATAATACAGAAGGAATCTAGCACAGGTATCATTGCACTATGAGCACAATAAATTGCCATTCCAGTCATTGTTTTCAATGTGACTAGGCTTCTAGTCTTTATAGAGGCATCTGAAAGGTAATGACATCGTTTTCACCCCAAATCTTTTCATCGTCCTCTTGATAAAAACTCCACCGTGGCACCAGTGACTGTCCTAATCTTACCCAGTGCCTGATAAGCAGCCGTGAGCCGTCTGGTGAGTGGGGCTCATCAGTGGCAGATTAATGTCCAGCTGTACGTCCCGGCACCACGCTGTGAAAGGGATGAACAAAGGGAGGCAGAAAAGTAGAATGACATTGTAAAGAGTGGAAGATGAACTGTTAGGACGTGGAAATTGGGTAAAATGTAGAGAAGGAGCAGAGATTGAGAGAGGCGTATATATACGAAAAAACAATTTTCCTCTGAGGAGAGAAGGATGAGCAGATAAGGGTGAGGATAAAATGGTGAATGACAACAGGTACAGGTAGGAGTGCAGTGGGAAAATGTAAGAGGTCCCTGACTCTGAATTTATTACCATGCTTTCTGTGCAGCGGGAGGTGAACCAGGGTGAGTTACAACATCACCTGACCCTTTTTCAGAATTGACTCCTGTGGAGATGGCCTCAGAGTCACCCCACAACACTCTCACACATTGGACATTAATAAAAAATACACCACAAACTGGCGGTTCTCTTGCGTAACAAGGGTCCAAGAGCAATGTAAAAAGTTTATACCTTCATCAAACAAGAGGTGATATATAGCCCCTGAGGCAAAAGAATGCATTAAGGATGTATTTAAAAATGAGCAGCGGTTTGTGTGATTAATCATCTTCCCATAACGTGACAACCCATGTGCATGTAATGGGACAGCTGGGATTTCGCTCAGTAATTACTATTTTATTGAAAAATCTATATGTACGAAGAGCAATTACACAGGTTACAGCATAAACTGTTTGTATTGCAGTATATCAGTGTTCAAGGCAAATCATGCATCAACAGAGGAATTATGTTTTCTGTTCATTTGAGAGATTGGGCATTAAATGAATTTGATATGCAGAGATGTATAATACACATGTATTAAAAGAGGAGATTAAAAACTGCAAAACACCTCAGGGAAAACAAACTGCTGTAAAAAAACAAAAAACAAAAACCCAAACAAACAGACTTTTAGTCCACCTGAAATATAAAGTTTTAAACTACTTGGATACAGTTTGTTAGTTTGAGGGTCCAGTTGAATTGATATGCAGTCTCCGCTGGTTGGCATAGCAACCTCACAGTAACAACAATCTCCAAGAAATAGAAATAAAAAAGATTTAAGCTTTAGAGGTGCTGGTAGGCAGATTTTGTGTTTTGTGTGCAGAAGTGTTTCCCCGTGCTTTCAGTCTTTATGCTAAGCTAACCGTCTCCTGGCTCCAGTGTCATTAACCAGACAAATATGAGAGTGGTATCAATCTTATCATCTAACTCGCTGCAAGAAAGTAAATATGCGTATTTCCCAAAATGATGAACCACCACTTTAAAGAAGTAACAATACAACTTTTTAATCCCTGTGCATTTTTCAACATTGAGCAGACATAGAGCAACATTAGCCTTCATTTGGAGTAATTTCTGATAAATGTCAAATATTTTCTCTCTTTTTGTGACTGACTGACGTTTTCTGTACTCCATTGTTCACCAGCTAGCTGCCGTTGGATGCTGGGCAGGAAGCGTACAGTGGGTTTATTAAAACCTTTTCACCGAAAACATCTGCCTTCTATCACAAGACACAAGACTGAAAAGTGAACCGAACCACTGAAGTTGTGCCATAAAACCAACAGGGAGCTGAAAGACGCTTTGATCCATTGTTAATATAAAAGAAATCAGTGCATAAACACACATTCATACCTACAGTACGTAACTTTACAACTCTTCTTAACTCAGGTACACTGTGCAGAAGTGAGCAACTTCTCTCTGAAACACTGAGAAAAGTATTCAGTATTGTATTACAGAATGCATTATGTCACACCCACACACTCAGTTAAGGATCTCATTTTTTCAGAGAGCCATTATACTGGAGTTTGATCCAGAGCCAGTGATTAAAAAGAGCTTAAACATGGCTGTTTCTTTTGGAGCCGGCATGATGCTACAATACACCGCCACGGCTGTTGCTAAGTAACTGGTACGGCAACTGATCTTGCCATCTTTGCACTGATATTAGAGAGAGCTTTATTATTTGCAGTCCACGCATCTTACTTTTAAAGTCATGTCAACAGAACAACTGGCAATTATGATGTAATTTCGATGACAGTAATGACGGAGGAAAACAGGACGGACGCTTTTCTAACAGTAGCACTTAAGTGAAGAGTGTGAGCCCACTTTACTGTAAGTTACACTTGTTACTCTAGAGGGTGTTTTTTTTTTTTAATCAAAGGGTATAAATAAATAGGTAACTGCTGTGAATATCTGCTGATGTTATCTTTCAAATGCTCCAAATAATCAGCTTATAAAACCAAATCTCACATTGTGTTAACAATGTGTTATATATATATATTGTTAAAAACAGAGTGAGGAAAAATGAATTTATTCCCTGCACTCTAACTCCTCATTGTTCATGCAGTTCAAACTTCTGTAGGCTATTGGTGATTAAGCTACTGTTCATGAAAAATAAACAGAAGTAGAAGAAGTAAAACTTAAATAATAGGTTGTTTAACACAACTTGTCCTTAATACTTAAAGACTTCACCTTACTACTGCTTCAAAAAAATCTTATTTTTTTCTGACCAAAGCAAAGATGGAAAGCGGAAATATTACTCACCTAGTTGCCATCTTTGTCCACCATTTCCTGCTACCATATAGGCTTTTTTTTTCACAGCAGACAGTTTGACTTTGAAAAGCACAGGTGTTAGTAATAACATTAACAATGGCTCTGTTTTATTCATGTGTCCCGGTAGTTAGTGAGTCAGCATGCACAATACCAGGACCCTGAAACTGAGGCAGCTAAATGGAACTCAGCCATCATTATTTTTATTATTTATTTATGTGCCTTTCCTACTGTGACATGTCAAAATGTCTTCTGTGAAAAGGCCTCTGAAGTAAAGAAATAAAAAAAAGCATGGCAGTGCTGACAGTAATCCATTTGCAGCCAAAGTGCTACTCAGAATAATCAAGAGAGCTTCTATTAACAGTATATTCATCAAGGGTTCATGTTAATTTAGCCTAATTTAGGCTTGTGTATGAAGTTTTTATTTTCATCTGGGAAATTAGGTTATCAGTCATTGTAGACAGGCCACAGATTAATGTATTGTGTATTTACTCTCTCCCTCTTGTCTGCACTAAAATATGCATTATGCATTATACCTGTTTCACTTTTCGTCACAATTGTTTTCATAAAATAATTTAAGACTATAAACACTCTTGAATGGTCTCATAAATGTGTTGAAGTTTATCTCGCCCATATTACCTAACCAACAGATGAGTTATTGAAGGTTCTGTGCACTCACTCATTCACTCGGGTGATTTGAATTATTCTGGCTAATTGGCTGATCTGGTTGAAGCTGGATGGAGCTTTGCTGGGAACGGGTCTTTCTCACAGCAGACAGACTGAAAACACAGGTGTAACTAATAACATTAATGATGGATCCATTCCATTTAGGTATACCAGTGTAACGGCTCTAGGATTGTGCATGCCGGCTCACTGTCACGGCTTCCTGGGACAAATCAATAGAACAGAGCCGTTATTAATGTTATTAGTCACACCTACGCTTTGCCTCCTTTGACAAGTCAAAATGTCGACCATGAAAAAGGTTAGTTGAGTACTAATTATAATGATAAAAGTGTAGGTTGTCCTACCATAGAAGGTGCAACACAGCACCATATTTTTATTGCCAGTTTAGTAAGTGATGATATATTTGTGCCATACTTGAATGCAACAACATGCAAGCTGCAATATCCAGCCCATCAGGATGATTGATTTCTCTAGTCAACACTGATTTCTCTGTCAACATGCCCAGAAGCGACCAATTTAAAGAAGCAGTCACGACTCCACGCAAATATATCACTTCTGTTGTGGTTTCACTCTCAGTCCACTTGCTCACGTCGGGTTCCTGTACTGTGTTTTAACTTCAGCAATAAACTATCATGACACTTTATTACAATACTTTCTTCTGTCCAGTGCAGTGGTTTTAAATCCTGGTCCTCCGTTCCCACAGTACTCACAGTACTGCTGATGTTCTCTCCCATCAGCTAGTTAGTGGCCGTTAATTGTGATCATCTGTGTCTCCAGGCTTAAATCAGTCCTTGATTGGATAGCTAGAATAAAAACCAGCAGGCTCTGGGCCCCGAGGACCAGGATCCAAGGTTACTGCTCCAGTCATGCTCCTGCTTCTCTTCACTGTACAGCATATCATCAAAGCTAATAAATTGAGTGGGCTGGTCTTCCTGCCGTCCTTTAGAAAAAGTAATCACAATAATGAAAAGTCATCTGCTGTATGAGTCTGCAATGCATTTCCCCCTCAGAGCTGAAGCACATGCTTATGTTTACATGCCATGCACACACACACACACACACACACACACACCTCGAGACAACTGCTAAAGCCTAAATATTTCTGTTTATCTGCAGACCGGCGGTGGTTCTGTGATAAATCAACGTCTCTGACAGATATCTTAGGGTTTCATGCAAGCTCATGAACCGTGCCCTGAGAAAAGAAGGGACTGAGTGAGATGTTTGAGTGCTGACAATATTTTCAGTAAACCTCAGAGGATGCTGGGTAACCAGGCGGGAGTCAAAAAGTTGATGTTGACTCCAATCTGATGGAGCACTGTTTTGTGAAAGGGTAGTCTGGACTTAGATAACAAATGTATAATATTTGCTTACACACTTGAGCCTAAGTATTTGCTGCTGAGTGCTCTGGTTTAAGACAAGATGAAGTGCTGCTTAAATTGGTGAGACTGTTGCAATCTTCTCATTCTGATCAAATAGCAAAATACCAGAGGTGTCACAGCAGTAATATGCAAATATTTGCATAATAATTCTGGAGATTAATAAAACAAAACATCTTTTAGTAGTCATCATATAAAAATGCAAAGCACTTTAAAGCAGTACAAGATAAAGACTCGGTCTTGACTCTCGCTTTGTTCCCGGTTTAATTAGAGGGTACATACAGGTTCTCGTTCTCCGTGATGCTCACAGGAGAGTGCGTCAGGTTGTTTCTGTTTCAGCGGGACCATATAATGCAATTGTTGTTGTGTCTTGGAAAGCACACTTTGAGGAGAGAGACGAGCATGTGCTTCACTGCAACTGCCACAGTCATCTTCAAGATCTTCTCGAGTACTACACACAACGTCCTGGTTCTTTTAGGGCTGTACATAAACCACACAGTCCATGATCCTTGTGTCACACGCAGCCCATATCTTTACCATATTTCCTTGGCTTATCCACCTTATGTTTCTTGCTGGAGCAGCAGCTTGTGAAAGAGTCCAGGCCCTCATCAATCACATCAGAGCACAGATTTTAGATTTTAGATAAGAGGTGGTTGCTCTGCTCACTCGTTCGTCTGTTTCAAAGTGTGCAGTTTTTTGGATCAAGATTATTTGTCAAAGCAAACACCTCTTGAAAACGCACATAAAAGTCTGGAGTGACACGGCAGCGAGGAAAATTGCTCCACCTGCCTCTGCATGCCATGAGCCAGCAGCACGTCTCATCTCTTGATTTGACTCACAGACACCTGGAGGTTTGATCTCTCACTGCACCCCATCTACCATCCATGTTTGTCACATCAGTCCTCTCCTGAATTTGCACCGGCAGGAAGAGAACTCCGACAGCAGAGCACCAACAGCATAGCTTGCTATCTAAATACAAACATTTCAAAATATAACTTACCATAATTTTTGATAAATATATTGAATTGCAAACACTTCGAAAGCTGACACACTGCCATGCACTGATATCTGATGAAGAATTTAACTTGAGGAGAAGATATGAGGTCTACTACCAGAGAGGGCTATCAGCAGCTTTACTTTATTTACAACTTAACAAGATAAGTGAACCAGTCAAGCATCAGGAAGGAGAGGTTGGGTAGAATACTACAGAGACTTTACTGCTCAGTGTGTATTAGCAGTCACCTTGGGGCTCAGACCTGGCCTGAACAGATTTATCTAATCTAACCCTGTGCGAGTTGGTCCTGTTGTACCATGGAGCATGCAGAGCAGAGGCAGCTAATTATGTATTCCTCCGAATATGGGAGGGCAGATATGCACACAGTGATATTCAAATAATATGCCACTCAAATACTTGAAATTTGGACCACCCCAGCGGCCTATTTAATAGTCTATTTTAAAATTCAGCTTTACTTCGGTCACGGGGGAAAAGAGGGCAACAGACAGCTGAAACTATAAATATTCTTCCGCTTCCAAACGGACAAAAATGGGTGAAAATTGGACTCTGAATTTTAATGAAGAATCAAAGATTCAAGACCCACAGGAGAGGGGATGAAAAAATAATATTAATAAGGATTTCATGTTTGCAATTAGGTCTAATGATCGTTTGTGCCTTACTGCATAATGTGGAATAATATTTTGGCAATATTCCAGTGTATGCTCAGTGTTTTATCTGCACCAGAAGAAGAGCGCCACTTTAACAGATACCTTCAGCAGTCCACTTGAAGTAACTTCCACCAACCCTTGTCAACATGCTTCAGTCGGCTGAATCAGAAGGAAAAGAAACTGGTGCAATCCTGTCTTTTATTCAGAATATTCTGTCATTTACTGAACTTTTAAAGAAACGACATATCTCCAAATCCCAGCCTTATTTATAAAGATATTGATATTGAATATATGTGTTATATGAGTAATACTGTATGTACATGTAGTGCAATGTACTGGAGTGCACAGAGCTAACTATAGCACAAAGCTAGTTTGGCTAATATTTGCGATTTATGTGGGTCACTCTCAGGTTAATGGAGCTAGATAGCCTACAGGACCCAGTCCTCATCTTCAAAGTGTTATCACAATTTGTGAATGGATTTTTCCCCCCTCTGTTTCTCAGACAGTCACAGTGCTATATACCTGTTTCTTGGAGGCAGATATAACCAAAGAGCAAGTCTGTGAATTATGCTTAATGCGAATTAACGTAGACCTGTTGGATCCACAAGGTGCTCCGCAACTACAAACAAAGGGACATGCATAGAAAGAAAATCAAAACTTCTAATAATATATAAAATAGGTCTTAATATGTTAACATACATCCTAATATCTCTATTAACTGTGAGATCCTGGTAGGTTAAATGTCAAACAAGAGAGTCTACAGCTATGCTAGCAGCTCTATGAGGCTGTACTTAGACACAGCGGTGCTTTGAGCTAAATGCTAGCGCAGATTACTTTATCATGTTAAACTGATAGCACACAACACAAACTACATCTGAGGATGATGGGAATATTATTAGTTTTGGAGGTATTTAGTTATAACCAAATTATTAACCAAAGTATTGGACAAATTAAAAATGTGACCTGATGGTGGTGCTAGATGAAAAGTCAGGGAATCAAAGTCAGTAGGATTTATCCTCTGTGGGCCATGCATACCTGTTCCAAATTTCATGGCAATCTGTCCAGTAGTTGATGAGATATTTCAGTCTGGACAGACACACAGACTGACCAGCTGACTATCAATCGATAGTAAAACATGGTAGGCCTATAATGACAATGCTACAAAATCAGATACTAAAAAAATGTTGCTTTAAAGAACATTTGCAAAACATTTTTAAATCAATTTGAAAACAGTGACAAAAAAAAGAGAGAAAAATCTAAAAATATCACAGCCTTGATGTCCTACAACCACACACACATTATTGTCTTCAATGGAGAGAGAAAGAGAGCAAGCGAGGGGGGTATGCAACAGAGAGATGAAGACAGGGAGGCTCAACCTTGGTGTGGTCCTGAGAGGGATAATTGCAGGGGCCAGAGATGGAGACTAGGCGACTAATGAGGCAAGTCACTAATTAGCCACTGGTGTCACTGGCCTTTCTACTTTCACATGCCATGGCATGTGTGTGGGAGTGTGCATGTGTGTGTGTGTGTGTGTGTGATAGAGACAGAGGAGGAGATGAAGAGTCTTGCCAGCATCATTTCAGCAGGTATGCATTTTCATCGTCACTTTAACAAAGAAAAAGTCCAACCTAATTAATACCTGTTGGTTTGCATTAATAAACAGCATCTAATAACACAAAAATGCCTTCTTTACAGTTGATAGCATAGCAACATAAATTCCTCAGGTCACACATTCTTCCACAGGTCTCCAATCATTTATTACCCCTTTTAACCCCTTTCTCTACCATGACACACTCTAATAGGGCTGTAAGAGGCAGGATTGCTTCCGGTGCCAGCACCCACATCATTTATGTACTGTAACTGCAATGCTACAGCCCGTCTTTAACAAATGTGTTGGTATGGTCAGTTCCTCCACAGAGAATTTCAGTGCCAGTGTATAAGATGTTTTACATTCATGTTGCACAGCTAAGAATGGAGTGTGTCGCCAAATAAAAAGGATTTGCCCCAGGCTTAAGCCAACACTTCTTGGGCTTTGGAGAGCAGACAGTCATCAGCCCCCCCCCCGAAACTCTCCCTGCCGGGGTTTGGGTGGTTAGGATCAGTGACACATGCAGCCGCCCTTCAGTGGGAGCTACTTGTGGCCCTCAAGGCACTCTCTGGGGAGCCTTTCAAACCCATCGACCGAATCCCCCTCAAGCTGTTGTCCGTGAAGACAGCGCTATACTGCTTGCCACACCAAGTGGCTGAGTGACCTTTGTGCCCCTTGGTTCATCATCCAACCTGCATGTTTGGAGGGAACCAGAGCAGTGCTATACTGAGGTGGACCCCAAAGGCATTTGGAGCTATGAAGTGCCAAATTGTCATATAGTTGAGTGAGATGGAGAAACTTCAGCTCTGGCGCTTGAGTCATGGGCAGTTACACAGGCCTAACTGTCTCCTGCCTGTCGATGGTAATAGGTCAGCCCCCTGCTCCCTCATCTCCCTGATCCCATCTCAAGCCCAGGTTAAGTATTGCAGTGTTGGTCCTCTCCCTAGGGAGCCTCAGGTGCAGGAGGAGGAGACCAGCTAGTGTGCAAGGACCTTCAGACATCACTATGGCTTTGCTGTTTTTCCCCTTCAGCTCCTTATCTAGAGGGCGGAGGAGATGATGAGACTTTACAGTAATTGCTAGAGAACAGAAAACTGGAGAGCTGCCAATCTAATTGCTTCCCATGTCTGCAAGGCTATCGTTAGCATTGACTGTGATGAACGTGGTTCACCTTTGTTGGGCTACAAGGTTTGTCTATTACATTAGCTGTAAGTGAAAATAACTAAGAGGATATTCAGAATCACAGACTGAGGAATACTTTCTATGCCCATTTCCCACCATATTTTAAAGGAAACTGCAGTAAATCAGTAGGAATATATTCCTACTTTCCGCTGATATTTTATTCCAGTAATTTGGTAGAAAGCCATAAAAGTTTCTGTTTTTTCTTGTATGGATGAACCATTTCCACTTTCCTGGTGCTGCACCCTTTTTAGTAGAAAGGCAGTGAAATTCACACAACTGCAATTGTCTTAGGATGTATGGCATGATGAAGACATGCAAAATAATGAGCTTGGCATTTTCCCTCCGGCCTCTCACACTTAGGCGCTGTGAAATTTATGTTGAGAGTGCACTTGATCAAAATTACCTGGCGCCATCCTCTCCATGTCAGCAGTGCAGAAATTGTCCTTCTACTACTTTCCACAGGTAGCATAGCTCCATATCGAATCACCGTGCCTTGTTGCATAACACAGGAAAACTTATGAGATTGTCCCCCAGACTCCTCAGGCGCTGATTGATTGGAATAGATCTGTGCCACTTTTACCACTGCCTCCTATCCTTACCGCTCAGTGCGGCTGTAAAATTAATCTTGAGTGAGTGATACAGAATACTAAACACACTGAAAAGGTCAGTCAATATCTAATTGCTTTGTCAACTCAGTCTTTATTCATATCTTAAATATTTAATATTGTCATTAAAGATTCAAAGGCGGGATAGTCTAGTCTCAAATCACGAGGTGGTATCGGTGGAAGATCTCATTAAGCATATTTCATAATGAATGACATCTTTCCTGTTAGTAACACGCTGCTTAACATGGGAGCTCACACCTCCAGGAGAGATCACCTTGTCTCCAACGTGTGAAATGTAAAACAAAGAAAATGAGAAAATGTTTTATCTTATCATGAGGATAAAAGATAAGAAACCCTGCAGCTGCTGTAGGCATAGTAATTCCACCATTGTCTGCCTCCAACAGGGAAATGTGATAATGTATTTATTTGATGAGATTTGGGTTTTAAAAAGGATTCACTATACTCCTTATCTCACACACTAGAACTAGGAATTTGTCTCAATAGCAGCAGTTTTGGGACTTCTTTTTTCTCCATTCCCAAAGATGATAAATTCACTTCATTTTTTTAAGAGTGAGTTGCCGTCCGTCGTCCTATCAGCTGTTAGACAAATGCTGCACACGCCATTGATGTAGTCCTGGCTGAAGCCGAACCAAGAGTGTAGATAAAACACTGCGCTCTGAGTCACGCACTGAGGAGCAAACTTTGTCAAGCTGGATTAACACTCACAAGCTCCCAAGCAGGAAGGCAATTACTTGTGTTAACACTGATATCCACTGTAACGCCCCTTGACGACTGATTTCTCTTTGTGTGTGGCTGTGTGTGTTTATGTGTGTGTGTAGAGGAGAGAAGGAGATAAAGTGCTTTCTTCCCTTCTCGCCTAACATGGTGTATATATCCCATAGAGCCTGGGATGCAATAAAGACAAACAAACAGTAATAAGAGGACACTGTGGATGAGTGTATTTGTGTGAGAGAGAGAGAGAGAGGCTAATTTGCACGTCTTGAGCACTCGTGACTTCATTTTAAACTCCATTGCATCGGAAGTATATTCCATGAAAAACTATGAACCTCCTTTCAATTAAGAGAGTGTTGGCAAAACAATGAACCGTGCTGCACACCAACCGGTAATTGAGGTTTGGAGGTCCTATTTTATTTTATGCTCTGTCCTATGCACAGAAAAGGTAGCCTTCAATCTTCAAAAGCTCAACTTTTTATGGAAGCTTTTAACCTGAGCTTAATATATTGAGTTTACTGAGCTGCTTTTGAAGCATTTTTAAGGCGGTATAACTGCAATGAAAGTTCTCACATGATGACAGCAATATGTTCATTTGTGTTTGTGTTGGGGGAGTGTATTTATAGTGTTATCGTCTACCCTTTACACATGGGAGCTGTGCCTGAAAACGTTACCAGACATAAAACTTTTCCCCCAAACTTTCCCCCAAACACACTTTCAGCTGCAGAAGTTTTCTTTTCTTGTTCCACCCATCCCAAACTTCTGTGCTCACTTTTTGTCTCACGATGCTTTTTTACTTCAGAGCCACTCAGATGTTGCTGCTGTGTAGCAAGGTCACCCCTACCAGCACCACCACCTTTATTTGTCTTTTTAAGGCCTCACACTGGCAGACCTCACCCTTACAAAGCCCCTCCCTGCACCACACACGCATTCATGCACACACCTTCTCATCCACTCAATTCACTGCATGCGTCTCGCCCTGCCCATGCCCATGTTGATTGACAGCTGATCACTGTGACTGACTTTGGCAGGTTTATACTGCTGACGAAGTCTGACAGACGGAGAGAGATGGAGAAGGCAGCGCATACGTGCATATTAGAGACAGATACAACCACCGAGAAACAGGCAGAAATACAGAAAAGCAGAAAGAGAGGCAGACAGGAGAAACAAAGAGCACGGAGCAAAAAGTGTGAGAGACAGAAAGAGAAGCAGACACAACAAGAGTCAGACAGAAAAAAAAGGAGGAGACAGAAGTACAGAGGCTGAGATAAAAAGCGAGGCAGAGTGCATTGTAAAGACTGCATTGGCTGGTGTGTGTAGTGAATTTCAAGTTGTATAAGTTGGCTGGTGCAGTTGAGGTAAGAGTGTGTACAGGGGCTGCTGGTTGTTGAGTGGGTCTCTTCAGAGGAGAATGGGGGCGTCTGTGGTCACTGGTTGAATAGCCGGTGTGGAACCGCTGGCCCGCAGAGCCATTAAACGCTACAAAGCCTCTTAATCAGCCTGTGTCTCAAGGGGATAAAACATGCAACCTCGACCCTGATCGCCATCAAAGCCCAGTCACAGCATACACAAACACATGGACACACATGCTCCCACGCACTAACTGAAAAGCTAATTTTCAAAGTGAACCTAAAGAAAAGCCAGTGAGTTGACTCAAGGTGAGAGCTGAGAGGACAGAAAGTTGGGAAGGACAATCTTTTTTCTCCTTCTGTTCAGGGCTGTGGGGGCCAGGTGGTTGACATTTACTTTAAGCTTTTACATGAATGAATTATTAAAAGTTTTTCAATAAATATGGTGAGCAGTTTCAATCACTTTGGGATGGGAACCCATCAGTAAGGTTACAAGATGATTTTCAGGGCATTGTAAGATCATTTGTGAAATCATTTCCCTCTTGTTTTCTTTTAATTTGGGATGTCTGATTTCCCAAGCACTGCTGACGCCAATTTTTAGCCCAGGTCAGGCCATCCCACTGCACCAGTGCAGTTACAAGGGCATAATCCCTCATTGGCTTCCCACCTTCATCACCAGGGTCATGGAATGCCACTGCAGAGACTTGAATCCTGATTGGTGAGTGTTTTTCCTCTCTACCACCCGAGTACCATGATGCAATTTGAGAATATATATCCACAAATATGCATATTTATTATTTGCAGAAAACATTTTAGTCCCTTTTTCAAATTTCTAGTTCCCTTTTTTATGTTTATAGCTCCCTTTTTCTGTTTCTAGGTTTCTTGTTTTTTTAAAAAAAATGTTTCTAGTTACCTGTTTTATGTTTGTAGTTCCAGTTTTAGTGTTTTCAGTTCCCCCTTTTTTTATTTCTAGTTCGATTTAGTCATGTTTCTAGTTCCTTTTTTATGTTTCTAATTTATTATTTATGTTTTTAGTTTGCATTTGTGTTTCCTTCTTTACTTACTGTTATTTTTGCTTTGTCTTGTTGTGTGGTATGATGTTAATGATTATACTTGTTTTATTTGTTTTGTAATGAGGAGGACTTTATATAAGCCCCTTGGCTTCCTTCCTCCCCTGCACATATTATTATACGACTTTTACTAATGTTTTCATTGTGCAAACAAATAAAGACTAAAAACATAAAGATTTAAGACAGCCTCATCTGAAAATACATTCAATACATACAGTAACCTCTTGGATTATACACACAAAATCCCCCACCTCTGCCTGAGGGCTCATTATCATCTACATCGAACAAAATAATCGTACAAAAAACACATTGTACGGTCTCCCAAAACACTCCCTGAATCCCTGTCTGTTCCTGCTCCGGTGTTCCTTAACACTAGAGCCCATCTTTGTTCTCTTCAGATATTCTCCATGCTGTATTGATCGCTCGCTGCAGGATATCTCCCTGCTTCTCCTCCCGCCTGTATTCATGTCTGAGCTTGGAGATCTTCCTTCACTACTGACATGTTTAGATGAAGACAAGGAGCAATGGTGGATACGCCTCAGCTCCAGCTACGCATTGAGATCAAGCAGCTCCTCTGGCTGATTTCTGAACAATGTTCTTGTAATTGAGATGTTTTTGGAGGCAACGCCTGCACATACAGCTACAAAACTGAATTAAAAAAAAAAAACTGAAGCAAAAAAATCATCACAAGGATTTAGGATTTTATCAGAGGATCATGACATAGACACACCATCCTCACACCTATTCTCCAGCTGGAATTAGACTTCATATCTGACAGTATTTGAAGCTGAGGATGTGTTTCCTGTTCTGGACCCATTATTTCCTAATGATGAATCTCTGCTAATGGTTAGTCTCTCCTGTGCTGCTCTGTGGTGCTCACAATGGGCTTCTTGTTAATTGGCCTTTTGACAGTGATGCCCACCCACTGGTGGCCAACTGGGGTTTGATAAATGAGGTGCTCACTTTACTTGCACTCCCTCCATGCTTCATGTTTTGAGAGTTGAGTGAAGTGGGTGTTTGTTTTCCACAGCACTTTATGAAAGGCAAAGTACGCTTTGATGCACACGACCACTCATAAGAACCACAAGACGAACAATGCTTGTTTGTTTGTGAGCCTGTGTGTGTCCGAGCTCTCTGTACTTAAAGAAAAATACACCTAAAAATGACTTAACACTTGCATTTCTTGGACTATTTTGTTTTTTGGTGTTGTATATGGATCTTGAGTGGTCAGATGTATACAATGTAAGGTAATCAAACTTTGTTATTATTATTTTTCCATTGAGTTCAGTTGCAGAATATTTCCCAGTTATATAAACCATCAGTGGTAAATGTCAGGTGCTTTTTCAAGGCCCAGCTTTTTGCACTTGCATTCAGCAATCAAACAAGGACATGTCCATCACCAAGGAGACAAGGAAAACAACTCCACCAGCTAAGTTTAAAAGGTTTTTCAGCTTCTTACTGTGAGCAATGGGACCTACATGAAAACAATTTTCTGCCAAAGTTTGACCAGTTTTGGTTATTTAACATGAGTTGCAGTAGATGAGACAGCGTCATTGTGTTTCATTCTGGCCTGACAGAGTTGAGTCAGTTATAAATGTCAAAATGTATCTTCCCATAAATGGAACAAGTAATTAATATTGTAGAAATTGTGCACGCACAGCCTGGGTTATTAAAAACCTGAAATATGGTAGTAACCTCCAGGGGGCACTGAACTACCAAATTAACCTCAGGTCAACGCAATTTACGAGACAGGGTGCACGAATTTCAGCAGACACTCTCTTGTCATTTCAATGCACATCTCACCAGGGTTGTCATTATTTCATATTTCATGGTAAATACCTCCTCCGTCCTCTCTCTGAGCCCTTGCATACTGAGGAAATATTAGTTAAAAATACGTCTGCTTTTAAAACTTAGAAAATGTGAGCAGGAGTAGGTCAATTAGCATGCTGGGCATTTTTGGCCAAATTTTCTTCTAGCTCTCTTGTTCCCTGTTTTGCCTCATAGGCTTGTATTCTTCATTGCTTCCTCCCCTCCCTCCTCCCGCATGTCTCTTTCAGTTTACTTTTAATTCCTTCTTGTACTCCACTTTTCTTTGTACACTGTGTTTATTTCCTCACCCGTGCTGCGTCTCAGCCTCTTAATGGATTGATCTAAGTGCTCTCCTGGTGCTTTGCAGCTGCTTGTTGTTCTTTATTGCAGCAGAAGCTTGGCCTTAAGGCGGTGTAGCGTCTTCCCTTGTCCCACAGTGGGGCAACGACTGATGCCCTTGATGAGATGGCCCCGTTGCAGTCAGACTCATTAGCTAGCAGATGTGAGATGTCACCGTACATCACAGCATCAGGCACGGGTGGACACCTTTTTTGCCAAGGTGTGAATAATATATCAGATTTTGTTTACAGGCTGCTTTCTCTTCAGACATTATGCAGTCGGCACCAGTCCTCCACTACCTGGCGCTGTACAAACTCAAGAGCCACCAACTCGCCAGAGGACAGACAACACTGCCAGAATACTTCCAGTGTTCTCTATCACCTTGCATTCAAGTTTACAGTTGCCTAACTATGCGTGGTGACACCGCCCTCTGCGAGACACACTGGGAGTCGCTGGGTAGGACATGTCACAGTGTGTGATCATATCTCGGAGGACAATCTCAACAACAGAGGAGGTGTGTGTCCTCTGGCCTCCCTCCAAATCCTATTTGGGTGGGGAAACTGATTAGAACATCCCTATGTGAAGGGGCCAAATCAGATCATGTTTGCTGCTCCCAGTTTGATTAGGGATTAATTGAAATGGGAACCAAGCCTCCTGGGAGTAGAGTGGAAATAACAAGGGTTACAAAACGTCACACACACACACACACACACACACACACACTTCACCTACCTCTCTGTCTTGCTTTATTGCTATCTTTGGTTTGGCTATCCCGCCCTACTACACTCTCATCAAAGGTGGAGGAACAAAACAACTGCATGCATAGTTATCCATACTAATTGCTCATACTAATAAAGCATGCTGCTGGCTTGCTTAAAATATCCTATATTTGGCTGACTTCAATGCCTGCATGTTTATTTACCTCTGTTTCATATAGCACGCCTGACCTCAACAGGGATAATAGAGTTGCAGGTTATCTTAGCCTCAAAACAAAGCTGATTTGTGAGCTGGTGATAACGGGGGCATGTTTGCCACTGATAATGTGGCAAACATGCCAAAAATGCATATTTTTGAAACAAGGCCTCCTTGATGTCACACAGAGGCAGGTTTCTCAATTCTAGCCCATGAAGGTTGATTTTGCCAGCTGAAAAGACAACAGCTACTGCTAGCTAATTAAGCAAACGTTAGCTCCATGAGTCGGTTGAAAACACTGTCTCAAGCTAACTTGACTTTGCACTTGAAGACCACCCAATGTGTTTGGCATAATGAGTAGATGTGCTAACCTGTAACCCCACAAAATAATAATGTATGTAATTACTACTGTAGCTAATAAGCTAGTTAGCAGGACATGCTAACTTTGCAGGTTACGTTGGAACAGACAAACACACAGTTGAATCTCTTCCTTACCAGTTTGCTCTTGTATTTTTGGTTTTGGAAAGGCTAAAAAAACACACTCCCTTCCAAACTCTTAGGTATGGGGTATCGCTCTTACTACAGCCCCATCACCTCAAGTCATTGAAAGCTTGACCTGCCGGGCCTCGTTATATTTGCTTAGTAGGGGGGCTTTGTCAGTTAGCATGGCCTTAATCTTCATGAGAGATGGATTAATGAAATTATATGGTAATATGCAGCAGTTCAGGTTTAGTTAGTAAATTATTTTTCTACTCAATATAGTAATTTGCATCTCAACAGCCAAATCCTATAATCATTATCACTTAGAATAATGTGTATGTAGTAACAAAGAAACAGTACATAACCATTTAGTAAAGACCTGCACCTTACTGACTTGAGTTGAGGCTTTCTGTGCTTCCATTAAAACTTGATATAAACAGCAATTGGTGTAAGTGTTCTTGAATAGTCACTGAACAAGTTGAAACCCCTCCGACCTCCTTTCTCCTCAGCAGGGGTGATATTAGTATTGTATTACACAGTGAGAACTGCCGGATGCTCAGCCATTGTAAAAGGCTTGATTGCTGTCGTGCCGTTTGATATGGGTCTACTAAAGAACACTGGGTGGAAATCATTTGTCGTGTTCTTGATGTGAACTGTTTCAAAGACAACACAGCGTCTAATGAAAGCCAAGACAAGCAAACAATTTGGGTTCCTAAGTGATCCGAGATGCAAAACGGATATTTGAAATTTGGTTTTTACAAATTTGTCACTTTCATCATTCATCATGATTGGGTATTGTACTGGTTGCTGGCTGCATGGTTGATGATCTGCCATCTGCAAATTAGCATAGCCAGCTTCTGTTAGTAGTGAGACATTTGTTGTGTTAAGTATGTGTGTCTTAGTTAGTGAGTCAGTGTCTGAGCTTTTATTTGCTCCCTGATATCTTTGGATTTGCATCCTCAATGGAGAGTTTTATTCTGAAAATGCAAACGCTTAGTATGAATGGAGCTTACATGTACAGTACGTATCCTCTCCAAGGATTCTGGTACTTTATCTACTTGCCCCCATCTGTTTCTTCCCATCTTTGTGCCTTTGTATGCAGTATATATGTGTGTGTTTGTGTGTATGACTGTGTCCTTCAGGCCTGTGCATGTGGGTGTAAATGTGAGGGTGTGCATTAATGCGTGTGTGTTTCTCTTCCCTCTCTCAGGACGAGCAGTCCCATCCGTCTTCTGTGCCCAGTAATGGGGGCTCAGGGTGGCTTATGCTCGGCCCCCTGATCCGTCCTCATTTGGTTGGCATTTCGTTACGGGCCAGACAGTCTTCCTGTGACACGGAAAGAAACCCAGACTGCCCCCCCCCCCTCATACCTGCCATCCTCTCTGCTATTTCTCTTTTCCTTTTCTTTCTCCTTCCTTTCTCTCTCACTTTGTCTGACAAAAACAAACACACACACAGGTACACACACACATTTTCTTCCCTTGTCTGCATCTCAGCTTTCACACCACTACCACAGGATGAGGCAAAATGAGGACAAATTGATATGAATTCCAAGGAAAGAAGCCAGGGGGGTAAAAAAGGAAAATAAGGTAGCGGCATCCGTCTGCAAGGCAACTGTAAGCATAAATCCACTGATATACTGCTGTGGTGTTCGCTCTGTAAGTGCGTCCATTCCTCATTATGATGCCCATAACGGTCACACAGGAAGAACTTCTAGGACAACCCAATGTCACACCAGCATCAGATGCAGTGAATTAGGCTCTTTGATTTTGAATTTGCCATCAATATAGATTCCCAAAAAAATGATCGTAGCAATTTAATTTCAGCTCAGTGGCTGACGCAGGTTGCTTCTCAAAGCAATGTAGCTCTGACTGATGTTTCCATAGTGGAGATAAAAAGGGGATACGCAATAGAAATAAAGGCGAATAGACTCAACCTGAGAGAAGTGATCTGCCTCGCCTGGCCAGGCGGTGTGCTGCAATGCACGCTGAATACCCTGCGGCTTAAAACAGGAGCCGACAGCAAGCTGAGACAAACCTCATCTCGGTTAAAGGCAATTCCCCTTCATAGTGATTCTCTGGCCCTGAGCTGCTGGTCCCAAAACAAAGCCAGTCAATCTAATCATGAGAAAAGGTGAGTGGGGAGGGCAGGAGAGAGAAGGCTGAGAAAGAGCCTTTCTGTTTATGTGTGCATCTGCGCATGAGAGAGAGCGAGTGGGAGATAGGGCTTTGCAACATCAATCCTATAAACTCGGAGGCCCCTGGCTGGCTCTCAGAGGTGTTTATGTGTCCAAAACCCAGAATCATCCTGTCCGCTGCTCTCAGACTGAGCGAAAAACTGTGAGAGATGCTAGTACCTGCTTTTTCTCAACCCACTCTTAAACCTTTCCTCTGTTATTGCATTGCAAGGTGGGCATCCTCATTTTTGCATATAGCATCATATTCAGTATAGTGCATCTACAAAGGTGTACTTACACAGACCCACACTTTCATCCAGTGACATTTTATGTACCCTTTTAACTCAAAAGCTGCACATGCACACAACACACTCGCAGAGACACACACACATGCAAACTCTTCGGTTTTCCCTGCAGCTCATGGTAATAAAGGTCCGTTGTGGAGGTGTGTGCAGTCTAGTCAGCACAACATGGCTTCTACGAGCTGCTGGATAGCCCTACTGCTGAGCGCTGCAAGTACAGTACATCTCAATTTGTTCAGGGAAGGATCAAATTCTACTGCCTTGCAAATCTTACCGAGCAGCAGGTGAAGCACACAATGAATAAATGGAGAATTGCAGGAAATATAACAGAGCCACGTTTGAGCCACTAGAATCCAATCGGAACCCGGACATCTGTATCTATAAACTATCTGTGGGGAGTCTGGCCAAGCTGGATGTGAAGGAAATCAATGCGATTCAGGATAATTACACGCTGCACATCATACAAAATTGCTTATCATATAGGCATCTCTTTGTAGATGAAAGGCTTTGTAAACATCACTGTATAGGTAAATAATAAAAAACACCACTGTCTTCTCCTCCAGAAAGACAGTTCATACAAAGTCTGAAGTCTTATCACAACCTTCTGATGGATGTTATTAATCTTTCATTCAATACCGGCCTGAGACAAAAAAGAATAAAGTCCTTAAAGGTCTGGAGAAAGTTGAAGGGCAGAGGTTGAGAAAGGACAACTCCATCCTAATTACCGTCATCACTCACTCTTGCCCCTAATGTATCTGATATTCTTTTCCTGAAATAAAAAACCTCATCACTAATAAGCGATATCACATAGCTGAGGAGGAGTTTTACCAAAGAAAGGCAATTTCTTGCTGATATTTTATATATATCTTTTCTCGTCTTCAAGGTGGTCAGAAGTTAAATTAATCACCATTTGTTTGTAGAAAGGAAAGGGCATGTTGACAAACTAGCATTTAATGATTGATTAACATTCATTAAAGAAGGTAAGCTATTCACATTGTGACCTTTGCTTTCACACGGCCAGTTTGGTGTTGAATGGTTCTTCCAGAATGAGAACGCTGCCGGGGACATTCAAGGTTACAAGAAATTCAGAGGCAACATAAGCTTTGAATGTTAGCATGTCCTGCTAACTATTGTCTATGTCTTGCATTGTTTCTAAAGGCAAGGGGAATATATTATTTTGTGGGCTTAGAGGTTTTGTTAGAAAATTACCTATTTAGGAGTGGAACATAACATTCTAGCAATGCCAGCCAAACTTGCGTTAGATAGGGCTAACGTATGTTTGCTAAACTCATCAGTTAATCCTTGAATTCTCGTAAATGTGAAGCATAGTGGTTTGAAAATACAAACATTAGAGCATAAATCTAACCACTATTGCCTCCAAGTATTCTGTAGTAAGCATCAAAACTATCCAAGGTCATAATTGCATTTTTGTTTATGGGTCTATGCTGCTATACAAGAACAATGTCTGAGGCATGTAGCTTTAACCTCAGGTTCTTAGCATTTCATCACGTATGTAGCTATCTTGTACATATTAAGACCCCTTTTACGTGCTACTTGTTTTGAAACAAATCAGCTGTTTGGTGTGTTTTTTTGTCCTCTCTCTTACTTCCTGGTATACCTTGCTGTAGATCAATAGCTCATCACAAGGCCCATTAGCAGAGAGGATGAATCTAATGGGGTGGTGAAATGAAGAGTTGGTCTAATCCGGAGCAGTAAAGCCTGATTCTAATTGTTAGTTGTAAAGAAGTAGAGGTTACCGGTTGTTTTTTAGGGTATAAATTAACACTGATTAATCCCCTAAACAAATTTTGTGATTGACTTAACTTTCGATTCACATACTGTGTGTTCTTGTCAATGTGATCGCAAAGTCATCCAAGTTTGAAAGAAAAGGACAGCAGTTACCAAGAAGGCTTCATTTTAAAAAAACAGAACTATCTTTGTGCTATCTTTGTGACATTAATGTTTCACTCCTCCAAGGAGCAAATGAGTGTTTTTAGTGATGTTTTACTCTCACTTAAAAGAGCCATTAATACCAGAGTTTTACAAAACATGGTGATTGCTTTTCCGGACCCTGTAATGGTCGTGAAGTAAAACAGGTGCCCAGTCATTACACTTCCTCATTCTCCATTGTTTTCTAGTTAAAGGTAATCAATTTTCTTATGAGCATGAATCCCTTAAGTGTTTCACGGCCGATGTTGAGTGCTTTCATTAATCAAACAGACAAACCATACCTTGGAGGGAAACTCGGTCCTCTGTTGTAAATTCTGAAAACGGCAGTAAAAACAAACAAAAAAACTTTATAATGTAAAAATGAAATATGTTACAGCACCAGAAGAGGCAATAATAAGAGTAACTCCCTCTGTCTTGTTTTGTCTCTGGCCTGTATCCATCTCCACCACCGCCTCTCCTCTATCTGTCGACTTCTCTCTTTCTCTAACTTTCTTTTTCTCTCTCACCTCCTCGCTTCCTGTGGCTCATGAAGGGCTTCATTTGTCATCCAGCAGGTGATGAGAGCAATGTTTTTCACTCTGACCTCTACTCCGTCACTAATGAGATATCAGCTATGCTGCTTCATGCTCCCTCGACCAAGACTCTGACCTGGGTCAAATAATATTTGAAAACACTTTTGCAGTTTGTTTAAGCCTTCTTACTGTAGAAGGTGTGAGGGATTTTCTACATGGGAGACTGTAATGAATGATAAACATTTATTTTCACCCAGACACTAAAGCTTACGACAGAAAATGTGTTTGCATGTCGGTGATTGACAATTTACCTGACATAACACGAGTGATCTATACTGCAGTAAACTCCGGCCATGTGGTGAGCCAACAGCTAAAAACGAACTTATTGTTCAAATACTGCTTGATTCAGGTTTGATGCAGTCAGACCAACAGTATTATACACATATAAGATTTATGAAATAGCAGCTGTCAATCCGAGAACATGCATCATCATTCCACCACCTACACTTGACACATATTACCTCCTGTCCCCTGCTGTCAGTGTCTGGAAATGTGAGTCTGTAGGTCAAGAAACCTTCATAGAGCCTTCACAGTCACACATCCTAACACCATGACACGTGTCATGTCTTTTGTTAAAATTCTTACCTAACCTGTCACCTTCAGCCTTCATGGTTTTAGTCATTCGCACTGTACTTGACTGGTCACAGTAAAAAGCGAACCAGCAGGATGGCGAATGCTGTAATGGAATGAAAAATGAATAGCAGTGCCTTGGGGAAATTAAAAAGAACTTAATTTTTTAGTGTTGGGACATAAAACTTTAACTTTTAAACAACCAAAGATTTTCCAATAATGAAGAAATCTTTCCAATAAGACTACATGCATAGTCATACCAACCAGGCCTTCAGTGTCCTTTTACAAAATGTGTTAAAAGGCTTTTTTTTTAAACTTGTACAAATTAACTGTGTTGAAAAAAATCTTATCTGAACCGGTCAGTGATAGGGGATTCTGGGAAAATGTCAGATGAAATCCAACCACCAAACAAAGCTGAGCAGAGAGACCACATGTGCAGAGATTGCCTATTACTTATGAACGAAATTGTTTACACCTCTAGGGTTGAAATCAAGTCTTCTCTGAAACAGGAAAGATGTGTTTGTGCCAGGAATTATGTCATGAAAACATATCTGTCTAACGTATCGCACATGTCTGCAGAGGTGGAAAATAACAAAATACATTAACTTTAGTACTTTCGTACAATTTTGAGATACTTGTACTTGAGTAGTTCCATTTTGCTTCATTATGTTCACCATATTTCAAAGCTCAACTGGTGGTAAAATAAGTGATACTGAGGGAGGAGTTGGTTCAGGTTAGATGACTCCTGGAAATATCAAATGACATCACATCCACAGGCTCAAATAAACAGAGAGCATGAAGTATGTAATCAGCTATTTTTCACCCTCTGCAATGAGCAGGATTTAGTTACAGCCGAGACAAGAGCTGGCAGGACCACAGTACATATTCCCAGACCTCGACACAGGACTTGAATTTACAGGCTTTACTATTAACTTGTGAACGTAATGTTTGTGCTCAGGGCCTGAAACTGTTGGCGCCATCTGGGAACAGCCTTGGAAAGATGAAAGCAAAGAGTCTTCATCTCATGTTGGGTGTTGTTTAAATGAATAGTTTTTATATTTTGGGAAATTTGCTTATTAGATTTCTTGCTGAGAGTTTGATGAGAAGATTGATACCACTCTCATGTACTCTCATGTACACTAAATATGAAGCTATGGCCAGAACCTGGATAGCTTAGAATAAAGACTGGAAACAAGGGGAAACAGCTAGCTACCTAAAGGTAGCATAATCTGCCAAAATTGGTGTCCTTTTTACACTTTTATTTTTGAACGGAAACAAATGAGATATAACATGTTAATAAGTGAGCTTTGGAGGTGCTGGTAGGCAGATATTGTTACCTTCGGACAGAGCCAGCCAGGCAAGCTTTTTTCCCCTGTTTCCAGTCTTAATGCTAAGCTAAGCTAACCGGCTGTTGGTTATAGCTTCATATTTACCATACAGTCATGAGAGTGGTATCAAACTTCTCATCAAACTTTAGGCAAGAAAGCAAACAAGAATGAATAATACCTTTATAGTACATTTTATTTAATATGTTTTGAATTAGATTATTTATAATTACTATTTATCCCAAAATACTCATATCTTGCTTCCCATTGTATGTTCCTTGTTTGATTGCTGAGTTGTGCGGAGTGTTATTGATTTAACTTTCTATTCGACTTTTAGATTTAATTTGAAAATGATAGCTGAAACGGATTATTTTTTAAATTTGCTGTTTTTGTAATATTACGCAATAGTGCCCCCAAACTCCTACCAGCTCACCTTCATGCTTTAAAACTCAAGTTTAAAGGGACTACAGAGAGAACCCCCCCCTGAAATAACCTGGAATTTTAGTTACTGTCTAATTTAAACAATATATTTTAACAGTATAATGGTTCGTTACCTTTGTGTATATTTGAACAGCAAGTGATAGGTTTGACATTGAAACTCTGCCACGTAAAACAGATTCTGCTCTTCCCACAACTGGTCAGATTGAACTTTTTTTAGTGATTCTGTTGGCATGTAATTTATATTTTCTGCTGGACACCTGTTACATTCCCATCCAGTGGCTTACAAAATTATACTGATTGTATATAAGGCAAGCAAGCTGCTGAGATAACATTTAATAATTTCTCAGATGTGTTCAGAATGAGGGTTTCAGTGGCTCAGATCGTGCTGCTATTCCTCCTGTCATCGGGGATGACTCAAACGTCCGATCCATCCATTGCTGCCATCTGGAACGAACTGAAAATACTAAGAGACATGGTTCATGACTTGCGGACCACAGTGGTGGAGCAGGGCGCAGAGCTGAGGAGTCTGTGGACCAGAGGGAGAGACACAGAGGTTCAGGTGGAGGAGGAGAGGAGTAAAGTTTTGCGTCTGACAAATTAAGTGCGGAACCTGTCGGAGAAGGTGGAGGAGCAGAGAGCCGAGCTGGTGGTCACCAAGAACAAGATGACTGAGCTGGAGAAGGAAAACGCAGGTACTGAGCTCAATTTTTTATTTATTTACATAAAGAAATGTCTCTCTCTGCTGACAACTGAAATGTGAAAAGGGTCCCCCAGCCTGCTTTTTTGTAAGAGGTCACAAACCAAAAAGGTTGGAAACGCTGCTTTAATCTTTAACAATGCATTATATTTTATAAGATCATCATATGTTTTTGTTATTGTAAAATCTTAATATGAAAAATAATACTTTGTAATCATGAAATACACATGATATGGTCCTGCATATGCTAAGATATTATCACCAGCCAAAATGCAACATCTCTTTGACTGGTTTTAAATGTATGTAAACAATGACAGAGGTAAACGTACATAAGGAAGGTTGAGGAAACACTCTGCCACAAACATTAGAAACAGATGATTCATAACAGCGTTGAAGAATTGCTTATCCTTCCGAGGATGACAATAAATGGGATCTTGACTTTGTGTACGCAGAAATAATATCCACAGTGACTCACAGGCATATGGGCACATTTCCTGCTTTATAACTGTCAGCTCTGCGGTGAAATACAAGTCATTTGGATGTTAAAGTTTCACCAAAGTCAGTCTCTTGGTTTGTTGGATGTTTGGTTCAAAAGTATTAATTTTTATGACTTATCGCTGTTCAGTTTTTGGAAATATTGTTTCAAATATTCTATTTCAGGATTATTATACATTCACACTAGGTTTGACATTGTTGGATACGTTGAATGGATCCGTTGAATGTGTATTAGCAGCTTTTGCCTTTTCTCTCTTTATAATTCCAGTGCTATCAGCAGGACTGTCACATGTTGGACAGAGAGTGGCAGCCAGTGAGAAAGACCTGGACAAAGAGCAGAGAAGTGGCCACTCTGAGAGGAGCGTTAAGTACCACTGAGACTCAAGTGCAACTCCAGAAGATAACTGTAGAGGACCTGGAGAGAGCAAAAACAGGTAGGATCACAAAAGGTATCCCATATTTTCACTGTACCCAACCCAAAGCTTTATTCCAGTGTGAGTGATGAGTGAGGCATGAAGTTTCTGTTATATAACTGGACTTCATAATACTTCTAAATTTCAATTTATGATCAAATTTAAGCTCATGCAAGCAAAAGCAAAGTCCTTCACACATAAAGAGGAAGCAACACCAGCTACTAGAACCTGCTAACCTTCAAACTGCATTAATGTGGCATTCAATTTAATGTTTCTTTTTCTCTCAGAAAACTTACATTTTACAAGTACTTCTACTATTACTAAGGTTTCATTTATTACTTACATTCATTACAAATAATAAAATGCTAAAACATCTCCTTGCTTTTCTGTCTGCACTCTCAGACCAAGAAATGAGATTAAACGCTATGGATGTCATAGGGACAGCCAATGAAAAAGAAGCCGAGGAGCAGAAGATGGAAATGGTGGCGCTGAGAGCGAACCTGAACAGCACCATGACTGAACTGCAGCTGCAAAACAATGACATAGAGCAGCTGCAGAAAGAGACTGAGGTAACATAGACGAATGACTTGGAGCTAAAAGGTTGCATATCACATAAGATAAAGGTAACTATTAATGTCTGGGCCATATTTTTTAATGAATATCCTTTAGCCTAATTTATAAAACAAAAGGTTTTCCATTTTACTGAAACGATACAGACAGAGATGTATTGATGTAAGGCAGATATAAACTTCCCAAGTTATCAGAGTAGCCTGCAATCTACTGTCCCAGCTCTGTACATATCTGTCATTCCCATAATAATCCATTCTATGAGAGTTGGCTGACTGAAATATGTTTTCAACTGCTTTTAAGGAAAGTCTGGGAATTTGAACAAAAACCTTTAGGCTCTTTTAATCTCAAGGCCTTTTCATCAGGCAGAAAATGTCAGTGTTGGACGAAAAATGAAAAGTGATTATTTGATTATGATAAAATGTCATTCTTTTACAGGCAAGATTGCTTTCTCTGTGGGCTTGACCAGTCAGGTGGGACTGTTCAGCACCGACACCCAGCTGAAGTACAAGAAAATCTTTACCAACACTGGCAATGCTTATAATCCTACATAAGGTACAGTTCAGGTAACAAACAGATCTCAGCATACTGAACTGTTCACATTTCTAACTGTTATAATAAATTAATCTTTTTTTACTTATCTTCGTATTCAGGCAAGTTTGTCACACCAGTCAGAGGAGTCTACTACTTCAGATTCACTGCGTTTGACGCCCGCGATGAGAAAATGTTTGGTCTTCTCCTGTAACACAATAACAAGAGAATAATGACGAACTGGGAACAAAAACAGAAATGAAGGCCATTTGTACCTGTCCAATGCATTAACTCTTCAATTGAATAAGGGAGATTTGGTGTACATGGAGCTGCCCTCTGGGTGTGGCTTCTTACTTTTCAGTATGTAAGTGATGGTCACGTGGTGGTCACTTAGAGCTGCTTGTTTATGGTGAACCAAGACTTAATAAATACTTAACGATCAGCTACTGACCAGTGACTCCTGAAGTATTTCACTGTTTTCTGACATTTCATTGTTGAGTTGAGTTCTGAGCTAAATTACCTACAGTTAGGATTTAATCTGAGCTGTATGAACTACAAGTCATTTTAAAGACAGGTCCTGTAGATTCTGTACAACAGCAGTAAATTATTTTATGATGTGTATTTGCCAAGATACTCATAGTAACTACAAAAAAAAAAATGTATCTTGAGAAAACAACTTTGTTATCTCAAGATAACAAAATAATCAACCCATTATCATTAGAAAACAGCTTGCTTCCTCTTATTAGCCTACTTATTAGTTTATCAGAGATCAGAAGTACCATGCCAGCATGCTTAGATGGCAAGTTCATTATTTCTTATTGTATTAAAAAGTATTTGCAAGCACCGCCGTTTCTGGCTTCCATAGTATTGGCTGCATTTTCATAGAAATAAAACCAATTCTTGAATAGTTGTTGAGATAATTTCAGTCTGGACCACAGCGGTGGACCCACTAACCGGCTAGCATGGCTAAAAATGATTGAGTCTGTCAGTGAAAATGAATGAAAGTGCAGGGTATGCTGGTTAATAATATAAACAATGAAATCAGTGTCACTATGTTACAAATGTTACAGATATATTTTAAAAACAGCAAATTTTCATTTGTTAACAGAAGAACACACTTGATTGCACCAAATATAATTTTGTAATTATTCATTCTCATTGCAGCGGGCAATATTAAATGATCAGCAATTTAGAATAAATGATCATTATATCTCTGTTTTAAACTTCTATAATCATTTTAATCAGCATGTTATTCAAAACCCTCTGATCAGAACAGCTGTGAGTTGGTTCATTGGACACCAGTCTTTGTCACTGACGTTGCACTTTGAGCGACACCTTCCCGCCATTGATGAGACCTGCTGTACCAAACACCACATCAGTCATCAATAGCCCTTGTGAGCGAATCTCGCGCTGACAGAGCCCTTCTGTTCTGAAAGGTCTCCCTCTGCACAGATACGGAGGAAGCGGAGCAGTGCCAGAGCAGCTGGGCACACTGAGGAGAATCAGGGCTTGTGGGGAAGCTGGCAGGGAAAGATGGAGGAGACATAGTGGGTAATTGGAGCGCAGCGATATCCGCCATCTTGGCTCGTTACCTAAATAACAGCTTTGATTGAGGTGAATAGGCCCATAAAGGGTTGTGGTAGAGCCGATAAGCTTCAGTGTGGCTTGGCTGGTGTTGCGAGGCTCTTGGCATCCATGAGGACTCTTGGCTTCCTGCAGCTGAGACCTGGATCGGCGGGACGTGCACCTGGGATTCCAGATGTCTTGGGGTGGGATCTATGGTGGCATCCCTCAACTGGCATTAGTGCCTACGGTGACATTCATCCTTCAGCCTGGCATGACGGAGCCAACAGCGTCGAGCCAGCTTCCTATCTAACCACACATATCTGTCTGAGTGAGCGCTGCTGGAAGTTGTGCGACTAGGATGAAGAAAAAGCTGAGTTTGGAAACTTGGAAAGTTACACAGACAACAACAGATGCTAATATAATGAGTAAAGAATTCCGAATATGAAACACAATTTTCCTAGATGTCAATGAAATGAAAAACATTTTTTCTTTAAGCGTGGCAGCAAGGGCGATATGGAGATTAGAGCTGCTTTGAAAAATCTCTGTCATCTGTTTGCTTTGAATACATAGTAAAGTTAATCTGGACTGAAGCTGCATTAAGGAATGTTTGCTTCAAAACATACAAGCGCAGAGAAAAAAATATATACTTAAGGGGCTGCTCTAATGCATCGGGGGGTAGTTAAAGAATCTTCTGTCTGAGTCGGCCTATTTACAGCGTCAAAGTAACAACAAATGGAGTGGTAAATCCACAGGGCTTCACCTTGGCCTCAGGTGGAAACAGATACAGAGCGAGTGTAAGGTAAGCAACACCTCCGCGGTGCTGTGCTGTGCTGTGAAAACGATCTAATTTAAAGTGTCTGTGTTTGTGTGTGTGTGCACAAAAAAAAGAACGTGTACTAACTGTAACCCCCTTCCTCCTGCATGACAGCCGTCGGTAATCACTGTTATTTTCCTACTGAAAAAAACCCCACATTTTATGACAGCTCATAAATTGTTCAGTAGTCTTCAGTCTTCCCTGGGGTTGTTTAGTCAACATCTACTTTCATCACTTCTCCCAGCTCATACAAACATAACGCAACAGTACATTCATCACTGGGTTTTCTCCCTGAAAGCATTTTTCAGAGAGCACTGCGCTGACTGCATGGGGTCTCGTCCCAGACTTAGCTGTAACTTCTTCTGATTCCCTCCACAACAAATGACTGAATAGTTTTGGCTGGATTTAACCGCTGGCGCTGAATAACAACAGCAGCTGGAGTGGCCGCTTGTAGTCTGGGGACATCATTTTGGGGGCATTTGTATAGTTATCCCTGCTGATGTTACAGTGCGGACAGAGTTCTGGATCTGCTCGGGGAGGTGCTGAGAGGCCGGTCTAAAGCATGGTGATCCATGTGCAGGAGAGAGAGTCTGCTCTCGAGAGGAAAAAGAGGTGTTTAATGGGATGTTCACGCTCTGTTACCTGCCTGACAGGAACAATCTCACTCACTCACCTTGTTTGCCACTCAGAGGCCTCTGTATACAGGCTGCTAATTAACAGAGCTCCTGAATGCTTTATGAGCAAAATGGTTACATGCACAGAGAAGCCTGGCTCATATTTGGAGAAAGCTATTTATGGTAAATGCATTTTGTATTCAAATCACACCATAAGGGTATCAATCAAACAAATATACAGAAAATAAGCATGGAAGCAGAGCTTTCACAGTCTAGATAGGATGTTTATGGGTCAACATGTTTATCAATATTGTCATATACTAGAGACTGCGTTAGGACTAATCGTGAGCTTATCAAGGATAATGAGAAGTTATATTTATACACATCAAGACATTCATATTCCATCTGGAGTATATGGAGTAGTAAATTTAAAGCAAGGCTGAGCGGCAGCGCTGTATCCAGGTCTTATCATACATCCATGAGGATGCATCCTCTGGGAACCATGAACCAAATTTTGCAGACATCCATCCATTAAATGTTGAGATATTTCACTGGGTAAGTGAAAACTTTGACCTGTTGGTGGCGCTAGAGGAAAGGTCAAGGGATCACCATTCATCCTCTAGGGTCCATGAATGTCTGCACAGCACTTTATGGCGATCCATCCAGTAGTTATTGAGTTATTTCAGGCTGGACCAAAGTGGCTGTCTGACCCACATTGCTGTTGCCATTTCAATAAAACCACACACGCCTACATAAACAAGACACAGATTGTAGTCCGTCTCATCCTGAAAGTCACGACTCATGACACTTTGACTTCTTTATTCACATGCGAGCACTCACACACTCAGTTTCTCTGACAGGCACAAGCCCTGCTCTTGTGACCTTTGGCTGTGACCTTTGGCAGTCCCTAAATGCCACATTGGGAAAGTCATTTATAGTCCTCGGCCCTGCTGTCAAAGTGGAATGTCACATGTGTCTGAGTGACTATGAGCTGCACAGCTCACGTTGCTGGCGGAATGATGAAAGCGCTGAAGAAAGCTCCAGCACTCCTCTGCTGGCTTTAGATGTGTGTGTGTGTGTGTGCAGGAAATGTACATTATGTGTGCATCCAGTAATGAATCATCAATCAAGGTTTGGTGAGGTCAAACAAATGGGCTGTTTTATTCAAAATGCACGGAAATTAATGCATTTGCAGCTGCTCACACCACTTTTCCAAACTTTAACACACACTTGCACATACACCCACTGTTCTCTAGCCCTCTTCAGTACATGTGCACATACAGTACAACCATCTGTGTGTCAGTTGCTGCATTGCTTTCTCAGGTAAGAATGAAGTCAAGGTAGAGAGATTGATTCTCTGGAGCCAGACAGCGCTGGGCCGTACGCACATTGGGCTGCATCAGCACTCCCCCCACCCCGCCTCCAACCAACCAAACAGCGGGGTGATTAATAACACCCCCTCCATTACCCTCTGCACACAGATGGGACGTCAGGTTGAAGGTTGATGAAGAACAGCGCTGTGTGTGGTGTTACACCCCAACATACAGATTACAGTTTGGACTTCAGACAGAGCCCCCCTTCCACCTTTACCCTACTGCCTCCTGCGATTTGTATCATTCAAGTATCCTTCCACTGCAGCTGATGCCATTTGTCACTGCAGGGCACGGATGAAAACTCCTTTAAAAAACGAGTGGGGGGGGGGGGGGGGGGGGGTCTTCTACTCTGGTTTTGAGTGATTTATGAAGCCCTAGTGTGTGCTCATGGTGCTGTGGTTTTACAGTGTTTTGCTGGAGGAATATCAGAGTCTCCAAAGTCGTCACTGGACAGAGGTGTCTCACACTTGGCTCCCACTACATCGTTCATTCATAAGAGCCAGAGAGAAAACGTAGTGAGATCGAAGGCATCAAATGAGATTGTAAAGAAAAATGAATCTGTATAACTCATACTCTGACAAGTCTGTTGTGTACGAAGCAGTTTTTAATTTATGCACAGTAACACAAGCAAACATGTAAAAAGAGTTAGTTGCAACTGAACCATTGAATAACCTAATATTTGGTTATACACTCCGAACAGAAATATGTCAACTTGATGACTGGATTTCATCTTATAGTATATGGGTAGCACTCCAGTTGGGGTTCAGGAGAACAGCATTTGCTACGCTCCGTCTGTACAGTAAATGCCATTAACATCCTGCTCTCACAAATACATATTTAACTCCGAAGCAAAAGGAATAGCGAACACTATCAAAATTCAAAAACATTATTTTTTTTTACAAAAAATATAAAAAGTACGGTGACAAAGACTGAACTTGATGCAGGCTGATATGGATACTCCGGATTACGTTTCAGAATGCACATAAACTTTTTTTCTTTTCAAAAAGAAATGTTTTATTCTTTAAACACTTGAGACATTGAATAAATGTATTTAGAAAATACTACAGACATAGGCTTCAAACTTAACTTCCTGTACAAAACATATGTACCTTTAAAAGCAAAAAAATAAAGACGAGAAAACAAACTTTACACTGAAGGTTCAATCACTGCTAGCTGCTAGAGCCTGTAACAGAAAAAAACAAAAAAGTGGACAAACGTGACCACAGACTTCAAATATCTACATCCTGATTCTAGGACTGGTACTGGATTTTGATCCATCTGGAGATTTCTGCAGCAGTAAATGGTAAAAGCCATCAGGCATCACCACAGTCTTTGTTGTTACGACTTCCATAAACCAGTCCCGAACCTACGACCAGCAAAAACGCTGCTTGCAAGTCCCCAAACCATGGAATGCGATCAACCATGCAAAAAGAAACAGAACGGCAGAGAAAACACATCAGATGAAGTCATGCAAAGCAGTTTTTGTGGTAATTTCCCACCATTACAAATACAGGTCTTTTTTTTAGAGGCATCACAGGAAAGTTAAAAGGGATCACATCAGACCCACAGTCTTTGAGTTGAGTTCTTATTTTTCCCTTTTTGTCCACATTGGGGAAATCCAGTTGTCCGTTTCTCAGTGAGAGTTTAGCTTTCCAAGTGTACCCCAAGGCACCTGAGAGAAAGTGGGCGTTTCCCTCTGTTGGCAACACTGTGTGTCTGTGTTTTCATTACATACCAGCTGCCATAGAGTCTCAGAGTGGGACTATCCCACGCATGGTGTCACGAATCTCAATACAAAGCACAAAGAAAAGAATACAGTCAAAATGGATGATAGGGTTGGTGTTCCCTCTATGGTATGGAGTCTGAACTGCAGAATCGAGGGTTAATAGTCATCGTAGGTGTTGAGGTCGGTGAAGTATGCGTTGGTGTAGGTCTTCCCGGCAAGCTGTGGGTTGAAGTACTTATTTCTTTCCTCCAGAATCAGATTGTTTTTGTTGAAGGCCTGTGGATAAAGATGGAGAGGAGAAAGAGAGGGGAGTCAGTACAGACTTGTTTGCGACACATGGATCAAGTGATTATTCAGCACAGATGGCGAGGCAAAAGCAAATCCATCTAGCCCCCCCCCCCCCACCAAAAAAAAGCAGCAACACAAATCAATAGTATACGGAAGCTCTGAGAGGTCATTCTGGTGATCCCTTTTTGAAGTTTCCTGTGTTTATGACTTGAGAACAGGTGAAAAAAGGTTTTGCAGGATAATCTTTCTTTAAGTCCCTTACTTTTATTTCATCTGTGAAAATACAAAGTTTTCGCAGGATCTGTAACTTCTAAGTGCACCACTACCCCCTCTAAGTAGGACTAAAAGCATTGGTGTTTTCTTCCAGGTGAGTTTTAATTCCTCCATTCACTCTCTCACACTGTATATTAGCAGATTAGTGCTGATTAAAATATATTTCAAGCCAAAAGAAAGACACAAATGTTACATTACTTGCTAACACACAATATACAGCATGTACCGTGTTTTCAAAACTATTTTTTCACCTATTTTCACAAATGAAAATAAAAAAGAATTAAGGAACTTACAATTATTATCCTGTTCTTAAGTCATATAGATAGGAGAGAAAATGCTTTTTAAAAAAGGGATCACTAGAAGTTTTTTTTCTCACTTGCCTCTTACGGTTTCCGTAATGGGAGGCCGCTCTGTGAATGAGACATACATTCACAGAGCAAGGTCAAAGCGTTTGCAAACAGGCTGGAAAAATGATAAGCCACCACAGGGCTGAATAATTTTGATGCGCGTCCGTATGTCCACCTCTGTCATCTCTAATACCCAGCATCAGCAGTTTTTATGGCCCTCGGACTGTTGGTCCTCTAGGACAATCTACGCCATAAAAATCGATCAAAAGAGGGTCTCTTTTCTGTTAAACAATAAGGAAGAGCCATGGGGGCATCTTCTCTGTCCCTGTGTGACATAGTAAACATGGAATGAGCTTCTGATGTGGTGCTCAATACAACATCAGCAATTTGGCAAATGGATGTGTTCATATGCAGTCTGTTGTAGAGAGTGTGTGCTGGGAGTCCCTTGGGGCAGTGTAATTGAACACTTGATGATGCTGCATTTGCAGTTGATGGATGTTTCGACTGACACTGATAGGGAACAAGCGCTGTGGACAAAAACTCATATATTTTGTTTCTTTCCCAATATGTGATTTGCACACAAAGGGAATGTAATCAACACTCCCGCAGCACCAGAGACGGTTATGTGTCTCTGCAGGTGGCCCCATGGCTGCTTTTAAACATCTGTGCTGCGATGCTTGTTAGCATCATCTACTTTGTCTTCTTGCCTTAAACCTCTTTAATTGGCTGAAGAATGATTACATTTGAGTTTTTGGCGCAGTAAACAAAATTTGCTTAAATTATGAAGTGGCATTAGTGACAGAGAGGCAACAGAGGAGCATAGTGAAACAGCATCACAATGAATTTTTTTCCACAACCCATCAAATCAAACCATCAAGAGGACAAAACAAGAAAGACAAACATGAAAAAAACATGCAAATGGAGGCACTTGTTGAAAGAGAACAATAAGGGAAGGATACACTGCCTTCTCACAAGCCGGGAGGGAGAAGGGGAGGGGAGGGGGGGTCGTGATGGAGGGATGAAGGGGTCTGAGCAGAGAAAGAGAAACTAGAGGCTGTACTCCAACCTGCCACACACAGGAAGTGCCACAGGAAGTGGAAGGGCGGGGCACGTTGGGAAAGAGGAAGTAGTAGTGGTTGGGGTCAAAGAGTTGTTGGGGGGGTCAAGAGGCGGGATGTTGTAGAGGTCAGAGGTCAGTGGTTAGTAGAAAATCTCCAGGCCACGCATGGACACCCCCATGTTAGCAGAGAGAGGCTGGTGCATGGCGGGGTCGTCCAAGGGCAAGAGTACCGACACATCTGGCTGCAAGGAGGAGAGGAATGGGCAAGAGTCATCCTCAAAGAAACTCTAAGGCCATATTCTGTTGTACAGGAAGCCTGGAAATATGATAAACTGCACATAAAACTACAGCTGAATGGTGACTTAGGCCTGTGATCATAAACTAGCCTGCTGGAAACACTCCAGTTGGCCAAGAAGCCAGTATCTATGATACATTGTGCATACTAATAATGACTAATGTGTCATCAACATCAGGATTTGAGCCAAAAAATATGGCATCAGGTGTTTATCATTCCTTCCTACAAACGCTCAAAGGAGGAATATTATGGTTTTGCACACTTAATGGTTGAAAATTCACTGCAACATCCAAACCGGGTGGGCTCAGTGAGTGAGGGTTGGAGGCAGAATGTGCTTTTGGAAAATTAGACAGTGTTCATTTGTCATGCAGCTCCTTTTGTATTTTCACGTGGACTGTCTATATTCATATCCGCCTCTATCTGTAATAGAACTAACTGAATTATGCTCTCTGCTCCCGACTCTAATTGCATGACAGATGAACGCTCCTCACACCTTTATTCCACAGTGAAATTACATTCGGAGACATTTGCTCCAAGCCAAAGGATCTGTTCTCTCTGTGGCAGTTTTACAAAACATTTTCATATCTGTGAAGTAGTTCTGCAAACAGAGATCCAGGTATCCACTTAGTTTATAATATATTGAAGACTTCCTCTGAGAGAATAGAGGATATCAAACACAAACGAAAAGAAAACCTGCCTAAAAATTTGCTGACTTATCAGCATTACAGTGAAATCAAGTTGACTATACTACTTAGTGTGAGTGTCAGTGTAAAAGATTACCAGTTGGCTAAACCCCTCCTCTGAACAGCAATTGTCCAGTCATAGACTTAGCTTTGAATTTCTCTACATCTTCAAGTGATACTAATAAAAGTGTATTGAGTTTGTCTGCAGCTGCAAAGCTAAACATGGCTATGTTTGAACAAAATAACATGTCTTACATTATTCCTTATCATACTTAAAATACTCGGACTAACTAGCTGTACACTGCAATACAAAAACAAAGCTGTCTTCTACATGGATCATCAACTCGTGGGGATGGTGACTTTTTGTCTAAGACACATGCTTCAAAAATTACTCAAATCTGCCACTGTTATTATTGTAAACTGCACACCTGTCGTGTGAGAATGGAAAGGCATAGCAACAGTAACTACAGTAAGGGGGGCAGGGCTTAGCAAATGGTCAAGCTTAGCATCTCTACAACTAATGATTGCCGTGTAGTCTTGCATATCCACTAGCTGCTTATCAGCAGGAAGACCAATCAGTGCCACAAGTTTTAAGTGGCCAGCCAATGTAATTTGTAAGACTTGAGGCAAATTCCATTTTGGTATAAAATCATGATACCAGATTCATTTCTTCTTAAGCTCCTTTTTAGGCTAAAAAATGCACAAGTGTTAAAGAGTGTTAAAGTGGTTGAAACGCCCTTTAATACAGAGCACTGGGAATCCTTGAAAAAAGCCCAGCTGGAGCAAGGAGTAGCTGTGGACAAGCACTAATCAGCAGCTCAGTCTGGCACTAAAGGCCTGATGTATCAGTGGATAAGAGGCTGTTTGTACCATGAGGATCTGGCTGGATCTCTGTTTCTGGCTCTGGTGCATCCGACTGTCTGCAATTTAGGGTGCGATAATGACACAAAGAACCCGTCTAAGTAGGGAAACGTGCAGATGCAGAGCGCCTTCGCTGAGTGCCTACCCACGCACCGATAAGTAATTGCATTAGTATGTTATGAGAAAGCAGTGTATGACCACTGACACAGAACAAAGTCACACACTGAGACACACAGCAGAGGAGCACACGGAGAGGAGATGTACGCACAACTGCAGATCTGTTACACGACTAGAGAGTGTCAGCGCACGACAGGAGGTGGTGTGACAGTGAGAGTCATGCAGTAAGAAGTGCATTTAATCACAAGTGACGCTGGAGGAAGACGCAAACCGTTGCTCACTGACTCGGAGTGGGAGTGTGACATCAATTGATTAAGACAAACAGTAAGGAAATGTTACAAACTGCTGCTTTGCCTCTACACATCCGGACATCTGTCATCAAGTGTGTCAGTGCAAACCTGCCCACAGACCTTGATGGCTTCCACCGAGTCGTATTTGTCCAGCTTGTTGATGTGGTTGGTGATGCTGGTGTTGAGCGGGGCTGCCGATATGGGGTGGATGACGGTGGCGTCATGCGACTGCTGCTGGTAGCGCTGGCAGTACGAGTAGACGAGCAGGGTGACCAGGCAGCCGAGGATGGAGCTGCTGAGCCCCACGGCGATCATGTGGAAGAGGTTGAAGTCTGAAGGAAGACAGGGAGGGAGGAGAAGGAGGATGGGGGTAATTCTCTGTCAGTTCACACAAGTGGAAGTGGTAATGGAAGCTGCAATTTATATGGTAATGATGGAGTATTCAGCAATAAAGATAACTCCTTTGGACTGTTGAAGAAAATAAAGAATACTGCTTTTTGTTTTCTCTGTCTTCAGTTTTTGTGTTCTTACTGTGTTTTAGAGGAACCTGCTGCATATGAAGAAGATGAAAGAAGTGTCGTATTTATATCTGGCATTAACGTGCAACTGTCACCTAGACATTGTACACCTCGGCTATAATTACAGTAAGAAATTGTCAGCTGTCAAATATAAATCCAACCTTATTTACATTTCGAATTCTTCTGTGTGATAAAAAAAAGAAATAAAAGAATATTGAATGCTGTTTTCTGTATTTTTATATACTTCTATATCAAGCAATTAGCAATTGATACATGATTTAATTAGTCATTAGTACTTTTTAAATAATTGATATGCTGCACTAGTTTCAGTATTATTAATGCATATCCCTACTGAACATGTTTCATGGATAGAGACATAAATCAGCGACAGTTTGATCAGTCACAAACTAAACTATTTTATCAAGAGCATTGTCCTCTACTGGCTTTTATTTATGCTAAAAACATCATATAGGAGAGAACAATAGTTTGTTTGTTTAGGCCCGAGCAGCGTCTGCATGCTGCAGAACTCCCTCTCACACACTCACACAGCCTCCAACAAGCTGAACAATGATAGTAAGAGCAGCCTGTGATGCAAAACTCAGGGCACAAAAGGTTCTTAAAGCCTCGCTTCTCCTCATGCAGCTTATTGCTGTGGGCGCAGCGTGCCTGCTGAAGCCAACTTATATGAGTCTATCTGCATTTTTATCAACTCGGAGCGTTCTCCTGATTTTATTGATTCACTAAAACTCCAACTGTCACCGTGGAAATTATAGTGTTTTGGTCACCATGGTGGGTTTTCCAGAACTAGGATTTTACTGTATAGATGAAGTAGATTACAGTTATATAAGACAGCAACATAAGCAGAGGTGTTGTCTACTATGCTGCCCTTAAGATGGCGTTATTCTTTTTGGGGGGAAATTAAATTTATGGCTTGAGGAGTGTGGTGCATTTAACACAGTGCATCTTTGACTCTCTCCAGATATGATCAGATCACCATGTATCTTAAGCGTGTTTACAGCTGTATTTATATGCCGTTACGCAGCAAAGATGCTGTACATGTGCAATGTCAGGTGTTGTATTCCCCTTTCTCTCTCTTACACACACACACACACACACACACTAAAAGTTACCTCCACAGCGCCTCTCCTCCTGGCTGGAGCGTGCAATCGAGACTTCTGATAAAGGAGAAGAAACAGCGAAAGGCAGCAGAATTAGTGCTAAAAACACCATATACACCCCTGTTAGCATGACAAATTGTACCCTTGAAGGTGAGCGTGGAGATGAAAGCTTTACTCAATATGAAACAGATTATCGTAAAAACTCCAAGAGCTAATCACGGCTGTGGCACCTGGAGTGGTTCATGAAAAGTATCAGGTCTCATTAAAGGAAATGAAGTACAAGACGTTGCTAATGAATCTTAATGGACTACCTTTCCCATTAAAGGGGATGGATGATAAGGTATAAAGGCAAATGGGTGATTCTATAAAGACCTGTGAAGGGTTTTCATGACTATTATACCCCTGCTAATTAATACAGAAAGGTTACAAGTTTATCTTTCAATCAAATGTTTATTCTATCTATTACTTAATGATTCCTTAAGTTTAAGAACTCCAGGCCTCTACCCATGAATATCTAACTTTTTCCCAATATATACACATATTTCATAGCAGTTGCAGTGTTCGCAGTGAATAACATCAGCATCCTCTGTTAAAGGGAGGAGTTTTAATGATCCCTGTGTAGCAGAGATCAATGCTCTGGGGTATCTCGCATTAGTGGCTGCCAAAAGGGAGATGCCTGTCTAAGCAAATATCAATACTAATGGTGTGTGTGAGATATGTGCAAGTCTATATATATTTAGGTTTTAGAAGGACTTTCTGAACTTTCAGTCTTTCAGAAAGAGATTAAAAAGGTGTTCAACTGACCGCTTGCTGAACCTCTGCCCCGAACAGTTATAGTCTTATTGTAGCTTAGCAACCGTAACTAACGCCATATGCTAAAGTGGTGTGAATGGGGCTGTCATAAGAGTGATTCTTGGCATTTAAAGAGGTTGGAGGGTTTTATAATCTTTCCAAAACCAAACACGAGCAAAAGCGTAAGTTAAGGAACAGGGTGTTATTACTTTTGCTGAGGGAAGAGTTAGTGTGACTTTTTTGGGAGAGCAGGGGAGAGTCTTCATTTCTTATTATCTCCTCTTACTCCATACGCCTTTTTTATTTTATTCCTACAACTTTACAAGGTGCTCGTTTTAAAACCAGTATGCCAAGTCAATCCCCAATCTGCCTGTGTGGAATCAATAAAGTGTATCTTATGTTATCTTACCAGTTCTATAAAAAACCTCACATGTAGTTAATTAAGTAGAGTTGACATTTAAGAAATTATTGCATTGTTAACAAACAACAGAAAAGCTCCCACAGAGTATCATCTTGCACTTGCAATTACTCTAGAAAAAGGTGGCATTATCAAAGGGCAAACTATCACTTCAACATGGATGCCAGAAAATAGTCGAGAAACAATGGAAATGCTTGAACGAGCAGGTACAGAAAACAGCTTCCAACATTCGAAAAAAAGTAAAACTGCTGGTGTAAGTGCTTTTTGCATGGCCTGACAAGACTCCTAGGCTCATAATGAAACTAATATAGCAGCAGAGTTGTTGGAGTGAGTAGGGAGACAGCCCTTAAGTGTAGCACCCAGGTTCACGCCCCCATGTAATCACCTGCCGCACTCAGGAGTCCTTGAGCAAGACTCTAATCCCGACCATCCCCAAAAGGGCTGCCCTGTCGCTGAACCTGACCTCCGACCTGAGACGAGTCCCTTAGAGGGATCAATATCGTATTTCATTATCACAGGATTCTTGGAAATGAACTGAATTACCGCTGTGGGCATATGGTGGTGGGTGGTGCAGAATGAGTGTGTGCGCTCTCAAAGTTGTGTGTTAAGTCATGGATGAGTGCCCAAGACTTTCCTAAAGAGAAGAAGCCTGTGTGTGTGTGATCACCTGGTATAAAATTGGAGTCAGGAGAGCATGGCCTGGTCTCGCTGTTGTTTCCTGAGCACTGGTTTCCAGTGGGAAACAGGACATCGCAGTGACGCACGCGCATCTGGGCCCCGTTGGAGTCACAGTGGGACCACTCGGACCAGCTGGACCAGCTCTCTGTAAATGGCAATGACAGTATATCTCACAGCCTGTCCAGTGTGTGTCCATATATGTGTGCGTGCATGAGCTGTGTGTGCCCTCAGCTGGATATTAGTCATGCATGAGTGCCGTCTGAGGGGCCGAGAGACTTAAGAAAATAAGCAATGAACCTGTGATGGATTGGTGGCCGAGTCAGAGCCCTAAGCTGCTAATCACTGAGGTGATGTGTGTGTGTGTGTGTGTGTGTGTGTGTGGGTACCTGGACAGGCTTGTGTGTTGCACAGCGCCTCCTCAGTGTGCAGGCCCAGGCAGATGTCCCCTCCGTAAGCTGGCGGGGGGTTGCTGCAGGTGCGTGTCCTCATGTAGTGTCCCCCTCCACACGTCACAGAGCACTTGGACCATGAAGACCAGCACGACCAGCTGCCGTCCACTAAACCCAGGACATTAGCGTCACATTGTTTATGTTAATGCTAAAGAACTGCAGGATTATATTACTTTAAACATATTGTATGTCTGTAATTGTAAGGACAGAAGGTAGTAGTCACTACATTTCACAGTCTCTTGTTTTCTAGGAGAATATTCCATGACATTTGTGCTTTCGTGTTTACCAGGATTTAGGTTCCAGGTCATTTCAAAAGACAATTTCCTTTCAACAACAAGTGATTGGAAGTCATTCCAAGCCATTTCAAACAGCGATGCGTGACGCGTGCTTGTGCGTGTGAGAGAGAGTGTTTTGAAGAGACGGGAAGCTGTTACAGCAAATGCCTGACCCCCCCTCCCAACTCCCCGGACTCAACAATCTCTCCTCTGATTAATAAAGATAAATGAAGCATTGCAATCCGCCGTTGTTGTTCCTCTCTTCATGTGGTGCCAAGTGGCAAACAACAGGCGTCTAAAAACACGTGTAAATTCACAACAGTATCAGCACACAAAGAAGACATAAAGAGATGAACAGAGAGAGAGAAGGAAGTGTGGGAGGGATGAAAAGAGAGGAGGAAGAAGAGCAATAAAATGGAGGCAATCTTTGGCCATGAATCAGAGGCAAACATCCTTGTGGTCAATCATTTGGATGAAACCTTACTTCATTGTGGCAGAGAGATATTCCCCTTTCGGAACCACTTGTGAATTGCTTTTAAAGACCTGCTGATGGCTGGCAGCACAGTGCAGGTAATTGAAGTTGCCGATGCTTTTTGTCATCTCAGTGTAATTTCTCTATCACAAAGTGACACATCAGTCGATTCCTGGCCCTCGATGACGGATCGTCTCATCTCGGGCGCAGACGTAAGGCAAAACACGGATTCATTTGTTTCCAACCAGATGGATGGAAGGCATAACACCTTTTCTCTCTCCTTCTCCTTCACAGTGCACGAACGCATTTAAAAAGCACTGGATTAGCCATGGGAGGATTACAATTGGTCTGCCGGCACGGTCTGCCTGCCTCAAAATAATATCTCACTTTCAGAGGGGTGCTAATTGAGTATGCATTAGTATTCATTGCTACTCAGGCTGGGTTAAGTCGGTTCCTTTGGGGGATAGGGGTGCTGGGAGTTGTTCATCAACATATTGTAGCTATGGTATTATCACACTCAACAGAATAGGTGTACTACATGTATTAGCATAATGATGCTGCGCAAGAAAATCAAAGTGCGTTCACTCTACGTTTTTCTAGGGGGAACACTTGTGGCAGCCATACAAGCAGAGCCCTCCTGAATGAAGCAAATCTGATGCTCTCAGATCCATCCAAAGTCTTCATCTGAGCTCGCAGCTGATAAAAGCTTACCCTATTAGCGACTGTGCTAAAGCTGTTGGGAGCTGAATGCATGAATTAACAGGCTGTAAAAATAGTATCGATGGCCGTTCACTCAGCAGCTATGAAGACAGATTGCGGCTGCTGAAGATGACACACAGATCTAGGCTTTTAGTGGGCTACCTAAGCCCTACTCCAGGGGCCTTGATTAATAATCATCTGAGACAACGTCCTGCTTGTCTGCATGGCGCCTGTGCTGGATACCAGGTGTGCTTTATGCCAAACTAAGCACTGGATTTCCATTTAGACAGCTTACTTCCCTTGTCAGACAGAGTATTCTTTTAATTAGAAAGCTTCCTCTCACCGTCTTCCGCTAGAGGAGTGTTGAAAATGCATTGTCTCAGGGCTTTTCACAACAGAATAAGGCCTCCCATAGCTGGCAGCATAATTACCCAGCAATGTAATTACATACTGGAGTGCCAGAGGGATTGTCTCTTTGATTCCTGGTGTAAATTGGGGTCTTCGTCACACCTCTTATCTGCAACTGATTTCTTTTGTAGTTCCTGATGATTTGGTAAGTCACTGCAATTCTTTATCCATTAATCAAGGAAAAACATAGCTGGAGTCTGGTGTGGAGTAGTGTGTATTTATCTGAGTGAAAAGGAGAGCTGGCAAAGTAACTGACTTCTGGTCTTGTAAATGTTCTTTTCTCTGTGTGTCCTCTGTTTATTGTGACCATAGTGTTTGTGTATGTATCATGTGTGTATCATATGTGTCTCTGCAAATAAAACTGGCTTGTAGCATGTGTATATGTGTGCGTTCCTTACCTGGACAAGGGGTGATGTTACACTCCTGATACTCCTGTGCTGCCCCCAAGCAGGTCTGACCTCCGTACTTGGGCTCTGGGTTACTGCAGGTCCTCTTCCGGCTGCGGATTCCCCGGCTGCAGTCTCTGCTACACTGGGCCCAGGAACTCCAGGACGACCAGCCACCATTCACTGTGTGGCCTGAGATCCTCCCGAGACGAAGAACCTCTCCTGTTGGGAATAGAGTGGGGACAACATAAAACATGAGGCTATTGTCAAAAAAACTACTGTATGTCATGTCTGTGGTATTGTTAGTTTTTCCTCAGCATTAAGACAACATTTCCTGCTGTTTTCTATAAGAAAGCAGATGATACTTGTCCTCCCTTCCTGGCATCACTCTGTGAATTTGTTTTGAAGAGGAGGAAGAGGGTCAACAGCAGCTCATAACAACAGTGCCTTTACTCTACAGCTTTTACAGTATCTCTTAAAGCTTCGGCTTGATTTGTGCTGAAATAACAGTGTCCACCTCATGCTTTGTCTTGTTACTAAGTTATTTTGTGCTGCAAAGCAATCCAAAAGATTTTATTAAAAATCAACAGGTGGAACACCATGTGAATACAGTGTAGAGGCTCAGAGGCGCTGTCAATATGAAGTTCTGTCTGTTTTCTAAATGATATCTGAAATTATACTGATGTCTTAGGTATATAGAAACACAAAGGCCAATTCATTCATTCAAGATCATTTTCAGTAGCCTTGGGAGTGGCACGGCTCTAGCTGCCTCCATGTTAGCAAGCATGGCTGTAGACTTAGTCTTGTTTGTTTTTAATTCTGTACTTCAGTGTTTTCTATTTCAAATATTGTACTCGTGGTACTGTTGCCACGCAGCAAAAGAAAAGACAGGGTAAAAGATCACACAAGAAAATGGAGCAGCAGCAGATAAATCCAGTACAGACAGATGGATTGATTCCACACTGATGGCGTCAGAAATCAGCTGCACAAACGCAATCCATCATTTAACTCTTCACAGACCTCTTGTCATTCTCTAAAAGATGGATCCAGTGAGAGCCGAGTGCGTCCTGTCAACACGTAAACGCGCCCCCTCATCAAACAACATCAGGTGACTAATCTGTGTATTCTCATCTGGAATGAGTCGAAATAGAGGATTCCTAATGAAATATGAAACTGTGATTTCTATTAAACTATAATTACTGCATGCATTAATCAGCGCCGTGGAAAAGAAGCAGAATGAGCAGAGAGAGAGAAAGCTTCTGGCCTTTTTGAATGAAAAGAGTGAACTTATTGGTTTGAGGGAATGATTATCACCTCCAATGAAATTACAGTCACTGTCCAAGCACTTCTCCGATGATTCACTCATTCGACAAACTGGGTTATTATCTAGTGTTTCAGATAACAATGGAAGACTTCATTTTGTGTCTGTGCTTCTTCTGTTTTGTGTCATTCTGCACTTGGTTTCATTCGGCTCTTTCAGTCTCTCTCTCTCTCTCTCTCTCTCTCTCTTTGCCTTTTAAAGGAAAGAAGGGGGAGTATTCTTTTGTGTTTTTGAAAGAGACGGAAGAATCACATCTGGATCGTGAGTCTAAACCACTCGACCATGCCACAGCAACCTTCCTTTATTTGTCCTTACAATGTCTTTCTTTATCTTTTTTCTTTATGATCACTATCTCATCTATGTTGCTCACTGCCTCTCTCTCTTCTTCTCTGTCTGTCTTTCCCATTAACTATCTCTTGCTTATTGTCTCCCACTCGCTCTCCCTCTCTCTGTCCTCCAACCTGGCCTCGCTGTTTTGTCAGCGTGCTCTCTTCACTAATGCTTAGTGTGGCACGGCTGCTTTGTATTCTCAGGGAGAGGACAGTGTGTTTACCTTGCCGGAATCCTCGACCTCTTCATAACTACGGCCGACCTTGGCAATGCACAGGCCGACTCACCATGGCATCAAGCTGGTGTGAGTGTTGACAGGCCCGTTGAGGCTCCCGCTCGTTATCGATTCTGAGCAGGCAGTGGCACGGACAGTCCCGCCTGCCACTGTGACCCATAGTCTTTATCTAGCCCTCTGTAGCCCAAGAGACTGGACTGCTCGGCTCTAAAGGCAATGGAGTGCTTTATAATCAACCTCTCATACATGCAAACACGTGCATACACATAACAAGAGCCTAATCTGGTCACACACACGTCCATGCACACACTAAAACAGGTATGTACAAATGAAAACTTGGACACTTAATTATGCTAGTGCCCACTATACACACGCTGTGCTCTCTTTGCTTGCTCAAGCTTTCGCCTGAGATTGCTCTGATGCACTGTGAGTATTGTTAATGCTACTTCACAGGGGCGGCCCTCCCGTCGCCAAAACAAACAGCGTGGTGCCCTCCCTCTCAAATAGTAGTGACTGGATCTATCGATCCGCACAAGAACCACACACACCCGGAGAGAATTAATCCTCAGTCTCCTGACGAGCTGCACTGAGCCAAAACTAAGAAGGACACAGCGCAACATCCAACAGTCCCCACTGCAAAGAAACTAGGACATAAAAAAAGTTCCCTCCTCTCTCCCATTGCTCAACCTTACACCCTGCTCAAAGGCAAACTACACTGTAAACAAACGTATGAACTTCTGCTTGTGTGTGGGGAAAGGGAGGATTGGGGACTCTGTGAGGCCAAACAGACACGCAATGCCATGCAATCTAATGTGCTGTATAGGCAACTGTAAAGGCACTCAAACAGCCAAAGAAGTGAGAAGAAAGGAAGTAAGAAAAAGAGAGAGAGAGGCAGAGATGGAGACGGGATGACATCTGCAAGCCGGAGAGACAACTCTGCTTTGAAAGAGACATGATGGAGAGGTGGAAAAATCGCTAACCTTCAGCACTGAAGAGAGATGCACTGGCATGTGTGAACAAAGTTTTATCGACATCAGAGTAACACTGGACCACACTGAGAGGAGAAAAAAAAGCGCTTCTTCCAGACTGTCCTAGATTCAGAACTGCACACTTACTCCCCATTACTCTTCCTCCCTCCTCCTTTACTTTCCCTATCAGATCAGCAATGTCTCCCTGTGGAGGAACCAATTTCTTTGAATGTGTTTGTAGATATACTCCATATTTATATCTAAAAAAATGTATGGCTGTTTTTGGTCATGCCATATAAAAGCATAAAATGAGGGGCTCTGGTTGCTTACAGCATGACAGTACTCCCTGAGCTGTCCTGGGGTCTGCCAAGCGATGGTCGACCCAGAAACCCTCTAGAGGGATATCCTCATGGAAGAGCTTATTAAAAGTTTGTAAGGGGCGCAATTAAATCCCCCAACTCTGAAGAGCACGAGGAATCTGTGCACATGAACAGAAACACAGACGCACAAATAGCCAAGAACCAGGATACACATGCTAGCCTGATATGAGTATAGAGAGATACTGAATGTTACTGGATGTTTCGGGAATTCACTTGAGGCGAGGCTTGTGTGTTTGACACGTTTTTTAAAAGGAGGATGAAAGGCCCAACCTGCACCTTCAGTCTGTGGTGTCCTCTGCTGAAACACTGTCACTCCTCACTCCTAGGCTTTATTGTGGAGATTTATTGTACTGAAGGGGTTTTATTCACTGTCTGTCTGTAATGTTTGGGATTCAAGGACTGAAAGGACAATATCAGACCTACTACTAACATGAGCCATATTCGATTACTTTGTGACGTTTAATGTTAAAGGGGATTTGTAGTAGGTTAAACTCCAGTTCATGGTTGCATTTCTATACCATTTACTTCAAATCATGTACTGTTTCCATCACTGTCAAGATCTGACATCAGGAGTTTCAGCCAGCTGCCAAACAGCAACCTTTCAATGCAACAAAATAGCCAAACTCGTGTCATTGTTTTCACGACGTCTGTGTTTGCTTATTATTTATCTGGGGAGTTTGATTTTCTGACAATGTAACTTGGCATGATATGATTTTCAGCTTCTGGCTGACAATTTGCCCTTCAATGCGCCATCAAGGAGAGTGTTCAAAATGGTCCCCGCTGCTCCAAACTGCAACAATAACACAACTTTGACAAGAAAATTAAGGCAACTAAATGCTTACTGTGATGGATTACCTTCCACATGCAGGTTTCACCACACGTTGATGTTTATGCTGCGGTGAAATTAACTGAAATGAACAACTGGCTGGAAAGTGGAAAAACAGCCTAAAACTTTCTGGTATGTTGTAAAATTGTTGTAATGTAAAACCTGTATCTTTTTCAATGAAAAATTCCTCAGTATGAATTAGCTGTCGTTGAACTCGACCTTGGTACACTTGCACATAAGCGCTCATGACCGGCTTTTTGCTGTCTTTTTGTTTGAGTGTACTCGGCAGAAAAAGCAAATATCGAGATGGGAAATTCAAGACCAATTTCTCTCCATTTATCCCTCTTGCCAATACAATCACCGGTAACACAGAATACCAGCTGGTGCTGCTGGTGGTTTCAAGTGCCGTGTTTGTCATAATTGTAGGTTCTTTCAAAAGAATAAGCCAACTCCAACAACCTGAAATTGCCAACAAACAGTACATACAGTATTGATTTTTTTTTCCACTGAAGAAAACTTGCTTCCATCAAAGAAACAACCATTTCCTTCTTCTTGGTAATTTGAAGTACGACAGCACTGTACTCCACTCTGAGGTAACATACAATCTGATTGGTCAAAAAACAGCATCAAAGCGGGAAGTGAACCAATGTCAGAGAAGACGGGCCAAGACACGCTCATGACTAAGTCAGAATGTGTGAGACCAGAAGCTGATGAGAAGGTACCTTCAAAACCTTCTGTTAGGATGTTTTTAAGAGCTCAGAGCCATAATTTCATGCAGACACGTTGAGCAAGGAGTGGCTTTGTGCAAACAAAGTAGATGTTTTTCTGACAGGCAGTTGTGCTTTTTCATCGCCTATGCTGGTTTGCTAATTTGTTGACTCTATGTCGCCAAAATCTGTGCCACTCTGTCAGTGTCATATTGGGGGCAAAGGTGAAACAGGCAGGGTGTCATTGGCAGTCCAATGGTAACCTGCAAATCTGGTGTCAAGGATAATTGCAATAAGGTTGTGAACTCCATCTGACAGTAATCTGGGGGAGGGCATGGGTTACGGACTTAACTGAAGCATGACAGGCAGAGAAAGACATATAGGGAGATATCTTGACAGCTTAGTAAGAGCTACTGTATTTACTTTATTGCAATATAATCTGATGATAAAATTGTAATTGCGCATACGGTTATTGTGTACATCATTGTTTTTCAAAATAAAGCCACGTCCACACACATACTATTAATGGAGACTTGGCAAAGGTTCAACTAGGAAGACATTTTCTTTTTTATCAATGCAAGTCCGTGATTCTGTCCGTCAGACTTACTATTATTCAGCATGCCACCATCTCCCTTTTTGGAACATTAAACTGAGAGCTTCCATTTTCCGCCTACTGGCTTTACACTCCATCTCCACCATCACCAGCGTCTAGACTCCAGGGGGATCGTGCCCCGTCTTCTAACTTCAGGGGCCTTTATTTCATGAAGATGCTTCACAGTGATGGAGTCCAATATCAAAGACCATACAGGATGTGTGATAATGCAGTTCTCCTAATTAAAAAAATAGGAGAAAAGTGCCCTAATCTTTATTTAGCAAAATAAGGAATACATGTTAATCTCAATGAAAATATATATATCCCCCAAAATTTAGATGGCAAAAATTATTCAGAATTATTTTGGCCATCTATATTTACATATACTTGTATTATAATAGAAACAGGCATCTCAGGGACCAGACATGTGTTGTGTAACTTAACTCAACTGTGTGCTCACATCTTAGCTCAACTAGTTCTGTTTGTGTGCTGAGTGTTTGGAGAGGGAGCTGGACAGAAAAGCAGAAAGACAATAAGGATACTGGAATGGCTGTCATCCGTCAGAGGCGTCCCTCAGCACTGTCCTGTGTCTACTCAGTGTCTGCTCATGACATCCGTGCAGGAGAAACTAATCTGTCGCCCATGAGAAGGCCCTGGCCTTCATATCAGATCAGCTGAAGTGAAACACGTCACTACTGACACGCCACCGTTCCTCCATGGGAAAAAAATGAAGCCATCACTCACCGACAAAAGCCAGCAAAATTACAAACTCACAACCTTCTACAGAAATGTCTTTCATCTTTCCAGTGCTTTCTTTTCCCTCTGTGTGACTGCTTCTGTCTCTGTGAGATACAAATAGAAAAGAAACTGAGATGACTGCCTGATTTCAAAGCCTTTTTAACCTTGATATTATAACTGCTGCATCATAAAACTAGCGTGACTGGACTTTGAACTCATTCCCATTATGTAGAGATATTGATTAAATCAGGCAGGCATATCTGTTTCATAGACATATGGCATCACATAAGTCGTCATTTAAATTGACAGTTTGTGCGGTGGGCTGGCCTATGGCAGCAGAGACAAAGTGACTCATCACTGAGAAGTTTTTTAGTTGGAGGCTGACTTATGAAAGACAGGTAGCTGGTTTCCCTCCTGGTGGGCGGGTGAATTCCAGCTGTATGCAGACTACTGCATGCTGGCTTGTAACTGACTGTTCACAAAACCCAAACCCCTCCCTCGCAAATACACCTTTTCAGCTCTAACGTAAGCTAACGTAGTTAGCATGTCCTGCTACTAGCTTACCACTTCCAGTAGCAACCTGAGTGTTACTTCTAAAGCCAAGGAGCATATTATTAACTAACTACATTAATTTGTCAGGTTTAAAAAAAAACTACGACATCAGAGTTTATGGTAAGCTCTGCCCTGCTCTTCACTGGATTTGGGGAAGTTTATGCTCTGGCAGAAATACGTTATTCGTTTTTCCTTATTATACATATACTTAGACTAATTAACTCTACACTGCAATACAAAAACAGGATGACCCTGGTGATTACCGCAGCAATTTCTTTTAAAGGATTCTTGCTTTAAAATGAGTCAGGCATCATTTTCAACCAATTCATAGAGCTACCATTAATTAGCTGGCTAGTTACAGCTGATAAAATCTGCCCGTGACAGTTGTCATTTCAGTTGACGAACTCGCCGGTGACAAATGAGAAGCCTGCTTTTTGTCTCACTGAAATAAAAGACAAATAGTTTCAAAAATTACTGAGAAATTTCACTGGTACATCTGCTACCCATTATCACTGTAAACTGCATATGTGCCATATGAGAATTGAATGCTTAACAGTATGTAAGGGGGGGGCGGGGTTTAGCATGGTCATTTGCATCCATAATAATTAATTAATTAATTCCGCTACACTGTTCTGCCATCTATAGAGAAACGCATAATGTGATTAGGGCAGTGTGCAGGATATAGAATATGCAAAAACCAACTGCCTTGTGTGAACCACCTTGTAATATTAATTGTATATTAATGCAGTATTATATGATGACATACTGTATTAAAGACGTAATCATAATTTGCGGAAAAAGGAAAGCAATGTATTTTAAATCGCCTGTAGGATTTTCCTTCATGAACGTTTAAAAATACAAGTCTATACAGGGCAATTATGCAAATGATCAAATGTTTGGTTTTTCATTCAGGCATGTGAAATGTGATAAAAAGGAAAAATGGCTTCAAATGTTACAAGACTAATCACTGGGCGTACATGACAAGAGTGGTCTTTAAATCACTACAGATCTAAAGTAATTAACTCATCGCTATCATTAAGCCATGATCACTGATACGAGACAAGTCAGTATGTTATATAAAGGCTCATGGTAAATGCTTAGTTAAATCATATTTTCATAATTCATCTCTCATAATAAAGACAGATAGAGATCTTAATATGAGAGACATTGAGACACAAAGGGAAAAGATACGCTGATGGAGGTCGGGAAAGTCACTACCATATCTCAAACAACAATTTATTCTCTCCATTGACGGGGGGATTAATTCTCCATATCTGTGCATCACAGATGAGACTTCCAGGTGTGTGTCAATAACATGCGCCGCGTCTCTGAATACAATCCAAGTTGTCGAATGTCAGGTATATCTGATAGCTCTGAGGCAAAGCTACAAACACGGTGATATTCTGCCCAAGTAGGAGGAAACGAAGAACACATTACGTTTTAAAATAATGTAATACCTTTTTTTAGTAACGAGCAGCATAAAGGATTACAATATGAAAGACAGACTGCTGTGGGATGCGTTAGCTTAGCGCAAGGGCGGAAAGGTTTGGGGAAGTGGACAGTCTCCTCTAAAATAAGAGAAATGTGCCTCTCCGTAACTAAGTTGTCTTTTTTTATATGTTGTGTCTTGTTAGCTGCCCTCTATTATAAATTCAACAACACAATCAATCAGTAAATCAGTGAATACATAATCACATCAATAAATCATTACATTCACGTATTACTCTTGATACAACAACTAGTGCTTAATCATTTCATATACCTGTTTTATGGTTACATGCTCTGTGTGTTGCTCTATCACTAACTTATGCAATAGGAAATCACCTTACACTCCCAGTCACAGGGAGAGTGTCTCTTAGGCCATTTGATGGGAAGTCCCAAGGGTTTTTGTGTGTGTTTTTGCCATAAACAGGCCTTTTGTGCTGTTAGGGCAGGGGAGAGATCTCAACTCACTTGACATTAGCCACCGTTAGCTTTGCCTGCATTCAGTTAGTAAGCCTATAGTTGAGGACGAGCCGTCTCAGGGGCTAAGCTAATGTTAGCTGTTATCGGTCCATAAATATCAACCAACCGTTAAGCTAGCTGCTCGTTAAACCACAGTGTCTTGTTCTTTATCTACACGTTAAATACGTGTGGGTGCAGAGGATTTGGAGCTGTTTAAAGGCATCTTTCATGAAGCTGGGCTGAGTAATGAAAGTAAAGTAACGAGTAATGTCATTAATTACCTTTACTTTTGGGTATTTGGTAAGCAAATGTAATTATTTTCCAAGTAACCTGCCCAACACTGTTCATGTTTTGTAATGGCTTATAAAGCCCAGATTGTGTGTGGAGCTCTAATCGAAACAAAGCTGCCCGATGCAAATAGTAAATCTTTATCGGGTGACACACCATTCATTTGGGTGCTCTTCATCTCGGAGGGATCTCTGCGTTCTTTGCCCCGGTAGTGGACATCAATATACACCACCACTGTGGCGGTAATTATCCTGCAACAGCCTCTTGCTTTAACCAAAGTTAACTGCTGTCCCAGGCGCTCAGGCACCCCATGCATCAATGAGAGGTGGATGGTGGGAGGAGGACATATTGAAAAAAATGTCACATACACACACACCTACGTGCGCACACACACACACAAACAGATGCACATATCCACCCACCCGCAAAACTGGCAAACGCGCACGTCAAAGCTGCCCCCACATACACACCCACAAACACACACGCCAGTGCTCTCCAGATGGATGGCAAGTGATAATGGTTGAAATGAAGAAGTGGATCACTGGAGTCCATCCTCTTTTTCGACAGTTATGACCTAAAACTCCTCCGAGAAGTGAATCATATTGAAGTCTGGAGATGAACATTCAATGCGGGACAAGAGGAGAGGAGCACACAGAGGCCACGTCCACCTCCATAGGTGTTGTTTTCACTCAAGCTGTACACTGCGACTGGAGTTTTTTAAGAAAGAAGAAATTGTTTCATATTCTACCCTGAAGTTTTTTTCCCCTCAAACGTACATGGTTGCGCTTTCGAAGAACCACATCTTTGAGTGGACCAGTTTTGAAAAGAAAGGTGTTTCACTGAGCATTTACAAAAAGTACAAAATAAATTTTTGATTTCATATAAAACCTCTGTTTTATCCACCTTTATTCAGGCCATGCTTTGAGGCAATGTAGATCCGCAATATTCCCTGCAGTGATGTTAATTACTTATTTAATTAAAATGTCAATATAGGTGGAATATAAAGTGCTAAAGCGTCATGACAAATCAATGCTGTTGATAATCTTTGGAACAGAGTGTATAATGAAGTCTGTCTCTATTAACAGGGAATCTATAACCTTCCCTCCGGAATAAAAAAAAGTGTAACCTGTAGCACTGCTGGTACATAATTTGCCCCCTAATAAGCAGTGTTTCCCACTTTTGATGACAGATTTGTGAAAACAACACCCATGTTTTTCGAGGGATTTGAAGCTTGCTCATACATCCCCATCTGCCTGCTGTAGCCTATAGGCTGCTTACATCCTACAACAGACTGACACATTGACACACAATTGACTGCTGAACCCTCAGCCTTTTCAACTGGTATAATTAACACTGAAGCTAATCTGATGCCAGGCTTCTGGTGACAACCTCTAATGAAACACATAGTGTCTGTTACTTCCTCTCACTAATCAGAAACAAGACAGACCTATTAAAGCTAAACTCTTTGTTCGCTAATGCCTTGGATGTGTGGCTGTCACTCCTCTTAAGGCTTTTGAGTCTGCAGTCAGGTTTTCTCTTTGCCTGCCGGCGCTCATTTAAAACCCTTCAGGAACATTTAAGCGTCGGCTTCAAAGTGTGAAGAGAACAACTTGTACCAGTGACAGCGCTTGAGGACAGACGGAGATTAATAATCAGAAATGAGGAGGAAGAGTGAGATCAAAAGAGAGACAAGCCCACTGATAGTGTACATGAGGGCTAACCCTGGTGATTACCGCAGCGTGTGGCATGTGAGTGGTGTAGCGACAGACCACCCAGAGTCATAGATGAACTCAAAGTGATGGGAGGCCACCGCAGCTTAGCTAACTCTAAAGCCCTAAAAACTTTTAGGGAAACTACTTTTCCCTCTGAGGCAAAGAGCAATGCCATAAAAAACTGCTGCATCTGTATCTGAAGCCTCTTTGCTGTGGCGTGGTGCCACCTCGCCTGTCTCCCCTCTAATATGGATCCTTCCACTTGACAACATAAACAACTTGTCAATTAGCAGCCTGTTTGTACGAACGTTTACAGTGTTTAATTCATAGGGGTGTGGCTGACTGAGACTGTGTGGTGCAGCGGCTCAGGCTAACTGGGGACGATGGATAAAGAGTGTGTGTTTGTGATTTTCTGCAAGACTATAATTTGAGTTTGTGCATGCATCTGTGTGTGTTTGTGTCTTTTGTGTGTACAAGTGTGAAAGATAGAGCTAAAATTAGTTGATCGGCTTTGTGGATTGGAACTTCATTAACATGTCTGATGCTTTGATCCTCTGATAAAGTTAAGGAGGATGGGACCACAAACACGAGAGCTGATTAAGACAGAGCTCCTTTAACTTTTACAGGACGGAGAGGGGGGAAGGTTTGAAGAGGCAAGAAAGAAAGACCTAATGAACAACAGAGGCACAGAAAGAAGGAATGGCTTGAGGCGAGGAGGCCAATAACTAGCCTGCAGAGACGCAGAAAGCCAGTTGGAGTGAAATAACACAGAAACATCCAGAGGCTGAGAAAGCTGGAAAGAGACCATCTGTCTCTTCCACTCTGCACTCACCGTCAGTGGAGCAGCCGGTGGATCCGTCACTGGAGCAGTAGCGCATCTCGATCCTCTGCCTGCCTACTTCTAGCAGGCTGGGATCTGGGATGCGAGCTTTGCAAGTGTAGCGGAAACGCTGCTCATAATGCCCTCCGTTGTCGGAGATGTTGACAGGTGTCCACGGGGTCCAGGGCGTGGTCTTCTTCAGGTCAGGACACTGCTGGGTGTTGCATGACTGGTACTCCTGCAATCACAGAGACGGGAAACATTTCACTGCATTTAACAGAGTGTTAATTCATGGCAAACACGTTTTGCAGGCAGGTGAATTTTCCCCTGTCTAGTGTAGGAAGAGATAATCACAAATCATTAAAGCAATAATTAAACACGACAAGCTCAGACAGGAATTTCTGATGTATTTCCAAAGCATAATAATGGACAGGACAATGGCTTTTGAAATTCTCAGCAGTGACTAATATGAAATTAAACAGCTTATTTTATGAGGAAATAAACAGCCTTTTCAAGGCTTTCATCATGATTCATCCTTGAAAGCCTCTTGATTCCGGTTCTGGCTGGTTTACTGTACTCTATGTTGCCAGATCCACTAGCACTCATCCCCCAAAATACCCCTTACAATCCCAACCGAGCCCTGCTTGCCTGGCCCCAACGCGGCCTGCCATTCTGTCTGCACGCACTGACTAAGGATACAATCCCATTAGACCTCTTGCCGAACATGGCAAGAGGCAAACAAGCCAGGCAGAAAAGGTCATTGATCAAGTTTAATTTATAACCAAGGGGAAAGGATGGAGGAGAGGAGGGAGAAAGAGGAGGAGGGGGTGATGGAGAAGCTGATAGAGAGAGAAAAAGAGAGAGAGAGAGGGAGAGAGGCGAAGAAGTGGAGAAAGAAAGAAAGAAAGAAAAAAGAAGGCAATAATGGCAACTCTTTCTCCCATCTGCATAGTTTGGCTTTGAGAGCCGGGCAGTAAAAATGAAAAACGCAGCACTGAGGCTCTAACAGTATGATATGTGAGTCTCATTCAGATGTGTCATAAGTATATATTTTGCCTCCACTTCTCTCAGCCAACTTCTATTTGGTTGAAGAAAAAAAATAGTCTGCTTCCTCTGCGGTGCTTATACTTGATGATGTGATTCAAAAAGATAATAGGTGGGTAATAGGCAGTCCAGACTCCCTTTTGTGCCAGGCTAAATAAATAAGGAGGTGGAGGGAGTGATACGTATGGAGAAAATGACACCGCAGAAGAGAAGGTGAGGCGGCTGCCATTTTCCTCACACTTGTTTATTTATGCTGAATAGCCCTTGAGTGACTGCCAGACCTTGACAAAATAAGATAAGAGTTCCTTTCTGCACATCCGTCAGCCTGTCACATGGGATAGGCTGACAGGTCAGCTGAGGAGAGAAGCACTATACATTATACAGTATGCAGGTCAATTTTTCACCGTCTTACCTCCTCTTTTATGCTCTCACTCAGGTCTTACTTTCCATCCATCTATCTATCTCTGTATTTCTTTCACCGTCTTTTTCACACACTGTTCATAATTCGCTTTGTGTTCAGCTCTCTGTCTTTTTTGCCTCTGTATCTCTGCTTCATCTCTCTCTGTCTCTCCCTATCTGCCCTCGTTTCTGTCTCTTCCTCCTCCTCTCTTCCCCCCAGGGTACCAAGGTTAAAAACACAGGGAGGATTTAGATTCTGTTAGGGGCCCCCGTGATGAATGAGGGTGTCACCTCCACCGCACTTCCTGCCTCTCTCCATCTAGCGCAGTAATCATCTCCAGACATTAATATTTAACATCATCACGCATCACAGACCAGCCCACTTTCTGTGATTATCAGCCAATAACCAAAAGGATGAAAAAAAAGTCCACCTCAGCATCTCACCACCGCCTGCAGCGACAAAAAAGCAACACGTGGTAGGAATAGGAGGGAAGAAAGGCAAGCGATCTGTGGGTGTTTGTTGTGTGAGTTGTTGATGGTGGCCAAACACAGTAAATATTTAATGGGGCTTGTCTCGTAAGCGTTTTTTCCTGTACTCTCTTAGGATTAGTGTCGATGCAGAGGGCTAAGGAGATAATTACTGGGTTTAAAGCTAAACCTCCTTCAAGGTCTCCAAAGGCATCCGCATCAACTCCAGCTGAAGTATATGCAGCTTACAGCAAGGTGGTCAGTGTATATGTAACAAAGATGCCCCATTGACTGAGCAAAGATCAAAAGCTCTGTGGTGTGTTGAGAGGACTGGTGTCCTTGTATGAATTTCCATGCACTGGGACTTTACATAAATATTTTCAAAGTAGACTCAGAGTTTTATAATGAGGGGTCCCATTTTATCTATAGTTTGTTGTGAAGTGGTGGATACTTTTACCTCTCCTAACTAAGAAGGAAAAATTACTATTTAGTTGAGCTGCTCATTAAGGCCATAACCTGTGACATGGGGTGACAATTACACAAGCCAAAAAGGTTGATAACCTTTAGTTAAGTTTAATACACACTGCAGGTTATTTGATGAATACAAGATATTTACTGAGGCACAATAATGAAGATCTGAGGACAACCTGAAAGACAGATTTATTTTGAAAGAGCGCAATGAAGGATGTCAACTATATCCTGTCTATCCTCCTCTCTCTGCTGTTTCACTTTACAGGTCCATGAGATATAATAATTCCGGTAGATAACTGTTTGCCATTCGAAATGTTAATAAAATAAAATCAATAAATAGATGTTCAGTGAGAATTCTCCAATGATTTTGATATTTGCATGTATCTGGACAGTGGGAGGAGAAAAAGTTCAATAAAAACATCTGAATAATAATCATGCTGGTAGAAATGCTAATACACTGATTGTATAAACTGGGATGGTGAGAATATGACGTAGTGCCATGAAGATATGGTGGTCCCCAGTGTCATCCCTGTACCACCTGAACCCCTGCTGTCGACTCTTACATCCAATAACAAACGCTGAAGGACAGTTTATTGTCTTTTCCTGCTGCGCATGTGAATAAAAAATCTGGCATAATAACAAAAACAGTTCTCCTGCTTTGAGAGTGGCAATTTTTATAACGTTTTGAATAATGCATTAAAAATGGACCCGAGGATGTGAAATAAATATCAGTGTAGCTCTGCCCATAAAAAACCTTAACCCCAACACACACATACACCCACAAGCTAATGAAATAACTCCATTCAAATGACATTTACTGAGCCAGAGCAGTGAATAGGTCATCTTAGGCATACACTGAATGTTGGTCATGTAAATGCGCCTCTGAACAAAAAGAAGGAGCCATGCTGTATTTGAATCAAACTTTGATTCACTGTTGAAACATTTAGGCAAAAGAAGCTTATCCAAATGACCTATTTAAATGTTTCATCTCGTTCTTTCCAGTTGATATTGTGAGGTAATAAAACAAAGTAATAAAACTACAAGAAAACATCAAAAACCTGGGAAACATTTCCTGCAGTCTTCACTCAGCCACACTCAAGTCTCAATTTCAGAGAAATTAACCGAAAGTGAAAACACGGCGGAAAGCAGTCGAATGTGACAAGCGGCATGTGGAACACAAAATTGGATTCAATTAGTCAGCTGATTTTGACTCATATCTGCCCCCCCCCTCCCGGCTGAGAGCAGTGATATGCATTATGGGCAAATGGAGAGCAGCGATTTTATGCTGCGCAACACCTTTAACAGGCAGCTGCTCAGAGACGGGCTGCGCTGTAATGTGTTTCTGGCTGGAGCTCAGGAGAGCTGGGTGGGAGGACGCCTGATAGCATCTTTACTGCCTCACACAAACAAGCTGCCCGGTCAGTATGGAAGTGGTGTTTGGGCTGTTTGTGTGTGTGTGTGTGTGTGTGTGTGTGTGTGTGTGTGTGTGTGTGTGTATGTGTCAAGTTGACAACAGAGTGAAAGTTTGACTTTAGGCTGGCACTTTGGCACTGATTTTTGTGTGTGTGTGTGTGTGTGTGTGTGTGTGTGTGTGTGTGTGAAGCGCATGCATGTTTATAAGTTTATGCATGGCTGAGTTATGGATTCAGGCAGCTCCTATCTCATTCAGTCTCCATCCACAGACCTTTCTGCCTATTTTTTTTTAGGTGTTATGGGCTGAGGGGATACAAGTTGGGAAGGAAGAAGGGCAAAGTAAGAGAGAGAGAGAGAGAGAGAGAGAGAGAGAGTGTTAGCATAGTGTCAGAGTGCTGGGGAAGTAGAAGCCCTCAGCCTCTCCTTACTTTTATTGTAGAATATATGAATGTAGAGTGGAGGGTGTAATACATTGTATGTCTTTACTTCGGTGTGTGTGTTAGTAGGGAAGAGAGTGTGTAGGTACAAAAGTCTCTCTGTGGTGTCTGGCCAGCTGTGGGAGGTGAATAATAAGGAGTTGTGCCTCTCCAGCCTCCCACCATCATTACACTCATTATGCTTCTTATTGGACTGGGAGAGCTGCGAGTGTGTGTGAGAGAGAGAAAGTCAGAGGGAGAGGAAAGCATGCATGTTATACGTATGCGTATATAAGGATGCCTACTGTATGTATACACAGTAGTACCCCTATGCTAAGTGAATGGTCCAGATGTGAGATGTGAGAGTGACTAATCCTCTCCAGTGTCAACATCTTTATCTATTGTGGTCGAGTCCATGGAGAAGGAGCCCTAATGTTCCTCAAGTCTCCATGACACATCAGTTCAATTAGCAGCGCTGGCCAAAACACAATTTGTCAAACACTGACTTCTCCTTCCCTCTCTCTCTCTCTCTCTCTCTCTGTCTCCCCACCAGTCTGGGTCTATAATGAAGCCTGCTGTTGGCCAGGAGCAGGTCTCCTGGCTGCACACCAGTGCACACGTGCGCACACACACACACACACACACACACACACACACACACACACACACACACACACAATGATTAAAACGGAACAACACAAGTGTGTTCACATGTCAGCTTGCCTACACAAACACCAGGTACTTAACTTTCATTTCACAGCCCGGCTGCACAACCGAACTCCTCGCAGGTAAATAGAACAGCTCTCAGTGTCATTAAGCAGCACTGTGCGGCGTCAGTTCTGCATGGCCCATATTTGACTTACTTAAGTCTGAGAGGGGGAGTCAAGATGGCAGCTCAGCTGAGAAGAATGGCCCTGTTTGATCCTCGGATGTGAGAGATATTTGATGCACTGTACTGTATAAAGTAGGAAATGACACAGTGAATGATATCTTCTTGAAGAACGCACGTCTCTGAAGCAAGTCTTCTTTCATCTAATACTGGGAATTACAAGAGAGCACCAGCACACCATTTACAGTGCAGTTGTAGCTCTTTAAACTTTAAATTTCTCTCTTATATATTATTACAATATGAATTGTAATTGTGCCTAAACTGCTATTAAATATGCAAAACATTAGGGAAGACATGTATGTGATGTTAAATTTCACATTGCAGCATATCGACAATACTGGCGGCTGATTTATGTGTTGCACTCTAAAGCACTGCCGCCATTGCTGTGGTGGCAGAGTTCACATTAACACATTTACACAAACAGTTGAAGCAGAGGTGTTTGGGTTGACCCCCCACCCGACAGAGGAAGAGGTTAACAAGGAAAAGTTTTGTATCTTATATCCTGTATTTTAACGGTATTTGATGACTATTTTCAACATGTAACCAGTTCTACAGGATCTGCTGGACAGATTTCTTGGCAAAAGCGCTTAAAAAGTGAAATCCTTTACTTACATTACTTTTACATGCAGGTTTACAAGTGAGGTACCATGATGATGATGATATATGATATTTCCGCCTAATTAATCTATTGTTTAGGGAATTATTTCCTTGAGGTGTTCATTTGTTCCTCTAGTGTCAGGTGAGTGGCAGTAAGACGAATATGTAATGAGCACAATAAAACGTAAAATCAAAAGTAACTATGAAGCAGAGAAATTAAGACGTGTTTACTGTGATGCATTATATAAGTTGGACATGAAGTTTTCTCTGCTCAATTCTGCTTCTAAAGATAAAAAATGAGTCCTCATAGCTGATAACTTAACTGACTGTAGCAGCATTAATAATAAGGGTAAAGGGCGTCTCTTTTCTCTTTTATGCTCATGAACAACGATTCCTTCCTAATCAACTCTGCATTAACTCCTTGGTCAGTCTTGATAATCAGCATATTTGTTTCAACGTGGTATGTGAACTACATCAAAGGGGTTGATATAGAGATTTTTTTTCTATAATTTAGCTTTGAAAATGTTGTATTAATAACCCTCTTTTACGGAATACCTAACCTTTAATGAATTATGCTTGTTGCTTCACTGGAAAATATACGTTTTTCTTCCAATTTATCCAAGGTTGCCAGACTGCGCACACATCCTCTACTTTAGCAGAGTCTTTGAGTCCCCACACAGGAGAAGATGGGGTCAAGTACAGTACTCGTGGTACAGTACATCACTACCGAGTCACCAGAGCCCAGATTGTTTATTTCCTGGCCACATTTTTCCAGCTCCTCTGGGGATTCAAACCTGTAATGCAGATAAAGTGAAACGAGAGAGACAGAGCAGCACTGCATGGACCAGGGCTCAGACTGATGAAGTTGCAGTCGTGGCCTTTTGCATCAGCAAAATGAGGCTCAGAGCACCTCAGGACTAAATACTTCCACGATGATAAGACTGCTGAGGCTTAAGGCAATGACACAGGGCAACATTAGGCAGGTCTGATGGAAATTAAGCACCTAGAGAGTTTGCTCTTTTAATCATGCATGTGGTAACATTTAGTTTTTAAGGTAGCAGGGTTGCATAGAGAGTAGAGACACTTTTGTTGAAACTGAAGTGTCCTTGACCTGAATCCCTACTAGCTTCACTTGAGCTGTTCTGTATCTGACTCTGTGCTGTGAGCTCCCTGTGGAGGGGGTATAAGCGTAGAAAATGCTGCTTCAGGGATCAATAGAGACTCACAAAAAGTAACAATTGACTCGAATTTCTGCTCAGCGATTCACTTTACAGCATGTTGAGAGTGTTGACCTGAGACTGTTACCACCAACTTCAGTCCACCTTTTTATACTTTTCAAAATAAGTTGCAAAAGTTAGTATTTCCTGCAAAGTCCCCGTCTGACATCTCTGTAAAACACCAAGCAGATGTTAGCTCATCGCTGTCGATTAATGTCTGGCAAATGCCTGGAGCTGATCGCAGGTGGCTGCGGCGATATCAATCCTGACAGGTAAACATGAACACACACACACACACGTACGTACGCACAGCAGCGTCTAAGACATACACAGAGTTCGTCTTTTCAGGTCTCAGCAGGGTGTCGGGTCTCAAAAAGTAGCCGTGATGACAGAAGCTGCAACGTGTGTGTGTGTGATTTTGTGTGTGTGGTCTCCTTCTGTTTAATTAAACATGGATCTGTCCGGGGGTAGAGAACACAGACAGATGGCACATAAAAAACGAACTCCATCACACTTTTCACTTTTTTGGGGGGGCTTGATGAAATTAAAAGACCGTATTCCCATCATCCTTGATCTTCAAGAGCTGAATACAAATTTATATAATTCATTTTATTGGGAAAGAAAACAGTGTTTGAAACGCCATGCACCTTGCATGGCGTTTCAAACACTGTTTCCTTTCTTAAACACTTGAGCTTGACTTATTAGGGGCTTTACGTGCATTGAAGCAATTGTTATATATTAACAGCTGTGTCATTAAGCACCCTATCACCAGTTTGGAAATGAAAGGCAGCAAATGTGTCTTTGATCTGAGTAAATATGCAGCTATAATACGAGTTAGCCAAGCTGTCCAAATAAAGTCCTCCCCGGGAAAGAGAAGGTGTCTGTGAAATCTGCATGTAATTACAACTCTGGTGGCAGAGATGGCTCCAATTAAGTCCATGTGGCAATGTTCGAAGACAAGGACTCCATGAGGAAGCAAAACAAAACAAAAAGGGACAACAAGCTGAAGTCCAAAAATAGCAGTGAAAAGAAGTGACAAAAGGAAGAAGGAGAGGGAGTGGGTGAAATGGAGAGTATTGGGTTTATACAAGGTGCTCTTTTGACCTTTCCCCACTGACCCGGCTCAGCTCTGTCTAGTATGTCACTTCCTTGTCTGTAATCGCAATGAAACTGCCTCCTCCCCTGACACCAATAAAAACTATCTTGAACGTCTCCTGCTCAGTGAGCCTGAGCTCGTCTCCAAACATCAAAAATACCCTCAACTACAGACAGCCACAGACAGGCTTTCCCGTTTGGAGGCAGCAGTGACGAGGTGCTCGAGTTCCCTCTTGCTCGTCATTAGTTTACTTCAGTTTCTGGACTGAGTTCCTCAAGGAATGCCACTGCATTCCCAGGATGCTTCAGTGAGGATAATGGTCGCAGTGCAGTGACAGAAATAAGACAGCTGCCATCAGATGGGAATGTGTGTGAGAGAGAAAGTAGCTAGGTACACATAGCAGATGATACGGTGTGACTCCTAAATTGCTGCTTAATGGGAGGTCATTCTTTTCATTTGGGTATTCTGCAGCTACTAATGTGTCATGGGCAATTATCAGATACTATATATGCTCTTGAGGTTACAAGGTCTTGTGTGGGATGTTTCATAATGCTGGCAGTGTATTATGTAGCTTCACAACAGGCCATTACACAACCTATGGGATGTGCTTTTTTAGATAAATGTGATTTGGGTCGCTGAATGCTTTTTCAGCGTTTGGCAGAATTATTTTTTTAAAACAAATTTCATCTAAAAACACTTTAATTTTTACACAGTGAATGCCCGTGTCCTATCATTGTCATTTATTCCATATACATACAGATACAGTGAAAATGCACATATTTACATAAATGCACATGCAGTATAAAAGATGTGGTATATGTGTGTAATCCTGATTATAATTTCAATTCTAAACCCTAAATCCAAAACAAGCCATTTAAAGGATCACCCTTTTCCTTAAAACTAAATGTTTCTACCAAAATGGTAAAGAAAACCCGAAAACAAACAAAAACACACTTCAAAGATCCACAAGACCCTGACCCATATTCTTTAATCCATTTCCAAGAGGGACACGAGAAGCTACAGCTATCATGTTCATTCTCTGTGTGTGTATGTATGAGTGTGTGTGTGTGAGTGTGAAAACAGCACCAGAAATAACATGAGCATCACATAATTCTGTCAACAAGGAGAACGCTCGTATTTCAACACTTCCTTGCATCATCCGTGCTTTGGAGAAAGCTTTGTGGCAGAAAATAAGCCTATTCATATGTGGAGTGATTACTGTGTGTGTGTGTGGTATTAAATAGGTCTTGGTAATAAATCTGATGGCTGCTGCCACTGTATAAATATAGCCAGGGGATTTGGTCGTGTTAGATGTTCCGGTTTCATCACTGCTGACTGTTCATCGCATCAAATGGCTTAGGCTAAGTTCCTAAACAATGAATAGACGGAGAGAAAGACGGATATAAGGATGGTGCATGTGAGAGCTATTGTTGTGTGTGACATACCTGACCACACCCGGGACAGTCGTTGCCGTTCTCACAGGTTCTGCGTCGTGACTGGATGCCTCCGCCGCAGGGCACATTGCAGCGTTCCCATGCCGACCAGGCCGACCAGTAGACATGCGGCGGGCAGGGCAGGTGTTCATTACAGTATCTTGGAAGGAAGAGACCGCATGGGATCAGAAGGTAACTTTATTCAATGAGATAAGTCGGTTACTCTTTTCTTCAAACCCCCCTTTAGCATTTATAAGTAGCATGTAAACATTAAACAAATGGTTTACAACACACTACTGTGTAATGTAGTTGTAAGCATATATATATAAATGTTTATTTATGTATTTGTCAATGACTATAACTCATCCTGTGGACACCCCAAAGTGGAGGTTGGTGTATAAATGGTTGATGACAATATTGTAAAACACAGCTTCAATATTTTCATAGTTGTAATTGCTGACAAATATCGTACATTCATTAACTCTTAAAAGTGTGTTAAAAGATGAAGCTTTTAAACCACACAACCAGCAAACAAGAAACAACAAATAAAAGTCAGACAACCAACTATCAAGTAACAATTAATAAAATACAATCACAGCAGTCATTAAAAACATAAATAAAGCTTTCAAAGCTCCAAGGAGAATTTAACAAATCTAGCTTGAGCACAATAAGCTGTAAGCAGTTACGGAGCCAAATTAACATTCATTTGGAGTCGTGTTTCTGGCCACCTGATGACTGAAAGTCTAATATTCACAACTGCTTTTGTCTCTGCCAATTCCTGAGGGAAATATGTTGCTCAGCTAGTCGCTAACTTTGTGTTGTACAGATAGTGTACAGTGGGCTTATAAGTGCTTTTTGGTTTTGAAAACAGCTGCTGCTAGAAATGAGGTTGATGAGAGTGGTGAGACTGAACCAAAACATTAAAGTAGCAGTCTGTAAATCAAAACAATGAGCTGAAAGACCATTGTTATTATAAAAAAATGATGAAAGCTGCTTTAAGTGCTGTGTTTACTGGATTGTAAACTGTATTTAAAAGATTTAGATTTAGAAAAGAAATTAGGTAGTTTGCAAGCTTTGATAATAGAGCTTAACTTGGGTACATACAACTGGATTATGCAAAGACAGTGTCTTTTGGCTTAAAATCAAAAATGGAATAGCTACTTCATCTGACAGAGCACTACAATTATATGTGAAGGCCACTGACGACGTCACCACACTTTTGAAACCTTGCCACTGAACTGGAAGAGCTACAAAGAGTTCATACCACAAGGCAGGGGATGTCTGAAAAAGCGTGTAAACTTCACTTAAAACAAACTTCAACAAGCCCGACACGTCACTTTGATGTGGCCATGGAGTGCAGGGAGAACATGGTGCACTGCGAACCAGAACATGTGATTGAATCATGCCACCAGAGAAAAGGTCAGGGGCATATTTCTGTGCATGGCGTAATGGCCAGTGTTGCATAAATCTGCATCTAAGAAAACTCCCATCTCAAGTCTTGCAAATGCATTTTGCATAATTCATTGACACAGCCTATTAAAAAAAGCCACAAAGATGCATGCATCATCTCTAATTACATCGTTTTACAAGACAGGATTACTGCGATGTCTAAAATACTTAATTACGCAGTCCTCATTATACAATACAACGACAGACGATTGCCAGGCTTATTAGAGCCATATAATTTATTTTATAACTTTTACGCATACTATAAAATTGCTTTTATTGCCACTTTGTTGTGTTTTGGCACATGACTGCCTTTTGAGGAAAACTGAGTCTTCTTGTGCTGAAACAGCTTTAACTTTATACCCTTACTCTAGAGGCTCAGGCTATATTTCCATTGTACTATCCCCCAAAACTCTGCTATTGTTCATGGCAAATCAAAAGCTACATTCTGTACACCCTGGTTGTAAAAGTCCTTAGAGCAGTGTGTTCTTCTCCACTTTAACTAATCTGCATGCTTGTAGTGGGATGATACAGTGGGGAAGAGGAGTGTGGAGAAGTGAGGAAGAGTATGGAGTACAATCTCGCACAAGCCTGAGAGAGGGAGAAAGACGTACACACACATACACACAAACATTGATGCACACGGGCTTGTATGCAGACACAAAACACCCCTGCTGCACCACAGCACAATGAAAAACTGCTGTGATCAATATGAAGCGGATTTACAGCTTCAAAATCATCATCATACAATCATACACACTTTAATCATTTCAGACAAATCGGCGGCTTTCGTCCATCTCATCCTTTTCTCTTCTCTAAAAACACACACAGGGCTGATCGGACTAAAACGCAGCTAATTACTTGCTATAGGCTGAGTAAGCAGTGTGGACGATGTCAGTATGCTAAGGGAAATACCGACAGAAGGTTCATAAATGCAGACATTAACCAGCCAGATTTAAGCCCACAGCGCTGCTGTGCACGTCGGTTTCAGAACATTTGCTTTATCTTTAAAAGCTCTGCCGGCTGCAAACAATCAGGGCCAGACTTATGGGAAGCCTGTTGGCTATAAGACACAGAAAGGAGGTGAGAGAAGAGGTTCAGTTTTGGCCTTTGAATCTTTTCAGTTTTTTTGTAAATATGTACATATGAACTCACACTATATGCATGCATGTTTGAACATAAGTCTTGTGCGTTAATCCGGACAGGGCACTCGAGGCAACATGGGAAGAACAAAGTGAGTAGTGAGGCTTATTGCAGACGCCTAACACCTCTGAAAGGAGGCCTGTGCCCCATAAAATAAAAGCCTTTTCACAGCATTAAAAGAATCGTTCAGTGAGCAAAAGCTGATAAAGTGCCAGTCCTTTTCATGCTATGCGGATTTAGGCTTGTACTGAAGACTTTACCTATTTCACACATGGGTAACTATAAACAACAGATGTGGTGGAGGTTTTTGGACACCGTTACATGTGTTGAACATCCAATGAGAAGTTTTCCCCATTTTTTCCCCAGAACTGGCGATATACATGCCAAACTCACCTGGATATGCTCATATTAAACACACAAACATTTTCTAGCTTCCCTATCCTATCTATTTCTCCCTCAGGCAGCCTCAGACTGACACAGCATAATTCATATGTTAACACATTTTCTCTCTCTCTATCTCTCACACACACTCACACACATACACACACACACACACACACACACACAAAGAGTTCTCTCCTCTCACACCTCCCTTACAAAGATCCTTTTCCAGCCCTCACAGCTGGCCCCTAACTGGCCTAAGGTGTTTTAAATAGCTGAGCAGAGCAAGTACTGAGAGCAGGAAGGGGAGATGAAACAAAGGAGATTAAAGCTGAGAGAAAGAAAGAGAGGGGGTGGCAAAACCTGCTTCTGGCCTCATGTGGTCCTCAGTGCCAGCCAGCGGTGTTTTGGTGTGGTTCGTGAGAAAATGGGCTGTGCCGATCACTCCACATATTTTCCTCAGAGATCCAGGTGGAGCAGTACTTGAGAAAAGGACTGCTCCACCTGGACTGGAGCATCAATGAGTGAGAAAAGGGAAGGTGGGAGGTTAGAGGAGGAAGAGAGGAAATGAAAAAGTGCAGAAAAAGGAGGAAAAAAAGGATGTAATATAAGGTTTATCCTTGAAGGCCATATCCAATTACTATCCATCGCAATGCTGTTTCTGTTGCCATAGTAACGATTGGTAACAATTTATTTCCCCATTTTCCTTCCCTGTAGCCTCTGAACTGTATTTATTTGCGCTTTTTCTGCCTCCACGTCTGGTTAACAACAGGAGTTGGATGAAAAACAACAGCATGATGCCTCACTGGGTAACACTATGCACACACAGGAAGTAGGCCTCAGTTCATTAAGAAACACCAGTCTCTATTAAGATGGAATTGAAATAATGTAATATAGCCACTGTCGTCTAATTTTCAAACACCATGGAAGCTGTCATAGCTTTCCTCAGTTGTTTTCAGATTCGGCAACTTAACTAAAGTTTGACATAACCTGAACAAATTGAGAGGCAAATAATACGTTGACTTTAAGGAATACTCATCTATACCTGGGTTGCTTTGTGTATCTCTTTGTGCTTCACATACTTTCTCCTTGAAAAACAGATTTATTTTCAGGCCTTGAAGGTTGCTTAGAAACCACACAAACATCTTTAAAAAGGCGATTATTCTATGCCAAAGCGTCCAGAGCTTCAAAACGCAGACTTGGTCTGTGTGTGAAAGCCAGATAATTACCCGAACACAGGCCTATCCCACTCATTCCTTAATTGGCTGTCACAAAGTTGGACAGAAGTGAGGAAAAAAAGAAAAGAAAAAGTCACCGTCAAAGTCTAACTGCAGGTTGCAAATTATGGAACAAAATGGCTTCTTTTCAGCACAGAAATCCAAACATCAGGTACAACATGTATTTGCTTTAATCAGTACATGTGAATGAATGTATAAGCCTTTAAGTGTGTATGTTTATGTCATACCTCTCCTCGCGGTTCTGGCCCACACACACTCGTCCACCGTGGCGAGGGGTCGGGTTGCTGCAGGAGCGCTGACGGACCTGGAAGCCGATGCCGCAGCTGGTGCTGCAGGGAGACCAGGAAGTCCAGGGAGTCCATGCTCCGTTTCTATGGAGACACACAGAGTAACATCAATCAAAGATACTTTGGCCACTGATGGAGAGGTGATGGTAGCTGGAAGAACACAACAACAAAATTATAGCAAGAAGATATTAATGATTAAATCACATGAATCTCCAGTTGATCCCACCATAAGATATGTATTTCTGTGTAGAAGAACAATATGGAATATATTTGGAAACTGAGCTGTGATATATGTTTTACGGAATTTGATGGTGTAGAATATTATGAATAAGAACATATAGCTATTTTTGAACAATTAATAGTTCAAGTGATGAATAAAGACAATAGTCAAAGCATTTCTGTCGTAGAGCACAGACGCATTTTTCTGTTTCTGTTTCGTCTTTGGGTTTTTACTGTTAAAGACTATCAACAACAATCAACACTTTTTAATAACTGACACTGAATATGCAACACGCACCAATTATCTGTGCGTGGATTTCTGACGAGTAGGTGTGAAGATGCAGGAAATTCATTAACAAATTTCGTAATTATATCCACCCCCTTACCTCTCCATCATCCTTTCCATATGGAGATACGTACATGCACATTCATAGGCCGTTGTAAAAGACAGAAGAAAGATTGACAGATGAGTGGTGGTGTATCTATATCACCATATAAGAATGTACCTGGAGCAGTTGGCGACCTCCACACTGATGCCATGGCACTGCTGGCCACCACACTGAGGGGCGGGGTTATCACAGGCTCGTGTCCGACACAGACAGGACCCCGCACTGCCTCCATCATTATGGCTACATGTGGACCAGCCTGACCAAGCACCGAAGCCTCCATCGACTGTCACATTACGAATCTGTTAGCAATGAAAAGGGCCAAAAATAAAACATTTAAGAGTAATGGGTTTTCTCAGAAACTGGTCACTGCATTAGACTAATGCCCTCAGGGATGTGTTGCTACGGGAAACGCATCCCATGGCTACGGTGGATGCAAACAGAAATAAATTTTCCTCAAATAGATGCAAAAATAACTGCATTACATCATCTATAGCACATCCAAAATTGTGCAGTTACACAGACAAAAATGTGCTGTAAACATGAGGAAGATATATGAAAATTGTCTCAGGATATGATGAGATTCCAGAATAGCGAGACAGCTTCAGAGCGGCAAATCAATGCTGTGAATGGACACATTCGAAGGACAGAAATATGAGGAAATAAAAGTGGCAGCACAAATAGATATCTGAAGCAAAACAGAATGAAACAGGAAGGCTGTGATATTACAGGAGCCATGAGTTACGAGTGATGTCCTCTATATACGAGCTAAATACAAAAAAATGCATCAGTGTGAGATTCAGAGCTGCAGATGATATGAGCCATGTCGCTGCTACATTTCAGGGTGATTTAAAAATGCAAAGAGCACTCTCAAACGGGGAGAGAAGAGAGCGTGATCATCAGCTGCTTTGGCAGATGCAAAAATAACGTCTGCCCTCCGCTCTTATTGGTAATTGAACTCTGCCGTGAGCCTAAACGGGCGATGCTTGGCCAAGACGGACAACATTTGCATCAATGGGCTGCCTAGAAAGTAAACAACTAGAAAGAGACAGGCAATGTCGCATCTCTTCCACCAATCATTTACAGCTGAGCGTGGAAATAATATGGTACACGAATATATGACATTATCTATTTCATGCTGTGTATTTCTCCCTAAAAGATAAACATAAATAAAGAAATGTGTAGTTTCTTTCATTAAAATAGGAAAACAGAAGGGACACCAGAAACAGGATGACAGATCAATTCTGAAGGATGATGAAAAGAACTCATGTTTAATGTGGATTATAAAAGAAGTTATTTCTTTTTCACAGGCTGAAATGACCACAGTTGTCTCTTTTTTTATTCTATAGAATACACTAAGATCATGTTTTTAGAGTGGTGTAGAGTTAGCGTTGATTAAAATTATTTTTAGACAAAGTGGGCTCCTTACAAGAAACATTTATTAAGTAGAAATTTCCATTTTACCTGAGTAAATAAGACTAAGACTTGAACCTTCCCTAAAACCGCAGAGAAACTAATTTTTGCTTGTCTCCATATAGATGTAGGATTGTGGTGCCAGATGGCGTTTGTGAATAGGTTGGTAAAGCGTATCTCCTGTCTGCCTACACAAGGCAACTCAGTATGCAAACCCTTGACTGGCCTCCAGCTACAGACTTCCAGAAATCCTGCCAGTTTAGCCTTTTTTCCAAAACTGTTAATTGACTCACAGGGAGTGAAACACTAACTGTGATAAAAGACAACTTCTTGTTTTTCAGTTTGGGGTTCGTCTTGGCATCGAATTGTCGCAAAAGCAGACAATTTTTCCATTCTGGTCTGGCTTCACAAGCCCCATTGTATAGCCATTTCTCTCTGCCAGCATACAAGGTGATTAATGCCAAAGTTCACTCTAAATGGATTGGACCTGGTTAGACCAAGGTTAAGTGAGTAAATACATATTCCAATCCTGGTGTGGGCAGTGATATGTGGCCAAATGAAAATACATTTGGTGGCTACACTGCTGCTGGAAACGTAGATATTATCTTTGCTCAAATCCTGCGTTTAAAGTAATAGTTTAGAGACGGTTAGCTTAGCTTAGCATTAAGACTGGAAAACAGGGTGAAACACCTACCAGCACCTCTAAGACTCACTAATTAACATATTGTATGCTTAACATTGTTTGTTTCATCTGTAAAAAAACTGTGTAAAAACGTTTGATGTGTATTATTTGATACTAATCATAAAAGTAGTCTTTTCAGAAAATGATATGCAGTACAAAGTTGCCATGTATGCAATGTTCCAGGTAAACAACTAGCAGACGTTGGGGTCCCATAAAGATAAGATGTGTTCCAGGAACACAACTAGCAGATGTTGGGGTCCCATAAAGATAAGATGTATTGTTGTTTAGTGGTCTTCTTTGGTATGTGAAAGGTCATTCTGAGAGGTCTCTTTTCCTGACCCCTCGACAGGAAACAGAACTTTACAGACTCATGTTTTGTAGTAGAACCCCATGTATGCTTAAAGGTATAAAAGACGAGCTTGAACAGTGTTCAGGGCAGCAGTACTGATTCGGCTACGGGTGCTGTACAGGTCAAGATGCGCATGCCTGTTGATCCTGATCTTTGATGCAAATAAAGAATATTATGTGAAAAGTCAGTATCAGCGGAGTTTCCTTCCATCATCGAATCATCGTCTACATCTGGGGAATGAAGAAGAAATTGACGACACGTTTTATATGAGCAGTGACTTCCTGGCCTCTGCTAAACATGTAACATGCCAATAAATGAGCTTTAGAGGTCCTGGTTGGTGGATTTTTTTTTATCAGAGCCAGGCTAGCTGTTCCCCCGGTCTCCAGTCTTTATGCTAAGCTAAGCTAATGTTTCCTGGCTCCACCTTCACATTCACTGTACAGACATGAGAGTGGTATCGATCTTCTCATGGCAGTACAGCTAAGCTAGTTTCAGGCTGAGATAGCTGAAATTAAAGTATGACAATATTTGATGGTAATGACTATAGAAATACTCTGATTCTCACTCTCCAGCATAAGAAAAAAATGTTGAGTTGCAGCCAATAGTGACTTGGCGAAATTATAATGTGTGTGCCCATATGCATGCATGACTGTGTGTGTCCATGTATATATCTGAATGCATATGTGGATGCAGTGTTGGCCAATTTTCTGCCAGAGCTCTAGCTGACAGATGCCACTGGGCGCTCAGGGGCTCGAGTGCCAAATAGTCCTCTGAACACGGAGCCACATAAAAGGGTACGGATGCACACAGCACTCTCCGCTGTGACTGGCTTGAAAATGATGTCTGCGAACCGCTGAAAAATAAGGCAGAGCCGTGCTGAAATTGATAGGCTTACCGCCTCCTAATACTGCTCCCAAATTTGGTGCACGTTAAAATAAATGGAAGAGCTGTTTTGCTAATGAACAAGCAGTCAGAGGTGAATGATTGAGGCAGCGCTGTAGTTCATTCCCAGGGCACACGTCGCTCCCTTAAAGTCAAGTTTCTCGGTCCCAAGATGCCCCTCTTTGGCGAGGATATGTTTCTAAGGCTGGGTTTAGGGGCTGCTGCTTGTGAGTTGTATGTATAGAATACAGAGCAGGCTGTAGCTTTCAGAGGAGAGGAGCGCAGATGAATTTGAGTATTAAATTCACGTGGAGAGGAGAGCGAGCATGGAGACGTAAGGAGAATTGCCACCAGAATTTTCCACCAACTTTAAAGTTTCAAAGTAGAGACAGCAAAGGAAGCAATACCAAGCAAGTGAACTACAATGAGGTATGTGTAGCTCAGTGATACTCACCGGGCATTTTGTGATGCTCTGCTCCCATTGGCTCATTCTGACACTTTCCTCCAGGGTGGTGCATTTCTTCAACAACAGGTCCCAACCACAGTACGGGTCCCTGGCCCCCACGCACGCCCTGGGAGGACAAAGAGAATAAAGTTAACTTTTAATGGGTTTTTATTAACTTGTCCGCATTGTGACAGGATATGAAATCAAACATCAGGTTGAGATGTAAAGAAAAGAAAGGAGATTATGGAGGACGTTGGAAGATAAGGTGATGGGGTAGAAAATGATGGATGGAAAAATTGGAAATGTGGAGAGATAAGATGGGAGAGGAAGGTAGGGGAGAAAGTGGCAGAGGAGAGGAGGGGTAAACAGGAAAGAAGAGATTGGGAGAAAGCAAGAGAGGAGTGTAGAGGCTGAAAATTAACATAGAAGAGAGGGAGGAGAGACGCTGCTCAAGTGAGAAGAGGAGAGAGATAAGAAAGGCAGGACAAAAATGTTAATTTTGTTTATTTATGAAAGTAAGAGTATTGCGATGCTTCACAATACTTACATCGTATCAGCATACTAAAATTATGCCTTAACACAATGTGCTGACTGATTTCTCTGGTAATCTTCAGCCAAACACTGGGATTATAGTTTTGCGTCCGCATACACAGACGCACACACATGCGTTTTTGACTCAAATAGCTTATCAGCCCAACAAATATTCACTGTGAGGATACTGTAGCAAAGATAGCCGAATCTGTCTCTGCCGTATCTCCTTCAGGTGGTTTATTGAGGGCAATAAAAAAGCCTGATGTTACTCTTTTCATGCAAATACGAGTCTGCGGTGACAGCACAATGACATATCTCGGAGACAAAAGCATCAATGCAGCGTGACATGCCCCGAGTGAAATGTAACCAAAGTTGTCCGTGGGTTTCATAACAATGAACTGAGCGCAGACAAAAACACAAGTGCGCTTACGCAAGGACACAAGATCATATGCATCCATCCGTACGAAAATGCAGAAAGGCAAACACTCTTAACGAACACACAAGGTCGCTGACGTAGCGTCTGGGTGGCTAACAAAAAGCAGCGAGTTACGGACTGTTCGGACAAGGATATCATGGGTGACGACAGCAGTACAAAATGAAAGGGAGACAGAACAAGCTAATACCTGTCTTTCAGAGGGCCTTAAGGGCTTTGCACCCATCAGTGAGCCAAACAGAGAGACTACCTTCTAATATTTCAAACAGGTGAACCTCAAAGAAATGTCAGTGATGAACCCAGTAACTCTCATGTAATGTAGCTGCCAGTCTGCGTGCATGATTTTATTTCTTTTATCTGTTTAGTTTTTTCTCTCACACTCTCTCAAAAAAAGGGGAAAAAAGCTGTGAAAGAGGTGATGAAGTGCCATAATGGCTGCAGCATATATCACATAGCCACAGCTGTAACATGAGGCCTCAGCTCTTCACTGTATTCCAGTAACAGCTCATTGTGTGAGAGATAAGGAATGCAGGTGTGATTCCTTTCTGCGCATGATGATGGATGGGACCCAAATCTTATGATGAGTCTTAACACCCCGGCCTCTGTCTCTGGGTTTTCTTTGCTATATTTATGCCTTGATGGAGCGTCTTCCAGATAGACAGAAGCTCAATACAGTATATCTGCTAAACACACACACACACACACACACAGCTCCATGACAACAAGAGGAAGACAGCGAGACAGACAGAGGGCAGCTGTGGGCACCTCCAGTGGCTCAGACAAAAGCTGATTTACAGGGTTTTAAATCTCAGCAAAGGCCCCTGACCAGCACACAGGCCTGGCCCTCTCAGATAAAGAGCATCTAATGAAAGAGGGAGCTTTAAAACTTCATTGTGTGCATATTTGCTTTTGACAGTTTCTGTTGAGATTAATGGTTTGTGCATGTACTCACTCTCGGCTCTTGTGATAGCTGCATCTCTTGAGCGGGATCTTGATGACCTGGTCTCTTACACCCACATAAAGCTCGCTGCGGCTATGCAGGATCAGCAGGCTTCGGATCGGCTGCCTCTTCCTCAGAGGGAACAACTCGATCTCCTCCAACAGGCAGCTTCCCGTGGACTGATTGAGAGGGGAGAGCACTTTCCTGATAGTACCATAATCTGGAAGAGAAAGAGGGAAGGGGGGGAGAGGATTTGGTCACAAAGAGGAAGGAGGGTGTTTATCTGCTCGAGAAAAGGTAAAGTTGTGGAGAGCAAAGGAGAGAAGCGGTATGAATAGAGGGAAAGACAACATAACATATATCCAGGATGAGCAAAACTGCACACAAGTCGATGTGAACTCGGTGTGAACCACACAACAATCAGAGAGCCTCTGAAATAAGACTGTCAAAAAGACTGGTGGTGGCTGGTGTGCCAAGCTTGGTTATGCCATCAACATGCAGTGCTGTGGGTGCAACCGGGGAATCGGTATGGCACCTGAATACATGATATCTGGCCTACTTTTCTTTGGGGGGATATTCCAGTGGAGGAAAACACTTTGTAGTTTTGAGAGAGAAGAGTGTGGAAATCCATGTCATTGTGAATACGTCCTGACCTTTATGTTATGTAAGGTAGGCACCGTGAGATGAAGTTAGGGGCACATTTTCTTTTGGGAGAGCTAAAACAAACATCATCTATTATACATGAAATCCCCTGGGTGATGAAAAAGTAATTAGGTGCACAGTGATGCCAAGGGAAGAGGGGTGAATTGCTAATAGATAGTTTCAAAGTAAGGAGTGTAAAAGTGAAGTATTGCCCCAAGCAGTGTGGGGCAGTAACGCATTACTTGGTAACGTGTTGCAGTGATCTGAACACTATTTTAAATACGAGTAGTGTAATCCCAGTAACGCTTCATTACTTCAACAATTTGGGGGAGGGTCGATATCAGTTTGGTCTCTGTGTGTTCAGTGAATAAACTCGTCCGGTACGTGTTAGCTTGGCGGGGAGGAAGCTAGCCACTGCCGAAAGAGGCTCCTGGTAACTCCACAGTTGTTGTTGTGTGCTGTTAGCAACCTTGCTACATTCAGAAGGCGCTTGGTTTTGTTCACCGTTGGAGGGTGTGTGAGCCTCGAAGCTTAACTATGAGGACAGGACTTCTGGAGAGCTGAGTGCTAACCATGGCTAACATTAAGCTAACTGTTGATGCTCAGTTACAACCTCCAAAATGTAGTCTGGATGCTTGTTAAACCATATATCAGTTATCGTATTACTCTTGTGCTTACATATACATATAATATAACATTACATTATATATACAATATAATATAATAATAATATAATAGATGTTATATAAGTCTCATTCTCTATCATACTATGCCACATATGGTGTGTGACGTTATATACTATACTTTGCTGACTTGCTGCTATAAATCACACCACTATGTCACTTGCTTAGACAGTACTGCACCACTGGTTGTGGGTATGTAATTGCTTGCCTTGTAACTTTGCTGTTGTGTAGTTTTAATTTTATTTTCTATTCTTTTTTTTTAAGTTGTATTTTACTTTTTATTACTTTATATAAGTTTCTCTATGCATTTATACTTCTCTGTCTTTGTGCTGCTGCAACACCCAAATTTCCCCCCTGGGAATCAATAAAGGCTTATCTTTTCTTATAATGTCTGCTTTTCTAATTCTGCATGTGTTGAAATAATTACTTTTGCTGTTGATTAATTACAAAAGTAATGCAACTCAATTAGTGATATGTAATGAGAATTGCCCAACACTGGCCCCAAGTTTGTTTTCTTTTTTTTCTAAAGGCCTGTATCTTCACTAACTCTCAGCTCCACAACTGATTAAAAAATGGTTACTTCAGTGAACCAGGAACTTAAAAAAAATCTTTTGCTTTTAACTCAATTCTGTTCACGTTAATTGCAAGAGAAAAAATACTGCTGCAGGGCTAAAATCACTAACGAGGGCTGAATAACAAAAGGTGTGAAATCTGCTGCAAGCCACATGTTTGAATAAAACACCTTGACATACTCTATTTGGACCCCCAGTTGGAGCTTTCAGGTTTTCCACAATGGCCCCAATCAGCAGAGTGCGATTAAGTATTAATAATAGCATGTGATTAGGTAAAATATGTGCGCTACCCAATGGCCTTGGCAGTGTTTCAGATGTTTTCATTAGCGTCTGGTTAGTGTCTGGGGAACTTGCAGTGTGGGCAGCTCTGGTTCGACGCTACATTGATCACAGTACCATGCAAACAATGAGAGGGGAGTTTTTGAGGGAGATGCCAAGCACAGAGCCGGTGAACTGGAACAGGTTGTGCGTGTGTGTGTGTGCTTGCATGTGTGATATCCTAAAATAACACTGACGCTACAACAGGAAGATCATGTTGACATTTCCCAATGGGCTTATGGTACATTAGCACAGTGAGGTGGGTCACTACGTCCAAATTCTGTTCAGTACACCCGGTCATAATCCATATTGTCTGTTATATCATAATACGGAACAGACACCAAACGCTGGTGTGTGTCTGGGGTCTTGCTGATACTGTTTGCCAAGTCTACATCATGCATTGTCACACCAGTATGATCAAACAGTCTACTGATAAGCAGGCAGCGCCATGCAGTTCAGAAAGGGAAATCGTGGAAGGGTTAAATCAGAGCTGTATGTGTTTGTTATTAATCACCCGTCTGTCGGGGTTGACACATGGCTGTTGGCTCTTTCATGGTGTCTCCGATCTCGTAGTGAGAGATTGCATGGGAGTGATGTGTGGTGTGTATGTGTGTGTGTTCTGTCAGTGCATATGGAGGACATATGGAGGTAAAGAATGATCAAACCTGTGTCAGAAGACTAAGCTTTGATGTCTCCTCAGAACTACACATCTATTGCTTTCATTATTCTTCTTGCAGGCCTTTTTTTCCTCACGCTTGAAGTGCATTTCAAGGGCTAAAAGCTCCGGAACTTGGTGTAATATTTGAAATATTCTATAACAATCAATACTCGTGACGATATAAGCATCAATTAAAGCTTGAGTTTGGTAAGCTAGGTTAGGTATTATTTAAGAGTTTAACACTGCTAAAACTATGCTAATCTGCTTCTCCAACTCTGTGTCGGTGTGATTTGACAAGGTAGGCAAACAACCCCACGACTGTCATTACATTTTGAATCCAATATGGCTAAATCCTGATTGGCATCAGTGACATCAGCTTTTTCGCCGACATTAAACCCGACAAAAATACAGAAATCTCTCCTGTGAAATGTCCAAAAACAATGTGTTTATGTCAGACCCCATCGCTCATATTAAGAAGGTGATTGAGAATATATGTTTTCAGGGTCATTAAGAAGGCACAAAGACACACGCAAGCACCCCCCAAAAACATGGCATTGAATAGAAAAAGATACAGTAAAATGTACAGTATGTAGACAGAAATACTGTACATGTATGAAAACAGAACAAAACATGAACTCATGCAGAGAAACAGTCAAACACACAGTGCCAAGAACCCACCAGTAGCCAAGTATATGATGTGAAACAGCATGTCTTTCCCCTGCACCACGTCCACTGCCACGTGAGTGAAGCGCACGTTGTCCTCCATGAAGTAGGGCACTGGAACCACGGGTTGGACCACCTCATGCATCAGCAAAAACTTCTGAGCGTCCTGCAGGTTTCTTTCAGTCAGTTTCACGTAGGAGCCGGAGTCAATGGTGCCGCACTATGGAGGTGGGGAAGGCAGAAAGGAAAAGTTTGACTGACTACATTAATAAAAGCCAAGCTCTTTGGGATGGCAAGCTACATTAATAAAAGTTTTTTTTGTCCAGAAGTACCGCCAGAGATGGGAAAAGAGAGGGATTGAATGATTAAATGAACAGGGCTTTAAAGTCGATTGCCACCTGATTGTGATGGTTTTCTATCCTCACAACCTTAAGGCTTTGTAGTCAATATACCGCGGCTGATGGAAGAAGACCCAATGAATGTTTGACTGAGCAAGTAGTTATCTCTTTTATTAGATTCTTCCTCATATGCATATATATTGCTGGTGAGTTTCTGATTACCTCAAAAATAAGCTAATATCTTAAAAATGTTTTCATCTTCAAAACGTCATTATTGCTATTAATAATATAACAGAAAAAAAATGCCTCCTCTAAATGCTTCAACAAAAGCCTCCCCAAAAAATAAAGCATCAACATGACTTGCACACAAAATGTGAGGACCTGCCACAGCACTTGGTTATAATATGAAATATGTAATATGAAAGACATTTCCCCAAGTTCATTCATTAAAAGCAGTTCAATAAAGTGAACTGTCTCCACATGGGACATAAAGAGGGAAATATTAAAGAGTAAAAAGTACTTTTGTGATACTGGAGGTTGCAAAACATACATTTAATAAAATGTGTTAATTTCTTTAGTTTTGAAGACATTACTTTTAACTATGGTTCTTTTTTTCTGGGAAACAAAATAATAAATGATCTTTGGCGTTTGTAAATATTGCTTTCCAAGCTGAAAGAGGTTCGAACCAGCATTATATAGAATATTATACACTGCTATCAGAGGCATGCTGTATTATCATGGCCCATTATAGCAATAATAGCCAAAAAACAACTGCATGGAATATACAGTATATTTTTTTGCAGCATGTTGTCGCTGTCCAGTGAAAACCATGTATTTCCAAATTTGGTGATTTTTTAGTTTTTTTTTTAATGAACTGTGAAGGATTAAGTGTGTGTTTAATGTGTCTCCTACTTCTGAGACTTCCGTCACAAAGCTGAAAACAGGGACGTTTCTCTTGATGTTTCAGTTGATGTTTTGGAGATACATGGTTTTCACAGGACCGTGACAATACTTGTGGTTTTTAATGTAATGTCTTTTTTCCATCAAGCAGAACTGGAAAAGGCGAGGCATAAAGCTAGTCCAGCTGAGGCAGAGCTGGATCAGTAAAGCTAACCATGCATGTCCTTCTCTGTAAAAGAGGTCCCAGGCTGGGGTCAGGATTGTGGATTGAGGCCCCATCCACAAAGAATAGGCCTACTCCAGAGAAAACAAAAATAAGCCGTGCTCGACAATTACACTAACCCAAATGACTGGTACTGTTTTTGTTTTGAACATAGTATCGCAGATGCACTGCACTGCATTTGCTCCAGGCTAATGGTACACAGCCTCATCGTACTTAGCTGAGACTGGACTTTGGGTGGCGATTAGTTCCTGCTCACTGGCTACAGTAGCAACAGCATGGACACCTTATACAGATCAATTCCTGGCCTTCCCTGGGCTGACAGATGAGAATCATGGTGGGCTTCCCCGGGATGGGCAACGGATCAGTGCCCTCGCCACATCAGGAAATGGGAAATGAAAGCCCTGAAGGACAGGGAAATGCAACACTGCGTGTGTTCGTGCTTGTGTGCCTCGAATGTGTAGCGTGTGTGTGTGTGTGGTGTGAGCTATATAATAACATATGTCTACCATTTCCTTTCATGGTTTGTCCTTGCATTGCGTGCATGCGTGTGGATCCCAAAGTGTCTCAGTGTTTGCGTGATTGCTTTACTGCCACAGCGAGACAAAGTTAGGCGCTGACCAGCGAGGGTCTATGACATCAGTGAATGTACAGAGAGATGGATGTGGTGATTTCCTCAGTGAAGTCAAGGTGAGGGACAGAACCGTCATTTGGCTGAGGGCCCATCCAACACTCAGCTGTCCCGCTCATCATCAGCGCTCTGTGCTCTGCCAGGATGATAAGTGCCACTGAGAAATACGGTTGTATTACAGCATGTTTTTGCCAAATGGGCTTTTGTTTAAATGCGTCCCACCTTATTTAAAATGTCAGCATCCCAGTAAGATCTGATTTTTATATTTTGTCAGTTTTTGGCTCCAAATGATCATGCGTAATGTTGAAAGGAAAGCACAGAAAACTGACACCTCTTTTTTGTGACACAGGATAACAGAACTTTCCATCAGCATTTGGCTCAGAGTCTAATTTAACATGTGGAGTTTAACAATGATGCGTTTTTATAGTAAGCAATTACAGTGTGACAGAAAACCTATACAACACAGAGACGGTATTAGCTCCTAACGCCCTACAAACATGACTCATAGCCTGAATAAACCCAGCAGGATCAATCCGCGTGGTTCAAATAAATGGAGGGATTTTCTCTGCAGACAGACAGGGAATTAAGCTCTCAATCAATGACCAGTGTGCGTGTGGAGTGATGAGTTCACGGTCATAATTATCCCTATTTGGCAGCAATCTACAACCCTCTATTTTTGTGGGCGTATTTGTGTACAGTAGATACTACGTGGCCAGTGGCTTTCATAGGTGCTAGTCTCCCGTAGGTGTATGTTTGTGCATGTACATGTGTGTAGGTGTGTGCGCACAAAGGGCTGGTGGGAAAAAAATCCTGCGCTCGTAAATCTAATCCTCCAACATTGACAAATGCTTGATGAAGATGTCACTGAAACCTAGATAAAGTGTGCATCGGTCCAGCGGTGAGGACCAGCTATTGTGCCGAAGCTTAAGTGGAGGGATGCGGATGGAGAGGAAGAAGTGATCCTGGTTTATCCTTCAGGAACATAAAACCTCATAAAAGTCTATGGTATATAGAAACCCCTCTGTGATGTACCTACAGTATGCTGAACAGGATACATCTGTGGTCACCACTGACCAGATAGAGGAAATTGGTTTTCTTGAAGGTAAGTGAATTTCAGACATGTGAAGGCATGAAGCTTTCTAGGTTACAGATTCATGTGTATGTGTTTTCCTTAGCAAACTGTGATAGCTAGCACTTTTTCTGCATGAGCATTTCATCCACTTTTTGTCTGCATGAGCATGCCATTATAGATAATGTGTGTGCAACCTCTCGATAGCAGGCATTGCGAATGCTCATGCATCTGCCGGCCTGATGGAAACATGATCGAGGGCCCGTGATGGGAAGCATGTGTGGAAGTGAGGCGTGCGTCACTCATTGGCAGCCAGACCTCAGAGGGAATTCAATCCCTCACGGAGAGACGCGTGGATTAGCTCCCTCACTATCTGCTAAGCCTCCGCTAGAACTGAGAGCCACTTCTGCTAATAAAACATTCCCTCTGGGTCATCAGTATGGAGCAGCACCTAAACACGGGGATAAGGTGCCCTGGCACTGCTTGGTTTCCCCCTCCGAGTTTTAGGACGGAGTATAAACAAAGTGCCACTTGTGCAAAACAAGGACAGTTCATTAAAAAGGGACTACAGTTCACAGAACGAGGCTATGAAACATTTTAAAGGAATGATTGCGCCATTGTAAAAATCACTGGATTTTATAACGAGCAGTCGTAATGTGCATGAGCAGGGGGAGGGATGATTGAAAGAGAGAGGAAATTAATGAGAGTGAAGAGCTTGCTGGGACTCTAAGGCAGGCTCATCAGAGTGAACACACATTTATTTATCAGGACACACACATATACACACCACATGCATACATTTCCTCAGGCACGCACCCAGCCACACATATTGTTTGGCTGATTGGGCAGTGTGTTGGGTCTAAACCACCTCAAGCATGAACAAATGATCATTAAGGATTAGCTCTGAACTTTAACTCACATGCACACATCATGAACAGCCTTAGTGAACATGCTAGTGGCGATAGCGATGCCGTTGTTGGTGTGCTGGTCGATCCAAGATTTCCAGAATGAAATATCTCTGCCATGACGTTTTGTAAAGACATTTATGGAGGATGAATCTGACTGACTTTAGCGATCCCCTGACTTTTCCTTTGGTGCCAACAGTAGGTTGACATTTTAGTTTTTTACTGAAATGCAAAACGTGAAACAACAACTAGGGATGGATTGCCACGGTCCCCCTCAGAATGAATTGGAGTAACTTTATTGATCCCCTCACTTTTCCTCCATCTGCATCATCATGTCAAAATTTCAGTTTGTCCTGTGCTTTGGTTGGACATTCCCATCAGCCTCAGCTGTAATTTGTGTTTAGTGATGATTAGCAAACGGTAGCATGCTAAAACACTAAACTAAGATAGCAAACATGGTAAACATTACACATGCTAAACGTCAGCATGTTGCCATTTTGAGCATGTTAGCATGTTGACGTTAGCATTTAGCTCAAAGCACACTGCCTCACAATGCTGCTAGCATGGCTGTAGACTCTTGTTTAAAAGTTTTTGGTGTCTCACAAAAACAGACCAGGGCTCTTCTGTAGAATTTTGTTACCTGAAAGTCTGGGTTGGGGTTGGGGTAGGGCAGCCACGCTGACCGTGAGTTTTCCTGGTACTTGAATGGCCCGTTGAAAACCTGTGATATGGCACTGAGATTGAAGGCACACACCGCAGATGCAGCAATGCTGTTTCTGAATGTCAGGAACAGAAAAAAAGGAGAAGAGAGACCCAACAAAGGGATGGAGGGGATGATGGATGAGAGAGGGAGAAACAGGGGGAAAGGAATTTAGAAAAGGACACCGTAGCACTAGCAGAAAACTCTGTTCAGATCTTGTTGGTATTTGTAAAGCTCACCTCTGTATGTTTGTTGCTCTCAGCCAACAAAACAAATCAAACACCGGGCAGACAGACGCAGACGTAAGTGATCGTCATTATTGGATTATAAATCTAGCAATAGGACACAATTAAGCTGTTCGGCTTGTCTGATTAACTGTATAGATCTCGGGTCTGAAATACAGCTTTGACTTTTTAAGCTGTCAGTTTCAACAAGTACCGTTCTCCTCCCTCCGAAGAGAAAGTAAAGAATGAGAGTATTAACTCTCAACTCAAACTGCGAGACTTGGGCGATGTGAATTATAATCCAATGCGGCTGTTCATTAAACTCTGTGCCTGCAGGGGGAAATGTTTCCAATACCCTTCAAAAGACTTCTTTTTCAGCAATGTGAAGGCATTGACCATAAAGAATAGATTACTCAGCTTTTAATAATGGTCTGTGCGTGCGTGTGTGCAGGCATGTGTGTGTGCTTGTGAGTAGGAGAAAATAAAAAAAAAGAAGAAAGATGGAGAGACAACAAGAGGAAAGGGTGTTTGTGAAAATAGAAAATAATAGTTTTCATCCATGGATGCATCCTATCTCTTACATCCCCCATGTGCATGATACTGTGTGCACTCTTAATACGTGATGATAAGCTTCTTTCATGGGATTTAAATGTGCGATGTTGCTGAAATAAGTGATCCTGTTTGTAGCTGGTTTGAGTTTATTAATTAAACATCGTAAATTAAGTTAATTTACGATGCACTTGGCCACATAAACATCATTGTCATATATCACTCAATTTTATATAGTCAGCGTGCATGGTACAAAAAGGTCACATGCCAAGTTAATGCAGATGCAGTCGAAGTGTGTTTGTTTACACAAATGACAATGTGATGCCAAATACACTGAATTATGCATGAAGCTATTCTGTGGGTGTGTTAAAAACAACAAAGAATAAAAGAAAAATCTGATGATATGTGTTGGTATTTTTCATCTGACATCAAGATGCTGTGAGCCTGATGTTACTTTGATTCATCCTTCACAATGCAAATTAAGAAGACTATCAAATATTCCAATGGAAATGGGGTGGTTGTGGAAAATAACTGAGACTTTTTGAATCAAACGATAATTTGATAATTGACTTAATCTGATTATTTACAAAGGCTGGATTTCTTTCAAAGAAGTTGTATGAAAATTGCAATAGAAAATGTGTGAAAAATGTGCAAACAAATCACTCATGGCAGAAAGGAAAAGCAATTTGTCAACAAATGAATTTTGCAAATGCAAAATTGAAATGCGTTTGTTGAATAACTAATAACATATGAAAGTTAAAATGGAAACATACTGTTTAATATAAACAATAAAGCATAAATCAAACCTCTGTCTTGCTCGTTGAAGTTTGTAGCTAAGCAGCTAAACAGGGTTATATTAGAATGAAGTAAGGACAAATCTTAGCCTAGACCTTTATCATCAATACAAGAACGCTGTTTTTATTAGATATCCATATCATGTATGTAGCCATCAAGCGCACATTTAAGACACCTTTTAAAGGGTTCTTGTTTTAAAACGTACTTGTTTTAAAACGTACACAAAGAAAAGCCAGCAGAACTCACGGAACTCGCATTAGCTTAATATGTTAGCTAGCAACAGCTGATAAAATGGGACTACGAAATTTTTTACCACCATAATCATCGTAAACTTCATATGTGTCGTACGAGAACAGAAAGCTTGTAGCAACAGTAACTAAGGGGGTCTGAGTTTAGCTAACGGTCAGTTGTGGATGTAAATTCAGATGGAACGATGTCATTCATTTGTAAGTCCAGTATGAAGGAAGAAATGTATTTGTTGTCATTGTAATTCTCATGTTACTCACACGTTGGTAGTGAAAATGCCGTAGAGCAGCTCCAGCTCGGGCAGGTAAAAGGTTCCCTGCAGCTCGTTGTAGTTGAAGGGGATTTCGCCTGGTCGGGAGCAGTTGAGCCTGGCCTTCATGAAGGTGGTCCACGTGTCCTCCAGGAGAAAGCGGCCGCCGATGTCATTCTTACAGACACGTCCTGCGCGGGAAAATACAGTCCGGCCACAGTCGTGCTCCACTGCGTTTTCCCGGAAAAAGAAGTAGGTGAAGTTGCCGATATCGTAGGAGGAGACGAAGTTCGGTTCTGTCAAAGGAGAGGCAACAAGGGACATGAGGAAAATGAGTGGGAAAAAGAAAAGACAGAGAAAGAAAAATTGAAAAGAGCTACGAGAAAGATGAAGTGCAGAGAGAGGAAGAAGAAATACAGAAAGAACAATATTTAAGGCTGTGGGAGTAAGAGCGAGTGGGCGAGTGAATGGGTATGTGTTATGACTGATTGACTCGCACTGTGCGTGAGCATGAGGCCCACACAGCAGCAGGTGATCAGGATTAATAACTATGGGCCATGTTATTAATGGCGTTGTGTTGTAATAAGAAAACTCATTTTTCACTCCCCAAAATGAAAGGTTAGGATGAGAAATGACCAAAACAGGTGTAGCGTAATAGCTCTCACCCTATCTGTAACACGCGACCTCCACGACACTGTCACAGCTAAGGCGTTCATCTTTATGTATGACATTATTGGATCTAAACCGCACACTTTATTCTCACTGACAGTGATTTAATTCACCTTTAAATGAAAGTGCCCCCCCCCCCTCATTTCATTTCAACCCTCTTCTCCTCGGCAACTTTGGAGGGCAGTGCAGGGGGGAGACAGAGGAAAAAAAAATCAATTCGCCATAAAATTAGTTATTAAACCTTTTCCCAGAAGGTTGCTGCAAAGCGATGTATGTGGTGGCTTTTAATTTATTTTTTCAATTTAGCTTAAATGTGAATCAGATAAAAGTCACTTGCTGACAAGATACTGATTGACCTGCTCTTCTGTAGGCTGGACACCTTAAGCTGTCTGAACTTCTTCAATCTGCACTGAAGAGGTTTGTGCTTGAAGTGCGTCTGAGCTTTCAGGGAAAAAAAGACATTGATTCACAATTCTGTGCCTCCTCAAAGAGCAGGTGAGATAAATATAGAGATTTTCCAGTTGCTGACTAACGTTAGAAAAAAAATGTTTTTGCTGATAAAAGACAACAGAACAATTACAAAGAGGATCTTCTTTTTCAGCATTTGCTACACTACTTTGCGCAGCACAATAGCGATTTGAGTGGGAATACAATCCTTCAACCAAGAGAGACAGATGCCAAGTCCCATGCTAGATAAGCATCTGTCAGGCTTAAGTTTCCGTAAGCAAAACGCTGAATCCCCACCAGCTGCAGTGCTGATGTTCAATAGCTGTGATGGTGGAGAGCAGAAAGACCATTTTTCCTCTCTATTTGGACCCTTAACTTTGGCAGCCCCCTACCGTTCAGCCACTTGGAGTTGTACTGGGCAGTGCGCAGCGGTGGCAGGCCACCCAGGCTGCGGTAGATGGCGGGGTCTCGCCCAGAGAAGTCCATGGCCGTGGCAGCGTATAGCTCCCCGCTGGAGGTGATCAGGGCAGTGGAGTTGTGGAGGGGGTTGTAGGGACACCGAGCCATACCGCTGATCTGATCGTGGATCTCTGTCAAATTTGTCAGCTGCAATATATAGAAAAAGGACAGGATGAGGTAGGGGACAAAAGTGGACGGTTTATGATGGAAAGAGGAAAAATAGGCATTGACAGGACGCAGATGTCGCCTAGAAACTACAAAGAGAAAATGATTCTGATTGTTTGTAACAGGAGTATCCCTGGAGTTAAGAAACTAAAACAATAAGATGCTGTATACTTGGGAATAAGATGCATTTCTAAATAATGGATCATTGTAAAAAAATAAAGCACCAGAATCAAAGGGCAACATTAAAATGCAAACCGGAGAAGTCTGGTAATGTTCTGTTTGTTCCTGCCAATATGCAAATGGTGCAGACAAAAAAAACAAAACTTCATCTCATTATGTTTTGTTTGGTTTACATCTACTGCGAAACACACTCAAAGATATATATGAGCAAAACCTTTAGGAGCAGGAAACATAATCAGAGAACACATTTAGAATCATTAGCAGCATAAAACACACAAACAGAGCAGCTGCCTCAAGTCCAATGTTAAGAAACCACCTGTTAAGAAAGCAATACCATTTATATAACAGGATTCTTAAATGAAATTACTCTTGGCTGCAGTATTTCCTTGGTTTGGTGTGTGATGTCTCTTCAGGACAAAAAGCTGTTGCTGTCTGCTTATAACATTATTACACCACATCTTTGAGAAGCCTCTCTGAGTTCAAAAGAGGCTTGATGTGAGATGCAGTCTTTCCTCGCACTCTGCCTTTGAATATGAGGCCAAATCCGACTCCCCGCTTTATAAAAATACTTTACAGCATGACCTTGGCTAAGCCCTGACACACTGCACTGGTTCCTAGTAAAAAAAAAATACAAGCCATAGCTGAGTGACGCAGCCTTGAATACCAAAAAGGAGTAGTGCATTTTTTTAATCCAATATGTAATTATACTTTATGGTGCAAAAGTAAACACAGTATGTGGGGGATTAGCTCACGGTTTGTGCTTCCATCCAAGTTCATCTAAGTTCTGAGGGCAAACGCATGATGCAAAATAAAAAGCTTGCACTAATCTCAGGTTTTGAAATCCACAAATGATAATTCAAATGATTCTATTTGCAATTACTTTTCCATCAATCAGGGCTCCACATTTTTGACTCCTCGCTGGTTGCAGAGGACCTCCACTGACAGCACCGGTCCTGAAAGATTCACAGCTCTATCTCTTCTCACGCATTTTCAAGGACTGCATAATCTGAGGACGCAGCTCTCTTCCACACAGGAGGCCAGACTCCATTCAGAGCATGTGTTGGGGAAACAGGCAACTCCTTTCGCCAATTTCCGGGAGCCGGTCAATTTGGACCAAGGGTCCTGTTAACTTCCGCCACCTCTGCCCAAACCACAACAAAACAGAGCAGCCCTGTCTAAGCTCTCAGATGAAAGCCTGTATTGATGGGACTCATTCTGTGGGCCGGAATAGCCGCTTTTAGGTCAATTGGGTCATTTAGAAAAACAAGGAGGAGGAGTGATAAATAGACGGACTGCAGTGCATCCGTTGCATTTTGAGGAAGTGGAGTGAAAGTCGTCTCTATAGTGCACCCAGCAGCTGTGCGACACTGAAGTGGCTTTGAATGCCACTGATAGACTTTTTAGAAAGAGACAGCTCACAGCTCAGACAGACCTGCCCACTATGAAGGGAAATCTAGCCACAAGCGTGATTTGAAATCTGGTAGAAGACAGGATTTTCACTGATATTCCACTGTGGATGCCATCAACTTTATTGTCATAAGCTTCACAATCACTGCCTGCGTCCTTTATTATCACCACTCTGACCATCAAAATGATCATTAGCACCACTGACATCATTATCACAGCAATAGCTCTGAGAAATACACTTGGCTTCCTTGCCGAGAGTTAGATGAGAAGATTGATACCACCCTCGTCTAAAACATGGGTCTTATTCTTGGCAAGAAAGCCAATAAGCACATTTCCCCAAATGTTTCCTTTAATAACACCACAGCAATGACTAGATTGTAAAATAACAACAGGCTAATACCATCTCTAATCCTAATTATTCTTTTTTCTTCAATCACAGTAGATTATTATAGAAATCCTCATGTTTGCCATTTAAATATTATTTGACCAATAAATTACCGGAAGTTTCTTTTAAAACCGTACCTACAAAAATTACAACTACAAAAGTATGAGAATCTGTGATGACTGCAGTTCTTTAAAGTCTTTGCTACATTTATTGTAATATTTTCCTTATCCTGGATTATTATTGAAAGTTACGTTACAAGTTTCATTTACAGTATATTATATTATTATTATACAACACTAGAAAAAAGAATATATTTAATGAATTTGGAATTTGAAATGGCAAAATACTAAATCCACAAGTTCAAACACATAATTTCAGTACTCTGTGATAAAACTGAAGAGTACACTGACACAATATCATCTTCAAATGATAAGAAAGATGCTAAATAATTGAAATGTAATTTTTGTTATGTTTTTATGTAAAGACATTGCTGTGGCTTCTATTCTTGTTAATGACTTATCATTAAAAATAAGCTATGACCTCCCAAAAAAACTTCTCTCATCGCTACGATCACCTAATTATCACCATCATCATCAGTAGCACGGCTAAAAGTCAGAGAAATTTACAGCTGTTTAATCTATAACCTCCGAGCACTTATTAAACTAATAGAATATTCTGCTCCTTCTCTGTTCATCCATCACGGCTGATAGTAAATCTGTCCGAGCGTGATTCCTCTGCTGTCGCCGTACCCAACCAGTGTTTCACATTAACGCACGTTCAGCGGGTAAATATGACAGCGCCTGATGAAATACTGCTATAATAATGTCATGACATTTCAACTATATGTATTTTCAAAGCGGTAAACAGTCATTATGAGCCCGTGACCTTTGGATGCAGTGCTTTTGGACAAAAACAAATGTCATCATAATAGTAAACTCCTGCCTCCTTCTCCTCCTCTGAAATCCACCAGAAGGAGACGCCGATGTTTGATATGTTCTAAGGTAAGCACAAGGCTCTGACATTTCCAATGTTGATCTATACTTAACTTCACTTGGCACTTGTAACCAATAATAGCAGTTTAAGAAGTTTCTCAGCTGACACTTCAGTTATGGAGAGACATGCTTATTAGCACAGTGTGCTTTTGTAATAAAAATGAAAGAGTAGCAGCAAGTTACAAACCGGTGGCTAATGCACAAAAAATCTTGTTGCCCTCACTTTTTCAAGAGCCTGCTGACACACAATAGCAACTTAAACTGAAAAGTCTGACTAAACATTCCTTTAAAACATTAAGAGCTAGAAGGAATTTGTAGAAGTATGAGAGAGGAGTGAAAACATTGCACCGCGGCAGAATTAAATATAGAAGAAGAACAAGACTTGACCAACCGGATTTGATTCAAAGCATAGAAGATAAATAACAGGCAATGACTCATGAAGAAGGGCAAAGCGGCACAGATAAGACAGGGACATGTTTACTTGCAGGCCAACGCCTTGATTATCAGGAGTAATGAGCTTTAATCAATTTAAACACTGCAATATTTTGATTGCAACGTTTAACAAGTTTGAGGTAACACGACTTCTCAAATCAGCGAGCTTAATGAGATTCATCTCATAATTAGTCTACATCCCTGACTGCTTAACAAAGAAGGAGAGAACAGCCACAAGAGCTCATAGAGTAAACCCTGATATCAAGATCACGACTCAATCACACCTTGATTAAATGTGTTGATCAACCTTGACTCTTCCTTCTGACAATGTCAATTCAATCAATAACACTTCAATCTTCATATTTGCAAAGTTATCAGGCTTACCAAGCTTGACATATCACTGTTATTCAAGGATAATTTCTTTTTAATGTGTTCCTGGGGTAATAGGAGTTCTTTTATAGATTTTCAGTAAGTACTGACAATCAAATGTGACTTATATTACAGAAAAAAGAAAGACCAACTGAGCAATGGCTGCTGTCAACTTCTATCCTGCGCTGCAGCAGGGATGGGAGATGGCTACGATCTGCAAGGCGAGGGTCACGTCACTGACAGAGACAGTCAAATGCATCAGAGAGGCTAGTTTTCTGTAGCCTTTTTGTAAAAGCTGATCAGTGAAGAAGCACATAACACCACTGCAGCAAAGGGAAAGATGCTTGTCAATTAACGTTTCTTTATTCTGTCTTAAACTTCTCGTATCTCAGAATTTCCCCTCAAATTCTTTAAAGCAACCATTGTGGCCACAAGTGACAATTATGGGAATGAATTGTGAATTTTGTGTGAACAGTAGCACAAGCAGGGAAGAGTATTCAAGTCAGTGAAATGAGTCAGTGACGACGGAAATATCTGTATTGGCAAAACCTGTGAGTGTATTGAACAGAGGAAGGCTGCATTTTTGCTCATGAATTCGCCTTTTCATTTGAAGGAGGAAGAATGTGTTATGACTTCTTTAAAAAATGACATAGTCTGACTTTAATACATGCGTCTATCACCCAGCGAAACAGACTCACGCCAACCCTGTTCAGTATGTCAGGCTGGAAACGTCAGATAATGAAGACGAAAGAACACAATGTAGTAGAAAGAGAAAACATTTCATTTTCAAATATCAAATATATCATTTGTGACATAAAAATGAACAAAACAACACAGTTAAACCCACAGCCAGTGTGTTTTATATAAGATAACGTTGTAATAATAGCTTTCTAGACTGGGAGCAAACATGCTAGCAGATTAGCTTGCTAGCGGTAGTGCTAGCTCGACCATCGCCTTTGGTTTGTAGCTGTCCCTCAAGTGTCTTCCCTACATTAATATGCAAATGACTTGCTGACTTTACTTGGATCAGACAAGGGAGTTTACATGGTAATTTGAATAGAAAAAGAAGCCTTAATTGGGTTTATAATTAGCATAATAATTAGCATCCATGTGAAGCTAGTCAAACAAAAGTAGCCTGGCAGAAAGAAGCAAAGAGACACTCTGCTGTTGTTCGTACCGTTCGGTTGGTGCAGATGGGGGTGAAGGCGTTGGTTCCACAGGTAAACAGCCTGTTCCCATTCACCAGCAGCACCCTGATGTAGTTCTGGCACTCTTCCTGTGGAAACACACCAGCAAACACACATATCGCAGTTAGCAGTTCGCAATTTGCAGCAGCGCCATTATCTCTCCATTGACAAGCAGCAGCATTAGGCAGGGGGACAAAATTACACTTTATGCCAATAAATGAGACAAACACCTGCAACCGCGAGAAGACTTCTTTAAAACGTGGCCAGGCTTGACAGAGTCAAATCAAGGCTAATGCCCACACGGCTTAGCCATGTCACATCTTAATTCAACAGACACCAGATTTGGAGAGGGATCTGAATGAGGAGGAGAACAGATAAATGCAGCAGGCGTGGGAGAGGACCACTCAGGATTAGTTTAGAAAATTGCCTTGGCTTTGTTGACTAGTCAAAAAGTGAAATGAAAGTGTAGCCTCTCACACGATTCATTCAAGAATGTTTCTTTTTAGCCTGCCCTCTACATTAATCAATTCCAACCACTTTTCTCTAAATTATGGTGAAGTATGCTCACCACTCTTTTCTTGGCTCAATCCACCCCTGAGGTTTCGGCCTGGGGTTTCTACAAACCACTCAGCACTTGGTTAAAAGCACACGGTAAATAAAGCGAGACATGCGGAGTGAATGATTGATTGAATGATTGCCGGTGAACGTCTTGAACTCTCAATGTCGCCGTCAGGCTTTCGTGCAGCTTTGCTGGGGATTTCCATCAACAAAACACATAGCAGACGTAACAACAACAGTCAGTATTCATGTCAGAGAGTGGCATTTGTTTTTGTCCTCGGACAAGGTAATAAAACCATACAGTCCCCTCATCTGAGAGGGACCACGGCTGGGTTAGTGAGGGACCACGGCTGGGTTAGAAATTTAAAACCTTGTAAATCTGCTATTGTCTGAGCCACTCGAGGTGCCCAGGGCGCCCCCCTTCCTCACCCCCCTCTCAAGGGTCTGATTTAGGAGTGGAGGGCACCGTAGGAGAGATGAAGGGTGGAAGGAGGGGAGGGGCTTTTATTTCCCCCTATCAAGATGGAGGTTGACTCGTAAAACAACTCGTTTCCTGGTGCTAAGCACAGCCTAAGTATGTGTGTGTGTGTGCAGTAACACTTGTTATGTATGCCTATATATTTGTGCTGTTTGTACAGCTCGTTGTGTACTCTATGCTTGTGTATGTGTGTGTGCATAGGTGCAGGAGGGGGGGTGGGTTGTGAGGGGTCTGCATAATTCAATTCTTCTCTGCAGTTTGTTTCTACAGTAAATAACGCCATATTTAATATCGGCCCAGCCTCACAGTCTTGACTTGTTTATGAAAACTTCCTGACAAATGTTCCACGTCTGTACTGTAATACAGAAGCTGTTATGCTTGGCTCTTGCATTATAAAACAAAACAGAGGCAGCAATCAAGTCCTGTCAAGTCAATTTAACTCTCCTTTCTTCTCCCGGTTGAAATAAATCAAATACACAAGAGAAGAGCGGACGCGGGCATTAAGAAAAAAAAAATCACTTGTAAATTCACTCAAAGCACAGTGCCGGTATCTGTTTAATAGCTTAAGCGATGGTATATTGCTGCGCGCTGAGCTAGGTAATAAACCATCGAAAGCCCTGTCAACTGCGAGAGAATGAAGTCTTTTAATGCTATTCTTAGTGTACATCACAGGAGCTGATCCTCAGAAGGGAACAGTGAGCAAAACAATTCAACTCTCTCAGACAGCAGCGACTCTCAAGGACTGAGGTAGCTTTGGCCTGTAATTCACAACAGCTATCTTGTGGTGGCCAGCCCGTGCATGCCTATTATGGGCCCCTAACCACCTTTCACAGGAGGATAAATACACAGCAGTGCACACACACACAGGGATCAGGGCAGGGCAGTTCACCTACAAGTCAAGTTCAGCTTTAAATCAGCTGTTTGGTAGACAAGAGCATGGCAGCCAACCACATTTGAAAACATATACTTCTGCACAAAAAGAAACTACAAAAACAATAGGAACTCCATTTATGAAAAAAAAAGAGCTGTGGTTGGGAAAAGGTTTACTTCACACAAGTTGATTTAGATCCTTTTTGAGGACAATCCCACAGACAAAGCAGGGATTCCCAGGGAGTTTATATGTTAAAGCTGAATAAAGAGCTCCTTGTTGCTTTCAGGCTTCAATATGTTTCATCATTTACATTTTATTTTATTTTTGTGAGCTATTTGATTGTGATGTGTTCCTTGGAGCTGATTTAACTTTAAATGAGGGGAGATCTGTGATTTCTGTCTTTAGAAAATGATACCTTCTGTAGCCATAAAGCAGCACTGATGCTCCTGCGGGAAAGTATAACATCTGGGGCCTTCAGTTCGACGGGTAAACAGCATTCATTCATGTGTTATTTGGGTAGATAACCAAATCCACAGGATAATATTGAACAACCATTAACTGTTTTTAAGGCTGCAGCTTTGCAATATATAAAAGTGTTAAGCAGAGGTGGAGGTTTGCTTTCTGAGTGAGTATAGTTGTTTATATTATTGTTGTACTATTAAAGGGGAACTTGAACACATCAATATCAGTTTATTAGTCATCTTCTGGGAGGGAGCTTTGTCAAGTCTGAGAAAATAACCCTTGTGATGTCATCATGGTTATGGGACATTAAACGTATAGCCATGCTAGTGGCTTCGCTCAAGGAGTGGCAATGCCGGTCAGTGGGTCAACGGGTTCAGTTAGCTGCAAAGTAATAACTATGAAACTAATTCATGAAGTACATATTTTATAGAAGACAAGATGTTTTTTTTTTTTTACTGAAAGTTGTGTTTCTCAACTAGTGACAAGTGTCTGACAAAGCAATACAACTGTGACATTTCAAATACTCAGGCATCACTTAAACTCACCTCAGATTTTCCACGGCTGAAGCAGGCTCCCTTGGTGAACTCATCGCAGTGCCACTCAGCCTCCTGCAGAGAGAGAGAAAAGCAACATAAGGCTCCCAACACACCATCAAGAAGAAGCAAACATCAGAAACATTTGGCGCCATGTCACCATGAACCACTTTGAAGACCACTCAGGGAGCCCAAACAAAACAATGCTTGGCTCTCAACTGTGGCAAAATTCCCACCTTTTTGAAGTCAATTTCATGTCTGGTGACTTGATGTCTGAGATAGCCCGGCAATAAAAATGCCACAAAAGACATGAAAACACAGTCGCAAATGTAATAGAAACCCATACTGCAATGAGTTAGACACACTGGCTGAAGCACTGATGCCTGGGTGCTGACTATTCTTTGATGTGAGTGGGAGGAATGGATTAAAACAGAAGCGAACAGTAAATTAATTTGACATCACATCTTCACTGTACTCCCAGTCCCGCCTATGCACGCTCACACATAAACACTTACAGTACACGGAAGTTCATAAGCCATGTTAAATACAGATGCAGAATCCAATTAAGGTGCATACCAAGCAGACACCTCAAGAAACGATAGGCAAGTGCGCACAGGGCTGAATGCCAATTTGATTTATGTGTGAGGGAAAAGGAGGGATCTCAAGACATAACACGCAAGTCCCTAGAGTGGGATGTCAATGTGATTTACATGCGAGGAAGAAACAGAGGGACGCCTTTTACATTTTACTACAGGAGGGAGAGGAATAAGAAGATATAACCTCGACTCGAGGGTGAAGACAGCGCCGTGCTCCAATTTCTCCCGTTTAATTTCAGTGTGACCTCTGGGGGGGGGGGGCCTTTCTCATTGATAAAAGTTCCCTATTCATGAAATGAGTGTCAGCCTCGGGACAGCAGCGGGCCACTAAGACACTCACACTTGTGACAGGCAGAATTAGCCGTCACTGCCACCAGCTCCGTATGACTGGCAGAGAAGAGAGAGGAAGAACTGGCTGGCACAATAATACGCTTAATGCCAAGTGACGAAAAGTCTCCAAAAGTTAAACTATTCAACTTCCTTTTTTTGGGCCACAGAGATACGACTTTCCTGCAATAATTACCTGGCCGGTGACCAGAGGCGCAGGACTTCACTCTCTATGGGAATATAGTAAATATCAGCCGACTGAAAGAGAATATTAGATTTCGCCTTGGTATCAGGGCAGTTTTGTGCCAGGACAAGAGGGGAAGCGAAAGCTGAACACCTCTCAGCACTTAGGAGAACTTCTTTGATTTCCTCTTTGAGGAGGCTCTGGGAGTTTCCTCTGTGTGTTTTATGACAAGGCCTTTGCTTTCCGCCTCACTGGCCTTTGGGAGATGTAGAAACACCCATATGTACACACACACACACACACACACACACACACACACACACACATAACTGCACACATAGGCAGTAACAGGAGGGAGCTTAGAGAGAGGAGGGAGCTCAGGGTGTGTGGGACTATTCAGGGAGGATAAGATATGGAGTATTAATGGGAGCTGGCTTCTCTCTTTCTGTGTGTATGTGTGTATGTGTGTGTGTCACTTCACATTCCAGGCCAAAGCAGGCTATTCTGGGGCCGTGCAGCCGCCACAGACCCAAACCACACACATCAGCACAAGCAGCACAGCCTGCACACACAGCACCACAGCGTGTCCCAGCTGGATTGAATGTGGGCACTGAAAAGTGCTTTCACTAATCACAAGGGGTGGGGGGTGGGGGGGGACCTGTTACTGGCCCGAAACCTTACTCACTCGTGTTCAGTGTAAAAATCAATCATAATACGATGCAAAATTACAACTTGAGATCACATTAAAGGGAGCAAAGTGGTTGCTTTTATCATTACGGGGCGATTATGTGATTTATCATCATCTGACGTAGTTCAAAGCTGATTTTCAGAATACTATATATCCCCATCTTTAACACATCAACTTTATGACTACTGAAGGCGGTGATGTCCTGTAAGTGGGGGATGTGCTGGCATCATTGACCACTAAAGCCATCCTATCTGACTGCCCTGCCACAAATGGTCCAGAGTAAAGAACAAAATCGCAGCCCTGCAAAGGCAAGTGCCAGTGTCATTAAGAAACATTAAAAGCTCATTAACACGCTATTGTTCAGCCACTGCGCTCCCATGATGAATCTCTCTTGAACTGAAATATGTCTGGAATTTGCTGTTGTTAAATAATAATTCTTGGCTTTATCAGAGGAAGCTGTGTACAAAGACCGTTTTTTCTGTGCCTTTGTCACCTAGAAGAGAGAGACTTAGAGAGGAAACAAAAAATGATTAATACTTTTTTATGAACATCACAATCATCCCTAAATGACTCTTTGTATTGTCAGGATTGTATCTATTCAGTAAAAATAAAATTAGGACCTTGAATCAGTAAATCTAAGGGCAAAAAAGACTTTTTTCTGGCCTTTTAGCAATATTGCTGCCCTCCCTGATCTCAGCAATTACTTGGCGAGTACAGTGTCTTTATTACCAAAAGTTATACTAGCCAAAACTACAAAAACAAGACCCAAATTTTAACAAGCCAGAATAATCCTTTAAGCGCGATAAAGTATGATTAAATGCAGAGGGAATCTGGCACGGTCGGTAGCAGTCATTTGTTGCTTCGGGGAAGCTGAAGAAAGAAATCCTAAGATATGTTGTGCTCCGTGTGTTCCACCCTCTCTGCTGTCCCCTGTAATGGGTGCAATCCTCAAAGATGAACCATTGTGCTCAGGCCACTCCTCAGCCCTCACACTGAGGGGCTATTGTCACCACGAGGTGGGCGCAGGAGAGATACCAAAGGAGGCAGGGACGGAGATAGACGGAGGCAGACGAAAGGACAGAGAAAGGAAAAGAAGGGACAAACAGACAGAAAAAAACAACAAAGAGAAAACTAAGGAGTCAGCCAGAACAAGGGAGACAGTGTGGGCAGAGCGAAGTAGTCAGTGAGACGGAGGAGGGAGTGAGGAGCTGAATTCCAAAACAGCACTGTTTCCAGACACGATATTGAATATATTTTGCATAAAGAGGGTCCAGAGAACACACTTGATGCTGACAGCTGTCTGGCTTTATGAAACGACTGGCTGTGCGTCTTATTACAAGGGGACGGCAGGTTGAGAGTGAGAGCTGGACAAATCTTGCCGGGGAAATGTAATCTGTCTTATGAATAGCTGATATTACCTTTTGATGTGCTGGCACAATATTTAGTATTCAGACTGATGTCTGCTGATGTAAGCTGCTGAAAGATTTACACATGGAATTGGTCTTGATGTCATGTCTGAGCGAGTGTGTAGGTCTGAGTCACTACACATATCATCATAATACCATGAAGTCAGTGTTGGAGTGACCCCCTGCTACGCCTCTTACTGCTTAAACATGGCATCAAACTCCACGATATCACTGAACGTGCCTGTATCTCCAATCCCATTGATGCTTTTTATTCTATGCATTTAAATGGCCATGTTAGTGGTTTCTAGTAATTTAATTGGTAATGCTTCCAGAGCTATGGAGGGCAGTTTCTGTTAGCTACTGATTAGCAGGGCTAATTGTCTATCTGACAAAGTGTAATTGCAAGAGACAGGCCTGCAAAATACAACATGTGTGACTGGAGAGAGCCTTTTGTTTTCTTTGGAGTCCCTGTCCTTCTTAACGACACAACAATACGAGGGGAAGGGAAGAAAAATGGAGGCACAATATACATCTCAACACCATACAGTGTCTGTTGCCAAGGGGAGCTGTTATGGATAGTGTTTTCAGGTGGTAGTGCAGCAGGAGAGAGAGAGAGAGGCTGGAGTGAATATCTACTATTTTTCTCCTCCTATGGTGCTGTATTGAATGGTGAACAATGCCACTGATCCTCCTCATCCCAGTGCTTATTGACTAATGCTGTGCCACAGTGTTTCTGTTGAAGATCAGCTCAGTGCATCCTGTTTCGATTTAGCATGGAAAAAGCAAGCTATTATTGGATTCTTAAAGGGGTCGTTCTTTTCCTTTTAATTTCCTCTTACATTAGCAACTTTGCTTGGGATATTGTGAATTCAACAAGCCTGCATTGTGCCTGCAAATTAAGACACTTTCAGGACCAGCATGAAAGTGTGTAGCCTGTCATTACACCAGGTGTGTAAGGGTAAAGATGGAGCTAAAAATGGACAAGGCGGGGATCACTGTATTAGGGTATTCAGCAACGTCAAAGGACATCATTTGTGGAGCTCACGGGCAGACAGAAACACAAGGCTGAGTGGTACATTGAGCCGATTTGGCCATTCATCAGGCCTGGCAACACAATAGGAAATTGAACACAATGCAGATGCAGAAGGGCCAATTCATCAGTGTTTGTACCCTCTCTGCAGCGGAACATGGAAGGTGGATAATGATGATGCCAGCGTTGATTCGTCTGCCCAAGGTTGGCAGCAGCCGAGGGCAGAGAGCTGAATGAGGGACAGAGGGGGCAGAAGGACAATACTGAACAGATGTGAGATATGAAGTGGGATTCACCTGTAGATGGAGGAGGGATATTGTGCTTCATGGCTGCTGCTTTTACAGCTAATTCTCTGGCTGTGGGAGCTCTAAATGTCTCATTAGTTGTGCACGCTGTTGAGTTCTTGTCTTCGTTTTTTTCTTCACGTCAGCTGCACAAGTTTGAAAGTAGAGCAAGGAGAGACGTATCAACCTTCTGTTCTTGACAGTGTTTTCCAGATCAGTGAGGATGAGGGTAGAGGTTGACAGGGAGAGGGAGGCCTCTTCAGGCTGTTGAGACACTGCAGAAAAAACTCTAAGTACCAGATATTAACTCCAATCAAGGCCATAGGGAGGGCTGACTCATGTTTCAAGGCCTGACTTTTCCCACTTCAACCCCTGACTGTCTTTCAGTTTGAGTACAAGCTTGCAAGCATTTTCTACTTGTACTGTTTATGATTCTGAATGTGTCCTCCTGTCGTGTAAACAGTTCCTAAGACAAATCCTTATACTTCTCATAAGAGACTGAACCCTATCTACGCCCAAGACCTACTGAAGACCAGATCCGAGGGGGTAGACACGTGGGCAGTGAAAGCGTAGAAGTAATAAGACGGCTTAACATCAACTCTTTTAACAAAGGCCCTTTCCCTCCATCTCCAACTTCTGATGTTCTTGGCTTTTTTCTATTTTTTATTACCTCCAAGCAAGGAGGGCATTTACTGAGGAGATTATGGTTGCTGGGCTCAGGCTTTATCGATCTGCGAGTCTCAACTCGATATGTGCAATAGAGCGGGTCAGACCAGCAGTGTTTAGCTACCATCCTAAGTGTCACTACTCTCTAAACCCTCCGTAATACAACAGTAAGACTACCGAGTACTCAGGGTTCATTTTCTGCCTTGCAGGGTGCTTGAAAACAACTCATCATGCTGCAACCAAGGGCAGGAAAAGAGGGTAGGATTCATTTTGCCTTCATGCAGCAGAAGACCTTGGTGACTGTTTTCATAAATGTTTCATGCATGTACATACAAGATGAGATCAGCCCGTCATCGATCATATGGTAATTATATCCACCTCTTTGGAGTATTATAGGCTGTTTGTATTACAATAGCTCTAAGCCTTGTGCTCTGTCAAACCACGAGCCTCCCTCTTAGCACTGCCAGCCATGCAAGAACAAATCACTGCCATTGGGCATTATCTGACAGGGCTGATGCATGGGGATGGGGTGAAATCACAAAGACAAGCGTAGGTGTAGCTTTTAGCTTGTTTTGCTTTTGCAGGAAAGAAAGAAAAAAAAGAACCTCATGCAACTCTTTTGAACGTCGCTGCAACCGAAATAAAAATGAACGCACTAGCGACTGCTTATCCTCAAACTTTCTTTGTTTGCTCTGGCACTCTCCACACTATGCTCCCTTGTAAATCTATTTGATCAATCAGCAATGCATGTAATGTGAGTGGGGCAACAGTGCCAAAGGGGAAATTCATTCAAGTTTTTCATATCAACAACAATAAGAATGAGAAATATATGTAAACCCGGCCACCGAGGCAACCAAATCTCTGAGCAATTAATCTCCTGTTTTATGCCAATAAAAAGAAAAAGAAGGAAGGAAAGAAAAAGATTTCCGAGGGAGGTGAATGGAAGAATAGCATTTCAGCTCCTCAAACTTCAGCAGTTGACTCTCCTCTTGACTCTATAGCCCTGGTCCAGTCAAATGCAAAGAAGGGACTAGTGCGCAGGTCAGTTGGAATTGGCTCCAGGTCTTTGCAGGGATTACCAGGTCTTGTTCTCTTAAGAGAAGATGTCTTGGAGATGAGGGGTTGACTGGGTCAGTGGAATCTCCTTGCTGATTCTGCAGCGCCAGCCGAGCGCAGGGTGAAATAAAGAAGGAGGGATGATTGGGGGCCCGGATGGCACAGAGCATCTTTAAAAAGCATCCGTGTCCCAGTGAGCGGCCACAAAAGATCGGCTCTGCATGAATCCTCGTCTGTCTTCGTGGGGGGTTTCTCTGCTTTCTTCCCTCTGTCTGCATGCTGTCTCGCTGCTCCCTGATTCCTTTGTATGTGCCGCCCTTCCTATCCAGCAAATTCAGCCCTACTTCTTATTTTGTCTGGACTGTTTTTCTCATTTTCCCTCTCCGGGCGGATTTATATCAACACCGCTCCCTCCCAGTCTCCCTTTTGTTCCATCCCTCCATTCTCACTCCACTGTTTCTCTTTCATTCCCTCCTCGTCCTCTCCGCTGGTTTTCCAGGGTGTAAATGGCAAACATCAAGAGTTGTCAAACCATCAAAGAAGCCTTGCTGCTACCACCTAGAAATAAACCTGTCGATGTGTCAGTGTTTGTATGGCAACTCAGTGGGTCACAAAATGTTTAGCTCCACAGGGGGGGATGTGGGCCCATACAAGTGTAAAAAAAAGACAGAAATCAGAATGACAACATGTGGAAGAAGTGGGATGAAAGAAAGATTGAAAAAAATGTAGAATTGCCACGTTGAGCATACTTCTATTTATGCATGTTTTGTGCAGTTTTTAAAACATGTCACCATAGGCAGAGGCAAAATCTAGCCCTGAAGTTAGCATTCTTTAATTTCTGAGTAGTATTTCACATGATTTGATTCTTTCTGTGGATTTTCTGACCTTGAGAAGAGCTGGAGAGTTTCACCAAAACGGTAGAATCATATTAAAGAAATTGCACAAGGTGTTAATACCCTAGAAAATGTGGAAAAGCACAGCTGCAGAGTATGTGTCCTATACAGTTTCAAATTGGATTTAAACACGAAGGGTATTTTCACTGACTAGACTTTATATCAACACTTTTTACCTCCCTCTGTGTATCAACCCAGAGCACTGTCAACCAAACCCACTGTCACTTCAGTGGATGGGAAGTTGTTGTGACACGTGAACTGCTAAACCATTTTACTGTAACAGCTTTAAGTTGTGGGAGCTGGCAGTACGCTACAACTATAGCACCCGACATTTGTTGGAGGCAGGCAGCGCTCTGGATGCCTGTGCCAGTGTGACTGTAGGAGTCATATGAGCAGACAGAGTGAGCACATATTCACAAGAAAGTGGGTGAGTCAGACTGAGGGAGAATCAGGGAGACAGAGTGGGAGAGAATTAGCACTCACCTGGATCAGTGTCAGGTCTTCCAGATTGAGCCTGAAGAGGTGATTTCTGTAAAAAAATAAAAAAAGAAGTACTGTATGTGAGTTGATTTCCTGTAAATAAACCAAGAAGAAAAAATGTGTGGCTGTTGCAACATCCCTGTTCAAAGGCCAAAGCTCTGTACGGTTTTTATCTGGGTCCTCTTTCTAGTTCTTTCATCCCTACCAGTGCCACCAGTACAAAGGGATTCCACCTCCAAAAAGGGAGTATACAGACTTAAACTGCTTAAATAGGAAGTTGGGGGGTGAAAATGGTTCAGAGGATGTCGACAAACGTAAAAGCTTACATTTAGCACTTTAACACTGTCAAACTCACGATGGGCAATTTATTCCACACATTCTTCTTCCTTGTGAAAACCTGGCATCTACATTACCCACAATACAACTCCACTGCCGTCCAGCGGCTAATGTAGCCTCAAACAGAGAAGTGACATCAATTGAGGCAATTTATCAAATTTCACACAGCTACAACTTTATTTTCACATCTTCACATTTTCCTGTAAACAGACTTGAAGTGTAAAATCGGTGCAGTTCCCCCTCGAAAACTGCTGCATCTGAAGTTTCTATGGTTTCCCCCACTTACAATTAAAATTAACCCTTTCATTGCTGGCATAAGGTGTAAGAGTTTAGACAGGGTACTTATGGGGACCAAATTCGGTGGATGATTGGATTCAACCACAGCAGCAAATGATGGACCTCTAGGTTTTGTCCAGCCCATAATTAGGAGGCAAAAAAGACTGGATAAAGCAGTGCTGAAAGGTTTCACCATATGTTCCCATCTCCTGGGGTTTTGTGTGTATGAGAAACAGTGAGCGAGCCAGAGTGACAGAGAAAAAAGATTGAAAGAAAATCAAAGCCTAGCGTTGAAACCTCTCTCTAATAAGTGCCTATCCTGCCTTGCCTGAAGCCTTTCAAATTTGCACAGCACAAACCAAACTGTTTCATTTGCATTTCTAACTTTTCGAGAAAGATTAGGTTCTAACGAACGCCCTCTCAAGAGGAATATTCTGTATGTTGAGTAACAATGTCTCGGGCTGTCTACTGAAACTGTAATACACCATTACCAAAATGAGATCACATGACAGTTAGGACTAAAAGCATTATTCATTTGGATTTCATTCCCTTTGAGACTCCTGTATCATCCATATTTTGTAGTTTTTGTTCCATGGGCTAATCATGGTCAAAGAATACAGTTGGTCTGCCACCAAAAGAAAATACATTTCTTAGACATCTGGTAAATTTAGTGCAAAAACCCTTTGTAGAAATAATCTGAAATAATTCTATTGCATTGCTTAACAACTGTTGTGCAGGCTGATATCGTGCAATAGCTTTAACAATAACCCATAATGTGTTTTTCTTTCATACCAGCAATCATTTTTAAAGAGCAAGCATTCTTTTTTTCAGAAAAAAAGAGTTTCGGAGTTAAAACCTTCGAGCATGTTGCACACACACACACACACACCCACACACACACATATAAACACTTTCCCAGAGATCTATCACTCTCCCGAAGAGTGGCTATCAGCCAGGTCTTAGTGTGGCCGCAGCCCCCTGTTTTACTGTATTGATATTTGCATCGATCCCTCTTTCCTTCCATTATCACTCATACTTCTGACTCAGCCTGCAGCCATCCATCCAGCCACATCGCCTTTCACAGTTAGACACTCAACGGCTGTCGAGGTGGCACCGAGAATTCAACTAAATCTCTTATTTGATTTTTGTGCTTCAAACACGTTGATAGAATTGGATGAGTTGTAGCAAAAAATAAAAAATAGCCAGCAAAAACACAACAAATTGTGTTTGTGTTATATATTATATTATATTATTTTATCGCAATTTTGCCAGCAATTTCAGTGGGAATTCACTCACCTCTTTGACCTTTGCTCTACACACACACACACACACACACTTTCCCTGATTAGCCTTTTCCATCTGAGTTCCTGGGGTGCATTAGTAAACTCCCTGGGCTCACTGTGCTTCTGTTTGTTTTGCTGCTCTCCTTCCTGCTGGCTCCTCTGTTATCTCTTGTTCACGTTGAAGTGAGTGTTTCTTTCTATTGACAACTAAGCCATTAAGTGAAGTGCAGAGCACACTTCATCAGGAATCAGCCAGAGACTTGCACAGCGTGAATGTACAAACCCATTCCTTACACACACACACACACACGCTTCAATTTTCTCATGTGTACATTAACATTGCAAAAACACACTGTTAAAAGCAGAATTTTTTATCACCGAATGTGTGCAATCCCTTTTCAAATTCAGTATCTCAAATACTGAGCAACTGCAAACACACACACAAACACACACTTGGCAGGGCTTGAAAAAGACAATAGAATTGGAAACAATCTCCAAAGCCATTTCTCTCTGGCTTTTGAAGACATCTATAGAGAAACTGATCATTACTCATGCAATGCACCAACAAACACTGAAAAAATGGGGGATGAAAGACAAGACAATAAACAAACAAACAACAAAAGAAAGAGGCAGGATGGAAGACAGCGAGACAAAATGAGTCAGAGAGAAAGAGAAAAAAAACAAACACAGATATGGGTTACCTGGCACCGACGATCAGTTCGTTCTGGCCAGGGTCAAAGGTCAGCTGTGAGTAATCCACCGTGCCCTCTGCCTTGAACCTGAAGATCCATGGCTCCATCTCTGCCAACGACACCACAGGACACAAGAACAGTGAGCCAATCGGAGCGGAGAGTTTATGGCTGCAGACGACAGCTGAGCTGATGAATTAGCTGCATTCAAAGGGCTGCTGTAACTTTTCTCAAGACACTCGAAAGAATGCAATCCTTAAAGGCCAGATTTATAATAGCAGCAAGCCTTTCCACTACTGCCTTTGCTATTACTTTAACCTTTCCTCCAACCTTTCCTTCACATTTAGTGATGGTGCATAGCATTTGTGATGAAAATATTAGAGCAATCACACCTGTATTTTGCATTAAAACGAGTTGAGAAAGTTCCACAGTGTCAAAAATTACATGGGCAAAGAAATGCATGGATATTTTGGCCTCTAGCTACAGGGTAGTAATGCTGCATAATTGGCAGGTGCAAACGCTTGTTGCCACACATCAGTAAAGCCTGCAATAATGGAACGAAGAGGTGGAGCTAATTAAAAATAATGAGCTATGTGGGGTGTCCCAGTGCCTGCCGTATACAGTAAGCCAATAATGAAAGTTTCAGTTTGCCATTGAGAACCAGCAGCCTCCCGACAGTGGTGAAAAGTAACATTTATTAAAGTACTGAAGTATAATTAAGATGTACTTGTACTTTCCTAGAGTATTTCCATTTTATGCTACTTACTATAATACTTCGACTCCACTACCTTTCAGAGGGCCATTTTCAGCATAATGAGTACTTTCACTTTTAATACTTTATAAGTACATTTAGCTTTTTGTTTTTAGATTGAAGTAAGATTTTGAGTGCAGGTTTGGTACTTTTACTTAAGTAAAGACTAACTAAGTACGTTTTCCACCAGTGGGGACCATAGCGTCTTTAAAGTAAAAGAACATTTCATTTCCTTCTGCACAAGACACAGTTATAGATCATTATATTTCTGTGTTTTAAGGGCGGCAGGAGGAGCATTTGCCATTGTTGTATTGTATAATGACATCGTTTAGCATATTTTGTAATTATAAATCCTTAACAAAATTGTCAAGCAAGTTCTTCCCTGCTACAACACAAATACGGGCCCTCCTACTGAGAGAAATGAAGAGGAGATTGAATAAAGAGCAAAAATGCTCGGAGCTGTCCTTGGCTGATAAGGTCATTCATTCAAAAAATCATTTTGTACGGATCAAAGTACTTTACATTAGTGCTTATCAACCTTTCTGTCTTAAAATCCCCAAAACATAAGTGAGACCTGAGACCTCCGTTCATATGTGAATGTGTTTAACAGTGAAATGTAGCTTCTTGTGACTCAGTGGGAAAGTCCTTTGATTTGACTGTTGATGGACTGCTTTCACGGAAACCTATACTGTGTGGATGAATGACGAAGATGACCGATGAGATTCTGACTTTTTATGGAAATTGACCTCGTCTCCACCAGCATGTTATGGTGAATACATACACACATGAAGAGAGGGAGAGATATCCCAGACAGACACTGACATCTTATCCACAACATGCCTGTTCTCATGGCGCCCAACCCATTAACCCCTGACCAATCGAATCACAGGCCCCCGGGTGGTTGCCAAGCGATGAGAACGGCCTGTCTACCGTCTGGTTACCCGATAGGTTTAGTCGAGGGTGGTCAATCAGTCATTATGGTGACGTGTTTTCTCCATCGCTCGTCGCATGTCTGATCTATAGTCATAATAACTTATCCCAGTATTACTGTATACACAGGTCGGATTACACCCATTACCCAATATGGGACATTTTCTACAATGAAATTAGTATTTTGGAATGAGGTGCCAGAACTCCAGGGCTTTAACTCCAAGGCTGAATTTTCCGCAGTGGTTGCTACAGTGATTTAAAGTCATTCATCACTACATTTGTGAGCTATTTCCAGACACAAAATTTCAAAGGGACTTTTTTAATTTACCAGGGAGCTTTCCATCAGGGCCGGAACAGAGGGAGAGAACGGCTTGAATATCCTCCTCAAAACACATTATCTGCTTCTTCAGGCACACCTGTCAACGCAGCGCTTCAAATGAAAGCACGCTCTCCCTTCACTGCATCAAAAGCAAGTACTGCTGCGACAAACGTGGGACTTCTGGCCGTTTCAAAACAACGACAAACAGAGCAAGAAAACAGGAGCTTCCAAAAAACATCTGTCTCCTCCAGCTCACGTAGTGGGACCTAACTCTGGCTCTCCTAACAAAACAATATCATCTGCTGCGAGACGCTTTCCCTTGTTCTCTTTCAAGTCTCCAGTGACGAGTACAAGAGAACTGCAAGAGGGAAAAGCATCCCGCGTCTGGTTGCACAGCACTAATACATTTTCATTAGACGCTGTGAAATAAATATCTGGGAGATCACGACCAACTTCACCCCAAAGAATTCATTTTGCTTAATGGCTGCTGCTCTGCTTATTCTGGAGGGAGACACAAAGTTTTGGATGTGCCAATCCTTTGGCTCCACTGGGCTTGTTTTTCACGCCATCGAGAGGAGCCCTGGCATACAAATGTAGCTGTGACACCCCCCGAGGGAAGACGGCACTTGACGAACCCAGCTTCTCCCCATAAATCTCCCTGACTCACCAGGGGAGGCTTGCTAACGGCGTGATGGAGTTTGTGTGAGTGTGTGCGAGCCTGGAACTGTGGGTGTGTGTGTGTGTGTGTGTGTGAGACAGAAAGAGAGAAAAGAGGATATTTGTTGGAGTGTGCAAAAGGGGCAAAAGGTTTTAATTGAACACAACAGTACTCAAAGGATTTATGGCCCTTTGTGACGAGGCCAAGGACCATTCATAAACATTCATAACCGGCGTGGATGAGGCCTCCCAAGGCTGTGGGGCTAAATATACGGAGCTTCACAAAGTCAAACAGATCATAGTTTGGCTTTACTACAGGGATAGAGATTTTTTAAAACAACACTGCAGGATACTGTGTTAGCTCCACCACAGAGATCACACTGAACTGATCTAACTAGTGATATTTGTTTGTTTTTGGATGGGCTGTAACAGTTTTAGGCACACCCAGGGAGATTTTTATGATCCCATAAAATCAACCTTATCATTAACCCAGCAGAAAAGGAAACAGTAGGACAACCCCCGGCTAATAAATAAATCCCCCCTCTCACTTTCTAGATTTCAGGCCTGCTTTGCATGTTACATGGGTTCATATCAGCTGCAATTTAAAACGCATGTGATAATGTAATCACATCACAGCCATGCTTGTACAGCAGCTGCCTGAATCAGGGGATTGGCTGCCGATGAGAGGAAGGTGTAATCACACACACAGACACGCGTGCAGACTCACACATGGATTGGGATGAAAATTCACAGAGGAGCCGGGGCTCTGAGCCAACAGGAACCAGCGAACACACACTTACACACCCCATCCCCCCTTTTCCCGGTCCCATCTTATCCCCTTAACCCCTGTCTCCCTCCTCCTCAAAGTAGAGCAGCCCATCACTCACATGCCGCTTGTTATTCCCCGCTCTGACACGGAGCAGTTGACACAAAGACAAAATGACAGGATGTATAAATATTTACACCCAGCATCAGAGGCCACGCCAGTCTTCGGTCTGCCAGCGCTCAAAGTTAGTGCTCTACAGTATCTGTCAGGCCGGCAACAATAGCAACATGTGGAACCAATTCTGAAACATGAATGGTCTTTCTGTGAGTGGTGTAAATAGAGTGTGGCAGCAGGCGCTCACATAAATGAAGAGCCAATTCACTCTAAATGCAGCCCTGTGGTACCGGGCCGCAGAAGAATGGCAACTATTTGGTCAAGCTGATGTGAGGAAACGATTTGGCCAGAGCGGTCGAAAAACAAACACCTGCTCGGTTTGAAAAAAGTCCAAAGCAAAAGGCAAGGTCAGTGCTCGAAGGTTTTCTTCCTATTACGTTATTTCGAGCAAGAAAAACAAGCACATTTTGCAGCTAAAAGTCCAACAACTCAAATTGTGTGTGTGGCCCCGGGGCAGCGAGTGAATCATGCAAAACAAACCACCGTGAAGCCTCAAATAAGTGTGCAGTAAAATATTGAAATCTAATGTGTATTTAGGAGCGGAGTCGTTTGGTTCTGGGGGGGAGAAGAGACAACCTTTTAACAAGATGACCAAATCTCTTCAGGCCACTTGACAAAAAACGAAGACGGATATATGACATGTGGGACTTTTTATTGCAGCGGGTAAATGAAAGACATGCAAATCCAAAAATATATGGACAGGCCCTTCTTCATGCCATTGGCAGCCGGTCGTCCATTAAAATAAAACATGGCTAGAACATAGCTGACCTTGGACATGAATAGAGCAGAGTTAATGTTTTGGAAATGAAGCTCCAACGACGTTGGAGGACTTTAAATTTAAAATAATTGTCCCCAAATGACCAATTAAAAGATCTCTGATGCTAGTTGTAGCCTGTTGCATTTATGAATGCTATGAGGCCATTTGTTTTTTTTCCTGCTTTCACTCCCCTCTCTCTAACGACGTGTTAGCCGTTCAGGGATGATAAAAGCCGAGCTCAGTCTGTGGCTGTAAAACAAGTCTGCCGGTTCCACTCCTCAGAGACATGGCTCTCAGCTTGGCCTGTGAAGCCATTGTTTACACCACAGTTTATAACCTTTAAAAGCCTTCAAGTCTACACCCAGGAACACTAGTTAAATACAACACTTTATTAATAAAATCTTTTTCAGGGGCTTTGAGCTACAATAACACTACAAATACTCGGTCAGAAGACCTTTGCCAAAACATATCCCCTACCAAGAACAGGGATATAATCTTTCTACACCCCTCCTAAAATTATTCTATAAATGACACATTTACATTGGACTTGGCTGAAGCTATATTCAGACCTGTTTTTGTGAAAGCATAGCGAGTGTACCTTTTGGGTAAACATTTCGAACGTAGCTGCTGAACTGTACAGTGTACTTTCTTTCTGAAACCCTACATTTCTAAAACCACCGTACAAAGCAGAAAGCGGTCTTTAGACTATAGCATCCTTGCACCACAGTAGCAGTTCTGTCAGCCAAGTGTTGTGCCAAGTCAGAAAACCACCGTCCCCAGTGGGGTCAAACCCATGTGAGGCACGCCCTTCCACAGTCAGGCCACAACCACACAGAGAGAAAGAAACGCTGTCACTGGAACACACTCAGACAAACCTTGACCTTGGCTTCTCACGATGGGTCACAACCTCTCTTTGGACTCTCTATTGTTTAACTCCTCTTTTACCAGACCAGCTGAGACTGAGCTCTTTCAGCGAGCTGAACACCCACAATAGAGTGTCTGCGGATCCAGCGGCATTAGCTACTAAAGGAAAGCAGTCAGCACTCATTTGTTTCCAAATACCTTTCACCTACTGTCACTCCCAACCCTGAACAGAAAGAAACTTTCTACCTCATGCCAGAATAGATTCAGCTGTTTTGTATTTCTTTCCACTAATTGTTTAACCTCTAAAATATCAGAAAATTGTGAAAAATGATCAATTCAGTGTCCAAGGTGATGTAGTCAAATTGCTTGTTTTGTCCCAGCAACAGTCCAAAATCCTAAAATACTCAATTTAAAATGGAAAACAAAGAAAGGCCAAAGAAATCCTCACATTTCAGTATATTTCAGGAATAGTTAGACCGACACCACTCTCATGTAGCTTCAGCCAGCAGCCCATTGCTTAGCCTAGCATATAACTAGCTCACTAATTTACACATTACATCTTGTTTGCATAAAGTTAACTATTTGTGGTTTTAATGGGGCTTAATTTAGAGGTGTTAGTAAGCAGATATTGTTACCTTTGGACAGAGCCAGGCTAACTGTTTCCCCCTTCTTTCAGTCTTTATGCTAAGCTAAGCTAACCGGCTGTAGCTTTATATTTAGCATACAGACATGAGAGTGGTATCGACCTATTCATCTAACTCTCTGCAAGAAAGTGAACAAGTGTATTTACCAAAATGTCAAACAATTTCTTTAATAAATTGTACATTTTTTATCTAAGACTCAAGACAAATCTCTGAATGTCCAAAAAGGATAAGGTTTGTCTGAGTAAAGTGCGAGTGTTGTGCTGTTGTGATCCACAGGGGTATATTTAATGTGTTTGTAGTCATCCCAGTTTGGCTGAAGAGAAGCCATGGCAGCCTCACTCTGCACATTCTCAACAACCAGGGATTACACTACATTACATGGAGCACAATGACTCACAAAAGAGAATGATAATAGGTTTAACGAGAGGTTTGTCTTCCCTCACACACTGTTTGTGTGTACGTATGCGTGCGTGTGTGTATATGTGTCGGCATATTCTGTAATGACTCAGCTTTTTTTTGCTTTTATTTAAAAAAAAAAAAAAAAAGCAAGGGTTGTAATTTGGCAGTCTGAAAAAGCTTTGTATACTCTACTACCCGGAACAATGAGATGTGTTTGAACCGCACAAAGACTATCATCGGGCCATGAAAGCTAAGTTATTAAAAAACAGAGCAAAATATAACTGTGAAGAGAAAGATAAATGCACATCTTCATGAGACCATGGAAATTAGCAGCTGCTCTGCAAAGGTGCTGATTCTCACACAAGGTAAGAATAAATGAGATTGGGATGTAAATAAACAAAGCATAGTGATACAACTTGTTTTAAAGGCACACATTTTGTGCTTTCTGTCCTCACATGCCAGCAAAAACAAACCTCTAGACATGCAAAGTATGCAGAGCTTTACAGCTTTATGACCAGGGCAACAAATCTGAGGTGTAGACAGTCAACCTTATCCAAATCAAGGTTGTGGTATACTGTACAGATTGTAAAGCCCCCTGAGGCACATTTGTGATTAGGGCTATATAAATAAAATTGACTTGACTTGAATTGACAAGCTTGTTAGAAACTTTGGATGAACTTTTAGGGGTCAACTGCCTTAACAAGCCAATGACATTTATACGCATACTGTACATGCATCGGTGCAATTTTATGAACAATAATTCCACCTTTTCACAGTTTGAATGCAGATGTGTGGCACTGAGTTGAATGCCACTGGTTAAACCAAAAAGAGAATCAACCAGAAGATAACCAATTGTGCTCATTTTGATTCCTTCAGGTAAAATGGCGGAAATGCCGATCATTGTGTTCAATGAAATCTTGATTCTTCATGATTTAACTTTAACAAACTATGGTAATGGTGTGTTGAAACACCGTCTTCGGAAAATGAACGTATTTGTTGTGCGCTGGTATACTAGCAAGGGGAGAAAAAAGAACTGCCCAATCAGTACGTAAATTACCAGCTCAGCGCCGAACACACCCTCAAGCTTCAGGTCACAAGAGAAAATGATACCCATCTGTCATGCCTTTAAAGAGCCGGTTAACCAAAATGACAAAAAACAGATTTTTCTCACAGAACACGCTATTTAAAGTTTTCACAGGGACGTTTTCTTTGACAGAAAGTAGTTTCAGTGAAAATGTTCACAATATTATCCAGTGTAACTGGGAAATGGGAGAAAGTGGGAGATATTGATGAAGATTTAATGCTGTGAGCACCACAAGTTGAATTTATTGTACTGGCATGGCAGCAGAGATTTCAGAGACACACATTTTAAAAACCTGGGCAAACAAAACCAAAACTGTGTGTGTGGCTAGAGGTAACTCACAAGAGCTAAGTGAGTACATTTATGTTTAAAGTGTAAAATTACTTTTTAGCTTTAACCAGACAATATCTACTATTATATAATGTTTCTCAATGAAGCTACCTCCCTGCAGTAAGAAACTACTGTATAATCACAGCTGATCAATCAGACTAAACACTGAAGCAGAGACAGTGAAGCTTCTGAGTTCCTCTTTCATCCTTTCTTTCCTCTTTCTGTACAGCAGGCTTTGTGTTAGTGAACCATGCCTGATTGCTAACTGTAACGTTGACGCTTTTTATTAATGCTCCTATATTTCAACCAAAGCATTAAGCCACTGGAGCTTAATGGGCCATTCTGGTACATTAGAGAACACAAACGCATTGACCACAGCTGACCCACTGCCTGGTGTGTGATCCCCCTCATGCAGAAAGCACAAGGCAGGAACGTATCACGTTAGCTGGGCAGTTAGTTATCATCATTGCACTCAATTGGTTCAGAGTGCCACCTCAGCTAACAATGAAGTGACATAGACGGGGAAGACAGACGGAGTGAGAGAGAGAGAAAGGGTTGTCGTGCAAGAGTCCTTGTGTCTGTGCTGGCCGGTTATACTGAACATGAGTCTTTGAATGCATCTTTCGACACACAGTGACCTTGGTCTTCAAGACAATTTTGCCGTAGACAGAATCCTGTGTTATTACCTGACTGAAAGTCTGCTGGACTGAAAACAGCTCAATGATATTTTTCTGCTTCGCCGTGGGTAGACAGAGCTGCATTGATCGCCATTGATACTTTCTTTTGACTGAGTTTCACAGCATTTCATTACAGTTTAGTTGTTCAATAGAAATGTAAGATAAAGGATAAGGACAAAGAAATCTGATGCAGAATATACTGTGTCTAAAAACTGCACAGCCATGTAGTAATTAAAGGCCTGCGAGGAAGGTTGTGTCTGCTTTGTGTCTCGTGGGAAGGAACAAACAGGAAAAAGAGGAAGGGAAAGTTTTTCAAGACAACCTAAAATCTTTATATAAACTATTTTGACAATAAATAATAAGCAGAAAAGTCCACAATTAACTGTTCGTTAAACGTTGAAACGCTTGTCAACCTTTCTGTTCTCACACAGCACATTTGCAGTTCACAGTGATTATTTACCTCTCAAAATTCTTAGTAATGCTTCCTTGATTTCAGTCAGAGGTAGACAAAAGCAGGCTTCACTTCTCTAGTTGCCAATGTCGATTTTGACAACTGTCACTGGCATAATTCATCAGCTGTAGTTAGCTGGCTAAACAAGGTAACGTTAAGTTGTTACGTCTCCGGCTGACTTTTTAATGTTTCCAGCAGACTCGTTTAAAATAAAAATGTTGTAAAAGGGGTCCTAAATATGCACTACTGATACATGCATAAGAAAAGTTAGCCAGACATGCTAATGATTGTATCTTAGATTACAGCAGACAACACTATAGTGCTTTCGTGTTTTTGGTTTTGGAAAGGCTAAACAGGAGATACCAGACTCTCTTTCTCAGCATCACTCCGCATCTAAACAACATTTCAACATCTGAAGAAATCCATAATTTGAGAGGCCTGCAGTGTCTAGTTACGGTTGTTAAGCTATGATTGGACAATCACTGTTGATGTTCAGCAACATCAGCCAGATGTGCAAATTGTTTATAATGGTTTTCATGTGTCCTTTCTAGAGAGTGATACTCTACCTACCTTTGACTACCTTTGTTACTTTCTACAAAATAAACTAATGGCATTTCATTATCATTTTGTAGACAACAACATGCAATCCCAACATTTCAGTCAATGTCTCGTTTGCAGCCGTTGTCAGGGGAAAGGACATAAACTATCAGAGGAACAGCTAATTGCTAACTAGACACTCAATAGGCTGTGACTGTGAGCTGTTTCAGTGAGGTACTTAAACAGGTAGTTTACTTCTTTTTGCTTCTTTTTTTTCTTACAACTAAGAGCAGACAGCATGTGTCCAATAGTGTTTATGTCTCCTAGCAACAGTAAAATGTCCTGAGGAAATGGTCTGGAAACTGTCCATAAATGGTCTATAAATTGTCTAAAAATTGTGAAGAGTGAAGCGAGGGATGGAGATGTCGACGGAGGAAAAATATGTGATCAAGGTTAGAGTGAAGGAATGGAGAATGTAGGTGGATGTAGACAGGATATAAATAACTACATGCAGCACACAGAAAAGTTCACATAATTATGGAGAGGAAAACTTAATGAGTCAAATCGATGATCTCACCCTGGTGTGTGTGTGTGCGTGTTTATGTGTGTTTGTTTGAACACTTACCTGAGTGTGGGATGAGTGGGTGCTCTGTCTTGTGACAGGGCGACTCAGGCAGCAGCACCGGCCCTCTCCTACTGGCCACGCCTCCAGGCCGCAGGACCAGCATGCACTGCAGCAGCAGCAGTGCATGCTGGGTAACAGGGTGTCCCATGGGGGCCTGGGCTTGGCTCACTTCTCCTCAGGCCTCAGGGGCCAAGAGCATTGGAGAGACACACCTGAAAGGACAAGACAGATTTCACATTAGCTTGAATCCAAGCGCTGAAAAGCTTGATACAGTATGGCACTTCGCGGCAGTCACCAAGGATTCACTCAGCAAATATAAATCCTTACAAAAAGGGAACGAGGGAGAGAGGTGCAAAGAAGAGAGAGTGTGACAGATTGGTGGAAAAAGTGTGAGTTTTGTTGAGCAACACCAGCCTGTGAGCTCCTCACTGACACCCAGAGACCTCACACCTCTCACCTCTGACACCCAGTGCATGAATTAGACACGGCTCTGCGTTACCTCAAACACCTAATGTGTGTGTGTGTGTGTGTGTTCTCTAATTATCTGAAATGATGTGCCCTCTGTGCATGTGTTTGCTTTCACTACAGAGAAGCTTTGCTGTATGTATGAGTGTGCATGCATGTGTTATTCATTATTAAGAGTCTATTTGTGCATATATGTGACTGATATATGTATGGAGCTGCACAGCACTCCTCATGGGTCAATTAAATCCTATAGCCGCTGTAAATCTGATATGTTTTTATTCACAGTCAAACCCCTCAAATTGCTGGATGTGATTATTATATAATGCTTACGGCAGATTCATGATTCCCAGAAAAGTCGTTCACTGCAAGAAAAACAAAGCAGTTTTCACGACTCAATTGGTTATGATTTCTTTTCTTTGCGGGGGTGAATTGAGGAGCAGAATAGACCATCTACATCATTACTTTTTAATCATTTATGTGATGCTATTACCAAGAGTGGTTCATGCTGTGTGCAACAGAAGAATAAGCCTCCCTGACTGTGTACCATATTTTGAGCAGCGTGTGTGGTGGAGTGAGTAAAGATACTGACGGTCTTAGCTGTAAAGTGCTAGTACAGAGAAGCATTTGCTTTGCTAGTTTTCATGACAGATAATGCATTCTGTATCCAAATCCAAAGAGCAGTCTTATCATTTTATTGCATGTGAAATAGGCTTTTCATCTGTTGTCCAGTCAGTGGGAAAAAAACAAGGTGCTTTGCAGAGCAAGAACAGAACAACCCTCCCTCCATGACAGAGTTGATTTAGTGTGACTGGTAAGCTGCAAATGAGCAAAAACTATTAATACCGTGTTTGTTGTGGATAAACAGCAGAATATGGAAAAATCTGCTCACTGCAAAAAAAAAAAAAAAAAGACAAATTGAAGTGAGCTAAGAAAGAAAGAAAGAAGTGTTGAACATTTGCTCTCCTCCAAGACAAACCTTGTCTCCACGTCTCCCTGAAGTATGAATCCCCCTTCGTGCTGGAAAGCTTGGAGTGGCTCTGGGGTAGAACATAAGGCACCTCTATACTCCTGCTTTCAAATGAAAACCCTAATGCCGTGAGTGTGGTGGTTTTATTTCATTTTCTCCTTCAACGGAAAGTTTACTCTGCCTTTAGTGTGCATGAATAAGCTCCATGACCTTGGGGCCTATATGGAATTCATTCAAGTCCAGTGTATAAATGCACAGGCAGCGGGGATATGTGGTTTGCCTTCACCCACAGAGTAATGTAAAACACCTGTCAGCCACAGCAGGGAACGCAAGTGACAGCGAGTGCCAGTTGCCTCTCTCTGTTCCTTTTCCCTTTAGTCTTGACGTTTCATACGTCAGCTTCTGTACTCTTTTGCTTTTCGCTTTAGTCAACCTGTCGTTTTATATGTCACTTTTCTTTGTCTGCTAGTTTCCCTGACAGCCTTTAATGTTTTTTTTCCCTCACAAAAAAGTCATTTTACCTGTTGCAGCTCAGAGCGAGCGAGTCATTTTCCCCAGGTAGTCTCTAGCGAGGACATTCTTCTTGTCATTTTTCATACAGTCTTATAAACTTTTATGTCTGCATTCACTTAGGAAAAATATTTTACAATCTGCTGAGCGCAGAGGTGAACTTGATGTAGGAAATGAGTATTATTGATGTTCTCACAGTTGTGTGTGTGTATGGTCAGAAAGGGCTGTGGTATTGACATGGATTTCTGTGTGCATATGTGTCATTCCCCGTAACACACACACACACACACACACACACACACACACACACACACATGAAGAGGGCTGGCTGAAAGGAGCAGGAGCCGAGGCCAGTGAGTTGTGTGCCTCTTTGTTGACCTCGCTCCCTCTGTAACAGCCCTGCACACGACCTCCTGTCAGCTCGTACATGTCTGTACACATAAGTTCATGCACACACAACACGTGCATGATCAGAAAACAAAGTCCACCGTCTCATTTATGTACAATTTGTAATGCTATTTCAAGAACAAGCTATCATGAAACCATTTCTTATTATTAGCTGTTATCACTCACGCTTTCTCCTTGATTTACATGTAAATGAATTTAATACTAAAGGTGCCCTGTGGAGTTTTCTTTACATTCAGTGTTTCTCACCAAAGCACATTGTGTGTATCTGTGAAGTCAAACAAATGTGTTTAATATATTTCCTTCCTCATAAAAACACGTGCAAAGCCAATTTTCTAAATATTTTAAATCATTTACATGTTTACGTTAAAGTTGGCTAGCTTGTCGTCTTCTTCTTCTTCCTTGCCTTTGTTGGCACATTGCTATATTTCTTCGCGCATTAACGCCACCAACTGTCGATCAGTGGAAATGCCTGAAAATGACGACAGAAATGTGCATTGCATTCTCGTGTATGATACACACCCAATCATAAAATAATTGCTCCATAGCGCTACTAGTTGTCCTAAACACTGTAACTTTAATTTAAAGACAGAATAAATACACAAAAATTTGTAAAACAAACTTGCATAATTGATGATGAAGACTATTGAAGGATCTTTTGTTGTCAGAGTCAGACTCAAAGTGCACCCTCATTGTTTTTGCCTGTGTTTCTCCATCTAACCCTAACTATAATGAAAACCTGTCATTACATGATGAAACAATTAAGAACTCTAAAAAACTCAAAGATACTGTAAATATTTATAAGCCATAATTTAACTAAATGCATATGTCACTGTAAAGACCCACAGATAACCTGATTTATGCACACACATGCATTTGCATCATGCCTTTTAAGTAACAGAGCACAGACAGACAGCCATGACTTGATTTAAGACCGAACGGTTTGAACAGTTGTTTCGTGCCCCTGAAGGGATCTCTGGTGGATCCTATTTTCTCTTTAACTCACCACAAGCCACCACCTGGTCCTGTGGGAGAAAAGTGGAAGAGCTGTCTGTGCTGTTCGGTGGTCTAAACTCCTAAATCATCTCCAGGGCATTAGTACAAGCCTCCACTACCTCCTCCTCCTCCTCCTCCTGCTCCCACTCCTATTTTCTCTGTCTCTCTTTCACACCTCTACAAATACACACAAAAACACACGGACAGTACCAGTGCATTCACACCACACACACACACACACTGGGAACAGGTGATGGATAACACACCGGTGCATTCAGGGCACGTAGCGGAGGGAGGGAGCCCGAGCCACACATAAAATGAAACATGGATTTCAAACGACGTTGACATTTGAAATGCATGTACAGAGCAGATAATACTCATTGTGTAAACCCTCACATGCACAATATTTGAGACAACTGAAGAAATTAATTCCAGCACTCAATAAAGAATTGATAATCTTACCTAAAATTACCATGTTGAGCCTCACATTTTAGCGCACACATGTTGTCAGCTTCGGTTCACAGGTGCACTCATACAGGGGTGAGTTTTACATAGATACCACAGTTTGTGAGAATGGAAAGACATCAGAGAGGGACAACATGCAGTGTGGGAAAAAGAAATGTAGGGGACAGTCTACCGTGCTAAAAGATTTTGGTGCGTTCCAAGAGCAAATATCAAATGTGAGGCAGATTAATTAATGTGGTCAGACATTATCATTTCTACGATAGTTGCTAAATGAGCAGCTGTGGCTCAGGAGGTAGAGCTGGTCGTTCACTAATAACTGGGTTGGCAGTTTGATCCCTGATGGTAAGGTCAGTGCCTTGCATGGCAGCTCCGCCTCCATCGATGTGTGAGTGGGTAAATAATAGACAAAATTGTAAAGCACTATGTAAGTGAAGTCCATTTAGCAAGAATTTATTGTATGGAGACATTATAATGTCATGTGATTATAAGCACAAGGTGCACACCGACACTGCAGAAACCTGTAAATGTAGATTTTTTTTGTTGAGATTGGTGTTTGTGTGGCTGTACAGGATATTTGACTTTACAGTGTTTATATTATTCTTGTTTTTCCAACAAATCTAATCCACTTAAGTATTGTGCATCTCTCAAAGTCTACAATTAAAGACAGCATGTTATAAGAACAACACACACACACACACACACACTCTCTCTCCTCAGCATCTTTGCATTTTGGGAGTTGAGGTGTCGGCTAACTAATCAATTGAAGCCTTCCTGCAGTGGCAAGTAGAGAGAGGATCATATTAACACCGCTATTGATTTTGTCTGGGGGGGGGGCTTACACCATACATAATGAACAGACTCCCGAATAAAACACCGGCTTTGTATTCGTCACACTACCACATATATGCACACACACACACACACACACACACACACACACACACACACACACACACACACAGGCTCACATACAAACTCGTTTGTCAAATGTGAGTGGTGCAGTGATGATCCATCTGTCCAAACACAGTCGGGGGAGTGTGAGTTTGGGGTCACAATACAGTGCTGATAGATGCTTCTCTCTCTCTCTCTCTGGCCACACAGGACACACACCATTAAAATCAACCCAGACTTTGCTTTAGAGCAGAGCACACAAAGGCAATACAGCGCTGCTTTATATATATATATATATATAGCTGTATGTCTGTCTTATATGTGTGTGTGGGTGTGTTTGGCTGTGATTGAATGGGTGTTTGCCTGTTTATCACTCTGTCTATCAGACGGGTTATTGCCAGTTTTTGTTTGTTGTTCTGTGTCTCTGTCTGCCAATTGGTATCTGTGATTTTGGCATCTTGTGTCTAGACCAAAGCACACACAGAAGTGACGGAGATGTTTGCTCTTTACTTTGCTGTCTGTCTGTCTGTCTGTCATAAAAAGGACAGCTGACTTTGTGAATGTCAGACTGGTTAGTTTTTGACTGAACTAAATTATTGATCGATAAAAGAATGTCTCAACAAATGACAATTTAAAGCCTAACCACGACTTACCAACTGGCTGACCGAGTGGCCAAATGAGTGAGTGATTCACTGAGTGAACGACTGTCAGGCTGGCAGACTGAATGACAAACGGTCTGACACAATAACGAACTGATGAGGTGCCTGAGTGAGTGACTGCTGCGTAAAACACAACATGATTGAAAGACAGAGTGGCCAACTGACTTTTCTTCTTTTCTGGGCTGCCATGAGGATTTTTTTCCACTGCCATCTGTCAGATTTCTCAAACTTCTATCGTGCCCCTTTCTGCTTCTACCTTTCATTGACCTTTTTCCCTCACTGTTTAATGCTTTCAGTCCACCTCAGTCTGCTGGTCGTCTCATGGGGGCTCAGCAGAGGGTGACAGACAGAAACGCGGAGTGATGATATCGCCATCAAAGGCTCATCGCCGCACAGCAGGGTCCTTTCCACTCGACGACCCCCCAGATAGGAGGGCTGATTAATTCCGTGCAAAGAAATGTTTGTATCTCCCAAAGAGTGGGATTGAAAAGTGCATTCGGCTCAGGTGGCTTGTTTGTTTCAAAACCTTATCTGTGGTGCACAGTGTGGCTTTTGAAGCGCAAATCAAATGTGCACATGTGCAGTTTGTCTTTTTCGCTCTTTCACATTCTCCCTCTCTGTCACACACACACACACACACAGTACTGAATGCATTTCACACTCCACTCCACTTCACCCTTTCTTACTCTGTACCGATATTTCTCTGCATTTGGATCGAATGAGTCATTCTGCTTATGTGTGTGAGAAAGAATGAGACACACATTGGGGCCTATGTGAGCATGTTATTTTGTGTTATATGCACTATATATATATATATATATATATATATATATATATATATATATACAGTACTGTGCAAAAGTTTTAGGCAGGTGTGAAAAAATGCTGTAAACTAAGAATGCTTTCAAAAATATAAATAATAATTGTTTATTTTTATCAATTTACAAAATGCAAAGTGAGCGAACAAAAGAAAAATCTAAATCAAATCAATATTTGGTGTTACTACCCTTTGCCTTCAAACCAGCATCAATTCTTATAGGTATACTTGCACAAAGTCAGGGATTTTGTAGGATTATAGTCAGGTGTATGATCAACCAATTATACCAAACAGGTACTAATGATCATCAATTTCACATGTAGGTTGAAACACAGGCATTAACTGAAACAGAAACAGCTGTGTAGGAGGCTTAAAACTGGGTGAGGAACAGCCAAACTGCTACCAAGGTGAGGTTGTGGAAGACAGTTTCATGTCACAGGTCATACACCATGGCAAGACTGAGCACAGCAACAAGACACAAGGTAGTTATACTGCATCAGCAAGGTCTCTCCCAGACAAAGATGTCAAAGCAGACTGGGGTTTCAAGATGTGCTGTTCAAGCTCTTTTGAAGAAGCACAAAGAAACGGGCAACGTTGAGGATCGTAGACACAGTGGTCGGCCAAGGAAACTTAGTGCAGCAGATGACAAACACATCAAGCTTATTTCCCTTCGAAATCGGAAGATGTCCAGCAGTGCCATCAGCTCAGAACTGGCAGAAACCAGTGGGACCCAGGTACACCCATCTACTGTCCAGAGAAGTCTGGCCAGAAGTGGTCTTCATGGAAGAGTTGCAGATTGGAGTTGGAGATGATTTGGTCAGGATTAATGGTGTCCTCAATGCTGAGAAATACAGGCAGATACTTATCCATCATGCAATACCATCAGGGAGGCATATGATTGGCGTATGAATTTATTCTGCAGCAGGACAACGACCCCAAATATACAGCCAATGTCATTAAGAACTATCTTCAGCGTAAAGAAGAACAAGAAGTCCTGGAAGTGATGGTATGGCCCCCACAGAGCCCTGATCTCAACATCATCGAGTCTGTCTGGGATTACATGAAGAGACAGAAGGATTTGAGGAAGCCTACATCCACAGAAGATCTGTGGTTAGTTCTCCAAGATGTTGGGAACAACCTACCAGCCGAGTTCCTTCAAAAACTGTGCAAGTGTACCTAGAAGAATTGATGCTGTTTTGAAGGCAAAGGGTGGTCACACCAAATATTGATTTGATTTAGATTTCTCTTCTGTTCATTCACTGCATTTTGTTAATTGATATAAACTATTAACACTTCCATTTTTGAAAGCATTCTTAGTTTACAGCATTTTTTCACACCTGCCTAAAACTTTTGCACAGTACTGTGTATATATATATATATATATATATAACATTAATACTGTTACAGATTTTACTTGGTGCCCGTTAATGCTAGCAAGCTAAGCCACTGGCTTTCACCACCTGAGTGGAAGCTAATTAGCCTACCTTGATAGCTTCCACTATCCAAGTGGAATACAAACTTAGTAGCATGATGGGTCCTCTCAAATGCTAAATTTTACTAAGCTACTTCCACTTTACTGTTCTTATTGTGTAAATTGTTCAGTAGCATTGAATAAATGCAATTTTGTTCCCCTATATACTGAACATTGTACATGGAGAGAATGACAATAACTTCTACCTTGTACCAACTTGTATCAACATTCATGAGCTATATAGGTCTATGATGTGGTTCCAGTCAGTAGAGCACCAGGGAACAGAAGTTGACAGCACATCTCCTAGCAACCGCTGCCATGGTAGATGTCCACCAAGAGGCTTAGATGCTGTTTTCAAAGACATGTCCAAAAACAGTTTCATCCTCTTTTGAAAGATGAAAAGATATACACAATAGCTGCAGAATCATTATAGTTTATATTTCCTCGCACAAAAAGTGAAGAAGTTTCAGTTCAGTTCAACTTTAAAGCCCTGTGGAAAATATTTTGTCACCAAGAAAGGTTCTTAATGTTTGAAAAATCACTCCTTGGACACCAATGTTTGCCGACGCATATTTCTTTAGCGTAATGCTATACTTTTGCCTGCACATAATCTGACTCTGAGCCTGAATCCCTGTACGTTCCACAAACAGATCTATATTGGAATAAACATTAACTCGAACAAACACTGGATCAGTTTCCCCCTGTCGGAGTGATGCTCCGAGATTCCAATTTGTTGTTTGCCGCATAAGATTCGGAAAACAGAACTGTGATTTGCTGTGTATTTTCTGATCTCGGCATATGGAGGGAAGTGACACAGCTGATGAAACACAGGCGCTGGGGACGCGGAGCAGCTTCTTTGGTGGTGGACTGAAACTCACATCGCAGGTACTCAACTTAGTTTCAAGTTCGTTTGACAAAATTTCTGCTGAAACTTTTACAGTAAATAGTCTTGGGGTCAATTTAAGAAAATGTCACCCTCCTCTGCTCCTGAGTAATGGTTGTACACACCTCAGCCTCTCTTGTATTCTTTTATTTTTTGTACATGCTGAAAAACACAATGAATCTTAAACACACCAAAGTGTGTGTACTGTACTGAACTGAAAGGCTTTTTTTTTTTTTTTTACCAGCCCCAATGACTTTTCTGACCACAACCATAGCTTTGGTCCAGTTGAATCTGGGACGTACATCACACACATCTGCCACAGTAACACACACATACTGACTCTTTCCACTGTCTTGCTCAAAAACACACCCAGCAATTTCATCCGAGTCCCACCCTAACTCTCCAGAGGTTCCCAAATCCTGCTGTTATTTTTACTCAACTCGCTTACCCTCCAGCACTCATGCTGATGCATTACCACGTGACTGAATGTGGTCTGCGTGTGTCTACACAACACATCTCCAGGCGAGGAAAGGCTTCAACAACAAGCAATATGTGGCAGATAAAAGTGACATCATGCCTGCAAAGAGAGAAACATCCGTGTGAAAGCTCTCACGCAGCGTGAGACCACCAGCATCACCTGGCTCTGTCTTGCCTCCATGATAGCTGGAGGTAGTTCAGTTTAACCTGTGACTTAAAACCATTACAGAAATCCTGGCAGGATGGCCCTTTGAATACAGAACAGGGCTTTTAAAAGTGTTCACTTACACATTTAGGTCAAGGTAAAGCAGAGTCAGGACTTGTAACCTACACAGCCGACTTCATAATTACAGAGAATTAATCATTTCTGAGGTTGGTTGGTTTCTTCTCGGCTTTTGACAAGGCTACTATGAAAAAAGATACACTTGGTAATCTTTCCTTTTTATTCATTTCTGTTAGGAACTGTGCCTAGTTCCTCTTAAAGCGAAATGGAAATATGCTCATTTGCTTTCTTACCGAGAGTTAGATGAGAGGATTTATACGACTTTCGTTCGTTCTAAATATGAGGTTATTGCCAGCAGCCGGCTAACTTAGCTTAGCACAAAGACTGGAAACGGGGAAAAAGCTAGCCTGGCTCCATCCAAAAAAAAATCTGTCTACCAGCACCTCTAAAGCTCACCTATTAATACGTGATATGCTGTTTGTTTCATTAGTACAAAAACGACAAATCGCTGTTTGACATGGTGTTATATGCCAAACTATTTCTTAGTCAGAACCAGCAACTTCCTGGAGTCGCAATTTGTCATTTTTACACTACGTTTTTTGTAGATTATAAGTTTTGCAAGATGCAAAGTGTTAATTAGTGAGCATCAGAGGACTGGAAGACAGGAGCCAGGCTAGCTGTTACCTCCTGTTTCTAGTCTTTATGCTAAGCTAAGTTAGCCAGCTGTGGGCTGTTACTTTATATTTAGCGTACAGACAATCTTCTCGTCTAACTCTCAGCAAGAAAGCAAATGAGCATATTTCCAAAAATGTCAAACTTCCCTTTTGAGTTAAAAAAAATAAACAAAGCCACCTGCAGCACAGAGGAATGAAACTATCATCTTCATCAGGATCTCTGGACATCACACACTCTGCCTCTCAGTGCCAATTAACATTATTCAACCAGCCCTATCTCTACCTCTGCGGCCAGGGCTGCTGTCTATATAACACAGTGTCAACTTGTGAAGAAATCCTGTGGCCGACCCAGACACTGATCGGCTGGTGAGACAGCGGCTCTGACACACAGCCCAGACCCTCAGGCTACTGTCTGAGCTGCTCTCAGTGTCAAGACAGCGCTGTTCACAGGGAGAAAACTGTCACAACAACCTTGCAGCTCTGGAGTGGCTTAAATCTCAGAGTTTGTCACCACTGTCCCAAAACTACATCTCACTTAGAGTTGATATTTCCATAACAACCTCAGCAAGGTACTACAAAGTTACCTCTCTGACAGAGAAGCAGGTGTTAGGTTGCTACCAGCTCCCTTATACAAACTTTCAGGGTACTTCTTCAGTGCCGATATCATCGATGACTTTGACTTAACAGCCAGCACTAAGGATTAACACAGTCCCCAAAACCCTAAACTGATTTGCAAGCACAAGATCAGGTTCGCTTTCACCCCGGAGATGATCAAAACAATCCTCTCATGGATGTTTGAATTATTTTCTGTCATTTTCTCAACATTTAACTGCTTGGGTAATGCATTGGCATCAAAGATTTCTCGCACTTCAAAGCCTTTGTTCTCCGTGCGGTGTATTAGCAGGGCCAATCCACACGACAAGAGTTGGTGTCATCTAATGCCTGATCAAGGCAGCGGTGCGAAGATGGGTACAATACTTCAAGACTTACAATCAAATACCTCACCACACATGCAGGAAATACAAACATTAAATTCATGCGCTCGTACCGACACATGCACACTCACCTGAGACTGCAGCGATAAGGACCATAAAGCCCGCCACTGAGGGATGGTGACATTTTTAAAGCTTTAATTACATGCTTGGCCAACGGATAGCCGACTGTCTCACTGGGCGCAAAATTACACTATCACAGTCTACAGCTGTACCCAGACAAGTCTAAAACTGACTTGCCATTCACAGAAACACACCTGCCGTCCGCACCTCTGAGGTGAAGAAGCAAAATGAGGGCACTCGCTGCTCTGCCAATATCAAGGGTAACTACTAACTAACGGACCAACTCATTGATCTATACTTTCAAAAGGGCACAGACGCGCCTCACAGAAGAATGAAAGGCTACCTTAATGCTAACCAGACTCGAAATGGAAAGAAAATTACAGTCATCCAAGGGTAAATTCCTCTCATTCAGCTGAGAATGTGAAATCAGTGAGTGGAGACATCTTTTTTTTTTTGTTCTGCACAGAATACTGCAGTTTTGAATCATCCAATTACTAATATCGTAATCAATCATATCAGCTTTAGCGGTGACAGGCTATGACTGGGGGAATGATGGATGAAATCTCTTACAGATAGATTCCACTGCAGGGGAGGTCGAGTCTCTTTGGTTATACTTGCCGTAAAAGTACAGGGCTTTGAGTTGTGTTTACTGTTGGATCTTCTACAGCAGAGGTGGAGAGTTAAAAAGTACATTTACTCAGGTACTGCACTTCAGCACAATCTTAATTATTAACACTTATTTCCATTTTGTGAGGTTATATTGTACTTCATTCATTGGACTACATTCAGAGATAATTGTACTTTTTATTATTGTTTGGTTACTTTAAAGCTGCACTTATTAATATTGATAATCACTATGGATCAAATAGTTATGTGTAATGTGAAAGGGGTCGCTTGGAGTGAGAATTATCACTGGACTCGGCTTGTCTGTTTTTGTTTTCATTATAAAGCTGTTAGAAAAGCTACCTGCCCAGCACAAAATAGGAGTGAGACACCAAAATCAGAGATAAGATGAGAGTGAATACTGGACTTCCATTCGCCATGTGGCCACAAACACAAATGGTTGCTCCGTATCTGCTGGATGTGTAAATAAGCAACTGTCTGCTAACAACTTTGGCATATCTACTTAAAAGGTGTTGTGTTTACAGCTTGAGCCCAAAAAATCAGTTATTGCAGGATTAAGGGTTTACATGTGGACCATAAGATATGCTAAAGGATGATTAGTTCAAAATTAAAGTTAAAACTTGGCTTTTAAGATATTCAATCCTTCAATAATCAACTAATTTGTAATGCCTTGGACTTCCATAGAAGGAAAACATGCTAACCCTTCTCCATGTAGTGTATTTTGTCTGTTTCTTGTCACTATGTTTTCCGCTTGTATTTAAAGTGGCAACACCATTTATGGAGAAATTAAAGTATTTCTTACGCATGAGCTTAATGCAGACTACTTTTTAAGGAGTGCTATTCAATGTCTGCTATTCTTTTATTTTATTAAAGGAATAAAGTTTGTGAAGTATAGGGCATAATCTTAATGACAAAGTGAATAGCTAAAGAAATCATCAGCATTTCATCACAAGTTATTCTTTCTTTTAAATCTGGCCCTTCACTGACAAAAGTCCCAATCGGTCAAACCCAAAGGGAGGCAGGCGGCAGGGAGAAGTGTACTGTAATCAATCTTACCACATGTTTCTTGCAATCAACATGTCCAAGATAACAAGCCTAACAGGCTGCCAACTCCTACAGCTCAGTAATTATATGCCTGAAAAACAACAACTACCTCTTTGGCAGAAAAGAAAAAAAATAATCATACACACATACACTTCAACACACATAGAGGACCTACAGATGGGGAGGGAGCCATAAGGACGCTGCCTTGAGATGAGTTGTCTTACTGTATCTGAAGAAATGTGGCAGGAGGGATAGTAAATTAGCTCTTGGCTCCACTGGAACCAATTAATTACCCGGGCGTGTGCATGTGTGCGTGTCTGTGTGTGTCTGTTGAGTGCCTGGCCTTTGTAATTTGTCCTGTGAACACCAGAGACAGGCACTATAGCAGAAAGTTATAGCATTAATGAGAGGGAGAGATGGTTTGGTTAATGGCGGCAACAGTGTGTGTGCAGCAGAAGTGGTCTTTGTGTGTGTTTGTGTATGTGTGTGTGTGTGTGCCTGTCTTAGACTCCGTCTCCCCGAACATGTCTCCCAAGGGTAAACTGGAACAACAGAGGAGCAGAGTCGGAGACGGAGCCTGCGGGCATCCGATGTGATCATGTCTCTGCTAGACCAAGCAAACAGATGTAGGCCTCTCTCCCGCCGTCTCGCCTCTATCTTCCTCCCCCTCCTTCTTTTCCTGCGTGCACGTCTGAAGGAGTCGGAAGGATTGTGTTTCACCGAGAGCTGAACGGACTAGTCCACGCTGACAGTTAGCCTCCTCAAAAATAGAGACACCTGAGACTTGCAGCCACTTTCAGAACCGACCTACACACCTTAGCCCTCGGCAACTTGTGTCTCTGGATCTATTAAAGCCACGTAAAGGCAAAAACCTCAGACTAACTACGGAATGTACCACTTCAGTAATTCTTCTTCTACCTCCTCTTTTCTGCTCACTTCTACTGGAGCAGGGCCTGAGGGTAAAGGCTCTAATTGGGCATTTGATTCCCAGTTGGAGTCCAGAAGAAGACATTATTAGTCAGTGGTACAATTAGGAGGCAACGGACTTGAAACGTATTGATTCTACATTCAAATATATTACATGCACTGTGCATACTTTGCGTATTAACAGATAATGACATTTAGCAAGCACATGCGCATTAAGAGATATGTTGTGGCAACATTAAAACGAAAGTTAACTCGTTCTAAGCGCCATGTTGGAGGAAGTTTGATATGTTTGTTCAGGTGCAAGTCAAACACACACATATGCGCACACACACACACACACGACCAAACTGCTATCTAGATTTGTAACACCAACACAATTTTTCAGGTTTACTAAAAACAGTGTTAAATAAACATATTCACTGTAAATATATTAATTTCACCGGTGAATCTTTAGAGAATCCATTTGAATAAAGTCAGCAGCTCCTCTTGAGGTCATGGGATGCACATATTAAAAATGGCCGGTTAATAAGCTTATTTACATCCTGTGAAGATGGGAGTGAGCGAATCAAATGGTTTGTGCTGTGTCTTTGAAATTCAACACATTAAAGAGGCAAACTTTTAACATCAGGGCTCAGTGATTAGGGATCTGCTGGGAGGCGGTAATTGCACTTCCTTCTGTGTGATCCCGCGTACTTCCCCCACGAGACAGGCCAGGCTGTTTTTGAAGAAGCACAACAACATACACATCTCGCAACGCACTCTTGGAGGGGTAAAAACTACGAAAGCAAGGAAGAGCAGGGGCAACAATCACAAATATTAATAGATGGGGAGACGTCCATCATTACATAGCTGCATCACGATGTCTGTGTGAGTTTTTCACTTGAGGACTTAGACCTTAGTAAAAAGGTCAAAATGTCAATTAAACAACAGATTTTATTTATCATAACCTCCGTACAAACTCCTTATGGCTTCAGGTCACTTTTCTTTGACTTTATTTATTATTTTGTTCATAATAACTTATTAACCTTAATGCCATCCTCCACAGTTCAGCATGAATATTCACAACTCTATTTATAAAGTACTGAAGCTGATAGCTGACGGCTTTAACAACCCACATATTACCCCATTTAAGTCAACACAACTGTGCTACTGTAAGGCAGAAAGACCACACCACATATGGCCCAATCATTATTTCACCCACATCAATAGATGCCATTATCTACATGCTTAGGTCCAAAGGCTTAATGATCAGGTTGTCCTTCACCATGTGCTCATTAACCACTGTGACAAAGCCTTTAGTGCAGGTAGATTTTCTCTGTAAATGTCATTCGGAAGGTCAGGAGAAGCAGTGAATTAGAGCAGAAGAAGTGCCAAGGAAGAAGCAGTGGTTAAATGAGGGCTTTGCCCTCATACAGGGAGGCGTGGTGATGTAGAAAATGGCCACACAAGTTAACCAAACAATTATATGAAACTATTATATGACACATTTTCATGGCAGCGTGGAGGTGGGGGGCGATGCATTTGAGAAGCTGCCACACTTTGTAGACAAGGACAGGAGGGGAGACATCAAACTTCTAAGGGAAATGGAAAACTGAGGCTCAAGCAGATTTTCTCCGGGTGTCATTATTGATGCTGATCCCTCGGCGCGTCACGCTACACTCTTACTAATCAGGTCTCACTATAATGTTTCCACACTGTCTCTCTCTCTGATCAATGACACTCTGCCCTCCTTTAAAAGCATGAAACTTCAGACAGAAAGCGTGAACTGCACAGTTAATCCACTCCGCCGGTGTACTGCTAAATCATCAACATGACACATTAGATGGACGGAGGGGCGAGAGAGAAATGTAAAGTAGGCAAAGATTACAATTGAAGGTGTGGAGGGCAAGTAAAGACACACACACACACACACACATACACAAAACAACAATTGTCTTTAAAAACAGGGATGCAACAGTGTGATCTGGTGTATCAGTATCTGGGATCCTGACCACATGAAGCAGCCACACATGGCAGGTCTGCATTAAATACAATTTTCTGTTTTGCTCCATTTAGTGACCTTGTTTGACTCGATATAGTTTTGCTAAAAGTACAATTTCATTTTGTCAGAAGTAGAGCGGCTCAGCAAAAGAAGACTGACGTTACATCATACCAACAACAGACTTTTAACAACTAAAGTAAAAAAAATTAATAAAGTTAGGGGATCACCAAAATGATTACATCTTAACGGGATCATGTCTGTACAAAATTTCATCACAATCCATTCAAAAGTTGTCGAGATATTTCAATCTGGACCAAAGTGACGGACTGAATGACCGACAGACTGACAGCAATCCCTAGAGACGCTAATGAGGCTAAAAACACTACGGAGGAGCCATGTGGAGTTACTTTAGCAGGTCTGTTTTGGTTTGTGACGAACAGAAGAATAATTACACTGTACTCTCTCTCTCTCTCTATATATATATATATATATATATACATTATGTTCCCATCAAATCAATTCAAAGTAGGTAACATACTTTTTTATTACTCCAAGTTATTTCCCTGTATTTCTTTGCCATATTTCACCAACAGAAGAAGGTGCTGCATACAACATTTTAACAAATAAGTCTCTATTGTATGATTTTTGAGACTTTGATTACTGTAAATCCAATTATGCTGTCAGCAACAAAAAATCCCATAACTTGACACAGACTATTTTTTTTGCCTAAATTTGTGAAAACAGCACGCTGTCATTTATAATGGTGATTACTTTTGTAGAACTCAAACAAAATGTCACCATGTACAGCCCACCTGTGGTGACTGATATTACAAAAATGCTTGTGTACAACAGCTTGCTTGCACACACACACACGCATGCACGCGTCTTCAAACGTTCAGCTCATGTCATAACTGCCTTGTAGCGACAACACAGCCTTTTAAGACTCCATATGACAAACATTTGTGAATATTTGAGGACGTCACAGTCAGACAACTAATTGCACGTCTTTGGGGCGTGGTGCCACTGTGTCCCCGAAACACTGACAGCACAAAACAAGTTTCCTCTAATTGACCTAAATGAGCCCATGTAACAAATAGAAATCACTTTGATGATGTGTCATCACCTCCCTCAGAAAAACTGAGAGAGCAACAGGGATTCGAGGCAACAAAGAGTGAGAAAACAGATCCTTTATGTCTGTGATCCCAAAAAAATGTGCACCAATACTACATGTCGGGACAAATCATGCATCAAACAGACTTACAAAATTTTTTCGTCTGGGTAAAACCTACAAAGACAGAATTATCAAAAACTCACCCCTCTATCTTGCTAGGATGTGGGTGGATGGTCTATAATTGTTATAAGAATGCATGTGTCAGCAGGTATACATTGGGAGAGCAGGTGTGTGTGTGTGTGTGTGTGTGTGTATGCACTGAGCGGCTTCAGGCTTCATGTTGGTGTTTAATGAGTTTTGTGGGGGAAACTCCAAGGTTTCCTGGATAAAAGTGAGACGCTGTAGTCTCTATTTGGGCCAGTATTAACTCTCTGAGCCGTCGTAGCTGCAGGCTCCTCCACTAACTTGATTAGGCAGGAATGGGCCAGGTGCAATGTGCCCTCTCTTCACCAAAATGAAGGCTCGCGCAAGGACAAGCTGACAAACACACACACATTACCACACAAAAGGACAAACACACACCGGCAATCTTTGTCTTTGTTTATACCTCTACTCCTTTTTTTCTTTCTTTTCATGCATACATGCTGCCACAACCCCTCCCAAAATGCCACCCGGGAGCGAAAACAATACCATCTAATCTGCAGCAACCTCCCCGACAGATGAAGAGAGACACAAGCTGGTATGGCATGTGTCTATAGCAGTGACGCGTCTAATTTAAGCTCACAGCTAAATATACATTACAGTGCAATGCTGCCCCTCTGAACCATGCAGTTTCATGACGCCTTTGATGGCTCAACATCAAAGCTGAATATCATCACTTTTAACTCCAATATATTAATTCACTTTCTATGTTTAGGTTCTTCCTCATATTGCTGCGGAGATGGAAAAAGTTAACTTCAAGCCCTCATACTGCATATTCATGCAGCGTATACACATTACGACACAACAAGAGGCTCACGCCACACAAGACTCCAAGCTCGTCGGATTTTGGTCGACTGACCTAAATTTCCCTGAAATTATGGCAGGTATTAATTTGGAAATGCCTTCCTGTGTCATTATGATAACAATTACAGGTTACGGTTAATATTCCTTCACTGCTCTAAATCCCCAGGAGTCAGGCGCAAGAATACTGGGCGTATTTAATGTGTGGTCTCCACTGGTGTTGACGCACCAGCCCTGGGGTCCATCTGGGCTTGATTGTAGGCCAAAACCAGATGTTCCTGGCCGTATAGGTGTGTTTATGTGTGTGTGCATGGTTTCTTCAGCACGTTTAAGAATGTGTGTGTAGAATATGTGTGTGCTCAGCTGTCTACATGACCCAAATGTATCTATTACTGCTGAAATGCCTCTTTGTCAGTGTGAGCGTACCTGACCCACTTGTATCAGTTTATGTTTACTTGCATGTTCCTCTGTGAGTGTGAGTTTGCATCACATATATAGTACTTGAAGAATCTATGAAGAATTAGGCTTCTCTGGGCTGCACGCAGGCAAACGCACACGTCCACTCGGAAGCAGCGTCACATTTAGCAAACTACAATGTACACAAAATGTAGAAGAAATCAGAGATGAGTTTCACTCCAGTGACAGTGAACAATGACAAGGTGGGGAATTTATTTTCCTGTGCTCTGCTAAAAGATCACTCGGAGCAGTTCTGTGCTGAAATGTTTGCCCAAACTCTGAAAGAAAAAAATTGAGAAAACTTCCCGACAGGATGTTGGATCATGTAATCAGCTCACTGTGTGTTTTCTGTAGGGTCTTGATTTGGATTTGACTACATTATTTCTCTGTATTGTGTTCATTTTCACATTTATTTCAACTTCCCAACTAGAGTCATAACAATCATGCTTTTTAGTATCTTGTGAGCCATTTATTTCCTTTTTAGTTCGTCTGAATCTAACAAAAATCCCTCTTACAATGTCAACGTGAGTTGCAGATTAGCAGCAATTTAGAAGTATTTAACACAGATCTTACTTCTGTGATTACCCTCATATAATGCTGTAATCTCTTCCCAATTCCTAATTGTAAAAAGTCTAAATAATGACGACAAGCTGATGGAAATTTTGAGCTCTTCTTATTTTCAGTCCTGTATTAGGTGGTTTGTAGTAGTATAACGTTATAAAACTGTCAGAAATCCAAAGGTGCATTAGCACATGGTTACACTGACTGTCAAATTTAAGTGTGTAAGTGCTGCGATTTATGCTCCAGCTGAACATCCCAGCGAGTTCGCCTGGATGCCTTCATACATCATTATATTTGCTGCGTTACATTATATTTGCTATCACTTTCATTCAAGTATGTGAAAGTGTGCATATATACACGTATGTCCATGAACATGAACAAGCATGAGAGTGAATGTGTTTCTGCGTCTGCCAGTGAATTCTTGGAGGCACCGGGCTGCTCGGCTGAAACACGACGGAGTAATGGCTTTCAGACTCGCGCTGACCTGCTCTTCAAAACGTGAAGAGAGGAGCAGAAGACTGGAGAGGGTGAAGAGGCGAGAAAGTCGTTTAGGGTCACTTGAGGTGGATTACTGGAGAGAGGCCGGTAAGAATGAGTGGAATAGAGGAACAAAGGAAGAAGGAGATGCAGGACAGGATGAAGTGTAGAGGTTGGATGAGATGAAATTAAGGGACGGGCCTGGATGGAGGAGGTTGTAGGTAGGAGGAGAGGAGTGTTAAAGAGGTTAAGCAGGAACAAAAGGAGCGGTGAGTGAGGAGGAGAATGGAGAGGATTAGTACAAGATGAGTTTAGATGGAGAGAAAGAGAAGGACTGAGGAGTTTAGAGGCACTTCAGAGAGAGGAAAGAAAGGGTTGGAAAGAGCGCCTGGGATCTCCATGAATAACACACACCACATGCCATAAAACAGCAGGTCCTCACATCTCTCCTGTCCAGTGTGTGTGTGTGTGTGAGTGTGTGTGTATGTGTCATGTGTCAGGAGAGCAGTCCCACAGAGGTAATTGAATCAGGACATGAAAACAACAGGGGAACAGACTCAGGGTGAGGTGGTCAGGCACAGCTGGAACAGCAACAGTTCCCCCTTTTAAACTAAAGGGAAAGGAAACACCGGGGGGAAACAGCGGCATTCAGAGTATCTGGGACTGCAGCGTCTAGAGAGCTGACTCTGCATGGCCTTTCACAGGAGCCACGGCTCCAGGTGCAACACAGTGCAGGTCTGTTTAACATCCAATTCTACGCCAATTCCACACGTTTTTTTATTTCTTCAGACCGCCTCTACCATGTAAGTCTCTGTTTTCACCCACTAGGCTTTTTGTTTTTGTTTTGTTTTATGTAAACTGCAATCATATCACCCATCACGGTGTGAAATGATGACAGAACGGGTGAAAATTGAGTCAAACTTGCCCTGACGAGGAAAGGCAGACTGAAATGAAGCAGTTCACACACACAAAGACAAAAAACTGTTATAACGACCAGGCCGCTTTTACAGGCTAGAAAATGTTGTGGGGAGGAAGAAGTCAAAACTGGGTGAGAGGGACCTTAAAGTGCTCTGTTTTTATCCGGGCTCATCAAGCAAACTAGTGCTATCGTAAAGGGGAAATTGCCTGTAAAAACTTCCCCTCTGCTACCTCATCCCTCAGACCGGAGAAAATCTGGAAATAAAGGTTCATTGTGGGAGCAGCGTGTAAATAAACATAAACAACGCAAGGTGTAAACGAGCTTAACAGGGAGAAAAAAAAGAGGTGGGTTAGACGTCGTCACAGCTGGCCCAGACTGTTAATGTCTGCACTTTTTCTATTAGACGGGACCCCCTGGCTGCCTCATACAATTATGTTATTCTTCTGGGGCTGTGAGTGTGGGTGTCTGCATTGTGAGACTGTGTCTGGAGGTGATAAAACAGCAGAAAGCACATAAATAATGACTTAATGATCCCCTCCACCCTTTTGCTATAATGATGACAACGGAGTTTTCCAAGCTGAGGCGCTGGTGGGGGCAGGCGGGGAAATCCACATGTGGCCTCCAGGTGTGCTCAACTCCATCTCTGTTACTTCTTAACCTCCCAACTCTCAGAAGCCTATGTCCACTTTTACTTTATCCATCTATTATTATCCCTGTACATTCATCTGTAGATGTATTCTCTCCTGTGTCAGCATTCGTCTTGTTGCTATTGAAGAAATACGTCTCTAATACTTCCGAAAGCTTTCTGTTCTTAAGAGGATGATACAGCCGGATTATCTGCATTAATCAACCCGTCAAGTTGCTTTCTTCTGTGTATACGGAGAGTTTTTGAAAGTGGTAAATTTGTGTGTTAGAAACAGAGGAGAGAGAGGAACAGGTAATTTTGAGTGACAGAATGTGTGGGACCAGACGCAGAGTCAGACATGTGGTTAAATTATAGTCCAGCCGCCGAGGCAGAAATAACAGTGTGATTTGCGTAATTGTTTCTTTAGGTATGTTCAGCTACCACTGCTTTACAACAATAGCAGTAAATCATGTGTCTCTACACTACAATTAACATCCTTTACCTCCTTCACAATAATCATGCTCTGCGGCTAAATATGGAAGCCGATGATTTGTGTTAGAAATTTTTTTTTTTTATCATTTTTTTTGCCAACACCTCTGTTTCATAGCTTCTTAAAAGCAGCAAATTCAACTCAGGAGTCTGGATGTCTTGATGGGAAAGGACGGCTAAGAAGCACTAAAGAGTGAGAATCAAAGATGAAATAAAGTAACTGAAACCTGCCAATTACTATAATTGCTTCAGCTATGAGTGATGAACCCTGAATATCTGAGTGGGTGAGAAATCACACAATTACTAGAAAAAAAAAGCGCCAATCTTCTTAAGACCAGGACAAAAAGAAACATATATTTGGAATGAGACAGTGTTAATTATGAAACATGGGGCCCAGAGGGGAGGGGGCGCGAGGGAGGCAGCGTGGGTGTGGAGCTCCGCTGATGACAATGACAGGTTACAGTGGGCCTCATCGTGTGCAGAGAGACCTGCCACCGCCTGTGGGTGTTTGGACTGGAAATGTTCCAGGATGCAGAAACCGCTGTTGTTTCACGCTCATTAACACACAACACTGGCTATAAAATCCCTCCCAGATCCAGTGCACCCTGCACTCTGACCGTCCTGTATCAGAGGGAGGGTGAGAGAAAAGATTATTTCCCTCTGGGGATGAATTAAGTGTTGTATCAATATGTTGGCTTTCAGTTCAGAGTGAGAAGGTGTGCGGGAGCTGTAATGGGGTTGAGGGATAGGAGGAAACAACATCCCCTTTTCCCTCTAAAAACAATTCAGAATGGTTTGTCGATCTCCAGCTACAAATTTCAGGCCTTTGTAACACAAGCAGAGGCATTAAAAAGAAGAAGAAAAACTCAACTTGCACAATTACCTCCTGAGTATCAGCTGCTTGATGGTCTCTAGCAACAGTTTTTGCTTCGCATTGTGCGATCCAACTCCTTTCTGTCTGCTTTTCTAAAGTCAATAAAAAGACGTCGACATTGCAGGAAAGAATCCCCCTTTGCCCTGAACTGCTGTGGAGAAGGGAGTACTTTTCCACCCAGAAAGCCTTTGGGGAACAGCATGGAGCGCAAAATAGATCAGGATGCTACGGGGCCCTTGCTTCAGAAGGGCAGAGGTCTATTTTTAATGACAACAAGAGCACTGAAACAAAGTGTTGTGGTTGGGCAAGTCCAGAGGAAATGTATCCTCTGCGTAGGAGTTCCTCCCTCGCTGCGCCCGTCTTAAGAGTTCTGCAACAGCTTAAGTCAAAAATAACTGCGAAGATTTCCTGCAACAAAATCCATTTTATCCTTCATTTATAATGATTTGACTGAGCTGATCTCCTCATCAAAGAAAATCAGGCGATTCTCTCCCGCTGACAAGATACGCAGTGAAAGTGTTTTCATGCACCTTTCTTGCACACCTTTATGTACATCTCTCTAAAAGGGCAGCTGTGAAGTCAGGGTTGGGGTCAGGTCTGGTCAAGCTGAGGTCAACCAGTGGGGGCAGTCACATCTCTGAGAAAGTGAAACTGGAGCCTTTCCTTTCGTTACCCTGTTAACCTCCGGAGGCCAGACACATGCACCTGAGAGCAGAGCTGCATGTGAAACTAACACTAAAACTATTAATATTCTTCATATTTGTACACAGGGATATTTTTGCCTTGACTCGCTCTGGTTTGCTTATTCTTGGGGATTTATTTGCTGATATCATCTTTCTGTCTATCTGACCGCCTCTTTCTCTGTCGAAATCTACATTACATGATGCTGCAGGGTTTAATCTCTTCTGCTAAGACAACACAATAGCACGCTACTTTAATGTGTGTGTTTTTAGGCACTTTTAGTCTTTTGAGTCTTCTCTTTTTCTATGCCAGACAGAGGAGGGAAAAACACATCTCATCCTGGAGAATCTTTAAACAATCCACTTCAGTCCCAACAGCGCAGGAGAAGCACAGGCAGAGAGTCAGCACAACTCTTGAACGTAACTCACTTCTCGGGGGGATTCAGTAACACAATAAAGCCAGAGCAGGAGAATAGAAACAATCTCTTGTTTCATGAACAGCATAATCAAACCACTGTATTAGCCAACCAACACTGTGTATGGAAAAAAGGACACTCCTAACAATACCTCTAGAATTACTCCATTGTCTTTTACAGCAACTGATATCCTTATCGCTGAAGCACAGTACCTGGCTAGACTTTTAATAGACTTAATGTTCCATATCAAAACATCCCTTGAAAGCAAACTCCCACTCGTGTACAATAGTATTCAACTCCAAATGACCACTTCCTCTTGTGCAAAGAGCTTAAAAAAATCAAAGTCAACTCAGCTTAACGCACTGTAAGTGTGCAATCAACAAAATAAGGTGGTCACCGCTGGCAGACGGCCTGGCAGCCAGGGTTTCTAACTGAGGGCTCGTTCTTCCTGATGGTTTATTCAAGGAAGAATGAAATGTTATTCAGAAGGAATAATAAGTGGTTTGTTATTCACTGCTGGTGGTTTAGATCAGACCACACATCCTCCGCGTGGTTTCACCTTCAGAACTGAGGCAGCATTGTGTCGACACCGGGGCAGACTACACATTCACATTCATGCCCTACACGGACCAGTAAAGGGCATGACTCATGAGAGGCTCATGTCTGGAGTGTGTGTAGAGTGTGTAGCGTTTGCAGGCAAGGGTTTGGAAAACAATACAGTGGGTTTGTGTGAAAGAATACTCTCCCATTAAGACTGTGTTTTCTAACTTGTTTCTCACTTTTTTACTTTACCTCCCTTTCAAGGGCGTTCGGTTTCAGGCACAATGAAGTCAGAGGTCCTTCAATGAAATACTATGTAAATTGCTGCACTATTAATGCGGTAACCCTACTCAAAACCCCATTTAGTTTCCAATCTTTTTGATTGATGTTCAATTCTTGCATGTTTTAGGTAGAGTATTAACTGTGAATACATTTTTTCACAAAAACAAAACCATGCAGAAGAAGTGGAAGTGCTTTTTTCCCGCCCTGTGTGGTGCCTGCAGTCTCCCTTCCTGGCTGCACACGACCCCAACAACCTCCTGCAATAAGGGAGGGCAATGCAGTGGTGGAAGAAGCTCTCAGGTCCTTCACTTCATTAAAAGTACCGATATAACAATGTAAAAATACCTGCATTCAAAATCCCACTTAAGTAACAGTATTATCAGCTAAATGTGCTATAAGTAAAAGTATTTGTCTTGCAGAAAAATGGCTCCTGTGACTGATACGTTGGAGTTACTTTTAACTATTTTATAAAACAGTCCAGTGGTATCCAACCTAGTAAATCTTAAATTATGGACTATTCTCTAATCTTAGCTTTTTTGTAAAATATTGGATAATTCTACCTCTATCAATTATTTAAATGAAACCATCTGAGAAGTTTAGAGAGGAAATGCGTCTTCCAACTATCTTTTTTTGTAAGAGGTCACAAGGCAAAAAGATCGAGAACCAGTGCTTTAATTCTTAATATTGCATATTTTTAAAGCTCATCACTTGTTTAACTATTAACTAGCTGTCGAGTAAATGTAGTGGAATGAGTATATTTCCTCTGAAGTGCAGTGCAGTGGCAGTATAAAGTAGCATTAAAAGGAAAAACTAGAGTATGGTACAACTGTTTCAACTGAAATGTACTTTTCACCACTGTATGTAGCCTGAGAGGTGACACCCAGGGCAAAAAAGTCCCCAATTATAAATATTGCTGCGAGTGCAAAGGTAGCAACTCAGGTGAGCATATCAACACTTTTAGACTTTGCTGGCAACGACATTTGAATTTCAGAGTGTTGACAAAGTTGACGCAGTTTGGAAAGAGATTTTAGTGAGAAAGTTCAACTGAAACTGTAAAAATGAGGGGATTTTGAGGATTTTGAAAAGTGAGAGAGACATATCCCCTTCATCCCCAGTGGAAAATACGCCTTTCCTTCATTTTCTCTTCCTTCATCCTGTTTCTCAGTTCGCCCCCCTCCTCTCCTGCTGCTTGTGCATGTCCTCTTCTTCTTTCTTGTCTTGTCCCTTCTCTCTGTCCGTCCCTCTCTAAGGACCTCTGGCACTGACAGATGAGTCCCGCAGACAGATGCATCCGGAGACCGACTAGACTGCTGCCTCTTGAGGGAAACTCCTCCTTGTATATTTAACAATTCCCCTCCAACCCGCTCGGCCCGCCTGTCTGCTCGTCAATCCTTATATCGCCTCTTCCATCGCTACATAATTCCTCTTCCCTTTTCTTTTGCCTTTTCTTTCTCCACTCAAAAAGCAGGCGCCTCCCCTCTTTGTCAGGGAAACTTAAGTTCTTATCTTTTCACCTCTATCTGCACTGTCCAATCTCCCTTTTCTCTCTTTATATCTCTCCTCTAATCTCTGTGTCTCTCTTACGTTCCCTTCTTTTCCCTGCGTGGCCGAACTACAAGTAGTGGGCCGCTTTATCTTTTAGATGTTATCGCAAACTTTCATATAAGGTCGGATAAAAAAAATATAGCACGCCTTTTCGTTTTCTCATTCATCTGCTGAGAGAGGCATCCTCTTGCAACTTGAATTTTTTTTTTTTTTCGAGGATATTGCTCTGATTAGCCCTTCGTAATGATTTCAAAGTGGAGATAAATGTTTTCATTTGCTGAAGATTAAAGGATTTTCTGTATTTATATCCTCTCACTGATCAAATTAGAGCTTCTCTGGCTGTTTGCAGCGATGCGATAGATGAAGCTCAGATAGTTCTAAACACATCACATCAAAACAGCTTCTTATCGTATAATGATATGCTCTATAAAGATAAGACGCTGCTATGAACATCCCATGAGGGGTGAAAAAAAACTCAAACCCACGAAAGACTTAAGCTGCGTTACCTCCTGCGGGTCTGAAAAACATATGGCAACACAACACTGCATGACACACAAACAAATACCCAGAAAGCACATAACCATGCACCTGCTTTAGTAATAGGTGCAGGCTGCTAATTTAGCCGTGACTATACATAGCGACGAGTGTCAAAGTCTCACAGGAGGCAGTCCAGTTTTGCTCTCACCTCAGAGGTATAAGCTGCAGCCTGAAAGAAGAAACTCCTATAAAAGAGAAATATACGAGCTGAGCGCCGCTATCAAATGATCCTCTCATTCATGCTTCAAAGTCATTCATCTTCCAGAGAAATACAGCTGGGTGACGGCCCAGAGAGAGAGAGAGGGGGGGGGCTTCTCTCTGTGTGTGTTTGGTGACAACTCATGACTCATTTCACCCTACAAATGGCCCTGTGGTGCTCAATCAGTCAATAAACAAAGACCAGCAAAGCCTCTTCACTCTTTCTTATTCCATCTCTCATTTTCTTTTCACCTCTTTTCCCCTGACTCATTACAAGTCATCACGCACTCTCCTCCCCTCAGCTGCCGTCTCGCGCACTGATACAAGTGCAAAAGTAAAAAGTACAACAAACTCCAAACTTAAATGAGTTTACAATAATCGCTTCTCCTGTTGTCACAGAAGTTCGGATCCATCTCTGTTTAACCTTTCAAACATGCTCTTGGCTTGATCCCCCAGTGAAAAAGAGGCTTTGGGGATTATTTAATCGTGACCCAAATAGAGTCTCCCCCTCCTTCCCGTACTGGCATCGTGGTTAAAAGACAGATTCCTCTGCTATTTGAGTGAGGTTTGAGGTTGTAGTGGAGAGAGGGACGGAGCTAATGTAGTGTAACAGTGCTGGCGAGTGCAGGCTGCTTTAGCGGTGCTAATTCCTTTAGACGTGTGGACATGAAACTGAATGTTTTACTCAAACCACAGACATTCACTCTTGGATCCAGGCAGCAGAAATAATAGCGCATCCAAGATCGCATATCGCTTGCTTGTGCTTTGCTGCTGCACTGTGAACTCCTATTATTTGCTGCACCTGCCTCTCTGCTGTTTCTGCTGTTTAGCATGCAGTGTGAAATGATCACAGCCTCCCTGTTTCACGAGGATCTGTCCCATCAGATATCTGGAGTGTTTGTGTTTCTACACAAGCAAACATCCACTTTTTATCACTTAATTTTCACAAATCACTCATCATTACCAGCTGTGACAACGTGTGACTGGTATTGTTTCCTCCGTGTGAGTCTGTGTGTTTATATGTCAACGCGATAGAGTCACAACCGTGCAGGATGCAGACACGACACTTTACAGGTGTGTAGTTGAGATCAAAAAGAAAGTTCGAAGATGGGTGTGGTCCGAGCAGAAGGCATGTGGTCCGAGCAGAAGGCAGAGGGCCAAGACTACTGAGTACTCCTGGATCGGAACATCAACATGTTGAGGGGCGTCGCGGCTGGTGTGATCGCAAGATGGTCTTTTGTATGTCAGTGTTTTCACTTCAGCTCACTTTACTCCAGCTGTGCAGCATTATAGTGAGATACTCCTGGCAGAAAACAAAGCCACAGTGTCATTTTTGAAATAATGTCTCCCTGCCAGTTTTTTAAGCAAAACACCTTTCAGGTCTGACCTTGACGGAAAGAGATGTAACTCTGCTCTCCGATCTGTATGGCAGCCACCACGCAGAAATCTGTGAAGGTAAACAACAGATGCTATGGGTGTTGCACTGTGCATCCCGCTTGATAGCTTCCTCACGACCTCTATAGCAACCGTTGTGACACTTTGGCCTTTTAAGAACAGAGGTGGCGTGGATGATAAACTTTCATTTGCCAACGTTTTCATTTCCTTTGTGACTGACGGGGCACTCAAATCCCCTGCAGGAAACCTCAGGGTAGCCATAGCAACATCGCAACACCTCACTAAATAACTGAGAGTGGTGGAAAAGAAAGAAATGTTTACTTACACCCTGGCAACTTTCTCTGCTATGTAGAGGCAGGTCAGAAATGTATCTGAATATGCTGCTACTGGCACAAATAAGCACAAAATGAATTAACTGAAAACGGAAAATAAATATTTTGAATCAGTGCCTTCCCACATGTGGGATGATTCTCTGGAGCTACTACAGTCCTGAAATCAGAAGTGGTAGAAAGAACAAGGGAGGGATGAGATAATGACAAAGTGGCTGTGATGTATAAATAGCCTGTGGTATTGAGAGGACAAAGCACAGCGGGGAAGTACAGCAAACCACTTCAACTATTGTTTGAGTCTCCAAGTTTACTCGCATAAGAGCAATAAATCATCCACTGAGGAGAATTTGTACAATCGGGGCTTCCATGCAATTCACAGCCAATAAACCCAGATCCTTTGTGAGGCTGTGTGTACAGAGACAAACTATCCCAAAGCCCCATCTTGCTGGTGTCAGATAAATAAGTAACCAAAGGGCCTTAAAGAGCACCGGGGGAGGGGGGGGGGGGGGGGGGGCAGAGGGTAATAGCTGTTTAGTTTACACGTGCATGATAATGCCTTTCACTTTCACTCCCGACAGGTCTCGACCCCCGAGGTGACGCCGAATCACAAAGGTCGATGACAATGGGCTTGTCATTCAGAGGGTTTCCATGGCGACCACACAGCCCGCTGAGGCTACCAGGGTCATTTTCATCATGGAATTCTCCTGGCTGGGACTAATTGCTGTGTTTGTGCTGGTGTTCTGTGTCAGTGCTCGGGCAAATTCCCAACACAGCGCAAATATCAATCATGCTAATCATATGTTACTCCTCACCAGCCGCTGGAATGTGTGGCTGGTTTCCATACCACTTACAGACTCATCTGTATCTGCTGCCCATCTCTGTTTCCGTGTAGGTGGTAATGTTGTTTAGGACTGCAACTAATGATTACTTCCATTATCAAATAATCTGCCAATTATTTTCTCAATTAACCACTTCATGTTTTTGGTCTGTAAAGTGTCAGAAAATGCACATCACGTTGGCATACTCACTTTTCTTGTTTTATATAACCAACAGTCCAAACCCCAAAGACGTTAGATTTACTAGTATAAAAGATCAAGAAAACCAGTTAATATTCACATCCGAGAGGCTAGAACCAGTACATCGATTAGTAGTTTAGTCAACAAAATGTCAGAAAATAGTGACAAATGTCCGTCTCAGTTGGCAAGGTGATGCTTTCATCTGTCTTGTTTTGTCTGGCCAACCGTCCAAATACTAAAGATATTCAGTTATAGACATTCATGATTTAAAACAGAGAAAAGCAGCAAATCCTCACAATGGAGAAGCTGCAATCAGACAATGTTTTTAGCTTAAAGAATGACTTCATCAAAAGAATTGCAGATTCAATTAGTAATCAGTTGTTTTTTCTCCATACAGCGTCTCTCTGGCACTTCAGCTGTAATATAAACTGCCAACTTGTGCCAAAAGGCATCATGTCACATGATTTCTTGATTCAGCATTTTCACATCATCTCTCTCTCCCTCTCATTTCTTTTTCCTCTCTTTTCCCGCGGGGATTTTAGCATCCTGACGTCTAATAAAGGCCTGGACACTGTGAGTCCAAAGTGATTCTACCATCTGGATGAGGGTCCCCTTTTTCTTTTTCTTTTTTTTCCATTGGTAAGCGCAGTGTGACAGGACAGATGAGCCACAGCACCCTCATGGGTCTGAGGCCATAAGATCAGAGGCGGCTGACTGTGTTTATCAGAACTGCAGCTTTCAAGTCCCGAAAGCTCGCACAACCAAAACAACCACAGACCCGTATGAATACCAATGGAGTGGAAAAGAGTGTCCGCTCAGTGTTTTACACTCTGGACACAACATCTGAGGCAAAATTTGCATGTTCCCTAAAAAGGTTGCTTGCCTCAGGCTTGAAAAAACAATGGTGAATAAGTGACTTAGTAAATAATTATGTCCAGTTAATCGTACACTAATCAGCGTGATCAGGGTTGGAGATTAGCATTCTTCTAAACCTGCTGCAGGGCCAGAAAGAGCCAAGGACAGAGCCGTGGGGGATCTGAGGAGTACCTGAAGCATTTAAACTGCATTATCTCATCACCAATCACAATTTTCTCCTGCAGCACAAACACAGCTTTTTCCATTATATATTCAACTTCAACAAATGTTCTTGAACCCGCTCTCACGGACAAATAGTACTTTGGATATGCTTGGTTTCATTTGGAATTTGAGTGTAAGAAAAGTTCAAATGAAGCTCTTATTCTGCTTGGAAAATAACTTTTTTCTTTGACAAAGCCTGAGGTAGAAACCTTCAAGGACTCAGCAGCGGCTCCATCGTTGTGTGAGATGAGCAGAATAAAAGAAACCTGGCACATCTAGTCAATTTCATTAAATGATAAATACAAGTATTATACTGTACACAATTAGTGTGTCTCATAAAGGTCACACATTCTGTTCACCTCCTTCAATACAGTGACATTATTTCATCCAACGCAAAAAATAACATTTTCAGACTGAACTAAACGCAGCAAACACACTTTAAAAGTCACATTTAAAAGCAGAGACAGTCGATCGACAGCCACTAATTAAACACTGCTGTTATTATATTCAGACATCTTGACACATTTAACCAGGAAACAACACAGTGTGAAAATTTCCAAATTTGCATTCTGGGCTTTCAAGGCACTGACATTTCCAGGACTGGTGGACGCACGGCCTTTTTCTGGACTGTTTTCCTTTTTTTAATTTAAATCATGAGCAGTAATATTTTCCACGCTTCTCTCAAAATGCACTTGCAGCAGTAAAACTACTGAAACTATTGGCCATGAAAGCAGGCCCTAATCAACTGTCATAAGATATTGAGAGGGGAAAGGAATGTGTACAATATAAAGATTTGATGACAGCTCTCAGGGAGCTGCTGGTGGTTGCACTCTGCCAGCGCCACCAAGTGGTCGGACACTGCAAAGCAAAATGCCAAACTTCTAAAACTGATTATTTGCGTAAAGGGATTTTGGATTTGTGGATTAGTGTATGGTTCCTGTAGGATGTTGGCATATTCCCATTCTGCAACATATTTTGACCTATCTTAACTTGTGATGTGACTGCAAAGCACAGGGCACATGACAAGCAGTTAAAGTAATGGGTTTATTTTTAAGGAGAAAACAAATACATCGCGTTTATAAGCGGAATGGCTTCAGAAAGCTGTGACATATCTGAACAATAAATGCTGCTGCACAATCCATGATAAGAATATGCTTTGGCTTACCAAGTGAGGTGCCCAACTCCCGGTCATCTAGCAGGGAGCGAAGCGGCGTGTCTTGTCCCGGTGAGAAGAGGGAGAAACAAACAATAAAGATGAGCTGAAGACGATATATCCTCAGTTCTGCTGTGTCACTTGTCAGAAATGGACCTCGGTAAAACTCCTTCTTTCTCTGCAGAGATTCCTCCGTGCTCTGTCTCGTCCCTCCGGAGCCCTGCGTGCTAATTCTGCTCCACGGAGAGGCGCTCTGTGCCGGTGGCTCCTCGGCGCACGGTTTGTAACCGGACACCGCACTGTCGCGCTGCGCCACAGACAATGTGCCTCCGCTCTTTGAGGGTGGAGGCGGGGGGTGGGGGGGGGCCAAAAAAGCAAACGCCGCCGCAAAGAAACAAACAAACAGAATAAAACTGTCCTTGAACTAAAACAGTCAGACCTTGCACACAAAAAGCCAAGCGGAGTGAAGGTGGGCGATGAGTCCGATGCTGCTCTCAGTCACAGCGGCGCATCTCACGAGGGTTTTGATGGCTGAGGAGTGCGCCCCCACTTTGCGCGTCCGCTCCAGCAGCGAGGAGAGACGTGGCAGCGGCGCACAGCTGTCCTGCAGGTGGACGAGAGGAAGACAGCCCAGTGACCGCTGGAGCTACAAGTGGGAAGAGTGAGATTTGGACAGTTTGAGCTATTTGGACATCTTTACTTCTATCCCAGCAGTTCAACTCATGTGGTTTGTCTGATCCAGGGAGGTCGGAGGTCAACATCAGCCTCAGAAAAGCACTCACCCCTTGAGCATTGCTTATTTACAAGTGATTCAGGGAGTCTCAAGCTACATTTGGACTTATAATCCCTGTTATAGACATCCCAAAACTTTCATTTTAGAGTCTTTTCACCTGCAAATCCTCAGAACTGTGCTCTCTGTGACAGAGCTGGTGAGGATTCAGTTTCAAGGACACTTGAGCAGAAAGGGTGCTCACTGAGAGAGGGGCTTGAACCCTGTCTTGCATGTCTGTAACCACTGGGACCCAGCTGTCCAATATTGTGGATGAAGTGTTCTGTGGCTGCCACGCACAGCCAAAAAGAGCTTTTAACAGAGAAAATGAGCAGTAATGAAAGGTTCATTCTTCCGCTCAGCTCTATTTTCAACAACCACAAAATGATCTTTTTAGAAAGTAAGCAGGCCTATGTCATGTCTGATATGAGTGTGTGAGTGTGAGAGAAGAGAGCAAGATACAGAGTGACATTGCTGTTTTTCTGTGCCTTTGTGTATTTTAATAGTGGCATCCCCAGTTCAATTACCTATTTATCTCCCCGGTGAATGAACGCAGCCTCTATCGAGCTCTAACAGCCCAAAGAGTGTCGTACACAGCTTTAGGGCTGTGACAGCAAGTGTGTGTCTGTCTTTTTGACAGACACGTAGCAGGAGTCAACAACAGCCCCTTAATACGCCTCTTCGTTCAACAGGAACGTGGCTCAGTGAATGCCTCGGCTCCTGTATAACCACATCTAAATTCAAATCAGGTAATTTTCATAAAAATGTAGCTACCCACGATGGGGGGAGAAGGGGGGGGGTGTGCAAAGCTGAGATTTACATTTCAAGTGGCCCCCGTACAACTCTGGGAAATGCGTGGGTAACCTTTTTCTTTGTCTTTGCAGCGCAGGGAGACGCAAAAGGGAGCAGATCTGCTTTCTTAAAGTATCAGAACAGACTGGATGAAGATATGGCATGCCAAAGGCGCTGACAGTGCTTGACAAATATTATGAAGAAACAAAAAAACAAAAATAAACTAAATTCCATTATGAAAAAAACGGAGCCAAATGCTCGTTAGAAAATCAGCTATCAAATATAGTTTCAAGTGCTGTGACCTCCTGAACTTTTTCTCAGCGCTTCAGGAACTTCAGACTCTCTTTTACTCTGCATGGTTTGCTCTCCTGTACAATAGATGTTTTACTTCGCTCACAGCCAAAAGCGCAACCCACAGAGCTCCAGCTAAACTTCAGAGCGAGGCTTCGGCTATCTAAGCTGCACAGAGAGGGCAAGTTTCATCAGCAAAAAACAATGCAGTGTGTCTTTGAATGAGCCATCAGACTCAGTGATGGATGATCTCGACTAGCCTACATTAGTTCACGTTGGGAGGCCTGAGACAGAATGAATCAAACCCACACTGGCATTCAAGTCTCCGGTGGTGTGCTTGTGGACGTGTGTGTGTTTGTGTGTGTGGCCACCTTTGTTGCTCAGCATTCCTGTTTTGATGTCAGGCAAAAGAACATAAGTTGCCAGGCAACCACCAAAAATTCAGTTTCAGAAGGAGCCTCCTATATTTCCCCTCATCGTATACGATCTCAGTAGAGTGCATTTGTATGTGTGCAGGTGTGTGTCGCTTTGTGTGTGCTTTTGGTGTTTCATCTCTCAGCTTTTTGAACAAATGGGGTTTTATACTTTTTATACCTTTTTATTCTACTTTGCAATGACCAAATAATATTTTCAAAGTAATGTCATAATGAAAAAAACTGAAGGCCAACTTTTATCTGTGCGGGGGGGGAAAAAACAGCATAGCCTACCCGAGGGGACAAAACTTTAATTAGAGAATGGTCTCTGGCATGTCTGTTCAGAGTTGTGTGTCCTTCTTGTGAATGTGTGCATCTGGAATGACCTGTGTGCAAGTATGTGTGTGTCTGTATACAGCGATGGAGGGAGCGGAGATACTAACAGCAGGCCAACCCCTTGCTTTGGTGCCAAACCTCAGTTGACCGTAGCCGAGCCACCCAAATCCCTCTCTCAAGCAGGCCATCTGTCATGCGGTTTCTCTGCCGTTTCAAGCCTCGGGTCAGTTCACACCTTTCCAAACACAGCCATCCACTGGGACATGCAAAACACACCGGCTCACTCAGGGCTGGCCCTAGACTTTTGGGGCCCCCCCTCATTGTAACGGGTTGCCACTTCATATGGTTCTGTATTTTGAATATTAGTTTAAGCACACACGTCAGGGCTGTACGCAGGGTTTTAGAAATACTATTTATACTATGGCTTGGCTGAATGCTTGATGGTTATTTACTGAGAGATGTGCATCCATATTGCCCACTATGCCCAGCTCATCAACATTTAATCAATAGTGAATGTCAATCCATCTTGTATTAGTCTAGAGTTGTAACTAAACCTCGACTGAGAGACTAGATAATCATTGTCTTGTTAAAAATGATGTGTGCCTATGAGGAGTGCCATCACGCCCATATATAGTTTCATTTTGTGCACGCGCATATGAGCGCTTGTTCACGCACAATGTGGTTATCTTCTCCGAGCTGCAGTTTATAAACACCGTTTTATCAAAAGTAACAAATAGTTTGTATATTTCACTCTCACTTTCGTCAGGCACAAAGTCACAGAACACGAGCAGGCAAGACGGGCCGCTGCCCGGCTAGGTTAGCAAGACTGACAAGAGATTGAGAGATGCACCGCAAGCTAGCGCAGCAACTTAATGCTACTGTTATCTGTTGACATCAAACTTGGAGAGAAGAGAACACAAGTTTACTAGATGGTTGTTCCCGCAATTCACTCTCATGGTGTTTGTTTTTCTTTTCATGACCAGACGGATAGTTCCCCTTCATCACCTCTTCGAAGTTGTAAACACTGACACTACGAGGGGGAGGTGGGGCCCTTGCGTAATTCGCGGAGCTCTACACAATTGCATACTCAGCGTACAGGGCAGGCCGGTGTTACCTGACCATGAATGCATAATTTTGGAGATTGAGATAATGGTAGCACACATGCATGATTGTGCAAGAATAACTGTACATTTGAGTGACTCAGAGAGGTGAGAGTACAGGTGAGTGAGAGAGAGGAGGGGTCATTTCCGAGGAGAGAGGGGGTGGGGGGGGGGGGGGGGGGGGTGGGCAGAAAGGGGTAAAGGGAGGAAGAGTATGAAAAGATAGCAAGGGTGAGAGAGAGAGAGAGAGAAACTGGCCAGCTGTGAAAGACTGCAGTCATTCCTCACTTTCAGCTCCATACCTGCAGACTCAATGAGCCATCCCACGCTGCAGCAGGGCCAAAGCCATGCGATTTCTCATGCTTACTCAGCCTTACTGCGCCCCTGCAGCAGCAGCATCCAGGGCCTTGTAGTGCCAGGACTCCACAAAGTCTACTTTAACTGCCATGCTCCGCGGGAGGAAGGATTGGACAATGATGCTGTAACTGTCACAGTGTCAGAGGAAGTATGTCTGTGACAGTGGGGACAGCAGTTCTATAGAGGTGACACTCATAAAAATGGTTAAGAGGTTGAAGCTTCTGTACGTACTAATTCATCAGCTAAAGATCTGAGATAATACTTATTGATACCTTGACCCCTTACATATTTCCAGTCTTGCTAACGGCATGGCTCTAGGGATGGGCAATGTTGGTCTGACGGTCGGTCCGCCACTTTGGCCTAGACTGAAATATCTCAACAACTGTTGGTTGGATTTCCATAAAATTTGGTGTACACATCCATGGTCCCCGGAGGATGGATCCTAATGACTTTGGTGATCTCCTGACTTTTCCTCTAGCGTCACCACCAGGTGGATACTTTTGAAATATCTCAACAACTATTGGATGACTCGCCGTTAAATTTGGTGCAGATATTCACGGTCCCCTGAGGATGAATTAAAACACCTCTAGTGATCCCTTCCCTTTTCATATAGCACCATCATCAAGTCAAAGTAGACCTTATTTGTCCAATAATTTGGTTTTTGACAAAACACCTGCAAACCTAATGACATTCCAATCAGCCTCAGCTGTACTTTGTGATTAGTACCAATTAGCAAATGCTAACAAGCTCAACTAAGATGATGAACATGGTAAACATTATGCCTTAAACATCTTAGCATCTCATTTTAGCCTTATCATTGTGAGCATGTTAGCGTGATGACGTTTAGCTCAAAGCATCACTGCAGCCTCACAGAGCCGCTAGCTGTCTTGTTTTAACATGTAAAACAAAATCAGACCCTGTCATAAAATAGAGTACTCCGCTGACTGAAGTTTATACTCCCTGTTCTCACTTATAACATCATTTTGGAAGTTTACTCCATCTTCATCTCATTCTTGTGGGCCTGTCCAGTCCACATCAGTGCACTACAATGCAGTGTAGAGGTATGATAGAGTGTTGTTGGGGCCCAGTTCGTCCAAAGGTAGAGAATGAATGGACTGAGTGCGATAATGAAATGCAGCACTAGAGTCCAGGGAGGTCATCTTTCTCGCTTTCTGCCCAGATTCTGGCTGGCTGTATTTGTCTTTGTCCTCCCCTCTATGGCCAATGATGGATAGTAAAGAGAATATGGCTGATGGTGAAAGTTTTTTTTTTTCTACTCTTCTTTTTTAGTGTCGTTTTTTTCTGATCACCATTAGCAAAGTGGCAAAGTTAAGGGCTGGAGAGATGAACTCTGTGAAATTCAATCATGGGAATTGAAGGTTTGGAGGTGTGAGGTCTTGGCCTCATGGGCAGTTTGGAGATTGCTTCAGATTAATTAATGTCAAAATGGAGAGGGTGAGGCTGTAGAGGACAATTATGTATGTGACTGCTGGGCATGGCGTTTGCCACTCACAGTAAAGAGTGCACTCTGCTGATTTTCCTCTGTGTTAAGAAGATATTTTATTCCCAGTCAGTAATTTTGAGAAGCCCAAAGCAATTTAAGTGAAGATAAAGTAGGCAAAAGCTACCCATGGCTAAATGGATAGAAAAATAAAGCCACTTATGTAAGTACTCAAGGCACGTATAATCCATAGAAGCCACAGTGGGGAAAACTACCACCATCTCCTGTGCATTGTAATCTTCTGAAGGCAGACCCAGAGTTAGAAGGGGAATGCCACTCAATTCAAGAATTCATATTTCATTTATAAAGCTTGAAATTGTCCAGTCAAAACATATGAACCGCCATATGACTATTGTGTATTGTGTGTGATTTTAAAGAGGAATCTTGTATCACCATGGCAACGCTGTTGGCTAAAAACACAACCTTATCTGCAGAAAAATCATCCTGCAGTCACAGTCACTTTCCCACTTCCACTTCATCCTCAGCGGAGGATTACATCCCAGATTAAGTAGACAAATAAACGCTGCTCCTCATGGCCACAGGGGACCAACATGATTGTTCACCAACTCTGACCAAACTGTCTCAGGAAAGAGGAATAAATCCTCCAATTTCTAACTCGGCAAAAGCAATTTGTTTCTTTGAACACCGTCTTGTGTTTCAGGGCGACTTCACTGGCCTCTCGCTGCACGGTATTGTCTGTTCCCTCAATGCACATGCACAGGTCTGTATCCTCACTGACCGAGGCCACAGGCATCATGCACTCAAACATTACATACACAAACACCAGATTTATGTTTATTTCTGTGCACATCCACGTTCTCTCTCTTTTTCACATGCGAACACAAACCAGAGCTCCACCCGCAGACCGACCAAACGCAGAGGGAATTCATATCTGCGTGAACCGTGATGCTCTCTAAGCAGGTGTGCACAGGAAATCTAGATTGGAGTTCTCGCTACGTTGCATTTCTATCTCCAGAGTTTTGGAAACCTTGATTTTTTGTGTGCTTCTCAGGTCTGCAGAGGAAACGAAAAATGACAAAAAATCTGAGGGGCTTTCACAGTTTGCCAGTTGAACAGTCACACAGACTGAAGAAATTTAGCAGCTTTGGAAGAAGTGTTTAACTTACATTAAAATATGTATGCTCTTGGTAAATGTAGCATGTCACTGCCTTTGTATATTACAGAGCTGATTTTTGTATCCTTTAGATAAAAAGGAAGGGAAATAACCAGCAAGGCTGACAACAGCAAGGAAAACTTGCATTGACTGATAATAATCATACTCATTACAGGGATATTATCGTTTCCTATTATTCTCAGTAATACAGATTCTGTTTATAATGAGCCTGCAATATGGCACAGGAACTCATTAGAAAGAAGGCACCATTGGAAATACAGACATCCATCATCTCTGCACGTCTCCTGTAGAGGCCAACTGCAAAGAACTGAAACACGCTACCCATTCCTCTCATGAAAAACGAGCTTTGTGGACAAGCAAGGGGGTTCTTGGGTAATTGTTTTTGCCTCACTTTGGACAAGTTAATTAATTTCAATTACTGGCAGCTCTCCAATTGGAGGTTAGAAGTCAATGCTGGACCAGGCTGTGTGGAGGAGGTACAGTCTGATATTTATTTTGCCATTCATCAAAGACGGCGTGACTGGGTACGCTGGGCTGACGACTTACCTGTGAGTATATTTCGACCGACTTCTCTCTGAAGTTGTCTTAAGAGATGCTCTGCCTACTGATCGAGAGAATTGAGCTCATGGGAGTCTAGCTGTCTTCATGCAGCAGAACGGGAACCGTCAAAATGGCATTATAAGATGGAAGCACCTGCTTGTTTTCAGGAAATTTAGGCCACTCTGCAAAAAAGGAACTCTTTTGCTTCGGCTTTGAACATGCCTTTTTTCCCCCCCACCTCCCGAAGTCACACTTTCACCTTTCCCCATCTTTGAGGCATGCCTTTGGACAAGATGAAAGCAAATGTCTCAACACTTCAGTCAGGGTACGCTAGACAAACTATATGGAGACAGCTCATGTGAAGTGCCTCTAAAAGCAAGAATTCAAAGGAGAACAAGAGACTACCGACAGTTTATAATGGTTTAATGGCCAGGCTGCATGCTTTTGCATTAAATTGAAGCATCATCACATGGTGGAAGAACATTTCATAAGAAACATACTCTGGTGAGCAGAGGGGTGTGACTGTGTTAAATGCTGACAATGAAGTCACCTAATCAATCAATTGTGGTAGCAATAGACTCAAAGGTGGTGAAACTGGTTACAACTAACTAAACAACTATTCAGCTTATGTGAGGTGTCATGTCTGTCTAAAAGCCTGACAGATTCTTTTATTTATTTAAAGGTTTTGTTAAACTCTAAAAAGTAAAATAATTGTTGCTATGATGAGTTTCCAGAGTTGTAAAATCGTGTGTATTATAATACGTTGTGCAGTGTTTTGGCATCTGATAGGGCTTTAAATGCATTCATCTGTTCCAACTGGACTTCCCCAATCATATTTCATTGTCTCACTGGTATCTTAAACAACATGCCCCCATCAACGCAGACCCCTAATGCAGGAAATCCTCGCTCAGGCTGTATTTTGGCAGCATTGTGGAGATGCTGATCATGCTAACAATTGCTCATTAGCACTAAACACAAAGTGCAGCTGAGGCTGCCTGTAATTACTTTTCCAGGTATTTAGTCATAAACCAAATATTGAGCCAATAGGAATTCAAACCTGATGATGGCCATGATTGAACCATGAATGTCTGTACTAAAGTTTGTGCCAATCATTCTCAATCACTCTTGATCTCAACAAGACTTCTTGAATAAATAAAACTTATCTAACTAACATCATCTACAGTGTAATTACAACATATGATTAGCCAGAGAAGAGACATTTCAGCCCACAGTTCAGTCAGTAAAGATGTCGATTGTGTGAGACATTTGCAACTTGCAGTGAACAGACCTGCTTTTATGTTGCAATATTCAATATTAGATCTTGAGCTGGTTTTCTTTCAGCATTAACAGCTTCTACAGCAATTAGTCATACACCAGCTTCCTCTGCACTCAGCAATGTTCAGTTCCTAATGGAGACTGTTCCATATGTGAGACATTTTGTTAACTGATGCCAGGCGATGAATGCCGCTCTGGTCTTCATGAGTGGTAGGGGTATATAGCATCTGGGCTTTTTGAAGGTATTATATTGCTGTGTGAATCACGCAGGAGATAGATCAGTGGATATTACAAGCTGTTTGCAACAGATTTAAAGAATTAAATATTTATTTCCTCCCAATCCATTATTAATTTAGGCGTTCATCAAATGTCTGGGAGAGTCAACAGCGGTAATGGAGGGCTTCTAGAGACATTCATTCTCAAGCCGATCATGTTCAGAAACTTTCAATTGCTTTCATAAGACCGAAATGTGTTCTATTGCCCTCTATGGTGATAGCATCGCAGAATCTATCTGTGCAAGTCTCCATTTTAAGCAGCAAAATGCTAATTATTTGTTAATTGTATACTTGAAAGCTTTCCCTCAGGAAGGGTGCTGATTTCCCAAGTGTTACCTCTTGGTTGGAATAGGGAGTGAAATTAATAAACAGCCCGACTTTGGTGCTTTGTTGAGCCAAGTGCACACTTCTCACTTCAGCAACACATGTATTACCATAATAGCTACATGGGGCCCAATCAACCCCTTGATTGATTGGTTAATTGCTCAGAGTCCCCCAACTGTACCCCAATGACCGGCTGGTGTCGCCTTAGGGATTGGGGGATTTGTGTCAACATTTCCCCATGCCATCTCATTCATTCCCTCTTTCTGCTACTCTTCCACAGAGCGTGAAGCATGAGATTGGATTTACAGTGTAATGGAATAAAGCACATTGTTTCTCATCTGTGAGGGAGGAGGATAGAGCCGATAAACCCCCCGACTTGCCCATCTGGAAAGCTGATCAAAAGCTGCGCACACAGGAAGGAAAGAATTGTGTTTTTCTTGCTCTCTTGTTAAGTTTACTTCCCCCCAAAAAACAGTACATCTCTGGGTTTCTCGCTGCTGCTGCTATTGATTTGCTCTGCTGTTTAATGCCAGGTTTTTGGAAGAAGAGTAGGAGTGAATAAAAGGGGTCATCATCATGAGATCAAAGGCTCGGATGTGACAGGTGTGGCGTTTTCTCCAAGAAGCCTGTTGTGCAATTTGTATAGAAACAGACATGATGAAATTCATCCTCCCTGGTTTAGGTCATTGTTGTGGCAGCTGTGATGAAGATTACTCAGCATTCTTGGCATTCATGCCATCCCAAATGAGAAACTTAATCAGGAGGAATAAAATTATCTGCTTTTCTTTGAGATCTACAGAATGTCCATTTTTCTCTTTGACTCCCAACCTTTTATTTCCATTAACTGACTTTCATCTCGGTGAAAAGAGTGCCATTATCAGTTAATTAACTCTTATCTGCTTCACTCTTAACAATAAGACTTTCCTGTGTCACACCGTAGCATAATCTGCTTAAGTTACAATGTTGCCGCTACCATCTCTTACCGCAACTTTATTTTCATTTCCATACATGCGGAGTAAAAGCAAAGAGAAGAACATCTATTTGTTCGGGTTGAAGCAATGAGAATGGAAGGTCAGGCTAGATATAATTAGTCAGATTCTTAATGACTTCTTTCGGAAACTGGTGCCGGCAGTCTGTCACTCAATTTATGCTCTTGACTTTTCAGTTGCTCTTTATCAGTGTGATACTGCAGAAGTTAATCACTATCTCGTTACAGTGTGCGGCACTTGGATGGAAATAATGTAATAATAACAATTGGAATTAGCATTTTAATGCATTTATATTACATTGTAACGGGTTGGGCTTCCATCCATACCAGTGTAAATGAGACACATAGTCATTTACCTGCTTCTTTGTATAATAAAAACACAACAATAGCTTTAAAATAGCACTGGTGCTAGTCTAATGGGAAAACGGGAAGAGCTGACGTTTTCAAACACTTTGGCTCGATTCAATTTTAGAGGAGAGAGGGTAAACAGAGTTTCCAGCAGCTTTATTCCAACTATTAACTTGTTTCAAGATTGTGAAGTCAGTTATTATTAGGCCTCACAAGATCAGACGACTTAGAGAGACAAAGAAGACAGCAGAGAAAGGATACTTTCTTTGTAATAGGACTTGAGATAATTGATAAGTTGATTTACAGAAAATTAATTGGAAAAAATGTGTTTAGTTTAAATAATTGTTGAAGCATTGCTTTATGGATGTCGGTCTGTTGGTCGGTCGGACAGATGTTGCCCAAAAGATGAATCTTTATGACTTTGCTAATCCCCTTGACTTTTCCTCTAGCGCCACCATGAGGTTGACATTTGGGGAGTGAAACGTGTCAAAAACTATTGGATGGATTGCTAATGAATTTTGGTACAGAAAATGTGATGATGATGTGATGGTGATCTCCTGAGCTTTCTTGTAGTTCCTTCATTGCGTCAAAATTTAGATTTGTCAAATACTGTTTATGACTATACAGCTTGCAATGCTCATGACATTCAGCTTCAGCTGTACTTTGTACTTTTATGCCTGCTAAACATCAGCATGTTAGCTTTGTAGTTGTGGGTATGTTAGCATGCTGAGGTTGGCACAGCCTCACAGAGGAACTATAATTCTCAGCAGACTTGTACATCTACTGGTTAAAGGTTCTTCAGCGTGAAGATTTTCTGTTTTTCTTTATTGTACTGCTGCATTTTATTTATTTATAAGGTTGATAATTCTAGATTTACGTGGTTCTAAAAGACAAACATGAATTAACATTAGACAAACTTGAATAAACAATACCACCTAAAACAAGTTTTAACTTAATGCAGAACAAGTATAATAATGTAAACACAACTAACCCACCAGGCATTGCAAAATCAACTAGGGCCCCACAGCATGCACCCCCATACCGTCTGATATAATATTCTAACTAGATGTAAAAGGTTGACTAAACAAAGACAGGTGCTGACGAATCACGTCTTTTTATCTCATATCTTATTAGACAGAATCTCTCACATCAGCAGAGTTGGCCAACATGCCACATCAAAGAGAGTGTAGGAGTGGACCTGTCCATCCTAATTAGTATGATAGAGTGCAGATCTGTGAGTGATCTGAGAACACACACACACACACACACACACACACACACACCTTGAGCCCAACTCTATTTCCCTGCTGTCTTTACGCACACGTTCCAAGTATATCTTTGGCAATGGATGCATGAAAAAATCTTGGCACGTACAAACTCATTAAAATACATAGAACTTGATGTTTAAATACATACACACACACACACACACACAGACACACACACACACACTCAAAGCCCAGCTGTAGTTTGGTGACATTCCTACACACACACCCACACACACACACACACACACACACACACACACACACACACACACACACAATCGAAGGATATTCCTGTTGAAGGCAGCATGAGCAATCTTGGCACATGAAGTTGAATTCTGCATAGTCAATGAATGGGTCTGACTGCCTGTCATCTTCAGTGGACTCACACTTGAAGCCTGTAAGTTGTTTCTCTGAAGGGGCTCCAGTTACTCAGCAAGTATAGTTTGGCTCAAACGTCAGGATTCAATTAAAATGTAAATTCTCACTAAGCTGATAAACGGGAACAACAGTCCTCTCAGTTCCTCGGGCACCAGACAGGAGGCGTCTTTCTGCACAGAGACTTGAAAGTTGTGTGGGACAGCAGGTAACCAATGAGGCCCAGCAGGCAAAAGGATAAATTAACATAAGGTCGGCGGCCATTCAGAAGGATTTACAGGCTGGTTTTGTCTCTGCTGTTTCCCTCCCTGCTTCTCTCGCTTCCTGCACATCACGTATCTTCTGTGTATTACAGGTCTTTGTCTGGTGTATTGACAGCTCCCAGAAAAACTCAATCTGGTCTGTACCTTTGAAGTTTTTCTACAAACTGTACAAGCCGAGAGACACTGTTTGTGGGGAGCTGACACACTTTTTTTTTCACTTGTGGTACTTAAAAAAAAAGTCAGCAATGCACGTCACATCAAACCCAATACACTGAAGGGCAAATGCAACACTTCGGAACACTGAATCCAGATAAGAATTACTATGTTTCTGCAAGTCAGATGGATATTTCCAAACTGTTTCTGCACCAGCTCTCAGCTGATTTTTTTTGTCAGTGCTGAAGGAGCAGCAGCGAGATGAATGGTTTTGCATCACAGGCCAATGCTGAGGCGAGCCGCGGGCCCTCCAGGAGGAGTTTCTAATTTTCACCTTTCATCACTCAGATTCAGCGAATGGTGGATATAAGTCACAACCTGCTTGCCTGTGTGACAGCTTTCCATTTGGGGACATTTTCTGGGATTAAAAATGCAAAACAGATTGACTCTGGTGACCAACAAATTACCTTCTTGGAAGAGTGGACTGCTCGCACAACACTGTGCCCTGTGGTGGCACTACAATAAGTACTGGAGCCATTAAGAATAGGTCCTGAGGAATGAGTATGATTATATCCACCAGGTAATAATACATTCTTAAAATTAAACAACTTGATGTCTTGACTGCCACTTCATGATTCTCAAACACATGTCTGTCTGCATCAGGTGCTCATCCTTCCTTCCTGACATTCAGACATCCTCACTTATCCTGTCATCACACAGACAGGGGAGCAGGCCTGTCCCTGCCCTTTAGATTATATCTTTAGTGGCGGGCCAAGGAGAAATGATGAACCTGCTTATCATGCTCTTGACACTTGATGCTGATGAAAGCTAGCATGGGCAGCAGTTTTTGAAAACACTGTGTGAAGTAAAGCACACAGTCACACAGTCCTGTTACTGAGGAGAAAACCTACTCTGACTTGATCAATCACTGAATATCATCCCTCAGTACTACTCGATGTTTTTTTTTTAATGAAAATGATCTAATAATATCTCATGCATGCCCATTGCTGGATGATGAAGAACTTAGGATGGATCATAAAACAACAGGATGTTTTTCATCAGTGGTGGAAGATGTACTCAGATCCTTTACTTCAGTAAACGTACCAATAAAACAATGTAGAAATACTCAATTACAAGTAAAAGTATTGAAAGTATTAAAACATTATCAAAATATCTGATTAAAACATTACAGTAAATGTACAGACATATTGTCCGCTAAATGTACTTGGAAGTATAAAAAGCGAATGTACTGGTTGTGCAATAAAAACACTTTTTGTCTACAACATGGTTTATGTGCTTTCAGCTCCCAACGACAGAAAAAAGAACCAAGTGGATAAAGATGTCACATCTCCGCACTGACATGATTCACCCACTCTGATCTGATGTTTGACAATGTTGGAGCAGATGTTAATGTTTGGACACTTTGCACTCTGGGACAGATGCATGGCAGGAAACCACCCTCACTGACATCCACTGATAAATGTACAGACTTCTTCTTCTTCTTCTTCTTCTTCTTCTTCTTCTATTACTACACTCACCAACTAGAGTTTTGAAACAAACATGGTTTTAAAAAGATGGCCACTTGCCAGAGAGGCTGCTAAAGAAGTGAAGCTTATCAGGCACGCTCAGTTTTCAATATATAATTACAAGGGGAGTTGTTCCGACTGCGTATTCTATATGTTCTGAATGCATATTACAAATTGTAATTAATTGGATATTTGGCTACATCACACTGAGCCAAAGTAACAAGTAAAGTAAAACATTTAGAACAACAAGTAATGAAGGTGTTCAGACAGGGAGACGGGGAGAAATCTGTTAACAGTTAAATGACCTGCAAAACTCATTAACGCTCCCTCTGTTGTGTGTTGCCACGTTATACTGGCCGTGCACCGGGAGGTAATGGGAATTTTGCGGCAAGATAAAAATTTAAACGGTGTAAAATAACACCTTTGTTCAGGCTAGTGATGGGCATCCTCATCTGAAATGACTTTGAGGCGGGAAATCAATAACAGAAACATGTTTGACATCTTATCCATCCTCACCCATGCCTGGAATGTGCTTCCTTGCTGAATTCAAAAGGTGGGGCTTTTTCCCATGGCCACCGCATGCATACCATACCAAACACTTGTCATTTGATAGGCACAGCACCTATTTGCAAAGGCTTGGAAGTGCGAGACAACAGAGTAACTGAGCCGTCGCTTGGGCTTCTCAAACGGCCTTGAAGACCTCAACAATTTTGAGAGGGTTTCAGTGAATGTCCTTGAGGAGAGCGTTCGGAGTTTTATCTATTATGCAGCTGTTTATACCGAGATGTAATGATTAGTAAAGCCGTTTACATGATGGATAGTTGCCTGTTTGCCAAAATGCAAATATTTCCCCTGAAAACATCAATTACTCAAAGCAAAACCAGTGCACCGCATACAGGAGTGACAAACACAGACTGCTTATCTCACTGTATTTAACACTTGCACAGAATATACTCACACATGAATACATGAATCAGTGAATGAAGGCTGTATTCTTGATGGACTGCCTTCATATCAGTGTTAAAAGTGGGATCTGAATGGCTGCGTCAAAGCAACAAATAAGATAAGATGAGAAGTTGCCTATTATCCCAATACTTCCATGTTTATTTATTTTTTTGTGGCTTGTTTTTGTAGTTGCCTGTCAAATGGCCATCTTATCTGATTTATCTCACATGCATCATTTTGCTTGCCAAAAAGTTCTCCAATCAAGTGTGCACACATTGTGAATTTTTCCAGCTCAGCTAATCTGTATGCAGTGGTAGTGATGCAGCAGCTGAGAGGCTAAGATATGAAAAATGAACGTCCTTGAGTATCTACTCTGCTATACATTCTGCAAGAGGGCTGTACAATTGATCTTGATCGAGCCCAATTATTTTTTCCATCTAAAGTGTAAAACTTTTGAAACAAATGTCAGTGCCATTTTCTGTGTAATAAAACACATCAATCCATGGTGAAGTGACACCAACCAACAGCACTGCTCGCGTCATGGCCTCAGCAACAGGTGCAGGCTGCTCAGACGCATGTGGCTGAAATCATCATTGGTGCAATACTGCTCTCTAGTGGCTCATCACGGGCTCACTTTGATTTTCTAAGATCGTCTCAAATCAATACTCACATGCTCATATGTACATTTCAACTGTTTTTGGTCACTGTAATCGTCCCTCGTATCCATACAGGCTGTGAAGAGATCAGTTCCTAACAGGAGTCCGATGGAGGACTAAATCTACAGTCCAGTTTCAGTGCAAAAATGTTTATAGTTATATGTTTTACAGAGTTACATAAGTCAAGGAAGTATCCTACGATGTAACTTCACACGGAACAAGGATGGGAGGACAGAAGGAGCAATCACAGCGACTAAAATTGGTTTCACAATTTCATTTCCCAATACTGAGCTCATTTTTTCAAAACTCCTCACACAGTCAGCACAACAGCAGACAATGTGGACTGAACTGGGGGTCCCTTTTCATTGCTTTGACACAAAACGCATGAATCGCTCAAATTGAACCACCAGCAAAACTCTGTGTATTAGCAGTCTTTTAGTATTTTAAAATCTGCTAAATTAGACTGTAATTTTCTACATTCTGCTACATCTAAAAAAAAATGGAGAGATGGGGATGTTGGGAGAGAAATCTTGTCAGTGTCAGAGTGGATCCTGAGATGTGTGTGAAGTGTTTTGGATGTGACATTAACTGTTGTGCTGAGCTGCATGTCAGAATGGGAACTGTGTGAAAAGCTTTGAAAATAACTGTTTAGAGAAATGTGTCTAACCAATTGTGAAAAGCACTTGAACAAACGAAAACCTACAAAACTGAAAATGACTTGCAACCTCCCGAGTGAAATAAAAACAGCTCAGATTCTACTCACTTCTGTATTATATGATGTCTGTAGGAACCAAGTAACCACAGCTACAAAAAACACACCCTGTATATAGACGCATAGACTGTACATAGCCGCCTACTTCATGTGTATAAAGCAACATGTTACATTAATAAATCAATGTGTTCCAGCACTCTGCACTATTGTATTCTTGTTTACAACCTGCAGAAAGAGTCAGAGTTGTATATAGACATTGTATGTTGATGTTCATTGTTGCTTTTTACATATATTTATATATGCATCTTATTTCCACATAGATGTGTGTAAATTATAGTTAAAAGTTGTCCGCTTTGTAGCCTCATACGATGCATTTTAAAAGGGCACGTGAAGTTTTGTTTAAGGTCTTTTTGGGAACCAGAGTGTAGCTATTGTTCTTCTATTTCTAGTGCAGGAAAATTGTTTAGAAGTGACTTCATACACAAGGTAAAGCAAGGAAATAAGACTAGCAAGATTATAAACAACAGTTTAATACAGAAGACGTATTTCCCCCGAAAAAAAAGCAATTTCCTCTCAACTCACAAAGCTACTGACTGGACAGATCCGATGTGTCAGCCACCATGGGAATGAACGTGAAGTTAACAGGACGTACGTACAGCAGAAGCCTGTAGCGCTACAGTTTAAGGTAGAAATCCTCATCATGCTGCTGCGATGTTAGCGATGCCAACAGAGTTCAAAGTTCAGATTTGTACCTCGCAGCTTCTCTGTTGCATCCTTCAGATTGTAAAATCACAGGAAAGATGTTTTCTAAAGGCATCAGTGACAGTTGCTCCACAATTTGTCATCACAATAAGGATTATCATTAAAACACATTATATTTTAAACATTTTAAATTCCAATCCTCCATGAAGATCCCCTGTTATATACTTTTCCCAAAAGCCCAAAACACATTTATACAGCATTCATTTAGTTTTACTTTCTCTCATCTTTTTGTAATGTTCAGAAACTGTACACAGATTATATTGTTGCTGAACACAAACAGGAGGTGGATCATTTGGGAGCATCTTCTAACGGTGTTATTTCCGGATTATCTGAAATGCAGTGATAGGAAAAGCAAAAAGCACAGTAATGACCGTTCCTAAAGCAACACTTTACCAGAACATACAAACAGAAGAAATACACAAAGTGTGCTGACCTCTACCAGCCTGTGGTAGACTCACATGAAGAATACAGAAGCATTCCAGAACATTTTTTTCCTTCATTTTGCAACAATTCTTGTGAATTAGGAAAAAAAAAAAGTAATAATTGACTTTTGTAGCAACTGTGTCAAACGCAGCCTTTAGCTAAATGTTCTGAGCCTTAGCTCACTGTGGGGTTTTTTTTCTTCCAGGATTGTTTTTTCATTTGATATTTTTCAATTCAGCTCAACATTACAATTTATAACATCAAATCACCTTACAGCTGGATCTACAACTACAGAAAGTGTGTTTTCATGTGTGTCTCAAGACCTTAATAACAAAAATTCATGTTTATACCATCTGCACAGGGCCTTGCTTTCTGGCATACAGGTGCTAATGTAAAGCAGAAACAGACAAAACCCAGCAGTAGAGGTGAGAACAACCTCTTGTCTGCTGCCATAAAGTGTTTTTCTTTCCTTTATCAACTTGTCCTCGCTCACTTCCATTCACAGATCTAATAGGCACTTGAGTTGCCTGATGTGCCAGTATAATCACCATGATATATCAAACAGAACCAGTTATGCTAATGAGGTCATTACTTCAAACAATTAGTGCATTCATTATGAAATAGTTCTCCGTCAACACACTTTGTCTTCAAATAACACATGTGCAGTATTAATGAAGCATTGTGATTAATAACAGCTTGAAGAAATTGAAACACAATTTATTCAATATGCACAGATCTGCAGCAGAAATCTAATTAGACTGTCTACACTATGAATTTTCTATCACACACTGTTATTGAGTCACTGTGTTCAGAACAATGTCTATAGATACAGACGAGGTAAAGTCCCACATATTGTGTGTCACAGCAGCAGGAACTAAAAGCTAGAATCGACTCATTTCCCCAATCATGCTTTTACAACGAGCCGACTGTTTTAGATCTGTGAAAGGAAGTGGCCTCGCACATACAGCAGAAGGCAACTTTATGAAACAGAACTGAACAGTATCTGTCTCTCACTGATTCCCTTTGAGCTCAGAGGTCAAGGGGATTATCCTCATCCTAGCTGGGAGGCAGGTTCTGCGGTCCCGACTTAGGCACGCAGGCTTGCTGATGTCATCTGTTATTGCCAAACTCATCAGATGACCACTTTTTTTTTTAAACAATACAAAGTAGAAAAACAACTTAGTTCTAAAAACCACCAAACACATGCGCGCGCACACACACACACACACACACACACACACACACTCTCATCCAAATAAACATCTGCTCTCATGTGATGAGAGTTAGGCTGGCAACGATCACTGAGGTTGAATGTAGGAAGGCAGTGCATGGAAAAGGCAAACTGGCATCAGGGGTTGATTAGGTGGACCTGCTCTCTGACTGGGACTCACTGTGGCTCACAGGGTCGTCCTGCTGACCGACTTGTGTAGGGGCAGATGGTGTGTAGGGGGGTGGAGCTTCGTTTATGCTAACGGAGTCTCCTCCCTCAGAAATGAGAGGAGTGTGATGGAAGGGACGGAGGGCGTCGGCCTCAGCGGCGTGCGCATACTGGCTGTAGGGAGGGGGCTTCAGATCATCCTCTGAAAGGAAAGGAGAAAACAGGTGTGATCAGCTGGTAGCCTTAGGTCAAATAAGCTTCAACATCAGGGTGGCATGGTTAATTAAAATAAGATCACGATCTCCTTCCTGCGATCTAATTCTTATGTGACAATGATTCTGCCTCGTTTGTAGTTGCATCAAAACAAACGCTCCCAATTTCTCCCTAAGCTGTATCAACAAATGACAAACTGTGCACAGGAAGAGGGGGGGCAGGACATCGACGGAAATAAATCTTACATGTGTGAGAGACACAGGGGCAAAATGTGTTGAAAGAAAAAGCTTTTTAGGAAAAACAAAAACAGGTCGGAATCTCAGAAACCCAGTGATGTAGGGGAGAACACAGAGAACTTATTGTAAAGTTGTTATTTTAGTCTCCTTACACAACCATTTTCTTTTCAATTACCTGTTACCACCTTCACAAATCCAGTGCACTCGCCTCTCCCTCTCAGTCTGATCACACTCTCTCTCAGGCCCACATTGACTCAGCATTTGACTGGGAAAATGATGGTGTTTTTTTTTTATTTTTTTTTTTTATCTCAAATGGTCACAGAGTTACAATTTGATAAAAGATAGTGTGCGAAATTGCGTCAGCACAGACGCATTAGGAAAAGTGTAGGAAACAATGACCTACCAACAGCACTTATTATACATTCATGCATTGGCACAATTAAAATATTTCTATTACAGCAAGCCCCGAGACACCTTCTGGTATCTTTGACAGAAAAGAAAGATCATATGTGAGGGTGAAAATGAGGTTGCAACATCATGTAATGCAATTAGTGCTGAAATGTCACCACTCCCACCTTCTATAACCACATCCTGCTGTCAGACCGAGCACTTGAATGAGATGCCATTTGCAGAAGAGGAAACTCGATACAAAAGATTAAAAGAGCAACTGGCCTAGCTTGCTGGTGCCCTCGTGAACTCACAATGACATGTTGAGGAACACAAGTGAATGACAGAAGTTTGGGTGTGATATTTCGTGTAGAAAGAAGAACATCAGGGTGATTAGGGATAGAAATAACATTTTAAAAATAAAAATGAAAAGGGCTGGCGTAGGGGGAAGACAGAAACTCAACAAGTGGTAAAGATCTGACTGCTCCCACAGCACCAGTAGTGTGCCAAGTAGACAAGCCTCTTTTATTAGTAAGAGTTAGACTACAGTTTTCTCCCTTACTAGCTTTGCTTCTGCCGGCACGGCTAAAAACAGAAATGGGTTTAGACTTAACTGACACATGAGAAGCACACTTCAAGGCTGTGATACAAAGAAAACCTTGAAGCTGTTGGTTTGATAATGATTAGTTAGTGACACGCAGTGAACTTTGTCAGACAAAGTACTGTGTGTGTGTGTGTGTGTGTGTGTGTATACATGTGAGAGCTCATTTTAGAAGACACTAGTTTACCAACATAAGAACTACAACAGCACTCCAGACTCCATTTGGTGTTGATTTCTTGGCCGTGGCAATGACCCCTATAATCAGTAAGGCATGTGATCCTCCAGGTTGGCAATCATTGCACTGATTCTGATGGAGTCATAGTGCTGGTGGTGTTTAGGAAGGTGGTGGTCTCTGATCAGTGATTGGGATTTGTGTGGGTTAGGGTGAATGAGTAGTAGTTTCATACTTCTGTGTTAAGGTGTAGGTAGGTGTTTTCTCCAACAGGTTTCTATTGCCAGTAATGTTGAAGTGACCTTTGCTGTCTATCACAGGAAATCAAACTATGTAAATACAACAACTGCACGGAGTATTCAGAAGTGAAACCAGGCAGACCTCCCCACTGTCGCTGGTGACACAAAGTGGTCACATGTGATATACCCGTTTTAGTGTTGCGTAGGTGTCATCAACTGGTGAAATCCGATGCCGAACTATTAATCAATCACCTACGCTGTAGGTATCCGCAGTGAGACTCCTGTTAACCCCTTGCGTCAATCAACTGGTGAAATCCGATGAAAATGAAAAGCATAAATCTGGCTTTACTTTACTGGGTGCTGTGAACCATGAAGGAATTGCCTTTTACATTTTAAAGTTGCAACTGGGAGAAAATAGGATTGCAGGACAGCAGCCAAGAGCCGTGGCTTACAGGAAATTACGAATGAAGAAGCAGAAGGGGGAAAAAGTCAGAGTGGAGCAGTCTTCCTGGCTCAACTTTTGATCAGCTTGGTGAATGAGGAAGCAGCAGACACTGTGTACTGTATAGCACTGTGTGAAAGTGTGTGTGTGTGCTACCTCCAGAGACTGCCTCATATGGTGGTGGCATATCCAAGTTGGAGAAGGATGCAGCTGGTGGCAGGGCTGTGGAGGGCTCCTCTATCGACAGGTCATCCTGAACACCATGCCAACTGGGCCAGATAGAGGTTTGCTACAGAGGGGAGGAAACACAGAGAGAGTTAATGACACATACACACATAAATACACTTACACTTGTACACACAGAGACAGCAAAAAGTTGCAGCTTAGACAGCCCTAAATCTATTAGCTAAAGCCAAAAATACAAATGTCAACATTGCGAACACTAACTCGGCTGGTTTTACTTTACACTCTAGAGAGGACATTGCTGCTGGTTATGATAATATTGATTTATGCATTTGCTCCTTCAAAGTGGCTTCCTTTAAACTCTTTGCGTCAGGCCCACATTGATGAGCAAGTCTACACACAGTGAAGTACAAACATCACTACACAAACAGCAAGACAATGTTTTTGAAGAGGAATGAGATCCTGTAGGTGTGATGCGTCTTAAACCTCTTTTCTGTGTTTAAACATTGTGTTTTCCAACATCGGGCTGACCAGCATGGAATGCTTTCACCCCAAACCTGATGAACCACGTTAACCCTCATGTAAAGTCGTTTACACAAAACCCAAGAGCACACAAATAGGCAGTGGTCATTTACATTACACTAGGCTGTGATACCCGTGTGTAATTTTCCAAGACATATTTTTAATTACAAATAAAGAAAGTCACAGTCTTGGTTGTATCAACTGACCAGAGGGGTTAGGCTCCAAAGAGGTCTATGGTTCGGGTATTATAACCCACGTGTTAGCTCTTTTATCTCCTCTGCCCCATGGAAAAAGCTCTCAATGCTTTTGACTAAATTTAGTTAGCTAATTGCAACAGTAACATGAAGAAAGCACATGTGGATGTAGCCGATAAGCCAGTGATGATGGACTGATGCCCTTACAGACTGATGTCTTAATTAGCCCAAATTGCCATCCTGTTGTTGTGGCCGTGATAAAGACTGATGAGGAAAGACGCAGCACAGACAGACCACGCCAAGTTCAAGCTAGTTACCGCACAAATAAACTGTAATAGTCTATAAAAGTTACATAATTATTGTGACACGTTTTTGCCAAATCAAATTAAATCCTCAAATGTTCCGTGGCCAGATACCAGTCACATCTCTGCACTGCTATTTCTGTAGGCATAAAGAACTGGACCAAAACCAATTAAGGTGAAGCCTAATAATCTATAAACTATTCTAAATTTATGCTACTTTCTACTCTTGAATGGGAGCACCCCTACTGTATAATTTCCCCCCGGGATCAATAAAGTATTTCTGATTCTGATTCTGAACTCTTCCATCTCTCTCCAGGGCCTACATGTATCAAAGGTTTTTCCTCATAGCTCTTCTGGATTCACTTTTCAGGTGGCCGTGAAAAAGATTGTCCAGGAGGCTTAGTGAGTGATACTACATCAAGACTTCTTCCCCCACTATGTTTGATTCATTTAAGCCCAGGACTCGAGTCGTCTTGGCGTCTCTCCAGAAAACTTTCATGGTGCCGGGTTATGGATGACCGTGGGGCCTCCCTGCTGCACATTCCATTAAAATCTAAACAGGGAATATTATACACCAGAGACGGCAGAGGGAACAAGGGGGAGAGGAAGAAAGGAAGAGGAGCAGGAAAAAAAACGGAAGAGGGGAAAAGAGAAGGATGTAGGAAAGGAAGAAGAGCAAACAGAAGAGTTATGGCACAAGGAGAGTTTAGGGACTGGAGGAGGCTACAGAGGACTAAGAAGTAGAAGAAGCAAAAAGAGAAAGATGAGTGCAGGGAGGAAGTAGGAAGGTTTCTCAACATGTAATTAGCCAGTATATGTGTGTCTGATAAGACAAGAAAAATGTTATGCAGTGGATTGGACAAACATCTCAGATAGCACACAGGATATTATAACTGGTCTGGGGAAACCCACGGCCAAAAGCCCGGACATCTCTCAGTTTCAAGTGCATCATTTGTTTTTCTTACAACTGGGGCATTTCCTGTTGCACAAATATTCCAAACAATGCTAAAAATATCAGTCTGTGCCTCTTAACTACCACAATGAAAAATAACTCAAAAGAGGGGGCAGTGTCAAGATTAACAGAAAATGACTAAATAGATTTTTTATGCTGACCTCCATTTGAATTAATAATTTCTTAGAAAAATCTGTTGACACCGTTGTCATTGGTGCAGCATCTTTTGCAATAACTACTAAGAAGTGGAGGTGGGCAAAGTTGGAAATGAGTTTGAAAACATCAGAGAAACCTGTTTTATATGATTCACAGAGTATTTTAGGAAGGTTCTGAATCATGGCGATTGCTTCCAGGTGTTTTAGAGAGGCAGTAAAGCAGAAAGGCCCTGGGGCAAGCATGATCATGATGACTGTCTAAACCTATGGCACAGCCCACAGAAAAGACTCCACACAAAGTGATGTTGAGGAAAGGATTACTATTCTAGACATGTCACTGAAAACATCAACACAAATAAAACTGCATTCAACTCGCACTTGAGGAGAACAATAAAAGAGAAACCTGCATTTTGCAGCCAGTTTCAAAATATGTAAAAAGAGCATGCGTTAGCTAAATGTAAGAAGGTACAAAACAAACAGAAAGACAACTATGAAGGTCATCCCAGCGATCAAATGACTCTTAAAGAGCAGCTCAGGCAAACCACACTAACTAATGACAATCTCAAGCTAATTACAATTTAGAAGAGACCATCCTTCTTCTCACATATATCTTATGATTTCCATGGGATAGTAACAGTAAGATTACAATTTAAAAAAAATGATAGAGGCACAAATAACATCAGCAACTAAAAATTAGGCAAATGTAGGGGAATAACAAGACGCTCCAAGAGACATACATTGCTGTCTGTAAATCAGTCTATACCCGTCTTGCTGTCTGTCTTTACTGATGATATTTGCTCAAAAGAATCTCACATGCATGGTTGAAATTTTACTAACTTGTTTAAAGAAAGAAAAAAAAGGGTCCAGTCCCACACTCACTATAACTTTTTAACTTAGGAAATGTCAAAGCTGTGACTGCCAGACCTCTGCCATCAACAAGGTCAAACAAACTTAACAGAAAAATCTAAGCACACAAGTGCACGCACAGCAGAAGCGTGTACCTACTAATGTAAATGCACATGCTCGCTCAGTATGTGACTGAAAGTGAGATGTAGCTGTCTTGTCATTCTATTCAAAGTGAAAGTGACTGACTGAAAACTGCATGCCCTCTTCAGAGAACAAACAACTCCTCCACAAAAAGCTGTGACTTTATTTGACATTCTTTTACTCCAGGCCTGCAAACTCCCGTGGGATGAAAAAGGCAACAGTTCTGAGAATAGGACCAAACTTTGCGACGCACTTTAACACAGTAACAGTAACGTTAACTGCGGTAAACAGCATGGCTACGGCTATGTACTGACACTCCTCCACAGAAACACACACGGAGAGCCTCTCGCAGTAGAGCTAGCCCAGCTACAACACAGGTAACCCACACAGTAACTCTCTCAAAAGGGCCTTAAATGTGCTTCTATTGACGGTCAAAGGGGAGAGAATGTAGTAGCATATTTTGAGGGTGTAGTTACCCTTTAAAGATTACTGAAGCGCAGTTCAAGAGCAACAAAAACTAGTTTCATTACAAACATGAGGTCAAGCAGGGTCCTGCCTTAAGTGCAATGTGTCTTCCCAGGCGTAGCGCAGCTATGCTACTCATTCTTTTTACTCAGTGTACCTTACTCAAGACTCTGTATAAAAGAGATTCTCTTTATTGCCAAAACCCTTGAGCCTGTGTATACTTAGCCTCAGCCATAATAAAGACATCTCCTGGAGACGCAAAACCACTTCAGTAGTTGACAGCTACGTTATGAGTTTCAAATGTAGGACGAGTTTGTATGTGAGTGTACGTGGGGGTCTGCACTTACACTCTGTCTCTCGCACATCTGATGAAGGTAGGCCCTCCCGCCAACAATGACTATCTGAGCATTGCGTGGGTTGCTCAGGTATGCTGCCAGTTGCCTCTGTCGTGATCGGTACCAACACACGTAGAAGAATATCTTGATGATGATGAATATGATAACAACTCTGTGAAGGAGAGAGGAGTGGGCAATAAGAGGGGGGAATGCGACAGCAATGGGCAGCTTTACACATCAGTTTTAAACTCAAAAAAGGATTACTTATAAGTACAAAGATTATACTCACATGTACCAGTACAGCTCCATTTGAGTGAGATGTCAATCACTGAGTACAGGCTCTCATAGCTGGGGAAATACTTGCTGATCCCTGGCCAAAAAACAGATTGCCCTGAAAACGGTAACAATTTTGAGTAATAAGTAAATGAGGACATATTGTTTACCTTGCTTAATTTGATCAATTGTAATAACATAGGTTATACTTAACATTACCTCACTTATATAAACCCAGAAGCTCAGAGCATCTCACCACTTAAGCTAACGTTAGGTTGAGTTAAATGTTCAAGCACTTTCTGTAACTTAAAACAGATGGTAAGTTTAGCACGAAACCTCCTCCTTTAACTGAGCTACCTAACTTAGCAAAAGGCAAACACAGGAACAGGATTTTTAACTTACTTTATGGCGACAACTACTCGGCCCTCAGAGTTAGCTGGGAATGTGTGCCATTTCCCTTGTCGTTTCGGGGATGTGATGCGAGTAGAGCTCCAGGAACCAGCTGAGGCTACAGCTACTTTAGCTAGGCTATCGTGTAGGTTAGCAGGCCACAACAACAACAACAGCCGCTACTCTATTTACCCACACCGCGGACAAAACAATACCTGAAATTGACCTGATTTATGAACACACCTTCTTGGTATTACATACAAGGTCACTGGCTAGTTACTCTGCAAGCTACAGGTTAACTTAACATTGAGGAAACAACTAAACTAGTCCTACAGAGTTCTAGCTAGCGTTAACTGACTTAGCACATCCTTGTGCGTTCAAGGCTGCCTTTGGTTTCACAGTGGGCGGCTTTCATACGACTGTTGCCTTCAGCGCTTCCCGTAAACTGCGCCCCCTGAACAACGACGTAATTATTACAATTAATCGGTTTTTACGTTCAGGTGCTGTCGTTGCAGTCAGAAATTGTGCTTTGGTGACCGTTGTATTACAGTCAAGCAGCACGGAGCTACTTTGTGCTTGCATAGAATAATGGAAATGAGAGAGCCCATCTCAGGTAGGTTCATAGTTGATGTTTTAACTTTTAAAAAAAAAGGTATGGCCTCCGAGGAGAAAAATACCACAAACAGTTCAATGTTCAAAAGATTCAAAATAGTAATATCAAGTTCTCTGTCTCCCGAAGATCACACCTTAGCAGCAGTGTTGTAACAAAATAAAAAGATTTTTAAAAAAAAAGGTGATCTTTCCCAGGTTATCGCTGGGGCGTTTGATTGCGTTCCATCATAAATACCAATTTTTCCGAGGGCCATGGAAGATAGCATAGGTTTGTCTGAAAAAGGGGTACAAACAGGAGCAAATACAGAATGTTTTCATGAACATTGTCATTATATTACATGTGTATGAACGTATCAGAAAGTACATTTATTAAGAGGCGAGATTATTCCAAGAGTAACTTGGGCGTTCATTGTTTAAAATCAGATGTTCAGTTCATGTCGAGTTTCAAAAGTCTGTTTCCCCTTGACACCGTCCAAATATATTGAACAACTGTTCAAAATACCCATTCAAATACATATGAAGATGTAAATAGATGAGAATTTAAAAAATAATCTAAAAGGTCATATCAGGTTATTCCCATCTCTTGATTCTTTGCCTCCATCTAGTGGCCGTTGTTTTACAATGCAATGTACCACTTCAAAAAGTCCAAATACAGACTTCTGCAGTAAACAAAGAAGAGCAGACAGGTGTATATGACTGAGTGGAACACAAGGAATCTGCAACATTTTCAAGATCTCTAAAATGACTTGAGACTTGACATAGTATTTTAAACAAAGACTTTTTAAGGGTAAAAGTTTTGTTAAAATAAATGCCAATGCCCCCATTAAGCCATGCATCCAATTCAATAAAGCTGAAAGAAAGATAATAGTGACATCCATAGTTTTAACCTTACACTCAGAAAAAAAGAAAACACTGATACTGTATTTTTTTGTTGTATGTCTGTTCCTGTGCATGTAACAGACAGATTTTTTTTTTTTTATCACAATTTAAAATAAGCTTTGATTACAACTTCAATTCAAGTCATCCTCACATGAGACAATGATCATTTTCTGTGAAAGAGACTATGCTTTGCAAAGCTGACCAGTACATTTTTGTGGCAAAGTTTAAAACAGCCCAAACTGTTGATTTTTAACATAACAGCGTTTAATAGTACATTTAAGTTAAATTTACAGGACAAATTCAGCTATTTTTCCCATAACAAAAACCTCCCTTTAAGAAACACTTTCTTCACATTTTCACGTTGCTTTGACAGTGAAGTGGCTCACTTCACTGAGTTCATCATCTTTCTTATCGGTTATCTTCCACAATGATGGTCCTTCTTGGGTAGGTGTCTATGTCCACAAATATGTAGCGAAACTCATATTTTCCAGTTTCAGGATTCTGTAAAATAACAAGTTAAAACAGTGTCTCAGCCTGGCTGATATCTGTAAAATCATTTCAAAATAACTGTCTAATTATCACCTCTGTACATTTAGTCTCTGCTGTCACATGTGAAAGGGTTAGGCATGGATTTTGGCATTTTTTTTTAAATGTAGAATTCTTAAATATTGGGATAGCTAAACATGAACAATATGGCTTTGGTATGTCAAATTCATTTCATAAACTGCATTTTAACAAAGGAAAATACCTCTTTTGACTCTGAATGTACAGTCCCTTTGAGGCCTGGCTCAGAGCCTTCGATGTAGAACGTAAGTCTCATATGCTTCAGTCCGTCCTTTAGGTACTCCATGTGACTAAAGTGGAAACACACACAAACAGGATATAAATGCTGTAATACCTCAGCACTACCACCACACAGATGCTTACTTATGTACCGTTATAGTACAACCTATTTAAACCTCAATCCAAGATATATCCCGTTATTGAAATGGTGCTGAACACTGCTACTTTTAAATTGATTGAAGACTTTTTTGTCATCTTATCATGTCACTGAGAGATCCAAGGAATAAAAGCATATTACAAATTAACTGGACAAAATGTGCACTTTATTCATTACCTCATGTACTAATCATCAACAGCTTATTAGGACAGAGTAACGAAATTCCCACCTGACTTGCTGCCTCCTTCCTCGACGGGTAGTCTCCCCATAACACTTGATGGGCTCCCCAAATGCACCAATCACCTACATTTTTGATAAACAAAAAGCACGTTACTTTTCAACAGAGACAACTTCAAGAACTGCAGTGAAGTGAGATACTGTGCCTGTGATTTCATTCTTACCTCTGGGTGTAACTTGACTTTGTTGAAGGCTTTCCCGTAGACTTTATTCGGACTTGAGGAAGAAAACAGCTCCTGGAAGACCACGTATAACAGCCCACCTGAAACACACACACACACAAAGAACAACACATTAGTGCCCATATCGGTTATCTGACTTGAAATGAGATGATAAATCTGCTTGTTTGTGATAGCAACTCTTGGAAGCTCGAGGTTGTAGTCACCTGTCACTCCTAGTCCGATGAGGACAACTATCAAGTAGGTGAAGTCTCTGCCAGCTTCTTTCACTGGAACATATTGAGGGTGGGAGTTATTAGACAGCTAGTCAACGGTAACTAACATTTTGGAACTTTATCAAGTAAAATGATCTTTGAAATCAAACATGTGCTTGCTTAATTCAATAAATCAATTATGTGCTTGTTGACTCTTGGACCAGATAGACAATTGCATCGGACTCTGGTCACTGAGCACATGAAAACATTATAATCTACTAGTCCATAAAACACTGGAAAAATCAATACCGAAAACTGCTGCTATTTCAAATATGTCTGTCGTTACCGTTGTAACTACTTTTTTGCCTGTATACTATGGTTGCTTTGACAGTGCGGAAAATATGTTACCATGCAATTTAGCGTACTGAAATTAGAGTAAACAAGAGAGGACACAACTCATCTGTATGTCAGTTCCTTGCTCACCTTTTTGTGCAGCTGAAGGCTTTGGACTCCCACTCTGATACCTGTACACGGACTTGTTGTCTCTCTCTTCGGGGCTGCTTTTATTTCTGGCTGCGGAGTCGAGCGAGAGACCCCGCCGTGTCTGTGCTTGAATGAAGCAGCTCAGTGCCGCCTGAACAGACGAAGGAGCCTCGGCTCTCCTGCGGAGGGTCAGCCTGGATACTGTAGACACGGTCCTGTGTGTGTGATGGAGTAAAGAGTACTGTGTCGCTGTCTGTTGCAGATTCCGGTGCAGGGCTTTCAATATCTGCGTGTAAGCCATGACCGTGTCCTCTGTGAGTTTGCTTAAACTGTAGTTACCTGCACAGCAAGCTAGCAAGCCGAGTTAGTCTGTTCTTTAGCACGGTCAACAGCTAGCTAGCTAAAGCTGTGAAAACTACAGAAACCGACCGCAGGCTTTAATAACATAAAAGCGTCTTATTATACGACATGAATGCACAAGTTATAACACTATCTAACCTAGTCGGACATACTGCGCTACAGGGGTGGTCTGTGTTAAGTCAATCGTGGTATTTGTATTTCTTAGGCGCACACTGTTGTCGTCACGCAGCGTTCATAGGATTCATGGGAGACTGAGTTTTGAATATTTATTTACCGAAAACAGTCTACACACTGGTAAGAATACATTCATGGTATTATTAATAGTTGTTAGTAACATTAAAATGGTGACAGATATATAAATTCATTTTTTTTTTAAAGAAACAAACACAAAAATATTTCAAATTTGAAAACATGTTTTTCCTAAGGTCATAGTTTGCATCACAATGACAACCAGATGGACATTGGAAGTCAATTTTATTCATTGTGTTTTTTCTGATTATGGTAGGACTAGAATCATGGCTGTAACCAAGATTTTAGACGTACTGAGATCATGAGGCCCCTCCAACAACCCCCACAGAGAATTCTGCCCAGACACTAAAATAAAGTCTCAATTTGAACACAACACTGACATATTAGCAAATTATAAGTTGTTTTTTTACAACCAGCAGAAACAGAGTAACATTAGCATTCATTTGAAGTCACATATATGTTCATCTGATGAATTTAGGTCCAATATCCACTGTCCTTTTAGCTCTGTCTTTGGTCTCCACCAACTCCTGAGGAAAATGCTCCACTATGTTAACCGCTAACTTTGTCTGTCTGCCGTTTAATGCTGTGCAGGCAGCATACATATAGTTCATCAGAGCTTTTTTTTGTTTTTTTACCTGAAAACAGCTGCTAAATCCTCTGTTTAGTTATTTGTTTGCTGGCCTAAAAGTAGTCACATTTAAGTATACCTAAAAGTATACTTAATCTAATCTAAAAATACTGGTATCAACACATAAAATATCCACCCTGTATTTTTGAACTGTTGAAATTGTTTAATATAAATGAATATTAATATCTCTAGAATAGAATAAAATAGAACATTAGATTATACTGACGAAATAAATCATCACAATAAAATCAGTAAACATCAGTTTATTGAAAACATTCTGTCCAGCATTTTCTTAATGTTATCAAATCAATATGCAAACGGGTTAAAAAAAACACCACAACGCCATGAAGTTTGACAAAGAGAGAGACTGAAAAAACAATCAATAATGTTCCGACATCAGTGAAAGTGGGAATAAATAAAGGTTAGTTGATGAGTAGAATCATGTATATGCACCTATTTATGAATGAAACACTTCAAACATTCAGTTTTTTTGTCTTCTCAACAAGGCTTTCTGTAATTGTTTAGATATAAAAACAACCTGATACTCTACTGTAAAGACATGACATCAAAAATAAGAAATATAATGTAAAATCAGCAGCTGAAATATGCAATTTCATATTTTGATGGTTACATGAAAAGAATTTTAAAAAACCTGATTCAGTTTTTTTCCCTCCATGAACAACTTTACATTAAAGGTACTCTATTTTTCAAAAAAAAAAAAAAAAAAGTTTCAGTCCCATATCTGAAATTATCAGTGTTCCATGGCTAAGATTGCTAGCCAGTTGTGGAGCACAGGTAGGGAAAATGCACCTCTACGGTCCAAAGCAAAGCAGAAAAACTTGATGCATACACCACAAACCTTTTTTTCTTTTTTCAGTTTTTTTTTCTCATCACAACACTCTACATTGGTAAAGTTGCTCAGGGCAACAGTTCGCTCAAGATGCAAGGGAGAGAAACCTTAGCTCCGAATGCTGTCAAACTTGGCAAGATGCAGAGGAATGATGCATCTGTCTGATGTATCTGCAGAGAAATGAAAACACTATTACTTTAAGTCTGTTCTGAGCCCTCCACTTTTCTCATCTGCTGCCTGGGCTGCTTGTGATCGAATTGGTTCAGACTTACTTAATTACTGAGGTGTCTGCTTCTATCTATATACTGGCAGATGAGTTTTGTGACTCTGTGGGCTTGTGTGTGTGTGTGTTTCAGAAAGAGTAAAGAAGAGAGAGGAAGAGATGAGAATATGTGTGAGCTGTTTTGAACACTTTCAAACATCTATAACTGTATCTATAACTATAATAAGTGTTGGCACAATTGTAAAACAGAGAGACAAGACACAGACGTCGGCACAATGTATGTATAGAAAAGAGAAATATTTTATTCAGTATCTGCAGAAATATGAGTTTGTGGATGATTGTGTATATATGGAGGAAAAAGAGAGTGGAGAGCATGGATGTAAATAATACATACATGACATTGAATACAGAAAATAATGTACACATAGATGGTAAATATCATAAAAATTGACACAGTAAGAAGAAAACTCGGACAATGACACAGCATAAGAAAAAAGACGTCATATGCATTATGTGTGTGAACTGTATGTGTTTATGTCATTGTGCTGACAGCTGGTCTACTCTTTCCACACGATGCAGGTTGTTTCAGTGTTTCCTACAAAACTAGCCTGCCAACAGTGAGTGTTATTAGAGTGTGAGGCTGATCCGACCCTTCTGCAGTACATATAGGGTTACTCTCATCAGGACAAACACAAAAAGTCAATTACCTTGGCTGTCAGGTACCTGTGATTACCTGTGATTATTTGAACTGTCTAGCACTGTTTTTTTTTCATTGTCTTGTTTGGTGAAACAAATCCTTTCTGTCTTCCTCTAAAGCAAATCAGCTAAAACAAATAAACCATCATCTAAAAACATATGATTGTGAAGACATGGATAGTGTACGCTGACAGTTTGAGGACACACTAAAGGGACAGAGGAACTACTTATCAAAAAAAAAAGGTGAAGCTTTATTTGTTATTTATTTTACAAAGCATCAGTAAAATCAGCCCTGAAAGATAATTTGAATAACTGTAAAAACTGTCATCCTTTCAATTTGCCCTGGTATAAAAGTCTGTTTTAATACAAAGATATTAAGCTCCTACAGTAGAAGAGAGTTCGAAGACAAACAGACTTGAAGTAAATATATTTGTCAAAATAAAAATGCCTGTCAAAAAGTTAGTCAACATATTTAAAAGGGAGTTTGTGTTAAAATGAAAATGGTGAAATTCATTTGCGCAATTCTCTTTACCTAATGATTTAGCTAAGCAACAACATGCAATGCAATTAATTAATTTTGACGATGCTTTTTCTTATGTATTAGTAGATTGGGGCACTTAGTTTAACGTTAGTATGTTAAAGCTTTAATGGGTATAAAAGAAGCATGCACAAGCCACACAACTCAGCCTTTGAATTGTTACCCAAATGAAACTGCTTCTGGTTATTTCAACAGTGTTAGATTTAATTAATTAGGTTAGTAATTAATTGAGTTTAATTCCAATAATTTCACTAATAAATCAAATTGACAAAATGCAAGCATCTATAATTTGCTATTAAAATCATAATATGTGTGCTACTAATTTGAAAAATGCATGCTTAGAAATTAACTCGAAGATGTTTGATCACATTAATTTTGTTATCGGCGAGGAATCTATGACAATGACAGATATGTGTCTGACTAATATCCCCAATTTAAAGTTTAATAATGAACAATCAGTGAGGATCATCCTAAAGGTCCATTTCTTTCCAGTGAGACAAAAAAATCTGGATTGACTACAGAACGCACAGAGCCGCAGCTGGAGTGTTTTCATCTAGTCCTTTGTGTTCGTCTTTGCACATGAATTCACATTACACATATTCAATATCCTTTCGTCAAAGTGTCCCTTCATCATCATCATCATCATCATCATCATCAGCATCATGCTGGTGTAAATCTCCGCTCCGCTTTTTCATATGTCAGTGACGCCCGTTCGTACTGATCCAGGATTGCACTATTCTCAAGAAGTCTACATGATGGAGACAATGCAACATAATGTAGAACATAAGCAGACACACACACACAAACACACAACAGGACAACAGCACATTTTTCACACTACAAGACAAAACAATGGGTAACACTTTATGTGACTGCTCCATTATATGCAAAAATAAAGCTGCAAGCATGAACTTCTACGGTGCTGCATTGAATTTCTACAAAATTTGACTTTCTAAAGAACAACTTCCTGTCATCATTTATTTACATCTCCAATGTATTTGCCCAACTTTGTATTATATTGTGCTTATTGCAACATCATGAAAGCACAGTTGTGGAGCATACACATGAACTGTTACACACAGGCATAAATAGTATGCTTCACAGTTAACCAAACACAAAATCAAATACTACAAGTGACATAAATCATGCAAAACTACAGAGGAATTCTTCATAAGTGTGTGATCAGTAAAGACTTGTTAATTACAAAAAGATCCATGTTTAAATGATCTCAATGTGCTTTCTTTAGTGGGTGCAAAAAATCCCACTGATGTAATTGTAATTGAAAACATGTGGGATTGTGTCTGCTTTCAAATTTGTGCTTTTAAGTGTCTTTGATATGAATTATTGGCTGTAGGCCTACTGGGAGAAAAGTGCAGAGGTTAGACATATTATTTGATAACAGCTTCAACTGAAGATGATTGAAAACGTCCATGCTAATGAATATCCACTGAGTGATGTAATGTATGCCCTCGGGAGGACATACAGTAAACTTGAGCATCACAAAGACTTCAAACAAACTCACTAGGAGGGCAAGATGGCTGCAAGCAAGAATGAACAATTAAAAAACATAAAATAAAATAAAAATATATATAAACCCGCGCAAAAATCACAGAAAAGGAAAAAATAACTTACATAAAAGTATATACTGACTGAGCAAATGATGACTACAGAACAACATATAAAGATGTTGATTGTTGGATAAGGGTGCTTACCTTGAGATTGTCTCTTAGACCCTAGTTGTGTTGTACTCTGATTCATGTTTGCTCAAAGAGCCAATGAGGCAGAACCTGAAATGTCATGGCTCTTTCATTTAATATCAAACTCCTTTTGCATAGAGAGGTCAGAATGCATAATTGTGCTACATAACAGGAATAAACTTCATTAGTGCCTTGCTAGTCTCTGGGAGCCTCGCATGCAGACTTGTAGAAAATTAATAAACAGTCAAGAACACTCTGGAAAGAGCACATAGAAAGTGCATGCAGGAGAAGGTTGCATGTTCAAAGTATTCAAAAATGTACTCTGATACCTTCACATAGTGCTTTTGTAAACATATACAGTTACTTTTCAAGCAGTCAAGGTGCAAGTACACAGTAAAATACTTCTTTCTCTTATAGAATATATTGTTCATGCCAAAATGTGGAGCTATATTCATATATTTTCACTATCACAGTTAGGAATAGAAATGCATATATTTTAATAATTTGCATTTATATCAATGAAGTTAGTCATCTCTATGAGGCACAGATTCAAGCCCTTGTGTTAACAGTCAAAACTGCACTGAGTACAGATTTAGTATCTTCTAAAATGAGGTCTGTGTTTGCTTAAAGACTTATGACAAACCTCAAAGTACAGTAGAGCTTATAGATGTAAGCTATAAATCACCACTTGAGGAAAACTAGCTTGACATGTTCAAGGATGGGCATGCAAGAGGGGGCAAATTTGTCTATCATAATATAGCCCTTTGTGAAAAATCGAAAAGGTTTTTAATGATAGAAAGGGGGAGAAGGAACAAGGATCAATGCAAAAAAAGAAAAGAAGCTCATCATAATCTTAAAGAAATAATGAGAGGAAGAAGAAGTTAAAATAAGAGGAAAACAAAAATAAATGCAAGTATCCCACACACATTTCAGACATCCCCGTAGTTAACGTTAAAGGGTTGTTGTTCTTTCCTCATCAGAAATCTATGGATACTGACCGCTGTACTGCCTTTTCATGGCGTGAAAGCCGGTGGCTGGTGGTGGGAACTTCTTCCAGGTCGTCATCCAGGTCACATCCATTGTCCGCTGCCTCTTGTGAGTAGCTGTGCTTCATGACCAAGATGCTCCTGCGGTTTCCGGTGGCCGGCAGCAAGGGCCGCACTGCCATGGGCGGCTGCGGAAGGTCTGTGAGCAGGGTGGCGGCCGCTGCGTCTCGCGCGCTCAAGTTTCCGCGGCTCCCTCGTCCACTGAGTGACAGCTGGGATATATGGGCGGAGCCGGGGTTGGAGGAGGAGCCACAGTGGTGATCATGGACGCAGCGTGAGGAGGCACGGCGAAGGGCGTGGTAGTTCTCAAAGTCTTCCGCCAGGTCGACTAAGTCTGCTGAGGCCGCTGCAGCTGTGGTGGCACTCCGTAAAGTACACAGCTCATAGTGAGGCGGCTCGAAGACCTCTTGGAACATGGTGGGGTCAAAGTCCTCACGCCGCAGGATGTACTTTTTGCGTGGCTGCTTGATCTGGACGATGACAGAGACGATGAGGAGGATGAGGACGATGCAACAGGTGACACCAATTATGGTCCCGTTTGTGTTGTTCAGGTTGTCCAGGATGTTGGCTTTCCTCTTCTCTGTACAGACAGACAGCACAACAGAAAGGGAATGTTTATGAGTATATAAACTATATAGCCCTTTAAGATGTCTTGCAAAATGTGTGAAGATGATAACCAACTCTATTCCCAGTTAACTGACCGCTTGATAAACCCCTCGTGCAAGCAGGACTTGTCCAATCATAGCTTAACAACGGCAAGCCTGTCAAACTCTGGATTTCTTTAGGGTCTTTGTAGTAGGTATATAATAGCAACATATTTAAAGAATTTGGATGGTGGTTTCTTTTTCTTAGCCTTTTCAAAACCAAAAATACAAAAGCAAAAGTTTAAGGGATGGATTAAACTGTGTGGGGGTAATTTTATACCCAAAAGTCAAACTTTTTTTGCTTCATGCGCCACTGAGCAAATTTCATAGGAATGAACGGGGCCTTTTTATACATCCATGGGATGAACATGTAGCACAAGCACACTGCGCTTCAATGACTTTAAATGGTTACATTCAGAAGTGTAAAGGTGAAAGGAATAAAACTTGACATTTTACCACTAATGAGGACAAATGTGGCCACTGCGGTGGCCCTGTGCATTACTAGAGCGGAGAGAAGGCGGAAGACAGAGTAACAGGCTGAGAAACATGGCCTCTTCTTGCTGAGTTCTGCACAATTTCAAACTCTGACTGTACTGCACATACAGAATACACAGGCATCTTTGTGTGCAGCTTTTCTATCTGATCTAAAGGAAGGAGGATCTGTGGGGCTGGAAAAAAATAGGAATTAAAGGGAAATTGTACCAGGTGAGAGAGAGTTTGTGTATATGTTTGAAGGAAAAACAAACAAGAACTCAACAGCAAGCCAAGCACAACAGTGAAATGATCATCAAAACCACATTGTATTTATTGACGTGGGAGTTTCAATGGCAGAGGGCTCAGGGAGCTACCGTATAGATCTCATGATATGTACTTGGAATACAGTGATGGGTCATGAAAGGTCAAAGAACAGATGTCTAATTAATTGGCAATATAATGCAGAGAAAACTGGCTCCTCCCCAGAGTCTTCTCACATCTCAGCTAATTATTGGAATGGCATCATATACGAAGATGCTGCAATAAGGGGATCTCAGTTAGAGGTGCAGATAAAGTGCAGAGCTGCAGCGAGACACTGGGGATCAATGTAAAGATCCAGTGGCTTTATCATTCTGAGTGGAGTGAAGGATTGAGCTACAGAGGAAATGAAGACATTGACAGTATCACAAAGTCAGGGAATGCACAGGACCTCGCTTGCTTTGAGGAAACATGGAAACAGGTTAAAATAAAGGCACCTTCAACAAGAAAACAGTGAAGCAAGACATTTCCACCTCATGAGCATTGAACTAGACCCAGAACAGGATCAGTTGAGGGTGAATTCAAATTGTGACCTGTCACATAAAATCTAGTCTTCTAAATTATATAATATTATATATCATTTATTAAATATGACATACATTTTTGAGTATTTCTCTCTAACATGTAATACAGTAATAAAAATAAAACAAGGTATTATATATTCACTATATTATATAACACTCAACAGTGACCAAACAACTGTCTGCAGATAACAAACAAATACTAGAATGGTACAAAAACAATAAAAGCAACTAGGAATAACTATTTTATGAGAAAAAAAATGTATGTTAAAAAATGTAAGTGTGATTAATGCCTGATCAAAAGTCAATGGACTATATTTCACTATGATGTGTGGTTGCTAGGAGTCAATAATAATTGTGTTTAATGGCAGTGCCAGTGATATCATGGAGGGAATACTAATACTGCTTCTAGTAGCAGAACCAGTAGTGGTAGCTACTGCTATCCAATACTATTAGTAGCAGTAGTGAGTGTATCAGGCTCCTACCAAACCACAGCCATTCAGTTCAAACCCACTCAGTCTCCCTGTCTCTCTCCATGGTGCTGAAACATGCAGACGAGTCTCTGCTAGTGTCTCTCTCCATGGTGCTGAAAACATTTCATCTCACCTTTACATTGGTTCTCATCCCAGGGGTAGACACAGTTCTGCATGCCATTGCACACCAGCGTGTTGTTTATGCACATGTTACTGTGACAGAAGAAGGCATCTGCATCACATGGAGCTGGAAAGGAGAGAAAATGAACACAACAGTTTTTGCATTGAGAGCTTTTCGTACTAAAAATAAAGAGATCACATAAATCTACTGCGGTACCACCTTCACTTAACTGAAACTTTGTTCTGTACTTGCTCGCTTGCAATCTAATCAGAAGCTGTGGAAACAGTTGAGTAAAAAGTTAAACTACTTTTTGGTGAATTTCCCGTTATTAACAACAGCAAATGTGTAGGACACTTAGATATGCTGCAGCACAAATCAGTATTTGAAGTACAGCTGAAGAGAGGTTCCAGTGTGCCAGATCTTGAGGAAATAAATTTGGGCGGTCATTCCTCAAATCAGACCTGTTTCCTCCGAACCCATCTGTTCTTCATGAATTTTCATCCTCATCCTCCTCTTCAAACATTTGCAGAGACAACTTGTGGACATGAATGAATTTCTTGGAAGGTATGTGTATGTGCTTGTTTTGTATGTGTGTGTGTGTGTGTGTGTGTGTGTGTGTGTGTGTGTGGAAAGGCATCCATGACATTTCACAATCATCAGCACACATAAGAAACCCCAAACAAATTCTGTCTATTTATGCAAGATGTTGTTTATTTGTGCTCGGTGCACAGCTGTTGTCAACACAAATCTAAACCAGGCCATACACATGAGCATGTCCTCAACCCACAATCCATCATGACAACTGCACTCCTAGCGTGGCCTCTCTGAGACGCGGCACTGCCGTCCACCTTCCTATGACGACAGCACGAGAGGTAGAGCCACCTGTCAGGAGGACATGGTCATAAAACCGGTGTGATAAAGTTATAGGCTCCATCGTAACATATATATATGACCACGGAGCTATGTAATTTAAAGCCAAGGTGCCCTTGCTCTCAACAACCAATCATACTAATGCAGAAGTGAGTTGATTGGCCAATTCACTGCTTCCAACTGTCAATCACAGACAAGCTACCCACAGGCTAAAATAGCTTGTCCTATTTAAACCACAGTGTATAGTGTAATGTCACTGCCACCTGGTAGAGATTTTATTCTAGGATTTATACAGCAGCAGTTATCCCTGGTGGTATTACAGTAGGCAATGGAAACATATGGCAATATTGGATTTAGAGGATGTTTGCATCAGTGTAATGTGATGCGTTTCACTGGTTTAGCCAAAAAGACACATTTTCCCATCTGTCTATATTCATGTATAAAATTGAACAGAATTTCCAGAAAATCAATTGTATTAAGATATATTTCAATATTTCCATATAAAACTTTAGCCATATTGTCCACCCTAGGCAAAATATACACACACAATGTAAGATCCTTTACTTAAGAAAAAGTAGAAATACCCCACGGTATTTAATACTCACTGATGTTATAGCTGGAGGTGGTGGTAATAGTGTTAAAGAATCATCCACAGCAAACACTGACCATTAGTCTACATACTGTCCATTATTCATGAGGTCTTGTGGGAACATATGTGAAGGGTAAAAGTATTTTCATGCCACTTTCAATTTCTGAATGTTCCAAAACGTACTTATTTGCCTCTGACATGTAAATATAATGGATGGCTCTATTTAGATGCTGGCTGTTTGGCAGTGGAGGAGACGTCCTCTCTCTCTCTCTGTATGTCTCTCATTCTCTCTCTTTATCTCTCTCCCCTCTCAACACTGGCACTGGGTACTAAAGCAGCTTGCCAGTGGTATGGCAGAGCTGGGGACTATTTGACAGTGTTACCGCTGTGATGTATGGCTGTTTTCATCCCAGCACTCATCCCAAGTGAATAATAACACACCAAATTAGAGTGACTTATCTCTATCTGTCTCTGTAAGCCATCCTATCTGGGCCTTTGCCAGCATTTCCTGAGTCACATTGGCTCACTGTGTGCGTTCTGATACTCCTCTTCTCATTTTCTCCCGCACCTGTTTCTCTCATTCTTTTTTCTTTCATACAGTATATGCCAAAAACTGTAACAGTTTTTTCTGTGTGTGTTAATAACCAGCAGAGGGAGCCCACTCCTTCTCCTTCAGCTACTGAGTCCTCCCATCTCCTGTACACACACCACAGAGTGAGACCAGACGTTATAAAGAGTGAGATCCACACTAATCTCTTGCGAAATTAATTTCAAGACATTCTGTAATATAAGTGCCCTTTTGCCCACACAGAAACGTTCCCAGTCACTGCTGGAAGCATAAATGAACTCCTAAATGAGTGGCTGATGAAAATAGTCTGGGTGTCCCTGCAGAGGGGGGGGCTCCAGGAGCAAACAGGCTTCTGCAGTGAAGCAACACAAGATTATTGTTTAAATCAAATAACCATTACAGAGCTGTGTTTTGTGTTTTTGTTTTGTTCTATAGTGTAGAGTGTAGTAAGGCCGTTTCTAAGAGATGAGGATGATGTGTCTTTACCCGTATTTTGTCTGATGTGGTCAATGTTGTTTTTGTTTTCCTGGCTAAAGAACCACCTTTTTACAATTGCCTCTTAAAGGCCCTACACTAATATTACTATAAAATTGCTTTAATTTTATCTGTAACTTTTAGCTATTTATTGTTATCTTAATTATTGTAATTGTTATGCAAAGTACTTTGGTCAACACAAATATGCTTTATGAATACATTTAATTGACTTGAAGGGATGGATGAAATTCTGTTTGTATTCTTAGTCAAAATCCTCAGACATGAGTATGAGAAGTTTAATATAGATTATATTGTAAATACACTAGGCAAAAACAGTGGGCTTTGTCAGCAGATTAAGTGGATTACATTTACTAATTTTCATGTAACTAAATCCCAATCCATGGAATTTCTCCAAACCCTGGGTATTGCGAAAGCCATCCATCCATCCATTCAGTACTGCTTCTTATCTTAGTGTATGCTGCTGTACAATGCACTAATATCCTTTCTAATCCCAAAGCAACCAAGATAACAAGTGCACAGAGATGATATAATCTGATCTAAGGCCGAGCGAAGATCCATGTGTTAACAGACATTAGCATACTGTGTTGTTGCATTACAGTACAGAAGCTTTGCAAGAAACGAGAAGTGATGTGTGAAGTGAAGCCGGGGCAAATTTCCATCTGCAACCCCAGAGACGGGTATCTGTTGATGAGGCGTAACAATGCTGACAGCTGAGATGTCACACAAGCACATTTATCACCTAGGACATAATTGCTTCTTGGGTAAAGATGGGCTTTCTTATACTTCAAATTGGTAATCTTACACTGTAGTTTTGCATAGCAGGAGTGTGTGTGTGTGTGTGTGTGTCTGAGCCTGGAAACAGAGCAAGATCAGTGGTATCGGCAGGTGTGAACACAGCGCAGATGATAAAGTTCGATGTTTGCGTTAGGGAGCATTGCCCTCCACATCGGAGCATCTCGCTGGGAATCAACAGCTGTGAATGGTTCTCTAATAGCTACTGGTCCCACTGGGAACCAGCAGCTGTGCACAAACATATAAAGGCTTAGGGCCCACTGTAGCAATGTTTATTGGAAAAACTGCCCTATAAGTTGCAAATCCAGCTAGTGTACCTGTAACAGTACACACACTTACTTGTAGTAGTTACACGGTGTCTTCCTTTCACCTGAGGAGGGGAATTAAATAACGTCTTACTGTATTTCTGTAGTACACAGTGCACATACTACCTCACCAAATTAAAAATACATACGTCGTTTTTTGGTCAGGAAAAGTCAAGAGAAACTTGATGGGAACATTTAATGAACAGACTTCAATGCAACTAAAATACCTGTCTACTCACTGTATGTGTCTAAAATTGATGCACTGAGCAGATATTTCAGTTTCTCAGGGAGCAGTAATATGATCATTCGTCTCTACTATTTGTGCTTCGACAAATCATTGTAGCCTTTTTAAATGTACATAAGATTTACAAGTCATTTAATATAGTTTGGCTCTTAAAATACTTAATAAAGGAGGAAATGTGATTACACTTACTGCAGTACATATACACTGCAGTTTTACCTTGTTTTTCTTTAAACATATGGCGATGCATATTGAAATAAGCTGCCTTACTCCACTACTACCAATGTACTATAATGTGTTTAACTTTTTGAACAAAAGTTGACCTTCTTTACTTCAGACAGCACACTCGACTGAATTACTTGTGCTACTGCTTGTGCTTCCCAGTTCTCTGTTACACCTGTACACAGTCACTGTTGACAGGGTTGGTGCAGTGCTGCTGAGCTGTGGTGGATGCTGCTCTAAAGGCTGAGGTCTGGCTGGGGATCGCCTGAGTGACTTAGGCAGAAGCGTTGCCCCGGCAACAGCACATCCTGGCTCTGCTTGGTGAAAGGGCCTCAACAAAAGGGACACTGACTGCACAACACAAACAACTCCACTGTCACTGCTGTCGCTTATTCTGTAGAAGCTGGCCACTTATCTCTTTGTATCACTACAGTATACACAGACGACCAACATGGACGTGTTCTAGATACGCAAGGAGGGACGACTAACGTCCTTCGCGGTCTGCTGATTCCTTACGTGTGTGGGTGTATTTTATGACATTCAGTAACTCAACCATGAAGGAAAAGAACTCACTTTTAAATAACCATTCTTGGTAAATACACAGTAGAACTGTAAACTATTTTTTTAAAGAAACTCAGGAAATAAATTAAACATAACTCTTGTATTTGAATCATGGTATAATACTATTTATTCTTATTGATTTAATGTTTTTATCTCACCTTGCTTTGAGATTTTCCAAAAATGCAGGTGCAACGTCCAGTAGTGTAGTGGGTGTGTGTGTGGGTGTGCAAGTATGTGCTTGCATCTGTGGCATTAAAATGAATGACATTGACATACTGTATACTCACAAGCCTCAGACCCTCTTCATTCACCTCACTAGTACAAAGAATGCCCTCTGCAACCCCTGTCAAACTACAAGCTCCATCAATGAGAAGCCAGTGAATGAGAAAGAGGAAGACTGTGTGTTTGTGTGTGTGTGTGTGTGTGTGTGTGTGTGTGTGTGTGAATGTCTCCCAGGTGTTGAAAGAAAACGGGTAGATGTCAACATGCTGAAGCTCATCCTGACTTTCCTTTGTCTCAGGCTTTCTCTCTGTCCATTTATCTATCTATTAAGAACAGCACTGTAGTGCTGCAGTGCTGAGCTAAAATCCGCCAATACTGTCATATTCACAATCACCCACAGGCAATATTCCCTATAATGGAATTCATATTCCTTGGTTTTCCACTTGCTGCTGTTTAAACGGTCATAAAACTAAATGGAAACCTCTGACAGCACCTTTCCTATGAACGACATACGATATAACTTGCCATAAATGAGGTTGCTGTGCTTCCATTTTCCTTTAATGGCTACCACTAAAGACCAGACCTGTTTTATTTTGACGTCAATGTTGCTGTCATGGACTAGTGGTCTGATTAATAAAGCTAATTCCCTCAGTAGGTGGGTCATGTTGCAGTAAAAATCCTAAGGATAAATAGCACGTGTGTGAGGATACAGATCTGTTGTGTCTTACGTTCTTGGTAGGTTGTGAAAAGGATGCGGAAGCGGCTCTTGCGGCTGGCCTCATCTGCCCACATGCGGATGACGCCCAGTGTGGAAACCAGCATGATGTCGTTGGCCACAGTGGAGCAGTACTTGCTCTTCAGGTCTTCCACCGAACTGAGACGAGACAGGATGAGATAAGAAGCCATAGCTTATTATCAAGTAGTATGGTTGTTTGCTGTGCATTTAAATGACTCATATTATTGCAGCTTCGGTCATATTTTTAATCCATTATCGTGTGATCACAACTTTATATTCTGGTTATCTCAAGATTACACATTAGATTGTTGGGAAGCTCAGATTTGTTTTTATGCCTTTTGTAGTTAATGATTCACTTATATCCTTATCTCAAGATATCAAATAATGTTTTATTTGATCATAATTTCAATATCTTATTATCTTGAGATTAAAATAAGTTATGGTTTTGCAAGTGAAGTTGCCTTTAAAAGTTGTCTGGCTGTTCTATTAAAGGATTGGTTTGATATTTTGGAAAATACACTTGCTTTCTTGCCGGGAGCTAGATGAAGAGATCGACACCTCTCTCATATCTGTCTGTTCAATGTGAAGCTACTGCCAGAAGACAGTTAGCTTAGCTTAGCACGGACCGTTTGAAAGGTACAATAATATTTCTCCCTCAGTCTGTTACCCAGCAGGTAATGTGAGGCTAGCCTGAAATGAACAGACTCGGACAAACGAACATTATCTTCTCAAAACCATTCATCTTTTGTCATGACATAATTCATTGTTTAAATATTCGCCAGGAAAAGCACAATTGTAATTTGCAAGTTGTTATTTCAAGATAAGGAGATGATTAAGTCATTATCACATGATAAGCCTAAAATTAATGAGTAACTTTGGCCACTTTGAGTCTCTGTATGATTCATCAAAATGAAGGAGAAAGATTAAAAATGTCCCACCTGCCACCATCATATACTGCCACAAAGTTGCGCTTGCATTCATTGGAATTGGCCATCTCGTAGTCAAGGAAACGCAGGTAGATCTGTCCGATGCAAGGAGGCAGAGAGGAGGGAGAATACAAAGAGGAAAAACAGAGATCAACTGAAGAAATTGTTCAAAGGTGAACAAAAGAGAGCAGAGAGGGGTGACAGAAAAGACTCCTATTATGGCCTGTGCATCTTACTCATTATCCCAGTGCCTGATATAGCAGCTCTGAATGAAATAAGACTGACAGACTGCAGCTTGTACAGAATCATTATATACACATATCAAATGAGGACTCAAAGACAGTCTATTAGCTTTAGGCTCATTATCCATATCTGTTGAGATAAAGCATGACACAAAACCTACAACTTTGTTCAACTTGAAGGAGACCTTGGGCATTTTGCTTTGGATGTTCAAGAGAGAAAATGTCATCCACTTACAGTTCAGAGACCCTTTCTTTGAGATTCAGAGATATACAGTATATAACAAAGACTTTCAAACCATGACAGATATATACAGTATATGGACTGTTGTATTACCCTAACAACCCCTTGTCGAGTGAAATATCCACCTTGCTATCCACCTTGACTCCTCACAACAGTGATTCTAGGAGAAACTAACACTTCCTGATTGCTTCCGCATCATTGTCTGTCACTCATTCATCAGGCTGAGATCGGCCAATCACAGCCGTGGTTCTGGTCGACCGGGCACAGCACTTGCCATCATTACGGCTAATGAGAGGACCGCTCCCGAACTGTGACAGGGAAATGTGGCGCTTTAAATGCCCAAAGACGAAAGCTGCAGATGGAGCAGGATAATGGACCTTGCAATGTCAACTCAGCTTCAACAACATGACAAGTGAAATGGATAGGAGGGGGGGAGAACAAGCTAGCCCCAGAGGTCTCATATTGGTGTCAATAATCTTCCATCTCATAAGGATTTGTCATATTCAGCCACTCTTTTCTGTATATTGGCTTTGTCACAAGAATCAGGACAGTTTTTTGTCTTCCATGCTGCAATACTGGAACGAAATACTACTCAATGTCACTGCTAGCTTCACAATGCAAAGATGAATGTGCGTATATATATATGTCATATATACTGCGCATGGGGAGTATGTGCCCTTCCTAAAATGAATTTGTCACATGGACTCGTATTGATATTAATGTCTTAATCTCTGCAGGGAGGGCTGGAAGATGGACGAGGCTCTGAAGGCAGTTTCTTAGCAGACGTCACTGTGGAGTGCTGTTGTGGTCTCTTCAATACAGTATGGATTTCCAGCACAGTGCATTTAAATGTGATCGAAGGATTGAGATGGTGTATATTAAAAGTTGCTTCTTGACAGAGTGGGTGAACTCAGGGAGACATAGTAATTAGGTCAGTGATGTGAGAGGAACGCCACTTGACATTATAGGCAGTTGCATTAAAAAAAATGCTGCTAAAAATGTTTTTTTCAGAAATATGAAGAATTTAGGATTTGAAGAAATCTGTCAGCAATCCCTTACACTAAGAACAAGTTAAAGTTATGGGTGGGGGATGTGAAAATGGCTCCATTCCATGCGGCATGTTGCCAAAGAAGTCTGATTTAATGTGTTATTGTCAAGGTTAAGGTTATGGTTAGGTGCTCTTGGCCAACTTTGTCTCCATTTGTTTTAGAGTTCAAGGGGCCAATAATGGGGAAAAGTACCTATAAGCATGTTAATTAGGTCACTTGGCCCACTCATTGTACCGTCCGCCAAATTAGACATGAAGTTCTCCACCCACAGCACAAAGAATGCAGTTAAAGCAGCAGTCTGTAACCAATAAAAGTGAATTCAATCAGGGGAGACTAATGACAAATACAAAACATTGTTGATAAAGTGTCCATTCAACTTTTTGAATAGACTTAATTTGGTGGTAATGGCTGATTAAACTACAATCATTAAATAGCATAATCCCCCAGCTTGACTGATCAGACCTGGATGGAGTCATGAGGCTGCTGCTGGTGTTTGGGAAGGTGGTGGCTCAACATCTGCTGCATGGCTTGAAACAAGATTTCGTACAAGACATTCGTGGTTCTGAGACAATGAATCTTACACTAACCATGTCCCTTGTTCTTGAACGTATCTGTAATTTTCAGCATTTAGCTGCACTTTCGACTTTTAATGTGCTCCCTTTCAGCTCCACTTGTTTTCTTTCCCTCACTTGCACTGATCCACAGACTGTTCCTCTAGCACCACCATGACATTGACATTTGTGGTTTTGACTTAAATGTCTCAACACTAATGCACTAGTACATCATTTGCTATGTGGTTTCAGGCAATGCATAGTCTGTCTGATTAAACTTAGTCAACTGTTCACAACTTATAAGAGCTCTCCATTAACATCAATGATGAGCTGCAGTTGTGGATGGCTCCTGATGCAGTTTCACAAGATTCCTGTCGCTGTATCTAGAAACAACACAAACACAGCTCACTGAATCTAGTTATTGGGCACTTTACCTAGAAGATAAGCACCAGGGATGAAAGTGTGAAATGTAAAACCTGCAACACAGACAGAAATGCAGCTTCTGGACATGGCTACCACTGCAAGTGCTGATAGTTGCAGGCTAAACTTGAAAGCGTTCCAATTATTGTTATTTGGCGGAGGAGGGCAACACAGTGATAAAAGAAAAAAGCCTTTACACTATGCCGCCATATACACCCTTTTATGCTGTAAAAGATGACAGCCTTATGGTCTTTGGATCAAAAATGTATGATTTGTACTACATGAAATGGGTTAAATGGTATCACAGACTGCAATCGTTTCCATTTCGCTCGCGTCCTGCTGAGTTTAAGCATGAAAAAAAAAAAACTGCAACTCTTCATGCCTGTGATATCTTTGCTCAAACTTTCCATTCACAAAAGCAATGCCTAGAAGCCGGTGACTAGATTTGACTGGAAAGGCGATCAATAGGGCCTCATTATGCGAGGGAGACATGCACAAACCCAACAGAGAGATAAATAAAAAGCTTTTCATGTTATTTTTCTACAGCTGTTGTCGCTGAACTCCTGTAACTGACCAATGATGAAGAAAAATCAGAGTGCAGATGGCAACACAAAGCCAAATCACGGCAATAGATCAGATAGATACAATCACCAATTTGAAAGAGAGAGAGATTGGCTCCAGCAGGAAAACAGGCTGCCTCTTCATTGATTCTGCAGCGCCCAATAATGATGCAGAATCCATCACTGACTGAGGAAGAATATGTTCCCACTGTCACTAAAAGGTGCCTGTAACAGTGTCCGTGCTGTTCATTACAATCTGAATGAATGTCCATATTTTGGCCATTATCTTCATGGAAGGATACAGAAGGTGTCCGACAGTGCAGGTAGGTGTGGTGGGAAACAGACAGGACACAAATGATGTCTGTGGAAAAATGCAGTAACTGTTATGAGTAAACGTGTGGCAACTGAAAATATTTTCTACAACTAACAGCTGAATTTGGACAGCTGTCCAAACAGAAAAACCAAGAAGAAATGTAACAAGAAAAAAGCAGACTGCACTTAACAAGAGTTGTTGTTTTGTAAAAGTTAGTCTCTAATTCTTTTAATTAAAGCATCGATTATCGCTTTATCCATCCTAATTTACTCACTAGTTAAGTATGTCTTGCACACACGCGTATGTTAAAGGTGATATTGTGTTGCACAGGCTCGCCACTAACTGCATGTTGTTGGGTTTTTTTTTTACGTTACTTTGGAAACCAATAAAAGTTAATTAATTTGGAGGTTGTTTTTGGGAAATCTATTTTTAGGAAAAGCTGAAATTAAAATGACACATGGTGGTGTAAAGCAATCACTTTATGGGAGTAAAATTGGTGCAGTGCTGTCACTTCTGGCAACAACACGTAGTCATTATTGCTTTCTTTACCTTTCAGGCCACCCCTCTCTTTCTGCCATCTGCCGCCTCACCCCTAAACTTCATCCCTATACATTTAGATCCACGATAAAATGCATTATTAAGTACATCTTTCCCTTATCCCCTCCTTTCCCATTTTTCCTCCTCCACTGTTCTCCTCTCCTCCCTTCTCTCTGGAGTGCTCCGGTGCAGTCTAATTAGAGCCTCCGGTATAGGATGTCATTATCTCTCTGCTGTTTCTGGCACACTGGGTACAGTGCAGTACTGTATCAGCATTGGGAAATGAAAGCCGCAGCACAACTTCACGCACGCACATACACAGTGACGGGGAGATGGCATCCTCTGCATCTCCTTCACTGCAGTAACATGTGAGCATGCATGTGTGTGTTTTCAGAAAGAGAGGAGAAACAGTTTTTTTATATTTCATATGTAACTGAGTGTGAACAGTGCTGATGGAGGTGAGAGCTTCAGGACTGTGTGTGACTAAAGATGGATTTGTGCTAAAAAAATGTATTTGCCGCCTTGTCTATCAGTGCCAATGACTGTCAGCCTTTGGCCCATGACTTTCCTTGTGAGACGCTCCTGCAGGGCGAAATATGACACTGATTCAGACCAAGTCAAATACATCATACTGCCAGGCTCGCTCACTGTGTCGCTCTTTCATGCTCAGACACAGCCTTAGCCTCACACACACATATGGCATGAATGCGACGCACGCAAAATTGACTTATGGGCCTCTTTGGTGCTGTAGCAGGGATGTACTGGCTGACTTACGCACACTACACTTAGAGGGACTGAGGAATCAATGCTTCTTTTCTGAATCGACCATAGTGGCCAGGGTCCCTCCTAATACCTGTTCCAATGTTACTTATTGTATGGCTCCACATGAGCGCTGATGATGACGAGAATGGCCGTAGGTGGATGACACAGTCTCATGGTTCCTGTGGCCTTGGGGCTTAAAGTAGCTGAATCTGAAGGGCATTTCTGAAGGGAAACGAGGGCATTAGCAAGAAATATGTGACCCTGAAGAATATGTCAGATAAGAGCCAAGCAACCGCTGTGGCCATGAATCACAGTCGCACCAATACTATCAGCCAGTCACATCATAAGCCAGTGTGTGTGTACAGTACTGCTTGCAGCACAGTATGAAAAACCTGTGTGAAAAACTACTATGAACCAAATCACAGTTTTCATCAGGGATGGAACAAAGCTTTCCCTAATGTGGACTGTGTGACTTTAAAAAGAGCTCTATGGTGGCCACAAAAAGCAAAGATAACATCTTGTAACATCAACAGTCACTGAATTAGTGAAACAATGCTCATACAAAAATATACAAATGAAATTCACATAAGTAAATGAGAAATGGGAAAAAGAGAATATAAGACAAGATGTAAATAGTGCAAAAGTTAAAATATAGGAAAAATATTGAATATATACAAAATATAATATAATATAATATAATATGAAATATAATTCTGAGGTAGACTGGAGTTATGCAGTAATTTGGAAAATGTATGTGCTTAGTGAGAACCGGCTTTGTACAGGTAAGAACAGAATGTACAGGTATGCACATAAATATATATACTGTAATGGTTTGCACACAGTATCGTAGAGTCCGTGTCTTGGTTTTATGTCCTGGTTTTATGATGGTGTTGGTGTGGTGAGTCCAGGTCAGGTCCTCGCTGATGTGAACACAGAGGAACCTGAAGCTGCTGACTCTCTCCGCTGTAGTCCCACTGATGGAGATGTGGTGTTCTTCTCTCGCTTCCTTTGGTTTGCTGACGTTAGGATGGAGGTTGTGTCCTGGATGTCAGGGCTCTGACCTCCTCTCTGTGATCAGGACGATGACGGTTGTGGCGTCTGCAAACTTGATGATGGTGTTGGAGCTGTGTGTGGCCGCGCAGTCATGAACAGGGAGTACAGGAGAGGGCTGAGCATGCAGCCCTGAGGGGCGCCAGTGTTGAGAGTCAGGGTGGAGGATGTGATGCTGCCTATCCACACAGCCTGGAGTCTGCCCGTCAGGAAGTTCAGGATCCAGTCACGATGTTGAGCCCAAGGTCTCTGAGCTTGGTGACGAGCTCGGAGGGCACAATGGTGTTAAATGCTGAACTATAGTCAATGAACAGAATTCTCATATATGTGTCCCTGTGGTCCAGCTGGGAGAGGGCAGTGTGGAGGGCTATGGCAATGGCATTGTCCGTTGATCTATTTGGTCTGTATGCAGATTGAAGTGGGTCCAGTGAGTCAGGGAGGGAGGACATGATGAAGGTTTTGACTAACCGCTCAAAGCACTTTAATTCAATTCAATTCAATTATGTTTATATAGCGCCAAATCATAACAGGGCACTTTTCATATAGAGCAGGTCTAGACTGTACTCTTTAAATTACTATTTACAGAGACCCAACAATTCCCACCATGAGCAAGCACTTGCCGACAGTGACAAGGAAAAACCTTTTAACAGGCCGAATCCTCGAGCAGAACTAGGCTCTTCGTGGGCGGTCATCTGTCATTTAGGCAGAGGGTTTTGGACTTTTTGCGGACAGGGACAATAGTGGTCTTCTAGAAACATGTGGGGGCTACAGAAGATGTTCAGTTCATCTGGGAGAGATGCAGACATTATCTTAGCACTGCTGGTTTTGCTTTTGAAGTCTGTTATGGTTCTCAGTCCAGCCCACATGTTTCTAGAGTTGGAGCCCTGGCAGTTAGACTCCACTTTGTCTCTATATTGTTTCTTAATACTGCTAATAGCTCTCCGGAGCGCACACCTGGACTTCCTGTATTCATCCAGATGGCCTGAGTTGTAGGCGTCAGTCTGTGCTTTAGGTTTTACTTCTCCATTAACCCAGGGCTGAATGTCTGCACAGTAATCCTCAGTACAACGTCAACGATAAATTTGCCGATGTAGCCAATGACCAAGTGTATGTGTTAATGTCGGTGTCCTGAAACACACTAAAGCAGTGACGTAACGCAGAGTCTGATCGGTCGGAGCGCTGCTGAAGTTGGTTGCAATCTGCAACCTCACTGCTAGATGCCACTAAATCCTACACACTGGTCCTTTAAGCCATTTTGACATAAATTTCAGGTCTATTTCACCTCACTATTTACAACTACAATATTATAAATGTGACCAGACCCTTTAAACCCTCAAAAGGCAAGGCTCATAGTACTTTCTGTCCTTGAATGAATTTTTCTAACCATAAAAGTCAAAGTAAAAATGTGGCCGTATTCTAATAAATCAAACGCACCAAGAAGAGGGCCAACACTATTTCAGCAGTAGATTTACAAAAGTTATGGAATGGACTGTGTATGTGTGTATATGATCAAGCCAAATGGACTCATGTAAGGAGTTATAGCATTTGTACGCGGCTTTTTCCCTCATTGCTGCTCTACCCTCAGGAAACGTTTAATCCTGTAGCATTAATGCAGCACGGGTACCTCTGGTAGATAAAAAAGCATGTCTAGTGTGTGTTAGGGGATGTAGCAAAGCTGTGAATGTGCATGTGTGTGTGGATCTATGTCATTATTTGTATATGCATGCAGGGCAGCGTGGAGAACACTGGCAGAGAAAACAAAAACTGGTTGTAGCAGGCCTCAGGGTCAAACTGCATGGCAACACTGTTTTATCAGCACTAACGCTCCTTCCCTCTCTCTGTCTGTCCGGTCTACCCCCGCTCCCCTCCCCCTCCCCCTCCCCCTCCCTCTCCCTCTATCTCCTTCCATCCCTCCATTCCTCTTGGCAACAGCTTGCTGATTAAAAAAAATGGCCCTGACCCCGAGTAAACCCTTCTGCCTATCTGTCTGACCCTAGAAGGGGAACAAGTCCCCCCCAACCACGAACACTCACATTGGGATACTGCTGACAGCTGCAGACAAACCCACATGCAATATCAAAGCTTCCTGATGCAACCCCTGATTTTACTGCCTGAGTGAAGGAATGCTGAATGGAAACAGCAAATTAATAAGAAAAAATGCTCAATATCTCTAGAGTCTTGAATCTGAAGCCGAACATTTCTTCGAGGAATGAGGACAGACAGTATTTGTAAAAAGAACGACAGTCTTGCAGCATCTATTTTTCTTGTTGATTTGTTGTCTGACGTAACTGTGTTCGACTGTCATCAACCCAGCTGATGGGAACACAATTTCATTTCCATTTTATTTCATGTGACATTTCAACATTTGGCAGTAAATCTATTTCACAGTTGGGAATGGGAGCGTAGCTTATGTCACTAACCTTGGAGCGCGGCGGAGCACGGATGTACCATTTACAGTCAACGGCCTCGGCGACGTCAGCCTTCCCGTCTCTGGTGATCTGATGGGACTCAACGATACCTTCTGGACCAACCATGTCATACTGACAGGCTGAAACACACGCATATGCATAAACACACACAAACATGCACACACGTATACACATGTGCAGTTCAAGCAAACACACATGGACTCACAGTTACCACACAGGAACACATATGTAAAACCACAGCATAAGTAGGCTTTACTGAGATAAAAAGAGCACTGAGAGAGAGAGTGAATGTGAACAACAAGTGAGACAGAAAGAGAGAAAGAAAGAAACAGAGGCAGAAAGAGAGAGAGAGGGAGTATACCTACAGGGCAGGGGTGGGGGTACTCCCAAGTCTGCAAAGTCCGGATCTGAGGAGAGAGCAGAAGAGGGGTGGGGGCATTCATTTTTAATACATGATTACAAACTCAGGATCCTCACAGAGGCAAAAACAACCAGGTGTAACAATGTACTGATCAGTACAAATTGCTGCCCTCATTCACTAAATTATTTTGGCATCCTTAAATGCTTCGATGCTCTCTCTTCTTTGCAGTCGCCTAGAAGAAACCTGTTGACATCAGCATGCTAATGCTCACAATGACAATGCTAACACACTGATGTTAAGCAGGTGGGATGTTTACCATGCTCATCATCTTAGTTTAGCATGTTAGAATGCTAACAACATAGCATGCTTATAGTAATAAGCACAGAGTACAGCTGAGGCTGATGGGAATGTAATTTGTTTTTTAAGTATGTAAGCATAAATCAAAGTACTGGCTGGCACTGCATGAAAAGTCAGAGAATCACCAAAGTTGATCATGTGGGGGGTATGAATGTCTGTACCAAATTTAATGGCAATCCCTCTGATAGTTGTTGAGATATTTCAGTCTGGACGAAAGTAGTGGTGCTAAGAATCTCTGTGTAAAAGTCACCTCCCGCCGTATGTGAAGTCTGTGAAAGTACAGTGCATTTAATGAAAACCTAATTTTTGACCAAAAAACACAGAATCAGAACTCTAAATTACTCTTTGGCTAACCAATATAGAGAATAAGCTCACCAAAGTCTCCCCACTCTTCTAAAATGATGTAAATGCCCTCATTAGAGCTACATTAGTCAAAATCTGGTATCAACTAAAATTTACTGGCAATTAAGGCTTTGCAAGCAAATTTAGAGGATCAAGGTCAAACTCTTGTGCAGTAGATGTTCTCTTGGGGTTTTATTCCACATGCTAATCAGTAGAATATGCAGCTGTACTTTACAGCAACTTTGACAGTAATTTGGTTTAATTAGGTTTAGTATAATAAGACCAGATACATTTTCTGAGACAAAGTAGCTGTGAAAACCATTGGTAAACGCAGAGGAGAGAGGGTTTTGAAAGCAAGACGGCAGTTGTATTCTGGGGGAATAACAGCCGGTCCAATGAAAAGCGTACGACAGTAAGGTCACTGTTGACTTATTGACCCTGTCTCAATAAGAATACAACAGGGATAATGTTTTTTTTGGACTGACATACTAAATATGAGTAAAAACTCCTCTGAGTTCACCAAGTCTTATCTCTGTTCCCTTTTGCAGCGTCAGAACAAAACAGAACTAAAGCTTAACAGAGATAAATGGAAGAGCAAAAACATTCAAAATGGCCTTAAGAAAGGTTTCAGAAATGTTTTTAGCAGACCGTTGGGGACTGTGAATCTAATCCTTAACCAAACTTTTACACACTGAGAATAAAAACTTTAACAAAGCCAAGCTGAGGCCATACGTTTTGTCAGCTAAATAAGATAAGGGAAGCGTCGGGTAAAGTTTTGAAAGTCAGCTTGAAGCGAAAAGGTTTTATGCAGTTTTTTTCTGTATAATGTTGCAATAAATTACATCAACAAGCGCGGCCTCGCCGAGGTGTGTTACCTCGTCTTGCTAGTGAAACATCACAGTCTTGTCTCTTATCCCCAAAGATTCACTATCACTCCTCAGATGACTTCACACCAGACAGAAATTGACTCTTGAACAATCTCTGCTGTTTTTCCACGTCATCATTTCTGTGTGTGTGTGTGCTTATGTAGGGACGTTTGTCTTTTACTCTCGCAGTATGTCAGATATACCAGCTTCTAAAGCCTAAATGCCTTTGAAATTAAGGTGAATTGTAATCAGAATTCAGTTTTACAAGGACTAAAGAAATGATTTTATTGTTAAGAGCCTTCCTGTTATTTATTCAAAACTTATACCAAATAGTCTAATTTTTCAATACAATACAAGGAAATCATAGTGAAAACTATTAAAGTAGTCACAGGATAATAGTTTTTGGACTAATTTCTGAGCTGGAATCCCACTATAATGGCACGGCATGTCACCTTGTCGCCATGCTGACACGTGGCATTATGTTTGAAATAAAAAACTCCACAGTATGAAATGCATTCCTGCTGATTCCATTTTATTCCAGGATAGTGACAGAGCAGTTGTGCTTTCAAAGACATGCCGTTAGCTATGAGCTCTGGGCTGCATTCATTTGAGGACAGAGCCTGCGGAAATAGGAAACACATTCACATTAAATCTGATTGTTCCTTGCCAAATCGAGACATGGCTACCACTGACTGAGCTCAGTGTGGAAAATGAGGTCTGATTGCACAGCGTGAACACCATGCCTAAATGTCAAAGTTTTTTGTCTGTCTGTATGCCCTAATTTTTCTGTCTAGACATGAGTCAGAGTTTCAGAGTGTGTGTGTACACCGGACCTGAGGAGCAAGTCCCATGCATCTGGCAACGCTGCATGCCTGGTGACAGGACACCGCGAATGAAACGGTGGGTGAGGTAGGAAGAGCATTCGCTGTGTTTGATGATGACACTCGTTGCATAAAACCTATAATCAAAGGAGAGAGATTCTTGGCCCGATTTCGGTGGTGGGGATTCAGAAGAGGTGAACCTCCCCTTATGGTGGAAAGAAAAAGAGCCTGTGACAAATCTTGCAAGGCTGCAGAAAACCCTCTCTCCTCTGCGCTTTCAATACCAACCGGGACATAGTAAAACATTCATGTGAACACAAAAGCAGCCAGGAGAGCTACTTAGAGGCTACTCAAGAGCTTCTCCTGAGGCTTTCACTACAATTCCCTCCCGATTAATTGCTTTCAACTAAGGCTCAAATGATCCTATCTATAAAAAGCTGAATGTGGAGTACTGTGCAATTTAAAAATACAAGTGGTTCCTTTGGCCTTGGACAGCTAAGTGGTAGTGAACAACTTCTTTTTGGTCTTTTGGGGAAAACAACGCTTTGCTAGTACAGTTCAAACAAATCCACCCACATGACCTCCCTCCATCTGGTAACAGAAAGTGACTTTTTCATTTCAAGAGCAAAACACACACATCTACTGTGATTTCTCCTCTGTTAGTTCCCACAGAAGAGAATCAAAGCTGTCCAGCCTCTTTCTTTTTTCAGACAAATGCACAGACAATATTGATTTCACTCATAAATATGACTCATTAATTTTGTTGAACACATGTGACACTATTTGAGTGAGACAGCACATAAGCAACTGCTTATCATTTTTATCGATTAATCAACAATCCAAAACCCAAAGATATTCAACTTAGTACTATAAGACCTAAAAAACAAATCATTTCAGATGTAAGCCTTTTTTAAGAGATAGTTTGACCTTTTGAGAAATAGGCTTGTTCTCTTCTCTGCTGAGAGTTCAATGGGAAATTTGACACCACTTTCATATTTGTTCGGTAAATATGAAGCTAGGACAAGGAGACGTTAGCTTAGCTTAGCATTAAGACTGGAAACGAAGGAAAAAGCTAGCCTGGCTCTGTCCAAGAGTAAAAAAATAAAATAAAATCCACCTACCAGCACATCTAAAGCTCACTTATTGAAGCGCTACATCTTGTTTGTTTAATCTGTCTGGCAAAGAAACCACACAGAAGTCCAGTGCATAACAACCATAAAACCACAACTTTTTGGATTAAACAAACAAGATACAATGTGTGTAATATGTTATTTTGTGAGAGTTAGAGTTGGTGGTGAGCGGATTTTGTTACCTTAAGACAGAGCCAGGCTAGCTGTTTCCAGTCTTTATGCTCAGCTAAGCTAACCATCTTCCAACTGCATGTTTAACATACAGACACAAGAGTGATATCAAACTTTTCATCTGCAGCAAGCAGGTAGGCAGGCAGGAAAGCAGACAGGAATGAGGGATGAGAAAATCAAAGTGGAAGACAGTTAATGAAACAGTGACCTTCAGGTCATCTGTGCTGGTTGCGCCAGAGATTTATTATTGGGCTTTGGCATCACTTAACCCACCACGATCACAAGGCCAAGCAACCTCAGAGGAAGAGATGCATGGTGTATGCAGGCACACACACACACACACACTTTTGATAAAGGCTATTCTTAACATAGCAACAACGGTCCAACTAACAGGCTGCTATGCCTATAAATGCTTCTCGTGCGACCCTTGACCTTTTTAGACTCTGGCTCCTGAATTTCAATCAGGTGGGTTCCATCCCCGCCGCCATCAATCACCTCCTCTCCTTGCCCTCCTTGATTAATCGATTCAATCAATTACATGGATTGATAAAATGATTGATGAGCTATATAAAGTATGTGTACTCTTTCCCCAGCGTGCGATTTAACCTTGTTATTTAAAAGCTGGATGCCTCAGCTCAGTTACAGTATATAATGTTTGATTACAGGGTGAACACGCAACTTCAAAAGCATCACTGTATGTTGCTACACTGAATGATAAATACCTAACATACCACAGTGAGCACACAGACATTTCACCACAGCATACTCTGTATGTGCTGCCATTGTATTCACACTGCAGCTTCTCTATAGTGCTTGCTTGTCTCCACTGCATTGTATAAATGCCGTCGCCTGAGTGAGCTGAATTCAGAGCACATCCACACATGGCCACACCCTCTCCTCTCTTCATAAAGCTCGATTAAGTGTGCAATCTTCTGGGATTTACTGTGTTTACCCTTTGCAACACAGAAAATGCTCACTTTAAAGCCCCGGACTTTAAGTTGCCCTACAGCACTGTTCATGCACATATTGAGCTCTTCAAAGAGCAGAACGCTGTCGTAATCCTGACAAAAAAAAAAAATATATACTCCCACCAATGTACAGTAGGTGTATACCTGTATATGAAAGCACTGCTAGAAAAACCAGAGAGATTCACAGAGGCAGAGCAGGAATTTACAGAAGTTATGTGCAAATGCCCCCAGAAGAAAACGCGAGCAGCTTGCAAATGCCAGCTCAAATTTGCTCATCACATTGCTTCAAAAACATGTTTATAATGCTAGCAGCGAGGCAATGGTAATTCAGTTTGGCAGCCAGACACAAAAATAATCATTAGGAATTTGTTCTAGTAAGAAATTCTGAAACAAATGATGAGTAGGCCCTGATTAGCCTCTGTTTGACTGTGTAGTGGGAAATGTCCTGTATTGAGAAAGGATAGACACACACACACACACACAAATGAAACAGAGCATTGCACAGCTGTCAACAGATTTGTAGTAACTGTACAATCCCAGAGGTATTGTATTGCTCTTTATAATACAGGCACAGAACTATGTTTTATTAATGAGACACAATACGTCTCATTTGGAGTTGAACATTAGGCTCCATTGCTACATATCCCTTCAGTATCAGCTGCTGAGCCCATATGTAAAGCAGCGTATGAGTGAGGCTCATGGTTATCAGTGTGGGGTAATAATCCACACAAACATGCAGAACACACACACACACACACACACACACACACACACACACACACACACATAAGTAGCCCACACACAAAAACTCAATTTCCCAGTGGCCTGATTTTCTCTCAGCTGCTCAGCTGTGACATTTAAATAAGCATCTGATTAATAATCTCTGCTAAAGTGGTTGATCAAGCTAATGAATGGCTGCCATTAATCACACCAGGCACAGCTGTGGATGGAGGGTGAGAGACAAGGAGAGGAAGAGGTAGAGAGATGGGGGAGGAAACGAGAAGATTTTCCACAGTTTGATTACTTACAGTCCTTTCAATCACATCTAAAGAACAATTTTGGCAGAGGTGATTGTCTCTGTCACACGTTCACAGTTTCCTGTATTGCGTGTGTGTCTGCAGTTTTCAATCTAGCAACTCATCCAGCGTTCAACTGCCAAAGCAAACATACATGTTATATACTGAACTATTCAAAAACATTGCCTGAGCAAACAAACGGCTGCTGTGGAAACCCCCTTTTTCGATCAAACGGTGCTGTAAAGTATAGCTAAATAGCTAATACCCACTCGACGGGGTTTTGTTGACCCCGCGGATGAGAGCCCAACTATATAGAACAGTAGCTGTGAAAAGAGGAGGCCACAGGATCTGCCGGGGACTGATAGGATTCACCACACCCTGGGTGTCATGGCCAGTGAGCTGGGTCTGTGCCCCGGACAGCGATTAGCAGCGATGTGAACCCCAATGCCGCGCCACAAGCGTAACCAGCTACACACCAACGATCCCGCTAAGAACTGTGCTGGACTGGTCCGCAGAGGAAAAGAGAGAAAGAAAAGGAGTGTGTCTCATGATTATGGTGCACAAAGTGACATGAATTACAATTTCTCTGTTATTTATCCAGGGAAGCTTAACTCACTCTGCTTCACATTCATACAGACATTAATACAGCCTGTCCTTGACCTGTATTTATCACCACCATAGCGATAATACACCGAATGCAAATTATGGTCGGTGACACAGTGAGGGGGGGCTTGTAGCTGAGAAACCTCAGTGGAAAAAAGCTACTGATTAATCCCCACCCCTATTTCATCCCTAAACAGTTCAAGTGCCCTTGAGCCAGGCACTTAACCCCAGTGCTGTATGTTCCAGTGGAGGTGTTCAGTGTCCAGAAATATGAGGTTGAAGAAACGTCGGAGCTTGGAGGACGGACTGTCACAGCCTTTCAGAGGCATATAGATTACAAGAACTGTGTGATCTCTGCCCTTGTGTGTGAGCTAATGATTCATGTGATACATTATTGATCTCCATAAGGGAACAGCTCCTGATTCAAACAGGGATACAAGGACGACTCAGCAGGGCAGGCATGTGACTCTCAGGGTCATCATGGTCATCTTCAACTTCATCAACACCACCCATGGTGTTCCGAATGTGTTCATTTGAGTTGATTTCATATTAGATGGTATTTATTATATATACAGTATGTGGATATAGTTACACCATTTTTCATACAATTGAATTGCAAGTGTTTAGTTCAGTTCATTCATACTACCACCACTTAGATTGACATAAAGTGGACATCATTTCAACCATTTATTTTAGCTATCAATTTTACTACTTTCTATGTCCACATAATGGTGATAGACATACATATCTATATTGGTACGTGGAAGTATCATAAATGTTACATACGTAGGACACATAAATGGAAATCACATATGGTGTAGGGTTGGGCTGATGGCTCACAGTCATCAACCACTGAGCCCTCTGCCATCGTAACATCATGACTTAAAACCCCCCCGAATAAAATGTCGTTACTGAAAGTGCAATAAAAGCTTTAAGAGGAGTAAAAAGCCAATAAGAGTAATTTATCACTATGACTAGTATTTAAAATAGCTTTTATTTATCATGTGATCTGCTTAATGAGGTAGCTTAAGCACAGTGTTAACCTTCCCTCTGCAGCTTCCAGACCCTGGTTGGAAGACGTCAGTGTGATAAGAACTGTCTCTACATTCTTGTGTGAACTTGGCGATAGTTAGATATTCTCTGTTAGTGGTGTGTATATTGGGTGTGGATGGCAGAGTCTGAGGGAACCGCTTTGTGGCATTGGCTAATTGAATTGTTTTTGCGAGGTTACCAACTTACCAGCATTTTGCATTTCAGGCTCATGATTTTCCCACTCCTTAGTAGCTACTTCAATAGGCATCTATATTTTAACTTTTAAAGCTCAAGACAAGTTTGAACAATGTCATTCAAAATGTTTCATATATATGTGCAACTGGGGTATGTCATATCTTTACAGAATGCATGTATGAAAGCGTATTTTGTTGAAATATATGCCAAATATATAAAACTGACACAAATTACTTTATACTTTTATATACAAAGTATATGGTATAGATATATAAAATATAGACAGATACTTTGATGACATATATGTCCATATATGAAATTGTTGTATTTCATACAGTTGCGTGAATCCAGCATATGTACATACGTTACATATATGACAGATGCACATATATTAGATTCACATATGGGTACAATATATAGCATTATAAAAATGTGGTGTAATGTCTTAACTTGCATTGCGTGTTTTGTTCATTTACTTTCTTAACTAGTTTTGATTTCATTGACTAAAACATCACTTGTTTCCAGCCAATTGAGCATATTGGCATTGAAGGAGAAAACCTATTATTTGTTAATCAATCTGACTCATTCATTCATTAATCCATCTCCCTGTCCACACATCCCTCTATATTTTGCTCCTGTAACAGTTTTACTGTTAGGCGTTTGGTACACACTGCAGTTACACTCACAGTGTATATGACACATCACATAAAAGTGTCCATCAAGATTTTTGCTTTGAGAGGACAGCAAGGAATTTGGTCGCTGGGGACGACTTTCACTTCATTTTGCACCTTTATTCACAGTGATGGATTTAAGAAATCTGTTTATGGCTGTGTGTGTGTATGTGTGTGCATCCATAGTTGTGTTGTGTGTGTGATCTCTTTTCCATCTCTTCCATTGGTCAAGCTGTTAACTGATCTCCTCCTTCCTTCCTCCCAGAATGCCCCTGGGAAACAATGACAAGGACACAAAGCTGATCCTGAAACAGGTGCCACTCCAGCACCTTGTGAACAATGTCCCCCATCCTATGTGAATGTGTGTGTGTGGGGTTGAGCAATGGTATACTGCAGTGGTATAGTGGTGTCTGAATTTGTTAAAGTGCATCAATGAGACGATCATATGTTTTGTATGTCAAATATTTAATACCCACAAGTACCCACAATGCAACCTGACCACTGCATTGTGGCACCAGGTTATGACAGGGAAGAAAATGTGTGGAATAAAAAAGACAATATCTCTGGTTCTGCTGCATCCGTTTTATTTTAAACTGTCCATTGTGAGTCCGACAACATTACAGGAGTGCAACACTAAACTGGTGGAGAACTGTTTTAACGCCATAGATTATATACCTGCATGTATACACACTGTAACACCTCTGCTATACTGTATGTGCTGCTACATCTGATTGTAAGCAAATTTGTGTGAATGATTGTGCAGCTTTGTCAATGCCGAGTGCATGTTTTGTTTTGAGTGCTCGTGCATTCGAAGGTGTAAACACACTGTGTGTGTGTGTGTGTGTGTGTGTGTGTGTAAGATGCACTGATGGCTCAGGCGGGAACCCATTCCTGATGGAGCAGTTAGTTGTCCCTAGGCATCACAGGTGTTTCTATCTAAGTGACGCCCCAATGACAGACACATTCCATCCTGGTTCCATTTGAGCAACCATGCAATAAATCAACACAACATCGCCGCACTGCCACTCATTACTGCACACAGAGTGTCGGCGAGGCAGAGAGAGAGAGACACAATGACATAAAGGGACAGAGCGAGGACAGTTCTGCTGATCTGCAAACAATGCCCCCCCAAGAAAGGTAATTTGAGAGTCTGATTGCTTTCTTGAGATAGTGTTTCATTTCACTGTCATGGAATTATGAGAGGTAGCAGACTCCTGTTTCAATTTTCACTGCTGCTCTGCATCTGTTCCAGAGGGGGGAATCAATGGCTCACAGACTTTTGTATGCCAACAACAGGCTACAATTTGACCCTGTGGGGTGATAAACTGCAGCCAAACACACTTTAGCTAGTGGCCAATGCAAACAGGAGTGGCTTTAAAAGGAGGACTGCAGAACAAATTGCTTGCCACGTTAGCACACTGACAGTTATGGTAACATGGATCTAAGATTAGATATAATGTGATTTCAAGGTGAAAGTATGCGTAATATTAGCCTTTAAATAAACTCTGAATCATGAATCAATGAGCAGAGGAAAAATAAAGGAGAGTCAGGGGCAGAAGCATTTAAATCTGTGGTTGTGGAGAGAGAGAGAGAGACTGACAGAGGCAGAGAGAGATTATGAGAGAGAGATTAAGAAACAGGGAGAAAGAGAGGGATGCAGATTGAGATTTTGGCCTCCGAGCTCCACGGTTTCTCACACTTTTCCATCACTAAAGTGATTGACAAATTGTTGAAAAGAACCGTGATAGGATTTACAGCTGCATTAAGAATATTACACCAAAAGTGTAGCTGTGCAGCACAACAGGAGCTCTAAGGGGAGCAGGTCATTAGACCAGAGGCAGAGCGAGCTATAAAACCTGCAGTTCTGGTAACAATCACAACCGTCAGCCGTGCTGGAAACATTTCCAACATTCATGTTCCCTTTGAGAACATAATCCCTACAACACACGGGCTGCTACAACAGCTACTTCTAACATGTGTTTCTAGAAACAAGGCTGGCAGTATGGACTGCAGTTTACTAGTATACAAGTGGGGCATTTACAGAGTGACACGTTTCCTTTGAGGAGTAATCCAAGAGAGATTTTGAACACTGAGCACCTGAACAGCAAATGTTAACCAAAACTGACATATACAGTATTTTGCACCAGTGGTTTAAAAGTTAATGATTATTCTAAATAAATCATTAAGACCACCAGCAGCAGAATTCATTTGAATGCACATACTACCAATTCTTACAATCAATTGTAACATTTAAAGGGGAACTTCACTGATTCAGAGTCAGTCTACAAGTCATAGGGTGTACTCCTCAGCTGGAAACAGTTAGATAATGTCTTTGGCTCTGGAAAGAGCTTTATCAAGTCTGAGTAAATGACCCTTGTTTTGGCAGCAGGGTAATCTTGACTTGGACTGCATACAAACTTGGGGGTTGGGGTTCGAAAGATGTTGACCAGGCAGAGAAAGTCTATGGAAAAGATGCTATCAAGTTGCATTATGGGAAGTGCAGGATCCAGTGCTTTTGGAGCTTTACCCATTATCAGGAATAAAATGCAGGATATATTCACCTCAACAGCATTGATTTTGACCATTTTATCTTTGCAGTGCAAAATCACTCATTTAGTACTACTTTAAACCTGCTGACAGATGTGTTTGGCCACTAGGGGGAAGTGGAAAAAAGCTCCACATATTTTCACCTTAAACTTGACATGGTGAACTTTTTGCAGTTCTTTATATATTATTATACATTTTTTGCTGAAAACAACTGTCTGTGACGCTATGAGAGTAGTGAGACTGAACCAAAACAGTAAAGTTGAAGGCCGGAAAGCCAAAACAAGAACTGAAAGACACTAAAATGCTCCATGGAGCCAAGGGCAACTGCAGAATCTGTGGGTTCATCACTACAAACGACCCTGATACAAACGGTTAGTAATGTGATCAATTGTTAATATACAAATATTGATTATATCAGCTCTAAGTACTAAATCCAACTGGATTTATTGCTTTATATCACACTACATCAAAATGGGGCTAACATCTTGTGTGTACCGTGCAGCTTTTCAGACTTTTTTTCAAACTAATAACCACCACACTTCCTTTTCACATGTCAGCAAGCCGCTGCTTTCAGTTGTCACCAAGGAGATGCAGCTTCATTTAACATCCCCCCACCCCCCTCGACACTGGCTTCTCTGACCACAAAAACACTACAGGTAACCAAGCCAAGCGAGCATGTCATGGGGAAAGATGAAATGAAGCTTGTAGACCCTGACATGCACAAACCCACAAGCTTCGATCTCCTGTCTCTTTTACTTTGACCCCTGTCTGCTGGGATGCACCAGGTGTTAAATTGGCTGAACAGAATGGAAATATTCAGTGTGGTGGGCTACCTGTGTTAGGTTTGACTGAGTCTCTCTCCACTGAGCCCAGAGGATAATCCATGCAGGGCTGGTGTCTCTTCAACCAGTATTGGAAACAGCAGCTGTATGGGGACACATTTTGGACCCTCTTGTTATTTCATTCCACATTTGATCAAACTGAACTGGATTCATTTCCTCTTTTAGGTATCGTATTTTTTTTCATGATCGCTTGTTCATAACAATAAAGTAGGTTTGATCAGTTTGAATTGGATTAATTTCCCCTCTTCAGAATCACAAGCTCATAATAAAAGTAATATACTGGACTCATAGTTTTAGGACTAAACTAAATGTGCTATTGTCTTCCTCTTACCCTGTCTTGCTCTTACCCTCCCTGACTCTTTCAATGCAGTCTATTTCCATAACTCTTGAGCCTGCTAAATTAAGCCAACCAATCCTGATGTGCATTAAGGCTATAACAGGCAGAAAATATTTACGTCAGCAAATTACTCTTGGAGAGACTACTCGACAGAGTGACTGGCAGCGAACTGCCAAATCTGGCTTCACACCCACCCTCGTTTCATTGGATGTTATTTGGAGGAAAAAGAAAATTCACTTTGTGTACATTAAAGATTGTGTCAATTCTCCAAAAATGTCTCACTAAGTATGAAATCGCATGAAATTGCCAGGTAAGTAATCACCTGGAGTGGTTAAACATAATGATGGCAAATACCCAGGCTGAGTGCTTTCCGTGAAGGAGAGTATATTTTCAAGCCGTGGCCATTACATCCAAATCAGTAAATGCAATCAACAGAGGAAGAGAGAGGGAAGGACGCTGCAGGAGCGCAGGGTGGTACTGTAGTGACATACTAATAGAAATTAAATTTTTATCTGCGCACTGAAAACTGCATTTACACTTGCAACCTCAGGTTTTACTGTTCCAAACAACTCCCAGCAGAGCAGACTAGAAGGTAATGGAGGGTGACCGCAGTGTTGGACTTCATTTCGCCAGCGATTTGGGAACAATGAAACAGCTGAAATGCCTGAACACTGAAATGAAATGGGGGTTGCTTTAGAAATCCACACCCTTAAGTATTTCAATCATTTGAATCCCTCTAATATCTGCATTTTATTCATTTTAATGGGTAATACTGGTATTGACAGTTCAATCAAATCTTTGCAAATTTTTTGTGCAAGAAAAGGTAAGGAACCTTTCTTGTTTCACTTTGCTTTATGCCCCTGTAGGCAGGTTCAGAACAGCAAGCATGCACTCCTCATATCATGAATTCACTTGGCGTGTTTGAGATAAATACTGTATGTGCAAAATATCCACATTACACAGGAGCTATAAAATGGAGAAGCACCTGTTGCTTCATCCACAAGAAGACCTGTTTGGAAAATCCTGCAGGTGTTTCTTAAGGGAAAAAAATGCAAAGGGAAAAGTCTTCTACAGCAGCTCTAACTGTGTGTAAAAAACAAAAAGCTGACTAAAGCATTTCCTACCTGGGCTCGTTGGAGCAGAGCAGGTCAGAATGCTTGAGTGTCTATCAATTCCTCTATCATACTGATCCAAGTCTAAAAACTCAGCACTTCTGTACTTTTACAGACATGGTCATTCTGGTTTCATCTACCTTGACTGCAATCTCACTTATTGATGGCACCGGGAGTCAATAATCAATAACACAGTATTGAGAAATCAGCACTTCAAAGTCAGTGCGTGCACAAATGCACATTATGCATAAACACATTGTGTCACGACAGTAAGCTACAGAATACTTACAACTAAATGGATTTTTACCACAAGTTAGAAATGTAGCTATCAGATCTAATTTACATTAACACAAACATTTGGTCTCTAAAAAGAACACTGTGACATTTTGGGAAAAATTCTTTGTCATTTTCTTGCCATGAGTTAGATGAGAAGATCGATACCACTCTCATATATGTCCATTACCTGTGAAGCTACAGCCAGCAGCCTGTTAGCTTAGCATAGCACAAAGATAGCATGAAAACAGGGGAGACAGCTAGCCTGGCTCTGTCCGAAGGTAACGAAATCCGCCAAGCAGAACCTCTAAAACTCACTTATTAACGCTTTCCATCTCGTTCGTTTAATCTGTAAAATAGCACGTTGCAGTGTAATGGGGGTTATGTTCAAGATTATTTAGATTTTACACTTCGGTTTTTGTAAAGCAGATATAATGTGTTAATGAGTTTTAGAGGTGCTGATAGGGGGATTTTGTTACCTTTAGCTACACTTGTTGCCAGTCTAGCTGTTTTCCTGTGTTTACAGACTTCATGCTACGCTAAGCTAACCGGCTGCTGGCTGTAGCTTCATATTCACTGCACAGACAAGAAAGCTAATAAGCGTATTTCCCCAAAATGTCGAACTGTTCCTTTAAATCAACACCCTCACCGTAGAAAATACTTTTGAGATTTATTCACTACAACAAAACAAGATGTTAAATTCCTCCACTTTCTTATACAGACACAAATAGATTTGCACACATAAATATACCTCCACTCACTGCAGTGACACTTGATTAAGTCCCTGTTGGCACAGCAACAAATACCAGCATGCACATTGAGTTACTGATGAACTATCCGCTGAATCCCACCCGCACTGCTGTGTCCATGTCCTCCAGTCCCACTGTAATCGTCCTATAAGGGAGAGCTGCTTGAGCGTCATACAGTAAATTTCAGTACACCCTCATCCCTGCACAGGACTGATCTCTGTCAGCACCGGATTTCATTGAGAGGAGGGTGAAATATGATGTTGTTATGGTGTTGTGATCGATCAAATTGTAGCTAAGAGATCCTGGAGGGAGAGTTCATGCAGGACGCTGTATTTATTTATATGTTCTCATATGTGTGCATGTGTGAACGTGATTCATATAAGTATGTGCGTGCATGCCTGCATAAGTACCCACATCCAATTATGCGGCTGCATGTGAACATACAAGATTTGCATGCATGCTCAGCTTTGAGCATCCAGATGTTCCAGTTTGTCATATTGTGTGCCGTCATTGCTTTTATGGCTGCTCTGACATGCTCCCATATGGACTCATCTTTGCTGACAGGCTCATCATTTCAGTCAGCAACGGCCACTGAAATGCCTTCTAATAAGACTGGACCGCTGTCAGAGTCCGCTCTGTAACCACTGATGGACAATCCCATCCAACTCTGTTCACTGCTGTGAGTCTGACAATCTAATAAGCATTCATACAAAGAAAAACAACTAGATTACTAGATTATGAAATTGTTTCTCTGTTATTTTCTGAAGTAGTTAGCGTATTGCTTGTGTTATGCAGAAAGTTCATATTGTATAATGAAGAGGAGTCAGCTACAATGCAAGGGGTTATGGCTGTGTGTCTGCAGGAACACCAGTCAAGCTTCTTAAGATGCACTGTTCTGTTGCTGACACTCTGACCTCCATGGAGAAGAGGAAAAAGAACAGTTAAGTGAGCAATAAATTAGAATAGATACCACAGTCTAGGGGTGTAACGGTACACAAAATTCACAGTTTGGTATGTACATCGGTTTTGGGGTCACCGTTTAGTACATTTTCGGTACAGCATGGAAAATAGTATAGAAATATAAAATAGTATTTTTGTCATAAATAACACAAATGTCAGTAATGCTGACAATGGACCTATTACATTTTTCTTGCTGTCTTGCTATTTCTTGTGTTACCGTATGAAGGTAACATTTTTAGCCATGCTGGTGGCATTTTGATTGCTTTTGTGATCCCCTAACTTTACATCTAGTGCCATCATCAGGTCAAACTTCACATTTCTACTTTCTAATATTTTGGTTAATGAATAAATAACTGAAAAACTGATGACATAACCATCAGCTTGAGGGTGAACATTACCTGCTAAACATCAGCATGTTAGCGTTGTCAGTGTGAGCATGTTAGCATGCTGATGTTAGCATTTACAGCAAAGCATCACTGTGCCTGAGCACAGCCTCACTGAGCCGCTGGCCTGGCTGCAGACTCTTGGTTTTGTTTCCACATGGGAAGCAATGTCAAGACATGCAGTAAAAAATGCATTGGCACTGGTCCAAAGGTTAGAGAAGCTTGTTCAAGCCTGAGAGAGGAAAGTGAATAGCAAACACCTACCTCCCTACCTCTCCAACTACTTTACACCTAAACTGGAGCTTCACAGTGCAAACAGTAGACTGCTTGAAGTGAACATTTCCAATGTGTATGAAAAAGTTTATAGCTGCATATGAATGTTACTGAAAAAGAAAAAAACTTGACAAAATGGCTAACTAGTGAATTAAAGCTTCAGTAGGACACGGGTGAAATATAGACTATAGTCTTGACTGTGACTTCAGGATGCCAAGTATCCAGCAGCATTGTCCCTTTCTGCTGATATCCTTAGTCAAAGCAGGAGCAGAGCAGTTGAGCTGAATCTATAATCAGTCAGTACCAATGGGCTCAGTGTGAGACTGCCCTTGAGGGCTAATCTATATGTGTCCCCAGTGCTTAGGATGTCCACGAAATGTAGTGACTCTGAGCCTGGACACTAAGAGGACTCAGAGGCTTAAGAGTAAAGGGGAAAGGTCTAATGACTGAATTGTTGCTCTGCCTCTTTTGGACCTTATTCATATCCTGCTTCTTTTTTTTTTTCATCGACCCCTTCTTCAATATCTGTCTAGTTTCAATTCTATTGTAAGCCACTGCACCACTCCCGTGGCAACCCCCTGAAATGTTTGCACAGAAACTGTTACTGTGGCTATTGACTCAGTAATCTTTTTGTGCAGATATATTAAGATTGCAGAATTTTTTTTTTTACTATAGCCTATACTGTGGAGGAAGATTAAAATAGGATAACACACAATTGTATACGGATGAAAAGAAATTCCGGTCTTTAAGCTGTGTTTTCTTGTTCTTTTAACACATGTTGTGGATTTCTTTTAAACCACTATCAGCCACAAACAGCAAAAACTACTTATTTATCATCCATACTTGGCAGTAAAGGTTTGATTTTAATCTGTGAAACAATGAAAAAAAAGATAATAATCCTCACCAGATCCTCTCTACAGGCTCTGCGTACTTACTTTCAGTTTTGATGGCTTTGCCCTCTATCAGCTCCTGCAGTACACTTTTATTATTATCCTGCTAAAATATTTTAACAGTCCTCTTCAGGGAGCTCCTGGCACACTTTGCATTCTAAAACCTAACTTTATAGTTCACTTGTCAAGGTGATAGTGTTGACGGGGCACCTACTTTCTCTAACAAATTACGATGACAAGAGCCGTGCACCTGACCTCTGACAGGATTTAGACTGCAGATTTTTACATTAAAATCCGCCCTTCTTCTGTTTATGTGTACATATGCATGCTTGTGTGAGGGAGAGAGAAAGGGGGGGGGGGGGGGGGTGCAGCTGTCAACATGGCAGCCTTTCTCTCTCCTGTCCTGTCAACCTCTCCCCACTTGTGCTCTGCATCCCATGGTGCAGAACAAAGATGGGGCTAGGAAAACCTCTCTTTCCCTCCCTCTCCTCCTTCATCTTCCAGCCTTTGCCCATCATTCTTGAGTTGCAAATGTCAAACAGGTCGTCATTGAACCTCTGTACGACGCACTGTCAACATTTTCACTCATCAAATCCAGTGTCCAACACAAGCATTGTATCGGTTACTGTTTAACATCCAAGCTCCGTATCCTGGAGTTCATGTGTTTGACATAAACAGTTTCAGCATAGGTTTCTGGATCTGTGGTCTCAGTGCTCCGCTGTCATCGTGGGGGTCTAAGGTCATGAGCTTTGGACTCGTGAGAGTGATGACAGCCCAGAAACAAAGACACCAGACTCAGACCCTGAGGCATCATTTCGACATGTCACACACGTCACTAGCATCCCTTTGCATCAGGGATGTTGAGTGTAATGACATCTGTGTCAAGACACCCAACAATGTCAGTGTAATACACAAGGTGGCAATGGCTGTCTTTTTTAGTCATTCATACACTCACGCTTTCACTCACTCATCACTTGTGCATACATTATGAATACTGTCCATACACAAAATCTGGTCCATAGAAAACACAAGTGTTTAAAAAGTTATTCTACTATTCTACTACTTTCTGTTCATCTTTAAATGGAGGGGTAATTTTCTATCACTATCCATTACACCACACCACACCAAAGGTATGGCTTAAAGGTGCCCTCTGGAGCTTTTTTGTACATTCAGTGCTACTCACCAAAACGCACCGCCTAACAAACGTGTGGAACGCATTTCCTTCCTCATAAAACATTTGCAAAGCCGAATTTGTTTGGTGTAGTGTTTATATTCATATTTGATTATTAGCAGTCTTCTTGTTTACTAACGTTGTTGGCACATTGCCTCGTTTGTTGGCTCGTCACCACCGCCAAATGTCAGTCAGTGAAATACCATGAAAACAACGGAGGTGTGAATCCCTGCTTGCACACATGTGCGTCCTCATGTGTACATGGCACACACAAAAGAGCGACCCACTCATAAAAGCATTGCTCCACAGTGCTGCTACTTCACAGGGTACCTTTAATTTGATATTGTCAACTAGCTAAAATCATTGCATTATGGCAAATGGCTGAGTGCAGGCCATGATAATGAAGTTGTTTACACTTTATTTGCAATTACGAAGCTATGAAAATACACACAAAAAATAAATAAATCTACAAAACATTGTTCCTCTCGTGTAAGAATGTCTTGCAGATCAAATATCTTTTCGTCTGCAATTCTCATCCAGTGGCTAACAGATATTTATAATCTTTGCAACGATTGAAGTCTTTTTATGTAAGTTGCACACTTCACACTGTCAGGTATATGATTAAGATGATGATAAATGGTTCAACAACAATGTTTTCAAATGACCTCCAAAACCACTTAGTCTCTTCTGCGCTGCCTTCAGCTCTGTACATCCTCATCTCCTGGTGAGAGTATACACGATCTTTATCACATCAGGTAGCGTGGCACCATCACACGCTCTAGTCAAAACCAGACGGCAGCTTAATATTATCTGCAAAAAGACATTACGATGTCTTGAACCTGCTTGTTTTGTACAAGGTTTCACAAAGAAAGAACTTTAAAAGTACATTAAGAAATCTACCCATCTTTTAGATCAAGCAGTTTCCACCACTAAGATGCACATTAGTGTTGCACATGTGTGTCACAGAGCAGCAGCGTGAAGACAAGACAAAGATATGACAAAGAGTAAATGAACAACTTTACATAGTGTTTATGATCATGAGCTTTATGAAGGCGCATTTGAAAGCACTGTTGCAGGACATTAGTGTGAGTGTAACTGGGTGTGTTTTATAGTACATATGGCATGCATACACTGTGGCTGTACATATAAAGATTTTTAGTTTAGTACATAAATATACCTTACTAGTATTAGTGTATGTGTGTGAGTGTTAAATGCATCCCTAGCTCCCCTTGCACCCAGTGGGGAGATCGACGGCAGCTTGAAGTTTTCTGAGGTGAAAACACACAGGAACACCTCGAGCACAACGCTGGAACTCCGCTGGAGAGTTTTGAAATTAAAAAATGTGTGTTTCATAAACACACACTCCTTCCTCACTAACACGATCTCTGCAAATATCTGCTCTGTCAGTGCAGATATTCTGATGCACTTCCTGTGACAGGCTCTCCTCCCTGTGTGTGTTTTACTGTGTGAGAGCATCAGTGCATGCTTGTTTATTTCAAAAAGAGGTGCAGTGCTTTGCCAGTTGAGAAAAGCTAATTGGTAAGTACAACTGAAGTGTTTTTCCTCCTTAGGCTCCCTTGAACATTTGGCTGACAAGATTCATACATTCAAATTAGGCTTATTTTCCTCTTACTGTCATTGGAAATTCAAATTTGTTAGCAGTTGCTATTTGAAGTGGGAGGTGTTGATTTCTTGGATGCGTCTTTTTTCAATTAGTTCATCAGACCTTGGAGAACATGCACAAGTAAAGTTTTACTGGTTGTTAACAAGCGTATCATTTATAAAGATAATTTCATTTCATACATTTTAGCTACAATTTGAGTTTGAAGCAGTTAAAATGTTCTCCAACCTCATTTATCAGCAGTGATGGTGCCCCCCCCCCAAATAATACTTGCAGCTTTAAGGAAGGATAAGGCCTACTTGGCAGTGGGACTCTCGCCTGCCACCAGCACAATAAGAAGGCAACAGGAAGCTAGCCAAGCACTAGCTCTCAGCACTAGCTGTAGGGGTCTAAGCAGTGGGGAAGCTGTACCACAACATAGATTTTGCTACATGTCTGCCAGATTCAAGCATGAATAAATAAACATAGCAAGATCTGTCCAATTTTCCCTCAGCCCTTAGGCTTTAAACCAGAATACTTCTGACACCTGCTATGATCATTCATTATCCTTTCCTCACATGCATTATTTCACAGGTGCCAAGTTAAAAATAGTTCCATCTATTTTTGATGGACGCCAACGAATAAGTGAAATAAAGCCCACTTGTGCTTGACACAGCACATAGTGCCAGATGAGGAGATTACTGCTGGTTAAGCTGCTCCAACCGTGGGTCCCACAACCAAATTACTCAACAGGTCACAGTTCACTTGTTAGAAAACAAGGGAGCCTTCTGGGGACAAGATTCCTACAACATCATTTACTGCTCCATCAATGGTCAAGTTTAACAGACTTTTTTAGAAGGAGTTTTATACATGCGAAATGGTTCTGGGGTAACATCATTATGCCACGTGCATTGTGTTTAAGACTTCATTAAAATCTCCTGAACACTTCCCATGCATTAGGGAGGTTTTCTGCAACTTCTGAAACACCTTTCTTGCATTAGCTGCTATTTGTAAAGGACTGCGTTCAATATTCATTTGAATTCATTACAGAACTCCATTTCCTCCACTGCTTATTTCTCCAACAGCAGCCTAATGTAAAAAAATAACAACAACCTGGTGGTGTTTTCACTCAACTAGTCGTGCAGCCCAACCAGCTCCGGAGCTAGAAACACGCCTGTCTGCTGCCTGTTTAACAACCCAACGAAAATATACATTTTCTAAATATTTGTCATAAATCACTGGGCTGCTTTAGCTGAATATAACACAAAAATGTCAAACACACAGTAATGCTCAGTAACACCTTGCTGAACCAAGTGAAAGCAACACCTGAATCTGTACGTGCTTGTCAAAAGCATGGCAAGCAATCAGCGATTCACATCCTGACAGGATATCTTCCAGAACTACTGAGACATGCAGCTTGTGTAGAACTACTCAGTTCAAACTGAATCCAACTTTGGACTTGAAGAAGTTCGTACAATCTCAAAAGGGAAGATTTGCTGCTTTTCACTGTTTTATATAATTGTAAACCCAATATCTTTAGATTTTAGACTGTTGGTCGAACAAAACAAGCAAATATAGGACGTCTCTTAGGTGTACACTTAGGTATTGCTGGCATTTTTTTTTTTTACATTTTCTGCCATTTTGTAGCTTAAATGTGGAAAATAATCATAGTTGCAGCCCTAATTTAGGAAATAATCAGCACAGAGCAAAATGCTCTAAACTATAAGGAAGTCTGGCGATGAAGCAGCAAAAAGGAAGATGAACCAGTGCAGCAGCTTTGTAAATCATCTAGTATGACATAGACAGTATCAACCAAGGCTGAGTGGTAAGTCAGCGAGATGCCCAGCGTGGGGCTAAGAGACAGAGGCGGGGTACAACCTGTCCACTGCAAAATGGCAGGAATAACAGGCTGACACACAAAGACTGACACGGGCGAGAAGAAATTGGTCATTGCTGTCGGGAAAGTGAGAAAAGAGAGAAACAGAAACGCAGAGAGGTTTTTGGAGTAGAAAGAGAATAAGGAAACAGCAGAGGGTGGAGAAATGGCAGGGTCTTGAGAGAAGGAGGGAAGCGAAAGAATACATGCTATTAAAGAGTATCGAGAAATGGGAAAAGCAGGTGACGGGGAACGGGAAAAACAGAGCCTGACAGAAGCAGAGAGAAATAGGAAAAAATGACAAATGTGAAGGACTGCGAGCTGTCTAAATTGAAGAGAGAAGCAGGTGATTAGTAGTGATGTGATGGCTTGAGGTGAGCGTCTCTGTGAGTGTGTGTGTGTGTGTGTGTGTGTGTGTGTGTGTGCACGTGGCTGCTGATGAAGGATAGCTATCGAGCAAGAAAGGGAGAGAGGCAAAGGGGAGAGAGAAAGGCCACCAGCCAAGTGGTCTAGTACCATCCTGGGAGAAACAGCATCTGTCTCAGCAAAATAGAGAGGAGCAATCAATAACTATACAGTTAAGGTGTGTGTGCGCACACTTGTGTGCGTGTGTATGTGTGCTCCTGGTGCATTGGCCTTTGCAGTTTGCTTACACTGCATCTACACTGCTGCTTTTTGATAGAAATATATGGTATGCTAAGGATATATGAATGTGTGCATGAGCATGGTTGTCTGTAATTTTTACGGATATCTTTTGTGTGTGTTAAAGAATCAGATAACAATATATTGGCAATATTAATTTTATATTCTACAACATAAACAAACTTCTTCAATCTTGATATGGAGCCCGTAGATTTCTTCTTTAAAGAGCAGAGCATGTGGAGCATGTACCACATAGGCTGAGTCCTAACCCCAGCGGCCTGGGCCCTTTGCTGCTACTATCCAATAAGGGCAAAAAATGCCCAAATGTTTAAAAAAATTAAATTGTGACCTAGATGCGTACTGTGTGGGACATTTTACAGTGTTCTCTGGACAAACTATGTAATTGTGACTAAATGGCGCTTCTGTACTGCAAGTTCTTGTTATTTAGCCAACATATACCGATATATATGCAATAAGCTATTATCAGTTCATTTGTTGGTCTAGCGCGAGACTGAAATATATCAACAACTACTGGATGGATTGCCATGTAATTTTGTACGGACATTCATGGCCCCCTCCAGATGAATCCTACTGATTTTGGTGATCATCTGACATTTTATCTAGGACCACCAGTGTGTCCACGCTTTTACTACCTGTGAAATATCTCAACACCTGCCAGACGGATTGCCACAAAATTTGAGACATTCATGGCTCCCAAATGATGTATCCTAATGACTTTGGTGATCCCCTGTGGTTGACGTTTGTGGTTTTGAATGTAAAGTCTCATCAACGATTGGATGTACCCTCAATGTTTCATATAGTGTAACCATGAGGTCAGAATTTGTCCAAATAGCTGCAAAACTAATGACAATCCCATCATCCTCAGCTATGCTTTTGCTAATTAGCAAATGTTAGCATGTTAAAATGCTAAACTAAGATGGCGAACATGGTAAACATTGTAGCTGCTTAACATAAGCATATTAGCATTGTGCCTGAGTACAGCCTCACACTCGGCAGCAAACTGAAGCACATGGTCAATATGCTCCCTTCATCCCATCTCTAACCTCGCCTTTCATAACATTACAGCCATAAATACACCCGAGAAGAGGGGCTGTAATCTCACTGAGCATCATAGTACCAAAATCCATTTCTATTTGGTGCCCAATCCTAACTAGAAAGCTTCATTTAAGAGTGGCAAAATATGGCTGCTGAGAAGATGTCGCTATGCAATTGTGTGCAAAAGTGAAGCATGATCAGCTTTATGCAAATATCTGTTTCTGTGACCTGTGGAGAATGCAGTGGGCAATTCACATAATGGATTTTCATCCCCTACATGGGTTTACTGTGCAAAGAGTCAATGTTTTTTTAATTTTCTTTTATTATAAAAATAGAGTTTCATTTATCACTGCCAGGAAAGTATACAAACATCACTCTCTCACACACACAAACACACAGATTCATGATGGATGCAGTGTGCCCACAGCTATCAAAAAGATGAATATATATACTGTATATACACTGCATTTATTTCTGTATGTAACCTTTGAAGTCTAATAAAAATGGGGAGAAACACTCTGATCTCCCAGAGAGAATAACCCTGTTGGTCAGATTCACTGCAATCAAAAGGACCGCCTGTTTCTCAATGTGTGTCTGGGGGAATTAAGACCCCCGAATGAGAAATCAAATCACACAGCATTTCCTTTCATCTTCTCTTGAATCGATAGCATGTCATAAAGTATGTTGGAGCAGACCTTGCAGACATTCTGGCATAATCTACCGATGAGGATGACTGCTTCTTCGCTCTTTTGCGCAGTTTCAAACAGAAAGGAGCTTCTTGCGACACCTTTGAGCTAACTCCCCAAAATGTCAGCTTTTATCACAGTCACGTTGACACGCCGCGATTAGCCCTTCATCAGAGTGTTTGTCCTTACAATACAAACATTTCCGTCATCCAATTTAGTCAGTTTAGGCTTTCCCCTGCCTGGGTGTTTGATGGATGTCCAGGGAAGTTGGCAGTGGAGTGGAGACTAGGCTTTGATGTTTAGGCCCAGACTGTTAGAGTATTCAGGTTGACTTTGATAAACCCCATTAGAGTGTCGCTATCTCTCCCTCTCTCTTTTTCGTACACACTTACAGGCTATGAGCCTCAGAGGAATGGGTGTGAGGGCAAAAATACAAGGTTGCTCCGACACTGCATAAATTCTGAGTAAGTGAGTGAAGAAGTGGATGGTGGAGAAGATAAATAACCGGCATCTGCTAACAGAAAGGGAAGGCAAATTGATTGAGATGACTGGGGATGAGAGAAAAAAAAAAATCCAATAGTGGCACAGGGTTACATTACAAAAGATTTACATATGCAATTTCAGGCTTTAGTCACCATGAAAGATTGAGAGATGTATATCTCCATGTCACTGGAGACAGCTGGTTCTTTGAATGTGCAGGCAGAGCGGCAGTAGGTGAACATGAGCTTAATCATAAAAGAATGAATGATTCGTCAGGAAGTCTGGCGGAGGTCGGCACTCTACATGCACGCCAACGCAACGCCCCATTCACCGCTCGCCACTATCTAAATTGAAAAGAGTATTTATACCAACTTAGGGATCAGAAGTTAATGGAAGCAGTCATGCATCAATTGAGTTACATAAAAATGTCAGTTGGAAAAGGGTGAGATAACTACATCCTTTTAAAAGACTTTTAATTTTCTCAAATTGGCTTTTTGTGTCTGATAGAGGGTGTGTGTGTGTGTGTGTGTGTGTGTGTGTGTGTGTTTGTGTGTGTGTGTGTGTGTGTGTGCATGTGCGTGTGGGTGGGGGTTGTAGGCATATTACTGTGAGAGTTTTAATCAGACATCAGAAGGGGTATTAACGGGGAAATGTGCTAAAAGAGTAGGATCAAATAAAGATCTCACTCCGATGTAATGGAACGCTACTCTTTGGTGTGCTGGCTAATCGTGCCGGCCAAGTCGCAGCACAGATTGCTCGAAGCAAAAAAAAAATGGTGCCATGACAGAGGTGAGGAAGTGATTAAGATGCAGTGGTAACTCACTGTCACTGTTATAAAACATGTAATAAAACCTTTGGCACAAAACAAGGACTCCCGCCCTGCCCTCGTGTAAACTCTTGGTATCACTTGGTATCTAATGCCTCTCATATAATCCCATCTGTTAGTTTATAGGAGGAAAATACTATCATTTCTGCTGCTTCACACATCTGAACCCCAGGCAAACTGTTGCCTCTAGCTGATGAAATCCCCCTCACATTTAATGAAACGAAAAACCCAATCCCAATCAGGACTGCACTGCGAACACCCAAAAGAGACTTTGAGGCGTGTTGACAAAACACAAGCTGTGCCAAAACAAATTAACACCACACTCACTAATAAAAAGCGGTGTAATTTTACCACTGTTTTGCATACTTGGCACATGCTGAACTACAATAAGGGTGGTATCTCAAATGTTCATTAATTTATGGTGAGGAAGCATAAAACTACACATTTCAGATGCCACAAACTCAATACTCTGCTGATAAAAGCTGAAGTACGTTCATAACTGACGCTGCACACTGACAGACAACATGTTTGTATTTTAATGCGTCATTTGTAGCAGAGCCTTATTCTATTTCAAAACTCTAACAACAACTCAACAACTGACATCATTGCTGTAGATCATATCATAAGAACATCACTGCAACTGCCCTCGCTGCTCAAAAGGGCAAACATGTGAGGAAAGTTGTGGATACAAGCTTCATATTGCTTTATAAAGGGTGCATGGAAACAGTTCCTGGCAGCAGTCTCTCTGGCTTGGCTGCACATTCCAGCTAACACAACTGATTGTGTTCACATGTTGGGAAGCCAGTGAGGGATCATATACTTGGCACTAGCGACTGCCACTGGTAAGTTGAGGTGCCTTAGTGTCAACCTACCATGCATTAACCCCCGTTCACACATACAGACTCAAACACTAGAAGCACGACAGACTGCCATTCCACAACAACGTGGAGAAGTTGAGGAAGGTTCAAATTTCCTCTGACGTGCGGGAGTGACAACCAATTTCACTTGTTTTGATATTCTCGGGAAACGGAAGCACAGCTGTATTTTACTGCAACTCAACTCTGTAAAAGCATTTTAAACAAATGTGGAAAAATTCGGTTCTTGCGGTTTTCGGCTTCCCCACTCAATATAATTTTACAGATCAACACTGCCTAGAAACACATAGTTCGAGGAAATAAACTATTAGAAAATAAATGTCCAATCAGAACTGAATATATCATTTACATGCCCAACTACGGCCACAAGCTTCAGGCTCTTTGGAGGCAAGAGGGAGCCTGCAACCTCTGCATATGTGAACAGGTGAAAGAAAGCAGCTCGTGTTGCATGTCACACATGTAGCACATCTGACTACTCCCTCATCAGATAAACAGTGGATGCAATGACCATAGTGCACAAGGAACTGTGAATCCAAATTGGGAGAAATGTTGACAAAAACAACAACAAATACAGAACATGCCATGGTTTTGGTCAAAACGGCCTTCCTCATTCTTAACAGGAAAACAACAAATGCTTTGCAACTCAGCACTTAAATACCAGATTTTTTTAAATAACCTTTGTTTCAGCTACAAGGGCAAAACCACAGATGTTTGACAAGTAGTGTGTCAAGAGATCCGCCGCTAGGAGCTAAAACCTCACTCCAGAGCGAGTGCCACCAGCAAATGAATATTTAAGCCACACCAAAGCTCTCCTCTCCACACACTCAATTTAAGCATTTTCACTGAGCTTTTTCCTACCACAATCTAAGTTTCCACAAAGCCTCGCCTCTTCAGAGGCAGAGCACGATAAAATCAATGACTCAGACTTCCCTCCTGATCTTTTTTTTTAGGGGTTTTTAAACCTAATCCCACCACCATCTCCCACTTTTCTTTATTTGTCTGTCTGATGTATGACCCTGCAATTCTGTTTCTGGCCCTCTTACCTTGCTCTGTGCTGTGGTGGCAGAGGAGATTAGTTCACGTGTGATTACAAACACAACAGATTAGGCTTGGTGTGTGTGGTGGAAATAGCCTTTTGCATGTGGTTTTAGACGGAATGAATAGTACAGTATTTTGCTCTATGTCAAACACCAGAGGCAATACGTGAAGTTCATTTCACACAAAGACAAATTATTTTCCTCTGTTATGAATCACCAGTGCAGCCAGCATGCCCTCCTATAACAAAGAGACAGAGAGTTAGAGAGAGACTGTGAAATATCTAAACTAAATCAGAAGGTAAAGTTGGCAGACTTTTGAAATACTAGGAAATAAAGTGTTGCCCAGAGGGCGACAAAATTCTCAGCCGAGCCCCACAGATTCAACCTAATCTTTTCTAATTTAAGAAAAAGAAAATTATGTCCTTGTGGCACACGGCTATCTAGGGAAGGGATGGTGATTTCAATCTCACTTGAATTCTACATCTTACCAGAAGAGCCCCAAAAGGATTATGCCTGAATATTTAAGATTGCTGTACACGGCGAGGCTGGTTATGAATAAGTATTTTGAGGGAAAACGTGTGCAAGACTGTACCATATGTGTTTGTTCCACGTGAAGATAAACCTCACAATATTCTACTCTCCACTATCCTCTCTTCTGTACAAACATGCCTGCTTTTACAGCCAGCATACAAACCAAGAACCAACGTCACCTCTGCAAAATGAAAAGGATTTTTTGATCTGACGGTTCAGATGTAGCTGCTCAGTGGAGGTCCAGCGTGTACGTCTGTGTTTGTGCGCCGGGATTAGGAGTAGCATACAGATTTGAGTAGTTTCCCCCAGCTAAAATCCAGCTTGGCTCAAGCCTTGGATGAGAAATGTCCTCTCTCACATCTTTTTGCATGTGCGTGACTCCACACATGTGCACAGTGAGCATGTATAAAAAAAATACTTTTTTCCCACCAATTAGCTCAACTGTTATTCTCTAGTTTACACAGACAGACTCAGCATGCGTGATCATTGCAGTATGCTGTATCTGCAGTGTGCAGATTTTACAGAAAACAGATTCAGGCTCAGTATTGTCAGCAAATACTGCTTCTGTCCTGTGTAATATTCCAATTTTACAAAAGTTTCTTTACTGTAAACCTCACTATCCAGGATCATAACTGAATAAAAATTACATAAATGTGCTGAATGGATGAATAATCTACTTTTTTTTTTTTTGACAAACTGAAGGATTTCCCAAAACAATTTTATCCCCCTGCAGCAGATCAGATATTTCATTATACAGAATGAATAAACAATCATAGCGCATGCATGAAAGAAGATAAAGTCAGCAAGTCCCAATTTCAATCCTGGAGATATAAAGCCAAACAACTGTCACAGAAAAAAAACGTTATCTAGTAATGCGTTTTTCATGCACGGCAATTTAAACGCACAGAGAGCAAACTGTTAGGGCAGCTTAAGCGGTTTCAAGGCTGTTTATGAGGAAGTGCAGAAATCACTATGTGTGCCTGCGTATCATGAGGAGTCGTTTGTATGCACATTAGGCACACAGGCTTATTAGAGGCCACAAGGTAAAAAGCCAATTGGCATCCTTTTATAGACGGTGGCGAGAAAAGCCGGTGTCAGCTCAATGAATATTCAGATAGAAGCAGAGCCTTGAGGGGACATGGAACAGCCCCAATCTTTTATCAGTCTTCCTCCCAGCGTGGCCGTAACCTATTCACAGCAATCCAAATCCTTTTCTGTATCGCTGAATTCTTCCTTCCATCCGTCTTTCTTTGTCTCTTTGCATCGCTCATATATACAGTATGCGCTATAGTATAGCTATGGCTCTCTTCTCTGCCTCAGCTTCCCCCCCTAGCTGTACATTTTCCTGCGTAGGGGAATAATGAGAGCCAGCAGCGGTGGGTGGCCACGTGCGTCCCATTGTATAGGAGTGCTGTGATTAATCGAGCTTGCCAAATGGAAAATGAAATGCCAGCAAGGCCATGCTGTTCAGCAGGCTGTTAGTGTTTGTTTGAGAACAAAACAGATATGAACACACATGATCGACTTCCTGACTTTTCCAGGTCCTTGCTCTCGGCAATCTGCCAGGAGACAGTCGTCCTATGGAGGAAGATGGTCTTAATTGACTTGCATGACTCAACGTTCTCCTGCAACCCTGCAGCACCTCAATAATCACAGATGGATGAGCAATTTGAGCTTTGACAAAAATGAAAGAAGAAAGAAAGGAGCTGATGGAACACCTTGCTAAGAACATGTCTGTTCGTTACGCTGTCACCCTGACAGTTCTTTCAGCTTTCGTGACTCGAGGTTCCTGGGCCAAGCAAATGCTTGACACCTTCAGCAAAATGGCTGAAAGTAAACTGAAAACAACCGTATAGAACATCAAGCCTCCCGGAAACCAAATGTCACACACACCTTTAGGACGTCAAACGGTAAACATTCAAATTTAACCTGGTCTTTCCTGTAGGAACTGTTTAGCAGCCCGCAAGCTCACATAATGGATCCTCTGGGTGCAATAGCAATCCTTCACACAGACGGGGGAAGGCAGGGGGCACCAAGCAGGTCTTTTTGTGGAAAATTTAGCCTTGACCGGCCTGGAAATTCTGCCATTATGGTTATGAATGAGCTGCAAAATCAGGCATCACTTCAGTCCCCTCTCCAAACCCAGCACAGCTACAGAGCGATATAGACTACTCTGTTGTGCTTTGTATACAAATTTTGTTCCATTGTTATTACATGTTATATTTCTTCCTTGGTTGAACCTATAGGGAACCCTGGAATAAATAAAACATGATAGTCTGAGAGAAGCTGGAGACTCACAGTCAGTTGTAAACCATAAACCACTTGTCATGGCTTTTCTATAAGCCTATCAAATGGTAATGATATGCATTAACCCTCCAACACAGTCCCAACAGTATACGGAGCGAACAGCCGGTATATGACCCAAGCTGCTCTTTCATTTCATGAAATGTACCATCAACTCGTTTTATTGTAATTTCCTATAAGGGAGTATTATGTATTGTTGTGGGCGTCCGCTTGAATCCACAACTGTTTTATCATTCTGAAATGTTGTGAGGATTACTCAAATTCCACATTTCCTAATCCCATCATGGTCTTGCCCTCCTTCATGGTTGACAACATTCTCCCAGCGGCAAAGCAAAAGCTTGCCATTACCTTAGATTACCCTGATGCCAAATGTGATTTAGGTCCCTTTGGAATCAGACATTTGCTCTTGGATGATAAACTGGGAATGCAGAGTCCAATCCACTGCCAAAATAGGACGCAAGAAAATGGAGGAGCAACGTGTAGATAATGAAAGCAGAACATTCATCATTCATACTCCTTTTGAGGCAGTTATTAGGCTTTTTATCCCTGCATGTTAATACAGGAGCTCCCTAAGGATGTATCCCACTGATGAGAAGATGAAAACAAAAGCAAAACACGTCGAGTATGGAAAGCAATCTGCTCTACGATGTCCTTCGAAAATCAAGAGGTACAAATCAGGAGCGATGAGCAAACAAAACTCATTCACCTTCCGAAAATGAAAAGACCTTTTCAATCAACTCTTAAGAGAATAATTCTCTAAGACGTTTTCAATGGGCTGAAGCCTTATAATGTGTGCAGAGATAAAACACACAGCTCAATCTCATTGCTGCCTAATACGGCATAATGGAGAGAGTCAGGCTCTCAGCGTGACAGCCAAGGATCCACCACGGTGATAGGCTAATGAAACAAAGAGCCTTAGGCAAGCTGTTATACCTACAGAGGAAGGGAGTGCAGAAAGAAACACACTTACGACAACCCAGCTAATTTCTAATGCAGTTCAGGGAGCAAAGACCATATGCATCATGGGTACTGTGTGCAGTAGCAAACACAGCGTGAATACACAGAAGGTCGCTCGATTGTGGATGTAGCACAGGAAGGACACAGGGTTTGAATAGGAAAGCAGCCAAGATTCTGGTACAGATTGGAAAGACACACACACACACATACACACAAATACACATGTTCCAGCATACTGTATTTACACACGGGTATTGATACATATGGTGTGTGTATAGATACATTCATACACACACAACCCCTTCACTCCAATCCCCCAACCAGGCCACAAATAAACCCCCACACACAGCATGGTTTTCATTGCTGCAGTTTTCCAGCTACAACAGAGCGGTGCCCTGACCCCCACAGCATCTGTAGCTGAACAGCAGGCCTGGCTAACAAACTGCCACAGAGGATGGAAGCAGGAGGCAGGCTGAGCCACTGATTGATCTGCAGGGTAATTGGCTGGGAGCGTCTGAAACAGCCAAAGGACGTAAATATCAGCCATCCTGTTGGATAGTGAGTTAAGTTCCACGGGGTGATAAACTCTGACTGGTTGGCCCATGAGTGACAGCTCGTTGTCTGATAAGCTGGTGAACATTTTGTGCCGGGACTTCTCTGCTGCGCAGGAAGGGGCACGGTGTGATGTCTGAGGAGGGACAGGAGAGGCGTCAACTGGAACAGAAGTGGAGCAGACAGAAGAAGGGAATAAAGGTGCAGACACACCGGAAAGTGTTACCGCAACATTTTATTTTTTTATTATTATTATTATTAGCAAGATAAATTTATATAACACCTTTCAAAAAGTTACGAAGTTACAAAGTGCTGCACTGACAACCTGCAGGTGTAGCTGCTAAAACACTGTAGCTGGCTAGCTAATTGCTCACATGCTAGCCAGCTGGTGCTAGTCAATTACAATACAATGACAATTGTCAGTTGTTACACTAAGTTGTCAGTTAGCAAGATAGTTAGCTTGGTCGCTAAATAAATTCACAGTTTCAACAGATGTAGCTTATTTGTACCATAGACTCTTGTCGTTTAACTGTTTACAAACCACACTCCAACATGGGATGGCTATTAGAAGTGGATGATGCAACACATAAGCTAAGACAGCTTTCTCTGTTTTTGGACTCCTGGGCTTCATAGACTGACAGTTTGCTATTAGTCAACAAAGCCAATTTGTGTGTCAAAGTTCAATGTTTGCACATATTTACTTCCCCTTGAGCAAATACACTGATGAAAGCAATTCCATTGAAATTAATTGATTTTTGCAATGACATTTGTCTGTTTGAAATGCTGGAGAATGGACCTCAATGGCTGGTCCACGCTTGAAGGATAATTCCAGTTACAACTTTTAATGTCAGTTCTGTTGGTTGTGATAACATTGTTCTCACCAAGTCGGGACATAGTGACAACATGAGTGGTCAGATGATTAGACAGGTTGTAAACAAGACAACATTTTAGCCACATTACTATATCTAAACTACTTTATTTAATGGTAAACCTGGAAGTGAGCACACCTGAAATATCAGGAAGAATCTCTCATTGCACAGGAATAGTGTGTGCATATAACTGTGGTTTGTAAAAGTTGAAACGGGAAGTCGGCCTGTAAACTAGGCTGTGATGGATCTTTATTACGGAAAGTTCTGGCAGTAATTTTACTGTTCGCCTTTGGTTTGTCTTTTCTCCACCTGGGGGTTTGTTTAAAAACCTGAAAGATGCCACATCCACAGATCCCTGCCATTAACTTGGTAAGTACAATGTTATTCCTGCTGATAGAAATGATGGCAAAAACCATGAAAACCAGGTTGTGACACACTGGAATTATCATTTACTGTGGACATTGGGGGTTACATAGCTGGATTTCCTGGAGCACCACAGAAAGCATTTAAAACATGTATGCCAGTGTTCCCTTCACATGGATCTGGAGCATAACACATAGAGGAGGCAAGGAGAGAAGAAAAGAGGTAGTGTTTGCTGAAAAAAGAGAGACAGAGAGATGAGTGAGGAGAGCGAGGGTGTGACCGACCTCCTCCACAGCTGCAAGAGGTGTGCCTGCAATGCTAACTCGCTCCATCCATCTCGTTTTGCTAAAATAGAGGCAGTGTTTTCAGTTGAGCTCAAACACAGCAACCGTCATTCTTCCTCACCACATACGCAGGAGATTCTTTTTGAAATGACAATGACGTGGGCAGCCTTAACTAAAAAAAAAACACAAAGCTAGAGAGAGCCTGTTCTCCAAACACAGGTCTGTTTTTTTTTAGTCTAGACCACTATCATCTTTTTCACATTGAAATGAGTCATCTGAAAAGTAAACACAAACAGAGACCCGGTTATTTTCTCTTTGCCAAAGCCCTTCAACTGATAGCATTACTTTGGGGAAATTGCATTACACATGAGGAGCATACCTCCACTGTGAGTAATGTACACCTACACATTTTCCCAGTAGAGAGACAGATAACAGGCCCATAACAATCAGAGAAACAGTAGGCAGCGCAGAACAATCAGGGAGAAAGCTCCATGAGAATGTGACTTGCACTGTAGGGAGCACTAATGACAATAAGCATTAGAGCAAAACATTGGAAGGAAGATCTTTTTTTTTGTGATGCATGAGGAGTGACTATATGCAAGCAGCTCATTCAGGCAAACACACTCTTCACTGAGATCTCGGGAAAATGCACCACAGGAGATTTCTCTCTCAATTTCTACTCATGAATTTCATCTACCATTCCTCTGTGCTCCTTTGTGAATCTGAGCCCCTACCAGTGTTGGGCCATGGAAAATGAAATTTTACTCCCAGTGCCTTAGGTGCTATAACAGTGCGGGACAGACTTTGACAATGTTTTCATTGGATTTAGGTTGAGAGGTATCACAATAGAAAAAGCCAGACCACATCTCACAAGCACGGCTTCCACTATTTTTGGCCACTGCACGTGTCATGATTCTGAACTGTATGGTCTGTTTCTCACCTAAACATTGTCAAGATTTTGGTAAGTAGCTTAATTTGAGATCTCAATGTTCTTTCTTTTTAAAAATCAAAAGCAAAGACCAATGACAGCCCAGCAATTGGCGCGGTCGTCCAATCAGTAGTAGGAAGAATTTAGGTTACCAGGAGTAAACTGTCAGCAGGTGTACATCCTGATTGACATGTCTGTCTGAAGCTGTCAAGACTGTCCAGACCAAAATGACAGGAGCACAATTGTGATGTTCAAAACTACAGCAGCTATTCTTTACCATCTGTATTTACCATCCTTATTTGTGGGTATCAAAAAGTAAACACCATGTTGTGCAATAAAGTGAAATACCAAGATTTACCAAACCACTTGAATAGGACTTGACTGGAATAAAAAGTATGTAAAAAATGCTTGCAAATATTAGTATTTATTTGTTATACTGTTAATAACGCATCCGTATCATCTTGCAGTCTATGGTTTGGCCAAATTCCCTAAAGCTACTTCTGTCTCATCATATAACTTAGGTTGGATTTCAATTCTGTCCTAAAATACAGTAAATGATAACCATCACGAATTATAACATGCCTACTGCCAATCTGGTGAATGTCAGTGTCTTTGGAAACTTAATTCTGAGAGTTCAGTGGATGCAAGTGAACAAAAATGGACTCAAACATTTAAATGTCGGGTGTTGCCACTGGCAAATGACTTTGGATACAGATGTGAGACTGGGAAGTCGCTGAACTTTCTGTCCAGCCTCAGCAATGATGCTGCCGAAGTCAGTTCCTTCCAAGAGCGAAGAGTCGATCTCTACGGTTCAATTTTCAATTTTCCAGTTTGAGCCCATCTAGGTTCAATCTCGTGGCCCTGCCTCCTTTATGATAGACCCATATATCCTATTCCAGCTATAATCTTCAATGCCATTTGACTCATTTCATTCCAGAAAGATTCTCAGTCCAGTTAGAGCTTGGTTGGGCAATAAGCCACTCAGATCAATCCGTGTCATCTTGATTATAGATTCATTAGTCATGGCCTGAATTCGTACAGTAGAAAACGTACAGTAGCAGTGCTACTGAAGGTGCCTTATAGGTAACATACAAGGCTATATAGCATGCTGACCAGTTCCCATTTGACAGATATTTTACACAAGAAAAATAAAATCACTATGATGAATCAGATTTGCATAATTTTATGCATAATTAAGTAAATTTCAAAGGATTTTTATCAAGCATTTTCTACAGTCCATAAATGACCACCACTAATACATTTTAAATATATATATAACTAAAAACTACACAAATCCAATTCAGGATGTCATTTTTCTTGAAGCAGTACAGAAAAGTCTTCATATTTCATCTTTGAATGTATTCAAAGACCCACATCACAACAGAGAAGAAGCTGAAAACCTAATGGGCCACATGAGTATACATATATATATATATATATATATATTTCATGTCCCCACAATATGTTCAATAAAGGAACAGTACATCAGTAGCCCTTGGATCAAGGAAACGCACAAATACTGCCTGAGTCTCCACATAGCAGCATCTGCCTCAACACCAGGTCTTGGCTCTGCAAACAGCCGATGATCGGAGCATAGGGAGCACGAGGGGGAGAACTTGCAGCTTTTATTTGCTCTGGCTTTGGCTTAAGGTGCTGAAACACCACTTAATCTGCCAGTCCACAGGGTTCTAAGGTCACGATGCCCTAGGACGACCTGAAAAGCAGAACGCTGCTCCAGTCCCCCAACAGCCTTGCACACACACACACACACGCACACAAACACAGAAACACACACGCAATGGTTCCTCCACTCAGTAATTTCCCCTGCTGCACATGCACTATTTGACTATTCTACTTGCAATCATGTTTATATCAATATCATAAGGCTGCTTGTCGAAAATGTTACACATTGGCTTTGTTGCTGACCTCCAGAGATGATTTGAATTCAGGGAAGGCAACTTCACATGTGCTATGAACAATAAGAGGCGTGATACTGTACTGGCTTTAATGACAGACAGCTGGATTTTACTGTGGTTGCCTTTGGTTCCATTTGTATCAGCACACTACTGAAATTAGCACATAGCGGCACAATATCACACTCTCACAAGTTACCACTACTTCAAAACAAAATTATTGCTTATATTTGGGCAATAATAAGAAAGACAGAAAGGATGAAACAAAAAAAATTAAAATCATCCCAGGAGTTCTTTTGCAAATTCAAACACAGCCTTTACTGGGCCCGAGGCTTCCAGCCCTTTCCTAAACTACTCTTCTCGTGGGTGGTTTGCTACTTACCCCTCTGTCCCAGGCTTCTCTCGCTTAATTCACTGAACTGCCTTTTATATGTGGACTTGACTGTGGAGCAGGGGAACATGATGACTTCTGTGATACACTTACAGTACGCTCTGCATGCAGCTTCAAAGTGGCATTAGGATAATACGTTAAGGTTAAGTGTGCTGCATCTTGCCATTTTTGAGAGACTCACTAAGGGTGCATCAATATGCACTTAAAGGAATAGTTCGACATGATCGAAGGCTTATTAATTTTCATGGCAAGAGCTTGAAGATTAATACCACTCTCAAGCCTGTACAGTAAATATGACGTTATCGCCCACATCAGCCAGTAAGCTTAGCTTACCTTAGCACAAAGACTGCAAACACAAAACAAAAAAGCAAGTCTCAGAAGCTCTGTCTAAGGCCACATTTACACCCGTTATCAACACTTGATCTGAATAAATTATCTTGATATTGACATCAAATCCATAGGCCTTTGCATTACACCTGGTATTATTAAGCGCCCTTGTTGCCTCGATTCTGCCCGTAAATAAAATGAAAACTTGTAAATAACAAATGGCACAGCCCAGTGTCAAGGGAAGCGATGCAATGGATGAGTGTCTTTCTTTTTTGTGAGGGAAAACTTGCTCACATCCCAATGTGTTAACATGCGTTTTTCCTTGTCCAGATACAGATTGCACACTAATGAAATGTGTAAATGGCGTTCAAAGCCCATGTTTTGTTTGTTTAATCCGTACACAAACTTTGCAAAAATTAAAAAAAGGCTAGTAGGTGGATTTTGTTACTATTTGACCTGCCAGGTTTGCTGTTTCCAGTCTTTATGCTAAGCTAACTGGCTGCTGACGCTAGCTTTATATTCACCATACAGACGAGAAGTGGTGTTAATCTTCTCATCTAATTTCCAGCAAGAAAGTGAATAAGCATATTTCCCCAAATGTCGAACTGTTCTTTTAAGTATACACTAATGACTAGTACTGGTAATTGGTACACTAGTGCGAATATGACAGCATCTATCTAATGGGCTGTATGAGTTGTGACTATGATTCATCTGGGAGCCCACATGTGTTTGGTGGGCAGAGGTATTTCCTGACTTCATTCAGTCAGCTAACTAAAGTGAGTCACACATGCCAGCCTGCCAGATGGACTCCACGGCCTGGTGAGCTTTCATGTACTGATCCTTACACAGGTGCTGGACAGTCATTGAAAGTGTGTCTTTACAGCTGAATGAATTCAATAGGAAATACTATAGTTGTATGTATGATATTCAAATATTTATTTTGTCAAACACCCCCCCCCACACAGCTTTCAAACCCTTTGCAAAAAAAAGCTATGATATATTTTGCAGGGGTAAAACAGACTGCTGTAAAAGTTCTGTGACGCCAGGAAAGACCAAGTCTGAGGCATCTGGGTGTAATTTGGTTGACAAATAAATTGCGCATCACATCACTTGTGCAGCCAAGTTCATTTAGTCACTGGTCTGAGTCAATCTCTAGTGTCTGGTTCCCCAGCATCTCTTACTTCCTCTGATGCCACATATAAATTAAATACATAGCATCTGCAGACTTTAAGTGCTTCACTGAAGTACCTCAAAATATAATATGACAGCGGATATTGTGAGGTTCTCGTCCCTGCCCCTTCATTCACTGGCTGCTGTACTAACCGCATTAGTCATCAAGAGCACGCGGCTCTGAAAGGACACTGGCAGAATGTGAAGGAGAAGCATAAGAGTTTTTATCTCTCTGCTCCTAAAATGACTGAGGAAAGAGAGGAAGAGGAGCTGATTCATGTCACCTTTGTTGCCTCTTTTTTTTCTCTCCCATTCATCAGAGGAGGGCTGTGTGAATTAGCATGGTTAGCAGAGCAGCTGCAGATGTGAGACACTATTCACATTGCCAGATTTCAGGGTATCAAGTCGAGTGAATTCAGGACTTTTATCTTCTTTAATTATGTAAATCATATGCCACAGATATTTCCTATCAAGTCGAGAGGCAGAGCTTTTTTCTTTCCTCTCAGCAAATTTTCAATGAGACTCCCAAGAGAAGCAGGCAGAGGAAACAATACTTCAATTGCGTATTACAGAAAACGTGGTCTGGATTCTCTATCTCTGACTATCAGGGCTGGAAATAACAAATTATCTTTCCTGTGTAGTTCTTTTTAAAGTAGTTTTTGGAGGTTACAGTTGTGATGTTTCTTTTTCTTTTATATACTGTCTTTCAATTTTTATTCACATCCACTAGGGAAGACAATCCCTCTCTGCATCAGAAAACCTGGACAAGCATGTAATGTAGAGGTCAACAATACAATTATATAAAAATACAGTTAAACAGTTAAATTAAATGCTCACATTTATTAAAGAAATTGTTTGACGTTTGGGAAAATACACTTTTTATCTTTCTAAAAGATCAATACACTCTTTGTACAGTGAATATGGCGCTATACCACCTGCAGCTGGTTAGCTTAGCCGGTTTGGGTTGGCCAAAGTTTGGGTTTTATAGCTACTGACTAAACAAACAAGATGTAAATTAGTGAGCTTAAAGGCGTGTTCAGACACATTCTGAGGCAAATTCTAGATTCTAATTGCATACAAAGTCACTGGAAAGATACGACGGGCACAATTAGCTCTGTGCGGTGTGATCTGAGGTGAAGACGTGTCCATGGTAGTTTGAAATGGCAGCTTGAGTGAGAATAAAAGTTCTTATCCTGGGGCTTTATGTGTATGTATGTATGTATATATATGTGTGTGTATATATATATATACATACATACACAAAAGGAAGATAAACTGGAAATAACTGGAATTCTGAGGTCAGTCAGAGGCTGAGCTGAACAAATAAACACACACACTACCATGCACATGGCTTGTGCGCACTAACTGTACTAATTGTACAGTTAGTAAATGGGCTCTTTAGGGGGAATCAGCACGGACTGAACAAAAGGTCCAATGGTCAAATTTGTGAGAATGACGCAAAGAGAAAATTCAGTTTGCTTTCGTCAGAACATACATTTAGAGGGGCTGCTCTGTTTCCTGTCTTTGTGCTAAGCTAAGATAACTGGCTGCTGTCAGTAGCTTCATTTTTACTGTACAGACATGAGAGTGGTATAGATCTTCTCATCTAACTTTTGACAAAAGAGCGACATAGTTCGACATTTTGTTTGTTGCATAGCTGACATGAGCTAAAATGCCATTCATTCAATGACATTATTGTGTGGTAAAATATAGATACTCAACTAGCCGTGCTGCTAAGGAGCACCAAGTAACACCTTTACAATATCACAAGTGCACAGAGTAAAACTTGAAATCGTAGTTGACAGAGCAACTGATGTGTCTAACACAGCTGTAGGATAAGAGACTCGTGCCTCAGCAGACAGCAACATCTATAACACAGACCATATCGACGCCTGACACTCTCTTGAAATTTGTGTTGATTCATGTATTACTTGTCTTACACTTGTTTTTTTTCTTTCCAACTCCTTTCTGAATTGCATGGAAAATATCATATTTGACAGCGTAAAACTCTTTTACACTCTTTACACTGAATACGTTGATCTACAGCAGTTATACCTTAGTGTAGTTTTACATAAGCAATTTAACTTCTACTGACAAATCTCAGAAAAGTAGCAGTACTTCTGCTTAACAATCCATGGTATGAAGTCCTTCACTTTATTCCTCAGTAGATTTCATTGCTATAGACTGTACTTCTTCACTGTAATTTCCCATAGAGACCTTCTCCATGCTCATTTCTCGATAACAGCACACACAAAAAGCATTTAGAGATAAATCTATAGTCCCTCTTCACCTCGATAGCTTTCTTTTCAATAGCCTGTAGCTAGTAGCATGTTTTTCCGATGAGAGGTCGATGTGCTGCATAAGTGTTCATCATATAAACAATGACAATGGTAAAATACCCCCGATGGAGCAGTGGATGTAAAGACAAATTGGCATACCCTTCGTGTTTCCTGGCACTGTGCCTTTCAAGCCTCAAACACACTAAAAAAGTTGACAGTGTTATTAAACCCAGTCAAGTGTAGGTGAAGGAATATTAAATCATGGCTATGCCCTGATTCCTTGTCATCAATCCTCACACCTCTTCAGTAATGGGATTTCAACCAAAGATGAGGCAAATTAAGAAAGCCAAGGTTTTACACACAACCATAATTGCCACGATTGTGTTCGACAATGCCGATTAGTCTGCTATGCTCTCTCTGCCTCTTCCAGCCCTGAAAACTGAGGAGTGGTGCTGCTGAACTCAATTCAAATCTGACGCTGCTCCGCATCACTCCAGATATATAGAGAGAAAACAAATAACAGTGTATAGCCAGTCACAAGAGTGTCCCAGCCAATGACAAAATATTGCCAATGGAAATATTGAGTGTGTGCAGACAGACAATCGATAAAACTGCCAAAGGCTCCCACAAGAGCGATGTTTGCTATTCATTTGGAGCCTTGCTGTAAGGGCTATAAAGCATGGATATGCTCACGAAAGAAAGAAATGAATTGACAAGAGCAGAAAGGCAAAAACTATTACAAAAAAAGTACCTGCAGTGAAGTTGTAACTTGCTGAAAATCCCACCGCTTCCAGTTCACCATCTGTAACAAATTTTATCCACAGATATCGGCCGCTGCTCCTGATGTCGGGCGGGCTGTGCTGACCGCAGTACCGTCCGAGAATTGGGGAGAAGCCAAATGGTCCATCCCGAACCTCAATGTTGTCAAATTTACATTCCCAAGAGGACTCGATTGAATAATTCTCCTCAAAGTGTAGATCAATACACTGCCTTGGGGGGGCTGGAAGACACAGTGAAAATAATTACCACCTAGCACAAAGCAGGGAGTAAAATATTAGTCATGCTTTCATTGATGAGCGCTCAACCTGTTTCATTATCAGCACGCCCAAACGCTCAATACACACCTCCAGTCCTAGTTGTTAGTCAGTTCATCTCTAAAACACCAGAGCTTTAGCTTCACTTTGGTGATTTTATAACCTTATCATCTGCACTGATCAATCAAGTATCACATCCTAATGGGAAAAATACAAGCCTGAAGTGGCCACCCACTGTCTAATAAACCAATACATCTCATCATTCTCTAAGGAGTTTCTGTGATCCTTCTCCACCCAGGATACCCCTCACTTTAGCTTCAGAGAAGGAATAGCTGGATCACCTTGCTTTTTCACTGCTGCTGTGCTTAAAGAGAAGATTTACCTTCAAGGATGTAAACACACTCTGTGTCTGGGGGGTATTTGTTTGGGTAATTGGGAGAAGTGAAGAGCCCTCCTTCTGATTCCTTCACCCACGTTCCACATTGACCTGCAGGCTTCACTCCAGAATTGTTTTTTACTAAAACGTACACAGCAAAAAAAAAAAGAGAAAAGAAAAGTGAGAGATTAAAGCTTTGAAAAGGGGATGTAAAGACGTGCGGCTGTGGTGATGGAGATTACCTGCTGTATCCTTCCTTGTTGCCCCAGACAACCCAAGTATGAGAAGACTTGCAACAACTGTAAGATCAGAAAGACAAATACATTTTTGATGGATGACTATGATGTGCACATATTTTTTGTTTTTCTGTGTGTCTCTGTTTTCTGCACAGCCTGATTTCTTGCTGAGGGAGGATTGAGTCAGCAAAGAACACATCTTCAGGTTTTGGATTTCATGTACTGTACACCAGCGTTATGCTAATGCTAAACCTGTGCTGGCTGTAACCTTAAAGGAATCCCAAAAGAGCACACAATATCTAACATACATATTATAACAGGCAATTATTGGTATATCATCAGTTATGAGGATTTATATATTCTGCAATGTAAAGGAATGAATGCCTTAATAATGCTAATATTCTCCAAATAGCTCAGAACATAACCTCTAGGCCTGTACTGTAACTTAACCATGACCCAAATGACTCCTACTTACTGCCCAAGTCAGCCTTAACCAAACCAAACATTTTAAGAAAAACTAAAACAAATGACCATAAAAATATAAATGCACAACCAGAACATGTTATGAGTTGTCAAAAAATTACACCGTTTTCTTATTAAGAGTATTTCCTCCCAAAAAGACAAAAGAGAAACCCACAAGAACTTAGTGTGACCTTCAACAGTGAGTTTACAGGTTGTAAGATGCAGTGTCTGTGTATCACCTCGTGAAATTTGTTTCATCCCAACAAATCACCACGCTGCTTCTATTTTTAGTTTTTTTATCTGTTGCTCATTTATTTAGCGTCCTCCGAAAGTGATTAAAGGATCGCTGTACTTCTCTTTTGTTGGGATACAAGCAAACAATAAGAGCTTTGAGCAAGTGTGCTTCGGCTGACGAGATACGGATGTCTTACCGTGATGGAAGCTGTGCCCATGTACCATGTCTGTTCCTTTCACAAACGGCTTCAGACTCAACTAATTCCATTTAGATTTAGGAATACTTGAAGAGGAAAAAAAGATGGAGATGAGAGTTTTCACGCCGAGAAACCGCTCAATCCGTACAACCTTTTCGTAGTGTTGGGGGGTGGGGGGGGTGGGGGGGAGAGCAAATGTACTCCTTAATAACAAAAATCCTCGCAGATGTGTCACAACAACTAATCACCAGTTTCGTATAAAACCAAAAACAGTTCCAAACACTCGCCCGATTTCCATCCAAGCGTTTCTAAAACCCTTTGGTGCTTTTGATGCACTGAAAGGATTAATAGTCCCGTCATCAGCCCTTCTCTAATCGCTCCACCTTTGCAATCTTCTTTTGGAAAATATCATGGACAGCCTTGTTTTGTCCTCTTTGGTCCCTTTATCAGGAGAGGGGATCCTTCAGGAGCACGTAAAACCACGCAGCACTCATCTCTGCAGCGTTTTCTTTACTCTCTTGCGGTGCGTAAAATCCCCTGGAAAACGCCGGGTAGTCCAAAAAAAAAAAGAAATTAAGTGGTGTTTCGTTTGGGTTTCATTTGTCGCCTCTGTGTTTCTCAGTGTTGCTGTCAGTGTTGTTCTGAGTGCATCCAGCTGTCTTGGCTCCTATCAAGTGGAGAGTCCCCGCAGCCAGCAGGAGTTAATGTATGATCTCCCTCCTCCTTCCGTTCATTCAACACTGCCGCCGTCCAATGCGCCACAATCCTCACGTACTTTTGACGCACGCATTGAAAACTTCTCCAGGACACGACTTCCTCCACGCACAAACACGAACCCGCAGCAGAAACAAAGTAGAGAAGGAAGCGCTAATGTGTGTGTGTGTGTGTGTGTGTGTGTGTGTGTATGTGTGTTTGGACAATAAGCACGCGCCACAGAATTCATTTCAGCTCGCGGATCTGCCGCGCAACGAAAATGGAAAGGTAAGCAGAAAAAGGCAATGAGACAGGAAATGGAATAAACAAGCAAGAAGGCGTACATGTCAGAGAGTGAGTTCTATCAGCGTGATCAAACATGGAAAACCTGAAGAATGAAACCGACTGGAGAAAGAAACAACTGCAAGCATCACAGCACGCCTTTCTTTCTGCCTTTGCTCATCTAAAACTCTTGCTTTTACCATCATTAAAACATCTTTGCTGTGTTTGAGATGTATCCTAAAATACAACAAAAGCCCTACAGCGTGTCATACTGCCACACTCTTCAAGGTTATCATGGATGACATCTTCAGATTATCTCCTTACTTCTCCACGTTTCCAATTTCTACAAGAAATGGAGAGGCACAGTGAAGTAAGCAAAGAAGCTGCAATTTCTTTTGTTTCCTTTCTTTTTCTGAGAAAAGTGACAACGGTCCATTACTTTCCTGAAGGTGTGAGTGTCAGGATGTTTGTGGTGTGTAGTCGCTCTCACACCTGATGACAAAGCTGATCAGAGGGTGCCCGGGGACAAGTCAGGGGCTCGGGCTCCCAAAATAGTCTTGGCACCCAGCAGACAATATCCATCTTCAGACGCTCCTGCTGCAGAGGCAATCTTGGACACAGTCCCTCTGTGTGTATGTTAATGTCACTGGTTAGCGTTTGTTGGACAATTTGGATCAGCTTAAGAATATACTGTTAATCAACCACCCTGTTAGTGGATGCTTGTGTAAACTCCTCTGTAGTGCTGTACTATGCCCATGGCAGACTTCAGTACAATGGCTTTGCCTGCTCTCTCTTTCCCTGTGTGCTTTTTCTAGAGCACAAACCCTCTTGAGATTTCCAAGATAAAGACTTACTATCGTCCCCAACGTCCTCCTCTTAATTACATCCTGTCCCAGCGATTGGCCTGTTACTCGCCTCTCTAAAAGGGTTTGGTTTTATAGCGGGTAATGCAGACTTTGCAGGTGTCACGCTGACTTCGAGAATACGTGTGGGAGTGGGAAATCTCAGAACTCTTTTCAACTAATAGGCTCCTGCTAATCTGTTATACAGGGCGATTTAATGGACTTGGGATTTAGACCCCCCAACACAAGAAGTGAAGCTTAGCCAGTCACTTTCTTACTGTACAATCAACTCCCATGAAGCTTGCAGCTCACAGTGTAGCGTATCTCGCTCTGCTCTCTCCAAAATTTCACAAACACAACAAAGACATTTAAAATGTCAATTTCTCTGCAAAGGCAAAGCCTATTATAGATCTTTCAGTCTGAGGGGATGTCAATAATATCTGTGCCATAATACAATGCAGTGCCCAAAGCTTGTTATTGATTAACAGTGGTGCTGTGGTGTCTGACAACTTTATAAGCACAACACCACACGTTTCTGATGGGCAAACTCTGAGATAAAGCAGCAGAGCTATATGGGAATTATTCAAATGAGGCTTATCTGGCCCACTGTATGCAACAGTAGCCCTGGTGAATTTAACAGCAGCCTCCAGTTTAGCTCTCCGGCATGTATAAACTGTCTGTTTGACTGAATGGCTGAGGCAGTGGGAGCGTCTCAGAGAAATAATTCATTCAACAGCAGTCTCAAAGTCTGCCATTTTTAATTAAGGAAGTCTATCATTTGGCCGGAGATAACTGTTGTGCTGTGTCGGCCTAACCTAAATTTGTAATTGTAATCAGTTTGGGGAAAATGGGACATCCAGACCGGGAAATGTCCGTTTTACACACAGCACACACACCGATGACTACACAGACAGGTAAACATATCAACACGTAACATATGCACTGCTCTGTTTGCTTTTTTATCTTCAGTTGAACCTCATGATTGGGCATTGTCCAGCTTCAGTTTAATTACTACAGTTTCTCCGGCTTGTTTTCCCAAACATCAAGGCTCGTAAGCTTCACTTAAAACATGCACAAGAACAGTCACAACAAGTATACTATCCTGTAGCGTATACAAAACAGCAAGTCATTCCTGATTGCTTCCTGTTCATTTGGCTCGGACCTGATGAGTAAATTGGGCATTCACCTTCTACTCAGTGTCATTCTAATGACACGGCCAGCGCTGTTTCTTTTTGTCAGTGTAACAGGGGACATCGCTAAAGCGGATAAACACTTAGGCTAATGCCTCCTGCCCAGTGGGACTCAAATTAACCTTATTAGTGATGCATTGAGCAGTTTGTTGGCCTAAAAAAAACACCATTTATTTGTCATTCAAGGCGCCTTGTAGTTCATTAAGCAAGACCCAGTTACAAGAAAGGGTGGCTCCGACCACGGGCAAATTTTGAGCTGCTCTTTATGCTACATTAGCTGTCTGGGTCTCTGGTGATAGACTGCCTTTATCCCGGCCCTGCACCTGGAGCCAATGGGAAAATAATTCCATCAGATGATAGCCCATAAAATACCTGTGGCTTCATTTTTGGTGAGGTGCCTTTGTTAGTTTGCAATACAGCGTGCCATTTCAAGCCCTGTGCTCTCTCTCGCTCTCTCCATAAAAAAAGCACTAGACCATCTCATGTTATGCAAAATGAGGGAAAGTGTGAAGAATCAGATAGACGCGTGGTTAAAGGAAACTATATTTGACACAAAAAACTTCTCAGAGTAGAAAAATATAATGTATTTGCCAGTTGTGTAACTATTATGAAGAGGAAGATCATAATATAGTGGAATGACATTATAGTAAGGCTGTAGCTAATGATTATTTTCAATGTCGATTAATCTGTCAATCGTTTTCTCGATTAATCAATCAATCGTTTGGTCTAAAAATGTCAGAAAATAGAGCAAAATGTCCGACACAATTTCCCAAAGCCCAGGTTAATGCCTTGTCAATTTACTATCATAGAGGACCAAGAAAACCAGCAAATAGTCACATGGATCTAATTAATTTTTGGCACTTCTACTTACAAAAGATAGTTGATTATCGAAAAGGTTTTCCGTCAATTGGCCATTGGTGCTTTATTTCACTCCTCTATTTAAAACACACAGCCTTCATTATGTGTTCAAACAGTTCATATATGTTTAAGAACATCCAGGAGGCCAAAGGTGCTTTGTTACCTGCGCACACTCACATTTACAGATGGAGGCAACATGAGCTACATGACCTTCAGGTGATAACATTTAAATGCAAGAACACACAATAACTTGTTCATGTGTAACTTACTTCACTGTCAATTGAATATTGCGTAACAGAACCGTCTGAATTCTCTATGTACTTTTTTTTGTCTCGGGTTGCCAGACACTTTTAGACTGGTTTTCAAAAATGTCTGCATATGAGTGCCGAGTCAGAACAAAACCATTGACACCTGTGACATCTATAAACCACCCAGTGCTGATACTAATTATTTCTCATGAGCTAAAATCATATTTTGCAAGATAAACTCCAAATGTTGGCTTCTAGCATACTTTCTTTTGAGGAATTCAAAGCGCTCAATGCTAATTTTACTTTGAACTGCTCCACATTCATCTCTCTCATGTCTCTTGAATGCTGCAACTCATCTGTCAATCACTGTGGCTTTATCCATCCAGCAATTAATCTCAGCCCAAGAGGGGCAGCTGCACTGCCTATGAACCTAAACGTCTGCTGAAATGCTACGCTTGGTCTGCAGATTTCTGCTCTAGTTATAGTATTGAGAGTAGTTATATGAGAGGGCTATTTCTTTTAGCACTTTTCAGCAGATCTTTTGTCTCCATGTTTCCTCTGCATGTCTCTTTCGCTCTGCCCTCCTGTCCATATGATCAGGGATGAAGGAAACAACGACTTGCTGCTTCGCAGGTGTCCTGGATTTGGGCTAACATACCCTCTGCAATCTGTTCTGTGTATGAAGTCCCAAGCCCCTGGGTTAAACTGACTGTGTAATTTGTCATTTGACCTCATTAACCACTTGGTAGGGGAGGTGCCATAGACACTGTGGAGTGACACTCTGTGGGGCATAACACCCCCAATGGGAGAGTTGATGTCCTACCGCCACCAAAACACAGACTTTTTTGGACTGAGGTCGAGGGAGTGAAGCCAGAAACACAGCTGAGACTGATTCAGCCCTCTGTTGATTTACAGCATCCAAGAGAGCATGGTTCAAATCAGATGCATTTCAAAACGATAGAGTAGCTGATATGTTGCATACAATTCATTTCATGTGCATTTATGAGACAAGCCATTGCAACTGATCATTCGAGATGTAAGGAATGGATTCAAGTGTGTTTATCTGCTCTAACATCAGCTGCAAATATTAGCATGCCCTGTTGACTAGCTTACAGGAACCTACCATTCTTTCCACAGGCAAGGGGCACGTCATTAGTTAACATTTTGTGGGGTTACATATTACGTTAGGAAAATACTCGTTCAGGACTAGAATATTCACCCGGTGGGGGTAAAAATACAAGTATCAGAGTTTAGAGTAACAACAATGGCGCTCTCCTGCTCCATGCTCCAGAAACTCCAGGCAAACTTGCCTTACATTTGTGTTACATTTGTGTTAAACTCATTGGTTATTCCTCATTCTGAACGCTGTTTCACTTGTAAAAGTAGACATTACTGTTTAAAGATACGAACAAATCTATAAAGCATAAATCTATAAGCACCGTTGCTTATCCAAGTATGTTATTCTAAAGTTATGTATAACGGTTATGTTACAGTGAATTAAATCTGATTAAAACATTTTTAAATAATGCCATACTCATTAGCTGTTAGTTTCAGCCTCAGTCTTTAACCATTATATCATTTTAGCTGGAGACAGTTTTCAACCAACTCATGGAGTTTTAGCATTAGCATTAGCTTACACCAGCTTGCCATGGTGATGAATTGCAAGAATAACCTCAACAATAAGATTGAGGTCATTCTGTTAATACAACTGACAAATATGCATTTGGAGTATAATTGAATTCACACTTCCTCACTCCCCTCTGTTGAAGTGTAAAAATGTTACTCGTCCTCATGCTGTGTTCAAGGAGCCCCACTGTACGCTGGCAGGGAGAGGTATCATTTCCGCTGAAATGCCAGGTGGGCTCTGTGTAGTGGTGAGAGATGACCTTTTATATTGGCCCCAATGTTTGAAGACGCAGCCGGGATGCTGAGATCCTCTCACCCTTAAACATCCCAGCTCCGTTTCCTCATTGTCAGTTATGTCGGTGTTTGTGCATGGTACATTTCATTCAGTTGAACTGCCGTCGATGTTGCGTTTGAAAATGTCACAGTGGAGTGCACTCACTTTGGGGAAGGAAGTCAGGATTATATGGGAGATTTTGGTTGAAAAGAATAAAAGTCAGATAAAAACAGAAATCAAAAATAAAATTCCGCCAGCCAAGTGGGGTTCATTTCTTTCAGCACTGTAACATTATACGACAATATATACATTCTGTAATTTTTGAGTTGTGTAAAATAACTTGACTTTCCAACAAGAGCTTTCTCATCTTCCTTACAGGCACTGCTGGAGTGGAAGCTGTGTGATGTGAAAAAGTCCTAACCTACTCATTGATATGTGAAGTCAAGTCACTGATGTGTGACAAATTCAGTTTTCTGGGGCACAGGGCAGCAGTTAATGTCTATAAAGGGAGAAATGATTGTGTCTAAGTGAAAGAGGAAAGTTTCATACAAAAGTTTAATTTCGCAAGTTTGATTTTTTAGAGAAAAATATCTGAACCCATACAGTAGAAGGTGCTGAGTTAAAAAGCCATTTAGCTATCATTATTGTGGATGTTAATCTTGTATGTTACTTGCGTTTATACAAGCTACTTCTTTCAAAAATATCCAATATATGGCAGAAATGCCATTTCTCAGCATAAGTTCTAAAGTGTTCAAGCAAGAACCAGTATTCAATGTAAATACTACACGTATTGTTACAGTATACGTCAGCTGATCAATGGCTACTTTTATGCAGTTGGTAAGTTTCAGTCAAAACAATTGTTAGTCAGATGCCTGTGAAAGCTCATCCAGCCATTGTTTGCCGCTAACACATTGTGATGGCAAAAGCATGGGGACAAGAAAATTGGGCCAGAACAACGAATGGCAGTAAACAGATCACATAAAAACTAAATGAACAAATCACAAATGAACAATCACAAAAGTGCTGCAATAAAATAACTTACAGATAATGCTCCCACAAGCAAATTTTGGGAGTGGATAAAAGATGTCTTGTCAATATTTGCTTGGTCACAGAGCTGACAAAATGGTGGATGTAACAACGACAACTAAACCGCTCTGGAACTGTGCCAGTAATGGTTGCTACTAGCAACGGAATGTTCAACTGAAACCAACTGCTGGTGCCAAAATAAAAACATTCGCTGTCTGAACATAATTCAGGTGGCATTACTTGCATTGTTTCTCTCAAAACATATTATCCGTCGCAAATTAGCAGCATATTAACAAATGACTTTGAAGAGACCGGGTTGCACACGCAGCTGCATTCCATGTCTGCCCACACCTTGGCTGTTAGCATGTGATGCAAAGTAGTGACTACACAGTGTTAACAGCTGACAGTTTGGCTTATTTCACAGCAAATGTTTCCACTGCGCTGAAAACTGCATCTCTTTAAATGTATCTATTTCTAACAAAGAAACAAAAGGACATGGTGGCATATGGATTCATGGGTGAATCATAGGCCTGCCCAAATGTTGCAATATGGCAGTTGAATAATTCATCTCAGAGGGGGCTCTTGCCATATTGCCCTAATCTCATACCATGTACACTTCCCGAGATGCTGGTAAGAACTATGTTTCTGGGATATCTCATCTGAATTAACTGATTCCTCTTCCATTTTCTGTACTGTAGCACATCTGTTCATTCAGTATGAATAATAGCTGTGATTATACATAAAAAAGATTCATCTCAAAAGAACAAATGAACGGTATAATGTCATAATGGGTGATGGTAAATTGTTCTTAATGTATTAATGTTCTTAATGTTTATGGTCCCTGTCCTACTATCACTTTATACCCGTCTGTTTCATGCAAGAACTGACCTCTACTCAAGAACATAATATAAGAAAAACCATTATGTCAGTGAATATAGACATTGTAATATATATATAACATATCATAATTATAATGAGTAAGAAGGATGTTGGAGGTTTAGATATGTGTACTGGTCAACATTTTAGCCTGCACCCCTTTTTATTGAGACCTGCAACATAAAAATGTGATTTAAAAAAATATATGTTACATACGTGGTGTAGATGGTTTATAGCACTTTCTGGTTAACAGTGCCCCACAACAGTGTAGCAGCACATTATCTGTATAATTTGTATGGGCTGGGTTCTCTGTCAACTTTATTGCATTCTTGCCATTAGGCCTGTTGGCGTTATCTCATTGCTGCAGCTCTTACAGAAATGCTGGAGCACGAGACAGCAGAAGAGAGGAGGAAAGATACTGTAGAGGAGGAAAAGAAAGGAGAGGATGTGGGGGAAGGGTGGAGAGTGGAGTAGAGGAGAGACGAGGAAAGGGAAGGAGAGGAGAGTGATGATTAATGATGACTGTGGAGAAGATGGCCAAGGTGGTTAGTGAAATTAACAGAGGCTTAGCCAGCAGCACACCCCAGGGAGTAGACGGCGCTTCACAGGCCCATACCACCTCCGATCCAACTTTTGTGTGTGCGTGTGTGTGTTCGGACCTGTGTTTGTATAAACACCCATGCAGTTAGATGCAAATACAGACATAAGTGGCGCAGCAACTTGAAAAATAGACTTGACATGGTGTAAAGTACCACAAAGCAATTGACCATGACAATTGTTTTACATGGCACATGTGCAATTTACAATGATAACAATATCAGATTTACCACTTGAAAATGTTTGTAATCTTTCAAACGAGAGCTCCTTGATTTCACAAAGAGGCATACAGAAGCAGGCTTGTCAATTCTAGCCTTTTGAGGGTTGAAATGACAACTGTCACTAGCATATTTCATTGTAGCTAACTAGCTAATTATCGTTCAATGATTTGGTTGAAAACTCTGTGTCCGGCTGATTTGTTTCAAAACCAGAACAAAATGTGCACTTCACTGCTTCCTACATATCATGCTAAAAGAGTGAGGCTAAAGCTAAAGGTTAAGTACAAGGTAAAAGGTCAACATCCTCACCAGCTGATGATCCATGTAGAAGACTAGTAGTATCCAGAACCGACTTCCACAAATGGAGCCTTCCAGGCTCTGTTTCAGAAGTCAGAAAACCTCAGTCAAAATCCCAATTTCCAATTTCTAATCCAATTTGTAATAAAGCTGATAAGAAAAATTACAGCTAATATTATCTAATACCATTGTTTATTTCATATTTCTGTTTTTTAGCTGCCTTTAACAAACACAATTTCCCGTAAGCACTAGACCTTCACGGCTCAACAGAAGAGGTCAGTACATCGGGGAGTCAAGGGGGGCGCTATACCACACAGTGGATGTCACAATCCTGAAGGTAGTAATATGCTGCTTGGCTTTGTAAATAATGCTACGTTAGTGTTATTACTGTAGGTAGTAAGCTAGGTAGTTAGCCAGACATGCTAACATTTGCAGCTTACTTTAACTTAGCAAACAAGCACACTGTTTAGTCCATTCCTTGCACTTTAGCTCTTGGTTTTTTGGTTTTGGTTAACAATAAGATACAACCATCCTCTTACTAGAGCCCTGTGTACACCGTCTTGACTTGGGGAATTCCAAAGCTGGACAGTTTTTGCTTTTTCATGTGAAGATTTGATGAGCCTATTGTAAAAACTGCACTTACCTTGGCGAGGTGTCACCGCACCAAAGCTTCAAATCAATTAAAATAATCAACAAATTGGAATGGACAAACAATCAATGAGAACAGAAATCCCTTTTAACCGCCCTCTCGAAAATCAATGATTTTAATTGTGCCGCGAGACACATAATTCTGGTGTTTTAATCAATCTTTTCAGCCTTCAACGAAAGCTCATCACGAAAGCAGTGGAACCCCCCTCGGACTGGAGGAGGAGAGAGCTGTGTCAGTAACAGATAAGATTTCTGTTTCTCGCTAATAGAAGACATTAATTGCTCAGGAGCTACTCTGACGTTAGAACAAAACATTTATGTTGTAAAAACCCACACATCAGACAACTAATGAACATCTGAGCAGTCAAGTGGAAAACATTTGTAATTATGTTTTTAATAAAAGAAGGAAATCCTATTACCCTCTCTGATAAACTAACAATAAATGCTTTCTCCCCCCTAAATATAAACATTAAAAAACAGATTTTTGTTTCAAATTAAAATCCCCTTTGAGTCACTGAAACTCCTACATGCAGAGAGGTGTCTACTCTGTATCACTCCAGTCAAGCAATACAAACCTGACCAGAGTGACATTGGATAAAGCTCTTTACAGAGGCAGCATTACTTCACTGAAGGTAAGCCTTTAGCATTACAGATGTGAGAAAATCAAAAATACGACTTTATACAAATGTCCTCTCATCCTCACTGATCATATTACTCCAGCATTTCTTCTTCTTTGGCTTTTCAAAGTAGAATCCATTCACCTAATACCCCAGTGCTGCAAGTTACAGCAACTTCCATACTTGTGAGAGCAATACAGTGTAAAGTATCTACTATTCCACTTTGATTTAGCAGTTGGCCCTAAGTTAATGTAAAAGGTTATTTGTTAATTGCTGATTTGCTGTTTCTCTGTCCTTCATATTGACAGCTAAGAACCCAGGAGACAGCAGCAGCGGCCTTGGTGGTCCCTCGTGCTGCCTGTCTGTAATGAATTTGCGTCACTTCAGACTAAATGTTTCCAGTAGTTGAATACTGATAGATAGGTCAGGCCACAGGCCCGCGCACGCCGTCAGGGACTCTCATTATTTATTATTTGGAGGCGTGCAGTCAGAAGTTTCTAATTAAATGTTTGGGCATAGACAAACAACCTGTTTACTGCTTAATTCATTGCCTTCAGTGGTGCAGTGCGGGCACAGAGAGGGAACAAGCGCATAACATTGTCAGCTGCCACTCTTGGCCTGGCTGTTCACAGTCACAGACTCCAGCATTAGCAGTAGGTACACCAGGACACAATAGAACATGTGGAAATATACACCACGGGCATAAACACACACACACACACACACACACACACACACACACACACACACACACACACACACACACACAAAGACAGACAAGAATGCACACATGATATCCCACCATGACCTGACTGAATATTCGGATTATTGTGGCCCGGTTAGGGCTGAATTTACAACAGCTTTTCCAAAAAACTGTGCTACAGTATGAGGTAGTTCCTATTTCCAGGCCATGTACAGCTTCCAATAAGCTCCATAAATAAATGTGGAAGTTTTAGATGTTAAATTAGAGATTGGAAGAACAGATATAGGGTTACATCTTAATTGGTGGAGCTTGCTAGGAGTATATGCTGCCTGAGAAGCCTACTTTGGGGGAACACAGAGTCTGGTAAGTTAACAAAATGTAAGAAAGTGAATTTGTTGAAGTAGCGGTTGATTTTATTTGACCTGTGCTCATAACAGTTGTTCTAAATTGGAGGAAATTAGCAGAAATGATCGATAACTGGTAAAATCTTCTTAACAGTTTGACAATTTCTTGCAGAAACATTGCAAGGTCAGGACAAAACTGCAAACTTTCTGCAAATAATGTTCATATTCTGAGAAGTGGAGATGACATGATAACAGATTCCCGGGGTTGCTGTAATATGGCTACTAAAAGGGGAGAGAAGGAAACACGGAATTAGAGGGAAAGCTAGTCCTGATTTGAAGCCACTTTACTTGCACGTCAAGACATTTTTACTTCCTACAAGTCGGACCTTACCCAGTTTCTTTCCACATGCAGGTTAAACTACAGACCAAAGGAGACCAGACCTTATTCAGCCACAGAAGGAGCCTGGGTCCATTTCCGGCTTGAATATGTTTATTCAGTTCTGGAGACTCTTTGGCTGTAATCAGCTTGCATAAATCTCTTTGATGATAGCCACTAGAACATCTGCTGGAGCAATAAAAAAAATCCAGGGAGGCAATAAAATGTCTGGCGGAACATATGCTAATGGAAATGTGAGTTGTTCTGAAAAGTTTGTCCCAAAGTAATTGCCACAATGTGACCATGTTATTTATGAATTCATATAATGATCATGTTGAATGTAGCAAAGCTGGTGTTGTTATTCCTGTTTTTGCGGTGTGATGACCACCCCAAAAGGGTGATGAGGTTACCTGGTTGAGGTTGTTGGGAGTGCTGAGCCAGCTTTGTCCTTCACCAAGTCCTTTTCTCTCCTCCAGTACCTCTTGTTCCTTTCACTACCTTCACACAGTCACAAACACAAGTTCACGGTGGGCTGTACGATGGATGACTGCATGCTCTTTACCTTTACCTGCAAAAAAAGGATTCATCAGAGGTGTGTGTCTGCGGATTCATTTGTGAAAGTTACTTGAAAGATATAATCAACTGCTCATTATGTATTACTCAACGAAAACAGTACTCAACAGCAAAAGTAATCAGTTACATTACTTTCATCACCCAGGCCAGCACCATTAAGGCATGATTAAACAACTCCAAATCCTCCACCCACATGTCACATATTCTGTATTTAACACATGTAGAAAACAAGACATTATGGTTTGATAAGCAGCAAGCCTACAGTTAGGTTAAGGCTAGGTTGGTGTCTCTGTGTTCATGTTAGCTTGGCACAGAAACTGGAGGTATGAGATTAAGGCAGCTAACCAAAAGAGGAGAAATGTGACTCCCACTAACTTCAAAGTTGTTGTATTTATACTGTATGCTGTGTGTTAGCTGGCATGCTAATGTTCACCACTGGTAAGCCTACATTCAGTTTCATTTCAAGTCAAGTCAAGTCAAACATTATGACGCCAACGTCAAAACGTTGGTCTATTAAATATTAGTCTCCCTGCCAGCCTCAGTGTGTCCTCCACATCTCAGCGCAGAACAAAACAGCAGTTAAAGCAACATTGTGTTCTCTGTCAGGCACATGAGAAGAACCGCGGGGGGCGTTCACATTCAGAGCGTATCACTTTGTTATCAATATCACTTTGCCAATTGGGTCAGTGCTGGAGACTGTGCAAACAACTGTGCATCTTGGTCTCGGAGCTTTACTCACGTCTAATTAAGTCCAAACAGTTTGGTAGTCACATTCCTACATATGTCGGGGTTAAGGGAGCATCGCCTCTACTGTTACAACATGAGGCAGCCACAGATGGGCTCTGCTGTGATTGAAGGAGAGCTGGAGTAAAACAGAAAAAAAAAGAAGACAGATTTGTTATTTTTGGAGAAGGTTGAGAGGGTACGCATTTAGATCGATTTTACAACCGAGGACGCTGTTCCCAAATCATCCAGTCCTCTTGTCATGTGTCAGGCCGAGTTAATTGTGTGAGAGTGGTGTGGATGGGTGTCTGTGACTGGATAATTGATCCATTTTGTGGGTGTGAAAACCACCCGCAGAGCAGGGCGAAGATACGGCTTCAGAAAGCATGCACAAAGCTGTAATGTCCCCTCTCTGCTTGCCACGGTGCGGCACGGAGCTGTGGAATTTCTGCCGTGTAGCAGCAGAAGCCCTGCTGAGGGCTGAGGAACAATTTGGATGTCTTGCTTTCAATTTCAGCCGGAGCTCTCTCAGGGGATTGCCAGAGCATCAAAATAAAAAAAGCTGGTTCCATCGTTAACTAATACAGCACAATTCATGGTTATGCAAACGTGCAAATTGTGGAATACGTGTCTGTCTTGTGTGACCTGTTAATTCGCTTTGCATTTCACAAACACAATGCAATCACCTCCCACGACGCAGGGTAGCTCCTGAATGCGCAGTGTTTTTTTGCTGAAATGTATTTTCTAAATTTCAGCTGGGCGTTCATCAAAGAGCGTAGCCGCAGTGTTGTGTCAGTGTGCCCTGGCTCAAACAGGATATTTTGCTTCCATGTGTTTAATGTCTCTGCCACAGCACGCTCCCACAGTGCCTTTTGAGAGTGCTAGAGAGAGGGAGTGTGCGCTCACTTTTGTGTGTGTGTGTGTGTGTGTGTGTGTGTGAGACGGCAACAGAAACAAAAGTACTGAGGGAGTTTGCAGCTCTTGTGCTCAGGCTTGTGTGTGAATGAAAAAGAAAACGTGCTGGAGAGGAAGGCGTGGGCAGATAAATAATAATGTGTACAGAAAGTGTGTGATGTCCATGTGAGCTGGGGCAGTGTTTTCCTGGAGAGCTGCAGACGGCAGCGTAATAGATGGTTGATTAGGGACGCAAGGAAGGGAGACTTCAGATTACTCACTGACACTCGGTGACAGTGTGCTGGGCAGCCTCCCAGGTCGATGTCCTGGTGCCAGCTTTGGAGGAGTAACAGCATGAGAACCTTGTGTACCGAAAAACCAAAATTACGCATCTGATTTGCCAATTGACTTGACATTTTCTCTGGGCATGCTCATCTCTTGTATGTTTCAGTCTTATCTGTATGGATCTCTCTTGCTTTATCTCCACAGGTGCACACAAAAACTTGACTGTTTATTCCATTAAATGTTTCTTCTTGTTTATGGGCTGGTGTTACATTATATCAGTAATGACATATGTGCTGTGCCAACCTACGCACCACCATCTCAAATCTCCACTAACATGCTGATGGAGGGGTTCCTCAGATTCATTCAAACTTACCTGCCTGGGTGTTGTGTGTTTTAGTGACTTTTGGGTGTGAAAGAGACAGAACGTGTGTGTGTGTGTGTGTGTATGCATGCATATTTTAGCCAATTCCTCCGCATGCCAGTCTCAAGGCCACATCATTAGAGTAAGAGGGCTGTAATTAGTGAGACCATGCATATTAAACAGCACCCCACATCTCCAGACCCGGCAGCCTTGAAAAACAGCACTCTGCTGTCACTTGCAGCCGATAAGCCACTGTTAATGTCCAGAAGGTTGCACATATTACCCACAGAGCACTGAGGGTGATTAGCTACCAAAATCAGTAGTCAGGGATTCTTCCTTTTAGCCCTTCACCTTTTATTGTGTGATGTGGAATATCTGATTATACTGCAGTAAGGTTAAAATAAAAAGAAGAAAGGGAAGAAAAGTCCATGTTAAAAGTGGCACTAAACAGTGCAGAGGACTAAATGAAAAAGCAGAGATATGACAGCTGAAGCAGCGATCAGAAGGCGCCGTCGGTGTGACAAGTTATGACAGAGGTGCGTCCATCTGTGCTGTGTTTTTCTGACTCCGGCTGCACTCAACAGAATGAAGAGGAAATGAAGAGGCTCCACTTTTGACTTGAAGTTGTCAAATAACAAGGTGATATACTGCCGTCAATTTAAAGGTGCTTGGAGGCAACGGAAGGATAAAGAAAATAAAAAATACTATAGTCATGGCCGTGTGGGAGAAAAATTAAAGCTGAAATTGAGCTGTTGAGTGCTTGCTCTCTCAGACATTCATGTTTGAGTGTCCCCATCCACATTCCCCCCCCATACTTATTACCTCTGCAGACCTTTTGTGTTGAGTGAAACAGCCACACAATCAAACTCAAATTATTGGGGTCAAAGGATCTTGAGTGGGGGCACTTGTAATTTACAAGCTCGTGGGTACATATAACACGTGCATACACACACACACACACACACACACACACACACACACACACTCACACACTAGCCAATTGGGCTTATTTCATAAATATACACGGACACGTACACACCACCAAGTAGTTGCAATCAGTACAGCAGCTATATGGCAAAGACAGAATGCTCCATATCTGTCCTCTGAATGATTTAGGACTTTACACCTGCTGGAGAACAACATGGACTTCACAGCATTCAGTTCTACTGCAGTGGTGTCTCCGTGTGCAAGATCTTACCATTTATTACAGTTATGCTTCATTGGCCCTTCAGCATGTGTAAATTACTGCATAAGTCATGCCTATATTAGGGTTTTTTCACAATGTGACATTTTCAATTATATCTGTTTAACGACACATATTATATACAGCTCATGTTTCCACCAGTTAATTTTCAGAGTGTGTTTTAATATGATTTAGGATTATCACTTTTCCAAAACATGTAGTTTCTACACATTGGAAATAACATGTAATTTGTTCAAACTAATTCAAACGCAACCCACGTAGCTTAATGCTGAACTTTTTGCAGAATGAACGTGCTTCTGTTCATTTCGCGTGACCTCAACTGTGTCATTGAGTGAAAAGCTAACGTTACTGCAAGTGCAGTTGCATTCGATCTTAATCCATGATTTTTCCATCTTAATCAAAAATGCTGCCTCACATTACTTCTCATACGGTTTGGTGTCATGATTATCCGACCATTGCCCACTAGTTTTCTCCATTTGGCACAAAGACAATAACAATAGCTTAATTTACTGATGTGCTAACAGGGCGTGCAGTGTGTCCAATGGACAGTGCTTTTTTAGGAAGCAGCCTGTTGCATGTACACACTGCAATTTGAAATTGTACAAATCATAAACATTTTTCCCACGTTTGAATGGTTGTTCAAACTTTTAATAAAAACTGACAGTCCTGATGTTATGTGTTTTTGTTAGCTTAGGTTTTTTTAAATAAGCCATTCGGACTGGCACTCTTGGACAAATGACACACACACTCTGGCCCCATTAGTATTTAGGTTACAAACACAAACACCTCTGTGTCGTGGAGGTTTGAAGGTCTGAAGTCATTATGATGGCTGACTCATAGCTGATGCTGGAGCTGCCTGCTAAACATGAGCCACAAATGTCCCTGTGGCTAACAGTGTGTATTTAAGGTTACCTCTCCATCACTCTTTTAGTTACTTTCTCCTCAGTGCACACACACACACACACACACACACACACACACACACACACACTCAAAAACAAGGGTCAGCAGTGAAAGTGAAGTGCAGATGTAAAGCTTTTCTTGGTGAGTCACCGTTTTACCTTGAAGTAAGAACTCATTACAAACCAAAATCTCCAGAGAACATCAACCTGCAAACAGAGAAAAAGAAGACAAAAACAAAGTGGAAACACTGTCATATGATGTCTAATGACAAATCAACAGGATAAAAAAAGAGATGGATGATGCTGATAATTAATGAAGAACTCTAATCCACTCCTCGTTGTATGAATCACAATATAATAATAGCATTTACTGACTCTATCAATCATGTGACCACAATCCTTGTTGAAACCACTATTAAATTAGAGACAGCAGAGCAGTGACAACAGGCTGTAATAGGCTGGACATGTTACCTTTCCTCAGTGAGTTTTAAGATGAATGGGTATTTTCATTATTACCTACAGAGTTGTTGTAGCTCTAAATGACGAATAGCTGTCTATATCTTTATACATGCTCCTGTAATTGGCTGACTAATAGAACTCATCACTCAACACACCAAAAGCATGTAGCTATGCTCTCTCGACCACTCTTCCCACTTCTCTCTAATCCTGCGTCCCGAGGCACGTATGTTATTTCTGGGTTGCTAAAAGTAATGGAAGTCTGACATAGGACACACATCCATTCTGATTATTCACTGGAATAATGATGATTGTTTTCTAATTTTGCACCATCAATAAAATGACCCTGGAATCAAGAAGCAAATACGTTGTTGTTTTTTTGTTAAATAAATTGTCAGCTGTAAATGTAATTTGTAAGCCTGTAATGAACTCGTCATTGATATTGTTCACACTCAAACAATTTCTAATTAAATGTGGCTTCACAGAAAATACAACAGCCATGAAATTGCCATACATGTTTTTCAATCAGTTTATTGGGCTGAACTTATTGTGAAAGCAAAAGGATTTCACTTTTTGAGTGGCCTACAGGAGCTGGTAAAATAAATATGCTCATATTAGGATGCAACTTTTCATCAAGCAATATTTTTATACAACAATGCATCACAAGACTATTTACATGTGAAAGTCGCGCGTAGTGATGAACCCACAGAGAAATAAAAGACAACTCCCCTCAGGTTTGCAGAGCATTTTAGCATCTTTCAGCACCTCGTTTTGGTTTTCCAGCCCTCACTTTTACTGTTTTTGTTACTTCTCATAGCTCTCATAGCATTGTTTTCAGCTACAGCGGGCAGCTGGTTTCAGCAAATATGCTTTTAAAACCCACTGTTCTCTACTAGCCCAGCAAAAAAACGACAGACAGACAAAGTTAGCAAACAGCTGGTGAACAGAGTGCAGCATTTAGCAGCTAAAGAGCCAGATATTTCCCTCAGGAGTTGGCGGAGGGCTAAAAGTGAATGAATACTGGACTTACATTCGTCAGGTGGACACAAATAAGAATCCCAATGAAGGCTAATATTTCACCATATCTGCTGAATATGTGAATAAGCAACTGCTTGCAAACAAGTTCATCATATCAACTTATGAGGAGATAACATGTCATGTTGTGTCCACTGCACCCAAATGGCAAAAAAGAATTATTGCAGGTTTAAAGAATAAATGAAACCATTCAACCAGTACACTTGAAATTTTAGCTCTTGCCTTCCTTCAGTCCAACGCAAAACCACATTCCACTTAGAAATATGAACCTGCAGCCTCACTTCCCCCAGTAATGGATAGCGCAAAAGAGAGAATGATTGTGAGCAGGAGAGACAGAAGAGAAATGATGCTTTAAATGTGCAACCTTCCAGTCTGTCCTTTCCTATCCCTGGTGATAAAGAGTTGCTGAATTCCCGTTAGTCTCATGGTACTGTATCTGAGTCCCAAGGGCCACTGTCTTTGCTGTGTTGCAGCTCACTGTCAAGCACATGCTGTACAGACACATGCAACAAAGGTCAGGCAGAAGTAGGCCGAATTGAAGCTATACCTGTCCTCGGCGTGCACTGACCTTAACTTTCTTCTTCAATTCACCTTTCTTCTTAAGTCTTTATTGAATCCCATCTCATGCTGCCACACTGGTCTGAGTCGACGCAGGTAATGGGGGTCGTAAGCGCTGAAACTGATTTGGTTCAGAATACCTGGAGAAGAATTACAAAAGAGAGGTTCAATTGATTAGTCTTGCAAGTTGTAAAATAAATTGGTTTTGATATGAGAAATTCAGCAAGTTCAGCTTTAGAGATTCAAATTAGATGCAGAAGAATGTTCACTTTTAAACTGGACACTTGATCAGGGATGAAAGTGTGACGTTTACAAGTAAGGTCTCATCCCAGGGGATCAAATTCGATGCTGAAATAAAGTCTCTACAGAGGATGCAAACTAAAATATCACAGACATTTGGAAAAGCCAAGCTGGTTTGCTTGATCCCACTTAATTGCATAGCATAAATTATGCATCGGCAACAACGCTCCATGGTGGGTTACAACGGGTGACAATTGTCCTTCGGAGACAGCGTTAATAATACAAGACATAATTTATTGCCCACAGTGGGCGTGATAAATAGGTCATCTCCAACAGCATGAAACATGCTGTCAAAGGAAATTAGACATAAATCATTAAAGATTATATGTGCACGCATGTGTGTTCTGAGGACACGTACAAACTACTGGACATTTGTTCCTCACCACAATTCTGCTATTTTGGGATGATGGACCATATTTAACACTCGACCTTGTTGTGAACCCGGTGCAATGATAAAGCAGGCTGCTTGGCTCCCTTTGGTTTTGGGCTTCTCTCTTATTTATGGGTCTAATTGCTTGCTCCTCTTCCTCACTGGGAGATGAAGTGTTTGAACTTCTGGGCCAAAGCACTGATGTTGTGCTGGCGAGCTCAGTTCAGCTGGAAAAGGGCAAAAGAAAAGAAAGACAGAAGAAAAGAGCAATAACTTGTGACATAATCATTACCCGGGAGGCTTTTCTTTCTCAGATGGCTCACTTCTGAATCGCAGACTCAGCTGTCCGTGGACGCTCTCTATTAAACGGTATCAAGCTGATGAACAAATGATCACTAATCAAATGGGCAATGAAAGATGTCTGAGTGGCAAGGTTTGGCAGTTAACTGAGATAGCTTCCTAAATAATTAATTTCTAACTGAAAAAGGTGAATAGAATTGAAACAGCCATCCTTTGTGTACCATCTATTAGTCATAAGTCTGTAGTAAAAGAACAAAATGGAGAGTAAGATCAAGTCATATGATGAAAAAATCAGTCGGCAAAGCTTTAATCATAGCACTGTTTTTCTGAGTCCAGGCGTCTGAGACTGATTTTTGTAATAGCTGCCTGCACCTTGTATTTAATTTACAAAGACTGACTTGGCAGCATTATTCTATTCATGAGTCAAGCAGTCATCATACCTAAACGACAAAATAGGTTGTTTGTCAGTGTCTTTGAAAAATGACATCTGCGATTGTTCCAAAAATGACCCATATGAGCTTGCATCAGTCATGCTACATCCATCTTTGCACTTGAGAGAGCATTTCACAGATTTAGCAACACACTCATATAACATTGTCAGACTCACGTTGGACAGTTTAAAAAAAAAGAAAAAAGGATCCAATTCGATGCAGCAGATATTGTCTTTTTCGCAACCACGCGTTCTTCTTCCTTGTCAAAACCTGCACCTACATTACCCACAATGCAACACGACTGCTGACAGTTTGGTTGGAGGTTGGGTGTGTTATGGTTAATGTAGCCTCGAGCCGAGGGTAGGAACGGACTGGTGAACTCACTTCTTTCTAACTCCACACCTCCTGATTGTGTTGTATGTTTCAAACTTGTAGTCCTCAACCCCAAGTGATGCTGACACAAGTGACATAACTTGAGGCAGTTTATCAGATTTCACACAATTCCCTCCACAAGGCCTGTAAACGGGGTTTTAAGTGTAAAATTGTTCCCCTTTGACGGACAAATATAGCCTGAAATGGATGAAAATGGTGGGCACAAATATGGTTCTGTTTTTACTACACGGGCATGTTCAAACCTGTTTGTCCGCATACCAACACTTACAGTCGGTGCTGACCTGGACATTGGCAGAGGATGAAATTTACGTCACATAGACCCTCCATGCAGTTGGCATGAATGAAAATAGTCGGATAGCTGGTCTGAATATTACTGTGGTTGTACAAGGTTTCCTTTTTACCTCTTTTGCTGCAGCTGCACCGCAGGGGGAAAAATAATTTTCAGCGACCGATCTGACATGAGAAGAATTTCCAAAACAACAAAAAATTGGCTCATTCACAGCAGTTCATACTCATAAACAGATTTTATTGTCTTTGAGCATAGGAGATGAAACCTACATGAAAAATGTATGACAGTAACGAACGGGCGAACGTGGTGTGTGTCTTGCAGTGTATGCAGCCTTTACATTCATCTGAAGGCATTCAATTCAGACTAGGGGGGGAGGGGGAAGTGTTTGAAGAAGTGATGAGTCTTTTTTTGATGCATGCAGTGTAATAAAAAAACACATTGATTCCTACTAAACTCCTAATGCCATAGAAAACACTTTGGGACATTTTTAATGTATTCAATGAGGGCTACTTTGAACAAGCAACTGCCAGTTGTGTTTTGCGAAGTAGAATTATAATACAACACAATATCAGGCTCCAAAATAATTTTACAAATCCATCCAATGCTCAAAGACAGAGTAATGAATAATTAATTGACTGATTAATTAATGAATGTTTTGCAAATTTTGTTTATTAACTGCTTTGCTGATTTTGCCATGTAAATATGCACTTAATCACATCGTAAATTGTTTTTATATACCTATTAATCTGTTGTAATTAACCACTGAGCAAGTAATTAATAATGTGGCTGGCACACTCTGCTCTGCAGGCCAGATGAAAGCAATGATCTGCAGAAGTAAAACAGAAGCTGAACGCAAGAAATGAGCAAAAGCTCCCATCACACTGGAAATGTCAACACTCTCAAGGATATGGAGATGAGGACTGACTGACAGGCTCATCTCCGACTGGCAATCAATGTCTCTGTACTCCCAAAACAATGCAGTTGATTTTTTTTCAAGGCCCAACAGAAGATTTTCTCCCTCGTTTCCCTCCTCCCACTGCGAGGCAAAAAACGCAACATGTCATTTGACTGGCTGGGATGGTTGTTGGCTGATGGCTGTGTTCAGTGGCTGTGTAGCAAGCCAAAAGGAAAGAAGGACTCCTTTTGACCTCTTCCATCTGAACAACTTGCCTCTTTGACATAGAAGCCATTTCTGGTGCATTAGTGTCAGCAGCACCACAGCATTCACCCTTATCAACCAGCCCTCCATAGACACTGTTCCTGCCCACCCTGCAGAGCAAAGAGTCACGCAACTTGTTACACACACACGGTGTATTTGTATTTTTTTTTTGTCTGGCAAAAAGTGTGTGCATCGGGGTCTGTGTAACTGTTTCACAACATGAGCACTTTACTCAAGTCAGATTTGTTTTGAAACTGTTTTACTGGGTGAATGCAATAAAATCTCATTCCAAATGTTTGGTTCTAGTTAAACTCCAGGTTCAGGCACAGGTGTTTAGGTCCCGCTCACTCTGAATATAATTTCAAACCCACACACAGACACATTCACGATTTTATGTCCAGTGCCAATGCAGGAAGTAGTGTGTCCTTTATGTGGAAAGGCAAAAAGTAAAGGTATGGAGGGTGGGGTGGTGGACGGACGTGTAGCACGTCTGACTTTTATGTAGAAGACCAGAGTTTGCGTCTTTTCACAGACCTGCAATTAACGTTTGCCTTTTGCCTTTACCCTAACGCCACTTAAGCTAACCATGCCATAGTTTCCATGAGCAGATGTGGCAGAAAGTGAGAATTTTAAAATTGTTGATGCTGGACACACTGGTGGCTCAGTGAGGCTGGACTTAGGCACTTGAGCTAAAAGCTGATGTCAGCATGCTAATGTGCTCACAGTGACGATGCTAACATGCTGATGTTTAGAAGGTATAATTCTTTACCATGTTCACCATCTTAGTTTAGCAATTTGACACCAAATGAAATGAAATAATGCTAATTAGTGCTAGTTTGCAGGTATTTGGTCACAAACCAAAATATTGGACAAATTAAAATTTTGACCTCATGGTAGCACTAGAGGAAGTCAGGGGTACCAAAGTCATTAAAATGTATCCCCTGGGAACCATCAGTGTTTACATAAAATGGTAATCCATAGAAAAGTTGTTGAGATATGACCAGCTGACATTGCCACAGAGCCATGTCGCTAATGTGGCTAAAAGATGTTGCCATTCAATGTATTCTGGGGTTTTGCAGAATTGAACAATATCATGGTTCTTGTCTGGCAATATGATGTGAGGAAACACCAACATATTGCATCGATTATAAGTAAGCTGTAGAATAGACATCAGCATCACCATACTTCCTGCAAATAGTGGCTCATATGTTAGCGCAAACACTTTCATGTTTATCAAGGTATATCAGAACTTGTATAAGAAAGAGTGTCTTGTAATCCACATATTAACACATCAATGAAAGGGGGGATCATCCTGGAAAGTACTTTATCTACCTAAAGGTCTTTACGTAGGCCTACCTAAGGCAGGGCTTATGTAGTTTTGATGAAATCAGAAATGTTGCCTGAAGTAGTGTTTTGCAGTGATTATCTGAGTGCAACCACTAATCTCAACATTGAAACATAAGCTGTGTTTTTCTTTTGTTTTTTACATCAGAATTCAAGAGAATTTATTATTGAGATTAATGAATAGTTAGAGGATTAATAGGTCTGTTTGCTACCTGAACCATGTGAATCTCCTACAGTAGCCATCTCATACTTGTTGTGGTAGTTACTAGTATATATTTCTTTACAACCACTAAGATACCAAATTGAATATACTGTATATCCTGCTGCTCATCGGAGAATAGCTGCCACATTTCTCCACTAAAGACAAAAGTGACAAAAAATACCCACATTCCAAATTAAAAGAACGATTTTCTGGTGTAATGCAGGAAAATCTACCTCTATCCCCCCTCTATCCCCCTGTTGAGGGAGGAAAGCCTTCTGCAAATGAAAGAATCTTCTCTTGAAACCAGGCACCGAGCCAAGCACAATGTCTGTTGGCACTGCCAGCCCTAAGGATTCTAGCTATTTATTTTTCTCCTTTTTATGTTTGGCACACAGGAGACAAAGAAAGGATTCATTCAAGACCGGCAAAGAAGGTCTACTTTTCAAACGTGGCAATTAACCTACGGCAAAAGATTTTTGGTGCGGATTCTGGATTTGTCAAAAAAGAGAAGCTAAACTCCTTAGCTGCTCGTTGGTTTGCTTTGACGGAGGGGGAAAAAAAGCAGAAAACCTAATTATAGAGCAGATGCAAACGGCTTTAGCGACACAGGATTTAAATGAAGTTAAACAACATATTAGTACAAGAGGGAAAGTTTTGCAGAATAGTAACAGTAAATCAAACATGGAAAGCAATTCATTTGAGCTGCGTTAAAAGATTTTTCAAGTGCAGCTCTGAGGTCATGGCGTTCTGTCGCTACACACATTAGCAATCACTTGATTAACATATTGCCGGCAGCAAAGCATCTTTACACAAAGCTATTGCTGCTAACATAATACGAAATAATAAGAAGTACAATCCTGGTGTACTCGTCTACTGTATGGTGTGGGATTGTGCAGTAAATTACAGTCTAGCCAGATGTTCATATTAAAACAACCTTCGGCGCATTTAAGCCAGACTCTCTCCCCTCTGCTTCTTGGGTGCGTTAGCCTTGACTTCTAGTTAATTTACTGTATGACAACCAGCCCGACAGCTTGGTATACATTACTGTAATAAACAATCCATGCACGTTGTGGAAGTGAAAAGTAAACTAAGGACACCTTTACCTGCCCTGATTAATGATGCCGTTTCTGTTTAGCATCGAGCATCTGGTGCCGCCTGCTCTCACAGACTGTGCACCCGTGGGAGTCGGGACCCACAGCGCGAGACAGGTGACAGCAGGTCAAAGGGCACATGTACATAGCAGGGGCGTCATGCATGGTAAGCCCCCCCCCCTGTGCTCCTATTTCCCATTGAACAACTCTGTCATTAACCTTCAGTCACGGCTATCTGATGGCAAAGCCCAGTGGAGCAGCAACTCATTTGCTTAATAACGACCCTATCTGAGAATGAGGGATGGAAATAGGAAGTCAATCAGCAAAGAACAGAGAGAGTGAGCGTATCCTTGCCTCATTAACACACGGGATGGTTCGGTGAGAGAGAGCCTGGCAGCACCTGCTCATTTATCGCATTTAGGAGTACAATTTTAGATAAGGCTTGTTTGAAACTGCTCTACATGTGACGTGAAAATGCTAGTAGCCCAAACTTTTAGACGCTGATTTGGGCTACTTTTACTTTAAGTGTCAGAAGGGCTAGGCACTTCAAACTATTTCTTTTCCCTTTTATTTCATTATTTGATGCCAGCATTCAGGAGTTGGACTGTCACCTCACTAATAAGCCAGATTTGCAAGTAGCAAGTGCTTTCTGGCTGCAGCAGCAAAAGCGTATAGCTGAGGTTTGTCACAGGCAGGGGAAGACATTAGTCATCAGCCCAATCTGCCTCTGATGCCTGATGAATTGGCAGGCCACAGTGGTGATGGCAGGCAGGCAGCCACAGTACAGCAATTATCAATCACACACGCTGTTGGACCGCGCTCATATTTCATGCCACCATTGTCAAACGGGATGGATGTCGCGCCGTTGGATTGATATGCTGTAAAAACCAGCGTTTATTGTCTTACTCTCCTTCAAAAGTAAATCTCTGCGGTTGCTCTCCTTGCATTTAAAAGACCCCCTTCTTCTTCTTTTTTTTTTTTTAACAAATGTCATGTGAAACATTGACAGTGATCCATTAAGTATGACAGCATCAGTTATATTGACCACATCTCACCCAAACAATTTATCAGCCAGCCACTACACTAGACCCACATTTAAAAGTCTCCCCGATGCACTCTATCTGACTCCAGAGAGGCACTCAATGTCACTTGTCTTGCTGGACCAACTGTTAAGTCTGACAGTCAGTAGATAACTGTATTATAGTACTCTACAAGCAGCAAGAAGGGAGAATACTTGGGTAAATTGCCACCTTCAAACAGTGTAATTTGAGCCTCATTTCAATTAGAAGAGTTACATTCAGGCATGTATGAGAAGTTAATGGTGTCTGTGAATCTATTTGTTCATTAAACATACATAATGAAGCCAGAATGAGCAGTCAGAGGCGACATGGCAAATGGCTCAAAGTGTAACTGACATCAAACAAGAGAGACGGAAAGAGAGAGAGGGCAGGTTCAGGAGCAGGAGAGGGCTTTAATTACACTTGATGGAGAGAGATGGCACCGAAAGAACAATTTGAGGTATATTATGAAGCTATAAATAGCTTTGACAACATGTTAGAGTGTCTTTGTAGAGCTACATAAGAGACAGCAGCTTTAACAACCCCTTCCACTATAATAATGCTTACACTATGGATATCTCTTCCCGTCCTTATGCGACATTGAATGAACTAAATATAGACGGTGCAAGCAACCTGATTATTGCTGGAGAGCGCAAGAAAACTTAAGTGATAGATGTGGGCATCAGGAAAAGGTGTCAGAAGCCCTCATAAAAAAAGTAATAGGATGGCCGTGAACTGGGAATAACTGACAAATAGTCCTTATCATTTGTCTGCTAGTTTCTCCTTGTTACGCTGGCCTGGGAATAAAAAAAAAGAAAGGTATTCAAAGGTTATACAAAAAAAACTGTACACAGGCAAAAATAAATGAGTCCACTTTGTGGTTTACTCGAGAAAGATACACCTTAGGCAGGTTGGGAAAATAAGATGAGAAAATAATGCAGGAGTGCTATTTGATGATAATAATCTGCATTATTCAGTTATAATTCAGAATGAAATCAAACACACTGCAGGGGGAATAACTGAACCACAGCAAAGATTGCTCAACAGCACAGAAACTAAATTAATTGCATATATGCATTAGATATTGTATATTCGAGCCTACATTATGAGCTTATCAGAAACTCAAAATTGTGACTGTGCAGGTTTGGGGCTTTGCCGTGAGCTCACAGAAATGTCATGACCAGCTCTGTACCACCTCCCTTACATTAATTACCTTTTGTCCGCCAAAGGGCGATTATGAACATCATGGTATCCTTTCATTCCGTCAAATATGGTTAAATGCCGAACAATTGCTTGGTGATTTTTGTTCCACTCCTAATTTGATGTGCTTTATTTCTAACTCAATACAGATGATTATCTTGAGTTATAATTGTTTTGATATGTACTGCTATGTGAGGATCAAACACTGTATAGGACTGCAGTGTCCTCAGAGGTGTTACATTCTTATGACCTTTTAATAATTAGCGGATTGAATGCATTATACAAAACTGCTGAAGATTTCAATAGATTCTGGGCATTTAACATTTCTCACCCGTGCAGGGGAAACTTCACACTGTCTTTAATTCACTTTAATATTTCAATATCTCATTTGAGCCACTGCCTGCTGGATCATGCCTTACACTCCCAGTGACATTTCAGATCTGCTCCATGCACAATGGGATGAAAGAACCAGTGCTCTAATGGTTATGCCATCAAAGAAGGAGAGCCAGCCAGCTAAAGACTACAGGTCTTGTCCACATGAGTAAAATCTTCCTAACGCTCACTTTTCATTTAATCCTCTTATTTGGATTTCATAGCAAATGTAATGTTAACTCATTAAAGTTATAATCCATAGGATTTTTATGACATCAAACCCCATTTTTGACTCTATTTATGGTCAGCATTTTTTTCTGCAACAGCTATTTGATGTATTTACATTCAGTAATTATTTCTTTATATAATTTTTTTTAGTTTTTATTGGTAGTAGTGGGGTCGGCCATCCCAGCACTGGATTCAAACAGCCTACCTGAGCACGAGGGATTCACAGGAAAAATGGGCATGCATGTAATCCAGCATCATTGTATCTCATCATTGATAGCAACCTCGTCATTCACCGTAAGAGCTGTAAGTCACTGCTAATACAAATGGATAATTTCCTACTGCTGTAAGTATTTAACTGGCCAGCTGCTTTTATTGTGGAGCAGCCACAGGAAAGCGGCATGAAATCAGATTGTGATAGCAATTATTACTCACTGATTTCTTTAATTAAAACAATGTCAGAGAGTTCCTCACAATCCTCACTTGCTGTTGCTACAGTAACCACGGGTGTCGCCAAGTCAAGGAGTACAACTTATAGGTCATTGTATTGTCTATGTAACTTATTTATGCAATGTTGTTGACATATCAGTAATAGGAAGATACAGTATTTCACCATTAAGAGTGAATAAGAATGATTAAAAAAGACTTGCAAAACAATACATGAAATGATAATGTCAGTAATTATGTATGAACTTTTTCCTAAATGATTGCTATATTTGTTGGAGATGACTTGATTTCTGTGTCGCTGAAGTACACTGGCAAAACTCTTTTTCTCTTCAAATTCCTGTATGATTTGTAGCAATGAAATACGACACACAAACATAAAACTTCTAATGTGTGTGTGTAAGAACACTGTCTGTCTCACTCAAGTGACTGTGGTAAACAGACTTTGACCTGTGGTTGAACCAGAAATCTGCATATTTCTGTTGTCAGACAGTACTAGGAGCTAGCTTGCCAACAAAAGATAAACACGATTATGTTAAGGAAACATTGTTGCACAGTCTACCCTTATCTCAAGACTGAAAAACAGTGTCACACACTGTATTTGTGTTTACCAAAATCTAACGACAAAAAGGCATTTGCAGAAATTTCCCTTGATACTGGAGGCAAGTCTACTTGTGCAAAGTATTGCAGTGGTGTGACCTCAGCCAGTCCCCCATAAAACTACCTTAGAAAATATGGTAAATACATAAACACAATATGAATCATCTAGTAGGTCAAGTCCTTTAACCCCACAGAATGTTTGGGACCAGATGGAAAGCTTATCCATTGTTTTAATATTCTGCCATGGAGATGATCTCAAAATGAGGATTAATCACATTTGACATCTAGTTTTTGGATTACCTTGGTGGTATTGTACGGCGGATTAGGACGTTTTTGTTTCCCTCCCTGCATGCATCCCATCCTATCAGCGGCGCAGCCTCAACGCTGACAGTTTGAAATGGCACTGGACCATCTTTCACATTACGGTTAAATCAGCCATTTGATTGCAATTGACATAATTGGAAATGCTTCTAATAATGTCTTTCCAAAATAGCAATTAAGAGCAGTGAAGCCGTAGGCAAGCGGAGAAGACCAAACTGAGAAGGGAGGCAGAGAGAAAATGATGAGAAGTAGGAGAGAAAAAGAAAAGAGAGAGCTTTTTGCGGGGCCAGCCAAGCAGCAATTGCTCTGCACAGTTGAGCAGTGGAGATAAGCCACAAAGCAGATGCTTGCATATCAAGTGCTTGCCTTAGTTGCCACATTTCCAATAGCTGACTCACAGCTCTGATTCGCCCGAGGACAGGGGTGTATGTTTGTGAATGTACTGTATTTCTTTCCCTCCCTGTCAGTGTGTTGGGGTCTGGATGTTTGTGGGATTAGGAGGTGTTCAAGACAAAGGGAAAACGTCTTTGAGAGGGTCATGGTCTGGTTATTACCTTTGCTCAGCCTCTGAGACAGGAACAGAGCAGGAGGCATCGATCATGTGTGGCTCCGTGACGGCAGGAGCCATTCGAGATGCTCGGGGAGACAGATCAGTGGTCCACTGCTAACTTTAATGATTAAGAGCTGATTGAAAACTGAAATATAGCGGCTCCTTGTGCTGACATCTGTGAAAGGCTGCCAGTACCAAGGCTAAACAGATAAGAAGATAGAGACACGTATGATGCATTCTAACTGGGCTGAGCACACGTGGACCTAGTGGTAAATCTCTGCATACATCAGTAAGCAATCATATTTCTTTAGGTAGCATGCAGATGCGTAAATGCAACTCCGTCAGATCAAATCATTTTTCTGTGTGTTTTCCATCCTTGGGTGCACAGACAGTTCTGCAGTATCATTCTCAATAATGTTTTTTTTTTGTTTTTCCATCTGCAGCATTGATGCTTCCAATCATGTTTTCATCCTTGTTCAATTTCGACTGTTGTCAACAAATCCTGGCGAGGCCGGTTTCTCTGACAACTTCCCTTTAATCTGTAGCCACTTGTCAGGTAAGACATGCGCTGGAGAAAATTAAGAACATGAGGATTTTTTCCTGGATTTTATGTGTGCTATGCAAATTGTCTTTTAAACATCTCTCTGATGTAAATTAATAGCTATATAAAAAACAATGTTTTCATACACTAGGCAATTAATTACCAAATACATGCCTTGTGCACCACAGCGTGAACGAATATAAAGATATAAACTGCATATGTGTGAAAGGTAAAGTGACTGCACAAAGAAAGCTGAGATCAAGATATCATCCACGCCTTAAAGAAATGTACCTGAATTGATGATTGCCTAAAATGCTCTTAACTGTGCTGTGCGGATATGCTAATGAAGGAGTGTGCTAGAGCGTCTGTGAGAATTAAAGAAATGAAGAAGAGATGGAGGGCTGAAGCTATAGCTTTAATAAGCAAACATCAGGGCAGCACGGCCAATTAACAGGCACTCTGCAGCAGAAAATGCCAGAGCACATGAGATAACAGATTAGCATTAGCACACAGCATTATTACTGAGTGGGGCCTGTGAGAGTTGAACAGAGTGCCAGTGATTTTTCTATTGCTGATTAGGCAAACGTAAACACCAAGATGAATGTTGTGTGAAAACTGGTTATTGATTTTGCCCATCAAGAGATGCACTCTCAGAGGGACTATTGAACCACTTCTAGGCATCGGAGATGCAGAAGGATTTGTCTTTAAAGGTCAATGAAGATGATGCATGCTTAGTCGAGTCTACATTTAGACATTTAGAAGAGTTACTCCAAACTTTGCAGGGGCTGGGAGGAAGTCTGGACACTATAGAGAAGTGTGGAGAGATAATGAGGCAGGCAGCGGATTGTAACAGCGGCCATATGTTACTTCACTTGTTTACTTACAGGAACGTTGACTGAGCATCCAGCAGCATCCTGCTTCATCACAGCCACTGGTCATGCATTTCTGATATACTGGAAATTAAGTCTTAACATTGTTAGTGATGGGATACAAAAGACAAAATAGTATCTTTAAATTAAAATATATAAACATTGTTTAGTTACATATATAAAAATATATAGATATTAAGTGTTTATATATCATATTTATTAATTATGTATTTATCTATTTATAAATGCTTTATCTTCACTCACCATGAACAAACACCACCTGCTGAGGAAGGCCATGAGGTATGGCGGAAAGCTTTGGAAGAATTCGAGTAATTTCTGAAACATATCTTTATGCGTTTTGAACACATCATTTGAATACAGTTTTACACCCGACTGTGAAGAGTTAACACGTGTTTTATAACACACTGAGGGGTTTGTTCATATGTGTGATTATATATCATTGAATGTGATTGCAGCTGTTATACTGTGTTAACAATCATTAACTGTCAATACGCCAGTCACAGGTGCTTCATAGGAGACATTATATCTATCTACCATCTATCGTTCAGGGGGATACACCTCAGGGCTGAGACTGAAAAAGAGGTCACCTCAAGGGAAGATCTAGCTTGCATAAGTGAGATAGAGCACAGAGAGGAGAGACGGTCCGTCTCCTGAATAATGCATGCTGTTACCGGTCCACAGCGCTGTACACGTCGTTTGCCCAATAAAGCTTGGCCTTTCACCAAATCCGTATGGCAGTTAAGTGAGGTAATTACATTACAGATGTGACCTTAACAAAACAAATGCCAGATGTAATCACTGAGCCTGCACTTTACTGCTTCTGGTTTTGATGTCACCGTCAATTACCCATCGCTTTCCACCAGAACTGTAGGAATACGTTCATCATCCTTGGATCTTTATTTTCACAGACTGGAGATGTTGTTTGAGAAGTTGTGAAATATTTTATAAACTGTCTTTATTCTAATCTCTGACACCATGAAGTATTTTCACCTGGAGTCCACCTGAAGAGCAAGATGCTGGTGATTTATCATGACAGTAGGTCTGACATAGAAAACGGTGATACAGAGGTATCTTATCTTTCAAAGGGAAGAGATCAGACCCAGAGCCAAACACAGGTGAAAACCTCTCCCGCGATTTAAAAAACAAAACTGTTTTAAAATGTCTGGGTTTAGAGAATGGCTTTTCAGCACAGTTTTCAAGTGACAATGTTAATTCATGATTATGCAGTATCTAAATAGATCATAGAGACTTACAGATTAATACCACTCTTGTGTCTGTACAGTAGATGAAGACTGGAAACAGCGGGAAACAGCTAGTCTGGCTCTGGATTTTGTTAGACAGAGCCAGGCTAGCTGTTTCCCCGTTCCCAGTCTTTACGCTAAGATTAGCCGCCTGGCTGTAGCTTAGCTTCAATATGTAGCTTCATATTTACTGTAGAGACATGTTGTAACAATCTTCTTATCTAACTTGTGGCAAGAAAACGGATTAGCGTATTTCCCAAATGTTGAATTATTCCTTTGAATAGTGACAGTTATGCTGAAACAGACAAAAAATCTACCATAAAGAACGCAAAAAAAAAGCAGAAATGTTTTCTGTCTTATTTCCTTTATAGTCTCATGATGAGAAGGGGACGATGACTAGTCTTGTCTAGTATATAAGGACTTACTTGCATGAATTCTTTACATGAATTCTTTTATAATGGCAAAGTATAAATGTCATTCATGAAAGTACAGAAATATAATATATATGTCACTGAAATGTTTCAGTCTGGGGGTGGATTTGAAAAAACAAACAAACATGCTACACTAAAATGACACACATTAATGTAAAGACGCTAAACTTTCCTACTGCCTGTGTCCTTTCCCAATCGAATGCTGAATAACAGTTTAAAAGACATATCGAGCAGCGCAAAGTGTAGATCACTTTGACGTTATCTCTCACTTTGATTTATTTTCACATCCACGAGCAGACAATTTGTAAACAAGTGAAGGCTGCACGGGTTTAGCCTTTTGATCTGACAGATCATTAAACGTATGACTTTGAGAAGAATTTGTGTACAGTCAGCTTACGGACAGATTAATAGATGATAACAGCACTGGGCAGAGACTTATCTAAAGATAGAACATGAACAAAACAAGACATATTACGAAAATAGCAGTGCACATCAGACATTGCGGTGTATCTATTGCAGGAATTTTTATATTTCAGAGATTTATGCCTGTGGTATTCTGCAGTCTGCTCAATCATGGAGAACGGTAAAGATTTCACTGATCTTTAAGGGAGAGGATTAAGTAAAAACCCTAAAACTGTTTACTTTTTAGGTTCAAGTTCAGGTTTTATCACTTATGTGGAAATTCTATTTACATAAAGTCATAGAGCACAGCATTACACAGGCACACATAAAACAAACACTGCCGGCAAAAAGAAGCATTAAAATGGTGTTTCATGATTCAGCATAACATGTATAGTAAACTTTATTTCCATACAGTGAATCAAATCCAGTTCACAATGAACAATGTAGCAAGAAAGCAATTTTATGGCTCTAGCCTTATCTCCATTTGTTTAATAGAGATATGATTAGTGGCAACGTATTTAATCATCCTAATTGTAAAGATGTTACTGCAACTGTGAAATCAAATGTAAAAGTACACCATGTACACACAGTTTCACAGTTGCCAACATCACATTGGGGTATTTCCATGTGCGCAGGCTTGTTATCTTTCCATTGGACAAGTTTATTTGGCAACGGAATGGAACATGATATGCTAATGAGCTGCAACAGACCGCTGCCAGCTAAATTAATTTGGAAGTTGCTCCCGACCGATTTGAAATGATTAATCATCAGATTAATGACCGACACAATAATCAAGTGGAACTGAGTGCAAGTGTGCACCTTGATCAGAGTTCAGCAAACCTGTCTGTCTGAGTAATGGCTCTACTTTTCTTCTTCTTCTTTGTCTTTTTCACCTAAAAAACTGTATCCTCAGAGTTGTAAAGAAACTAAAACAATGATGTGTTAGTTGGACCTTGGTTGACAATCTGGACCCCTACGTTATCTCTAAATATCCATTTTTTTCTTTTAATCTCTCTGGTGATTACCAAAAGAACAATTGAAATCTTTCCAAATGATGGGGTATTACTGCATTTTAGACTCAAATTACACGCAGTAACAGAGGTGTGATGCTGTGTTGTTTGATTCAGGAACATTTTGTGGCTCTTAGTCAGACTGTGTGTGACTGACAGCAGCAGGGAATCAGAGAGGATTAACTCAGTCTTTAATGTTTCCACCCTGCATGCAAAACAGTTGAGCTTGTCAGTTAAGATTGCATCCACGAAAATGCTACAAGGGAGGTCATGAGAGGGAGATCAGTGGATTTTAAGCACAGGGAAGGGTGCATGTGAAGCCTCTTTACATGCATTGTCATGGTAATGCTGTTATGTATTAAAAGAGTGTACAGAGACAACATGTATTCTTTGTTTTAGTGAGTGCTGAATAAAACCTGTTTAGATAAAGGGAAGAAATGCCAGCAACTCATCCGAAATTGTTTAGTCACTGACAAATAAAGTCTCACTTAAAATAAAGAAGATGTATCTGAACAAAATGGTGAACTCCTATTTATGTTTGTGCAGATTATTTTTAGCACAGAAGCACCTCCGCAGCTGGAGATTCAGCTCCACTGAGTCAAGAAAAGGCTTAGCTATTTGCTGCTGCTTAGCCTATTTTAGTGTGAGTGAAAAGGGTGCAATATGAATGAACCAGAGTATGTTGGCATTGTATAATGTTATATTGTGGAAGCTTTGATCTAACATCTTGGCAACACTTTGCAATAAGGGTAGAAAACACACGCTTAATTAATGTCTAACTCATGCATGCCTCATTATCTATGCAGGGTGTGTCATGAATTGCTGTTGCTGAGGAAATAATCAAGTCACTACAAGTTTATGCGATTAGTAAATCCTTAATAGATCATCAATTAATGGATACCAACATGCATGGTTTATATGCCATCAAATTATCTGGAATATCAGTTACATAGAAAAGGGCATTTCAGACCAATGCATTTGTTCAGCCTCTCTGAAAGCACAACAGCACATAGTACGCACTCATACTCACTTTATTTTGTGAATGTACACGAGATAACCATTTGCACTATATAGGTACTATATAACTGGATTCCAGATAATTTGATGGCTTATAAATGAACATTTAAAGTAGCTGTGAGTTAACATTCATTAACTGATGATTCTTTAAGCATTAACAAGTCATAGTGACTTGAACATGTGTTTAGTGGTGAGCAACAGGAGGTAATTCATTCATTAAATCATCATAAGTCATACATTAGATATGTATTACTTCAACATGTGTTTTGTAAGCCTAACGTGTCACCAACATTTTGGACCACCTTCAGTGTGACCTCTTACCTTCACAATAGTAGCACTAAAGCCCATAGAAGCACCATCCATAGAGGTCATATAAATGCATAACAAATCTTATTTGATGTATTTTGGTAATTACTATATCTTTGAGAAAACTGTCTACATCAAAATCAAATTAAACAGAAGATAAACACAAATCTGTCTTATTATGAATTATATCTCATCAAGCATCAACTGTTTTGGACACTGTACTATGCATATCATAAATTAAAACAGAAAAAGATCTATATTAAAATTTGCAGTCTTCTCTCTACTTGCTTATCAATGTTGCACGCACACTCTGTATTACCATGTCCATACCAGCGAGGTAACATTATTGAATAATCAGATGATCGATATCAATCACATTTTATCATGGCAGAAGCAGCAGAGCAGAAAGGACAGGGGGTTACCTTCGCTTTCCTTTTTGAAGAAGAAAACACATCTAATCCTGTTTATGTTTCAAACAGTTCAATTTCACTGTCAGCCATCTGAAATTCAAAGAAGGCCCCAGAGGTGCTGGGAAAATATTTAGGCCTGCAGTAGGCAGCCGTAGAGCTTAAAGGTAATCAGCCAGTCAAGCAGCAGCACACCTCTTTTGATACAAATAAACTTGAGCAGATTTCATGCGGCCATAGCCAATTGTATGTTCAGTTCGCCAGAAGTCCTGGTGTCAGGACTTTGCTGGAACTCCTGTCGAATTTAAAGTCTCTCCTCGCCTTTTGAATATCTTGACTGTCTTGCACATCTGCAGACTGCATCCTCCCGAGGAGGCTGACAGACTCTGTTGTGATTTGCTGACAGTGATTCTCACACTTTTACCAACCTGCTGCTGTCAGAGAGGTGTTGGCAAAACATTGAATCTTTTATCATCTCACAAAAAACAAACAGATACTAGAGTAAAAAGACATGCTGTCATACAGTGTGTTCACTACCCATACTTGCAGTAATGCAGCAGCATCTTATTATAAGCCAGTTGTAGTCCTCAGGTTTAATGTGCTTTAATCTATGTAGAAATACCACATAAAAGTGCTCATGACTCACTTATTTTGTGTCACTTGACAGCCACTTTGTTATTTTAAGTTGGAGTGTTTTGCTTGATGGAATAACACTCTTTGATTATTTAATTGCCTACTATTTCCCATCAACACTTATTAGCCTTTTCTAAAATCAGTGTAATACAGACACTTGTTTTGTTGCATTGACTGAGGAGCTGAAGAAGTGGACTTTCCTTGACTTTGTTTATTTTAGCAATATGTCATATTTGAGGGAATTATAATCAATGTATGAAGCATTGTTTGAAGTGATTCAGTAAAGCGTGGCATTTAATCATACTGTGAGATGTTTGATCCCAGCTCTGCGCAGTATTTACCCAGATGAGTAACTCATCCCTGCAGACTACAGTTCTTGATTTTCTTCTTCATTCTCAGTTTGCAATGCAAGGTGACAGCGAAGTCCCATTTATGCCAAGTCGTTACCAACATGGGCAGATTAACCCACTGGGGGGTAAAAATAAGATTGGCCACCTATGGGTCCCCACCCCACTTCCTTATCATGTCATCTTCAAGTAAGAAAATAAATAAACATACATTTATTTAGTAGGCTAATAAGCATCATTTAAAGTAGATATTTAATTTAGTGGTACATATTCTCAAACAAACTTTCAATTAGTTAAACCTGCAATAACAGATTTTTTAACCACCTGGGGGCAGCGGATACAAGCTGTAAACACTGACATACTGCAACCTTTAAGTTGATATGCTGAACGTGTTAGCATGCAGTTGCCTGAAAACAGGCCTGATAATATGCTGTAGGTGCGTCACTGCTGGCGACTCCTTTCACACCAAACATTTCATGCTTCGTTACTATAAAAATATTGATTATAGCTGAAGATAAGACAAATAATAGATCAATATTTAGTAAATGAGATCGTGATCTTACAGTATCTCAGTAAAAAAAAGCCAAAATAATTCAGCTGTCTTCTGTTCCCTGGTGGGGTTTAATGGAATTGTAATTCTATGAATACTTTACTGCTTTTTATTTACCCATGGAGGGAAATTTTCACTTCCAATTCCTCGAGGGAGATTAAGGACAGGTTCAACTATAGGACAGGCTCCCTAAGACTGGAGGGATACTTCAGCAGCTGAAGGATGCTCCACACATTGCCAAAAAGCAACTGCTAGCAAACCTCATCTTTAATTGATAGAGCACATTTTCCCTCCAAAAAACCGAGAGGGTTCTGCTTTCCTCATTTTTGGTCTCACTGACATGCCAGCACTCAGAGTGAAAACACTGCACACATATTTAGTTCAGTTCGGTTTGTGTCTTTCATCGTCCAACGAAGCTCCGAGGTGGAGACTGATGCTGTTAATAAAGTGAGTAACTTGCTGGGTGCAAGGCACCGATGAGGATTGTATTCTATTGTATTATTGTTTTTGGATTAATGTGTTTTTGTGTCATTCTTGCCATGTCAGATCTGCTGTCCTGACCCCTCACCTGCACACCCCCCCACCACCCCCACCCCAAAGAGACCACAATGGAAATAAGCCTCAGGGTTTCATTGTGTTATCCTGACTTTTCCTTTCACTTACTGCCCTGTTAAAGCTGGTATTTTTTTGTTTTAAAAGAAATTGTCCACTAAAATTCTGACTTCCAACCTTCCAAACTATTCCGAGCAGCAGTCATCTAGTCTAGCATCTACATGCTCTACATGCAGTTAAAGTGGAATTTCGCCTATTCTCAGGGCTTTTTTCTTTTGTCCTTGTGTCATTTTCAATTGGCCCTCTCAGAGTTATTATGAAATGCATTCATCATTAGAGTCAAAACAAATGCACTGGTGTTCTTTATGACTAAAGGTTAAAGCACTTTATCATATAATCCTGCTCTGCGGGCCCTCGCAGGATGGAGGGAGAGTAATAGCCTCCCCTTCAGCATAGCTCACTCATAATACTCCCCAAACAATAGAAAAATAAACTTACACTAAATCTTGTTAATAATTTAACTTTGGGGGAAAGCTGAGGCTCAATGTGTTCTACTTTTCAAAGTGAAATACTTTTATGGATTCAATTAACAACAACAGGTTAAAATAATGTACCTTTGTAGTAGCAGCCGATAACATAAAGAACATTTTAAAGTGTCATGTAAAATGACAAAGTGTGCTTTTGCAATATCGGCTGTTTGTCAAGTCTGTGTCATCGTTTACCTTGTGCATTTACTGAGAGCTGAGAAGCCGAAGAGAACAAATGATGAAGCGTCACTGAGGAAAGTGATGATTTAAGCCCAAAATATATTGACTACACAAGGTCTCACTTTTACAAGCTACATTCTTTTGCTATAAATGTAATGCATTGCCAAACCCAAGAGGTCAACAAAAGATACTGTACTGTGTGTGTGTTATGGCCAGCAACAGAGTACAAGAATATAACTCTTGTGTTAATTCCCTAAGATCTCCTGAGCTGGCTGTAATTTAGAGACAAAACAGGTTGGAAAGTTGCCCATTTAGTCGTTCTGTGTTGAAAACACATACTGTATGTTATATAGCCTACTGCAAACATCCTCTCTGACAGGTCATTTGCTCTTATGTCCCACGCTAAAGCTTTATTGTGTGTAAATCAGAAAAATGTTAGTGAGAGAAAATTAAATTCACCAAAATATTTAATTTGTGGAGTGAATATTAGATGTAAGTTATCTTCCACAACATGAACTTTGCAGGTCTTTTCACTGACACTGTGCCATCAGTTTAGTTAAGCTGCTTTGCATGTTTCAGCCACCTGCATGCAATACTGTGCACTGTTGCACTATTGGGATGTGATTAATTTTTCTGGATGTCGGAGCTTTCCATTTGTCCTCATCAACAATGCCACCATCAGATGAGTCCTTAGTTGGCACTCTCAGTTCTCAATCATTATGTAACACCTGGCTTTTGTATTCAGAAAACCCTCAGCTGCAATTCAATTGTTCGGCTCCTTCATCTCAGTCACCATTTTCCTGTGCCATGGGATCAAACTTGTGTAGCCACAAGTTTTAAAAGACTTCCTGAGATGTTTGCCTTTTCACATCCTAATTCATGAAACTTCAAAGACTCTCATGTGACTGCAATACAACAACTAAGGCGAAGGAAAAAAACAGATAATTTGTCACGATAAAATAAAATATTTGATAAACATTCTTCAAATGCAAAATAGGAAGAGAATAAAGCCAATGAACAAAACCTCATTGGAATTGCTCAACAAACAGTATATTCTCTGAGACGCATGTTGTCTTCTGTCTCACTGTGTTTGTGTAACCCTCCTTCTTTGTAATCCCTAACCTCCTTCCCTGCATGTCTCAGGTTTTCCGGTCCAAGGTCAGTGTATTACACCAAGCCTGTCAGCTTCCTAAATTCCAATTATGGTTTCAACCTCTGCTCTAAGCGTGTTGTGAGGAGTCCTTGACGGGTCCAACACAATCAACCCTGGAGTCATTATCGTAAATCAAACACATTGCAGCATTAGTGATAGTGTCAGTGCTCGAGGTGAAACCTTCATTTTACGAATGGTCGCCTTGACAAGGGTCACATTATTGTGAATATTAATTTAGGCATATCTACTAAATGAATAGGTGTTCGCAAATGGGTAGTGATAGAATAATGGGAACACAATATGGGAGACATAACCGTGTTATGTCTTCTTAAAATTAAATTTTGCGTGCAAATGATACACGACATAAATGAATGATCCAATTTCACAGCGATGTGTGCACTAAAAAAACAGCTATGAAGGCCTTTGCCTATCAGAGGGCTTTCCTTTTATATAGTATATTATTGTTGGTAGCCTGTTGTAAAATGGGGTTGTAAGGGGGGCTGCTCGGAGGGCTTAGCCAGCTCTGAATGGAAATCCTGGATGTTTTCCTTCCTATTACAACTATTACTATTACTTCTTTCCTCTCCTTTCAGTGTTGTGAGTGGTAGTGTCCTACAGGCCTTGAGCCGCTGTGCAAGTGAATAGCAGAAGAAATTGCAGAACTGGTTTTGTTGATGTGTGTTGATGGTTCTGAAACTAGAGTAAAGGACTAATATCGCCTGAAATTGATACCACTGGTATTTTAGTCTAAATGACACCATGCTTTCAGCAAGGTTAAGTATATACAGGGTGGAGCAAGCCATGTGATCAGTGGTTGGGATGCCAAGAGCCTCTGGGAGTGTGTGTGTGACGGGGGAACCTGGCCTGACGGGGACAGAGCCGGTGGCCAGACACTGTTTAAAGCAGCCTGAAACACAAGCAGCTCAGGTCCTTAAGTAGGGATACTTATTACACCTGAATATGCAAGGCATTCAATTAGAACGAGAAAGAAAGGGAAACATCCTGTAACACTGGTAGTATTTTTTCCATTCATGTTTTCATAACATCTAACTCATGTCAACAAGAGACTATAAGAAAGAGTACGTTAAGGTATATTGTATAAGTCATCAAGGTTAGCCTTGCTTAACGTCCTTTTCAACAACATTAAATGTCTCAAATTGTTGATGCATTTGTGGATATTTTTAGAAGGTGTAGCTCAGATTGTTTGTCATCCTGATGCATTGTGTCTTGATACTGCATACTTCACTTTTTCAAGGACAGATTAGGTCGAAGAAGCACAAACTGTACTATATGAACTTGGTGTATATAAGTCATTCACACCCTAACATACAACACACACACACACACACACTCATGTTGCCTGTGCAGATTATATTCTTGTTCTCTTACTTGTTTCTGTTTGTCAAAATGAGAACGAAACTGCTTCGGTTATTGGAGGTATTTCTGGAAATCAATCAGCAAACAATCCCTTTAAAAGTAACACAATTTGGAATATTGGTGAATACATGACAAAGTACAGTTGAATAAACACGTCTTGGCAACACTAAGTAGACTTAGATTACCTTCCATCTTTCAGCCCTTGAACAGTGTGCTACATGTAAGCCGTCAGACCAGGTTTGCAGGTCATTATGTCGTGTGTCTGAATCCACTCGGCAAATGTAGGCAAGAGATGTTTATACATTTGGGTTGACCTATAGGCACAGACACATTTTCACTTTCTCACGCACTCCCTATACATCCTGCATGTTCTCTCAAGGTCACGCTTTGCTCCTGAGTTTAATTCAGTTTATCGCCAACAGTTTGAAATATTAAAGAGCCATCAGGTGTATTTGGTTTGTTGCTGTGTCTGGTGTGCTCCGGAGAAACCGCCAGGAAGGAAAACAAGCAGTTTTTGCCAACTGGGCCTCAGGATGGATGATTTAGTAGACTCTCCGCTCGCAGTCATAATCTCCAATACCAAATCTCATAAAAAATGCTGTTGGTTTCAGGGAGGGAGGCATCCTGACACTCGTCTCTAGGGCTTCATAAAAAGCTGCAAACACTCCCAGTGTCACGCTTCCAATAACTGCACAGGAAGTCCTTAGGGCAACAGGTTGGAGGAGTACAAATGTGTGTGATTTGTAGTGTGTTGAGCATGTTGTGGAGTGTTTAGAAAATCTTATGCAAGCAAGCTGGACAGGTATGTATACTGTGATTATCCGAGGCTTTGGGAAGTGCCCTCGGCAGCGACAGTACTCCATTGATTTCTGTAATCACTTTGAGGTAATTATGCAGGAATACGCTGAATGAGCTCCTCGGGGGACAACGCAGAATGCTTTCTGTAGTGCGACTGTGATCACAGCTCCCCAGTGACACCCGCCATGCTCTGCAGCAACCCTTTGCCACAGAAAAGCTCCGACTCGACACATTAAATATGGGCATTGAGGGATGGATCTTAATGCAACAGAGCAGCATCAAATACAGAAGGGCCCTGCATACATTACTGCATGCTTTAAAGTTTACTTTGTGCTTGTCTTGCTAACCCTCTTCTTTTAAGCCAGGGGAATGCCTGGGGTTTTGGGGTGGGGTATGTCAGGCTCCAATTACACTGACAAGTTTTATTTCAATGATCCCGGAACGCAGAAGTTAAATAAGGAGGGAAAGCAGCATGCAAAGTGTTGTCATGCTTTGGTGGAGGAGGTGAAGCTAATGAATATAGTTGGCATCCATCTAAGAAAGAGAAAGGGACAAAAATACAACAAGCCAATTTGTATAGACTGATTCACTACTTTATTATAAGAGGTTAATAGATGGTTGATAAGCCCCGCCCCCGCACAGGTTGGGCACGGCGGGCTTGTCAAGCTTTGGATATCTCCACATGTTGGAGCGATGTGCATGGGGCTTTAGTAAGAGCAAGTATCTCCTCTAATGTAAGCTGCAATCATTAGCATGTTCGGCTAACTAGCTATGTATATGCAGAAGAAATAAAAAGTAGCATAAATAAAGAAACCATTGAAAGATACAAATAGGACATTATAAATTATATAATGGCAACTAAGGGGGGGCAGGGCTGAGCGGACGATCAATTCAGTCACAGAGGAGCATGCGCATGGTTCTGTATAATTCTAATAATGAAAATAAAAATGATGATGTAATAATAATGATAATGATAGATGTGTGCTGACAGGGCTTGACAGAGCATTTCAGGCGTATGTGACAAGCGGTTTCCGCTCAGTAAGCAGAGGTGATTTTGAGATGAGGACTGAGGCTGTTCCACCCAAGCTGTCACAGGAAGCTGGCAGCATCCGTTCCACTGACATATCTGAAATTGGCTTTGGTCTACCTGTGTGTGTACACCGGGATCCACGTCGACCTTTTGCTGCACTGATCAGCTACTAGAGAGGGCAAAGTAGTAAAAGACAGAAAGGGAGATTGTTGTAGCAGCAGACAACATGCTTTGTCATGGTGGTTCACAATAAAGAGCCCTTAGTCAAGGTCATGTTAATAAAGTGTAACATTAATGTAATAAATAAAATGAACAAAGGTGCTTTGTTCATTCCTATGATTCTCATATGGAAATGCATACATCCTTTATTTTACAATCTCCTATCTGTATCTTTCATGTGCTTTCAAAAGAAGCCCCATGTAACTTATTTGCATAGGCTGGGAGGCTTCCTTGAATATCTTAGTCATACTTAAGCTCCCTCCGTTTATCATGGTCCAAACACTTTCTTCTCCGTTTGTTCAAAACACTTACATTCAAGATTTACACCTACAGTGTTCGAAATGCCAAGGACGAAGCTCACTAGTTAAATTTCAAACAATAAATCAGATGACATGATTTGTGCATGCACGCCATCCTCCTCGACGGGACTTACGTGTTTGTACTTCTTAAATCAAAAGGCTTTCTCGTGGCTAATGTGATTTTCCCTGCATTTGTGTGTTGGCTGTAGCTCTTACGTGACTCTCTCAGATAGCGGGATCATTGTAAATTCCCGAGGGTGTTTTTGGACCACTGTTGTTCTTAAGAGGCTCTAAATAACATACAGCCCCCAGAGCTGTGCTTATGCCATGCCTGCCTATGTACTGATATTATAAGTGATGCAATGCTCACAAACTAAGTGGACTTTCCACTTCAAAATTATGGTGATGTTACAGTACAACTGCTCATGAAAGTTTAATGTGTAACCTGCTTTTAGGCATGTTTGGTGTTGTGTTATGCATAAATGTATTGCAAGTCTAGAGTGTGTATATTACAAAAAAAGCTTTGGGACACAAGGTGTGTTTTTCCATCTGGAAGGGGGTGATAGCTTCAGACCTGCATGTTTCAAAAACATATTTGGCTGAGATTTGGTGGACTCTGGGTAAACTCTAATTTACGCCCCCAATTATTATTATTTTTTCTTCTTGTGGCGCGTCCAGCAAAGGATACACGGCGTGTTATAAACTGTGACATGTAAGACGAGTGCTTCTTTAACTAGTTCTGCCTCCTGTGCCTTGGACAAAGCATGTTTCCTCCATGTCTCTCTACTTCCCTGGCCAGACGCTTGAATTTCAAAGTTTATACATTCTCTCGCCTCGAGAGAGATACACCTTGCTCCTTGTTCACACTGCTACATGTGCTAGCTGAACATGAGCATTCAGGTGCTTTTTGGCCCATCAGCTCAATAAATGCTGGCAGCATACTGGTTGAGATGATTTCGTCTTTGCATTGTTTTTTCATCATTACAGGGCATTACATGTACATGTAAATTATTGAATTAAGAAGAGCTTGGTTGGAGCTTACTTGTGATTAACTTCCTCTAACAAGCATTAAAGACACAGATATTCACACAATAGATGGCTACACAGTGAGAGCTGATAGCAGGACACAGACTAATTTCAATATATCATATCAGCAGAAACTCAAGACTGAAGAACCTTGAAAGAGATACAGTGTGTGTTCTGCTGAGGTGGCACAGGTCGCACAAGGTACCCTGCGGTGCTGCTGGAACAACTGAAATGGACTTGGGGCACCCACAGAAAGAAATGCACTCTTGGCAAAAGCCCCGTGACGTTGATGAATGTTGTCCTCCGAGTGTTAGGTAATATTCTCTGATGAGATGCAGGGTGTGCTCGGGCCCACAAGGTTGCGAGTACAGCGAAAATGTGATGACGTGAGGGTGTGGGAGCCAGTACAGCAAGGCCACAGGAGGAGGATGGAGGAGTCACAGGAGCAGTGACAAACAATTTACACCATCACACCTGGACATCAGACATGAACTAACGGTCACCTGAAGTGGTTCATTTTCCTTGGGCAGATCGATTTCAGGTGTTTCTCCTCCACTGAACTTCATGCTTCACCCATTTGAACATGTTTTTGGTAACTGGTGCATTCTTACTGTGGCACATTTCACAACACTGTTGTTGATGGTCAACAAACAATAAGATAAGCTCCTTATACTCTGTGTGGCTGCATTCCCCTATGAATTCTTGCAGCAGTGTTGCTGTCTTAATTAATTCCTTGTTCTGCCTTCTTGGAGTTTGTGCAAGCAAAATTTGACAAATCCATTGTGTAAGGTGTTATGAACTGACTAAAACAACCAGCGACAATAAATTAACCAGTGTTATTCCCCAAATCTGCATTTTGACACATGCAACGTCAGAACGGCAGTCTTCATTTGATGTCTCTTATACTTTCAGCATCTGCCAAATGTTCCTTTCCTTTTTATATTGCCGATTAAATGTATTTTTATTTGCAAATAACAGAAAATTTGAGTAGAATCACTGCGAATCACTATTGTCTCACTCTGGCCTAAAGTTGCCTGGCAAGCAAAGCAATTTTCCCAAAGGCAGGACTGTTGTTTGAATGTTCCTCTCAAGCACTGGGTCAATATCAGGCCGGTTTTATTGAGCGTGACCAGTGAATCCCTCAAAACAGGCTCTGAGGAAAAACAACTAAACCGATTATAAAGCAAACTTTCATAGACCCATATCTGTTAAAAGAGATGGGTTCTGACCGGCACAATCCTCTGAAATTACTTTAATAACTCTCAGTTCTTGGAATAAGATGAATGATTCAATTCTATGTAGTATTATATAAAAAAAAATGCAGTGGATGCACTGAAAAAAAAAAAAGACCAGGTGTTTTTGACTAGAAAGCCCTCTTGCCATGGCTGTTCTCTGTAAGATAGAAAAGGGTGAGAGAGTCACGAGGCGCTTCAGTGCCTTCTTGTGGCCACTCTCCTCTCCTTCCTGTTTCTCCAGGGTTCCTGCTCACTAGTTTATCACTGCCAACACACTGCCACAAAACACTGATAATTAAATACCTTGAGAAATACTGTGTAACATACTGTTAAAGGTTATTTTTTAGGCAAACGGGAAAATCCAATGATTTACTCTGCGATTAAAGATAAACCCTCTTATCTCAATGCAAAGTCTCCACACAGCTTTGTGAGCTATAGGGAATGTTTACAGCATGACAAGTTATGCAAACATGAAAAATGACCCCTACCATTTCCAGCAATCACTATTACAGTAAGCTGTGTTTCCTCTGTGTCGTTTTTTTTCCACAATTGCTTTCACGTGAGCATGAGAGAAAATTACCTCTCCGGTGCCCGACAAGGGAAGACCATTCATCTTACTACTACCAGAGGTGAGTGATCATGAAGTGTGGAGACTCCAGTGAAAAAGTTGGGACCTAATAGTATCAATCATCATCAAGCCTGCAAATGGAGATCTCTCACCACACGCCACACAGAGTAGGAGAGACAAACGGAAGCTCTCACCTCAACTGCTACTAACTGCGCTCATTAGTCAGATGTGTTGGTCATTATTTAACACAGCACCTCGAGGATTGCTGCGTGCGGGAAAATAACACTCATCAATCCCGTGCAGATCTGACACATTCAATCATGGAGTGGGAGAGTGAGTAAAGGAAGCTGCATTTGATTAAGATGACAGCATAATGAAGTGAGGTGCAACATACTTGACCTTTCACATTCATTCCACTTTGGTGGAGTGTGTGTTCGGACTGAATTAATCTGGGCAACATGTAAGATACTAACTACACGCTGCAATGCTCCCTCACATGTTGCACTACTGGTTTTATCCTTCTTTCACATAACGAGACTAGTCCACAGCCCCGCTAGTGCTTAGAGCTAACATGCAATGACAATGTTAACATGCTGATGTTGAGCAGATATGTTTACCATGTTCATTATCTTAGTTTAGCGTGTTAGCATTTGCTAATTAGCACAAAACACAGTACAATTGAGGTTTGTGTTTTTGTAGCTTTGTCCTCTGGGAACCATGAATGTCTGTACAAAATTTTGTGCCCATCCATCCAGTAGTCGATCTAGTGCTGGTGGCACTGGATGAAAAGTCAGGGGATCAACAAAGTCATCCTCTGGGCACCATGAATATCTGTACAAATTTTCATGGAAATCCATCCGATTGCTGACAGACCAACATTGCCGCCCCACTAGCATGGCTGAAAACCAACACTTTATTCCCCGCACATGTGCTTCAACTTTTTCCCCTTCAAAGATCAGTATTCTTTTGCAAAAGCCAACGGCCAGTGACGTCATGAATACTCACTCATGGGTCATTGCCATAGTAACAGCAGAGGTCAGAGAGAATCTCATCAATTTAACATGCTCCACAAAACCAGATCCGGGCCGCAATATAAAACATGAAGACAGATGCCGAGAGAATCAGTAAAAGAAAGCAAATAAACAATATTATGGTGCCACGATGGAAATTTCATACTGTACATGGACAATAGCAATGAAAGCCTGCAGTGGTACACTAGTTAAGCTGAATCAAAATTTTATGACTCAGCGATATTCGGACGATTTGGCAGGTTTCCGAGGAAAGGCCCAAGTATCAATGTGGCAGGCTGCCCACATATCTGTCTTCATTTGCTTTTGCGACAGGTGCAAGTATGTGGAAATGTTATCCCAGCCACAGTGACTGCCATCATCTTTAATGGGTGTCACACACAGGTGGCCCCACAACAGAGATGTGATTAAAAGGCAATCATACCCTACCAGAAAGCTGCTGAATGTGTGTGTAATAGTAGAATTGGTGGCAGCCACTTTATTGCTCCCATTGGTTAATCTGGATTGTGGCATGCAACATGAAAACTGAAAACTGTTTGATTATATTTTAATGTGGTATTCCAATGTGACACTCCAGTGTCTGATACTGCATTTCTGGTTTCCCAAGCAATACTACCTCCACACACATCTACAGCAGTGACCTTGTGTGACGCCAAACGGTTATGTTTAATTTTTCATTTCAGTCAGAGCTGTGAGCCGGCAATGAAGAACTCAATGTGGCACTTCACAGTAACATGTCAGACACCAGCGATGAGTAATGATCCCCTGGGAGTCTCCCAGTGTCAAAAGTCTAAACAACAAACTACTATGACAACGATACAACTAACCATTGGGTTTTCAATAATTCATAGCCTTGTAGAGAGAGTTTACAGAGGAAATAAACAGTGCATGGTTGGGTTAAATTGACCAAAAATGTCACTGACACTTCAGATACATATATAGATGAAGCACCACAACACTAGATTTGCCATCAAAACACATAACTGCAGGTGTTTAGTGTATGATGTCCATGAATGATGATATCCATGAAAACCTCAGTGTGCCAGTTCACACATAATGAGGGAAGCTTTCTTTGTGTCTCTCAAAAGTCTGCCCCTCTGTGTTTCTCCCTCTCTTTGTTTTTCTCTCTCTCCGTCTATCCCTCTTAATGGTGATTCAGATCAATAGAGTTAGCCTCAGGCACAGACCTTTGCACTAAAACCAATTGTTCCAGGAACTCTGTACCAGCAGAGCCCTGGCTGTTTTCTGTGAAGCCTGCCTGATTTTTGCATCCCTCAAAATGTGCTGGGTTTGACATTTGCTTTAGTCAGAAAAAAAACATGTTTATTTAGATTAATGCCACAATCTTGGCATGGGTACACAATGTCTACAATAGCAGCAAGCTAGTTAGATCTATAGCAGGTAGATAAATATAAATAGTTTGACTTTTGAAGAAATACTAGCCAAGCCTCACTTTCTTGCCGAGAGTTAGATGAGAAGGTCGATGCCATTTTCATGGCTGTAAAGTAAATACGAGGCTAGCAGTCAGTTGGCTTAGTCAAGAAACGGTCACGCACATAACTCCCAATACTTTTTACACTGCAGTTTTTCATTCAGTATTTAGATTGGATAGCTTAGCTCAGCACAAAGACTGGAAATGGGGAAACAGCTAGCCTGGCTCTGTCCAAATTAAGATGCCAGCATCTGTAAAGATAGCCTCCTGACTTTAAACATCATTTTTTGCTAAGATTAAACAAATGAGAGATAACATGTTAAATAGGGAGCTTTGGAGGTTCTGGGTAGGTGGATTTTGTTACCTTTGGACAGAGCCAGGCTAGCTGTTTCCCCCTGTTTCCAGTCTTTATGCTATGCTAAGCTAACTGGCTACTGGCTCCAGATTCATATTCACCGTGCAGAGATGAGAGTGGTATCAACCAACAACATTGCATATTTTCCCAAAATGTCGCACATTTCCTTTAAACTTTGGCCCAGAAAACAGAGCGTACCAGGCAGCCCTTTTTGAACCCACAGTCAACTGCAGCAGGATCAGAGAGCAGTTTGAACCTGTACCTGCCTACCGAACATCTGCTCTGAGACCAGACAGCCACAGGATGTTACTGTGAGGGTAATACAAACTAGTGATCCGTGTAAAATTGTGGAAAGTGCTTCTACAGTGTACTGGATAATGTGCTGACTCATGCCACCCCTCGCACTCTCTGGCACACACTGAGTAACTTGTGTGAGAGAGAAATAGTGGCGAGTAATTTATTTTATGACACAAAGAGCATTCACCATCCAGTTATCCAATATTACAGATTATGTTAAGAAAAGTAAAGGACGTGGAGATCCCCTGGGAGCTGACATTGTTCAACACTGAATGCCAGGTACTGTACAGTATGTCACAATCAAGTGGCTTTTAAACAAATGTACTGTAAGTGGTGATGTGGCAAATCAGGGGGTCAATTGACTTTTAATTTTAGCAATTTAGCTATTGTATTTTCTTTAACACGGCAGATCATTTTCTTAAGAAAAAGTAGTGATACCACAGTGTGAAAATACACAATTTACACTTGTTTAAGTTTTATATTGGGACACGATTTGCTTTCAAACTGGTTGTGATGTCACAAAGTACACTCATAAGCACGTGTCAAACAGATGAATGTAAAAACAGACTTCTAGTGTCAAACTCTGCACATACATCGTTCTGCACAGTGAAGCTCAAACATCAGAGTGAAGAAACAATAAGCAGAACACATTTTTTGAGTGGATAGTACTTTAAGTAAAGTTGCCACTTCTGGAGTGGTTTAATATTATTTAGGATATTATTGGATTTATGCTAATGAGGCACTACCATGTCAGCAGCATTTTAATGTTGTAGCTGGTCAAGGTGGAGCTACTTTATGAGGCAACACTGGGCCATGCTGCAGGAGTGACACCCGAGTCACCCATATTGCTCATTGAGCTCTTGGAGCTGCAGGACAAGCTGCAGCTTTGATATAAATGGATTTCTCCCCACCCTCCTGGTTGTAATGCGCCATTTAAAGGGGAGAATACTATTATAATACTGTCACCCCTCGAAGCTCTCCCCACTATCCAGTTCCCCTTCCCTACAGGGATCAAAAGAAGTAAAGAAGGGGAATAAGTGAGAGGAGGATTGCTGCTGGTCAGTGGTAGTGTAACAGGGTTCACTTCCAGCAATGTAAATGCCTGACCATCTGTTATTTTGTGGCATCAACAAAACACATTTTCCTAGATTGTGCAGTTTCTAATGTGTTTTTTGGCATAGGTGTTTTGTGCTGTTGTGGTTGATGCTTTTCTGATCATTACAAGCATAATTAACTTCACTGGCCTAAAGTACTCACCCAACGGGGTGATAAATGTGGAAAGTTAAGGGTTATGAATTGAGAAGGCTTTGCCCTCATCAGTGTGGAGCACGACTACGATTATCTCCCAGTCTTTTGGGAAATGTAACTAGAGTTCTAATATCTTTTAAGACAGCCAGTTCTGAAGGTCATTGTAAATGGAAAGAAAGCATGTATGTTGATTGTGTGCCGACACACACAGACACACACACACACAAACACACACATAATCAAGCTCCCTCCTGGTAAATTTTATTAGTTGACTGTTTTCCTCCAGTGAGAGGACTAAATAAGGACTGTGTCATTGGCTTCCGAGGCTGAATAGTTTGAGGACCCAGCTGGTCACTCACAAGGGAGAGAATTAAAGGCTAAAAATGGAAGCAATTTTCTTCCAAGATTAGCCTGTGAGGAAACTAAGAAAGATGAGTTTAATGACGCTTTATGCCACTAAATTTATCCATTCAGTGGTTTGGCTGTGGATTCTTTCTTAATCGTTATTTGGTGTTTAAGTCTTTTAAGTTTTGATTAACATACAGGCTTGCAATTACCTTGCAAAAGAGCAGAAAACACACACACACACACACATACACATTTCTGGTATAGTGCAGAAATGATCCACAGAAAAATACATGAATACTATACAATAATACATTGCTATAAGTCTATGCATGAGTTACTCTACAATTTGTCTTTGGACAGACTGAAAGAATGGAGAAAATGTAAACCACTGTGCTGTTTAAGCATTCACCCATTGTTTACTAAAGAGAGCCATCTACTGGAGAACTACCTACATTAAACTATATTCAAATAAATGTAAATTTAGATGCTTGTATAAATTGATTTTTGTGTTTCTAATTATAATATTTCATTAAGTTAGTACTTTCTGTAACACCAGGGACAGAACATACAGTGCTTTCAGTCAAGGCTCCATGTTCGTTGCCCCAAAAATCCATGTCTTTTGTTTAGCCATTGCTCTGACTGAAACGTTTGGGTAACTGGTTTATGCAGGCTTAAGTAGCACACAACACCCATGGCTTCTGTTTTTTTCTAAAAATAAAGAATGAAGGATTGGCAGTTTGCAACAGCTGATGTGACAGCAAACAGTAGTATGAAGGTCACTGTGATGGAAATGTGTTGTAACACACTTGTAACCTGAAAGTCATACATGGTACACATCATTCAGTCCACGTAATGGCCAATATCATGTCATCTGTCAGTGTATTAAGTGTCCAAGTCGGCAATGCCGTGTACTGCTGTATGGCTCTCATTCATATGGCCATTCAACAGCCATATGGCCATTCAACAATATGACATGAGATGAGGTTGAAGAGCACAAGGCCTGTAAAATGTTAACATAACAACAACACATGGATGTCCTTGTGATTCAGACAGTGTCTCTCTCCCCATCACAGTTTTTTTTGTCTCAATTCAATGAAGTGAAGCTTGTGACTAAAAAAAAAAACAATTCATCACACATACTGTTGCCCCTCTTTTCCCCTCTGGCTCATTTCCCCAAATGATTTTGGATCGAGTGCCAATGTGTTTGGAAAAATAAGCATCTTTTCAAGGTGATGATGACCCTCACAGAGAAAAGGAAGGGAAGCCTCTGAAATCCTATTACCCAGAGGCCTGCCTTATTTTATTGCCATCAGCAGCGCTGGCCCATCAGCAGCACGGCAACTGTTTCCAACAATTGCTCCCACGCTAATTCTATCGCTGTTGCCAGACGAGCCCAGGGTGTGGACATTAAACTCAATTTTCATCTGAAAGTGATTGCATAATGGCTGACAATGCAATTGAGGTAATGTGGCTGTTCAGGTATAAATGCCATGATAAGAGGAAACAAAACTTGTTTTGCAGGAATTATGCACAAGCAACAAAACGTTCATTCCATTTATACATGTAAAGCTTAACTTTCTTCCATTTTGTAAAAGCACAGTGGCAAAATTCCACAAGATTAAGAATAATTAAGAGTTAATTAAAGGGTAGATACAAGGAAATGGTAATTAAATGTTCCAAATAACATGTCTATCCCATCCTAGGTAAACCTAAACTGTAAAACGTAAGACATCTAAGACAAACAATTTATGGTATAAAATATAACAGGAGGAAATTTGAGTCATCATAAATTGTTGTATGATCCATTTAAAAATGTATTCATTTATTCAGCATTTAAAGACAAAATGATGTATCATTACTCTGGCAAACATTTTCTCCATATACAAAATGTCACTTAATAAATTTTATTTTTTTAATTTTAATTTTAAAAATATCAATTAAGTTATTAACCACTAAAAAAGTATTCTGGTTGCACACTCTATTCTCCCTATAAACAAGGTGTTGTAGATATGGTGATATAATAGAATATCATATATAGATATGATGTGTTGAATTAAAAACCAGAAACACTGCAGGTTCAGTAATCTCTACTGAAATGCTTGTTGACTTTGCAAACAGTCACATAGACAACTATGCCTATGAGGAAAAACTGCTTTTGTTCCTTCATCCAGACAAGTTTCATCTTCACCTGACCATCTGAGTCCTGATAGTGGATCAGGAAGTGCTCACCATCATAGTCATATGAGACTGGTGTCTTCTCCAGCGTCATGGAAACAGGAGAGCTGACACACCAGAAGGGTTTTTCGAATTCGTCCAGGAGAGTCAGACTCATGATGCAGCAGTTCTGGTAAAAAAAGTAGAGATATAAACGTGTCAAGACCTCTTTTATGCATGGACTATCATTGTTGTGATTTCAGTTGAGTACAATATGACAGCTTCTAGAAAACCGTTATCCAGGAGCACATCTATTGCACTAGAAGTCAAAACTGTCAGAATTCATGATAAAATGAGCGATTTCACTTTTCTCCTTAGCCCTTAGATAAGAGGGAGTGATTCTAAAATTAACTTCTTAATGGGTCTGTGAACATTACAGTAAAAATAGCACAATGTCTCCGTTTCCTTAGCACTTTTTATCACTTGTCAGCAACATACTTTGAGCATTTCTTTCTTTCTTTCTGTAACACATAGTGAAACAGTGTGCAAGTAGCCAGCAGCACATGTTGTACCTGCACTGCGCCGTGCAGGGCCTCACACCTCCAGGGCAAGGTGATGTTGCCTGACAGGGGTGTGTGCTGCGACAAGTCTGCCCTGCTAATGGCAGTGAGCTGGATTAGGCCGTCGCAGATCTGAGCTGGTCAAAGACAACAACAGTCTTTACAGTATGATAATTAGCATTTCAGTGTTAGGTCACTTGATTAGTTAACACTAAAAGCATCAAAGTACAATGTTTAGTCAGTTCACAAACATGGTATTCTGCAGGTTTCAGAAAATCGTATGAGACGCTTAAAAACGTTGTGATGTTACCTGGATTTAAATCTACAAGCAATATAATGATCTCTACATGGCTAATAAAGGTTATTTAAAAATGTTTTGTCAAGTGCTCATACTATGTGTGCAGTAAAATGCAGGGTGGCACACACTGGAGACTGTGCTAAATTTGCTAAAAAGGCAAGTGTGTAACAAATAATATAATAATAATATACTGGCCTGGTGTGTAGGCGGGCTGTGTCAGTATATAACAATGTAAAATGTACATATGTCACAGTTTTAAGGCAAACTATACAATAAAATCTTGTACAGTACATGCTCGAGTGCAAATATGCAAATGTGCATGGTGGTGCTGAGGATTCACAGAGGACAATGTGTTAGACAAGGCAGAGGACATAGATGTTTTTGAGTCTGTCTGTGTTGGACTTGTGGCTACAGAGGCATTACAGAAAAAAAGACACGAATAAGCAAACTGATTCTCGACATTTTATCATAACCTTGCTCTGTATTCCCATGCATGTGAATCACACCTACTTTAATTAGAAACACTAGAGGCTTTACATGACCCACACAGTACAGTAGACACCTCATATATTTTCAGCATCATTTAACAGTGTGACTTTGTGAATACGAGTACAAATAACTTACTTCTCCGGCAGAAGAGCTGGGAGAAGCTTCCGGACATGAACTTGCATACAGTGTCGTGGAGTGCAATATGTAGTTGGTAACCATGGAGACCGTAGTCAGGGTCTATGTCATCAAAAGGAGCTTTGAGTGTTGGCTCCATGTAGGGGCTGGAGGAAGAAAAAAGGAAAAAGGGTAAATGAGGATGCAATGAGTGAAGAGAACATTAAGAAAAGGATATTTCATTAAGAAGGTATTTCTTAGCTTTATTACTTCAGTGGACTGTAATCATAATGTGCTGTAACATTGTGCTCTCACGAGAAACCAGGAGAGGGGGCTATGTCCACGCTATGCTGAAGTGCAAGACTTCACAACAGGATGATCACTGAAGGCCCTCCAAGACCATACAGCAACTCCAGTACTAAATATCACATGACTTTGATTATTTTTTTAATTTCAGATGCATGGGAAAATAAAATTTGTGGTTCCCAACCTTTTTGGCTCGTGACCCTTTCAAAATAATGTCTATGTGTGACCCCTCATCACAGGTTACGGCCTGAGTATGCACAAGAGTTGTGAGCAGTTTAACCAAAGAGTGATTTTTTTCCTCTCAGGCTGCTTCACTTGCAGGAGGCCTAAGAAGTGACGGTATCCAGAATTTCACAAGAAAAACTGTTTTGTTTAACAGAAATTTGTTTAGCCCTATTTTTTTGGGAACCACTGATCTAGCCACTGGTTTTTAATCAATCAATTTAATTCAAAATAAACACTACAGAAGCACTACAGCAACACTACTAGCATGTATGCTAATGAGCGAATTCAACTGCTTGGAAGTAACACCTGCACTGTGTTGTGTCCTAGTTCTAATGTCACCTTGCTGTGCATCATCGATGGGTCACATCAGGGGCATCAAATGAATCCGTCAGTTTTATCGTATCCTTTGAATTTGAGCCCTAACCATCTGATGGTGCTGCACGTGATGAAAGCATGTGAATAAGATGCTGGTGCCTGTTCAAGTGCAGCCTACCAAGTAAAAGATCCCTGGATGCTTCTTTCCACCAGCCTGTGGAAGTGGAGAGTGAACATGACGAAGGCCACGGAGCACTGGTCCTGCGGAGAGGCATCACTTGAATTCCTCGTAAATTCTCCTGCTGCTAAATCACACATTTTAAGTAAAAAGTGCAGCTACAGTTTAAAACTACTAAAAACTAATGCATAATCAATAAGAAATGCCATAGCTGCCTGTGAATTACCCTCCAGACACCGATGATGATGCCAGGCTGTAGCAGCTTCAGTTCAACCAGTCTGTCCTGGCCAATGACCTGCGCGCTTTTAGTCTGAGTCTGCATGTCCAGCTTTGCCATGAGGGACCTGACAGAGCAAGCAAAGAAAAGAGAAGGTTTCACTGAGAGAAAAGAGGAAACAGAGACACAGAGATAGAGAGAGAGGGAGTGTGGATGGACGCCGGCTGTCTTACTTCTTTAGGCCGGGGTAGCTGAGGGCTATCCTCCTGATGCCGTGGAGATGAAGGCTGGAAATCTGCTGGTAGTTGGGCAAGCAGCCTCCTCCGCTCCAGCACAGAGTCACAGAAGTCTCGCAGAACCGGGACCAGCTCAGCTCATGTGTGACCTTGTGCCCCGACTTATCAGAGACCGTCAGCTCCCAGGTGACGTGCAAGTTTCTAGAATAAGACGACACAATTCAGGATTACAGCACTATGACATGACAGATATTTGGTGGTTTGCAATAAAAGCAAGTACAGTTGTTTATATGCAGTGGAGTACGGTGTGCAGAGAACGCTTAGCTGCTTAGCTTCATTAAAAGGCACCCTACTGTATAACACAGGAAATAGCCGTATGAAGACACCAGTGAATTGTAATTGCTGAACAAAAATCTAATGTTTATTTATTACATTTATTTTAAGTTAATAAAATGCAAATAATCAGGCAGTGTTGGGTAGAGCTGACTCTTGCTCTTTAAAATCAGGCAAACTATGAGTTTACCAGCTATCATGTTTCTTTAGACAGCAGTATGGAGTAGTATGACTCCAGTTAAGCTGTTCTTGCTAATGAAATGATATGCAACGAATGAAAAGAAACCGCAGCTGTTGTGATAAATCTCTTGATCCAATTCTGTCTAAACTGTGATTCAGGGCTGCCCCTGCCTGTGATGCAGGCGGTGTCTCGCTGAGGCACCATCCAATATCAATTAAGTGGAGGAACAAAGCTAAAAACTGGAGCAGCCCAGGAGGCCCCAGATGACCCAGGGGATTTCACTCTGCATTGTAAGTATGTGTGATGTCTTGTGAAATGATTATTACCAAGGTAAATCGCATGCTCCTCAGTGTCTCTAACAGACAAACCCCAATGGGGAATTGTCTGAGCTGGTGGGAGGAGGGAGGAAGGGTAAGGAGTGCGTGCATGTGTGTCGTGGATGAGGAGTTGGGGGGGCTATGTAATTTATTTCAACAATTCAGACAGCCTCTGCAAGGAACACAATTATTTCTACTTCCCCTCTGTACCACGGCGACTGCCACAGAACTCAAAATTGAGTGCTGCACAGCCTCTAATCAGAGGTTATAAAAACACAGCAGAAACCGCGGTGGAGGCAGCGAGGGAGCTTTCCCCTGCGTGCTGGCATCCCCCCCTGAGCAGGCATTGCGTTCAGACAGAGACCTCCTTCCTCACCTTTAATAACAAAGTGTCATTAAGTGGGATATGAAAAACAAAGCATGCTTTGTTTTTGATTGCCAGTGGCCTGAACTGTCCTCTTGTCTCTACCCTTGAACTTTCTTGACAGCGACGGCTGATCTCCAAAGTTTTACTGTTGGCTAACCGCAAGCAGTGTGCAGGGGTTCCCATGATACCTCGCAGAGCTGCCTCCAATTGGAAAGCTAGCTAGATATACCAAACAGATGGCAGATTACGGCATGGCTTACAAAGTATGATAAACACACCTCCTTTTAGCAAAAATAAGGAAAACCAGCGAAGTGTAAATTATAAAACCAATTGACAAAATGATTCCCTGAGAAATAATGAGACCTTTCCTCACCTCAGCAGCTAAGGGGTTCAAATGCTTGAAAATACAGGGTAAGCACTCGATTAGTGTAACTCACAAGCAACTCTTGTCAGGCTACTCAAGTGTCTGATAAGGGAAATCAAGTGCCCGGTACGTTACACAAATCATACACCTCAGGTGCTTCATCTAAGTGGTTTTCAAAAGCAGTTTTTTTCCCTGGCTCCGTCTCAAACCTGAGGACCCGCTCTGTTTGGCAGGGCAGCCCAGTGTGACAGCTGATGAGTCCGAGATGTCTTTTCCACTTGTTCACGTCACATGCGGCTCCAGTCCTGAAGTACAGCCTCTTCCAGTAGCCTGCAGTCTGATCCTGCACCTCCACTGTGGCCATCTTCAGCAGCAGCTCATCCATGCACTTAGGTTTCCGCTTTTTAATCTTGCCAAACTCTGCTATGTATATCTTGTTCCACAGAGCACTGCATTGACGGTATAGGAAGGTAAAGAAAGGTGAGAGATTTCTGTGAGTGAAAACGGCTGAAAGAAGTTCATAGACAAATGATTAAATTATATTGAATATCACACCACAACTCAACTTCTCACAGCTGGGGGGTGGGGGGTCTGTGACAGTGAATGGAATCAGAGGTTCTTCACTATTTTGTAAAATATTTTAGACCAAATGATTAATCAATTTACCAAGAAAATGGCCAATTGTATACAGTAAAAATAAATGTTAGCTGCAGCCCTATACTGCACTGGTCATTTTTTTTTCACTTGAAGTACAAACAACAAAACATTTCTGCAGTGGGGTATTCAGACATTCCCTGATTTGTAAACTGTCTTTACTTCCTGTTTGATTGGATTTCTAACATACTCATGTATTTAAAGTACTGTGTATGTTCCATTAACAAGAGCTGGCTGATACTTACTTATCACTGGCAAGCTGATAGAAGAGCTTATTGACGTGGCTGATGTTGCAAAGAGCGGAAGCATCCAGGTATGACAGAATCTTAATCAGGATCTCGGATGGCAGTCTATGGGAAAAAGGTAATTAGATATCACTACAAGGAAGTGACACCACCAGTGTTTTCATGCCACCTGTTGTTCCGCATGCAGTTCTTCAGAGGCATCACTGTATGAGAGAAATATGCTCTCAACAGGCTACTCTGCAATCTTATCATACACTTGAAATACAAAAATAAATGACATTTAGTAGACTTGGTATAAAACAAACGCAATATTAAGTTCAGGACTCACCATTTTGTAAAGCTTCACTTTTGTAAAACTTCTCATTTTCATTCAAAAGCAAAGATCTTATCAGCGTAAATCACAAAACAACAGAAGAGTGTGTTACACCTCCATTAATTAACACCCAGTAGATCCACCACATTTGCTCAGATAACATTGTGGTGTGAAGAAAAAGCTGCAGAGAGCGATGAATTAAAGCTTGAGGGAGATCCAAACAGTGAACAAGCAAGCAGAGCAAGAATCCCTCATCATGTAAACTCTCATGTCATCAATCTTAGATCTTTTATCTTTATTGGGTAAATATAAAATTGTTTTTTATCATTATTATACCTATCTGCATGGTTTAGTGTGCTAAAACACTCTTAGTTGCAGCATGTTAGCATACTAACTTTTGCTAATTAGCACTAAACACAAAGTACAGTTGAGACTGACAGGAAAAACCACAAATGTCAACCTCATGGTGGCGCTAGAGGAAAGGTCAGGGGATCACCAAAAATGTCAGCTTGCAAACTCAGAGATGCATGAAAGTCATTTAAATTCATCCTGTGGAAACCATGAAAGTCTGTACAAACTTTTATGGCACCATCCAATAGTTGCTGAGATATTTAGTCTGGACCAAAGTGGTGGACCAACCAAAAGACCAACATTGCCATCCTTAGAGCCATGCCACTTGCATAGCTAAAAATGTGTGTCAAAAGTGAGGATTTGCTGCTTTTCTCTTTGGTATCATTGTAAATTGAATAGCTTTTGGTTTAAAGTGCTGGCCAGACAAAACAAGCAATCCTTTGACATAGGGAAATCCAAACTATATATTTATAATAATGTGCCGAACATTTTTAGGGCACGTGAGTCAGATGTTTACATTGTTTTAGGCATATTCTTCCAGCAAACTATTTATAAGCCATTTATATAACTTTAACTTTTATTTGGGTCTTGAGACACAGGTTCTAAATAATAAAATTGAAAAATGTACTTTTATAGTGTGAATGGTAAAACAATAACCTTGCTACATATGAATATCTATGTGCTTTAATGGCATTACACCCTTGTTTGGCAGTTCACACATAAGGAATAACAGACACTTTGTGTAAGCATGTCGTGAGGAAAGCAACTGTATGCTGACGTTGCTGTATTTACTGCATTCAATGGGGAGCGAATCAGATTCCTTAATCTGAACATGTGGTGAGGTGTCTTCCACCTGTATTGATTTTTGCTGTGCTTTTATTGTGTTCTGGGGTTTTTTTTGGCTGCAAACACGGTCTATAAATCCTTTTACTTGCAAGGCAATAAAGCCTTGACTTGCCACAGTTTCTGAACACCGCCTGGCTGAAGCGCTGAATGCCACGCAGGTGAAAATATGGGCATGTTCTGATAGATTACCTTTCCATGAAGTTGTGAGCGGACGGTGGAGATGATTTGTCAGCTCTTTTGGACGTCCTCACTGCCCGCACTCTGGAAGAAACTGCTTTTGGAGCGGCCATTTGTTTCACTGGTCTTGACCCCTTTGAGACATATAAGAGACAAATTATATTTGCCAGGAAGTTAAGAGCCACGTTTGTTCGGCAGCGGAGTATAACGTTACCGTCACTGTGTAAACTCCAGAAGTTACGTTAGCTAAATAAATAGCGTTTGTTGTCCCTTTGTATGTAACTTATGTCAAATAATAACTGATAGCATTTCTAAACTGTCCGCGTCCAGTCGCCATGGTGACGTCCGGTCAAGTTCCTTCCACGTGCAGAAACAAATTTTCCGGTTGATATATTTGCCTTCAAAATAAAAGCGGTGAAACTGTTCATTTTGAATTATCGACTGTATATTTTAATATCTGTGCTTTTAATCAAAGTAAAAAAATGTTAATTTGGGCATAGTTTGCTCGATTGCCTTTCAATCGATTTGTGCAGGGTTGCTGTGGTTTGAAGGGCATTGTGGTCCTACCCCTGTGATTTAGTATTTCACCCTTCATAAAGCTGAAAAGACAAAAGACAGATTAAAAAGAAAATTGTCAAAATCAAAGCAACAGAGGCTGGGTTAAGCTGAGTTTCATTTTCTAGTATGTGTCAGTCTCCTAAAGCACTGAATCCTTAATTTTCCATGATGTAACTTGATTTGTCCTTATTAGACCCCCCCTGCCTTGTAAACACCCACACCTTTAAAACTAAAGTATTTCATGAATGTTTTTGGTTACTTTCCACCACTGACTATATATATATACACACACATAGGCTACATGTGCTTACACACACAATCACACTTCAGTAGACACTGTATGTCACTGTAGGCCATGAGTCACATAGGCCACAGTACATACACATGCATATAAAGTCACAACCTGTTTATCCGTTTTATCTACAGGATTTTTTGATTGTTTCATGCTGAATTTAAAAACTAACCAGGGACTGGGCCTGCAGATCAGCTCCAGTGAGATAAACACATTACATCTGCTGCATGTCTTTGTCCTATGTAACAGTGTTTACCTCTATTGCTCATAGAATGTTTGTCATTCTAGAGTAGTAATTGTCAAATGTCTAAAGATATTTCAGGTGTCAGGTGTACAATACATTCTGGTAGATAAATATAGAAAGAAATATTAATAGCAAAAATGAAATTTCAGTTTCACTTAAGGTTGGAATAACTTGTTGATATATATAGATATCCTATAAATATGGACACACACACACACACATATTGGATTGGCTTACTTTAATTGCCTGGAAACTTCAATTCAATTTCAATCCAATTCTATTTACATAACGCTCTCATGACACTTATACATACATACATATAGAGCAGGTCTAGAATGTTCTCTTTATAATGAAAACTTAACCCCAACCCTAACCCTAATTCAAGTTTTACCCCTAAAATGTTATGGTTTACCTTCTATAAACCTGCTTTTTTGTCCCCAAATGAAATAGAATAAACAGATTTTGGTCTCCACAATAGGATTGTATTCACTCACACACACAAGTAATACCAGTTATTGTAAGCTCCAGCAGGCACAGTACAGTCTGTCGTAACCTTTCTCTGGGTTAGCAAAATAACTCCTCATCAGGGTGTTAGCCCAGCACAAGCAGGGGGCAAGATTGATGTTATTAGTCTCCTCATACATGCTAAGATAGAGGACACATCTTACTGATGTAAGACAAGAGAGACATAACACAATCTCCCTCCCTTTCACTCAGAGGTTTCTTTCAGGGCTACGGTGAGACAGAGTTCTCAAATTAACTTGTTTGAGAGTCTGACCTCATTTCGGATATGAAGATACGGACTCATTTATGGCTGCACACAAACAGATGGACAGGCAGGCAGATGGACACACAGATATCTATTTTAAAGTGAGTATTTTAAACCGCTTCCAGCATATGGTGGTGTGAGCACACAGGGTGGACATCCTCTGATTTTTAAAATGTTTTATGCACAATATTTTTTAACAGAATTGAACAAACTGTGTTAGGTATGTGGACTCCATCTTTGTGACATCAAATGAGTCCCACAAATCAGATCTAAGTCATAAGGGGAATTTATGATTTGTGCAGAAAAACACAAAAGCAGCCAGACTGAGTCCTTTTCTTTGCAAAAGCAGATGGCTCGCTTTAAGACCCATCACATAATCGACCTCCCCATTCCTGGAAGCCAGTAGGCTCTGTTAGCTGTCAGGGAAAATAACCATAACACTGTTGTCAGTCTAGCCGATCAGCTTGCCTGATGGAAATGAAGTCCCTTTTAGGGCAACGGCAGCCCCTGGTATGGTAATGCCAAGTAGGCCACATCCCTTTCTCTTGCATGTCCCCCGTACTTGACATTTGATGTTTTTCTGTAGCTATGTGTCCTTCTGCAGGCCTGGGGTCAGTTGTGGCTCTTGGATACCTGATGTCACTCTTCCGCATGGTTTGTCAGTCAGCTCTGACAGTGCAATGTTTGTCAAATAGGGATGAGAAAGGGAAGGATCACCATGATTAAGTCTAAAATAATGTCTTCTCTATGTACTGAGAGTGGTGGATTATTATACAAGGACGTTGCATTTATGGAGGCAGCTGGTGGACATTTAAGCCACACATTCTGTATTTGTGTCAAGGCTTTTTAATGCGTATTCGTAGTGACATTCAGCACCTTTAAGTAAAAGATTTGGTTGTGTACTTTCCTCCAATCCATTTGCTTTCACGCATTCCAAATAATAAAAAAAAAAAGAGTACAGTTTTAATGTATTAAGTCGAAGGAAATGCAGACTTTTCCTCCCACTGTTTACTTGAACTGATGAAGTAGAAAAAGTCTATATAGCCTACAGTACCTTCCCCTGGTAATGTGAGTGCCATGCATAATGTAGCCAGTTAGCATATCTTAAGGAAAATGACAGCTCATTAAAGGTCTAACGTGAGGGTTCGCCACTTGTGAAGCCCACTCTCAGACTCTTCAGAGGTGTGGAGCACTGATATGGACCCACTACACGGCTCTTCAGAGGATGATGACATGTCAAGAATTGAAAAGAAAGGCAAAGGGTGGTACAGAGAGAGGTGCAGGTCATTCTCTGTGAAGTGGGCATGAAGTGTCACATGCTTTCAACTTGCTTATGGGGTGTTTGTTAAGTGTGATGTGCATGTGAAAGAATTTGCTGATATGCAAATACCCACACATCAATAAAACATGCAAGACAGACACCAAACAAGTTTGTTATTTTAATCACTTTCATGCTTTTGATTTTTCTCTCTACCTCTTGATAAGCAGATGCAGCACATTCTGCAGAAGTACAATCCGCCACTGGATGGCGCACGAGTATCTTTATTGGACTCATAAAACTGCTCGTTTTAAGTCTCAAATTAGTAACATATACATGCATGCTGAATGTACCATGCAACGGCAAGGTTATCCGCTGCAACCCCCTTCATTTCGGATTAATCAGTGAGAGACACGAGAAACCCACAGCATATAAATGACAGCCATTGAGAGCAAGTGATCTCTGCCGTCTCGAGGGGCCCCTGAGCTCACAACATTGAACCGATGAATATGTAAACAAACCCATTAGTCCACGCATGTGCTCTTAAATTGCGGGATACTTCTGAGGAGTCTTGTTGCAGTGGCTACACACAAAGAATGGGCGTGAGTTGTCCCTCGAAAGGGAGCCCAGAGACTCCTGCTTTTTTAGCACCAGCGATCTGAGCGCTCAGTTCACAGTCTGCGAGAGACAGAGAGAGCATACCAGCGGGATGGAGAGCGCAGGTAGGTCGTGATTTACCTTTTCTCAACAGGAACGCCTGCAAAGTGCTTGTTTTACCACACTTATCAATTAGAACGAGGGAAAAGATAACTGCAACATGTTTCCAATGGACATTATGAATTGTTACAAAGTGCTGCTGCGCACAGCTATAGGAAACACACATAGTTGGTCTGATCAGTAACTGACGAACAACATAGAAAATGTGAATTAATATCAACGCGATTTTTAGATTTTGGTATTTCCTGGCAGCCACTGCCCTTCATTTTACGCACTTTAGTCATTTTACGCACAGAGAACACACTGAAGTTTAATGACTAAACTATATAATGTTGTTTTCCACGGCTGTCTGACATGAAAACTCCCATTTTGTCTCTCAAATCGTCAGGATTTACAACAACAGTTCTCTGAATACTCTCCCAAAATCAACTAAGACGCACGGGAGGGAGGGGAGTCACAGCCGGAGAGAGTCTGAGTGCGTCTGTGTGTCAGAGGGTGTTTGAGAGAGTGAGGGAGCATCACAGATAGAGGAAGAGAGAGAGGGGAAGAGAGAAGGGAATAAGTCTGGACCAGGTGATCGAGTGCTAACAAACCTCCAAGGGGCTGCCGGGTTGTATCAGTGTGCACAGGATCAGCGATCCGACCATGGTGCCCGCGCGCTGCCCGGGACCCTGTGCCATGCTGGCTCTGACCCTCCTCTTGGGATGCGGCGTGGCTTTCTGCCTCGGCCAGAACGACACGGAGCCCATCGTGCTCGAAGGGAAGTGTCTCGTGGTGTGCGACTCGAACCCTTCTTCGGACGGAGCGGTCACCTCCTCGCTTGGCATATCGGTCCGCTCCGCTGGGGCAAAGGTGGCTTTTTCCGCCGTGCGTGGAACCAACCACGAACCGTCAGAGATGAGCAACACGTCTATGACCATCTACTTTGACCAGGTCAGATATCCACTGAATTTAGCACCAACACAGTCCAGCAGAAGTCGAATATTAATCACATATGGGCCATCTTAGCTCCAGTGCTCTCTGCGCCGTATTTGATCTATTTGCCGTGGGCGAGAACTTGTTTAAGGTCATGTTTCATTGATTTCCTATCACTACTCACGCTCTGTGTGATCTGAGCCCTGACTATCTCTAACCTAAAGAACACAATGCTGTACATCCTTTGAAAAGGGTTCATTTAATGCTGTGCGTAATTGGCGTGAGTTAGAGATGCGCTGCCAAAACGAATGATCATCCATGTAGGATCATTTATCACATATGCGCCTTAGGCCTCGGCCGCATTGACATGTGCATTGTGCTGCTTTTGGTCGGATGTTCCAATAAGTTTTCACGGCTGAGGTCTTTGGACAGCGGCCTGTTATAGCATCAAATTGGGAAGCATCCCAAACTGCGACTGAAGTGCAGCCAAAACATTTGGCATACCAGAACCAGAGTATGACTGATACGCCTCTCTGTACTCACTGTGCGTGACAGAGACAAACAATACATTACTACAAAACCAGCTGTTATGTTAAGTGAAGCATGCAGAGAGGGAAAAATAAATAAATAAAGCGCTGTCTCATTGTGCGCCCTTCTTGGTCACAGGTTTTAGTGAACATCGGCAACCATTTCGATCTCAAAGCAAGTGTTTTCCAGGCTCCAAGGAGGGGGATATATAGTTTCAGCTTTCACGTGGTGAAGGTCTACAACAGACAGACCATACAGGTGAGCAATCGTGAAATAGCTGATCTGCATTCAGCATTTAACAGATGGCAGAACTGAACGTGACACTAAAGTCCAAGCCTGTGTCCCCCTCTCCTGCAGGTGAACCTGATGCAGAATGATTATCCGGTTATATCAGCATTCGCCGGTGACCAGGATGTTACGAGAGAGGCGGCCAGCAACGGAGTACTGCTGATGGTTGAACGGGAGGACCGGGTCTATCTGAAGCTGGAGCGGGGCACCCTCATGGGCGGATGGAAATACTCCACCTTCTCAGGCTTTCTAGTCTTTCCTCTATAATCTAATCTGCGATGATCCACGTCGCACGGGACTCTGCTTAGGTCGAGGAACAAAGAAAAAAAAACAACCATGCCATTTATTTTTAACTTAAATAACTGTCAGCCAAGGAAGCCGACGAATATCTGTATACCTACACTCGTCCACTATCTAGTCAAATATGAACGTTTCCTTGGAGTTTCATATATTCAAATCCATCAGTCAACTTTAACGCAACCTGGATGATTAAACGTATTGATCGGCCAGTGGCGCGTGCTCGTCGGGTATGTGGATTTTTTCTTGCTTGGAAAACAAACTTTGCCAACAGACAAACGGGTGTACCTGGGCAAGGTGGACACGGGAGAAGACGATGAGTGGAAGAACTGATGTCCCAGACAGGCCGAGTGTGTTATGCTCTATTTTATGTTTGTATAGCCTTAAAGAATATATGGTTTCCGTCCAAGTGAAGTATATGGAATTATGGACAACCAGAGAAGAAGTGCTTTCACGCCCAAGGCATTTTTTTGCACGAGTGGAAGTTTTTACTTTATGTTTTTGTGCTGTCAATGGTGTTGCGTTTGGATGCTGAACATATTGAAAATAAGCCAAATGTAGGCCGCCGACGAGTTTATCAAAAAGAGAAAAAAGGCGACATATTTCAGCCACCGGAGACGACTTAGAGCCCTTTTATTAAAAGAAAAAAAAACAATTATATAATTTATAAAGTACATATTCACATTATTGTGTGTTCTACATTTCGGAATCTGCGTAGCTTTGACTGATTTAATGTCCAGTGACGTTGCTCACCAAATGTACATTGTGGAAATAATAGAAAAATCCCTATATGTCCCGCTTAATAAAAGATATTGTATTGTATAGGCTAAGCGCATCTATCACTTTTTATTCACATGACTTTGCATTTAAAAAGGGAACAAGGGGAAGAAAACATGTGTTTGATAGAGGTGAGAGTTTTGTAAAGGAGGTTAGAGAAGACCAAAAGGCCTCAGAGGACTCAGACAGCGGTGACTGGGACCAGCTCGCTTTAGTCGCTGTCCGAGGTGCTGGAATATACTGCTGGACCCATTCAGGAAGTCTCGCAGCAGCACTGCGAAAGAAACCACGTTTAAAGATAAGGGCAAAATATTTGTGAAAGAAATCAACTTTGAAATCATGTTTAAAACGTCGTTCTTGTTGTGGCTGATGTGCAAATGTTATATTACCGCCGGAACTGAAATAGTGAGCATCAGCACAACACGACTGTACACTGGTGCGTCTTTACGCAGCGCACGACGGACGGAAAGTACAGAGAAACGCTTTCTCCTACTGAGCAGAGACGAACCCCAAATTAAATAAACATACATTGTGATGGAGAGTCACGTATGTTTAAGGCTGATATGATAAAAAGAAGGCAAAAATCGTCTGTAGTGTAGGCCTAGTTTAACAAGCGCAAAGTTCCCCCGACCTGTGGTGTATGCTCGTATTTTATCACATAATTGGATGCCATCTTGTTTGAAAATCAACGTTTTTGACCCCCTAACCACACAAAACCCCAACATTCTCTCTCTCTCTCTCTCTGTCTCTCACACACACACACACACACACACACACACACGCAGTCACAGAATCCCACCGCCCCCTAAACTAAATTCAAGGCCACCTCTGAATGTGAACCAAAGCAAAGAAATGACTGAATGTGCAAAAACCATTTCATGAATGATTTAAAAAATGCTGTCCTGAAATCAGACTTTACAGCACTCAGTTGAAGAGAAATGTTGATTGATTGATAATATATTCAACAAAACTATTTGAATATTTGAACTTGGCTACAGGTCTTTAAAGACTAACAAATGCCAAATGTAAAAACAAATATTAGGGACACTTGTTGGTATTATGTTGCACAGTGATGAGGTGAATCCAGGTGAAAGGCTTCATCCTTTATTGATTTCCCTTGTTAAATCTGTGCCAGTCGCAGATGAGTTGGGGGCACTTGAGATGTGGACTGAGCAAAAGCAGCAGCACGGCTGCAACTCAATATCAGAAAGGTGAACCCACTGCTTTGATTACGAAAGTCGCAAGTTGTCTTTAATTTTGCAGGTCAACATAGCGTAATTGAGCTCTCTGATGTGAGACTACCGGGGCAAACTGTGTTAACTCAGGCTTTGGTTTAGTTTGGAAAAGGTAATTTTGCTTCGACCTTTTTAGTGCTGTGGGGGCGAGCACTGTTGTGTTACAAACTTTGCTGTGTTAACTCTGGGGATACAATCCGGGACACAATAGAGACACACCTCTAAACTTCCTGTATGGCTTTGGTGTGCTTGCAAATGTCCTTAGCAGATATCTGAAACAGATACATCTGTAGGAGGAGATTTGGGAGGAAAAAACAAAGAATAGTCACATGTGAATACAAAGCATAGCTTCGTTTTACTTTGTGCAATGAGAAGAGAGGATACACTGCACGAATTGTGAAGTTTGGTTTGAAAACTATGTATTGCCTTCCTCAATCAAGCGTACAACGGCTGAAGATTTTAGGGTGTAAGGCTTCAAAAAACATGTCATTTATTTGTTTTTCAGACTTTTTTTATTTTTATTAATAAGGTTCTTGAGTGACTCGATGAAGGCCCTCTGATTGGTTGAACATCTTGAAGTCAAAACAGAAAATCATTCTGTAGAGAAAATGTCCATTTAGAACAAAGGCAGTATTTCTGATAATCCTTGTTGAAACACATTCGATCATTGTGCTGTGTCAAACACATGTTATAGACCCACATAGTGGGTCGTTCCTCTGGGTTAAGAACAACAGCTGCTTGGCCCGGACAACATTTGCATTTTGATGGCTTGCTTCTTCTACGCGTTTTTTAAATACATACCTTCATATTGTGGACAACAAAACACAACAGCTGAGAACAAAGAGAAAGACCTGCTGATAGCCTGCTGATGCCAGCATTAGGACTGCACAAAGCAGCAGAAACTGCCAGCAAATCAGAGTGATTTGGAGAGCGTATTAAATTGGTCTATAAAGTGCTAATTGTGCCCGTACTGGAATGAAAAGTCTGTTTCCAAATGATCCCCTTAGATAATTAAGATAGCCGTCAAACATGCACTCAGTGCACGGAGCAGATGAGGAGTGGAAACAAAAACACCTTTTTGGTTGTTGCACATCAATAAAGAATAAATAAAGAATATAACTTCCATTGGTGCGATTATTTGAGTGCAAGACGAAAGATATTTGTTGAAATCCTTCTGTTTAATCTTTTTGCACCTACTAGGCACATTTCATCCAAATTGTTATATAAAACATACCATAATGCTTCCATTTTACTCAGCCTATCTGGCATTTTTTGTTTGTAGCAGTAAATATAGACTCACCCACATTTTCAGTTATGTTGGAGTATTAAAGTTGAATTTGTCAACCTAAAAGTACAACACGTCTTCAAATAGTGGGTCCATTTTTTATGGAAGCACAGATGGCATTTTACTGTGCTTTGCAGGCAGCATGCAGATAATTGCAAAACTTATAGATGCCATTAAAAAGCCCCAAACTCATATGGCCTTGCTTTTTAGAGCATTATTTGTTCTTCTTGGTCTCTTTAAAGATGCGGTCCTCGTGATACACAAACTCTGAGAATTGGTCCTATAAAATGTAAGACTTTAGGACACAGCACATGCAGTGAGCTCATAGGCTGGCTGTGCCAGGGGCCCCTTGCAGCGAGACGGTGCAGCAACGCTCTATGCATTGGAATCTAAATTATGTAACAGACTCATCAGATGGGTGTCATCTTAGGTTCCAGACTCTCATAGAGAATGTCAGTTATTCATTAAGGAGGTTGTTTTAGTGTGTAAACACCCACGCAGGATCAAACATGGATGCACATTCACACTTACAACCATTATGTACATACATGCGTGCACACACACACACAGTGTAATTCCTGCTCATTCAGCCTTGAACAATGTGGCTCATATTTTGCAAACATCTAAACATGTCTTCAATCCGCTGTAGAAAAACAACATTAAAACCATTTTAGCAATAAGAATTAAAGTTGTCTGGCGTTGATTTGAAAGATGTCCTCTGAAGATCAAGACTGCTTTGACATTCATTTCAGCTCCTCTTGTGGTCTCTAAACATCTAAACATTTAATTACGTCGCCTTTGCATAACTTCAGAGGGTGATTTGTTCAATTTTATCAAGGATGATAGCTGGCAGGTAAAGTGTCATCTTTTCGCAGCTTTTTTTTTTTACACATTGACAAGAAAAATTAATTTAGCATTTGTGCAAACGAGATGAATGCCACCCTCCTCCTGCTCCCCGCATAAAAAACAAAACAAAAAACACTTCACTTTATTTATTTCGTTAGTTCTGGTGAATGACAATGTCCTTTATTGGAAAGAGAAAGTAAACATTTTACATTGCTCTTGCTTGATGTTGAAATAGTTATTCATAATCTTGCTTATTGTGGCACAAGCCAACGTACATGTGTAAAAGATTGCTGCTCTTCATCCAGCCATTTAACTTCACACTAATTCTTTTTCTTCCCCGTCATTTGTCAAAAATGCTATTTAGCCTCAGATTCAGTGCTAAATTTAAGTGTGACATGATCACTGATTTCAGTTTTTAATATTTTAGTAGTATAAATAAATTGGGCTTTCACCTTGAAACATGTGTTCACTTGTTTGAAGGGTTCAGCCTTCACAGATTCTAGTAAGAGCACACACTGAGGATAAACGTGACCTCAACTACATACATTTCTCTTCTGCTACAGTGGGAAGCTGTCTTCTTCAGACCCAACATTTACTTTTCCGCTCAGAGACCTGGAGGTCAAGAACACATGTTGATACTGTTGGCGCACTGTGAGACCTTAAGAAATTGTTTCCTGACCCAACTTGGAGCCCATCGCAAAAGTTTAAGATCAGAGGAGCTGAGCTTGCTTCCTCTCAGAGCCACATGAAGCAACATAATGAAAAGCTGAGGTGTGTGGTGTGTACAAAACCTCAACAATTATCAAGCAATTATCTCTAAATGAACTTAATCTTAATTATCTCTCTTAGCCGGCTGGTCAGTTAGACTAATGAAGCCACATTGGATGCGATGTGTGTTTGGATATTTCCTGAATTTCTATACCTCTTTCTCCTGTTCTCTTCCATTGGAAGTCAGTGTGGGGAATGTACACTGTATCTTTCTCAAGACACACACTGCCAAAGGAGAGAGACCCTAACAAGATTTTCAACCTTTCCTTTTGATTGCAGATGAGCTAAATACATTGGTATGCATGAGAGGAAAAAAACCCTCAGAAAAGGTGTCTTTTGCCATAGACTCATCTTCTCCCAGTCCTAGTCCCTGTTATGGCTGAAATTGCCTTATGTGTGATTGTGAGTGTGAATAAGCCTTTCACAGCATTATTTTTATTCAAGCTGTTCCCGGGCAAACCTACAGGCAGTTCCTTTTGGGTCTGAGATGACGCTTAGGGGCCCACTCAATCTAATATCCAATGCGGCTTCGAGTTAAAAGGAAATGCATGCTGAATGTCAGGATTTATCGCCACTTTTAATGGCCCAGACCTCTTTATGTCATTTTTAAAACCTCTTTCCACAGGTTTCCATCCAAATGAGCCCTGCTAATTTCACGGGCCATGGTAATGGCAGCATTTTGTCGGCAAAGCATAATCGGCGCAAGACATAAAACCACCTGTGACCTCCTCTACTGGGGAGTAAAAAAGACTTGAGCACTTTTGCACATTGGAATATTTTTATACTTAATTAAGAGACTATATCAGATTACATACAAAGGTCATATATATCCTTTGAGTCATATTTCACCCTTGGCTTTGGTGCTACAGTTAAGGTTCTGCAGTGACCTAGCTAATTTGCACTTGAATAGGAAGACACTGATGCAAACGGAGAATACACTGAGAGGATAACATGTGGCAGTGGCTTGTTAATAATGCATTTGTTTGCCAAACAAATAAATAGACGCATAACACAGACAAACATCAGTCACAGAACCGCCTCTGTGAACAGGCCCATCCCTGAAGAAAAGGGGGGGGAGAGGAGAAAGACAGAGAAAGTCTGTTTATTCCTTCTGCCACAGCCTGCAATATCCATACTGCTGAAACACGCAATTCCCCAAAGAAAATACAACCTCGTCCAAGCCCACCCCTCGGCAGCCCCCCTCCATCACACAGACAGTAGGCAACACGGAGCGAGGCAACCCAGGCTCATATGAACAACTCCTTGATGTGATGGTTCCAATACATCATCTGTCTACACATTAGATTCAGGCACAGCAAGCCTGAGAGAAGGCATCCTGGACCCAGCATCTAACCAGTTTAACTACATTCATTAGAATGGGGAAAAACTGTGCCTCAGCACAACTAGCTGGGGCGGATGAGAAAAACACACACTGAGAGCTGTTGATACTTTGGATCAGCAGGGACACACACAGAGAAACACACACACTTGTGTGGCATGTGCAAAGTGACAAACATGCACATCTACATACATACACTACAACAGCAGCAGCCGCACGAGCAGCAAGGAGACTATTTTTAAAGGTGTAGGTGTGGATTCTGGTTATGGTAATTTTATAGATCATTTAGAGGGGATATGACACTGGGTTTAATAAGGTTACATTTCTTGCACCTGTAACTGGAAATAGACTATCACCAACCACACACACATACAAAAGTCATCCCCTTTTAATATGACACAAGGTGCAGTGATAATAAGCATCTAGAGGCAAAGGAAAACATGCGGCAAATATTGATTGTATCTCTGCATATAGAGATGAGAGTGGGCTCGTTCCAACATGAGAACCAGAATTAGTTGATATGAGAATTTTTCACAACATAGTTAAACAATGGAAATAGCATAAATGTATGCAAAGAGGAACATTATTATTCATATCAGAAGCCAGATTTAGGTCAGTCTATCAGTCTGTCAAAGGGAACTTCCTCACCTTAAAATGAGGGATGCTCGGTACAGGATGCACCCAGCGTAGTGTATATTGGTGTAACACGAATCTATGGGTGTTGAATACAAGAGATGTCAAAAGTTTGCCCAACAGGAACAAAGGCTGTGTCCCATATCCATAGTACATACAACCTTTGATCACATACTGATCGTCATGGTACTGTTAAAGCAATTAGTTTATAAAAATGTCAACATATTTTACCCTTTTATACAAAATTTTACATACAAAATGTTGGTTGTCAATCAAACTGTGGGTTTGGAGTGTCACTGCCAATTAAACGTCATAACTAGACATCAAAATATTTATCCTAAGATTGAATTCTTATTTAATTCTTATGCAGTAGCAACACACTCATGCTGTCTGCTTTGAGTATACTTCATTTTGTCACTACTAGAAATCTGCTTTGAATCAGTATGTAGCATGGGCTTGGGACACAGTGATTGTTTCAGTGAGACTGATGTTTACTGATAAATATTTTATTTTTAAAGCTAAATTAAGCTAGCCTAGAAGATATGGAACTTTTTCAATAGGGGCTGTACATATGAAGCATGTTGACTAGCCGACTGACATGATACTGAAAGTCAGCTAGCCTACTGGAGCATAAAATGTAACGCATGGAATAATGTTGTTATCCCGTTTACTTCAGGGCCATAGTGAGTTTAACTGCAGCTGCAGCTGGTGCTACTACACTCTGTTGTGGTTAGGACTCTCTCTGCACCATTAAACAAATTGTCACATATATAATCTCCTTTTTGCACACTCATTATACTATGGTATCTAAATTAATCGAAAAATTAGAGATTAAGGTAAATATTTTAGACAGGGACATTAAATTGACTGGCCTTTTAAATTAGAAACAAATTCAAATATTTGTTGGAAAAACAGTTTTCATTGTTGCTTATTTATGGTTTAAGAAAGCAGTGGAGTTTTATTTCTTCCCATAAAAACAATTTTTATGATCATTTACAATGAACCAAATGCTGCCTGAATATTTGAATATCTGACGGTAAATTAGCGAATGCTTGGAGAAGGAGGGGGAGATTAAGCATTGCATCCTAAACCTTACCATCAATGGCACAGATATGTTTTATGTTATATGTGTAATTCAATCAGAGTCTAGAATATAAAGTTCTTATGAGGAGAGATGACAACTGATTGGTCTACACTGACTGGTCAGGTCAGCACTGGTGACAAAACTACGCAGGCTGCAGTCTAGCTAGCTGTCCGCTAGTAATGAATTACAGGCCCACACTGTCTCTCATCATTCACTGTAACACACCTATACCGAGCATATAGTATAATGTGACCCGGTGCCGAAACAAGATGTCCTCACACACACACAGCATCTTACCATGTGGACAACCTCAGGCATCATTATTTCTGTCTTTAATAGGCTGTTGTCCTGGACCCTTGGATGATGCTGCCTTTTAATAATGATACCAGCTCATGACGTTCACCATACACTGCCTCTACCTGCTTGTTTTTGGACACATTGACAGTCACACCTACGTGTGGTATTTTAGACAATAAGACAAGTTATGAAACATCAGGGACTTTCTACAAAACTTTACAGATATGGCAGCCGAACCTGGAAATTGAATCGTGTCCTGGAACTCATTAAAATATACAAGTGTTTTTGTCATGCAGAGTGTACATTTATGGGCAGATTTTAGGTCCTGACCCATAGTACCAGCTTCATAGTACTGTACACTTTACTCAGAGGTGTTGTAAGAGGCAGGAGAAATAGGAGGGAGCCCCTGTATATCTCCATAAAATGTTTTACAGGGAAAATATCCATTTCAAGAGGGTAAGTGTCATATCTTTTCATGGGACTTGGAATTCATGTCATTATTCTTCGCCTATACACCTTTTAAGAATTCCAATATTGACAAATTGCCTTTTGCTGCAAGTCAGATCGATGCCTCCGTGGACGAGGGAAACAAAAGCCTGAGCGTGTCAAGCTCGTCTCATCATAAACATATGGGTGGAGAGTCTTGGTGGAAGGATTGAATTGAGCCAGTGTTCATCAGAGTTTCTCCACAGCCTCAGGCATCACAGAGGACCTTGAGAAATGCTACAGGCATGTTTAAGGGCAAAAAAAATAATAATTTCAGTAGGCTGGAGGATTAAGGTTGGTCTGCGAGCAGTGAGGATGGAGTCAAAATTTTTTTAAATCACATGATTCATGGAGTTCATTTATTTATTTACCTCCAAATCCATGTGATATTTACAGTTACAGTGAATGAACAATTGGATTTAAAGAGTTAGATGAGAAGATCAATACCACTCTAATGCCTGTATGCTAAATATGAAGCTGCAGCCAGCAGCCGGTTAGCATAGCTTAGCAGGGGGAAACAATTAGCCTGACTCTGTCCAAAGGTAAAATCTTCTTAGCATCACCACTAAAGCTCACTAAAAAACACCTTGTTTATTTAGTCCATACAAAGACCAAAGTGTAAAAGTGACAATTTGCCGTTGAAAAACTTGACAGACGATTTCTATATAGTCTGGTACATTACCCCCAGTAAAATGACGAATGGATTGAACAAACAATGATATAAAGGGTTAATTTGTGAGCTTTTGAGGTTTTGGATGGTTGATTTCTTTTTACCTTTTGACAGAGACTAATCGTTTCCCCCTTTTTCCATTTCTTATGCTAAGCCATCTACATATTTACCGTACAAACAGGAGAGTGGTATCGATCTTCTCATCTAACTCTCAGCATGAACTATTCCTTTAATTCATAAACTTTCAGGGTTTAAACCTCAGTGGTGAACTTTCTGTGTACAATATACACGTTGTATATGTGTCTCAATTAAAAAAAAACACCTTTTCTTGTAGTTTGAACACACAAAACATCTAATGCATTCCTCCCTTTGCCTATGAATGGGCTTGTGTGTTTACTCTGTGTACTCTATGGCTGACAGAAAGAGCCTCTTGTTGGAGGCTCGAGCGTGCGTTGGCTCAGATAACATGTTTAAAGGATGCGTTAGAGCCAACCCACTTTGGGGAGAACCTTGTGTGGGATCAATGCCGGCATGCTGATGAGGTTTGCTCAGGTGTTGCCAGAGGCACCATGATAATGGTCAGAGCATGCAGAATCATTCCAGGAGCACTGAGGGTTCAGGAAGAATTAATGAAACACACACCAAACCACACACGTTCACACAGTACACAGGCTCATCATTGGCAACGCAGTGACATCATACTCAAAGGTGAGAGGTCGGAGCCACTTTCCCCGTCCAGGAAATTAAACGCAGCCATCACGACTGACCCCGAGACTGCAACTCCAGAGAGCTGAATCCTCCACACAAACACAAAGATGCTCTCTACAAAATGCACAGTTCCACGCTGAAATGTCATCATTCCGGATACTTTCATATTCAGGATACTGAATAAAAAGTTAATTCAGAATTATTTAAAACCATTTAGAATTACATGACAGCGGAGGAACAGAGTGCTTATGAAATCCATTTTGTTCTGATGCTAGTGTCTGGTTTGTGTTGAGATTTGCCCAATCAGAGTCCCTCCCCATCCACTCTGCCCCAGTTCTCGAATAGTCCCCATCTGGTTTGACAATCTGTTTTGATGGAAATCAGTTGTTTTTTTCCCCCCTCCTCTCTCATCTCCACTCTCTGCTCTTGCGGTTTTTACTTGAAGTTTCCCTGCGATCATGGCTCAGACGCTTCAGATGAAACTTGGGCATGATCACAGCCTCTCCTGCGTTGCCACCAGTGCCTCACAGTGCTCGCCCACCCCGTGGGAATAAGGCCTTGTACAATAGGATCTCTTAAATTTCACCTAAAATAGGGCTGGGAGATTATTGGGATGGAAATGTAAGTGTTAGGTCTTCGTGCCACTGTAAAAAGAGGCTTTTTAACCATCTGTTAATTTTTAAAATCTTGATTTTTTTTTTTTTTACAGGCTGTTTCATCTTATTCATCACAAGATCATTAGTCAGGCTAATGGTCTTGTAAGATGGTCTTTATAGGAGCTGGATGATGTGTTCTGTTTTATTTCCTTTCATCTACTTTTCTCTGAAATACAGACGGACTACCTTGTTCTCTTGAATAGTTAAATGATTGACAAGCGCCTGAAAAAGAAGAGCAATTTAAATCCTCTCTTATTTGATGAACTGAACCATGAATACTAAATATAACAGCTACTCACTGTTACACTGAATTATCCAATTCTGTTGACTTTAGTCTGGATTTACTAAATGAGCATTGAAGGAATATGAGGTTAGAAAACACAAGTTAATGCACCAAAAACAGCGTTAAATTTTGGCTTGCAGGAAAGTTTTATCAGCTCTGCATACCTTTGGATGTCAGTGTTGAAAGAGTAAACACAGTTAAGAGAGTCAGCAAGAAAACAAGAGAGGGGAGTCGACTCCCCCTCAACGCCCCTCCCTCACCTATCTCTATGGAATAACTGTGACTACCATCACAAACTCTGTCTCTGTCAACAACTGCCAATGCATCTTCAGACGGTAAATCGTGATCAACGTGAAGAGACTCTACCCAGGCAGAGAGGCGAGGTAGCAGAAGAAACAGCCTCTTTTTTTTCTCTCTCTCTTTGCAGAAGCATTGTGAATATTCTTTTGTGTCCTGCTTTCCTACTCCTGCCTTTTATATTGCAAAGTTTTGGAGTGTTTTTAAATGCAAAGGTGGTGTGCTTTTTCTACTCCCCAAGTGCATTCCCATCCCAAAACACTTTCTGTATCTGTGTCTCACCCCCCCCCCCCCCATCTCTCTCTCTTTCACCCTACACTTCTTGATTTTCTATCTCCCACAGGTTCACCAGATGATACCACTGCCTCTGCGTTCTTTTCTCCCCCCCCCCCCCAATGTCTGCACGTATAATTTCTTGGGTCTGACTTTACTTCAAAGAGGTTTTAAGGCAAGTGGTTCTACCTTTCCTGACTTTCATGTGAATGTGCATGAGGAGGAAGCAGCCAGCTGCTCAGGCTGAGCTTTTGTACACTGAAACAGCGAAATGAGCCTTGCAATCTACAGATGCTGAACCCCACACATATACAGGACATGAGCGCAAAGACAATCACAAACCTCTCCAGTAGCATATTTCAGGCATTCTTTGCCACTGCTTTTACAAATATATATAACTAAAGAAAAAAGAGCCTTCTTTTTGTCACTTCTAGCCTCCTTTAAGCCTTGTGTGCTGACAAACAGAGGGACGGGGGGTGATAACACACCACACATGAACCTCGAAACATGTCCCTACATCAAAAGATCCGCCTGTTCTGTTCTGTGTTGAACCCCTTAGATTCTTAGAACACAGTAAAACTGTTCAGTTTTACTGTTCGGTGGGCAGAAAGGCATAAAAAGAGCGCTTGATCCATGTTCAGCAGTGTGGGCTGTATTTAATCCTTGCCACAGACTATACAAGAATCCTGTTATATTCACACAGTCTTCAAAATAGCAGGATTTCTAGGGTGGTGCTTCAACCCGTCCCACCCCCTTTCTTCCCCCCTCCATATCCTCCTTCATGGGCTGTCCCAGGTGCTCCTGTATTTATGTGATTTAATTTTTTTTTTTTTTTTTAAGTGCCGGAGAAGAAAGGGAGTCCTTGTGGCCACTCCCCACACCCTCAGGCTGCTCTTCTTTTATCTCCGATTGTACTTCCTTTGCTCCACAATGTGTGTGATGCTATTCTTTACTTCTCCGCTGTATAGGCTGTTTCTGTTCAACTAACAACAGTCCCCTGGTGAATCAAATCAAGAGATTATAAGAACATTCAAAAACAGACCAAATTGGCTTCCAGGAGAGCTTAAATCAATCTAGACTGAAAATTGCAGAGAAAGAAGCCTTTGGGATATTTGGAGGAAAGGAGGAAGATCTAGACAGGGAGGGTGGTGGAGGTGGAGATGGAGGTGGAGGGGTGGGATGAGAGTAAACCAAGGCTGTTTTGGGTAATACGAGCGTGAAATGCCACAGCATCAATTACTGAATGATTGAGGGCAATATGAGTGTGTGTGCTGCCATTCAGCAGGAGAGAGGAGGATATAATGGATAAACAGTGATTATGCCAAATCCAGATTGAGAATGTTCATATTTACAGTGTGACACTGGGACAACAACAGCTGTATTACTGCCTGTCATTTATGCAATATATATTTCATTGCAGCATATCTCCAATTACCTCATTCTTATAAAAAGGAGCACAATACGGTGAATCCTGCCTGCTGAAGCTGATGGATTGTGGACTTTTTCAGGAGCCCTGCTGTTATTCATCCTATTCTTCTCAGTTCAATGAGTAAGATGTGGACTTATTTTCTCTGAATGGCAAACTAATTGTCCTGTGTGTCACAATGCTACAGCAAGTCATGGATTAATACTGTATCTGTCATGGAAATCCTGCCTCATTGCTGCTTGAAATTCTGAAAAGGGACAGCTTTCATCTGCCAGAAGCCAGACCTTCACCATCCCACCACTGTCTCCCTCTCTTTCTGTCTTTGTCTCGCTCTGTGTCTAACCCACCAACCCCTGCTTAGTTAAGCTCGCTAAGTGATAGGCCATGGCATGGGCTTCTTCGTTCAAAAGACAGGAGCATCATTAGGGAGCCGAAGAGTGCAGTTCCTGCCCCCAGGGGAGGGATGACAGTCCGTCACCGCCCTGGGGCTTACCTTACTTTGGACTATGGAAATCAAAGATGGTGCTGTGAAATTTGAATAGAATAGGATGAAATAGTCCATTGCTTTTTTTCCCCTCGTCCAGTATTCATTCTGCTGTTAGAGGAGAGGTAGAAAAGCTCAGACCATTTTGAAGTGATAATGATTAATCATTGAGCGAAGGCCAGGCCACTTCACAGCGAAAGTGTTTTTTGAGGTTAGTGAGAGTAAATAAATGAAATTTGAGTAAATGAGGAAATAGTGTTGAATGTAATGTGGCTATGGAGGTGTAAACATATAGATAATTCACAAGACCTTCAACTCCTGAAATACTGGTATATCCTGTATCACGGAGGAAGTCTTCCTCTTTGTAAATTAGCAAACCTTTTGATTTTGTCTTTTGAGGATTGCCTTGAGTTAGGGCAGTTCAGCATCGCTCTGCATCTCTGTGGTAACCTTGTTCTGTCAGTGCCATAGTTTTGCTCAAGCTTCTGTAAAAGGTACTGTACTGATCTGCCGTCATTCATGCCAAACAAAGACTGTAATTTTGACTGAACTGCAGCACCACAGAGAGCACAAGTTTGGATCACAGACCTTGAATCACTTTGCTATTGTATGGCTCCCCTCACTCCAATTACTCCAAGCACTTACTGGAGAGGCTCATACATATGTAAATATATGGGATATGAGAATGTAAGTGCACGTATTGGTAACACTTTGCAATAAAGGTACACAAATGCCTGAGTAGTTAGGAGCTTAGCAAATAACACAACATATGGGTGTTAATGTCAATGTGAATGTGATTCAAATATGATGACTTTTTCTTAATTTCTGAAGTCTCTGGTCTGTGCTATTTATGCACTAATGGTGCATTCTCTGTTAGAAGCTACTTGGCAGCTTGACAAGATGATGCACTATTTAACTTGAGCAGACACATAAATGGTAAGTAATGGTGAGGAAATCTACATACAAAACATACATTCCTAATCATTTCAGTATGAGCACACAAATATGAACTATAATATGTATACAATAATAGAAAAATGTTGTGTCTTGTTTATGTGCTATTTAACACCTAATTACACATGTTGTCTCCCCAGCTACTGTTTAACAAACTCAGTTGCTGATGTAGCCAGGTGGCTGGAGGATGAGGCTGGTGATATGTTTTCTTTTTTATTGTCAACAAATCCCATGAAAAGTCCAGAATCAACAATTTCATCCCACTAATAAGTGCTGCCTGTGTAAGCAAAGCCTGATGTAGTTGTCAAAAACAATGAAAACAAATCAGTAACTGTTGCTCTGGAGAGCCAGCCCCACACACACACAGACCTGCTGCCATAAATACTCACTAGAGAACCAAATATATGTTATTCTGTGGCTAGAAATTAATGAATAAATACACTAATGACTCCTCTTTGACTAATGTTTGCTAAAACTATACTGTCCAGCTGTCTTTTTTTCAATGAAAGTATATATTTATGATTCATTTTTATGTCTTCAGTAAGAACAAATTAGCATGAGAGCCACAGACAGGCTGGGAAAGCTGGAAAATATGGAGAGTCAGACTAACACATTGTTAGTTTTGGTCTTCATAGACTTTAACAAAAAGGAAAATACAGAATAATGCAACAATATGCAAATGCATTTGCTGGATGCCTGCAGGACATTTAGTGATCTCTCATAACATTATTTGATAAGGCTAAATTGCTTATTGCTAGCATAACTATAATACCTACTTTAGCATCCACACATGCCAAGAGAGTTGACTGCAAGATAAGGGTCATTTATCTGAACATCTATGCACAGATTACTAGTCAAATCACCTTTGAATCCCTTTTCGTCTGTGGGAGCCAATATTCACCTCTCTCTCAAAATATCATATTTATGCACTCTATGATTCACATTATGTACACATACCAACAGCCCACAGCAGCATGCAAACATATGCACACATGGAAATTTAGTTAGATGTGCAATGGTGCACAGACAGCAGGTATATGGATATGAAGGTGGCTATCCTGCACCACTGTTTTTTGATTTAAAACATTATTCAGTGGAACAGTGGGGATTAAAGGACCCCCCACAGTGCAATCCATTTTGGCTCCTGAACAGAAATGTGCTATCTGGGCGGTGTTCAGCCTGCCTATACACACGGGAGTCTTTGTCAATGCTTATTGGCCAGCCAACCAACCAGCGAAGTGGAACACAGCTTCCCGTACACATCACGCCTTGTTTATTATTGAGTGAATCCAAATGGTACTGTGCCTGTGGCACTGTGGAAGTGACTGGCAGCCCCAGGATCTAACAATGGAGTTTAACCTGTAATTTTGTACCTACATGCGGCACACTGGTCAGGGGGAAGTCGTCAGTTCACTGATTGCAGGTTGTAGAGAGAGAGAAATCTCCAACCGGCTCATCCTCCCCTGCGCTAATAGCAAAATCTCAATTGCTTGACACTCAATTCATCTCAATTTATTGTATGTTTCCATGGAGAAACTATTAGCACATTAGCTGTGTGCTCATTCGAACTGCCACATTCCTCTCAACTATTCGGTGGTACCAAGTGTAACTGCTGGAAGCTGCTGGTTGGTGGTAAGACAGCAAATGCCCCCATTTAATGTGTAGTGATTCTTTCTGTGGCATTTTGCCTCCTCCTGTTGTCTCGCCTCTCTTATTAACATGCACTTAAATTCCCTTTGTTCTCTCAAGTGCTCATTAAAGAATTCAGTGCCTTCTGATGTCTATAGTTTTACATAATTAGAACCCAAGAGGGTTCCACATGTGCACTAAAGTTCTCCATTTGTTTTACTCTGCATTAGAGGAGCAATTTGTTTAATTTCTCTGGAGTTTAACCTTGCTGACTGTGATGGAAAAGCACCTGCAAATGTTGCATTCAGTCAGATCACTAGTGAGAAAACATTGCTTGTGAGCGTTGTCTTCCTTGTATTCTGCAAAATATTAAATGTCCATGTCGGTTGTATATATTATAATTTACAATATGAAAAAGCATTAAAGTATGTGCTATCAGTCTTTGTGCATATCTATAACTAAGTCATTATTGTGATACATTATAGATTATTAAGAGTTATGTATTCGTTTTTTAATAATGCTGTTATTTTAAAAAACAAATCTATCTATATGGTTCTGATGTGGTGAAAAACATTTAAACTAATTGACTGTGCGTTTGAGGTATGTTGACTGGGTTTATTGGTTTGTGTCTGCCCTGGCTGACTGTTGTCACCTGAAAGGCTTGTATCTCCAAACTGTTAAAGTAGCAGTTCAACATTTTGGTAAATATGCTTATTGGCTTTGTTGCCAAGAGTCAGATGAGAAGATCCATACTGCTCTCATGTCTGTATGATAACTTTGGAGCTATTGCTAGCAGCCAGTTATCTTAGCTTAGCATAAAGACTGGAAACAGAGTGAAACAGCTAGCCTAGTTTTGTCCAAAGGTAACAAAATCAAAATCATCTAATTTGTTCAATCCATACAAAGTCTGGAGTCTCTGCAGGTTGCCTGGCTACTGGTCCTGGCCCTGGTGCTTTTTCCTCCTGTCTCCAGTCATTATGCTAAGCTAAGCTAAGCAGCTGCTGGCTCTAGCTATACATTTACTCTACAGACATGAGAGGTATCAAATTTAAATAATTGCATATAAAATGACCTCCATCATGCGTCCTTCCGCTGTTTAACCTCCTCCTCCACTCCAGGATGTCACCACAGAGTCATACTACGTCCAGCTGCCAGGACTTCCGTGCTACGAGGGGAACTGGGAACTCAGCAGATACGTCCCCAAGGAGCCTTTAATTTCCTAAGCCAATATTGCAGAGTTTCTCCTTGGTAAACCCTGAAAAGTACGGTTTGTTTTCCATCGTCTTCTCCTCGTCTTTCCTCATGATCCTACTACAGGAATGAAAGAAAAACATTTGGCAATGTTTGCCATGCCCCCCTCAGCATCTTGTCTTTTTTTTGCCGCATTTTTCTACCAAAGATCCAAAATGCAAAAGCCCTTTGAGCCCATTGCTTGTGTTACAGCTGTACAAGGCTAAGGGTGAGAGTGATGCATGTGTGCCGGTGTGTGTGTTTGTGTGTGGTCGAGCTTGTCTACACACAGTTTGACTGTAGTTCGTGTATGTCGAGGGGTCTGGAGAACGGAGAATGAGAGGTGGGGAGGGCTTGATGTGGTGTTCCAAAGTGAATGGCCCGCAGAGGAAAACAATAAAGCACGAATGACAGGAACAGATGGCCTTCTTTATTGTCCCGTGAAATGCAAACACTGAATATCTTTGCTTGGTGGGTGGCATTATTATATATTTATTTTATCCCTCCTGTCCCTCTCTCTGCTAATAGCACTGGTGGCTGGCACCCACCCACATTTAAGACTAAGAGGCCTGATAAAGGGCTGGAGCCAGATGCTTATTATTGGTTGCTTAAGATTTAATGGGAAGTGACACAGAACAAAGATGACAAGGGGTGGCGCAACTGTCCAAGCAGTTGGATAAGAGAACACCACAGTTAGGGCATCCACATGCAAAACACATTCTTAAAGCAACAGTACAACATCATGGTGTATACTATATTTGCCATCTAGTGTGCTATATTTACTTTCTGAAAAATGATGGTGAAACTGTCCGAAACTGTAATTTGCCACTCACTATGGAGTAACTTGTTTATGATATAGGGGCTGTGAGTGAAAGAATTGGAGAGGTTGCATTTTGACTGACACAGGTAGCGTCAACAAAACTTAATCTCTTTGTGTAATATGAACCATGTACAGTATAGCCACCTCTAAATGATACTGTAATGAAAACAATTACAGACAGCTTTAATCTGGATTAGGGAGATTACTAGTTTAAGCTCTTCATTACAGGAGTCTTTTGCAAAGATACCTTCCATTTCACTGTGGTAGTACGAACGAAGGATCCTGAAACTCTGATGATATTCAGGTGAGAAGAGTTTAAAAAAATGCCATAAATACTTTTACAGAAGCTCTGCCCTCACACTGCTCTTAGTTAAATCATTACCTCATTTGTCTCCTTTACTCCTCCTTACCCCTTACTCATCTCTCTTCCTACTCTCTAACTTTTGCTTGTCTGTTTCACATGACAACCTCACTCCCTCTCACTTTGAATTTCTCTCTCCTCCTCCCGTCTCTTATCTTCTGCCAACCCCCCCCCCCTTATCTCCCATGCTCTCTCATTGCCCCTCTCCATTTCCTACCTCTCTTTTTGTCCCTTCCCCGCCTTTGACACCTTCTCTCTCTCTCTCTCTCTCTCTCTCTCTCTCGCTCTCTCTCTCTCTCTCTCCGCTCCACGACCATAATACAGCAGTGGCCGCCCCGGTTTTTGCTGGGTTCATCGCTCCTCTCCCTGATAATTCCCCTGTATTAACTGGCTGGAGTTATTACCCGTTATATGAGATGTCTATGTTGAGAGCGCTTTATGAGATCCTGGTCCCCGTGGATAAGATGATGGAGTTGGTGAGTGCTGTCATCCCCCAGCCGTATAATGGCATCAGTTGGGAAATACACAATGCCATGGATTATTGATAGAGCCATATCTGCACTTCTGCTGACAAATTCCTGGCCTGGGTTGAAGGGGCACATAATCCTGAAGAATATCTCTTCTAATATGGCCGCCTCCGTGCAGTAACACCTCTGCTCTCTTTGGGGTACTTTGGTTTCTCTCCTCCCCTGTGACGAATGATCAAGCATTCCCAGTGATTCAAATGAGAGGGTGAAGATTTATTCCAACAATAGGCTCTCCCACACCGTCTCACATAGAAATAAGTATCGCCCCACTGAATAGACTTGTCTTGCTGCTGCTGCGACTCCCAACACCAAAAATGTGATTGCATTTTACGACAGGAAGCAAGAGAGAGCGCAATCGAACGAGGAGGATGTGCAGAGTTTAAAGACTTATCATGAAAAACTGCTCTTTAGCTCTCACAGGTAAGTACTGCAAGGTGATGCAGAAATATGGCAAAGATGCCTCCTCTCATTAGCAGTTCACCACCCGTCAAAACAAATAGCTAAGAAAGAAGGTAAACAATCCTGCACTCCCTATAAATAGAGTGTAGTAATTCCCCTGGCTCTCATTACATGCCTCCTCCCTCACCATTCCTCAATCTGTCTGATACGCTGTGGTGGGACTCGGGGCTCAACAGCGTTTAGTTGGCGTGAAGACCACAGGCTGCATTCTCAGTTATGGCCTTGATTTTTGATCCCAGATGCAAGGATTACTTTCAGGCGTGTGGGGGGAAAGCGAGAGACAATAACTGATCAAATGCAGGACGCTATGGGTCCAATAAAAAGAGGCCTCCTTGGATGGTCTGGATGTATCAGAGGCTGTTGTGTTTACACAAGTCTTCCAATACCTCCACACCAAACTAGTCACAACATATTTGCACATTTGCTTGAGAAATTACATGTAAATGACCAAACAAGCATCTTGTTGTGAATTGCTCTTCATTGCTCATCTCGAGACTCAAGCCTCAGTGGCCATGTTGCTTTTCAGAGGAATATGAAATTACTATCACATTGAGGGAAATCAAAGTCTTGTTCTGCTGCAGTCCTCTGGGCAGCATTGTGCAGTATTGCTTTGGAAACAGGCCTAATTGGTATGTGTGGGCCAAACTCACCCCACTGCCTGAAACTAGCTGGCTTCATGTTCACAACAATTGGATTTGGAATAGCTGCCCTAGATTGTTTGTGTTTTGCAGTTAGGGTGTGTGTGCATGCAACATCAAGATTGCAAACCTAATCCCAGTCTCTCCTGTGTCCATCATATTAGAATGCATGACTCTTGTAATTGCTTTAAGTCTATTGTAGCCAATAGCGTCAACTATATATTTTTAAAAAGAGGTGGGTGGCTGTGGTCTCCTAAAGAAAAATAGAGGGATTTGAGCCGAACAATTAGTGGCAGCTTCCATCTGACAGACCATATTTCTGCCTTTTAGCTCAGTGTATGGCCTGGCACCGCACCAGAAAGCAGAGAAAAAAGGAACATTAAGTCACCTATAATTTGCTTTCCCACAGTCAGAATGTGAAACAGACACATGACAGCTTAGTGATTCATCTAGTCCATGCACCATGTCTGCCTCCTGAACGATGATTGGCTCTGGCACGGGGCTTGCCTCCACCATGCAAGCAGAGCGTGCGCGTTCCCCGAGTCAGAACCTGTGATGTTGCCCTCTTTTACGATGCACTAAAGCAAGTATTAACCTAATATCTCATTTTGACATATGGAGGCAGGGAGTTTCTTCTTTGCATGTGTCCGCATTCTGTGGTCTCAACACAACCTCACCGTGAGGGGTGGGGGCGGGGGGGGCATGTTGAGTGAAAGCTCCCCTGCCTGCCTCTCACCTCTCATTGGAGGCTATAAATGCACAATGTGTTAATAATTTGGGGAGCATATTAACTCTCATTCTGTTGTTCAGCAAAACCCTAAGCACGGCTGGTAATGTGCACTGTGCTCACCTCCAACATGGAGGTTTGCCGAATTAGCTTGCGCCAGTAAGTTTTTTCCTCCCAAACGCACCATGGTGCAATATAGGGAGAGAGAGAATGTGATTACAAACAGTAAGTTATTGCCTCGGGCACAATTAAAACTTTGCAGACGAGCATTCCTGATTGCAAACCGAATCAGGTATGGTGTTGGTGGGGCATGTTGCTTGTTAATTGGTTAATTACGGAGCAGGAAGGCTTGCTACACAAGTATTAACTGGGAAATCTGCTCTACATTTTCTGTCAGTCCCGCATGTAAACCAGACACTGGGGCAGCCCCTCGACTAAAAATAAGCTCATCAGCAATTTGGAGCTGTGTGGGCTGTCTCTCATCATGATGGAAGAGCTTTCACAAATGGGCGCTCACTGCTCGCACACCACAATGCTCTTCTTCAAAAACATACAATCTGACTAGATGTATTTGTTGCCATAGGAGCAGTGATGCGGTTATATTCGGAGTCAGAGGAAAAAAACATCTTCATCAGCGTAATTAGGCAAAAAAAAACTTAATAGTTGCACACAAGCCTCGTTGGGTTGTTATTGCAGTCGTTTCAAATAAAGTAAGAGGTTTGAAATGCATCTTGGAAATTATTGGAGGTTATTTTTTTGTTATGAAGCTGTTCTCTGCAAGATAAGGAATAAATCTGGTTAACCATGGACTGGCCCAAGGACTGTGAAGTGCACAGCACCAATGACTTAACACCATGACTTGCAGGTGTATTGCTTCATGCCACATGTTTCTGACAAAGTCGAGAAAACAGCCCAGGGCACAAACTCGCCACAAGGACAGCCTGCATACACACACACACACACACACACACACATATATATATGCACACATGCACACCTCATACCTCTGGAGGAAATGTTGCGGTTTCTTAGTCAATGCCCTCAACGCCACAAATCCTACAGGTCTTACTCAGAGCCAGTGTTCACTGTTGCTTGAATAAATCAGAAGTGTTTTCTGACTGCAACTGCATTTGGCTTTGATTAAAGCAAAGCCACAGGCTAAAAGCTGTCCACATCCCTTTATGAGCATGCTTTTCTGACCTTTCTGTTCAGCGAGTCTTCTTAGGACTGAGGACTTGACACAACATGACATGTTGCCAGGTCAGTAAACATGGTGTTGCTGGAGATGAAACAGCAGCAAGCAGAAAACAAATTGTAGATTTGGTGTACGTTTTTGATTTCTTTTCATCCATTAAGTACAGCCACTGTTTTTATTGAAACTATGTGTGGGTGTTGTACACAGTGGAGTAAATTCATTATAGGATGTTAGTGAATGGAGCCATAATCTGGTTTCTGTTGTTAGAGGTGTATTACCTTGGCAGATGTCTTCCAGACATGTAAAGATGTGGAGACAAATCCAACTGTTTTTTTGTGTATTTGTTGTTTTGATCTTTTTTTTGTTGTTGTTGGAAAAGGCTTGAATTTCTGACTCATAGCTTTTTAATCATGCACCTGCTCACAAATTAAGAGAAAATATCAGTATAATTAATCCGTTTTCAACCCCATGAAAGCATGTCAAACACGTCAACACACTTTGCACCTCAGCTTTGTGGAATAATTTAACATTACTGAGTGAAATGACGTTGTCTTTTGTTTTAACAAGGTTGGTAGTTGTCATAATTCAGCTTTGTTTAGACTGCAGATCACAGCATAAACTCCTGTGAAGAGTTTTCTATCTGTGGCCTGAAATAATTTTACTCTTAGATGCACAGGTCATTGGAACCTACACTCTTCTGTAAGTGGGTTAAAAATGAGCCATATTAGAATAATAGCTTGATAAAAAAGAAAAATATATGCTCCCCATAATTTGGCATAAAGTAATTGTTTGAATTCCACATCAGCATTATTTAAAGTTTGAAACTGTTATTTCCATCATCAAACTTGCTAATTTTAGAGTCTATTTCCCTAAGTTATACTACCTAGCTTACCCACTAAGCTACTTAGTTACAGTATGTAATAAGAGTTTATCCACAATATGTAAGCTGGCAAGCTAACATTTGCTAGCTATTGGAAATATAAACATTTTAGGAAAATATTTTCAGGAATTCCTGGAAAATGAAATAATGAAAAAACAAAACAAAAACAAAAACAGATGAACTGGGTCATTTTTGGCTCACCTAAGAGTCAATATAAAATTTAAAAAAATAAAAAAGATAATCATTATTTCTGGATGTTTTTTGTTTATTTCTACTGTCATTTTTGCAGGATTATTATGCGAGATTTTATTAAATGTAACTGTTGTTTGCACCCCCTGAAAGGACATGTTTTATAGAAGGGAAGCGAGGACTTGCATCTCCCCTCTAACATCCACTTGTCACTGCCTCATTTAAGTTACATTACAAGTAAACAGATCAGTAATCGCCAGTAAATGATCAAGTTATTTAGTGTAACATCTGTTTACGTAGCTTTATGTCACAATATCTGCCTGTAATGTAAGATTAGTGATAAATTTAAGGTTAATGAGGCAAAGCAACAGAAATTTAGTAGCCAGTAAATGGATAGGTAAGTCTTGTTGTTTAACGTTCTGGGAGGATTGCATTGCAGATTTATGTGGGGAGGACAAAGATGGATGTGCTGTCTGATATTCACATCACTTTGGCAATACTTATTTCTGGATGTTGGCAGCCAGACAGTAGCTAATACTGGTGAGCAACCAGATTAATACTGTAACCCCTCCAACACTCCCGCCTCTCTGTCTCTGAGTTTCTACATCAACAAATAACAAAATAAAATCCCCAAAATGTTTCTTTTCTTACATAATTAAAGAAGAATAATCTCTCTCCACTTTGGAAACCAGTTCCTCAGCTGATCCTGATGGTGATGATGTCTTTGCCAACAGGTCTACAGTCTGGCAATGTCACCCACTGGCCCACTAAGTCCAGGGTTGCACAGGTATGCCAAAGTGCCCACCACCCACATATCCTTCTCATCTTCTGCCAACTCTGCTTGAATGAAGTAAAACTGGTGCTATTTCACTAAAACAGGCCTAGAGGTGTTGGCGGGAAGGAGAAAAAAAAAAAAAACGTAAGAAGATGCTTTCTATAATGAGGGAAGAATTTGGTGGTTGCAATTTTCTTGTGGCAGTAAACACGCGGCTTGGATTCAAGGCAGGAATGTGTATGGAAATCACAGTAAATATTTGCACAATGAACTACTGTTTGGGATAGTTTGAAGTCTAAACAAATATAACTAAACTCTTACTATAAAGTAAATATGCGCATGTTGTGTTTGTGTTTGATAACCGTGTCCATAATTTGAATTATTTGTCTTGCCTTGTTATAAATGAACAAAAAACATGACCCCTTGCTAATGAATAACACATTTTACGCAAGTAAAAAAAAAGGCTAAACATAGCCAATTGGGTTTAAAAAGGGTGTCAGATGAATAAGTGTATTATTTTAACAAAAAGATGCGACTACAGTTGGGGGAGTGCTGGCTGGAGTCTCCAGGTTTTCAGATTCAAACATTATCCTTTGCATAAATTATAACCCCCCTTACAATTACGGCCTTGTACACAGTTTTGTTTTCTGATTCCCCCTCCTCACACACACACACACACACACACACACACACACACACACACACACACACACACACACACACACACACACACACACACACACTCTTAATCACCATGCTACCACAACAACAAAATCTTAAGCTTGAAATCACACAACCCACACAGAGTGCTATCATCAGATAAAAGCATTGGATGATGTGAAGTAATTTATTATGGCACTTGCTCATACTGGCACAGAGGGTTACATCATTGGCAGTATGAGCTGGTGCCTTGCAGCTAATATCCTGTAGATTGATAGGATATTTTCTCCATGTCTGTCTCTGCCTTTGCTGCCTTCCCTTAACAATGCCAAGAGGGTATAGACTGTTGAGATTTGTGCACAGAACAAATCATGCTGTTGTTCTAGTATTGTTTGACAAACATCCAAGAACTCGGGGTGGATTGACTCAGACTTGCATATCATTCTGTGGTTTTGGAGACTAAATGGAAAGTGCCAGGGGTGAAGTCGAGGCAGAGGGCGCCGTGAATGGGCAAACTGATTTAACAAGCACAGGACAGACAGATGGTGTAGCGGAACAAAAACACAGAAAAAAAAAAAAAGCACACACACACAACAAAAAAAGGTAATAAGAGTGTGAAGGCTCACATCAGAGGAAAAGAATGGCAGAGAATCCCCCTGGTGAGAAGTTGTTGTGCACCACAGTTCTCACATCTCTCGTCCAGAAAACATCTTCAAATACAACAGGAATAGCAACAAACGACAGTCTCCGAACGTTAGAAATCATTATCCTGATCTGTCACTGTATCGGTTGGTTGGAATCCAAGTCAGAGCCCCTGATGAAGGTTAAAAAGTTGTGATTCAAAACAGGAAAGAGGGGGGGGGGGGGGGGATAGTCCTCTTGATACGCAGCACATAGTGGCAGGATGTTGTGGCAACCCAGGGGACGTGAGAGGCTTCACAATTAAAATAAGAGTTATGAAATAAACCAATGGGGAAAACAGAAAGTGGCTTTATTAAAGAAGTACGGAATAAACTATAACTACAGATTTGTAAGCTTTCTCACACAGGATCCATGGTGTCCTGGTTAAAGAACAGAGAAGTGGGCCTTTACAGACACACTTGGTCAGTTACCATGGAGTCTATTTTGTTGCACAGTCAGAGGCGTAACATTTCTTTTGAATCTTACCTTGTAGTTGATATCACTGTCTCCAAAATCAAGATCCTGTGCATCATGTAAGATTGCTTTCCCTGGTTGTGAACTCTGGTGTGAGGAAGCCTGGCCAGAGGGTCTAGGAAGGTGATATGTGGCAGAATCAATGACTAAAAATAGATTATGTATTTAAACACTGCAACCTAAACTCACATTTAACAAGTGTGTGAAGAACAAAAACAACAACTAAATAGCTGACTTGTCTGAGCAGGAAACTCATCAAACTTAAGTTACACAAACATCCTTCTCCCTCCTTAAATAGGTCCTCCAATCCACAGCACAATCAGTTCAGGCAGAACTATATTTCTCTCAGGGGTGTTTGGCTCATTCCTGAAACAGGTAAATGACAAGTTACATGTATCAGTGAACATCGTCAGTAGAAAGAATACGTAAACAGCCCTCACCATTTTGCCATGAAAATAAATCTAATCATTACAAAACAAACAATTAAGCAATCAACCAATCAGCATAACATGACAATACCCCATACTTGGTACAACCGGTGACATCATTGATGACATCAGCAAGTGCATAAAACCAGGAAGAGTTTTGTTGCTCCCATCCTTTTAGCTCCTGGATAGCATGGTAAGAAAGCTAGTACAACCCTCAATAAACTGAAACAATACGTCTGTGTTTTGATTTAAACTAGCAATGGTTGTATGAAGCCTTATGAAGCTCTGCAGCTTTCTTTCTTTCTGTGCCTAAAAAACATTTGGAGAGTGTATATATATATATATATATATATATATATATAATTTTTAGCAGCCCTTCTAGACTTGGTTCAAAATACAAGAACACCTCGCTCATTTTAATTGTTTTACTCTCATATGTGTGCAATAAAAGTCCAAGAAGCCTGCATGTTATTAAATCTGTAATGCTTCTCTTCAGAAGTGCTGCATTAAATGTAGATGTTGTTACAGAAAAATAATTAATAAATGCATTGTCCAAAAAGCATAGATATCAAATATTTTTGCAGACACAAAATACTAATGAATTGATGACTCTGTTGCAGATATGTTGCTGTGCTGTTCACCTTTTTTAAACAGTGTCCTTGCAGGCCTTATTTTGTTCTGAACTGGAACTGGAACAGGCAACATACTGAACTGAAGACAGTCAGAGTCAGCAGCTGTATGAACGGTGACGTGTTCACTTACTGATGTACATTACTGAAGTGTATGCAAGCCCTTATGTAGAAAAAAAGCGGATGAACTACATATGACAACAAATCTTAAGTGAATTGAATGACACTATTTGAATCCGCAGCATTTATGTTTAACCAATTTAGATGTGAACACAATGTTTGGGTGGCAGGTGTGTGCTGGTCCAGGTGCTGATTGTTGGCAGCAGCTCCCTTCTATCACCTCCTCCAGTCTGATTGTGGTGGCTGATCCCTGGTGATTTAGCTGCTGGTTTAGCCCACTGTGGGTAAATTATATCAGATGAGCTATTATTTCTGCAAGTCAAATCAGAGATAATCAAATTAATAACAGCGTGTTGTGAAGGAGAGAGTAGACCAACACATGTCACAAGGTTGTTGCCATAGATTGGCCTGCTCCAACTGCTAATGGTTCTGTTTGTATTCAGCTCCAACACATGCCACACCATTTACCCCACCAGAGGCATGTGTGTTTGGTGTTAGGTTCACTGAGAACCATTAGGCTAATTTAGATCCCTGTGTGCATTTCTGCATATAGGAGCTTTCCTGTGTTACAATGCACACGCAAGCTAATTTGGATTTTAAACGATGTGCTAGCAAGACACTTCAAAAGGATTACTGTGCCACAGCCTACATATATTCCGTATATGGACTGTTTGTGGCCACACAGTATCGATATTTGCATACTTGAAATATGAAAATGCTCTCAGGATAATTGTACCCGTGGAGAAGTGGCATCTATGCAAGCGGGTGAAGAGGAAAGTAAATGGCGTCAGACCAACTCAATAAGATTTTCTGTGTTCCATACATTCATTATAATATTTTGACGCATGAAAATTGATTACTTTTACATATTCATCATTTGCACACATGACTGGCTGTGGCGTTGTAGGTCTTAGCATTCTACAGGGTGACTAGTGACCTTAGGCTTTTTCCTGTATATGTAAAAAGTGAGCTCATGACAGATCTTGTCACACACATGCGTACACACACACCTCAATGCTGACTGTGGAGATAAATAAATGAACATCCGTGGTCCCTCTCCACCCATAAAATATAACCCACAACCCTTCCCCAGGTTGTTGTGATTTGGAAGCAGCTGTTGTTGTGGTGGATTCGCCCCTCTCTTCCAGATCACGTTTCCCCTCTGCTTCTCCCCAGGGAAGCTCTGGTAATATTTTTGCAGCTGGGAGGGGTGTTGAGGAGAAGGGGGGGAGTGCGCGGGGAGAAACCTCGTCTAGTTCTCTGTCAGAGCTTTGAAGCCCAAGGAGATACTTTGAATAATGGAGCACCTGTACCCACTGTCGGCGCACATACAACACATGCATGCACGCTTCCACTCCGCTTCCTCGTGTGTGTGTGTTTGTCTACGTACAGTAAGCGTGTCTACGTACAGTAAGCGCGTGTGTTTGGTGAAGCAACATAAACCCAGGGCGAAACCAGACGCGCAAAGACCTTTATCAAATAAGATGTTTATCGAAGGGTTCTGACTGTGTTTGAGCTGCGTATTATATTTAGACCCAAAATACTCATTACTTTGCTATTAAACTCTCATCTACCGCAATTTGCAGATGTATGTACTCTGTCATCTCTGGAGATGTCACCGTGAACAGCACATTTATAAATTATCCATTTGTAACAATGTGGATTTCTCTCCATCGCTCTCTCTCTCCACCCAGCAGCTCCCTGGTTTGCAAAGCATCTACATTATTGCTAATCACCTGCTCTATCTCCAAAGATATTTCTTTTTGAATAAGAGGCTATTTATCTTCCATCGCTGAATGCTATTTTAATCAAAACCTTCTCAGACTCCCAGATAAGTGCATGCCAAATTATTTCTTTCTCTGCGGTAGCTATTTTGTTGCTGTTGTTAGATATTTTGGGAAATACTTGTATGTGCTTTATTACCGAGTGTTAGATAAGAAGATCAATACAACAAGTCTGTACAGTAAGCATGACGCTACAGTAGCAGATGGTTAGCTTAGCTTAGCTTAGCTAGAAACGGGGAAACAGCTGGTCTGTCCGAAGATAACAAAAGCTACCTGCTGACATGTCTAAAGCTTGCTAATTAACCCTTTATATCTCGTCCATACAAAAGTCCTGTTGTCACCGTGAGATTGGCAGGCAACAAGCGAAGACTCCAGGAAGTGAGTGCGCCTGGGAGCCTTTGAGGTGCTGGTAGGAACATTTTGTTACCTTCAGACAGAGCCAAGCTAGCAGTTTCCCCTGGTTTACAGCCTTTATGCTAAGCTAACTGGCTGCAGGCAGTAGCTTCATTTCTACCATACAGACATGAGAGTGGTGTCAATCTTCTCATCTAACTCTCGGCAAGAAAGTGAAAATGATTCCCAAAATTTCCTAAAATGTATATTCCTTTGACAGCGAGTGTCAGTACAATGTGCTTCATCTACATTATTATTATCTTATAGTCTTGCTGAATAGAGATCTGTAAACTTTATATACAAAGGAGCAAAGACGTGGGATTGGCATCTGTGTTGTGTGTGTGTGTGTGTGTGTGTGTGTTATAGGATGTGTTTGTGCAGCAGCATATTTAAATGTGCACACGGAATTCCCCATTAATCCAAGGTTTATGGTTATGGTCCGTACAAAAAAAAAGCATTTTCTTTTCCTAAATAAGTCATTTTGAATTCAGCACCCTGAATATGTTTATTGCCATTGTCTGTGGGATACGCTGCAGCTTTTTTAATAGCCAGCCCGGTGTGCACTCATCAATCACAGAGCAAGAGCAGCCCCTCGCTCTCTCCACAGTCGCACGCTAACTGAGTTACAGGGCTCCGAAACTAACTCCAAGTTTTGAAATGTGATAAAAGTAATCACATTTCTCCCAGTCAGTATCCTTACAGATGTGAATCGATGACATTAATTACTGCATCTTATTATACACCACAAATGTGTTTCCGTTCATTCTTATTTATGAAAGAGGCCCTGATAATTTACCAGGAGGGGTGGGAAGTAGGGGAATTGGTGGCAGGGTTGGATGCTCGGCAGGAGAGCCATATCCAAAACCCACATCAGTATGCAACATTAAACACAGAGGGAAAGAAAAGCAATACTTAACTTTGTGAAATATTGCGTTTTCATTATTTCTGTTTAACACAATGTAATATCTCAGGCTTTTTTCGTGTGTTTCAGCACTGCTCTGTGTTTTCTAAAGACTTTCTTACCTCATGGGACCTGGAGACTCACACACATGTGCCAAAAGACTGCATCTACGTGGCATCAGAAGAAAAGAAAAAAAAATGAGAAACCTCAAGGGCCATATAGCAACAGTTAGCAGACAGGAAGAAAAGCCCGCAGTGACAGAGCTTCTAACTAAGACAGAACACTTCCCCCTCACAGACAAGTGACAATACCAAGGCCAGCGATGCGCAACTAAAGCCTCATAATTGTTTGTGTTTCCTTTATTATTCAGTCTTTACTGCTAAGCACCCATATGGAAAAGGAATTACGCTCACTCAGAGACATTGTTGTGAAATATGAAATATAGAGAAGCACTCAAATTACGGCCCAGTTCATTTAAGCATTACGACAGAACTTGTAACACCAGTGTTGAGCAGGAGGACGATTCCCCAGAGGGAGCCACTGTGTCTCCGCCATTTATCCTTGTTAAAATTTCAATAAGTCGAGTCTCTTGCACATGACACTTTTCAGTGGGCTCATCAATACATGTGGGATTTGTGTGAGTTTAACTGTAGATATTGTTTTTCATCAGGGAATATTACCACATCCTATTATTCATTTTTAAGGACTTTCCCTTTTTGCGTGTTTCAGTCTTTATCAACGAGCTGTCGAAACAGTGTCTTTTTTTCACTCTGAATAATTCATTTTCCCTTTACTGTAAGGCAGGATTGGATTACACTGTTGGCAGTGTCGTAAGAGGTTAATTGGAAACAAAGTATTCTCAGAATACAAATTACAATGCCAATATGTTTTTCCAATAATTTATCTTGATGTTTCAAACAGGCTCATTACAGTAATGACACTATCTCCTCGTCATCTCTTAGATCATTTTATATTCATCTAAAGATAAATACCTCTTTACTTAACCCTTAAATCACATAATTGGTTATTCTCTACTAAACGTCACATCAATTCTAAAAATAACTGCAATAATCTTTCCAAAGACGCATGTTTCAATTAGAGTTCTTTGCCCACAATGAGAATGTATTTTCTAAGCTGGCACTGTTTGGCAGGCGGCGTATGGAAAGAAAAGGCGCAGGCTCTGAATTCATATTCAGCAGAGCCACAAGCGTGAGCCGGCTCGCCAGGTGAGGAGTGGACAGGTTAAGAGGTTCCAACCCACTGAAGGAGAGATGCAGGCTGTGATGGCTTGGAATGAGAGCAGCGGAGGCTGCATGCAGTGTGAGTGTCAGGCTGGCACTTGCCACAACTGGTGGTATTAATAAGACTGGGCTAAGATGAGCTCTGGGACGTGGGTGACTCAACATGTGCTGGTGCCGCTGATTGGCAAGTGCAAATGAAATTAATGGGTGAGGGAAATCAAGTGAGTGAGCCCGAAATCAAATTACCAATCCAGCCCTCAAACAAATTAGTTGTGTGCCAAAGTTGTAATTGATAGCAACACATGAGCATGCTATTGGATCAGACAATATGATCTAGCATGCGTCGCCTCTGATATGATTTGCTGCTGTATTATTATGATTAAATATTAAAGATGTGTGGATGACAGTGGCCCCCTTGGTATGCATGGACACCTAGGACAAGGCCATGTGTGTGTGTGTGTGTGTGTGTGTGTGTGTGTGTGAATTCTGATTGGTCCTTTGGCTAGGCAGCAAATAATGTTTTAAACTCTTTCTCACCTGGTAAAACATCATTCAAAAAGAAGAAAAATAAATTCAGTGTCCCGTCTTTACCCATCTAATTTGGCACTGAGAGGAAGCCGGGAGCTGAAGAGTGGAATAAAGTGTGTAATATCTGAACAGAGAGAGTAAAACTCTGACTGGGTAATATCACAGCGATAACACATTTAGTCTGACAGCTACAGCAGCTCTTGTGGTAGCATTTATTTGTTTGGTTCATAAATGTGTAAACTCCGATTCCTATTAAAGGCTTACTCTCCCCAGATCAGTGTGTGTGGTTTTTGATACAGGGCTTTCTTTCTTTTTTTTTTTCCCTTTCTTCCCAACGTTGGAGAGGGCTTTTATATAATGAACTGAGATGCTTTTAATAAAATATAATGATCAGCTAAAAATTGGTTTGAAATCAAACACTCCACTGTGGCTCAGCAAAACGCGTATCTCAAGGCACATCCACTCTGCCTGCATAAGATATGAGAGATGTTTTTTGTTTTTTTTTAAGATTTGCAAACCTTCAAACTCCCTAAAACATCAAACCTTTACTGCTCCACCAAAGTCTTCGGCTTTGTCCTCAACTGCTGTGCATACATGAGCAGATTCTTTATGATGTGGAAAATATTTCACCAGTAGCTTTCGGCTTCATAATTCATAAAACATTGCATACAATTGGAATACCAATTGGCCTATAGCATACAAAGACAACACAGAATTGTAAGTCATTTGAGTTTATTAATAATTGAAATACTGTTGCAATACTATGTAATGTTGTCTTATTTGATCTTTTACCTATTTAGAAAAAGCAGCTTCACAGTGTAAACAATAATAAAACAGAATCTAAATTTAAAGAGAGAAACATACTGAGGCATCGTGAGGTGGTGGGAAAGTAATAAAACTTAGCCTCGTCTTTGTTTTCCCTTTATGATCCACTCTTGCTAATAATGGATTATTTGAAAAGTTCATCCTAATTAAATAGTGCACGCAACACAGTACACAATCCCTACAATCCATTTGGGTAAACCTCAGAAACAAATGCTGTGTACTGTGCGCACAGTATTTTCCTTGCACACATGCACATCGCAGTACAAAAGAGGGCACATATGGCCTCAGAGAAGCACACATGCACACATCAAATCATCCACCCTGCCATGCCTGTACTGTACTTCAGCCCAGCATGACATTTCAGGTGACTTTTTCCTCCAAATTGAGCAGTTTCTGTGTGATTTAGCTGTATTCAAGCCAACCGGACTCCTCATGCTGATTTTGGTCTCGTGGTTGGATGCAGCGGCCATTCTCCATACAGTATAATGCATTTATGTATCATCATGCACGTGTATATGTGTGCACTTTGCTGCTTCCCCGTGTGTGTGTGTGTGTGTGTGTGTGTGTGTGTGTGTGGGGCTGTGTGCATATGTGTCCCTGTTTCAGCACAGAAACGCACCTCCTTTGAAGTGTGTTTGCCGTGCCGAAGCCTTGCTGAGAACACTGGGATGGCAATCTGTGACACCATTGACACCTGGCATGTAAACATTGACAATAACTCAGTCATAAAACCTCCTGCAGGTTTGCCCTTTCTTACCTTCATAGGCTTTGGCTGCAGACACGATGCCCCCTCTGTTCACAGCAACCTCCTTTTTCTCTCTCGACTTTAGCTGCCTTTATTTCTACTTTAAATGTAGCCCACTTAATCAACTTCTGTTACAGTTTCACAGTGCAGTCGCTCACCCATTATCCACTAGTTTAAAAAGACCATTACAACTCAGCAATGTACTTAAGTATCCAAAGTAAAAACACTCATTCTGCAGAGCATTGTTTGTTTGTGACTGACATATAATATTATTTTTTACATTATTATATTGTTAATACTGCTAAATCAATGTATAAGCAGCATTTTACTGTTGCAGCTGGTTTAGGTGGAGCTACTTCTTACTACTTTTTATACTGTTCGCTAGTTTAGTCCAATGGTTCCCAACTTAGGGGTCAGGCCCTTCCAAAGTTACTTAGTTCCCATCTCTGCATGTAATAGCTAAATAAGAGCTTGTATTCCACCTACAGCCTGTGAGTGTAGATGTCATCTTATCATTGATCTTTGGGAGATTTAACAGCATGACACCATACAATTATTTATTCATTTATCTTTTATTGAGACACTTTCTTTTTGTTGGAGCAGTTCCTTCCCCCAAAAAGCAAGGATTTATGGTTTCCATTTCGCCGTGAACTTCACTAACCACTTGTCTCATGTCACTTCCTGGACCAATAATCTCACACTCACCGCTGTCCTTGCTCACACTGAGGGCTCTTACGAGAAACAATTTACCTTTTGAACATAATTTGTCACCGAAGCAATGCTGCTTCATTATCATTTCATCCTGCTAACTCTTGCCTTTGTTTTGACAGATAGCTTTCATAAGTCACTGGTGAAAAACCTTCAGCGGACGTTTGGGGTTTTACTGTCACATAGGCTCCATCTGCTCGGTTTGGTGGGGTTTTTATGCTGCGCCATCATTCACCTCCCACAAGCAATAAACACTATCTCTCTACACTCTCTCACTTTCCCCCTTGCTCTCACTCTCTCTCTCTCTCTCTCTCTCTCTCTCTCTCTCTCTCTCGCAGTGTTGGGAGGTCTTTTTTATAATTCTCTTTCATGGGAAGAAAAAACAACAGAGCAAGAAAATAGCAGACAGCGTATTGGTAACGCAGGGAGGTTTGATCTATCGTCAGTGTTAAAGCGCATGCCCTTCTTCTCCTCTGTTTTGCATAAAACATATACAGTGAGTGACACTGCGTTTGCCTCTTTAGAGAGAGAAAAAATGACTTCAAAGATCTTCTGAGGTATTTATTCTGATTAGAAAGCTTTATTCTGTAAAGGAGAGCTCAACTTTTGACTCCTGCTATAGTGGAGATATCAAAGAAGAGGGGGGGGGGGCACGTGAATTGCAGCTGCTGCTTCATTTTAAACACATCACTGATGAATACATGACATAATCTATGTTAATTTCTCTCTTTTTGATATTGCTGAATTCACAGCACCTATCAGACGTGTGTACGCAGCCAGCAGAGTGATATATGAACCCTGCCCACGACAGACATTAGGGATGAGATACAATTGTTTTCCCAAATCAAAATAAATGGGTCACACAAGGTTCTCATATCGTCAAATATTTTTGCGGTAGAAAGCCAGCCCTGCAATATTGACTGTATAATTGAATCGTGTGAAAGCACAGTCGATTTAAAACAATAGATTTGAGGGATGAGGAAACTGTCAAGTCATGCATCATAGTCAGCATTTCACCTTAGGTTGAGGACAAGAGTCTAGAGTTTACTCCAGTCCATTTCAATCCCTCTTCTGCAAAATAGATCCTCAACATATTTTTCACAAAGAAACAAGCTCTTTGGACATTTTAATAATTCCAACAAAAAAACATAAGCACTGATGACGGTATGAAAAATAGCTTTTTGAATTAACATAAAATAAGGCATAACCTCAGGGCTAAGATATTTAATCCTGATAAGACACTGAATAACTGGCTTACAGCAAATAAAATACTTTTGGTATCTAAAAACTAGCTCCTCCACAAGCCTCACCTATTAAAAGATCTTTTTCATTTCTTTTCACCGCCATCAATCTCCCTGTTTTTCTAATTTCAGCTTTGTCATGTCCACTTTGTTTGATTAGAATCCACATACAGTGTGACTATATCAATTTCCTCCACCTGAACCAATGAAATTACTTCCTTCAACAATTTGGTCTCTGCAGGATGTTATTGAAGAACTATAACCATTTCTGCCATTAAAATAAAAGAGAAAAGCACAGCTGTATGGCCAATTCAACTGTTATCAATCACCAAACTCAGTTGCCTTCATATAGCAAGTGTGCTCTGTTGTTTTGACAAGCGTTTTCATCAGAAATAAAGGCACAGTTGTTACTGAAATACTGGTCTTTTGTGCAGAAGCAGCACAGTGCGAACTAAGGTGGTTCTTATCCGGGTTCCGAGGTCAAACCAGCACATTTTAGGCTTTGTTTATTTGTTGTCGTTTTGAAACATGGTTATCATTGTTTAAGTGAACCTTTAGTCTTCATGGACATGGACACTTCTTTGGTCTTGACTGAACACTTTTCCCCCTTTGAGACTTCTATTTAAAACAAAGGATTTGCTTTAATCCACATCTGTGAAACCGGTCAGGTGAGGTGAGGTTGTTTAAATACACAGAGGGATGATACAAAAGATCTAAGGAAAGACTGACTGAGTAATACTGACACTGTCATAAAGATAAAACATCACCACACAACACTGCATCATGGCATCAGGCTGCAAATATTCAGCCATAGAGATTGTCAGCTATTTGCCCATGTCCTGTGAGCCCTCCAAAGTTTAAGTTTCACATTCAAACCCTAAATTTAATGTTATCCTTGTGGATATTAATAAAAACACAACAACTCTAAAAGTTATATGACTTGGCTGTTATTTTTAAAACACTGTTAAACAGTCTGTAGTTTTTCTATCTTTTTCTCCTCTCTCTCTCTCTTACTCACACAAATACACAAGAATATTTATTCCCAGAACAGAGAATGAATTTTATTTTGAAGCATAAAATTTTAACATGTCTAGACAAAGCAGTGTATTTCTCAAGCACACCGAGGGCGCACTGTCTTTCAAGGGCTCGTTATATGCTAAAATGCGGTAATATTTGTGTTCTGAGTGAAAACTTTTCATTAAATTCAAGGCTGGTGTGTTTCTCCAGCGTTCGCCTGTGGCATCATCGGCTCTCAACCGAACAGGCTGATCTCCGGGATAATTTCTTGGGTTCCCTCCGCAGGATTATTGATCCCTCTATGATGAAAGAGAGTACTGTACAATAGCAGTCCAATTATAGTTTCAACACCGGTACACGACACAATCATTTGTTTTGGATCATTGTGTGAAGTACATTATTAGTTATTTGCCATCCATCAGCAGTCATCAGACCTCCTTGAAAACAAAGTAAGATCTTATTTAGACGCTTGAAACTTTGTAAAAAGGAGTGAGAAGTCCTCATAGCACGTCCAAAAGCACTGCTTTAAAGCATTGCCAATATACTAAATAATAATACGTGTGTGAGCCAATGTGGCCATATATTTTCATGTGCAAACATAAAGTGATGATCAATTAGTGAGTTGTTTGTGTTCATTACCAGAATTGCCAGATGGCAATAAATGCAAATTTACCAATTTAAGTAGATTAATTAGTTAGTAATTGATGGTGTCCTGGGGTTAATGTTTTGCAGAGAGATAGATGGAGGGGGGCTGGTAGTGTGTCCGAGCTCTTGGATAACTGTGAGACGCTTAGTGAAGAGACAGAATATCTCTGATAAATACCTTGTATTCCCTCTGGCTATCTCCCTGACACTGACATCGCACTTGACATGGAACAACATGAGACGTGTTGATTCAGTGCATGACTGCATTGATTTGCTTTTACAGTGTGTGCAATGTTGTCATGGCACCTACCACACATACACTCAGGCATGGGGGAGGAGAGGAGCAAGAGACTGACAAACAGTAAAAAAATAAAAAAAGAAGAGATGAGGTGAGAGGTGGTCTTTACAGGAGCTGTGGTAGCCTATCAATCTTTTTCAATGGTCATTCTCAGTGGCAGCTTTATTAAATATTTACAAACTCATATGATGCCATGACTCCCACAAAACATGTGGTCACTATGACAAAAGTGGCAGCCTGTTAAAGACGTAAAGTATAAAAATATATGAGGAAATAAATAGGATATGTGCACAAATGCAAGCTTCTTTTGTGATTTTTTTCAAACAGCACCAAATGAAAAAATGCCTCTTTTTCGTGTGGGAGACTTGACAAAAGACATTTGCTGGCAGTGGTGAGGAGCGAAATCTACCTCGCTGTCAGTCTACCACCTGCATTGTTATGTTATGACACTTCAAACATCTGGAGTGCACTTTATGTTTTGAAGCATCCAGTTTTCCACAGGAAGAAATTACCAATCAACAAGGAGGGCAGCTGGGGCCTGAAGGCTTGTGAGGAGGGTTTGTGACTACAAGGTTGGCAGTTTGACTCCGCAGACCATCTGGGACTATCTGAGATGGGTGAATAAGAAAAAACTCTCTTGTCCCCTCAACAACTGCTGCTGAAGTGCCTATATGTAAGGCAGCAAGCTTCCAAATGATCCAGTGGCAGTTGTCTGGTAATACTGGGCAGCTCCCACAAAATGAGACTGTCACTGTGGAAACCCTCCAAGTTACATAAGATAATAGGTAACGTGCTTTTTATCAGCTTGTCTGGTATGAAGCTTTTATGCAGTTGATGAACAGTATTTTACAATCAAACAGCATATTTGCACATTATGAAGATGAAATGAAGTGTAATTACAATATTATTAACAGTGTTCGTCAAGTTACTTGAAAAATACATTCAATTACATTTACATATTACTCACCAATCCAAAGTCCTTTATGTGAAAATGCATTGCAAAGTTTGTCACCCAGACGCCAGAGCTTACTCATTCTTCTCCCCCATACATCAAGCCTACTCAAGGATAGAAGCTTTTCTAAGAGGTAAAATGAAAAATCCCTCTCTGCTTACCACAATAGGCAGCACAGAAAGACACAAAAGGATATAATTGATAAAATATCTGATAATGATCTCCCCAAAGAAGGCAGCGCAAATTATACTGAGGTCAAAAGGAATGATCTATGAATATGGCGAATAAAGCCAGTTGTCTGCTAGATCTTGAACTCAAACACCTATCAGCATCGCGATACATCCCTCAGATCTATGACCAATCAAAACAACTTACAATGTGTCTAGGCCAGGCAATTAGAAATGTGTCTCCCCTCAGTAATTTCTGAAAACCCAAAAGGCTTCATCAGGAGAAGACATTCATTCTAAAATATAAGGCTTCTACTTAATATAATTGCACTCCATCTACAACCACAAAGCCTGAAGTAGTACTATCTCTGGATGCTGGGAAAGCCTTCGACTGAGTTGAATGAGAGATATTCATTTAAACTACTGGTGTGTTTGGTAAGTGTGTTCATTTCCTGGGTCTCCTCAAGCCTGTATTGACGCAAATAATTCAGCACTTAACATACTTCCTGTTATACCGTGGAACCCACCAAGGCTGTCACTATTGTTGTTTGCGCTAGTTATTGAACCTTTAGCCACAAGGCTGAAAAGCTCAACATATCTGCAGGGTATATGCCAGGGAAATATGAAGTATCAATCAGGTTTCGCTGTATGCAGATGATCTATTACTTTATACCAAACCCTGTCAGCTGTGCCAATAAGATAACTCAAATTCTGGACAATTGTGGATCATTTTTGGGCAACAACCCCCCCCCCCCCCCACCCCGAATAGATTCCTCAGCCAAATAGCCCATAAAGGAGCGGATACCTTTTCATCTTTCACCCAAAAGTTTTAGCTATCTGGGGATTAACATTACGCATTCATTTCAGGTGCTACATAAAAACAACTTTGACAAACTGTTAAAAAACAACACAGACCTACAAAAATGGTTCAAATTATCACTATCATTAGCCAAGTGCAAACTCTGTGTGCCTTCCTCTCTTCCTGACAAAATCCTTCTTCAGACAGCTCAATAAAATTGTTCTCACATTTGTATAGGTAAGCAAGGTGGCGAGAATAAGAAAAAGTGCTCTACAAGCGGCAAGATGGGATTTTGGACAGATCATAAGATCTGACCCCCATCCATTTGTCAAAATCAAACACGAGTGGGAAGCTGAACTGGGAGTTAAGTTTCAAGACCCTTGGTGGGAAAAAGCCAAATTACAGGTTAATTTTTCCTCCTCCTGTGATCGTCTCAATCTTATACAATTTAAAGTGCTCCATAGAATGCACCAAAGCAAAGCTAAACTAGCAAAATGCTTTCCTGGAACTAGTAAGGCCTGTAATAGATGTGCTCTACCCCCCTCTCCAGCACATACCCTCTGGTCATCTTCAAAATTAACAGGATTTAGGAAAAACTTTTTCAAAAATCATGCCAGAAGTCCTGGGTACAGATATTGCACCCTGTCCACTCATTGCCATTTTTGGAATGCCTACCCTGAGTTTACTAAAAAGAAATGAAATGTCTTTCCTCTCTCATCGCCCGTAGATGCATCCTCCTACACTGGAAATCGCCTGAGCCTCCAGCAGAATGCTGTTGGCAGACTGAACTAATGTCAGTCCTTAAACTGGAAATAAATCTAAGTCTCTCAGATGGTCGACTAAGAAATTTTACATTACATGGTAACCCACAATCTCATACTGTGAATCTACAGTTCCCACGGTGTAGAAATCATTTTGTATCCAACTGTATCCGGTAGCAGCATCATGTACTTGAAATTCTTTAAGATGCTGAAAACATTTAATTATGTATACTAGCTATATACTAAATATGCAAAAAAATGCAATTCATCTTGTAAAAAGTGGACCCACTGAGAGGGTGGGAGGTTTTTATTTAAATTTAATTTTTTTCTTCCTTTGTTCATCTGTATGTATGCTTGTGTCTCTGTTTCAACAAATATACAACTGGAAATATTTGTACATTCAGATACTGTGTAAATATGATGCAGTGTCCCAATAAAACAAATTTGTACAAAAGAAAAAGAAAAATAAGAGTATACAGTGCCAATGCATTTTTTCCTAATGTACAGTCACACTTTCCTCTACATAAGGCTGCTTGATAATTGCAGCAGCTGTAGTGTGAATGCTTTGTTTTCTAACTGCCTTGTAATGTGTCAAGCCAAATACACCTGGTGTACTGTTTTGCTGTGTCTATATTTAAGATATCTGATACGTGTAAACATACTGTAATTGCAGTGATGGAAAAATAAAGTATTGGTGCAATATGAATAATTTATCTATTGATGTATTTATTTGCACAAATGCAGTAATAAGCACTAAATAAAAAGTTTAAGCTCATCTTGTTCAGTTTAACCTAATCAGTTGCTGAACCTGCTTTTAGTTGGCACAGACACGTACTACATTAACGAGCATGAAGTCTGGCTAAGAATATATCAATGTGTTAACAGTGCGTCATTTATGATATACAACATGATGAACAAGTTGTTGTTTTTAGTGTCATCTGACACCGATCTAGATGAACTACCAAATTAGATCATCCTTTGCGTGTTACAGTGTGAGGGTGTGAGTGTGTATGTGCCTGTGCAGCCAAGCGTACATGTGTATATTAAGTTGCACTCCTATGTGTGAAGCAATGCCTCGTATTTTCACTTTAACATTTACTTGAAGTAGTTGTGCGACTATGTATCCAAAGATCCAGTATCAGAGAGTTGTAGGAAGAAAACTGGTCAGTTTTGGGGGTTGCAGTGCTGGGACTCTCACCTTATGCTCTCTTATCTGAAACACTATAAATGTTCTGACCTCAGACCTTGAGGCAAAGAAACAATTCAAATACACCATTGATCACGTCTGATTCAGTTTTCTAAGCCTGTAAGTTGAGAGAGAGAGAGAGAGAGAGAGAGAGAGAGAGGAACCAGGAGACAGATAGAGAGAGTTGGGGGTGGTGGCCCTCAGCGTTTATCAAAGAGCTTTTCAGAGCCTTTGACAACACTTCCTCACTTGCCACGGCAGCATACTGATCTACAGGAGCCCACGCAGAGGCACACAGAGATCTCACCAAGGTTGAGGTGATGTGTGCAATACCAAACATAGCTCTTTACCACCGTAAAAGCGCATCAGTTGGTATGTTGGGGAATTTTCATAACTGATTCACATTCAAATGTATCTGCTGACTGCGTTTCCAATGAAACAATTAATTATTAAGTCTATAAAATGAATTTCCAAATGCCCAAGGTGACATCTTCAAATTATTTGTCTGTCCAACAACCAAAACCCAAAGGTTTCCCAATTCAATTTACAATGATATACAACAAAGAAAAGCAGCAAATTCATACATTTTAAGAAGTTCTGATCAGCAAATGTTTTTGTATTTTTGCTTACTAAATGAAGAATTCATGATTCAGTTATCAAAATTGTTTTCTGATGATCAACTATCCAAGCAACTGACTAATAATTCCAGCACTACATGAAGCACATGTATGGTCTCTTTATTAATTAACCGTTTGCTTTTTTCTTGTCTGTATGGGATTTAAGTCAGCACACCAGCATCCTGAGCCAAACTTGCAGTACATTGCCTATACAGATCATGGTGAGAAAGCTGCCTTTTTGTCTAGTGTCGTGGGAATTTTAGGAAAAACAGAAGACTGGCAACAAGGGAGTAGTTCTTGTGGTTTATTCACGTCTGCAGACGGACGGCCCGACAGCAACTCAATTGCTCCTGCCTGGCTGACCGTACTGCATCTCAGTGTGGTCTGCTTTTATACAGCATGTACAGCAAAGAATGTGAACACTAGTAAGACATACGTCACTCTCTTTGACAGTCATCACCTTGCAGGGAACAAGACCACAATAAATGGTAATTATAGACTGCTGACAATACACAACTGAGAACACGTAGAGAAGGCTATGGTCCTTTGCTAGGGTCAAAGGGCACCACAGCAAATACCTGTGACCTAAAATAAACTCTTCAGGGTGTGGAAGGGATGTGTTGTATTTTCCCACTACATCTAGGACACGCAGTTTTAGTGTCAATCTTTCAACCTCATCTTTCAGTCCATCAAGTGCATATTTAAGGCACCTTTTACAAGAGTCTCTTTTTTTTTTAACTGGAAATGTTAAAAAGTCTGGATATAGAGAGAGTTATCAACAGACTCATAGAGCTGTATGTATGTCTATGTGGCCACTCTGCTCCTTTAAGGTATCCCTCTTCCTGTCTCCTGCTCAGTCTCTCTCTCCCCCTGCTCACGTACAGTACGTACCACACACACACACACACACACACACACACACACACACACACATTAACATGCTACATTTACAGTACTGGCCTTGTTTTCCCTCCAGCAGCTTGTGGCCTAACAGGACGCTCCCTCAAACAGTGATGCAAATAGCTGCCCCAGCTGTCACCTATCAGGGAGGATCCTCGGTGAGTACATAACCGGTCGTGTCCCACCACTGCAGCCTACGTCTGCCTTCATTTCCCATTACAGCGGGTGGGAAAACATTGGTGGAGGCAAAATAATGGGCCTGCTTAGATATGAGGAGGAGTAATCTAGGACAGGAATTAAACTTTCATCTCCTCCAAACAGCATTTCAACGACTCGACTGATTCGTCTCTGCGCAACAGTGCCATTTGTAAACTCAGACATGAATTATTAACAGGGGAGCTTTGCATATCGTTGAGACTCATCGGACAGCTTTTACATCTTAGCACTCAGCGGGCTGCAGCCTCTCAGGTTATGATCGAGATACAGTAATAATGGAGCTTAGTGCACTTTAGTAGACAAACAACATGAGAATTACATTAATTTAAACTTAGCGGCTGAAGAGCGTGGTGCAGCATGCTAAACACAGATTATGATTATTTACACAGTAACTACAATCATCTTGAAATATTGTTTCTGTTCCTTTTTTTCTGCCAACAAAATACACACTCTGGGGCAAAACTCCCAAACTCAAAACTTCATTTTGTCATTACAGGAAGGCAGCATAAGGCTCCAGTTAAGGTTTCTGCTGCCTCTGCAGTTCCACCTATATATATTGCCTTGTGTATAGGAATTGCCAACAAAGAGACGATTGGAGCCATATGCCACTCATTTATTGCAGTTTTTTTTTTCACAATCAGCCACATAGGTGCAGCCTTGTCATTTACATATTTGCATGCAGGACAAATTGTTGATTACATCTTTTTCATGATGCGCAGTCGTATATCAACACTCTGCACCTTTTGGAGGCAGGAACACAGTGTTTTCATTTTCATCTGTGTTAACACCTGAAGCGAGTGTTAGCTAAACGCGACTGTTGGGGATACAGTTTTAAAAGTGGAGACCATTTTTACACAGATGGTGTTTCTTCACATTACTATGTGTTTTCTAACATGCATGTCCAGGTTCCAGCCTATTCAGGCTTTGTTATATTAAGCATTCAAGTATCACTTCATGAACTGGGGAATAAAGAATAGGCAACATCCATATTAATACAACAGGGACAAAGTATAGGTCATAAAAAGTTCCCCAATCCATTAAGCACAAGTTAAAAACTCTCCAATAGGTCTTTTAATCTCACTTTATTGCTGCCGCATATATCAAATGAAAATGCACAAATGAATATTTAAATATTTCACATAAGGTGGCCATTAAATGTTGTGTTGTTTGCTCTACGACCCCGGCTTGTGCCGTTGCCAGGAATCGCAGCAGCCGACAGGAGATCAGGTGTCTGGAGTATGCAGATAACCATTGACCAAATTCAATTAAAGACAATGCATCAGATCTTATATTTGCTTTCCATTTCTCCATCAGTGCTTTTTTTCTTATTCAAAAATAAGCCATTGCTATTGATTCAGCTGTGATTAAAAATTGATTGGCACTTACGTTGGGTGCCAGGGCTAGAAACTCCCTGTGCATCACTGCTGTTTTGTACCTTGGAGCATTAAGTGCATTAAAAGTAGATGACTCCGGAGCCACCAAAGGGCCGACAAGGGCAAAAGGTCCAGTTCATGGAGGAAGAAGGAGGAAAAATAAGCAATTTATCCGAGAGAAAATAAGCTCACCTCTAAGACCTCCCTTGGCAGCAACTCAGAAAGAGCTGGATACTGCAGCAATATAGATACACCACTGTCAAATGGACCATGTTCAATGACATACTTGATAATATTAAAGCGATAGTTCACACTGAATGCAGCTTGTAAAGAACTGATAGTGCCATCATGTCCTGAAATCTAAATCCAGTCACTTGGAATCTGTTAAATGTTTATTAAACTGTATTAGAGATTTAATTTGGCACAGTTTATATAGCAAGATACAATAACGGGCTGTGTGTGTGTGTGTGTGTGTGTGTGTGTGTGTGTGCGTGTGTGTGCATGTCTTTTTTTCTAGAGATGTCCAAATACAGTATTCCTCTGCAGTGAAAGATGCATGCACTTGCATTACATGTGTTTATATGTGTGTGTGTCAGTGTGTATTTGCTTCCATCTGTTTCTACAGTATGGTCATTGCTCAGGGCGAAGGGTCAAACTGTGTGTCACAGGGAGGTGTCAGGTTATGACGAAGTGTCGCAGCTCGGGGAGGTCGGCGGAGCTCGGAGAGATGGAAGTGGTCGTGGCGGTTGTTGCAGTGACGCTGCGTCGCTGAAGGTCAGGCTGGCTAATAGTCGTCCAGGATACATATAACTTTACTATTAATAAAGCTGCCTCCTTCAAGGTCAGTCACACAATTATGACAATATGAGCTTTGTAAGTTATACAGTGACTATAAAAGGTTTCACACCATTTGACTTTTTAAACATTTTTACTGTTTTGTGCTTGCTAAATTCAATCTGACAAAAAAAATCACTGATTTACCTTTATCACCAAATACAGAAAATTTCCACAGTAAATTTTTGATATAAAATTTGTTTAATATATTTCAGGGAAAAAAATCCATGAATGTATCCAGTCAACCCCCTTGTAGCATTGTAGAAAACATGCAAAAGCTCAAGAAGTTACGGCTTTGTGTGGCCACCGTGCTTAATGCAAAGTTAATACATATGTGTCAAAACATCTCTGCATGCATCAGTGTGTATGCATGGCTGCCTGCGTGGGACCAGAGGCCTGGATGAGCGTGCACAGAGTCATGTGCCCGGCAGCTCTCTGCAACAGCCTCAGACACACACAGCACCGCTCTAATTAGCTGACCTGTCACCATTGACACCCACAGCTGTGCCGCGCTCAGGGAGCGGGCTGAGAGCACAGACAGAGGCTGCGAGGTGCAGCGAAACACAGTGACTGATGAACACATCCAAGACTTCTGTCATTGCCTTCAGGACAAAGAACACCACCTCGTACTTTTGCCTAAGAGGTCATGCTGCAGCTTTACATACTTCATTGATTACATTGGGAATTCTTGTGGAGTTCAATGACATTTAGCAGTACAGCTTGGTTATTGTAAAAAGCACTTGTAGGTTGAAGTGACTTTTCTGCCAATAGTAACCCAAGTTTGCTGCAGGTTATTGCACTCACTAAAGGTTGGACCTTCTACAGGTATAATTATACTACAATCAACTGAAATCCCTTGACAACAACGTGATCTCCATTTAACTATTCATGTGACTTCTAAAATCAATTGGCTCCATATGTGATAATTTAGGTGTGTCCTGTTAAAGAGGATAAAAATTATGCAAACAAGTGTTTTGTACATACATTTTTATCACCTTGACATTAAAGGGTCTTTAATGAAAAAAAATGTAATCCCCTTTGACTGAAGGTATAAAACAATAAAACATGAAAACTTCCAAGGGGTGCCAATACTTCCAATACTTGCACTGTATGTTTGGGGTCAGAGAGGCATATTTTGAGCAGTTGTCCTGTCTAAAAATTGATATCAACATCAATGGCAGACAGATCATTTGAAAATGAATTTAACCATATTGTACAGCTGAGAGTAATAGCAGAAGTGATGTGTCATTACCTGTAGTGGACTTCTGAAACACGTCATCAGTTCAAAATCAGGTGTATAAGCAATTCTCAGGAAGTATCAAGTTGATAAAATAATTGTGTTTTTTGAGGGCCAGCAGTCTCTTAGAGAGAACAAAGAGAACAAAGAGAACAAAGAGAACATGAGGGTTAAATTAGTTTTCTGCCATTAGTTTGCCGGAGAAGTGACTAAAACCTTGGAAAATCTAAACTAAAAATGAGTAGCAGTCGAGGAAAAACACTGTTGCCGATGAAGCATAAAGGGCACGTTTCCATCCACACAGTCCTGTAACCTACCAGCTGCTTCTCTATAGGCTGTTGTTAGGGCTGGGCTGCTTGTGGGAACATGAGGGGAGATGACACCTGGGTAGAGATTTAAGACACGGTGCGCTGGCTATCGGAGGTCTCCTGGTAGGCCTCAGACAAGGCGCTCTGTGCTTCCCTTCCTCAGCCCTGACTCCTTCTCAGTCTGGCTGCCACGCACACACACTTAGGCAGGGCAGAGAAATCCCTCATCTTGTATCTGGTTCAAGGTCCGCTGCCGTTGATGACAGTTGATGACAATCCAGCGGGGAAAGAGGGAATATCACCTGCGACTTGAAATGGAAAGCAGTGAGAGGAAGAGAAAAACCGGGGTGGAAAAATACACTGCTAGAACAAAACAGCGTATTTCGCACTAATTTGAAATATTGACACACAAACCTGTCATATTAGACCATCAAAAACATTTGTTCTACATTGCAGTTCTCATTAGCATTTTACTCCACACAGAATACTACAGAATAACATTAATCTCAATATATTTTTGTATCACTTTCTTACACTGATTATAGATGGATCATCAATACATTCTAATTGGAGGATACTCATTATTCAAACGTGTAGTGAAACATTAGGCGTCTGTTCAGAAGCAATCCAAGATATTTTATAGTGGCAGAAACTAAACCACAGACAAACAAAACTATCGATCTCCCTCTCTCACACACACTCACACCTCCGCCTCTTCTAAAATATGCATTGTGAATCCCCGTCTGTGGAGAGCTGTGTGCCCCTGTATTATGCTTGAGTGATATAATTTATATCATTGCAGAGAAAGGAGAGGAAATCAATGATATAGTTGGCAGCAGGGCCCAATAATTAATTCTCGAGGTTTGGGTAAAATATGTGACTAATGAGGAAGTTTCACTTGAGGCTCACCAGACAGCCCCCCCCCCCCCCCCCCCCCTCTCCCCGGATCCCTGCTGAAGCCATAATCGAACATCAGGAAGTCAATAAAGTGTCTGTAAGAATGGTTTTAGCTTGTCTCTGTCTTCTCTATTTTCTGAATTCATAGTGTTTCCTGAAAAACTTGAAGGAAGACAAGTGATCATTCTGTTGCATGTGTATAAACGTACCCACAAAAGCTGGCACAAAAATTCTCCACATACAGTACAGTTTCCGTATATGTTCAAAATTATTATTTAAAAACACTTAAGTGGGACAGTTTCTGCCTCCTCCAACTGGTTTGTTCAGAAGAAACACTATTAGTGAACACTGTTTAAAATTATGCCACATTTTTTGGCCTTTTAGCAAAGTAAAAAGTTAAAATGAAAGGGGAAAAACAACTACTGATGTTTTCAGAAATATTTTTCTTGGATAAATATTAAAAGTCACTCGAAACTTTGATCTGGGTTCTTCTGAGCCTTTTCGACATCAAGGAAACTACCCACTTTTCATTGCACCTGTCAACTGCCACAATCTGTTTTTATTTCCAGCTACCATCTCTGTCTGGGCTGGAAATCTGCCTCCCAGACTGAGTTACCTGCTACTGAGCTATTGTCAAGCATGTGTGGGGAAATGAAAAGCACTGTGAAGTAACTTTTTTAGTGTTGCATTATTCACTGAATGCAAATAAAAATAACATCAGAGGTGGGGAAGTGTTTCTGTAGGAATAAAGTAACTTCGAAGGACGTGATACAAACATGATGCAAGCCTTCAGTCTCCAGCGTGATGTCTTGTACCGTTTAAAACAATTATTGTGGATTGCATGCATATTAATGTGCACACGGCAAGATGTGAAATGTGGGATTGTAAACTCAATACTGATCACGTTACGTCCTTCAACGGAGTCATCCTCCCAGCGTCGTAATCAACTAACCAAGGACTAAATGCTGCTGAGGCGTGATTGAGACGTGCACCACAAGCTCCCAGAAGCTTATTTCATGGTCCATTTTTGTGTGTGCAGCATGTGTGTGTGGAGGATGTTTGTGTTTATGTATGAGTGTGTGAGGGTCAGGGTCAAGTGCGTGTGTGTGTGTGTGTGTGTTGTTGTGCGTGGGTATATACTCCTGGGACCCGAAGAAGGGAAAGGAGGGTTGCACGGAGGATCGGCGGGGGGGGGGGGGGGCTGATTGGGCGTGTGGAGGTGGCGGGGAGAGGCGATGTGGAGGAGGGGGTAAAGCAGTGAAACCCTACTTAATCTGATAGGAATTCTTCCAGGCAGAGGAGCTGAGGAGCCATGCAGAAAGTGATCTACGAGCAGCGGAAACAGGCGGGATGCAGTTAAATGGATGAGAGCCACCGTGTTTATGCCACTGACATTAAAGGAGAATTCCTCCCTCAGATTCACTCACACTGTATATCATCAGCGTGTGATACTCGGTGCATCTTTATGATGAAGTGCCGTAGTTTGGTTTGCCATTGTTCACCCTTGCATCAACTTGCCTACAACTTTCCCAGAATGCTTTTCATTAATAAAAAAAAACTTGCCTGTACTTGTTGCATCCAACTGAGATTTACATGTCAGAGAAGAGAGCAATGATGATAGTACTTCTGACTGAGAAGAAGGATGTTTTGGTGGCTGCAATGCATTCTGGTCTATTGAGTCAGTAAAGAATCAGGCATTTCTGCTTTCTCTACTTGTATAATTGATTAATTCCTCTATTCTCAAATGCCAAAATCTGATGTTAACCATTTAAATCTTTCCCATATTAAACAGCTCGGGTGTAAGTGAAAGATCTTTGAACATTGTTTTGGCAAAATTATTTAAAACCATAAAACAGGCTGAGAAATAAAAGTTACATTGTACAAGCTGTTGTTTTAATAGTGTTCAACGTCACACTGTGAGCTGGCACATCGTTCAGGTTTCAACAGAAGGCTCCTAAACAAACTTACCCAGCAACCCTGTGATCTTCTCGTCATTTAAATATTGTTTTAATTGGTACGTTTCCATCCAATTGTTTTTATGTGTCCCTTAACTCCCTGTCCACCACCATAGGGGCTGATAAAAACACCAAAGGGAACACACGATGAAGAGATTCTTTTTTTTAAGTTTCATTAAAAAAGCTATCATAGGTGGGAAGCAGCAATGGAATGCCATGATATATCAGAGTTGCTGGTGCTTCATTAATTATGTGGCCATGTCACATTGTTTTGAATATCTTTGCATAAAGGTGGTTGATGGAAGCACATTTTATTTTGCCAAAAGTTTCAACAGCATGCCAAAAGGTTTGGATTTCAGCTTTGAAGGGATTTATAGTGGGGTTTTCTGCTATAATCAATATTTTTTTATATTAACAATTGATCAAAAGACTACAATTAGGTGAAAAGTGTCACTCAGGTGTCACTCATGTCACCCACAGAGTTTTACAGCATTCTCCTTCACTTATTGCTTTGGTTCACTCTCATCGGTGTCATTTCATAGCTCTAAAACCCATTGAACATTATATCTTCCCACCAAACAGCACACAGACAAAGTTAGCGACCAGCTGGTGAACAAAATGGAGCATTTAGAACCAGATAATTACCTCAAGAGTTGATGGAGAACAAAACAGAGGTTCTGTAACTGCTGGATATGTAAAAGTAAAACTGTTGGCTAACAAGTTTGCTATATCAACCTCATAAGGTGATAATATGGTTGTGTTGTGTTCACAGCTAGTTTCCACTGCCCCTAAATCAGTTAATGTTTAAATGGTTTAAAAAATCAGGTCTTTCCCAGACCACAATGGAAAAACAAGTTAGGGTAGCTTTAAGATTTGTTTTAATGTATGTGTGATGTTTCATTTTTATGCAGAACAGCTTGATTGTGTTTCATTCTTTTTCATATTGTATTTTATCAGCATATGTACTTTTATTATTGTGCATATTTCTGAAAGGATGTCACTGTATGTATCTTTTGTTTTATAAAAAAAAGAAACTAAACTAAACTCAGATTAATCTCAGATTAAGTATATATACCTGATCTAAAAATAAAAGTAAAATCGTTTTGGTGAGGTTAATGAGTTAATTGAAAAAAGTTTTTGCTCCTTATTACCAGATGACCCTTATTGGTTGTTTGATTCAGACCAGGTTCAGTTTTTTAAGAATTTACACATTTATTTAATCTAGCCTTTCAATCAAATATTGTTAGTGACATGCAATGGTCACAATTTGTTATTTCAACCAAAATATAATGAAATAATATTGCCTACTGCAGCTTTAATAGGTTGAGAGACTTATTTGACTCTTTCAGTGCATCATGAGGGCTGTAGCTTCCATTGATTTAGTTGTGCACATCATTTCAACAAATGTATATTGATGCATTTAGTGATACAATAATAGCTCATTCTATCTATAAACTGTCAAAAGAAACTCCAAGGGCCATGCTGGCATGCTGGCAGCACACAATTCTTGTGTGAGCTGTTGCATATACAGGATGTGGAGTGTTTTCATCTCCTTGATGTTCCACAGACTCAAGCAACACACGGAAAAGGCAGGCAGTCAGGGAAGGAGATGTTGCTTTGGGCCTTACAAATGACCTAGATACTGCAGTATGAATTTCATCTACCTCTATCGCAGCATCTAAGTGTACCTCACTTTCTTTACGCATCCATATGGCAGCCGTGGAGCTGGAGCGGATACAAAAACAGCCCACAGGTAGGCTTTTTTTGATCAGCATTTACTTGCTCACTCCTTCACTCACTCACTCCTTCACACACTCACTCAAAAATAAATGAGAGAGAAGGAAAAAAATAGAGAGAGAGAGAGAGACCTCCATGTTTCTAATCCCGGTGAATTTATCTGCTCAGTGGGTAAAATGTTTTGCAATAAGCAGGATTTGGCTGTAGCCAGGATAAGTTAGATGTTTGCTATTCTGCTCCAGGACTGAAAATTTCCCTCCATGTAACGCAGAGGTTACAGGTGTTAACCGCAGCCAATGGATGTATTGATTAATCGGAAAGGCAGTTTGGCAAGCCTTCTTAGACCACAAAGTGGCTGATCAGAATTCTGGAGCTGCTACTTCCAACAGTTGCGCGCCGGGCACGGAAGGAGAGGTGAAGAAATGGTGGAGAGGGAGGAGACGGAGGAGAATAGCGAGAGATGAGGATGGTGGAGGTGGTGGGTAGGGGGCAAAGAGATATGACACATGGGGTAAGGAACAGATGGGGGATGATGGAGTGAGAGTGAGAAGTGTGGAGGGAGGACAAGCGAAGAGAGAGGCGAGAGGGATGAATTGTGAGGCAAAAAGAGATGTGAATTGAAGGCCAAGTAGTGTGGGTTATCATATCTGAACTGCGAGACATGAATCTCAATCCATCAATAAGCGCTGCATTTTGATAAAAATACCCCTGCTGCGCCCGGCCTTAATGGATACGGTGCCGTTGAATGCGTCACTTTTACTCTTCCCCGGAAATACCAGAGAGAGAATGGCTCCCACTCCACAAAGAGGTCTGGATCAAGGTCAGTGATCACATCAAAAGTAATAGTGCTCCTCTCTTTCCATATATGCTCTGTCTGAGTGCTCTGTGAATCAGAAAAGCTTGCTATTTCTAAATCATTTTCACAGATTTCCCACAGGTGTAGCATGCCTTCCATAATTTAAAATTCCTTAGGCTGAACTGCAGCTTCCACACAACATTGCACTTCCGTATTAACGAGGACTTTGCCTCTGGAAAGGTAGTCTCTTTGCTTAGATATTCAGTATTGTTCCTCTTAAAACACAGCAGTATACATTAATCGAACACAAACTTCGTAACTCACTGTTCACTAAGCCCCACCCCCCTTAGTTACTGTTGCTACATCAGCTGTATATCAGCTGTAGCCAGCTAGCTAGTAAAGCTAGCTTCACGAGTTGGATTAAAACGCTGTCTGTGGCTGACTTTTGACTGATTCAAGCTGACTGGTCTTACAACAAAACCTGTAAAGTTTCATTTCACTTTTAACGCTACCTGAGAAAAGGCTTTTAGGATGATGACTAACCACTGTGTTTGGTGAATGTACATGTAAGGCTATCTCGGAAAATTAGTTTGGCTGGTGTTGCCGCAGTATAAACATCCAATAAAGTGCAGGCCAATGCCACTTACTTTAGCGTACACTCTGATATTGTAGCTAGTTATGGTTGCACTTTACAGGGGAGGGGTTTAGTGAATGGTCAATGGACAGATGGTATCTTTTTGACATGTTTATATTGATGCTTAAACAGAAATAATTAGTTTCAATTGGCTTTCATGATGTTACCACATTCTTTTATTATTCTTTATGACACTGTTAAAGCTGTATAACAATCCTTTGCTACTCTGACCAAGTCTTTTCAACAGGCTATATAATGCACCAGTGCTCCCCTTCAGCTCTAAACCCACCTCTATTAGGCCCTTTTCTACAACAGATGCTCAGGACACATTCAGTTAACTCTCTCTCTCTCGCACACACACACACATACACACACACACACGATTGGTGCTTTTGTTGCTCAAAAACCTCCTGGTACATAAAGCTAACATGCAAATACAAATTGCGTTGCAACACCTGAAACGTTGTGTCACATCCCTGAAAAGAGGAGGGAGGAGGCAAACCAGCCACCCAGGAGCAGCAGGGGGGACTTCATGCTAGCTTAAATTTAGGCACACCGTTTGGGGTCTTTATTGTTCCTTAGAGACCAAACTTAAAGTGAATTTCTCCACCAGGGGGGCCGTTCCATGAACACCGCTTGCACCATGCATGCTGGAGTGAACAGAGGCAGACATCTGCAATCTGCCAACGCCCCAGGTAAAACTCTGTCCTTCTCTGTGTTGATCTCAAATGAGCTTTTCCATCCTGTGCCGTAACACTTTCCTGTCAGTGAAAATAATTCAAAACTGGTCTGTCATCTTGTGTCTAGAGACAGCTGCATAATGCTTTGTTTAAAGGCTCTATTACAGTGGCAGGGAGAGCGAAGGCTTTGAGAGATGATTTTGTCTTCCTCATAACTTTTCATATCAGATATTGATTTGAAAGACATCTTTTCCCCATTTGCCAAGCTAGATTGTTTTAACAATAGAGCTCACCATGCAGTCTTACCTTACAAAAAACAAGGAATATTACATTTCACAGTTGCTGAAAAAAAGGCTCAGAAAAACAAACACTGCAAAACATACAAATACGCCAGAGATTTCATCATATTCAAAGCTCTGTGATGTGCTGTGACCTACACAGGGCATGTTTTCTTATGACTTCTGCCATGTTTCAAGGAGTAGTGAGCATGTTCGCTTTAGCGAGGCATGCACCGAAGCAAAAGTAATCAGCACTGCGGGAGTCTTTGGAGAATACTCTCTAACAGCTTAGCAGGCAGAGATTTTAGGAGGACATGATACCAGGAAAGGAGGTACAGGTGACGGCAAAAAGGTCCCTGTGGGAATGGCAGGTAGCTGACCTGGTGGCTTACAAGCTCAACCTCGCATTCCCATTTCACGCTTTGTGTTGCAGAAAGATTCAAAAGACAGTGGATATTATTCCCTCAGCTCTCGACCCCGCTGAGGTCCGATCAAAGATCCGAGCCTTTGATGTTTTAACCCCTGGCTGTTTAGAGGGAAAAAACACCCCTCCTGTGAACCAGATGGTGCCTGTTGCATGCTGGGAGCAGCCAGGCAGTGTTACGGGTCCCACCTGTGGTTTTAATTACAGTGCATGACGAGGGGATGCAGTGATGCGGAAGGAGAGAGGAAAGTAGGGGTGACCCTCGCTGTTCGGGGGAGAGTGGAGGGGCTTCACCTGTATTGATCACAAATAACAGACCTATTTTATCTGTCATACAACTTCCTTTTTCCTCCTCTATCTCCATCACATACCAAGCTATGCATTTAATGAGCAGGTTTGTTAAGTGACTGAGATATACCTCGCACATTTACCTGTGCATGACTCCAGCTGTCATGTTTTCAAAGCACCCCGTGATGCCTCTTTTCTCGGTCTCCCCTCCTCTGTCACAAATCATCTACATTCCACACACACGCCCATATATTTTCCCCTGTCTGTCTTCTCCTCTCACCGGTGTATAATTTGTGCATATCACTGTTGCTTCTCTGCATGGTTCTCCAGCTCCTCTGCATGGATGAACTCCTATCAGATTAAACTGGCACTCACTGATTCTGACCTCCCTGCCCCTCCCCTGCATATACCACCCCACACAAGGATCCCTAGGGTCCACACCCCCCTCCCCTCTCTCTTCGCCAACACCTCTCCTTCTATCCTTCTTCTGACATTTCGGCTCCTTCTGTCATCTGAGAGGTCCCGCTGAGTGCTGAGGTGCTTCAGTGGCATTAGGGGGGGCAAAAATATCCCTGCAGGGCCTTATGTATACATTCACAAAGGTCCTGAATATGTTCTGATTTTGCAAAGATACGCCGTGTTTTCACTGAAAAGGGGGAGTTTGAATTCTACTCCAGCATGAATTTCACAAAATGCTGCCTGGTAGGTTTCTCTCAGGTTCCCTTTCTTCGTAAGATTATGTACGCATTCGCAGCAGGGTGTATAAAGCATTTGAAATACAGAAGGTGTACATTTACAATCTCAAAAACCTTGTACGTTTTCTGCCATGCTCTTGAGTATATCGCATGTTTCATCTTTACTTATTTTGACCCCAGCTTTGGAAAAAAAAACTTGATAAAGTTAGTTTTTATTTCTGTGTAATGTATTCAGCCAGGATTCTTGGGGAACTGTATTTTTTTTCTACTTTCCCTTCCTCTCTCTTTCTCTGTGAGCGTGCGGAGCTGCGTGTCAGATCTGTGGGATGCCTGTAGGCTGCTCCCAAGAGAGGCACGGTGCGCTCATCCAACACAAACAGGGTCACAAAACAACGACTCAGCCACTTGCGCAGAGTTTACTTCAAATTAGCCCAACTGTTGTATAAGTACAACGCAGCCAATCAAGCTGATCTCATGTCAGACAATGAGATGACAATGTGAGACAGAAACGGAGGTGATGCCAAAGGTAGAAACTGAAGCAGATTGCATCAAAGTGATGTGAGGAGAGCCTTTTTTTTCTGTTATTTTAAAAGCATTTCTGCATACACAGAGAGAGAGAGAGAGAGGAGCCAACTGAGAAGCAAACTGTTAAATACTCCTGTAAATAACAAGACGCTCGTCGTAGCGTCTGGTCCAATAAAGTATTCTGATTCCAGAGATAAAGCTTTGATTTTCTGTTAGTGCAACCCGTGCTTGGGTGAGACAGTCATCATTGCTAACAGGCGAACGTAACAGGGCTCACTGGACCTTCCGAGCGTCACGAAAAGCTGCGATAAGCAGAATTAGCAGCGCAATTAATATTCCAGCCATATTTTCCAGGGAGGGAGCAGAGGGCACAGCAGCTGCTCCCATATGCAGACCTTGCTGTTATGACCGTGGGGGCGATGTCAGACACCCTACCCCCCACCCCACCACCACCACCTCACCCCCTTCCTCCTCATCTCCCAGCAGCCAACCCCTCTCCTCCCTCCCTTTTCCGATTTTACCTTAACTTCTGCTATCTCTGCCCTTCATTTGCATTTTAACCTCCCCTTATTGTTTTTTCCCTCTTACTCTGTCACTTCTTCTGTATTTCTCTCAAAATGTATGCTTTGGGCATCCTGGTGGTTTAGTAACAACAACCACCCTTCATTTCTGCATGTGTCAACAATGCCAAATATGGTGGAATGAAAGAGGCCGGCAAATGAATTCTCCTGGTAAAAATTCATCTTAATGAAGAGTTTGTTTTAAACATGTTTCACCAGCAGCAGATCAAATCCTTGTGGTCCTGGGTGGCCTATATTTGGGCATACCACCAGCCTGAGTGGGGAGCCAGAAAGGATTAATTTTTTTAATGAATTTCCTTTTCGTTTAGCCCTATCAAAGTAGCGTCTGATCTGCACCAGCTTCATGTTAAAATAAAGCTGTGTTCACTCTACGCTGCACATGTCACACCTATTGAATGCCCCTGACCTGCAGCAGCTCTGGCCTGGCAGAAATGCACTGTGGGTAAAGGAGGAGGCACTTGCGTAGATACTGCAGTTCAAACAGTTCGATATTGACAGACTATAGCTGTGCCCCAGTTCCATACTACACTACAATTCTGAGCAGGTTTTGAGGACATAGTCTGTTCACACTGGAAAAGTGACCACATGATTTACACAAAGAGTCAGTATGGACACTAAAAGTCCTAGTTAAATTGATATCAACATCACACTTATTGCATAATTTACTGTTAGTATAGCAAAATGGTATATTATAAAGATTAGTATAGAGTACATCGGCACTATCCGTGAGAACCATGTATAAATTTGGTAATTCTGTTTAAATAAACTGTATGATTAAGTGTTGCTTTTCCTGGGTGAAGAGAACTCTTGTACGTCTTCAGCAAAATAAAGCAAAAAAAATCTATTGGATTATCTGAAAAATGCATTGTCACAAAGCTAAAAGAAAATATGTTTTTGTCTGTCTGATGTTTTAGAGATTGGATGGAATTGGGACACAGCATATGTAACTCGATAAATATGTGATACCAAGTTGTTTGTGACACCAGTTTGTTTTATTTGCCCTTTTTAGGGAATTTGTTTACACATGGACCCATATGTAACATTTAATTGAATTAATACAAAACACTGTGTGTGTGTGTGTGTGTGTGTGTGTGTGTGTGTGTGTGTGTGTGTGCGTGTGTGTGCGTGTTTTATCTAGGTTAACCACACTCATAGTTGGAGATGTTAGGGCTCACTCCCCTAAATATAGAAGCTGCCATTTACTGCCATTCACTTTTGTACAGTCTTTGAAATTTCCCAAGCTGGATAATCCATCACAGTCTGCGTGAAGTCATAATTTCATTTCATGTCTGCTTTATTGTTATTCTGTTGTGACTGAGATGAGTGTTTTCATGTCAGTGCACACATTACATTACACTCTGCTTACTGTCAATCACCTGACACCCACAGGAAGGAATGGAAGTCTCCACCAGGAAATAATCCCTTAAAAATAAACAACATTATGCCTCATAAACTATCCATGTCGTCTTATTTTGGATGTCTTTGTGAGCAGGTAATATGAGGATAGATTTGACGCTGTAACGTTTGTATATTAAAAGTGTCAAAGAAACACAAGGAGATGCTGAAAAAAATGTAATTACATATTGCATGCATTGAAGCATAAACGAGGTGCAGGCTGTAAATGACCCATAACTGTAAATGACACCAATATTCTCATTTAAACCTATTCTTTTCTGGCCATTAAACCTGTCCTCACCTTCACACCCATACCTAACCCACTTGAGTGTGACTGCAGCTGCAATTTCCTTCGAACAAACCATACGTCTGTACATACTATCTCTACAGCAAAAATGGCATACTTAAATGTGCACATGCATGTATCAGCTAATGTACCTGTATGTGCTGATACATCCATGCCTAATGCATGACAGTGAATGTATACACATGTGCAGCTGCAGTTTCTGTGTGTCATGGAGTAATAAGAAGGGCTGGCATGGCAAAGTCAGGAGGAGAGTGTAATTGCGGTGGTAGTGAGACTGTGCCCTGACATGTAGTCACACCTGGGTGGCTGGCAGCACAGTGAGGAGGAGAGGATCCCCCACAGTCCCAGTTATTGGTATGCTGAAATACTGCAGTGTTACAGTGAGAGGAGAGAACAAGGAGGCTGTGGAGCGCATAGAAAGAGAGCATGTTTCTCTCTCCCGCACTGTGAGATAAAGTGTGTGTGTGTGTGTGGGGGGGGGCTCTGCCGGCCCAACAAGACATGTGTCACAGCCTGAGGAAACGGTGACACGTATCCCCTCAATCTCCAGCGCCGGCGAGGTTTCATCAGACTACATTCAGGATGTGACTGTCAATATTAAGCTGCATGTACTGTTTATTTTACAATGCACAAATATGTGCGCCGCATACAACCTGCAGCAAAGAACTTTCCACTGTGTCAGACACCCAGAGAACAGATCTTGTAACTGCAGGTGTTACACAGGTGTTAAAAAGTTTAAGGTGTTTGTGAAACTTTTTAGTGTACATTGCAGTGTGAGTGCAGGAAGTGAAGAATCCATATGCTTTCCTATTCTAATTTGGAGAGAAAGGAAAGGAGTGAAAAGCAAGTCCTGTGCCAGCATTGAGTGCGCTGTAAATCAAATTCAGAGAGTTCAAAGATAGGAAAACATAGCCTTGTCCTGGGGAGGAGGGAAATATTTGCTTATATACCAGGAGATCATTGGGTATCGGCGCTGTCCAAATTTGCACAGCGGCCTCGATGCCACCTCTGAATTCCTTCCCTGGAGGAGGAGGTCTTGATTTTATTGTTCTTTTACAATTATGTTAGAGGCAATTTTTATGCTGCTAGCATACAAATAGCAGATTTGCTGACTGAGGTTAAGCGGCTCTTAGTTTATCCACATTTTATAAATGTGTAATACCAGAGAACAGGGCTAATGTGCTTCATGTTGAGCTTTTTTGTTTTTTTTAAATATTTCTCTTGGACGATTTTCAAGAAAACATTTTGAGACATCAAACAGAAACAGTAATGGACCTGAACAGCTCCTCCTCCCTCCCTCTTACATCATGCAAAGCATCAAGGGAGTGTTTGCAGCCCTTGATGATTACGAGCCCCTTTCTTTAAACTATCATTATTTATGAAAGAGTTGCATTGTGTTGAGTTCATCAGAAATTGCCCATTAGAATCGAGGCTTTTGATCCTGGAAAAAAAATGTAAATGCTGAACATGCTTATTGTGTTTGGTAAATACCGTAACATCATAGTGTCCATTTAAATGGTAAATACACTTAAAAAAGGGGATGTATGCTGTATTTTACTTTCATGACGTTAGATCCTGTGCTTTCCTGCGCATTTGTATATTGTGTTGTTCTGTGTAGTTTCTCATACAGAACAAAGTAAATAAAATCTGTGAATATGTCTATAAACTCTATTTTATCTGCTACCAACAGAGAACAGAATAAAAATACAGTTTCATCTATGAAATGGTCCTCTGGTGTTTCTCCTCTGTCGGGCCAGATTGCTCACTTCACCTCACTATGATTAATGTAAAATCAACAGGGTCAACATGAGTGATAAATTGTGAGCTGCATTCAAATAGCACATAAATAACATAGATACTGTATTTATTTATTTATTTATTATTTTTCCATATATACATTATCATGGTTTAGACATTCTCATTTATGGATGAAGACAAGACGCTCTCAATCAAAAATAAAGTATAATCTCTAAATATATCTGATCAATATGCTGACTTGAAGACATAGCATATGACACTATGTGAAAAGGTTTAGGAGAAATCGACACCTTGGGCTTCAACTCTTTCAAACCAACTGTGTGTGTGTGGGGGGCGGGGGGCAGCAGCTTTATTTCCCCTGCTTCCCCAACATTTTGCAGTTTAATTAAGTTAACAAACTGCATACATTGTGCTGCCTTGGCTGTACGCACTGGTTTTTCTGGTTTGAGTGAATTACAAATAGATCTTCTCTCTCTTCTAAGGGCTTAACCAGGGAGCTGCCTCAAACAGACTGTCAGAAGCTCACACCGAGTGACTCCGGGCCCAAATCTGGAGCAAGAAGTGAAGGTTTGCAGAGTGAAGCTGAGCGACGGCAGAGAGCGAGCTCTTTGACAGTGGATCAAAGATGAGTGGGAGGTCAAAGTGTACAGCTGGTGGGGATGAGGAGAGCACAAAACGCAGCGGAGAGATGGGATCACATGCCAGTCACAAGCATATTGCGGACATACAGTCACACACACACACAGTCTCCTACTTTTCACACTCACATTTATAATTGTGTGCCTATATGACCCTCTTCCTGCACATATCATACACTGAAATTAAATGCTATTCAATTAAATATACTTTACAAATGTCAGCGCTGAGTGGCTCATACAGATCAACCTTAAAAGTTATGCAAAGGTTTTAATTTCACACTCAGGAAGGGAAAAGAGCATTGAACGCTTTCATCATTGTAGCTGCAGTCTGCTCAGTCCGGCTCCCCATTGCAAGCTAACAAATTAGACCTCCAAGATGAGATGAGGGATCTTTCATATTACAGCTAATAGTGACAAATGAGACTGGGCGATAGCTACAGCACATCTAGAAATGTGTGGCAGTTTCTTTTTGGCAAATGCCATTAGAAACTGCCAGTTTGCCATGCTAATCAAAATTATGGGCTGTTTCTTTTCTTCCTGTTATGAAGCTTAAGAGACATTAGTCTTGTGATTTCTGAAAGACCAAGAAAAGAAAAAAATCTTCCTCTTGGTCACTAATTGCACTTGCTTCTGAGCCGCTGCCTCTTTCCTCATGTCAGGGATGTTAGCGGGATATTTGGAGTGAAATGTTGACGTAGTCAACATAGGCGGGAGCTAAATATAAAATGGCTGGTTTTATGCTAATGGCTGCCACTGAATAATTCAAGCATGGATGATAATAAAAATGGGAAAAGGGAGGACCTGTCGAGCCACACCACCGCATGTGTCATGGCAGGGCACTAATTTGCTGTCAAACCTCATACCATACCCTCCCACCACCACCACCACCACCACCCCCTTACAGTTGAACTTGAAGATTAGTAAATGTTTTGTCTGTCTCTCTGCTGAGTGTAAATAGTCTGGAGCAGCCAGTGGAAAGGGTAGAAGGGAGCTGGTTTGGACGGATCTGGCAGGCAAGGGAATTTGGCTCAGGAAGGCTGGTTGCTTTGCTCGATGCTCCCTGTCATGTGTTCTCAGGAGAGGCTAAGGGAGGAGGCTGGGTGTGGGGGGAGTACAAGCTTGCCTCCTCCCTACACACTGCAGGCCATCAGGGCCAACACACAGGGGTGAAGACTATGTCAAAAGGCAAAAAAAAAAAAGAAGAAAGAAAAAGACAGGAGCTGGTCACCAAATTAGGGTAGGGCTCTTTCTTTCTTGGACTCATCGCACAATCGCCTTTCTCTGCCTTTGCCTTCACTGTGCAACACCCCTCCTGTCACCCCCTTTTTTAAATACCCTCACACTGCATCATCCCCTTCCAGAAATAGACACACGTGATGAATGCACACGCATATTTACATGTACACTGAATGCAGACGCGCACACACAAACCTTCCTCTCTGCTGCTGGGGCTCCTGCAGCGAGCCGTGGTATGCGTGGTGTGTGTGTGGTGTGTAGATAATGAGATGCAAGCTTGACTGCGCCAATGTTAACTGTAATTAATATCATATGTGAGGTAAGAGGTGCAGCAGTGCGCACACATGCAGCTTAAAAGTGTATAATGACATGACTGTAGCCATCAACTTTTCATTCATTCAGTTGTGTTTTGTTGCCTTTGCATAAAGTGTGTGTGTGTGTGTGTGTGTGTGTGTGTGTGTGTGTGTGTGTGTGTGTGTGTGTTGGATCCTGTGCAGCTCTCATTAGCCACATCCAGCTCTTCCCCTGGTTTTTCTGCAGTATCCCTGTCCTGGGAATGGTCTCACACTATTTAGTGCTGTCCCCAGGTATTGCTACCATATTTCCTTCTGCTTACTCCGGATGCTCCCATAAATAAAGTCCTCTCTTCCTGGCATAATACATCTTAATTCCCAGCTTTCCACGAGGCATGCTGTGGCCCTCACGTCGGCTCTGCGCTTCGCTGTAGTAAGCTTCCTGCGCCGGATGCAAAAATGCAAACGTTTCACCCTTTCACTTACTTTCAAGTTAACACTAATGATGTTGTTCTACATAGAGGCATGAGGATGAAAGATGTGTGGAAAGAAGTCTTTAATGAGTGCTCATAAATGGCCTTTGTGTGTTCATTTAAAATATTTGAGTAAAGGCAATGACAGCGCAGTGACTTCCTTATTATTGTTCACAATTTTATGATATGTGATAAACATAGTAATGGTTATAAATGCTACCACTGTTTATATCTCTATTAGCGAATAAAAGTGTCACCAGCTCAAAATGCAAACACAATGGTCATTTGCATACGAGGCAGAAGACCCCCAAAAAGACACAGAAAGTATCTCAACATCCTGTTTTCTTTTTATTTGTTGTCAGGAAATAAACACAGCAGTCCCAGAAGTCAGCTGGACCGTCATCTCAATGTTTCATTTCATTCAGACAAGGTATGATCTTCTACTTTTGACTGTATTCACCACCATTACAGCACACAGTGATAATGACAAATAACTTCTGATACATTTCTCTGTCAACTCATTAGGGCCATCTGCTCCACTAAATCTCAGACTGGGTGAAAAGTTGCCGCCAACTTCCATAAATGAAATAAGTGAAATATTTCATAATGATGAGTCTAAGTTGTTCCTCACATCCTCCTCTGGCACAGCTTTGTCATTGTTTTGCATTACGCCGAGTCCTGAGGGCATTTCATGGAGATAAAAAAGAAATATGCAATGCAAGTTGAATATTAGTTCATTATTTAGTAACATTGATTCCTGAATTATAATACACATTGTACATTCTGCCGGGATAATGATATGAATAAAAAAAAAAGCATGACATGATTTGCATAAGATTGCATTTCAGATACAAGCATCATAGGAAATTAATTATGAGAAGCCAAAAGCCACAGAAAATGCAGCCTTTCATTCCTCCTGATTTTGTCTTTTTATTTATCTGTGAATAAACGACGACACTGAATCAGGGGGTGAATAAGTATTGATGAATTTATTCTGCGTGTTGTGCATTAAATATTGCTGTGGAGACCGCAGCTTACATCACGTTGTCACTGAATGTCTTTTTAAATGTTGAAGTGAAATGTGTAAGACTTTAATGTGTCAGCTGAGAAGAATATCAATTTCCAAACAATTACTTCTTGCGAAAGTGCAGTGCAGAGATATCTATTAGACGCTCTGCATACATTTTTTAAAAAAGTGTCTTGTAAAGATTTCTATGCCTGTTACATCTGCATGTGGGCGAGAAAATATTACGAGGTGTAAAATTGAAGTGTGAGAAAATACATTGCGAAGCTGAAGGAGAGACGCAGACAAAATACTGTAGATGGTGATGCCTGTGAAATAGTTGGCAAACCCCGTCAGATATGTGAGAGAGATTGCCCTTGAAAACTAGCTTTGTCTGATGCAACAGCAAACGCATAGTCTGTGTCAAGAGCCATTTTGAATCTGCAGCTCTGCAAATATGTTTAATAATCGCAGTCCTCTGCTGTCCCCTGTTTTTGAAGTTTGACTTCTTTTCAGATTTCCAAGCAAAATGCATCATTCCTTTGTTGTTTTTTTGTCGTTTAGCTCCGTTTTTTTAAATCGTGCTGGTCTCAGCTTTTTTGTCAGGGGTTTTGTTCCTCCAAAACAGATTTTTTTTCTGGTACTTCCCTAATGAGACCCTCACACCGTTTCCATGGAGACAGTCACAAAACTGTCAAGTTCCCACTCTTTCAAAAATCTTGTGGGGGGTGTTCTGCAACTGTCAGAGACACGTTTTCAAACGGCACGTCTTTGCTTTCAAAGGTGAACCTTTCATTTATGGTGAATTCAGCCAGTTTGTGAATTCTTTCATCAAAACACACACATCCGCGCTGCATCGAAGAATGCCAACGCACCAATTGTTGAATAAATAAAACACATAAGCAGCTGAGCCGCTGTTAACTTGTCGGTTGGCTTTATGCAAAGCTTTCTATGGCTTACCCTGCAGAATGCCACTGTTAAATGATCTCAGAGATGAAAATGCAAAGCATCATAATAAACATGTCAATGTAGTAATTCTTTGAGTAAGTGGTGGTCTCCATAACAAAAGAAGGACAGAACTATTCTGACATAGCATGGAACTTCTCCTTTATGGATTAGATCACAAGAAACATCATTGTCTAAGTCATTCTTGATGCAGCAGATGATCTCACACACCATCAAGTGACCCATAATTAGATTTTTTTAAAAAGAGGTTGGTGCGCCCTGCTTTAAGAGCCATTTCCCTGCAAGAAGTTAAATGTGACGAAAGACGACACTGAAGGATTGAAGAACATCAAAGCCTAACACATACCAGCCCTCTGTAGAGAGAGGACGAGGGTGTGTGTCTTGGTGCTCCTCAGGCTGACCTCAGGGTATAAATGCATGCTATGGTCCCGTACAGCATGTACAGCCGGCAGATGAGCCCTGTCAAACCACACCTGTGTACCTGTCACTTTCTGCCGGGGCGCTCGGCTGGGCTGGGAAACATTAGATGAGGCACAAAAGAGAAAGATCTCACAGTCTCGCCTTCACACACGGCTATGCATACAGGAACACACTCAGGAATACACGCAGAGACATACACAAGCGATCACTCACGCTCTGTTAAATAAACACACAACACACACAGGGGACCAGAATTCATCTAAAACATGCTCATATAATCTTATCAATATATCTTATATTCTTCCTCTTCTTCTTCACAGTTTCTCATTCTTCCTAAATGTCCTCATTTCTATTCACACATATTTTGGCGCACTGAACCGTGTGAGAGACAGTCCCTTCTCCTCAAGCAGATCCAGACGTCAATCAAACAGCACATGGCATGCCTCCCTGTGAGTGACAGGTGATGCAGATGCACATTTCAGAGAGACGAGCCGGAGCGACACAGCACTGCTGGCAAAACAATGCGGACAGGAGGGAAGCAGGACCGCACGCTGCGTTTATTAAACAAGACAGGGACACGGACCACAATGAGCGGAGATCAGTTCAACATGGCAACGCAGCATCCACAACACTGAAACACAACATACAGTATATGAAATGCTATTCAAACCCTGTCTGTGCAGTAGTGAGCCATGTGCTGAGCAGAAAGCTATATTCTAAGTTGCTTCTACTGCGATGTTTTACCCTGTCATTTGCTCAAGGTTATTTAATGCCACAAACGAACCCTATATAAGTGGAATAAACAGGTTTTCTGAAGCTCTATGAGGTGAATGATGTGGTCAGAGTGTGAGGTTAGTAGTCAGACCTTGTTGTCCTGTTTGCGAGAGGCTACCGAGGAGAAAGTGAAGGAGAAAGAAAAAAGAGGGAGAAGAGGACGGAGGGTAAGATTAGCCAGCGCCTGTCTGCAGGCAGCGGGCCACAGGGCAGGTGAGAGGTGAGAGGCAGTGAAGCGAGAGGAGAGTGAGGGGGTAACGGTTGACTCAGAGAGCCCACGGCATTCACCCCCTCCTCTACACATCCCTCCAGCAAACACACACGTACTGTATTCACACATATATGAAAACAGTGTGTTTTTAAAGGTGACCCAGAATTGTTGCCCATCGCTCATTAAGATATATAATGAAAAAGTAATTGTAAAGTAAACCACACTGTAGCTTCTCCCAGCTATGCCAACAAAAAAACTTGTCAGTAAATGCAGCTAAAGATATATTTGGCATATCACCGGGAATTCAAATGTCTGTTTCCCCTCAGAATAATTCTATTTTTGTTTTTTCCTCTCTCCTCCTGTCTGTCTCTCCCGTTCTTCAGTTGACTGAATAATCTACTGGCATTTCGGCGAAGTGAAATGTCAAGGTCATTCGACTTTGTCTTCCTAGAATTACTGATCTGGGTGTCATCTTTTCTCTCTGTATGTGAGAAACTGTGCCTGATTTTTTTCTCTCTCCTTCTTTTTAATCATAAAAAGAAAAGATTAATGAGATCATCCAGATGAATGTCCATGTATTGTTCCCCCCACTAGTCAGAGTGGCTTTGAGACAGACAGAGAAACAGCAGAGTCATGTCTGGGAGCAGGGTTTGTTGGAAGCGGGCTTTGTTTGGGATTTGTAAATGCTAGTGGGATGCCAGTAATAGGACCTGGGAGAACGTGATCCTGTATCATTCTTCATAATCTGCATATATCATAAAGAATGGGTCTCTCATCATCTACCCACAGGTTTAATATGTGATGGATATGTGTGAGCAGCCTCATGCAGTCCATTTTTTAGACTGGAGAAGATATGAATACTAAAAAAAAATATCAGCACAGGCTTTTAATACTGCTTATTTTCAGTTTAGTGTTTTGCAGTTTAACTTCAGGGTGAAAAGGTTAGCATTTTTATTGTACTCTGTGTGTTTTAAATATGCTTTCCAAACTCCGAAGTTCCATAAACATGCCAAGTCATGCCCCTCTAGCTGCCCTCTGGGACATTAAAGGCATATTTACCTGAACTGCAGCCCTCTAAGTGCCCCGATCATTCCCTGTGTCACAAGCAATCCACCAAGGCCACCGTGTGTTTAATTAAAAAGACAAGGTTTACCCGAGAATATATCCCCCCAGCATTCCACATACATTTCAATGAGATGCATCTTATTTCTGTTGCAAAAGGAGAGTGATGGAATTTCAAATGGCAGCATAATTATGGTGTGCTTTTCCTTCTGACAGAAAATCAGTAGCCGGTCCTCCAGGTGGAGTAAGCTTGGCTGAGCGGAGCTGATTAGAGGCAATCAGAGGAGAGAATACACCTTGAACAACATCGATGCCGAAAGCTCAGAGAGGAGCTTTATTAGCATACGTTTTCAGCTATGGGCCACGTAGACCACTGTATTTGTTTGAGGGAAACAATTTAGCAGTCAATTATACAGCAACAGTTAGGGAAAATATTGTTACTCTCTTGCTCCTTTGATTTCACAAATTCCTCTTGCCTTTGATAAATGGCACCTCACCTTGACAGTCCCAATTATGAATTACAAGCAGATAAACAAAGACGACCACCGTAACACTTGTGGAACATTAATAGTCTCGGTACAAATAACACTAAAACATAATAAATGTAGCAGCCTCTTTGTGTTTGAATTTTGGAGGTATTTACTGACCATCAACAGCTAGCTTAGCTTAGGTGAGAAGTCCCATCCTAAAGCCACTCAGTTCATCCTTCAACATCTGACAAAACCAGGTGTTTCCCGAATGCTTATCAGAATATGTATTATAAAAAGACACAACATGCTGCTAGAGGTGTTCATACATTTATGAACCTTTTACCATTTTTCATTGAGGTTTGCATTGTTTTAATTCAGACAGGGGACCAAGTGACTCATCTAACACACAGGTACGAAAAAACACAAATAATCACCATCATGTAACTTTCTTCAACTTAAAAACAAAAAAAAAACCAAATATAATGCATGCTGGGAAGTATGCTAACAAGCTAACATTGTTTCTGTATACATTCTGAAATGTGAGTGTGACAACTATACCATTTAAAGAGCAACTTAACACCAGTTGAAACTCAGGTTGTTCCTCATCCTGTAGCAGTGATGTAGATGTGCACTCAAGGGTGTGTCAGTACATTCTGACATCATTGTTGGGCGTGGTTACAGGTGCAGGATGGAAACACTGCTTTTCATCCTTGATTTGAATCCGAAATATTTATGTAAATAAACCAAGTTAATTTTAAGGGAGAAGATTATTTAATTAAATTGAACGTGAGATTATACAGTGTGACAAAAAAAGTTACTTTCTTAATTGAATTCAAAATTAGGTATAATATGTTATAAATAGCTTAGCTCATAGACTCTTGAAGTGGCCTGTGTAATGTAATAAACTGCCACTGTTGTGACTTGGTTGGTGGCTTCACCATGTCTGCTGGTAGAGTCATGTATTTTCTGGCAACCATATCACCACACAGGACAAAGATGGCCTTGAACGCTCCCAAACACACACACATACACACAGCTCCATTGTGCTTTTTATTGTCTTTGTTGTTGTTTTTTATACACACTGCACAAGGACAAACAGTGTCTTCTATCTCCATCACTGACACAATGCAGGCAATCACTCCATACCACTTGACTCTGATGGGCTGCCTGTGACTAGACAGCGCCCCACACATCAAACAGAAGTGGAATGATTACTAGTTACTCAGCTAGCCAAGTGTAGGCTGTGGAGCTGTGATTTGACAAAAAAAGCACAATTTAGGGTGACATTAAAGGCGCAACTGCTGTTGATGCAATAATCAGAAGTTGTCTGCTGACGACATGAAACGACAGACATGGGCGTACACACGTTCAAATATTCGCATGTATAATCAACGAGACTACGACAGTAAAACACACCAACAGACTTTAAAAGAAGATTTGTGTAGTACCATATGTTGTCAAAGGGCCTCATGTCACTCTCAGAATAATTTATATTCTAAAAGACATCTCTGTTATGGAACTGAAAATGGGCGTATTGTCACGTGTTCAAACTGGAAAGTGGTTCTGAATAAATGGTTTGTTTCTTTTTTGTTGGCACTTAGCGATTCCTCCTTCTTATGCGAGGTGAGCGTCGTTGTAATGCTGTTGCTAGGAGCCATCGACGGAAATGTCAGTCGACTCAGCAAGTGATGAGATTTGACATATGGCATCAAAGCATCATTAGACCTGCACCTGCTGCAGATGGAGTCTGCTCTTTCACAAGAGGTTCAGCACCAAGGGGAGGCCTATTGAGGGACAGGAAAAGATAAGATGACCGGTAACACACACCTATTGTGTCTGAATCACAATCTATTTCGGTGTATTTAAAGAGACAGCCATTGTATGAGCATTCCATGATTATCATGGCATAATAAGTGAGGTCTAGAAAATGCTGGGGCACTTTACATAGTTTAACCTCAAACAGACTTCAAGGTAACGGCTAAACTTTAGAGGATTTATTTAAGTCCATAGTTACACTAATTGTTCATCAGCTGCTCCTTTGGAAACAGGGAATAATGTTTTTCCCCTCATTGTTCACTCTCTCTGTGGTGAAACAGGACATAAGAATACTGGATTCTGCCAATATATATTTAAAAATGACTTCTGTAACAGATTTCTTGGGCTCAGTTTGGTGGTAAAAGTCCTACTTTCACTACTACTCTCAGCACATTTTGAGTCTATAATGTATGATTTCCTGCAGGGGGCATGTCTCATTCAAATAATAATGTAACATGATTACAGCAATTTCACTTTTACAAAAATAAGTCAAGCGACACATTTTCAAAAAATGTAAATAGAGTTTGCTTTGTTTGCGGTCATGAAAACCGACGGTCATGACAGTATGCCAGACGCAGACAAACAGCTGCACAAAAAGATGTTGAAGATCAGTGACAGGAATAAACATTTAACAGGAAAGTGGTTAAATGCTATGAAAGTAAAAGCTTAGAAAAAAATGTCACAGAATTTAATTAGCGCCTCTGTCACCCTCACAACCTAAATTGTAGGTTGTGAGGTCCACAGAGTTGGAATTTATGGCAAATGTATGGCTGCCGTCTGTACAAAGATGCATAAAGTGGTTTCAGAAGCAAAACCTGGAGCCAAGTCATATGCTCTCATGTATTTATATTTATATTTACTCTGTATTTCCTACATCCTGATCAGTTTACCTTTGGCCAGTTTATAGACAGCCAAAGCTTCAGTCCACAGTCCACAGTGTCTGTTGCCAGCTGTTAAACATGGAGGGGGATCCATAATGGTATTCACCTTGTGGGAGTCATTAGGTTTGATGACACGTCTGCAAGGTCGGACAACAGCCAAGGAATATGAGGCCATTTAAAAAGACCAGGAGCACCCATGTAGCAAACACTATTTGCTCATGATGTTCAATATTTGAGGATGCACCCAAATATACCAGCAAGTTTGAGAGTGTTGTTACAAAACCATCAACATTGTTAGAATTCTTTAATCTGCCGGCTACATGTTGAAAGAAAATCTCCATTCCCCACTATTCCCCAACGTCCACACCCTTACTCAATACACACACACACACACACACACACACTTGCCTTTTTTGTAATGTTTAAAGGGAGACTGTGTCATTTTTCAAAAAAACTAAATGACACAAACTTACTATTGCAAATAAAAAGTTGAATTCATGATCAGTAACATGCAGCCCCTGCTAGAGTCTTGTGTAAACATTAGCTTATGGTGGCTAATGTTAGCAAACAGTAGCTAGATGTTGCTATGAAACTGCATTTATCATTATCATGTAATTGTCACTTGTTGCCACAGTGGCCTCTGTTAAGTTATTTAGGCTCCCTTTACATTTTTGGGCGCATACTGGTTAGGTGTGGCCTATGGTGAGTTAGTTAATCAATGACCAAAACACGTCAGCAACGAAACAATAATGTGCTGCAGCCAAAAGACAGTGAAAAATGATGAACAACCACTGCTGCTTTTTTTGCAGAATAGCTGCATTCAGCATCGGCTTGATAAATGTTTGATGTGTGCTTCACAGATGCCACATGGTAGATGTGTTTGTAGCTCATCAAGACAAGTGTCAAGTGTTGGGGTTGGAAAACCTACCAACTGAGAAGGAGGAGGCTAAGACTAAGAAATACACTTTCTTCGTCAGGCCAAAGTGTTTCATATGCAGCTTCAATGAAGACGTATTGATTCAGACTGGAGACTCTCTATCTAAATCTATTCTGATTTTCTTTTAGTTGCCAGATGGTGCCAGAACTTTCAAAATGAACATGAAAATAAAGATTTAAAGATAGGATCTTTTAATTAACACATTTATGAAAAAAAAAAAAAAAGATTCTAAATGAGCTAAAGGTATGAAAATCAAAGTGACAGCTCGTCCTGGATGCAGTCTTGTTTTAGACATTCCTCAAGCATCACAGGCAGGACTTCAGTTTGTGTGTTTCTACATGAAGAGCCTGCAGTCGCTGACAGTAATAGCTTCACAGAGCAGAGTCTATCTCGTTGTGTATGGACAGAGTGATTTAGCCTTACCATGATCATTTTATCACCAGACCAATTATGTGGTAATGAGGAGCTACATAATAGATAACCACACACCAGTGACTCAGATAGCACAAAGCAAGTGAACATGTCAATGTGCACACAAACGCAGACACAACCACACACACGCAGGCAATAGCTGTGAATTGGTGGATACTGAAGCATGGACATTACCATGGCATGATGAATGACTATTTTCCCCTTTCTCAGCATTGCAATATGTTTTAATACGGTGTTGCACTGCACCTTTTCCTGCCCCTGCTGCCTTATGAGGAATCTCTTTTTCTTTATTAAAAACCATTAATTATACTCGACACGTCTAATGGGTATGAATGATTTGTGAGGGAAATATTACAATTGCAGCTTTATTAATAATTATTGAAAAAGAGGAACGAGGAGTCAGCTAATCTATTATGGTAAAAATGCATTATTGTTAAAATGGGCTTCAGTGGCTTATTTCACACAAGCGACCACAGGTCCAAGCTTTATGTCTGAATTATAGCTAAATTCACAGTATCCACAGGACATTGTAAAGCCCATATTATGTGTTATAGATGTTGCTCCACTGTATTCAGAGTGCTACTCTGAATGCTTGCAGAAAGTAATTTAAAGATATTTCAAGATTCATTGAAGGCCTGAAAAGTGGTGAAAATGAAATGAGTGACAGTTTATACCTCAAGCTCAAATATTTGCATACATAGCTTAAGTACAGTTTTAGCCATGAGGTTAGTGATAATCAAATGGTTAGTAACTTAGTAAGTCACAGGGTTTCAATAACGCTCTCAGTCAACACAGTCTGCTTTTCCTCCATCGCATAACATTGTGGAAATGAGACCCAAGTACACAGTCATATATCACCAGACAAAACAAATGAAATGAAAGTTGAATAATGATCCCCGAGGATTTGGAGATATGCAATAAGCCTAAATTCTGTCAATATAGAGGCAAAACTTCATTCTGATACAGTCTGAAGTGATTAATTGTGTTTTGGTTTTATTAGATTTACAATGTAGCTCTTGTCTGATTACTGTAGACTGAAACTGATAGTCATCATTTTGAAATATGGGCGAGTGCTACATATCACAAAGTGCACTTCCAACTTGAAAATCTTTGTGCGGTGATTCTTTGTGTTGATGTTATGTCTGAGAAGAAAGACAAGTAGAGAACTGAATATATTTCTGAAGCATATGAATCTGAACTAAGGCTTATTTTTCTTGTGGGATAAAACTGTAGTCTTCATCAAATCAATGCAGATGGCAAAGGCAATTAAGTTTTTGTGTGGGTTTCTTCTAATTTGCGAGTGGCCGATGGCAAGTGTTTTTTATTGCACAGTGGCACAACTTCAGCACAGCAAAGAACAGGAATGAAACAATAGAAGTGAGAGAGACAAAAAGAAAACAAGACTAAGAGTCTACAGCCATGCTAGTGGCTCTGTTAGACTGTACTTATGAACAAGGGTGCTTTGAGCTGAATGCTGACGCCAGCATGCTAATATGCTCACAATGGCAATGCTAAAATGCTGATGTTAAGCAAGCATGTTTACCATGTTTGCCATCTTAGTTGTTTGCATGCTAACATTTGCTAACATGCACAAAGTGCAGCTGAGACTGATGGGAATGTAATTTTGCAGTTTTGCAGGTAATGAGTCATAAAACCCTTTGGACTAATTGAAATTTTGATCCAATGATCACCAAAGTTATTTATTTATGTGTTTAATGTTTATTTGTATAGTGACATGTATAAAGAACCAATACCGCATACCACAGCAACATACTCAACAATAATATACATAAAACACAGCACAAGACACAACAATTGACGAACAATGATACAATAGAAATACCAACTCAATGACAAGTACCAGATCTTTAATGACTGCATCCCTCTTTAAAAAGTATTATTGCAATTCATCCTAAGGGGGACAGGAATGTTTGTACATAATTTGATGGCAATACTTCCAATATTTGTCAAGATATTTAAAAATTAAACACAAATGCCAACCTCATGGTGATGCTAGAGGAAAGGTCAGGGATTACCAAAGTCATTAGGATTCATCCTCCGGGAACCATGAATGTCTGCACAAAATGTTGTGCCAATCTAGCTGGTCATTGTTGAGGCATTTCTCCAAAAAACACTGGATAAGTGAAAACTTTAACCTTCTGGTGGCGCTAGAAATATAAGTCAGTGAATTTCCAAAGTCGGCAAGATTCAACCTCTGGGCACCTTGGATATCTGTCCCAAATTTCATGGCAATTCATCTGGTAGTTGTTGAGACATTTCACTAAAAATCCCAAATGTCGACCTCATAGTGGCACTGGAAGAAAAATCAAGAGATGCCAAAAGTCAGTAGGATTCATCCTCTGGGGACCTTGAATGTCTGCAGAAAATCTCATGGCAATTCATCAAATAGTTGTTGAGATTTTTCAGTTTGGACCACAGTGGTGAGCAAATGAAATAAAAATAAGAAGTTGAGAGTATGGGAGTGGGAAAGTAAAAGGTGGTAGTGACGTTATATTGATCCTTCCCTGCTGGCATCCCCAACCCCAGTCAGCCCATCCCATCCCCGACACACATACACAACACATGCACACACAGTCAGCTCCTTATCAATGCACTCCAGAGGATTTGATGGTTTTCAGATCCCGCCCCTCTTATTATGGTCATCTTCAGAGCACATTCACAGTGGGACGATTGAAGGGAGTGAATCTGCTTCCAGCATCATTCAGAAAATTCATAGAGGCCCTCAACAGGGAAATGAGATAGATGATTTTTTTTCCCCCTTTTTATGTATCCATGGAACACTTCACAGTAATATGCTCTCACTCTATTTTACTTTCCCTCTGTATTTTGGCTTCAACTCGGAGACTAAGGCCCCTTTTTCCATTTGGAAATCTGGTGTCTGGAGATAAAGACACGGAAAACAAAAAAAGGAGAGGATAGGATGCTGAGAATGGTTCTGAGTGACTCTGGATCTGCTGTGTGACCTTTGTCTGTGTTGGTGAGTCCCATTTCCTTGGGATTACAAGCTCTCTTAAACACAATGCAATTAAGAAAGAACATGACAAAAACAAAAAGAACCAAAATTATTCAAATTGTACACATGCCCCACAACAATCTCATTCTTTATTCAGCCTTTTTCCCCCAGTTTAATCCTACATTGCCCTTTTGCCCCGTTTGTTTCAATTGCAGGGAAAACGACGTGATTACAGGAATCTTTGCAGGCTTGCTATTGCCCGACAGAATTGAGTTTCAGTTAGCAGCGCCAAGCTGTGAACAGTTGTTTACACACAGACGAGAAAGGAGGAGGTTGATGCCATCTGGCCTCGCTGAGAAACAAACCCCGAGAACGGCTTCACATGTAGACGTTCCTTCTGCCCTCCGTCCAATTGTACATGATGTGGAGAGCTAACAGTTCAGTGAAACATGGGGTTATATTTTCTCCTTTGATTATAGCCTGGGAAAGCCAGGGTTTCTTTTTTTTTCTTTGTGCCCCTTTCAGTCATTGTTAGAGAAAAGCCATTATTATCAGTGGCAATTGCATTCACTCCATTCCCTTTGGCAAGGACAGCGACAGATGAAGTGCTCAGATTACCTGGGGTTTATCATTCAATATCTTGGAAATGTGGATGATTCAGCCTGTAAAAATGTTACCACTGAACGAACCAATGAAATTTTTTTTTCAAATGTGCCAAACTTCTTTTAATTTTGCAGCATCAATCATTCTTGAGGGTATGTGTCACCTTTTATCAAGTCTCATGTGGAATGAAACCTCTCAAGTTTCCTTACGTTGTGGAAAAGTGCTTTTATTGTGACGGAGGGCGCAGTTTGAAGCTGACCTTCTGTCCGAACATGAATGTCAGAAAAATCTTATTAAAATCTTGTTTAGAAGTTATTTATGTGGGCAAAAAGCTGAGGACGGACGATTTCCATGAATAAACAGGCGCTGGCGTGCATAAGCACGTGCACGAGTGAAAAGATGTGACTGACACACTGACATTGGTGTCAATGCGATCACACAAGGGCAAGCCCCATACGTGCACAAACACACACACACTCACACATACACTGTAGACTATGATGAAGATGAAGGAGAGGGAAAGAACTGGAAGCCAAATCCGCCCTTGGGGCACAATAACTCACCGGCAAGCTGCCACAGCAAGTCGCAAGATTAGGTCTGAATCCTATTTTTTTCCCCTACCTCCATTTTTCCCCTGCCACAATTAGCATGACGTTGGAGCACCGAAACCAACTGCAGCTATGCACTTATCCCCTTTCTCGCTGCTAATCTGAAGCCAGAGCGAGAGAAAGAGAAACGTAGCGAGTGAGAGCAGAAGAAAGGAAAAGAGGTAGTGAGAGGGAGAAAGTCTAAAGCAAATGAATGAAGCAGTGACTTCCTAATAATAGGACCACTTTATGTGATTGAAGGGAGGAAAGAAAAACTGATAGCAACATTTTTCAAGAACTGAGCCTCTGAAAGATATGAGAATTTTGTATCTGCACTTTGCTTCCAACCAATGTGCCAATCAAAGTCATGCTTTTGTGTTTTATGTGGACAGCTGTGCTTATCTAAGACCTAACATCAGAAGGAATAGTAGAGTTGAATATATCTACAATTTTAAACAACAAAGCCAGCGTTTGGACTAAAAGTATGATCTAATGAATGCTTCCTTTTACAGTGAAACTGTAATGATAAAATAATGGATTCTGGTAGATGGCAAACTGGATATCATTTTAGTGAATGACAACAGGGCGGTGAAATTAGGTGAGGCCGGTAGATAATACCGGCAAAGGGAACAATGTACAACCGGATGTTACGTACAGAAAACATGGGCGATCTGGACAACGAGAAGCTAAAAACGTCTCTTTTTTAGACAAACATAAACAATGAATACGAAAGTGCAGTTCTCTTTTCACTATCCATGTTGGGAATGAACGAATGACCTTACGTCTTGGAGGGAATTTACTTAATTTTTGTATGTATAGATTTCTTGGTTTTTCCTAAATTTATTCCCATAGACTTTGTTTTAAGCATTCAAATCCAAACATGCCACCTTAACTTTACAAGATGTGAGACAAGCAATCCACACATAAGTGTTTGTCTTTACACTCATGAACCTTTGATTCGTTTTAACGGTTTGTAAATAGAGCTATTCATGGAAAAAATGCTGTCAAAATTTCTGTCATTCATGTTTAAGACAAAAGGGCAGAGTTATCTTTAAATTCTTCTGCACCTTGAATTATGACAGACAAATTAAGCTAAAGCTGGGCAGAAAACAAAGCTGAATAATACATTCTTCAAGAGGCAGTGACTTATTTTGGTAGACTGAATGTTCAGCAAATATCAGCAAGATATCACCAAACCAAAGTATATACAATCTTTCATATTTGAAAGCAAAAGCTGAATGGCTTGCCTGTCAATTTTTATTATGCGGCATAATTCAAATTCAGCCAATCACTTGTCAGCTTTGAAAGTTTGTTATATTCCAACCAGAATTTATTGACCCAAGTATTATGAATTTGATATAACATTCTTTATTAAGCTCATGTTCAGCAAGAAACAAACAAAACGCTAACTCAGGATTTTCTATAAATCTATTTATATTTTCTGCTGCATGATATACCCTTTTGGAGCTGCTTCCTAAAGTAAAGCAGTGTTTTGTGTTGTCCTCTCCTCTGCTGATGGCTTTTAAAGTGCCATTTCAGTTTAAAATTTGCAATTTGTATTGTTTCCCATTGAAATAAATGATGTACTCATCCCATTATGATCATGGTGTCCAAACTGAGTTAGCTGGAATGGAAAGAGTGAATTTCATTGCTCAAGATTGTCCTGAATTATTTTCATGTGCTCCTCTCAACCCTAATGAGTGGACTCCAAACAACACTACAACAGAGTGTAGTCGGACTGGTGGGAGGCTGGCAACCAGAGTGCCAGTGTCTTACCAGAGCAGATGGACCACAGTGCCCCAGTAACTCATCAGATCAAATGTGACTCATGACTTCTGCCTTTCAACTTGTGGCATCTGCTTCAAAGTCTGAACTATTCGAAGTTTGGCGGGCTGTAAACACAAAGGTCTCACTACAGCGTCTGACCCAGGAAGTTAAACATTTGTTTTTCAAGATGGAACTTTCATAAAAGGCTGGATCTGAGTAGTTCACACATTATGTCAGACCAAATGGCCACTAGTCAAAGCAGAAGGTTTTATTCTGATTCAAATGTTTTATCTCGACATTTGGAAACACGCTCATTAGCTTTCTTGCCTAGAGTTAGATGAAAAGCCGTTAATGATCGTACCCTCACGTAAAATATGACGCTACAGCTATAAGAGCTTTTTAGCTTAGCTTAGCATAAAGACTGGAAACAGTGTTGTTTAGTTACTTTTTTGCTAGATTTTTAAACTTTTATAATAGCTAATGATAAAGCTACTTAGTGTGAGTTTAGTTTTGCTTTAGTTTTGCTTTTTTGACTTTCGTATACACAGTATGTAAATAGCTATGATCTCACCAATATGCAAACTAGCATATGACGTGATTTATGATATGACAGATGAGTGGCTTTTTGAACAGGCCTCAGCGACTTTCCATTGAAAATAGTTGACAACACTGAGCTAGCTTGGAATCACCCAGAGGTAACAAATACGCCCTGCACCACCTCCAAAGCTCACTAATGAACACTTTTTGTCTGGTTTGTTTAATTTGTATGAAAAGCAAAGTGTGAACAATGACACATTGTGGCTAACTGTTTCCCCCGTTTTCAGTTTTTATGCTAAGCTAAGCTAACCGACTCCTGGTGGTAGCTTCACATTGACCATACAGCTGTGAGAGTGGTATCGACCTTCTCATCTAACCAGCAAGAAACTGTAAACAAGACAACATTTTAGCCACATTGCTGTATCTAAACCACTTTATTTAAAATCATAACGACATCAGAGGCTGAGCCGAGCCTTTTTCCATGATTACTAATAATCACACAGACATGTTTATTTCCTGTGCAGATCCATGGGTAATCTGGGTTTTGAGGATTTGATAACCATTGCCGTAGTACCTCTCAGTAACAGCTACACCGTGTGTGTGACTTTGGCAACAGGGTATTACTCTTGTACTTAGTCCTGCCTACAGTTTCTGCTTCATATTCACGTATACACTGCCGCGCAGAGCTCTGGTAAACATGAATGCTATCCAGAGTGCAATGTAATGGTTGTACCTTGTCTACCTTCATCAAGGGGGATGTTACATAGTTTCTCCAACTGAACTACTTTAATTAATGCAGTGGGAACTTTTGGGGATGGGGAAGATTTTAAAATACTTAATTATTCAAGGAGCACAAGCTGTAGCATGCGCTGGGGTTTTTTTTCAGATAGTCTGTCTGGCCTTGGATTAAATATTCACTCAGATATCACGCAAGCTGTATAGGAGGACTTTTTTGTTACCTCAGCTGAGTCTACTGTTTGACCAGTGTGTGTATGTGTGTGTGTTAGTGTGTCAGTCATGGCCGATACCCCCCTCCTCTCTCAGGTTCTACACGGACGAGAAGAAGTGTGCACTGTAATGAGATCATTATCTTCTGTTATCCAGTCTGAGTTGCTCTCTGGTTCTCTGCCAAGAGAAATTAGAAGGGAAAAAGGCCTGGTGAATATCTAGCACATTTAATCTAATTGGTGTCACTTTTCTCCCTCCATTATGGTACTTTAATAGCCCTATCTGTCTCCATGTGGCTTGGCAGTGTTTAGGGTCAGTGGTCAGGGCCTAATCTTTCTGCTCAGATCACATTAACACACCGCAGATCCTCAACATCGAGATAAACAAAAGGTCTTCTAAGCAACAAGAGCAACAACAACATTGTGTCACTTTCATTTGCATCATTAAAAAGTAACAGTAGGCCTCTTATCTGTGACTTTACTTTTAGTTTAGATACAAGCTCAAAACAGATGGGTGTCTTTTTTAATGCTGAAGAGAAACACTTGACGTTCTCTCACAGTGATCTCTGAGAGGGAACTCTCTGAGGCGCTGGCGAGACCATGATGGTCGAGGAGTGCCCTTTGAACGTATCAGTGCAGCTTTGCCACTGAAACAAAGCCGGGCTGTCTGACACTAGTCTGGGATTTTCTTAAGAGGCTATTAGTGCTTCCCCACCAGCAAAAAAGAACTTACCATTTTTTCTCCTGCAATCTTTGGTGAGGAAAGCTTACAGGCCCCAGGCAGTGTTTGAATTGGGGCTGCATCAGTGCTCCCTTGCTCTGAAATCTATTATGCACTCTAATCCCTCCAACCTCCAGCCGCAACACATGTCTTTGAGTCATGAGTAGACTAGGCGCCCGTCCCAAGCCAGCATTTAGACTCTCCTCCTTTCTCTCTCTCTATACTACTCCCTCTCTCTCAGGGTGGAGGATTTCCACCAAGTGCCTATTCTCTGTGTCAGTTCGACGTGTAATACAGGATCATCAGTCAGCTGTGAGACGGCCAGAAGGCTTCACTGTAAAAGGATTTAGATACTCTGAGGTGCCAAAGGAAGTGTCCCTCTAGGCTTGGTGGGAGGAGGCAGACAGGATTGATTGTCTGACAGGCAGAGGCGGAAAGGAGATTTGCAGTGATGTCACACAGGAAGTCATCTGTGGGTCATGTTCGTCAACACGGTCCAAGTTTAACAGCATCAGCTAAATAAGTAAGAGAGGGTCCGCTTTAATTTTCTTTGTAAATCATTGGGAGGAGAAAAGGAAATATCAGTGTACAATCGAATAAACAAAGGCACAGATATACATATTTAATGGCATGCATAATTGATCGTTTTCGCTCGCAGGGAGTCCTTTGCAGTATACGCTGAGCACTGAAGACATAAAAATAAAACATGAAGTGGGAAAGTCATTAAAACAGTTTTGGAGAAGTAGTGAGCAGAGTGGTACTAACTCTCACTTGAATTGCCCGCACTCCCAGCCACCTCCAGTGTTGGCACAGGTGCCAGTGGCTAATTGGTCAGTGATTAATCACATCCACTGTGAACTGCATGACCAATTAAGGGAGCCAGGGCCACCCTGCTCTGTAGGTGTGAGTGTGGTTCACCTCCTGGGTCCATCAATGAAATGTCTCGCGCCACAAAAAAAAAAACATCAGCTGGAGTTATGTCAGACTGTGGCTCATTCTGTTGTAGGAAATAATGCTAATGACCTGAGAAGGAGCAGAATGAGAGTACGACAACGCCAGACTTGCTCAGGTGGAACATTCCTTCTAGTGCCACAGTGGGTCAGAAAATCATTTCATACTCTGAGGATTTTAAACAATGTAAAACACTGGCTTTGGTTGAACATAAAATATTCACACACAGGCAAACCAATGGGAAGCCATTTAAGGCTTAATTAGTTATTAGGGTCAAAACACTTGCCAAGGAACTAGATATGAATAATAGAAAATATTTCCTAAAGGCAATTAAAGCTTGATTTAGGTATATCACAACTTCAATCTTATTTTTTGGCCATCAATCCAGTCTGTAACAATAACATTGCACACACCAAATTAATGGCTGAGTTCTGGGAGCGTGTCGACGTTGCTAATAAGAAGTCACACAGGGCCAGTGTGACAGTCTACGCTGTGTGTGTGACACAGTGTCACACTGGTGGTAAACAAACCCCTAAGTTAGCCAAACTTATCTGGAAGAGAAAACAAAGGCTGTATTTAAACCTGCAATAGCTTTTTGACAACTTGTGGACAGCAGAAACAAGTTTTGAAAACAACATTGACATATCTCATCTCCTTTTAAGTTGATTTGGCAAATTTCACATGCTAGACGTGTAAATAATTTACACATCCAGCAGTTAAACAAATGAGCTGAAACTCACTATGAAGCTCCATGAAGCCACATGGAGCTGCAGACTCAGGTGATAATTCATCACTTCAAGCGACGCCTTTCACATTGTCATACTGCTTTCACATTGTCATTTGATACATTGTTGCAAAATATCAATTATGGCCACTTTTAAACAAAGTTGTGTGTGTTTTTTGGGTGCACACACACTGTTTAACTTTGGACAGAGCCAGGCAAGTGGTTTCCCCGTGCTAAGCTAATAGCCTCTTGGCTCTAGCTTCCTTAACATATATTGATATCAATCTCCTCATATAATTCTTGGCAGGAAAACTGAATAAGCATATTTTCCCAAAATGTCAAACTATTCCTTTATAATAAAAGCTGAGATAAACTGGGTGTGTGTGTTTTGCTTGTACTACCCCTGTAGTAGATTGGGTGCCGGGTGGCGGCAGATTGAGCGGCTGTGGTGCAGCTGCCTCTGCGGCCAGTTAAAGCAAGGTGGAGGTGATTCATCAAGGGCTCCGTGGGGCCATCTGTGGAACAGACTGACAAATGTCTCCCTCCTTTGTCATAAGGACACACGTCTCACAAAGCTAGCGATTAATGCCCCTTTTACAACACATTTATTTGTCACCCAGGTATTTATCCCTGCAGTGTCTTGCACTGTATTACCATGGCTGACAAGACCAGGAGCCATTTCCAGGCCGTCCTCCAAGGAGGGCAGTCCGTGAGGGACTGTCCTGGACGATTCCTGCTGAATTTTGATGGGCTCTCCTTGCTGCTGCTGCCATCCCCCTCCATTCCTGGCTCTCCAGCATGGGAGGGGGAAACATCAGAGATGGAGATGAAAATGTTGCCCAAAGACTTCATTCACATTCAGGCATTCATGCATTTAACAAAAGCAAGGAAGGGGAGGGGAGGAGGAAAGAGAAAGGGGTGGAGAGGGTGCAACCTGTTGTTTAAACATTCATTCTCTGACTTGATCACATGTGATGAAATCAGAGTGTAGAACAGAGCACCGATGGTGCCCTTGCCCTGACAAAGGAGAAGGTGAGCTCGGTGTGTCAGTGATGAAATCCCTCTTGTTTGCCCTGCATTATGAACAGGTTGTAGTCGGGATAAGCCGCTGTGAGAGCACACACCCTTGTGGATCTGATTGCTGTGTTGTCAATCTATCCATCTCATCGCAACTGTGGTGATTGCTTCAAATACCATTTGGTAAATATGACGGAGGTGCCATTAGACAAGGTCAGGGCCACTAAACTTGTTATCTCATCACATGGGTATAGTGTTTTCAGTGTCGAGCGCACCAGTCCCTGGCCCCTTCACCTGCTAAAGGAACGATAACAATTTATTTTCAAGATGGACCACTCCTGAGGAGATGTTGCCCCTTAATGATTACACCCTCAAAGAGGTAAAATTACACAGGAAACATCGTTTATTGTACCTTTAGTCCCTTTTTTTTGGCTGCTGTTTATTTGTTGTATTTTTTTGTAGAAGAGTGCAAATACTTTGCCTCTGTAAATGTCACCCTGGCAGTTTTGATATCATTACCGTTTTGCCTCCATCTGCAAAACAGACCATCCTGCTGCTTCTGTTTTGTGTGAGATGCAGAAAAAAGACGTGCGCAAAAAGAACAGAGTATAAGACAGGTGCCTGTGTGTGTGTGTGTGTGTGTGTGTGTGTGTGAGTGCATGCGTGTGCTTGTGCAACAAAGGAAATGAGACAGGGCGGAGGATAGAATAGAAACTAGAAATTCACACTCCAAAGGACGTCAAGCCTTCCTCACTCTCTTTCCTTGTGTGTATTCAGGTGGAGACACACACACACACACACAGACACACACACAGGTGAGGGTGAAAGTGAAGCTAAAACTCACACTCCAAAGGACTTGCCCTCTGGAGCTGAATGTGCACACACCAATACAGAGTCACTTGTTGGTAATGAGGGACTCAAATCAGAATCAATTATGAATGTTCCATCAGGAGGCTTTGGGGCCATATCAAGGGAGCCAGGTATTAGACAGTAATGAGAAATGGAACACAAGTATGGCCCTGCAGGCTCTGAAGTCTCCAGGCAGCATGTGATTCAGTGGTTTAAATACATTTGCATTCATTCAATTCGCAAGAAGGCCATATTTTATTAAAGCGAAACGCCTTCCCTCATGTGCCTCTAACAATCATGCCGGTAGACAAAGCCTTTGATTCTTGGTTAGATGAAAACCGCCTCTTTTTTGACCGATATGGACTGGCACAGTTGTACCGCACGTTAGCTCTGTGTGTGTGTGTGTGTGTGTGTGTGTGTGTGTGTGTGTGTAAAAGAAGAAAAGGTGAAATGGAGAGAGGAGAGTGAGTGAGTTAGTTCTGGCTGTACTGATCCCAGCCAGTCAACTTGTTCTCTGCTGGCCTGAGCCTCGTTTGCTCCAGCTTGATGATTGATTCTTGTTCGGGGCCTTGCCTATGGGCCTTATTAAATCAAAATGTAAACTCACTCTTATAACAAATTGCAGGGAAAATGCCAGTAGCCAGCTCCCCTTAGGGTTGGACCTGGATTACTCTGACAAGTTAAGAACCCAATGAGCTTTCCAGAGCTTTCCTCACCTGCACACACAGCTTGGATATTTCCTCTGAATCCCACAGAAATTGAGGATTTTTTCCTTTCTCTCTCTTTCTTTTTGTCTGTCTTTATAAATTAAATCCAAATTAAAAACCATATGGGAAATCAAAACCATGACACTGTTAACGGATCGGTCTGGTGAGATTCTATATTTTTATTATTGTCCACAAACCCAACAAAAAAAAACAAACCAACGATGAATTGATACTTTCCTATCAAGTATTGTCTGTGTTGCCAAAGCCTGATATACCACTTATTCCTCTGTGCCTCCGAAAACAATTAAAAACACATTGAGCCACACTTTCAACACGATGAACATGAGCACTGTAGTTTATTGTGACTCAATCCTACATACGCAGTTCTTAGCACACCAAATGTGTATTATTGGACTAAAACAATCATGTGTTAAAAAACTGCAAGGGGTTGCTGCGTTGGTGGGGTGTTGTTTCAAGTGCCAGTGAGACATGAAATACAATCCAGTTTGAGTAACAGATCCATTAGTTTGAGGGCATGTCAGATGCTAACAAACTGCACAGACGTTTATAATACTATAAGACAGGATTTTACAGCTCTGGAAAGTCATCACATTCTGCCTGAATAAAGCCTTGAAAAGATTAGTTCACATTCACTTTCTTATATACGCTTTTTCTTATTTTCACTTTCTTGCCGAGAGTTAGATGAAAAGATTGATACCACTTTTGTATCTGTCTGTTCAACATGAAGCTACAACCGTCAAAAAGACTGGAAACAGCTAGCCTGGCTCTGTCTAAAGCTCAATAATTAAAGAAATATATCTCATTTGTTTAATCTGTACAAAACCCAAAGTGTAAAAATATCAATTGCGGGACAATGTCTTGGTCAGGTGCAGTGACTTGTTTCTTTAAAAATAGTTCCCAACAAATGCACTAAATGAGCTTTTTAAAAAAAAATGGAACTAAATATTTGTGAACAATTTGTAAAGACTTACACCTTCAGTAGCAATGAATGGGCTTGGGGCTGAGTGCTACAGCTGTTTTGGTCCTATCATATAATTTGCTGACAAAAATAAAGAATAATAGTCGTCTTATCCTTTAAATAGTGGTGTGATGTGGCTTTGCATTATGCTACTGTAGATAAAATATTTCCAGTTACATTTGTTAGGGTAATGTGCACTCATACACACACAGTTGCACATGCAAATACACACACACACACCCAACACACACACACACACACACACACACACACACACAGGCTGTCACCATCCCTCACTGAGCATAGCAGGGTTCTGAAAGGGCAACTTGGCTGGCCATCTGGCCTGCATATCAGCAGAGGTTATTGTGTCGACATCATCATTACGGAACACATTGCTGTTTAGCAAAGGTTATCCAGAATCTGCACAATTATTTGTTGCAACACATGTAGAAAAAACGGAGGCAATGAAATGGAGATATAAGTGGAGGAAAGTACCCAGTTATCGTGACAAAAAAGTGGATATTTTAGTAATACAGTATATGAAAATAAATCCCAGTATTATGTAAAAGCTGCAGGTGGTGTATTAATACAAGGCTTCTGTTCCATAATCCACCTTATTTTAAAAAAAAATTTCAGTCTTTAAGAAATGGATTGGCTTTTCTTGTGTATGGTTGATTTTTAAACCATCCATATGCTTTAAATTCATTTAAATAAGAAACCACAACATTCAAATTAGCTTAGCATTTACGTTTCCCAACAGGCAACATTAAATTAACATTTATCCTGTCAACTTAAATTCTATTTGTATCACCACACCAAATTCAAACTGATGTCCATACTTTCCACGATGTTCCCCAGTTCATAATTTCTCAAGTGGACACATACACAAGTACAGATTTATAAATGGGCTGTGTTGATATCCATGATTAATAATGATTAATGGACACTCTGTACTTGCTGAGGGGGGTAAAGCCTTTTTAACATCAATCTAAGTTAATTTCTCCAACACAAGCATGGAATAATCGTTTGGTTGTTACTCTCATTTTCCAACTGTCAAAACAACCACAAACATGTTTTACCTAATCAGAACATTTACATGATGAGCGAAGGTGTTGCTGAAGCTATTACACACACACACACATACACACACACACACATTTAACAGTACACACAAGTCTTTACTAGGCTCCATCCCTGTCTGTCTTCTCAAAGTACCATCATCAGCAATGAAAACCTTCAGGCTTAAACAAGGAAGGGGTGATGAGAAATAGAAGAAGAAGTCGAGAGAGATTCTTTGAGTTGTGTTTGATATTCACTCTCTGAGGCAGCAGAGCTGAATGTGATTCCTCATTAGACAGCAGCCAAGGCTCTTTCCAGGTACAGCCATGCACTGTTGAGCTGTAGCCACTTAGCACCTGATTAAAACATGGAAACACTCCCTGTGGTGTTATGGGATCTGTGATAAAGCTACTCCCCCATAATAGCATTAACCATGTTGAAGTGCAAAGTAAAATGTCTCTTGTCTTTGCTATGTTGCTTAATTATTTTATATGAACCAGTTGGGCCTCCTTTGCCATATATTTAATTTTAGATTGGTGTAATTACAAGTCCTTGATAGAAGAGCTTCTTCTTTCCATTTTGAAGTCTAAAGATGAAGTTAAATAAAATGTCCAAGGTCTCACCAACTAACAGAGATACCTGAATGTTGAAACATCTAAACCTGAAACGCACCTTTTCTCCAAAATTTTAATAAGTTAGGCAGCTAGTCTGCAAACAGGACCGTCGTGGGGAACAGTGTGCTCATCACTTGAGATCAGCTCATCGCAGAAAGACTCACACGAGTGATTACAAGCACTGTAAGAGGTCAGTCCCCTACAGGCCTTACTGAGACAACAGAAGTCCTTCTGGCACTCAAAGTCTGTCAGACCACATTTGGTCACACTCAATAACACCACCACCAGGGAAAATTGGCAATTTTTCAAATGGCAAAATATCAGGCACCATTTCATCTGCAGATGCAGGTCCATCATTGTGTTGTTCTGTCATTTTTTTGTGGCACTTTTCTATAATACAGTTTATATCATCACTGTCAAATCTTTCTTCAAAACATCGTCTCATAATTATTAGTTGGATTTTTAGCCATGCTTGCGGCATGGCCTTAGTAATGACAATGTCGGTCGGTCCAGTTGGATGGATTGTCCTGGAAGTTTGTGCAGACATTCATGATCCCCAGAGGTTGAATTCCACTGACTTAAGTGACCCCTGGCTTTTACACTTGTAGGTTGACATTTTTAGCTTTTAGTGAAATGTCTTGACAGCTTTTGAAGGGTTTGCCGTGAAATTTGGTACAGACATCGTGAACTTGGTGATCCAATTACTTTTTATCTACTGTAATGTCATAATCAGGTCAAACTTTCCATTAGTCCATTACTTCGGTTTGTGACCAAATGCCTACAAAACTAATAATATTCCCACTAGACTCTACTTTGTGTTGAGTGTTAAGTAGCAAATGTTAGCATGCTAACATGCTCAATCAAGATGGTGATCATGGTACACATTATCTGCCAAATGTCACCATGTTAACATTGTCATTGTGAGCATTTAGCTCGCTGTGTCTACATATAGCCAGGTTGTAGACTCATCAGTCTTGTTTATCAAGGTAGAATGTTTCACATGCAGTCTCACAAATCCACATCCATGTTTTATCCGGAGCAACTGCATGATAACTTGGTACCTTCTTCTGTTGTTGGCCTCCCATGGAAGCAGCTTTCCGGGACTAGTAAGGTGCAGTTTGGGCAACATTTGCCAACATCTTCAAAACAGCATGGGGCCCCCCAAGAGGCAAATAAACACTCAGTTCCATTCCTGAGGATAAAATCTGGTCAATTTTGATCAGTATCACTGTTGGTTGTAAAATTAGCTGCTTTTTGTAAATCAGTACCAAACATGGCAATAGTGTCTTGGAAAGCATTTCAAACATGCCTGCCAAATTGTGTGCGATTTGGACGGAGTGAGGAACTGTGATGACATTTCCTAAAATAAAAGGCCATATTTGACAAGGTTTTAGTCCAATTAACACTTTTTTTTTTTTCAATAGTCAATATGCACCTTACTTGCCACATGATACCAGGCCAACAAAACAGTCTGCCAAGTATTTCTATATTTGCAATCGTCAATAACTGTCCAAAACTGTGGCTGTCAATCACTTGAACTTTCGAAATATTTATCAGTGCTACAAATCACCCTTCACGGCCTTAAACCCCCTTTTTTGCTGCTTGCTGTTACATTCAATAAATGCTTTCACACCCCCTTATCCCAATATTCCCAATGGATATAGGGATTCTATCAACAATATTTTTTATATTAGGCCTCTTTTAGTGATCACTGCCCCACTTCTTCCACAAAATACCAATACACTGTTAGTAAGTCTGAACTTTGGATTCTCTTCTCCCTACAAGGGATGATACAATTGGGACCTTCAGCACATGACTTAATACTACAACAGTGTTATTTTCATATGTATTTACAAGATGATAAGCTTTTATATCAATGAACACACCAATAAATGAACAAACACTGGTGAAATTGTTGCAATTAAAAGTTTGTGGTGCAACCAAACAAACATTTACTGCAGACAGCCATGTTTTCCCCACTGGGTAGCCTGCATGCAATCTGTCTGTAATGATGTGCTTCCTACTTCTGACTTCCCACGTCTGGCCATAAACAAGCACAAGAAATGTTTGAACCTGTTGCATCCAGCTGTTGGTTACATGTGTTTGTGGAGAGAGCAGTCAGCGTGAGAGTTCTTACAGTTGAGAAAAACAAGAGTTTCAGGCTGCTCTAAATACACTGCATGTCTCATGGCTGAATTTAATTCTGGTCAGCTGAGGCTTTCAGTATATAAACTGATCTCTGACTCTTCTGAATACATTTCTCCCAGTGTGACCGGTGTCAAACATTGGTGTAGACAGAGAATGAGCTGTGTTTCCTCAGTTAATGACAACTATGCTGAAGACACCAGTGATGGTTTAGTTGAAAATTATTCTTATGGTGAACTCTATTGCTACATTGGAAATATCAGTATTTGGCCAGGTATAGAAATATACTATGATTATTTTCCATCAAGTAACAACAATACTAAATGTAGAGCATATTTGTCTCCACTCTCAAGAAGTATTTAATTGCACCCACAAGGACCTTAATTGGACCGACACTTACCTTGACCTTAACCCTGACCATATCCATTTGTTTTTGTTTGTTTATCTGATCACTGACCCGTTCTGTTCCTTCAGTGCTTTGAGAGGGAAATAACCACAGAATGGTGATTGCATATTTTGTCTAAACAATCTCACAAACCCCGTTCTAGGAGACAGCTCCACCTACAGCCACTCCAGTAACAGTAAGTGGATAGATTGGTTTACTGTAACTGGCCCGGAAATGAAGTCACTTCAGTTACAGGAGACAAACCATCATCACCAGGGATTCCTACCCCTACATCCATAATATTAGCAGGCCTCACAGCTGCCACCAAAACACTTAAAGGCCCTGAAAACCCTTTCTCAATCAGATTCTCATTATAAGCAATGGGATCCTACATGAACATTTCCTGCCAAAGTTAGAACAGTTTTGGTATTTCATGTGACAAATTTATGTATTTGAGCTTTTGTCCTTCTCTCACTGGTCTAAAGTGGGCTGGGCTCAGTTGGAAAAAGGTGATGTCATGTACTTCAGTGCACCAATCAGAGTTTCGCAAACATTTGAATCAAAATGTGACACTTTTGGGGTTGTTGGCTTACGTTGCTAGGCCACTGTCAATCAAATCAGATCAAACCACATCCACAAAGTCTTGATGAAGCAAATTAGAGTGTTAAGCTCTTAATGATGTTTTTTTCCGAACTTCTTACTTTGACTAGTCATTCATTTTAATGTTATAAAGAAATACATAAGATTTGAAAGCTTTCAGGGGCTTTAGCACTCTATGGCAAATAGCTCCCACTAGATTTCAATTTAGCATTGCACTCAGACTCATGATGGATCAAAACCAGAACCAAAGATATTGTCTTTTTCATTCCATGCATTTCTTCCATGTCAAAACCTGGTGTTTACATTACCCACAATGCAACTGCCAACAGTTCAGTCAGAGATCAGTCAATCAGGTTTATTTTTCACATGTAATCACATAAGATACAATCACAGTGAAATGTAATACTGCCAGTTCCTGTAATTTGTGCATTAAAAAGAGTTTAAATAGAAGGAATAGTAATGAATATAGCCTCTCAGTGCTGTCCATGTGTAACCAGGGACCTTCTTCCCGACCGCAGCAGGGAGAAAAGGCCGTTATCCAGGTGGTTTGGATGTATGCTAGTAGCGGCTTATGTAGCCTCGAGCCGCTAGCCTCAAGCAGAGATGAGGAGCGAGCTATGAGGTCTGGGAAGCGCACTTCTTTCTAACTCCACACCCCCAGATTGTTTTCATTTTCAAACTTGTAGTCTTCAGCCCCAACCAACCCAGATTTCGTGCAGCTCCCTCTGGAGCAACAAAGGGCTTTATACAACTTTTTTTCACATATGCAGTTGTACTCCCCAACACTTGTAAACAGACTTTGATGTGTGAAATCGTTTCCCTTTTAAGCACAGGATATGATATGTAGATCTACTAGGTGTGTACACTGCTGTGCATCTGGTTTCTTCTTCTGTAAGCATTGTTGTAGTGAGTAGTTCTTTTGTCTATCCCATCTCATACCACCCTGTCCTGTATGTCCTATTCGTTCATGGTCCCTCCCCAATGGACCATGAACCCAATGATGGAAAGTAAGTACATTTACTCAAGTCCTGTACAAGTGCAAATGCAAGGTACTTTTACTTCCCTTTTTTTTCCATTTTACGTTACTTCGTACTTCTACTCCACTACATTTCAGAGGGAAATGTTGTACTTTCTACTCTACTACATTTGTCTTAAACCAGCTGCAACATTAAAGTGATACAAACTTAATGTATCAATAATTTATAATTCAATAAGGTTATATACATTTATACATATTGTGAAATGGGCATTTCAGTATAATAAGTACTTTGGTACTTTAAGTATATTTTAATACTAATACTTTTGCACTCATGATTTTGAATGCAGGACTTTTACTTGTAAGAGAGTATTTCTGCATTGTGGTGTTGCTACTTTTACTTAAGTATGAACCTCACACACCACAAATGTAACTGTGGCAAATAATTAACAAATAATATCAAATAAAGATATCTTCGACATAAATTCGTCGATAAATTCGACAAAAGAAAAACATCTAATTATCAAATTGATGTTGTGTCTTTGATACACATCTGTACTATGGTCAGTCTATACAGTATGTTCATTTTTCATGTTCTGTTCTAGCATGATTTATGTCAGTCAGTGAAGTTGGGAAAAAAGTTATCTTCTTACGCCGCCTTTATCCTTTAATTAGAGACCGGTGTGGTGATAAAAAATTTGATTTAAATTCAACTTCCTGTCTTTTATTAGGAACACAAAGAAACTTGGAACACGAGGCAGATGGAAGTGGCTTATGTCTCCTTGGTAGCACACTGAGCTGAAACCAGGATGGCAGCCAAAAACAAACACACACAGACACACGCACACTGACACTCACACACAAAATGCATTTGCACGCAACACACACACACAAGCACATAAACACAGTCAATATCTCACCCCTTGCATCTGCCAATTACGAACTAGATTCGTTTGTGGAGAAAACATACACAAGTCTAAACTTAGCAGTGTTCCATACACATACTGTGAGTCAGTAGTGCAAAACACAACGGCAGAGGACCCCCCAGGTGAAATCCCAGAATATCGACTGGATGATTCAACTCTTTAGAGTCGTTAGGCTTTCTCTCTTTTTTTCATATCTTTTGTAAACACCCAGAGAAAAACCTTCACTCAGATATCCTCCCTTTTCATAGTTGAAATAATCCTCGCTATGACGGCACATATTTATCGTGCATGGATGGTAACAGCGCAGAGTCCATTGAGAAAACCTCAGCATCTGATTCCCATCTAGCAAACAGCTTGAGGGTGGCATGGCCCCAAGGCTTCCCTCTGTCCCTCTGTCCGGGTGTGGAGACAGTCTTTTGATCTGTGGAGGAAGGCTACCACATGCAAAGAAAAACTCATGCTACGCTAGGTGTACCTTCCTTTCATGCTGGACCAGAGGGAAATTTGATAAGCACTGAATTGTGAGTCTCTGTGTGACCCTGATGTGCTCACTATCAAGTCAGACACTTCCCTGAGCCGTGTTTTCTACACCTTTAAGAATGCAGTACATTAGATGAAAAACTTTGGGCAGGAAATACAATGTTTGAGCTGTCATGCCCTCTCTACTGCCTCAAAGCTGTTTGCTACCTTTGTTCTTTCCCATCTGCGGTGAAACACCCAGCAGTTCAACTTTGCTGAATTCTTGTTTATATTAGAGGCTGCAATATCTTACCCCACTCTGAGAATACATTTGCAGGAAATAATCCAATCAGGTTCCATTTCTGTGGTACGTCTTATTGTTATCTGTTGTTTCCTTTTATACAAAACCCATTAATTTCATTTTTTTTTTATATCCAAAATGATTTCTGGTGTATTAAAATGATTTTATGAAACTAGGCTGGGAAAGAGGGACAGAGACACTGCTGAAACAGCGTTTACATACGGCGATGCGCTCGCTGTGATCTTAAAGTTGTTAGAGGATCTGGTGAAGAGAGACATTGACAGTGAATGCAGTGAGGGGAGAGAGAATAATGAGGGGCTAAAGGAGTGCTGCATAGAGGAGGGGAGAGGGAGTTCGGACAAACTGCTTTCATTAATTCCATTTGTTTCTGTAAAAGGGTGTGATTGTGTGACCTTTGCAGGATGCAACCCAGCTCCATCATTTTTACTCATTATGCAAGAGCCGATAGAATCCAGGCTGACACCTGTCTCCTCGGGGAGCGATTAAACAATAAATGAATCCTCTGAAACTTTGTAATCTTACTATCTGTGTCTCGGTAAGTGAAGAGTAAAAATAAACCACAGGATGGGGAAAAAACAACTGTAAAGCTAATAAGACTTGAGGGTATTTCAAGATGCCATAAAAGCTGCCATTAGCCTCAATAGTCTGAGCTTCAATTAAGGCTAAAGCAGCCTTGTTTGGCAAAAAAAAACAAAAAAACTGGGCAACAATCCTGCTGTTTTTAGTAAGAAAAGACATTCATGGTAGCACATATTATTAAGAGAAGGATTTACTGAAACTCAGTAGAGCATAACAGTCCCCTCTTTAAGCTTTAACAACGCCACTAAGATCTGTTTTTCTGATTGACAGATCTTGGGACCAATTGAACTTGGTAAATAGGAGCAAAGTATGTCTGAGAAAAAGTTACCGTACATGTTATATCCCTTTCAAGTCTGAATGGTGCAATGCCTCTTTAGAGATATTTTTCAGTTCACTTCATTAATTCAAGCACGACAGTTAATTAGGCAATAGATTTTTATATTAGAGACTTTCATGCTGCTGCTGCATGATGCACAAATATTCTGCTATCACTGGTGAATTTTAATCAGCTACAATGCAGTTGTTTTTAATACAATTGGCAAACTGTAAGGCTAGACTATATGCGATGTTTACAGAAGCCTTACATCAAACCTCATGGCACCTCCACATACAGATGTTCCCAATGGAAATATAATGGAAGATGTGGGATGGAAGATGTCAATATAGCAGCCTCTACTGGGTGGTATCACGTGATGTATGGAGTCACTGTATCCCCTCTACTTGCGGTTAGATGTGGCTGACTGTGGGATGTGAGATAATTTTCAGTATAATAAGTCAGTCTTGTGGTGCCCCTGTGGATAGAGGATTGAGATCACAACATCCCTGGTCTGGCTGGGGACCTTTGTTGCATCTCTCCCTCCTACCTGTCTGGTTATCGCTCTACTGGCACTGTCTAATAAAGGCGTAAATAAATTAGTAGTAGTTATTCATATATTTTGACTTGTGTTGTACTAATGTATAATTCCATGATACCCTTTAAAAGTTAGAATTTAAGAAGAATTGAACCATCAGTTGATAGATCAACCTCAGCAAGTAAATTATTAGGTTGAAAGAAAGACAGCTTTCTGTCAATCTCTCTAGTTAGGCTATTTTTGAATAACATAACAGTTTAAAAAATTGGGAAAATATTCTTATATGCTTTCTTGACGAGAGTTTGACAAGAAGGTTGATACACTATCACTATATACTACCTGTTCACTAATTATGAAACTAGAGCAGTTAGCTTAGATTAGCATAAAGCATAAACAGCTAGCTTTAACATGTTATATCATGTTTGTTTGATCCACACAAAAACCAAACTATAAACAATTTGTGGTTTTAAGCAGGTTTATTAACCAACATGTATTTCCCCATAAAACCACAACTTGTTGCTTCTAAAAAAACAAGATATTGATTTATTAGTGAGCTTTTGAGATTCTGGTAAGCAGATTATTTTCCCACTGTACAGAGCCAGGATACTGTTTCCTCTGCTTCCAGTCTTTGTGCTAAGCTAGGCTAATCACCTGCGTTGAGAGCAATGTTTTCATCAAACTAAGCGTATTTCCCAAAATATCCTGAGACTTTCCAGCTCTTTGTTGCAGAATACTTTACTCCAATCGATTTCCTGTGAACTTGGTCTTTGTCTCTCTGAGCTGTTGCTCTGAATTAAAACTAAGGAGAGGAAGCAATGTTCCTACCACTTAGAAACAGCCCCTTGGGGGCTCCCATCCTGTGAGGGGTATAAGAGGCCATGCCACAGCCCTCCTCCAGGCGTCTGGGCACCAGCTTGAAATACATTAACTTTCACATTAGAGCCTAATAAGGGAGAGCAGCAACAGCTTCTGCACCCTGCCAGTATCTTTCATGTGCCCAATTACTGACAGATCCCCAAAATCATATTCACCTTTTACCACCTTTAATTAGTTCTTTATCACTACTGCTTTTCCTGGATGTCGACTCTGGGCCCAATATACTCCTGTCAGCACGCTGTGAGACGACTGCATTAATCAGAGGCTGATATCCCCCGAAGATGCATAAGCATTTACAATCTGTCTCACACACTGGATTCCAGGGGTTTCTGTCACCGTGGGTTATCTACACTCAGCATTGTCATCGCGGGCACAAGTGCAGTAGATACTGTGGAGCTGAATGGAATAAAGAAACAGACAGTGAGAGAGCACTGAATTGCAGAAGAACTGAATGTCAAATAAAAGATGACTTTCAGAAGCATTATGTTTGCTTAAATGACTTTGGCTGCTATCTTTGGTACCATGAAGCAAAATTATCCTCAAATTTAGCCTGCTATGGTTTCGTCTTTCTTTCAGCTGGCATTTATATGATTTGACATATGAGATTAACAAAATATTTACAAGAAGGATGATTTGTAAAACTCCCCTTGGAATTGTTTACAGCACCTCACTTAACACCGCTGCAGAGTATGTTTATTAGTGAGAATCCTGACAGCCGATATGGATTTAAAGGGAGGGCCAGAACGTGTGATAGGTCTGACATGTTTTTAATTCCACATTAACGTCTTCCTGGTGGAGCCAAACAGGCTTGCCATTAGACATTCATTATATTGATCGTGCAGCAGCGTTGAGTCTCGTAGGAAAATGAGGTTTCTCTCCTTTTTGTCTGTCAGCTAATTATTGAAAACAAGATTTGCTTCTGATTAAGGGAGCAGATCGTTGTCGCTGCAGACACATTGACATGCACAAAACACCTGAGGTTAGTGGAGGGAGGTGGGTGGATATGGTTGGGGCAAGGTCTTTCCTCCTTAAGCCTATTAAAGAAACAGATGCCAGATTTTACAAGGTTTACTATAACAAGATGGATTAAATAGCACCATATGTCTGGATTACTTTTCTCCCATTTTAGGCACTGAATTCGTGCAAACATTTATGTAACGTTATGGCTGTGTTTGCTTTTCCCGTTCTAACCCACTGACAAAGAGGTTATCTTTGCTTTCTGGACTTGTTCTGGTGACAGTGGAAACTGAGTGAGAATTGCTGACACTTTTTTCCAGTGCTGTCCTTTTACTCACCGTGTATGGCACACAAAACAAACACCATAATCCTTTCATGTTCAGAGGAAAGAGCATGATTTCAGAATTATCCACTGAAAAGCACTTGTTAATGAGTGGAAGGGGGGTTTTACAATCAGCCTCACCGCCACTCCTTCGACCTGTCCAAATGTAAATGCCATTCCATCAACTCCGCTCACCAGAGACAAACAAGTGACCTTTTCCCGCTCCTACCTGTAATCAGTTGTGTTGAGTGTCAAAATAAAAGAGGAGGGGTAAAAGAAAATAAGAGCGGAGGTCGACAATGTTGACCAGTCCCCCTTTAAAAGAGTAACTGCCTTCAAAAAATGAAAAACTGAAGATTACTGGACAGTAAGGGTCAGTGTGTTTCAGGTTCATAACCAGAGAAAAAATCTTGGATATACCATGAAGAACTTCAGCTCTCTATGGACTCCAAGGATGCCCATGGCTATGTGTAATAGCGTCGCACTGTCCATACAAAGGTTTCCCATCTCATATCAGCGCAGGCTGTATATGATAAATCAGTAATGGAGGGATTTGATGTTAGTTTGCCCTGTGGAGCTTGTCCTCCCCTTTGACCCAACGCCATAAACGGGCTCCCGTCCCAGGAGGAGGGAAGTAATTGCTCATTTTGTAGATACAGCACCCTGTGACCAAGTCACTACTTAATTATTTATCTTCCTGGTGGGCCTTTCCTATGATGTCACAACGCAATATTGAAATATGACAGAGAGGTTGAAAAACTCCCCTCTCCTCCCCTCTGAGATGGCTTTGAAAATGCACAGAATTGATTTTCTTTTTTCATCTTTTAAGACAATAAGAGTGAGTAACGTGTATCTGAGTAGAATGCATATTTTTGTGGCATGTTGTGTTGTGAGAGTGGCAGGGTGATTGTGCTGTGATGTAGCGAGGGTGTAGGCCATAGCCGCAGGTTAAATGCCAGAATGCACAATGTGGAGCTGTGGAGTAATTGATCTGCATTGCTGTCTATTCTCGGTTTCACTGCAATATTTCTGGATCACGTACTGTTGTACAAACCCTTGATCAACATGCTGAATCATTTCATGTAATTCTCCAGTTGAGTGATAAATCACATTGGGATGGAAGGAGGAGGTGATGTTTTTTTTTTCTTTTTGTTTCTCTGCGCTACATTTTTACATTTGACTCCTCGCTGCCGTCATTTCTTCCTCATTGTTATTCAAGTGCATCCTTTTAAAAGAAAAGGTGGAAAAACATTGGCTGCCTATGTCGGGCTTTTGACTTGCTACACATAACTTATTTTGGAAGCGGAAAAAATAGATTCTGGGTACAATATAGTTGCAGACATCCCCACCCAACACAAAAAAGAGAAAATCAATGAAACTGATAATAAATGGTGTAGGTGTGCTTTGTCTTTCTTTGCCTTTCTGTGCACGGGTGAGGCATCCTGGCACAGCAACCACACTCTTAGATGTCTTTGTGGGAATATGAATAATGTATTTTTCATTTACATCCACCCTCATCCTACAGTATGTTAGGGGGCATTAAGAGATGGTGGGATGTACAAATACAGAGGTTAGAAATGAGATGATTCCAGAAGGACCGTATGAAGATGCACTGCATCTGTTGTTTCTATCAGGCTATTTTCTTCTTCTTCAGGCACTAATTCAATCTGTGTGAAGGTGGGGATGATTTCGAATGCAAGCAAATGTTCTCATGCTGCGCCATTCAGGCAGCTAATGAGCGAGGCAATGCAAGGTAGGGAGAGGAGGTGAGTATGAGAGACAATCCTCTCAGTGTTTATCAAAGTGGTCTAATCAGGTCAGTTACTCATCTCTGACGTCACCTAATCTCACACTTGTGCGTCCCTACCGCAGACTGATGACACTTTATGAGCCATTCCTCACTGATAATATTTACCCGGGTGCATTGTTAAATGCATTATGTCATCCTGTGATATTAAATCACATACGGCTCCATCATAAACTAAGTTTGTACCCTAAGGTCCGGGGAGATGGAATTCAAAAACAAAGTCTAAATTGCGGAGTGAACGTCTGTGTGGATGAATACGATGGGACAGATAAGGAAGCAACTAAGCCACATGCTGTATTCCTGGGTGTGTCTTTGGAGTCTCGCCTCAGTTTTTCCTGGTTGCTGAGCTAAGCTGTTTGAGCAAAGCATCGTGGGAACTGTCATCTCCGCTGAGCAGCAGATGAAATCAGGTGGTCATCAACAGAGGGGAGGCAAAATCGAACCAGAATTTGCCCTAAACACTAAAAACTTTTGTTCTCATGAACAAAAAAGCACCTTGAATAATCTTGTGCAATAAATGCTTCATTTTCTTGCAAAATTAAGACAGTATTCCCCCCCTCACCTTTTTTTTGTGCAGCCTTGGCAAAATCTTTCTAAACTGAATTATGTAGCAATTTGCTGCGTCTTTGATGTGATAAATTTGAAGCCCTACTGAAATGTACACAGACTAGAGGGTCTGTGAGCAACCATCAATGCTGTTGTGCTGTACGAGTGTAGCTCCCCCTCCCTTCTCCCCCCTGAAAACAGAAAGATGAGACTGTAGCTGTTGGGCTTTTCTGCATAAAAGTGCTTCGTTCAGAGTCCGGGGGCTTCCTGATCGGGGCCGATTATACCGCTGTGGCTACAAAAATGATGACTATTCAGGAGCAGAGAAGGATGCTGACTGGTAGCAACCTCAGGAAAAGGACAGTGAAATGAAGGCTGGGAAGCTGTGAAGGGGGGGTCAGATTCATTATAATGAGAGGCTAAAATTAAGAACATTTATCTGGGATGATGTTTCCTTCGAAACTTGAAAAGCAAGTTACACGTGTGCCCATTCGCTACTCAGATGTAACTCTGTACTTTCAATCCATTTCTGGTTTTTTAGCTTTGTGTAAAGAGTGCAAGGATGGAGGTCTGTTGTTGTTGTTGTTGTTGTTTTTCTCTCTCTTTCATTCGGTCTGAAGAAATGCATGAGGTTCTGTGGTGTTTGTGGATCAATAGCTTTGCTCCATTGGTGAGTTCCTTGGTATGGGTGACACAGCTTCACAGTTATTTGGAATTGAATTAGGGGGGTTGGGGAGGGAGGCAGAGATGATGAAGAGTATCAATCATTCTGTCTCTTGTGTGAAGTTATTTGTGGGTCGACAGAATCGGCAATAATGAAAGTTCACTTGTTCACCACTGAGGGTTTGTGGGTAAATTTACGTTCCCCGTGACACCGGACCTGGAACAAAGGGAGTGAACTCTCTGCAGAGGAAGCAATGATTCTTTACAAGTGTTTGTCCTCACAGCGTTTGTTATGACATACGCCTTAGGGGTTTCACAATGCCACATTGCTCAGCCCAAACACAGATTGCTATGTCCGCTCAGTTTTATCACCGCTATCAACAGAATCATAGCTGCTGTTATGAGTTTTTCCTCACACCTAACTGATGTCTGACACTGTACCTACTGTATCGGCCTCCCCTTTCTTCATGACTTGTCCATGATTGCTTTCACCATCCAAACACAAAAATAAAACGCACAATCACCTTTCTCTTCACACATACAAATCCTCTTTCTCCTCCATTTCCCCTTCTTTTCTGCAGGAGGCTGATCACCCCATCCCTCCAGAAAAGATTTGATAACATTACTGTGGAACTGCCCTCTCCGCTGTCTCAGTATTAGAGAGCGTGGCTGCGATGGAGAACAGTTTAAGTGAGATTGATTGAATCCAGCTGGTCCAGATTCCTAGGGTGTCAGAGTCATTTATGCAGGGATTGGCTCATAACCTGTCAATCAGATGGATGGATGGACAAGGCGGTGTAGCAGAGGGTGGGACTGAGAATGCGGGAGAAGTTGAGTCGGATGACTGAGGTTGTTGGGCGGAGGGGGGGCGCTGCAGAACCACCATGAGTCTGTGGTAGGTGCAGGTTCTTCCTGTTTAACCAATCTGTCACCAAACATAGAGACTAGATGTGTCCTGGCTTATTCTGGGAAACCTTCAGTTTAAGGTTGACGTGATACCATAACTGCACTACGGCCTATTGAACACAGTTACACCTGAAGTTATCATTAATTCTGAATTGAACCAAACATAAAAAGTGTAACTGCACTATAATACCAAGTTTGGGGGACATTAGGGAAGTTTGAATACAATCAATTCAGCAGCTTCATTTAATCCACATAAATGAAACTCTGAAGAGTAATTCACTCACATGAATGAGCCGACTGCAGGAAGCAGCTGTCCTGTGAAAACCACATCCATGCTATGTGAAAAACTTTGTTATTTGGATGAACATAATGTGTACTATACTGGAAACTAAATTCCATGTAATCCAGGAACATCCTGGAAGTTAAACAAAATCAGAAATCAAGACACATTAATGTGTAGTGTGAAAAAGGCCTGTCTGTTGTATAAAACAGGTCATATAAGATAATATGGCCGTAGTAGATGTAGTGGAACTTGATTTATCAAGTATGACCATTTAAGTAATCTTTAAATAGCATTTTACTCATGAGACACAAATTCAGCACATCAAACAAGATAAAGGTGTAGCCTGGCATCCATTCCTCTAGAAAAATGAAAGCATTCTGAAGGCAGCAAGTGCAGCAAACATTTCCGTAGAGACCAATGTTGGTGTGAATTTGTATCTGCACCAATTAAGCCACAAATTAGAGAGGTTGATTTGCGCAGCATACATTATCCCTACACATATTATTGCAAGTAATTGCACAGCCACTGAACTCCATTATTCCATTGAAAGAGGAATATCAGAAACAACTGGCTGTTCTTCACACAGGTAACGTTCTTTACATAAGAGGTTACAGTAATGACACCATGGCTCTTCTGAACTGAAACATTTGCATACTGATAGAATGCAGTGCAGACACCTCTAGTAAGGACTAGATGGTAAATCTCCCCAATAACTGGCTTTATTTGAATATCAAGAGAATATTTGGAGGGAGGGAACAGTAATTAGATTATTTTATTTTCCAACGTCCTTTGTTTTCCGCACGTTTTCCACCGCTCCTCTAATGTGAAGTGATGCATTAACATTTCTTTACTGGGGCAGTATGGATGTGATGCGCTGGTGAATCACTTTGAATATTGATAATACAAGTGTAGAGGACAAAAGCATACCTGTCTTTTCAATAAAACATACCTTGCAGCAGAGTCATGCTTATGAATGGGGGTGAAAATGTCTGTATGTTTATTTAAGAGCCCAAAATAATTTTTTTAAATGAGCTGTGATGACTTTCCCCCAGATTTCGTATCCTAATTTGTGTGAGCTGATCAAGTAGCCTGTTGCAGGATTGCTGTGGCTTTACAGCAAATAACAAGAGTATGAGCTGATAAATGAGGTGTCTGACTGTCCGGGCCTCGGTGTTATCTTGGTGCTGCTATGTACCGCCGACTGCTGTGTAGGCGGTGAAGGCAGGTGACAAGAACAGAGGGAGGCAAAGGAAGGAAGAAGGGGCTTTGGAGGGGGGAGAAAGGGAGCGACAGAGTGACAGACAGAGACATACAGAGGGTGGAGAAGACAAGAAAAAAAAGGGGTGGTAGGGGTAGAAGCCTATGGGTGCCTGGTGTGTCAGGCATGTGATGTGTGATAGAGGCTCATTTTTTTCCCCCACCACAGAATATAGTCAGGGTGCTATTGTGTCTGATGGTGCCACACCCCTGTAAGAGGGAAGCTCAGCTGGGTTTGAGGCTAATTAGGTGAACTTTGCTCCTCACTAAGGTAAAGCATGGTGATGTGGACAGGTATGGATATAGTTGCAAAGATAGAGGTATGGAAGGATGGGAGGAACAAAACAGTGGAATTCATTTGAATAAATATACCTTAGTCTGTTGATGAATAATAGATAAAGAAACATTTGCCATGTGTTGAAATATGGCTTTACTTCTTCCCTTGAAAGATGCATGATTCTTTTTTTTTTTTTTTACCACCATTTTGCAGGTTTTTAATAAAGCATGGGCCACTAACTGCCATCTAATGCTTCAGCAGTACAGTTTCATTTGGTATGAAAATATTCTGACAGATTCACAGCATCTTCTGTGTTAGTGTGCAGCTGTCAAATAGATTATAATTCATGAGAAAGAAGATGTGTTACACTTTGCCTACCCCTTACTTATCATAGAGCAGCATATTAAAAAGAACGAAATTCTTGTGAATGAGCGTCTGGGTTCCATTTTCAATTATATTTATGTCTGACTGGGGTTGGTGTTGCCAATCATTTGTTATGTCCGCAACATGAAAACATAGTGTTGTTTTCAATGTCTTAAAATCTTATCATGTCATTTAGAATGTGTAAAGATTTTCTTGAAAATGTGAGATGTCTCTCTTTGAAATGTCACCTTTGAATTAAAATCTTTTTAAAAAAACTGCTTTCTCACTGTAATCATGTTTGTGCAAATTTGACGTTCATTCATGTCACAAAATCGGGCCAGGATTTACAGTATATTAAGCGCTGGCGGGCTTTCATAAAGATACATTGCCCATAGCGTTCTCCACACTGCAAAATTTTATCCCAGTGTTTTACTCCCTTTTCACCATTTATGCTTGGGCTGAAAACTACAAATAGGTAAACCGTGGAAATCCTGGATAAAGTCTTACAGAATAGTAACTTAGCTGCGGACTAAACACAGCACAGCCAGCTCATTATGAAACATTATGTATCTCGGTGATGAAAACCCTACTACTAAAAGGTTCTTCAGTGCATTCAGCCATTTGGATAAGTGTGGTTTAAGAAGGGCTTGCTTATTCTATACAATGCTGCGTTATATTAATAACTACAGTGCGTCACTTTATTATGCCCAGAGAAAGAAATATATGTGGGTAAGTGCTGGTAATATTCCGGAGACTGCTTACGTCTTATCAATGATGTATTTTCTTTTCATATTTCTACATAGAACTAGCTCCTTGAGTGTGTGCCAGATTATGTGCCAGATATTAGAGGTGGCAAGGGAGGGAGAAAAATAGCAAGAAGCAGATGAAAAGAAGTAAAGCTAGAGCTGAGGGGGGGTGAAGAGGATGGTTGTTGCTAGGTAATAATGACATGCTAAAAGATGAAAAAGAGGAAAAGATGAGACAAACCCAGACTGATGTGCAATAATATGGATAGTGGCAAAGACAAAAGAAGAGGGAAGTGAATGGGCGAGTTGAGAGAAGAAGAGTCTTAACGCACTGCTCTTCATCAATAGCACTTCTGCAAGCCAATCGTCACAGAAGCCAATAATCAAATACAGGTAATTGAGTGCAGTGTAAACTAGTCAGTGCTCCTCAAGAGGTTCTTTGTGTTTGAGGAGACCCACTGACCTCTTTCCTCTCTCCTGTCTCCGTGTGTGTGTACGGCAGCCTGGGTGTGTGTGTGTGTTTGAAGTGTGATGCAGGGGGGTTGGCAGAGCTCTGAGATACACTCAAGGAGAGAGTGAGTGGGGCGATTCAGGGGCACGCCTGATGCAAGTGGAGGGGCCGGCGAGTGGGGGTGGTCAGCTTACAGATTGGCTCAGCAGGGGAGTGTGAGTGAGCAGTGGGAGAGCCGAGAACTCTGAAGCACGACTCCAGCGCCTCAAAGGTAGGGGGCCCACTCACTAGCTGAAATATCAGGGCCCGATGTGCAAATTAGCTTTAGTGACCCTTTTTTTATGTTTTGTGTTAAAGCTTATTGGCTTTCTTGCAGAGTTAGATGAAAAGACTGAAACCACTCTCAAGTCTGCCTGTTAAATATGACGCAACAGCTAGCGGCGGGTTAGCTTAGCTTAGCATAAAGACTGAAAGCAGAGGAAGACAGCTAGCCAGGCTCTATGCAAAGGTTAAAAAGAAAACTGCCCACAAGCGCCTCTAAAGATCACTAATTAGCATGTCATCTCATTTGTTTAATCCGTACAGAAACCTAAATGTAAAATGGACACTTTGTTGTTTTACAGGATGTCGCTGCATTGAATATAGGTCCAGCATATAACCCCCATAAAACCACCAATGGTTGTTTTTGTATGGATTAAACAAACAAGATATAACATGCTAATTAGTGAGCTTTAGAGGTGCTGGTAGGCACTTTGTTACTTTGAGCAAGCTGTTTCCCCCTGTTTCCAGTCTTTATGCTAAGCTAAGCTAATCTCTTTGCACCAGCTTCATACTGAACAGACATATATGAGAGTCGTATTAGTGAATTAGTGTATTTCCCAAAATGAATAAACTTTTTTTTTAAGATGCGTTGTAGAATAGCGTGTTTCATAATGGTCAGTGGATTTATTAAGATAATATTTTTGTACAGTATGATTGATATAAGTTGCTACAAATACTGTTCATGTTGTATCAGAATACAGTTATTGATTTAATAGTTTAAGTAGACCCCTAAGACACCCACATGTACACTGTCATTAGCATCCACTGCCACTGGCAACACACACTAATACATTAATACACAAACACTACATCTACGTACCACTTTGTCCACAGTACATGTGGGGTAACATCAGTGTGGAGAAGTGGAAATTTTATGCTCTGTCATGGTTAGCCTTTCTCCATCCTCAACCAGGAAAACATCCTGACCGTATTTGCCGTAATGTAAATGACATCTGTCTGTTTCCTTCCTTTGAAGATACAAATGAAGTGCTCAGGGCTAGTTCTCCATCTTTTCAACCAGTAATAATAACAGACAGCAAAGGTAGGCTTGGCACGACGCCTCGTATCTGCAACGGCTCAAGCAAACAAATGGCAGAAAGGGCAAGAGAGGAGCACTTAAATGGAAAAAATATAGTGCACCATCCTCCTTTGCTCAACCAACCACTATCTCTTGCATCCTACTTAAACAGATCTGATCAGAACTGCATGTGTCGCCAGCTTGCCTTCCTCCACAGATGATCACAGTGGAGCTAGCCAAGGCCGCTTCACCACGATCGCCACAATCAAACAGAGGCAAATGGTAGAGTCGGAGGAGGGAGGGAAGAGCTAATTGAAAGCCAAACACTCCACAGCCCTCTGGGATCCTCTTTTTTGTACATGGAGCGTGCCGAGTGCTCCGTATTTATGGAGGTAAAATCAGATTCTACAAATGACATGGAGTCCCCTCCAATGGCGCTGGAGCCTCCTCGTGCAGCACGGCGTGTGGTGCTGAATGCAGGAGGAACAGCTTGGCGGTTCCCTCAGGAACGGACCTGCCGACTATCCGCAGCTGTGCTGAGAATTGTCATTTTTAAATATTCACATATTTAATCAGCTGAAAGGGCTCTCACAACCCACAGACACAGTGCAAAAAAACACACGTGCACACACTCTTGCACAGACACCGGTAAGTCCGCTTCATGTGAAGGATGTGCTGCAGGGTTTGCTTGCAAGAAAAATATTTATATTGTGATTATGGTTTATGATTGTACGATTTATGAGATTTTGTTAACTATTAGAGTTTTGTTAGTCTGAGCAGCTTTTCATTACTTCATGTAAATATGCAATATGCACCACACTGAAAGCATATTTGGCAAGATTGTGAATGTTCATATTTCTATTTTATTCGGTAACAGATTCATTTTTACACTGGCAAGGGAGATCTATTCTTCATTAGCAGTGTCACCTCAGCAGTTAGTATTGAATGATCCTGCCATTTTCATAAATCGTTAGAGAGACCGTTAGAATCTCAACTACCAATACCCCTTTTCCCTCAAGTTGTTAATCTGTGTTTTTCTGTGGCTTTATAAATGTTGACCTTGAATGGACTCGGAATCAAGACAACAAATGCCAAATTTCAAGAAACCAAAAAGTTTTGCAAATGAGGTTGACATAATTGAAAAATAGGGGCTGATTTAGACAGCACATTTTGCCTTGAGCAAAACAAAATATCTGCTGAACTGAAAGGTTATCAGACATGACAATATCAACTGGAAATTAACACATACTACCTAACCTCTCTGTCATTGTTTTAAAGCAGGTACTAAATGGAAGTGATTGCTTGACTAAAAGTAGTATGATAGAAATAAATTCTATGTTACACCCAGGAGAATAAATATGCATGCTAACGGTGTGAAACTGCCAAATTTTTCTGATACTGCAGTGAGACTCTGAGGCAGCATCAATTAGCTGTGTGCATTGCTTTGACCTGTCACTGGGATATCTGAGCACCTTTTATCATGGTGCACAGCGTGGCATGTGAGAGGCATCATCTTTAATCATGTGTTGTTGTTGTTTTTTGTTTTCATTTTTTTGTTTTTTCTGCTGGGGTAAAAATATGTCCCTACGCCATGCAGAGTCCCCAGACAGCCATGTTGTTTACTGCCGCTTAACAAAGGGAAGGGAAGTCAACACTGTGACACCAGGTAACGTGAATGAGGTGCCACAATACCACAGCAGGAACACAGGAAGAATTCCAAAGCAGGAAGTCTGAGAGAGAAAGAGCAAGAGAAAGAAAGAGAGAGAGCAGAAAAAGACAGAGAGACAGTGACACACCTCGCTATCAATCTTCATTGCCAAATCTTTCCTAACAGAATACACAAAAAGTGCTCGGATGTCATGTATTCTTCAATACTGTACAGAATTAGCAGATAGAAAAATACTAGATTGCCAGATCAGACCATTTGTATTGAATAATTTCAGGTCACGTAAAAAGACATGGTCAAGTTTCAAGGTAGCTGTAACTCAAATTTTTATATGAATGGATTTCTAGAGCCAAATTTCACCCTTTTTAATAGCCTCAACTCTATTCAACACTTTCCATCTCCATTTGATGCACCATAGCTGCATTTGGCGTTGACAAACTCACCTCACTAGACAATAGTTAAAATCCTTCCACCCAGGCAGCTTTGCAGCATTTCACCTGACACATCCCTTCATATGAATTAGAGAAGCTGTTGTTGTCAGCTTGTCAGGAATATGTTATCCCTCATGATGTCTGTGAGGATCTGTTACTGGATATATCAAGGAAAACATAGCACACATGCCGTTCAGTCAGATAATTAAGCTGTCAGTCCTAAAACTACTTTACGCTTCATTCAACTAAATCATTTGTGATTTGTAATCATTCTGAAGCTAAGAGTCTACAGACATGCTAGCAGCTCTGTGAGGCTGTATGTAGGCACGCTAAATGCTAACGTCAGCATGCTACAATGCTCACAATGACAATGTTAACATGCTGATATAAAGCAGATGTGTTTACCATGACCATCATCTTCTTAGTATAGCATGCTGAAATTTGCAAATTAGCACTAAGCACAAAGTACAGCTGATGACCGACCGACCGACCACCCAAAAGACTGACCATACAGCTCCGCTGCTAGCATGGCTAAAAATAATTCTATCGTCTGGTGCTAAGGTGTATTATAAAACCAAATCTCAAATCAAGAGAGAGAATATTATTGCATATTTAGGGGACAACCGACCTCAGCTTGTAGTTTGTTAATATTGGCCACCCACTAAGGTGTAACCAGGAACATGCCGCACACAAATAAACAACACAGCTTGACCAGGCAAATCCTTTCCTTGACCCCAAAGCATGTGTTTGATTCTGCAAACGTTTTGGGAGAAACTAATGAGAAGTGACATGACAACTAGCAGAAGCAAGATGACACATCTACCCAACATTACTGTGGGCAACATCACTTCTACATTTTTCTAATATCCTAAAAATACACTTTAAACAGGATGGGGAGTCTGCCAAAGGATCAAACAGGCACAAGTGGTGCACCAGCTGGTACCGTGGAGAATACCTTGGATTCCTGCAGCACAGCGACTGACGTAGCTCTGCACAGGTCAAAGGATTAGCAGGTTTTGTTAGTGACAAAGATGAGTAACAGGAAGGAAGAGGGGGGTAGAAAGTGGTTGCTTTTGTTTGAAGTGCTTTCAGCCGCTTTCTAACTGTATGTTAAGAGTTAAAAAAAAAAAGTTAAAAGTACATAGGCAGTATGTCCATTAAAAAATGTCCTAAAATATGGGATTTCTATTGACAAATATAAATGAACATCCTTATGACTGAATCATGATACAGTAATGTTACATATAATAACAGCCTGACATGCTGCATCTTCTCCTATGTTTAGGTTACTATTTCCTGTCCCAAAGGAGCCCAGTGTCAGTTGGATGAATATGGCTTATTATTTCCCCTTTCTGCTCTCCTCTCACTGGATGTCTATCACCACACCTGAACAAATAAGAGCACAGCTCTGTGCATATCACTCCTGCCGGGAAAACTACTGGCAGAAAGACAGTCAGTTGGCCGGGATTCTCCTTAAGCCCCAGTTTCAAATTGAATATATCGGGTATGAAAAATCCATTGAAATTTATATTATTCATACTGTGACCAGGACTAGGCCAAACTGGAACTCTGGTTGCAGCAGATTTCCTGGTTCATGAAATAAACTAAAAATAGAAAGAAAAAAAAAGGATCTTTAACTTAGTTAACATTTGTAACAGTGTCATTGGTTGTCAGTGCCTCTGATGAAATTACAGATTTTAAGGTTTCAAAATATCTAATTGAACACCATTTCATGATTTTTTTCAGCTCCTTTATTGTTAGTCACAGAGCAGTGAGGCAACACTGTAAAGAGGTGGAACATGATTGGTCCTCCTGTGTACGTTGTTGTCGGAGCACTGATTGGCTACGTGTGTGAATAACTGCATTTTGACCCCCACCAAATAAGTCACATAGAACTTTGTAATTACAATGTTTCTAATAACCATCCCTAACGTCTTTCGTGCCTGTACTATGTAGCAGGGTGACAAAGTGAATATGGAAATGTCCTGAGGCTGGAGAACCAAGGTTCATGCTCCGGTGTAGCCGAAGTGTCCCTGAGCAAGACTTTGAATCTCTGCCAGCTCCACGGGCACTGCTGTGTTGCTGACCCTGCATTCTGCCCTGCTGTGAGGAAGTGAGCAATCAAAAACACAAGTTCCCTATGAGAGATATAGAGGAGGCCAAGGATGGTTGTAGCGCTGTCAGTTTGACCAGTCAGGAATGAATGATGGTGGTGTGATCAATATTTTACACGCCTGCTTTCTTCTGAAGCTGGCAGGCTTTTGTGTCCCACACAGAGACAAAAAAGTACAGAGAAAAATATAAAGAAGTACACATTTTTAGGTAAGAAAGTCAAATTGAGCAGTGTAATATTTGAGTTAACTTACATAGATTCAATGATTTATCTTATATCAATCAATAACTGCGCTAGATAAATGTGGCTCTTAAACCTTCACTCTGTCTATCTCTGTCACAGTATGCTGTTTAAATAATTAATTTAATTATTAATCATCAAATATGGTGTGGACCTTAATTCAGCAAATCTCACTCCCAAGCTACCTTTTTTTTTAATTCTCTCCAGTAGCTGGTTAGGTTTTGACAGTCAAATTCTATATTTGGCAGTAGCTCACATAATTGTGATTATGTATTAGATCTTTAAACCTGCAATAACTGATTGGCCACTTGGGTGCAGCAGAAACAAAACACAACATTATCATCACCTTTTCAGTCCAGTATTCACTCCTTTTAGCTTTGTTTTTGTTCTCCATCAACTCCTGAGGGTAATATCTGTTTCATATCTTTAGCTGATAAATGATCCTTTATGTTTACCAGATTGTTGCTCCTTCCGTCTGTCTGCTGTTTGGTGATGACTTTGTAGCGTACAGTGGGGGTTTTAGGTCAGTGATGAGAGCAGTGAGAGTGAACCAAAACAGTAAAGTTGCAGACTGGAGAACCAAAGCAATGAGCTGACAGATGCTAAAACACTCAGTAGAGCTACTGGAAACTGCAGAGTTTGGTGATAATTCTCTATGGATTATTTATACACATAGTCATGTGATCCATTCTTGATATACATATATTGATTATAGCTGCTTTAAAACCCAATTAATTGCAGTAGAAAAATAGGACTAGTTTGAGAGGTCTGGATGAAACAACTACAGAATTATGGATGTTGAAACATGCTACAACCGCTTCTTTTTCGTCACTATAGGACCACACCTCGTCCAGTAGGGTAAATGATTTATTGGTGACTCAGTTAAGGATGTGGGTGAAATTGAGGTACAATGGCGGACTCAGTGGATTGGTTGAAACAGGAGGGAGGGGGTGGAGGGTGATGGTGGATGAAAGGGGATCTAAGAATTCAGGGCTGGACAAGACTTTGGATGGATGCGATGTCTTCGCTGCTCCTCCCTGTCCATCGTGGCCTCGCAGGGAACATGGAGGGAGGAAGTGGGGGAAGAAAAAAATAGTGGATGAGAGGTAGACAGAAAAACATAACTCTTGAACCTCAACCTTTTTCTCCCTCTTCATCTTATTTTTTTTATCTATATTTAACCCACATCTTACTCGTGTTATCCATTACCCTGACATATTTATACCAGCCCACCTTATTCACTTTATCTATTAACATAAAGTTTACCAGTGCAGTCACAGTCACTGTCGGCCACAAAGCAGCTTCATTTGAGCACCTGGATTTTCTTGCTCAGACAAGAGTTGAGGAAGTTATTAAATGATCTTTATTGTTGCTGTACAATGTGAAACTTGTTCATACAAAACCTCCCCTCTTTGCTCAGTGATGAGGAGGATGTCATTCATTCACCAGCTTGTCTAACTACTACCTTTCAGGACTGCACACTCACTGCTTGAATGCTATACAGGTGAACACTGGGTTATGTTAGTCACTTCTGAGGAAGAAAGTCTCTGTAACTGCTGCAAAATGAACAATGAAAAGGCTCTTTTCTGTTCTTGTAGGAGTGGCAGGCAGTAGAAGCTTTGCAAATCCATACTTTTTGGGTCCTTTCATATTTTTGAAAGCTCAATTTGAATAATAACCTGAAAAGTGCTTTTTTATGGCTGCCATATATCCATTCTCTAAAGTGATGAAGACAAGGAAACTTAAATGTCTATGAACGTGAAACCACTTAAAACCATTCTTCTTTGCATGAATGAGACACACTGTACATAAACATGCTCCTATATGAGTCACAGGTCCAATCACGCTCAATGCAGTGATAATCCTACCAGGTTAAAAACATGCAAACATGTGGGGAATAACAATCTATCAATGCTGAGTTGAAGCATATAAAGATTCAAGGCTAAACCAAGAAAATTAAGCAGCTTGTCCTCCATTTGCTCTATTTGGATTCATCTCGCAAGAGATAGCTATCAGCTCAGTGATGTAGGTAGAATTTATTTATTTATTTTCACCTTTTATTTATTTATATGTAGTTTTAAATACCACCCACGTCTGCTCCACATTCCTCTTGTCTCCTCACTCGTTAAGATCTAGGCACTGCAGCACCGGAGCTGACAGTCTCTTACCTTTGTGATTCATAGATCCAAAAAGCCTTACATGCTGAATATTTACTCCTCTAAATGTGGGTTTACAGACATTTTAGCCCTAACATAGGCTTTATATATAGAGAATGTGCATTTTTGAGGGTGAAAAAATGATTTCTCAATTTCTGAAATAAACAAAAACACCTTCAGCGGCGAACAATTGGTGCCACAGGTTGTGATATAATGATCAGTTCCGAAGGGTCTTTTGGTTTTTGTCATTAGAAACCAGTTTTTAGTCTTTTCACAATGACTTAAGGCAATTAAAAAAAAAACTGTCAGAAATTTTAACATTTGGTGAGACATTTGACAGAATTCACTCTCAATAACACTTACACAAAGTTTGAAACTGTTGAGGAAGTTCTATTAAAACAGACATTAACAGCTCTCTGCTGAGCTGCAGTGGAAATAATGACTAATCATGATAATGATACCTGCAAGTTAAGTCTGTTACAGTCTGGGTTGATTCATCTAAAGCACAGAAAGCAGGGATTATGATTAAACATATTTCTTTGTTTTTATAATGTGTGAATCAGAGTGAGACGTTGCCTTTCTTGGATCAACTTGTGTCTCAGATGCTGAACCACAGAAACCTCTGTAGAGGCTACAGAGGAGATGAGTCTGCACTGCAGCCTCCGAAAAAAGGCTTCCCTCTGCAACACATCCTTATTTAGAACCGCAAGAAATACACACAACACAGGAGAGAGAGGCTGTACATTTTATATTAGACTCAGAATCTGACCAAAGGCACACAAATCATATTCATCTATAGTTACAAAAAGTCTTGGTTTTGGAGAAGGAAAAAGAGAGGCATACACAGAGAGAAAAGGAGAAACACATGCTGATAACCACCTTGAAGTCTTTATTTCAGACATGCATGTGATATTATGTCAGTATAGTCTCTGACTAAAGAAAATGTATATATTATTGTCATTTTATTCTCTGAAACAGAGGTTAGACTTTTTTGTATATCAGGAGGGGAGCAGAAAGACTTGCTGAACAAGGACATCTATGGGTCATATCTGATAATGCAAAAGTCATGACAGGCTGATTGCACCTTTTACTGCTTGATAAATTACAGTAAAAGAGGGTTGCAATTTTACCAATATCATTTTTACAATAATATAACTCTGTTTTCTATAATAAACATAACCTGTCACATTTCCCATAGCCTTTAATACTATCTATTTATCACATTAATGAATAAAGCAAAATGCATGTTCATGATATGTGTAACCCGACAGAATAAAAGCTCCATGAAAGAAATTGCCATTTTCCATTACATGCATATAGGTCATGTCTGGCTGTCCCTTCCACTCATGTCCTTATGGTTCACAGCTTGTATGAGAGAAATGATTCACATCCTACAATATAATCTTGCACAGAGTGGAGGAAGCCAGGATAGCGAACATTAACCTTACTTAAGCTGCTGTTTTTCTCGAGGGGATTTGGAAGGATTTTATTACTTAAAATTGAATGGCACACTTCAGTAGGAGGAGCGGACATGCATGGGCTAAAGCTACTTAGTCAAACTGACACACTAAACTGAAAAATGTTTTTTTTTTATGTCTTTCATGGAGTTAAGTTGCATAAAAATCCAAACCGCTGTGAATGTGCTTTTCTTTGTGTTTATTTATTTTTCCCTTTTCTACTCAGAAATTACATCACACACACCACAAAGACCACTTCATGTCTCTTAAGGCTCTCACTCAAACAGGAGACACTGAGGCACCCTTTTCAGGAACACTCATTTTCCTCATCATGTTCAATCAGCACAACGCTTAGTGGTTTTGATTTTGATTCAAGAGGCTGCTTTGACCTTTGAGACCTGAGCAAAGAAAGATGAAGGGCTTCTAAAGATAACCATATTAAAGGTTGTATAAAAAGGTTCAACTATTTGCTGATAGGCCATGGAAATAAACTACTCTCTAATTTTTTAATCTAGCTTTGTGTGTGTTGTAATGAAGGAACTGTATACTGAGTCATAAAGGCCAGAAATAAAAGAAACACTCACTCAGCTTTTCCCTTTTTGAACATACCTTCAAAAACAACTTTCTGTGAGCTTGCCATTAGCAAATGATGTTTCCTATCAAACCTCACTCAAAGCATTTTCTCTTAATTTGCACACTGACGCACAAACTACCAAGTCTGCAGAGCACTTGACAGCAAGCACATCCACGTAGATCTGTCTAATGACAGCTGTGGATATTTAACTGTTCCCCTCAAACAGAATTATGTCAGTTCTGGTTGAGCCCGCTCCCACTCTTCATTACTATTGCATGGCCCATGGCCACTTTTGCTCATCAAGACTGCATTACATTATTTACAAACTGGAAACAATTGAAGGAGCACTATATTACAGGACTGGGAGTCACCCATTAAAAACCTAATCCTGAATTATGAATGAGGATTTCATTTAGTTTGCCATGTTACATTAAGCACCTTTATATGGTGAAGGTGTATTTAAGGGACTTGCCCTTCTCTCAGGCGGCTGTTTGTTTTTGGAAGAAGAGAAGAGGACAGATTCAGGACAAGACTTCTCTGTTTGACTTGTTCTGGGCAGACATTGGGCAAAAAATACTTACAAAGCCTAATGGGATTGAAGGATTTCAAGCAGAGTCTACATGGCTGTAGGGGGTCAGAGAAGCAGGGACGGGCTGACAGACGGACGGACTCAATAAATGGCTGGCTGGAGACAACGTCAGTAAGATTAGCTGATATAACCAGTGAGGAGATCGAGTTAACCTAACTTAAATGACCTGAGTCATGGTTAGCATTCGGGCAGTAAATGGGTCTTCCTACACAAATTGATACTGTAGAATAAAGCAAAATCACATCATCCCTCATACCTCTGGTGGCTTTTCTTTGACTCTGCACCATGCTGGTATCTGGCATTAAAGTGCTAATTAATAACCATGAGATGAAAAAACAAGAAATCACTCATGCTGTATGTCTACAAGTGGCAAGGCACTGGCCAATATTCCTCACAATTCCTTCAGTTTGGATCTAATTTTAAAAGACTTCCCTCCAGGCCCACTTTCAAGCCAGCTACCCGTGTGTGCTTGTTCAGATTTACATCAATGTTAGAGATAGAGCCCGCTCCTCTGATCTTCGCCATCAGAGGGGAGAAAACTGTGTATACAGGGGATAAACACTATATTTTAAAGGTCTGGTGCACCCAAATCACAAAAAAACATATTTTTCCCTCTTACCTCTTGTGGTATCTAGGGGATAATAGACCTCACTATGGACAAATAGTTCCTATAAAAAGACTAAGAGTCTACAGCCATGCTAGCGCCTCTGTGAGGCTGTAGCCCACATGTGTTTTGCACAGTGAGTGAAACATTCATTTCAGCATGTAATGCTCACAATGACAATGCTTACATGCTGATGTTAATATAATAGTTAGTCAAGATATTTCAATTAAAAAACAAAAAGCCAACCTCATGGTGGCACTAAAGGAAACACACATCATCTGGGAACCATGAACGTTAGTACAAATTGTTTGTGCCAATCCATCCGGAGGATGTTTAGATATTTCAGTGAATATGTGAAGACTTTGACTTTGACCTGCTGGTGGCTCTGGAGGAAAAGTCAGAGGATTTGAATATCTGTATATATCTGGCAACCCATCAAATATTAGATATTTCATTCTGAACCACAAATGTCACCTCATAATAGCCTTAGAGGGAATGTTGGGGCACTGAGGTCATCTTCTGGAGACCATGAAGGTCTGTATAAAATTCCATGGCAATCCATCCACTAGTTATTGACACATTTCAGTCTGACTGGCCAACAAACTGACATTGCCATTGCTAGAGCCATTAGGAGGTTTATTTATTTTGAGTAAACGGTAGAAGCAATGAAAGAGAGGCAGAGCACCCCCATGCAGACATGTATCATGATTGCAATTTTTAGGTATCACCTTTATAAAAGCAATGCCAGTTCATCAAGAACGTCCTGTGGGAAACTGCAAATCACCTGTGTTGGAATCACAGGCATTTTGGGAATTGTTCAAAGAAAAGTCCTTCTACTTTTATAGATTGTAGAACTGAGGATGGAGCCAAGGCTGCAGCGACAAATCAGTTTCTCACCTAATTTAGTCGTTTTCTATTTCTAGAGATGTTGCTTTTAATGTACTCCTATGCTGCTATGCATGGCGCCAGAGATAATGTAATCAAGGTTCAAGGTAAAAATACTTGTCAAAATGTCAAACCTTCAGTTTTGGCAGGGTGTGAGAAGAGCTTTTCGTGTCTTGAGTATGTGTAAATGAGAAACAAGACACTTCTAACCATAAAGATAAGAAAATATATACTTTAACATGCTGCATAGGAATATATTTACATAGATAAAATCATATAGGACAGTATACAATAGACTGAAAATGTTTTAATGAATAGGAAACAACATCAAATGTGTTTTAGGCACCAAAAAAACACACTGATGATTTTAGTTCTTCCCTAAAAGTTGCTATGCTCCTAAGAATTTATTTTGCTTTTCATATTTTGATGAATATTAGCCACTGATGTAAAGCAGCACAATAAGCATACCTCTCAGTGATGAGACTAAATGCAGCCACCCTGAAGCTGTGACTAAGGAGCCTCACTGTCACATAGAGTAAAAATGATGGATACCCATTTTACTTGAGAAAATATCATATACAGGAAGAGAAATTACAACTCTGGCTTAATTGTCTGGTAAATGTTATCAAATAAAGAACGGATGGCAGCATATGCAAAGAGAATTAGGATGCCTTATCTTGCAGCTACAATGGAGTGAGGCTCAATCTGAAAGTGCGTCACCACACTTGCTGTGTGGCAGACAGGTGCCATGTACCAGAGGTGTGGTGGACTGAGAGATTGAGCTCATCACTGTACCACCGAAGGCTCAAGAGGCCCCGAGCTTCTGTAGCCAACACATTAGGGCTGCAGGAGAAAAGATGTGGGGAAGAATATTAGCAGGGTATGGCTGCAGAGGAGGGCGGGACCCTGCTGAGTAATGCACATACAGAGGTGTGGGAGCTGTTAATTGCCATGCAACATCTCAGCAGAGGGACAGTGGCAGTTCAAAGAGTGGGGAGTGTGACTGCAATTCAAAGTACAAAATGATGGCAGTTTGGCCACTTCCCAAAAACAGATTGAAGGCAGGTATGTCATTAATTACACATTGTTCACTTTCTTCCAGCAGTGCACATCTTGTTCTTAGGTAATATTGGTGGAAATTTTCCATTTGCAACTGCCAAAATAATATAAACCAGCATTGTACCGTGAGAGCTTTATGTGTAAAGCTCTCTTGATTTGGATACAGTGTGAAGCCCATTGAGAGCGGCGAGCAGTAGGGTGGGGTTCCTGTTGTGCAGGCGCAGTCCATACTGCTCTATTGGCTGTGCTTTCGCAGATCTACAGGGGAACTCCATTCCTCGTTAAACGACAAACCACCACCTGTTCTCATTTCATCTCTCCCGTCCTCGCTGTGCCTCTTGGACCACTGGTGAAGGGCAGACACCCAGGTACTCCGTGAGGAATGGAGGCAAGTTTCCCATTCAAAACATTCCCCATCCATTTCCTGATGGCCGCCACCTGTTCACCCCCCCCCCCTCTCTTCCCACCACCATGCCACACACACACACACACATCGCTTCCACGTGAGGGATGGGCAGATTGTTGGGGGATGAGAGTGGATTGTCACTGTCACAGGGGGCAAAAGAGGAAAGGAGGTGGGTACTCTGTGTTACTCGATGGCTCCCAAGTTCCAGATGTCACTCTTTTTAATGACATAATTATGACCGCCTTACAACTCCCCTTGGCCTTCAGTCTGTACTGGAAGCTATGCACACTGCACAAGCACACATAATCACATAATTTCTGCACATTATTATTATTCAAAGCCTGTGTGCCTATGCCACTTGCAATTATAAAGACGTCTTTCTCAAAGATAGTTTATAGGTAGCTCAGGTAGCTAATTTAGATTTCCTTCTGCTGTCAAATAATATCACAAAGAACCACATAATAGTGATATATAAATCATATAACATGTTAGGCATGAATGACCCTCACAAAAGGAATGATTTTCTTGTCAGATTATCAGTCAAATATCAAACTGGCCGGCTTCTTCTTTGCTGACACCCTGGAGCTGAGGCCATCTGGATCAGCCATTTTCTGGTCATTAACCATGCTCACGTCTTGAGGATCTTGAAGCACTTGCTTTTTCCTGAAAGAGTAACTGAGACTGGCAACTCTGCGTTCACAGTTTAAACCCACTTTGTTTGCTAAAATTCTATCTTTGCTCGGTGCAGGAGAGATAGAGGACCGTGATGAAAGGCGTTTTGATCTGGAGGCATACAGCACGACAGTGTGAGACGCACAAAGTGGTAGCTACCAAGCTGAACTTCAACAAACATTCACTCCACGAATACATAGGAAACTGTGAAGAATGATCACATTGAATACCACGATGAGCTGTTGTTTCAGTGGGGACCTGATAATGATGAAGGCAGTCCCTTCTCTAACAGGGCTAATTGGGGTTCAGAGGCACCTAATGCATGATAGATGGAGAAGGAGAGGGTCTCAGTGGTGTATGGCACTGCTGGCACGAGATCACAAGCATTAATAGAGCTGAACCTTTCACTCTGGGCTGAAAGACATCTGTTGCCAGCAGGTAACCTCGGCTTTATCATTACCAGCTAGACCCACCGATGTTTTCCTGGCATGACAATTTAAAGCGATCTATATGTTTGCTGGCTAATTCAAGCTGTCAACATCATCCCTGTTTGTAGGTGAAAAATGGGTGCACCACGCGGCGCACCAGATGGCAGGAATGGATCATAAATCTGAGAGAGCAGACGTGTGATGGATGGATTCTCCAGAGTAAACAGTTTCAAACTAAGAACCACACTGAGAAGAAATTTGCTCACAAATGAGCACTTTTGTGTCGACATTATGCACTGAAAGAAATACAAACACCGTCTTTGACTATTCATGATTTCTGACTTAAAAACTACAGGCTCAGTGAGTGATCCACAAATAAAAGGCAGTCCCACCACCAAATATTAAAATCTCTACCACATTGACAGTATTTAATATAAGGACTAAAAGAGAAGATCGATTACCCTCTCATGTTCGCACAGTAGCTTAGCTTAGCACAAAGACTGGAAACAGGAGACAACAGCTACCAGCACCTCTAAAACTCACTAATTAACTAAATATACATGGTTTGTTTAATTCATAGAAAAAAACAAGTGTAAAAAGGACATCTTATCGAAAGGGTTATGTGCCAGACTATTTCTTAGCTTGGTGCCGTAACTTCCTGAAGTCTTGCTGTCACAATGTATAACCTCAACTTGTTTTTACGCACTTGTTTTTTCTTCTTCTTCTTCATAATGTTGAACTATTCCTTTAAATTAAAATACACAGTCCTAAATCCCTCTACTACCTTGGTGCCTTTTTCATATTCAAATTGCACTGTACCCAAAACAAACTGATACATGAATTGAGGATCTTGTGTTTATACTTCCGCGTATAGTTGTTAATAAACATATGTACTTGACAATTATCAAGTGGGCTCTTGTCCAAAACCTTGCCTAAGGCCCAGATTACAGTATACCAGGCCAAATTGCTCATATCGCATTTCACGCACATAAACTGTTATGTCTTAAACTGAGTGGACAAAATATTTTCTTTACTTATATAACGTTGATGTTTGCTGAAACAGCAACAGATTTGATATTTTGTCAACTGACAGTTCCCCTTCAAAGACAAGAGAAGCACTCCGGGTAAGCAGGCAACATCCCGGGTGTGAGGTGGCAAAGTGAGCAGGCTGAATATCACATTGTTTGCAGACAAATTCCAAACCCGCTGAGATGCCATGTCACATCATGACAAGTCGCACTCTCCAAGCAAAGTAAAACCTCTACCGCTAAATTCTGAAAATAAGCTGTTTGAAAAGCAGCAAATTAAAAATAAAATAAAAAACAGTGGAAGGCAGAGATGACTCCTTTTATGACAGAGCCATCTCCATATGACATGTGACCACCAGTGTGTGCCATGAATAAATCATCCTGCAACGGGCAGAGAGAGTAAACAGTTGTGTATCTTCACCTCAGATGCCTGGAGAGGCCTGTCAGACACAGCAGTTAACAAAACCTACCTCCTCATCATCATGCGGACCGTGTTTCAGCAGATCCAAGTCCAAACCCGACACCGTTACACCCCCCCACCCCCACCCCCACAATCATCCCTCTCACTCGGCCTTGCTCCACAGTCGACTTAAAGTGAAGTTAAAACGAGGATGGTAGCAATGCTGCTAATCATTCCCCAGAGTCTCCGCTTCACTCCATTGTATTTAAAGACTGCCTGGATTGTCTTTGTAAATTAGGCAACCAGAGCCCTGGGATTAGCTGCCAATTTGTACCCACAGCGGAGAGAAACTCCTCGAGACCTCCATGATTTTATCTATTAACACAACTTCAAGCATGATCAGGCTCTCGTCGAGTGCATCACTGGCTGCAAGCTATGGCATGATTCAAACTCTGTGCAAGGTTCTTAACCTAATGTGTGTGATGACCATGATGCTCGTTTCAGTATCATTTCATATGAGAACATGCAATGAAAAATTTAACATTTTTTAGAATATAGTTTTATTTATAATTTATAATTGGCAGATACAAAAAACTCTTGAACTGTATCCAAAGTGTGCAATAAAATCACTGTTGATTTTTTCCAAAAGAAAAATACAAAAAGACCATCTACTTTGGAAAGTTGACAACCAATGTAAACTGGAGTGAACTGGTAATTCTACAGAGGGTTTCCTAATCACTACTAATGCTCTTTTAACTGACTACAGTTGTTAACAAATTGCAAATCTGCTTTGCTCTCCCAAGATGATAACCAAAGTCATTATGTGTACATACATCTACATTGGTAACATTCTATTTCCCCATTGTTAAATACAAGAAAGGCAATCATATCCATAAGCAGCACAAATGTGTATAACACATTAAAATGAAATAAAAAAAGAGTTTTGAAATTGTACCAAGATGTTCATGTGAGAGAGGGTAAACAAAAAAGGGAAGGGAGGGGCATTTCCAAACATAAAGTTGTAAACAATCACCTTCACTCACCGAGATGCACAAAAAAAAAACCAAAAAAAAAACGGAGCTTGTTAAGTGCTAAACAGCTGTTATTAATTCAAAATGCTTCAGCAGTCTGAACAAGCATCAACCTCTGGAATCAAACATTGAAGGCAACAATGCTTAATAATAAACTAAATAAGTATTTAGAGTCACAGCAGCAACACCACATGAAACCGGTTCCTGCTTGTCAAAATGTGATGACAAATTGCAAATTAAAATGGAAATACAATTAAAAGAACATTGTATTAAAAAAGACTAACATTTTACTTTCACATTTCGACTGAAACACATACACGCACACCCAAAAGAAAAAGTGAAGTTAAATTTACGTCCACATTCTTGCCGTGATCCCATTCCTTGACAGCCCATGAGCAGAGGCTTTGATGTGATGCTGGTGCCTTACCCTTTATATCCCACAGATATGACAAAAACAATCGAGATTTAATCTAAACACTTATATGAACACATACGGACAAATGTGTGACTATATTTCTTTTTAAAAACCGCCATCTGAAGGACAACTCTAGGCAGGAGAGGATCCAAGCATGTCAATGGAGAATATTCAAGTGCAAAAAATGTCTCAATGTAGTTTTTATGATTCTCATGCTTTCTGAAACCGGTCTGCAGGCAGATAAAATGGATACCTCAAACAAGCGTACATTCCTTTTGTACAGCCCCATCCCCCAGATGGCAAATGTCACAAAAAAAATTCACATAAGGATTCTAGAAAGAAAAATACATTTCTTGTACACAGAATGTCCAGCCAATGTTTGTGACAGAAAAACATCCCTCTACACAGCCAAACACAACCTAAATCCTTCATTCCTATACGACTCAAAGCTTTAAAATGCTAAGCCTTTAAACATGCAACACCATTCAAAGTTCCTATCTAATTTCTGCTGTGCTAGATTCATGGCAACTTCCTCAGACACCAACATTTCCAGCTAACTAAAACTAGAACTATGCGCTAACGACCTACCGAAGTTGTCCAAGAGACCAATTTCCAAATACTTTTAAGGACACTGATGCCAAAAAGATGCTCATTCATAATGTTAAAACACAATTCCCTGTCAAAGTATCCATATAAAGCACTTGCGTAGCATGTCATGTGCTCTTCCCTTTACTCTGGCACGAACAGCCAAGTAGAGACAATCTGTGGGGTAGTGCAGCTCTGTGGGGACTGTGGACAATGTGAACAAGCAATGGCAAAACTTGTATGCTTTTTCTTTTTTCAACGTCCTTGAAACCCATATGACACTAATGATGCGGCCATGAAGCTGTGATGGACCTTTAGTCGTATGCTGAAACCCTGGCATCACTCCAACATGGTGAGGAGGACTTAACCCTGGCTTTCCCAAGTCCTTTACCTAAGCTCACACCATTTTTGGGATTCCTTTGATCTGGGTCCAGCTCATTGCTGGCATTAAGAGACTAAGAAACAGCCATCCCTACATACAGATTCAGGTCAATTGACTAGAGGTCTGTTTTTCAGTTGTAGGTTAATTGAGGGCAACTTTCTTTACTTATAAACTGCCTAAGGTAAATGCAATTGTGCATTAAACAGCCTTTTACTCAGGAGTTGCGCTTAAACAACACAGTCAAAATCGTTCATCCTGTTACCGTGACATCTCCTCTCATTTAGAGTTACTCTACAGTGCCCTTAATTGACAGTCTTAAAGCCTTTACTACATGCAGATACAAGCATTACAGAAAGTGACAAATTTGTTAGGCCTGAGCTGCGGTGCAGTTTTTGTAACATTCCTAATGCAGAAAGATTTTACTTTTAATGTTAACATATTTCGAAAAGGTTTATACATCACCTTGATGCTGTTTCTACAAACAGCACATTAAAATCCAGCATCGTCAGTACCTTTAGGCTTGCACATTATATAAAGGCTACATGCAGCCATACAATTTAAGGCTACTTCTCTGACCAAACGGTTTAAACCTCACAGACCAGAATATTTTGGACATCTTTTGCATCAAAATGTTGTTAATGTTGTGGACCTGGTAAACCCATGACTTTCATGTCGGTACACTAGTACAACTGAAAGTACCAGACATGACAAACTCACAAATAAAGCCTGCACCAGTCTAAGCATACTGAAGCACCAATGTATTTGTAGTATGTCAGCTGTAACATACCACTGGATAAATAGGTAAATTTGTGAATTATCAAAAATCTGGTTGACATGAAAATCATAGGTTGGCCATCATTACTTGTTATTTGACTAATTGCATAGTATAAATGCAGAATGATGTTCTCATTTGCAGTCTGACCAGGCTGAAAAAGATGCATCCATTAACAACATTGCATAATCTGACAAATAATAAAATGCGAAAGATGATCAAAATTGGTCAGTCTGCAGAAAGCTTAACATTTGATTTAAAAACTTCATTGTAGCAATACCTTTCCATTGAAATGTACAATTTAGTGGATAAAAATTCAATGAATTTTCAAATTCAGAGTGGAATTTTGTTTTTCCTACAAGCCCAACTTAAACGCAGAAGGCAAATCTATGATACATCTGCTCTACTTGCACAGCTGGATGTTACACTTAACCATACATACACAATGCATGTCTAATATCTGCACTTACTGTATGCAACTAATATAACTTGGCTGTATACTGCTGCTATATTTTTCGCAGTAGATTATGTGCTGGCCTATGTTTCTGGAAGTGGAGCCTCCTAAAACCAGCGAACAGTGGAATGGAGGACTAAAGAGTGACCTGGACACAAATCAAGAGCCACCAGAACCAATATCATCTCAAAACTGTGGTTGTCTGTAAACCTTGTTTAAATCTCTTAACTGAACACAAAAGTGCAAATTGCTACCACTGTCCTATCTCTGTGTCCTCAGTAGTGCTTCTCCTGCAGATAATCTTTCATCTTGTTAGGTAAGGGCAGTTTCTGGATCAGGTCTATCCTTGTGTATTGTCTAATGACAAAACGACAAAGGTACTGCAGGGAGCGCACTTGCATAAACCGAGATACTGGGTTGGTTAGTCTGACAGGGTAGGTTGCAGACCCTGGTAAGCGAGACCTGGAATAGCAAAAAGCTCCATTCTCTGAGTCTCTGATAGAGTGTTCGATTAAGTCAACAATGGACGTGTGTCCTTCCACATCAGGCTGCTCATAGAAGCTGAAGCGTCCATTGGAGTGTTCTATGCGGGTGTGGAGGGTTTTGCCCTGTGACCTGAAACTCAGGCTGAGCAGGTACCTGTCGTCCGAGCTGTCTCTGACCAGGAATGAGCCATCAGCCAAGTTGACCAGCTTTTCCTCTGCCTCCCAGCGTGTGATGGGGCCCCAGTACCAGCCCTGCCTGGCCAGCTTCTTCAGCTCTTCTGTCAGACTGGTGACAACCATGGGCCCGCTGCTCTGGACTGAGTCGTACACCCGACTGACCCCAGGAGCTGAATTTGGGTCAAAGTTCAGGTGGTGTCTTACCCTCTCAGCTACCTGGCTGTCTGAAGAGCTGAACCCTGAAAAAGTCCTGGGAATATGTCCATTACTTGTTATGGGCGGCAGGAGTGGAGAGAGGGGAGGTGGGACCTCGACTCTAGAGCTATGGAGCATCACACCGGCAGAACCGATGAGAAGACTACTAACTGAGGTTTCCATGAAGAGATCTGGAGGCATCCCACTATCCAGTTCATGTTCCTCCTGTCCCTGGTCTGTGTGGAGGGACCCATTGTCTGCTTCAGTCACCACCTCCATGGGAGAGGAGCTATCCAGGCAGAAGGAGTGGGACCCTTCCGGGTACATTCCCTCATCTAAAGGCATTGTGTACTGGATGTAGTCCTGGGGAGTCAACCCCAGCACCACAGGCACGTCATTTTCATCAATATTTAGATGCAGCTCACCGTTTTGTGGCTGCTGGAGATTCTTTAAGGATTCTGCTTGGTCCTGAAAGAGCCCTTCCATCTGGAAATCATGAAATTCTTTCCGGACACCATTTAAGTTGGGACTTGGGCTCGGAGAGTGAACCATGGCTTTAACTTTTACCTCCATCTTGATACAAGCCTCATCAGAATTGACGGACCGCAGAGGCCATGGTGAGGGGCTATAATGGTGACTCCGTAGGGATGAAGATCTAAGGGGTCTCTGGGCTTTCACCTCATTGAAGCTGATGGGAACAGAAGAGGAAGAGAAGGTGTCATCATCACCCACTGAGCCTATGGCAGAGGAGCTGCCTTTCACTTTCGCCTTCTGCTTGGCAGACAGTCTCCTCTTTAGTGATCCCATCAGGCTCTCACTCTTTGAGCGGCCCTTATTCTGGCCCCCTTTGTCCTCTTCCCCACCAAGGTCACAGCCAGAAAGCTCTTTGGTGTAGCAGCCCCCAAAAAGTGACTCTTCCTTAGAAAACTCTGTAGTCACCGAGGGCTGCTGGAGCATGACAAAGTCACCCTCCTCTTTGCCCTTTATGCTGAGGGACTTGCGGATGGTCTTAAGGCTTATCTTCTTCATTCTGACAGGCCCTCCAAAGTGAGGGCATGGGATGGCTCTCCTGGTATCCTGATGAAAGTACTATCCACACTGTCCTCCCATCAGGACACACGAAACAAGTCATGCATACAGTGGAGCCATCAAACCCTGCAGACAGAAAAAGACAAGATTATAGATATTCTATGTTAAGTCCTAAAAATGCTTCTAGGGTGGTGTACATTATGTTCACAGTATTGACTTAATTCAACAACAGTACAGCATGTTACAGCCAATTAGTGGAGTCATCAGGTATTCGGACAGTGAATATTTTTTGTTGTATTAACTCCCGTTTCTTAGTTCATCATTTGATCTATAAAATGTCAGAAAAAATTAACTGAAAAATGTCCTCAAGCCCAATGTAATGTAAGAGGATGTCTTGTTTTCTCCACCCAGCAGTCAAAAACCTAAAGATATTCAGTTTCTCATCACACTACACAAAGAAAAAGAAAAGCGGCAGAAAATGTTGCAAGCTGAAAACGCTGTACTCCCAGCACAACTGATTTGATATAAAATAGCTTTCAGGTTAAATGTAATGGGTTTTTACATCCATACTGGGTGAACAGAGTACAAATTGTGACCCTTCTATACACAGGCCCCATTTTAATTTAATCAGACAAATTACACAAATATAAAGAAAATCAGAGTTTAATATCTGGTTGCAAATCCTTAAGATTAATTGACTGCTTGAAGTCTATGATCTATGGACATCAGCAGATGATCTGCTAGGCCTGTGCTGCTGTCACTGTTTTTCCCTTTAAACTCCTTAGTTGTTTTGGCGGTGTGTTTAGAAGCATTGCACTGCTGTATTGTTTACTATGGGCCATGTACAAAAAAGGGCTACAGTACCGACACTGCTCCCCTGATATAGATGTGAACACCTTCAAACAGCCTTATAACTGAAAACCAACACTTATACCTCAGTCATCACTTCATTTTAAATGTGAAGTGCTGGGCTGTAGTGCCAAACAATAGAAAACGTGTCATTGTACAAATAGTCAGACCACGCTGTATTAAAGTCATGATTTTATGAAGTGAATACCAATCACTGCCTTTTCATCAGATGTGGGAAATAAGTGTTGGCAATTCTGGCAAACCAAGACTCCCACAGTATCGAGAGACATGTGCCACTTAAAGCACCTGAATAAAGCTGCTTGATAATCAAGACAGCTGCAATCTGAATACTCACCATTATGTGCAGGAAAATGGTGACTCAGTTGGATGGGTCAAGTTCCACTTACACCACCTTTCATTTGATGCTATGAAAAACAAAGCCAGCTCATTTGAAAAAGTTACACACTTCTGATTTACACGTGACTTTACAAGTAGAATATCACATAGCATGCATTTATGTAATCACTTAACACAAACAGTGTGCATTAATAAAACCAACGTTAGCTAGGTCTGTCCTGACCTGACAAGACCTATGGACACAACAGCATGCCTTTAGCTCAACTAAGTTACGCTGGTTAGTTTGGGACGTTAAAGGCAATATTCTGAATCTGTGTGCTCCACCTACGATTTAGTTAGTACACTTTAAATATTAACACCATAAGAAACAAATTAAGGTTATTCGATATAACACAGCTTGCCAATGTAATAGATGTTGGCTTGCTTGTATGCTAACATCACATAGCTAACAACCAGTTAGTTTGTTAGCATTTCTACTTGTAAAGTACATCTGTAACGTTAATCTATTACCGTTACATAAAAAAATGCACATTATGTTGTCTCTTACCCGGTCACTTCTGCTTCTTTTTCTAGGCAAAATTACCCAGAGGTGTTGGCATTTGTCTTATACAACACGTTCATGAAAGGTTCGCTCTGTAACGATTGTTGGCTAACGTTAGCTTGGCTAATGTTAGCTTACTACCTAAGCCAAGCAGCTAGCTTTGTTAACGTTTGCTGTCGAAAACATTACCATTACCTTCCCTTTAGTCAGCTTCTGCGCCCAAACGAGAGTATAAAGCGTTTATATGGCCGGATTTGGTTCTTCTCTAAACGTGCGGGTTTACATTGCCGACTAGAGTGACACAATAAGGTGACATCTTTCTGTCTAGGTTGGCTAACACTATGTAGCGTACGGCCTCTTCCTTTCTTCCTTTGTTGCCTGTTGAATTGTGGGAGCAGATTCAGATGCAGCGAATCAGACACACACAGCAGCTACTGCAAGTTCTTACATCCCAGAGGCAGAGGCAACCCAAACACAGAAATCATGGGCATATTGTCACTAAATCAATGGGGGAACAAAAAATACAAAATTTAAACAAACCAAGCATTCAAAACAATTAGTCATAATCTGCAAATTATTTAAAATACAGCAAATTAATAGAGTTTATTCTGTGCCCTAATCACCTTCTGAAAACAATCTAATCTACTTAATCATGTTTTTACATGATCACCTGAAGCATACAACAACAAAATAGCTGTTCTAATGGGGCTGCTCAGTTACCAAACATAGAGGGATGTGGTTGAGCTTGGCAGCTCCCAGGCATGGAGGACGGTGTTGCAAAAAACATTCATTGAGTTTTAAAACTAAAGGAAAAAATAAGACGTATGGCAGTATTACACTATTTATTGTCTTTCTTGAGTCTCTAGGCACAGAAGATGTCAAAATCTCTCACTAAATACCAATACATGAAAATTCAATATACATAGGTCATTCCAAAGGAAATTCAGAAATGGAAATTACTGTGTTGCACCACAGAAAAAGGGATTGGTAAAAAAAAAAAAAAGACTGAACAAGAAAAATAGCAGAACTCGGAGGGGGAGTAGCTGCTGCAGAAAGTTGCCTGTTCAGTTCACTCATGATAGCAGAGACGTAAACCAGCTCCCTGTGCCACATGACATTATTAGATATGCAGACCCTGAAATAATTTTGCAAAATGACTGAAGATTATTTTTGCTAAGGTGCTGCTCCCCCAGACTGTGGTTTTTAAAATGCTAAATGATTCAAGTTTTTTTTCACTTTTCATAAGGAGACCGTAGCATGGTAAGATTTAGTGTAACACGGGTAACATGCCTAACAAAGAGTTTTCTTAATTGTCCTAAATTACTAATATGTAGTCTTTCATTCAAAGTGTCATGTCTTGAATGTTTTTTTTTGTGGAGAAATGTGACACTGAAATCATAGATTTCAAATATTCAGTTTGTTTTGTTCAACCACGTTCTGTACAGTAGTCCATGATTGCAGTGACAATGTGTGTATTAAACAGCAGCTGCTTATGAAGATGCTCAGAAATATGACAGAATTAAAGCTAATGACTGAAACATTTGTAGGCTTAGGTTATATCAAAGAATTTAGGGTTTTCTTTTTAACTGTTCTGCTTTGCTTGTACCATACAGTTTAAATACAGTATATAACTTTCCCCCACTGCAATAATCAGGATTCCATTTTTCACTACAGATATCAGATAACTGCAGAAATATCAACCACTACACTTTTCTCCCCCCTGTGCTTAGCCTTTATGCAGGAAGGTCTTTCTAATTTGTATTCCAGAAACATCAAGTTGGCTCTCTAAGTATTTTCATGTGTTTGATACTGCAACTAAAACTTGAACTCTGAAATGATACATTGGTTGGCTAATTAGTGTCAGTATTGTTTTAAAGTAGATTGTGTTTACCACTGCCAGGCTAATTTGGTCCATATACTGAACATTACATTGTTTTTTCCACACTGTCAAGTGTATGGCAGTCCTTCGCCAACCTGCTTAGGGCAGCTGTGTGCAGACAGGGCTCTATGCAAAGACTCTAATTACCAGGCCCTATTAGGGTTGATCAGGCTGCCTTCACTTGATGTGTTGGCACAGGAGGGGAGGGCTGGTGGAGGGGGGAGGAAGGAGGGGTGGCAGCTCTTAAGATATAGCACCAAGGACACTGGGAAGCATGGATGCAGTGTTTCTACAAGCTAAATTAGACCTGACAAACAAACTTTAGTCTGGTTGATATGTGTTGCCAGACAGTAAAAACAAGTAAATATTCAGCTGTGGGCATACCCCAGCCTGTTTTGTCATGACAGGATAAACAGATCAAATAGTTACTAATAGCAGGCTGTTTAGATTTTACATAAATGAAATATTACTCTAATAGTAGGGATGGAGTATCTGCATGGTGTGGTCAAACAACACAGAGCACAACATAACGTATGAGGGCCTCTGGAGCATCTCTGTCTCACTCAAGATCAATATTTCCAAAAGAATTTGAATTTATGTATAAGCACAACTCAAAACACTGAATCTCAAGTCAGGATGGAACACTGTACACATGGAGTAGGCCACACAGTTTAATGAGATACCTCTACATGTGGGGAAGCTCCTCGTGTTTCATTTTAATTTCAAATGAACGCTGTATCAGCCATAAATTATTTGCACAATGTGTCTTGCGCTTGCTTCAGTTTGACTCAGTCTTTTGACTTGATTCCTTTAGCCGATGGGGGAATGTCGGGGTGTCCTAGGCGCCCACCCTCATATCCTCAACACTTGCAGCGGAGCGGAAGACGGGTACAGCAGGCATGTCAAACAGTGACAAGGCCAGTGGGACCACTTGGGTTTTGTTTCAGGAATGACTGTGGAATAACATAGGCAGGGTTCGCCTCAAATACAGTCTGAGCATTTATGGTAAGGATGATGTCCACACCTCTGTCTCGTTGTTTTTTGTGTCTCACTATGATTTCAGCAGATTCATTTTTGTTCTTTTTTTGTGTGTGTGTGAAACATTTCAAAATCAGTCAGTGCCCCATGTCTGAATCAGTCTATCATATCACTTTTTCCCCTCTTTAGGTAAGAGGATGTTGAAGTTGTTAAAAGTACAGTAATTACTGTTACACAGCTGCATCAACATACAATGTAATGACTCAGCTATAGAGATGTTTCACAAACTGTGCTGGAACCCAAATATGTCCAAATCCAGCAAAATGTTGTTGGCTACAGAGCTCAGTCCAAATAGCTAGTTAAAACAATGAATTAATTGTCTATGCTTGCTTGCTTATCACCCTTTATTTCACATTATTCATTCTGGAAGTAACTCCTTGTATTTTGTTGCCATATGGGGTGCTGAATTTTGGACAATTACAATAATGATATCATTAGTTAGCTGATTTGCCCTTGTCTTATGCTATAAGGGCAACAACCAATCCTTTTGTCCAGCAGCCTTCTGAAACATTTGGTGATAGACTTACTGTATGTGGCTTAGTTTACTTCAGCCTCCTCACATTTCAATTTACAGTCACTTTTAAAGTCTGAAAAGGGACTGTACGAAAATTATTAGGGAGGGGTCAGAAAAGAGGGAAGTATATGTAGTTGTTCTTTTTTCCCGAAGGGTGGTTTGACTTTTTTGGGAGAGTATTTTAATTTTTACTCACCCCAAATTTATATTTCCACCTTCGCTTGTGAGGAGACAAAAATTCTTCGACCATTTGGGGGCTTGATTTAAAATTTTCCCTCCACAGACAACTAGCTAATATATGTCATGCATCTGCATCATAAGTATAAAAAAGTTAAATGTGTCATAAAGTTGGCCTATATTCTAATACTAAAAATGTATTTTATTTTGTATCTCTTTATTCTGAAAAATTGTGTCATGTTTGCGGAAATTGCTAATTTTTAGTATCATTCCATTAATAAATCAAAGTTTAAATTACATTACACCGTCTTAAATTCTTTATACTTTGCCTGTTTTAGTTTTTAATAGGTACTATATTTTGAGATTGTCAAGGGAAGGGTCCAAAGAAAATATTAACAATGCTGCGGAGGGTCTTGCTTTTTCAAAAAAGCCCACTCTTCACTCCAATAATTTCCATACAGTCCCTAATTTGTGGTTTTGCTAATGTTTTAAGCTTGTCTGTAAAAAGCTACATATTTATACTTATTTTCCAGCTATATACAGTATGTAGTCTCTGCGAGTTATCTCTAAAAGGAAATGTACATCAGCAACCATGACTTCTGTCCAGGTTGGCCAGTATGGTCAGGCACTTGATGACTCATGATCAGCTTTAACCATGGTGAGAGTCCAGAGACTGAGATGCTTCAGGAGTAAATCTGGCTTCATAGTGTTTCAATTGGCATGATTTCCACTCAGAGATCAGGCTTACATTCATTAACAGCCCAAGGTGGTTTCTGGCATATGAGTAATATAGCCTGATGTAAAATAAATGACAGATTTTGCAAATGATTTACAATGTTCAAAATCCTTAAATTGCATTTGAAAACACAGGCAAGATTTATGAAATATGCCTTCAAACTAAATATGCACTTAGAGTCACAAAAATGTTTACAAGGAATATGAATGAAGGGATAACTGCAGTTTGTAGGTCAGGAGGGAAAATTGACAAAAACATCTGAAAAAGACATCTGGGAGAAAAGCCTGTCTGATGGTCAAAAATACAAGCCTGACTGGCATACACCTTACCCCATGTGTTCATTTATTCAAAGTGAAGTTTTGCTTCCTGTCTGCATCCTGTGCTAACAAATGATCCAAGGCACACAGTGGTTGTCAAACAGAAATGATCTACTGTTTGGAGCAGACTCAGCAGCTATTGAGAACCTCTAGTCTGACCTAGGGCGACATATTTTTCCACGAGGTAAAGAAGATCTCCTCAGCTGTTTGGATGTCTCTCACTCTGTATTCTTGTTGTACATCTGGGGAATGCATTCATAAACACTCAGTCCTATATATTTGTATAAGAGGCTGGAGGAACTGGAATTAATTCTTTATCCCCCTCAGGTCAATGGGCTATTTGGCAGGTTCATCAATATGACTCATGTTGTGCAGACAAGCTCTGTTCCAACCCACAAAACCTTGTTTTAAATTCTGGATAACACGTATGTCACACACAGAATTACAGGCATTTGTGTATAAAATAATTTTCAATTTGGTGCAGCCATATAAAAACATCATCTTGGATTTGAATATTTGGCCCTGTATGCAGTAAATATGATATATGTTGCTCTGGAACAAGCATAGATATGTGTGAATTTGTGAGAAAAATGTATCTAAATTTGAAGTAACTTGAGGAGAAAGTGGAGTGGAATATTGGTACCTAAATGTACCTACATGTGTTGAAGTAAAACAGTAATGGATTATGAAAGCACAAATATTCATTTTCCCTCTACCCCTTCAAACTCTTCTAAGGTGATAGTAAAATATACACTATGAAGCTAAATTAATTATGGGCCTAAATCCCTTCAGAATTCTCAAAAGCAGTGTTATTATATTATTATCATATCAAATTATCATTTCCTAAGTTTGTTAATTATCACCCTGTCTGCCTATCATATCCAGATCACATCTCAAGTGTGAGATCTCGTGCAATTGGATTAGCTTACACACAGAGTATGAAAATAAATTATGCCTGCACTTGTGTTAAGAGGCGATGCACATCAACTTTGATTTTTGAGAACATCAGTGTTTGAGGAGATTAATTTAATGACAGGATAATGTGGCTGCTGTCAAAACTTCTTTCAATATTTGAGCAATGCAAAAGCCTTCAGTGATTTTGAAGCATGCCCTGAAACACTGATGATCCTTGCAAGAAAAATTGCTTTAGCATGTTTATATAACATTTCAAAAGATCAGACGAGAGAGATATGCCACAAAATGGCACATCATATGTGTCATGTCACAAACACTGTTGACAAAAAGGCCCATCTACAGACAGGATTTCAAAGGACAAAATAACAAACTACAAAATAACACACCTCATGTTTTATATCTTGCACTGCTACAAAGGTGGATTTATGCGCCAGGATCAGTATTTGTCAGTTACTTATAACTATCATATCCCTTTTGGCTGGGTTTGTTACTGCTGTTCAGGTTTGTCAGTGCAGTTTGTCTGTCTTGGGCAGTCTTAATTTTACTTATATGCAGCTGCAATTTGGGCACAGTTAATATGCGGTCTCTGTGGACCTTTATTGCTGCATGTTGGTTTTAAAGTGCTGATTAGCAGATCTCTCTGAAAAATGCTGCACTGTTTATAAATATGATTAAGTTATATAAGAATAATTTAATCCTTTAGGTGATTATATTAACTTATCTACACTGGACATGTTTTGTGGAAGTACACAATTAACTCTGTAGTGCCTGCACTCAGTTTATCCTGCACAGTTGCATCTCTTGAACGCACCCTGGTCCTCTACAGGAAGTGGAGTGACGCTGGCGCGGTCGTTGAAAACAGACAGACGTTGTTGACATGACACTGGCAACACAACCACAAAACTGACAAGTCTCGGTCGTTCATGAAGCTTTTTTTTAACCTGTTTTTTACACGGGGAGACGCAATACACTGAACATGGAGTTATCTCCCCTTATAAAGAAAATAGGTAGGCTAACTTACTAGCTAAGCAAATGTAACGTTAGCTTTTAGGAGGCTGACTTTACCTGAACTGGTGAACCCTGTCACTTGTCTAATATTAGCCGCTTTCGTGCTAACGTTAGCTAACAATAGCAACCCTCTCTAGGTGGAGAGGGTAACTTTTGTATGCAGTTGTACCTGATGTCAGCGCTAACGTTAGCTAAGTCAGTAAAACTTTTCTTAACTTCTACCCAACGTTAGATAGCTTAAAAACAAAACGTCGCTAACTCTGCTGCTATAATGTCTCTTCTCAACCTATTCGTTTTTTTTTCTGCAAACCTTAGGCCACTCTTTGGTGGAGATAAGAGTTCGAGCATTGAAGAGCATCATATGTAAGCTGGACCTTTCCCTGATCTCCGTCTCTGACATTGTCCAAGAAAAGACGCTGTTTGTGTATCTTCTTGAATGGTTCAATTTCCCCGAGGTGCCAATGCAGGAAGAGGTCCTTGAGTTGCTCTCCACTTTATCAAAGGTAGATACATAGCTAAGCTAGATGATAGATACATTACTAGGCGATTCCTCTGGAGGACAGTGGCTAGAGAGGAGCAGTCTACCAACTGTCAAGATATATACTGATACACTCTTAATGTCATTTCGGCCTTGGCTTCGGCCTTTCTTTAACACTGCTTACCAGACTTGCCAATATGTAGTATGATACAGTTTCATTGCAGGCTTAAGTTTCCTCCACTGTACTTTGTATTAAATAGCTATGTGGTTTGCTCTGTGACATTCTGATAGCAACACCCATGCTGCTTTCACATTGCTACACCTATTACACTGAAACTTAGATTTCTCATTTCACAACTATTTATTTTGCCATTTTGTCTTCCAAGCATCCTAGTGCAGCCCAGATGCTAAGAGACGTAGAGGCGGTGGACTTCCTCACCCAACTGTCTCCTAATGTGGAACCCAGACTGCGAGCTGTCATCGATGGAACCCTGGACCAGCTGTTCCGGCTACCTGAGCTACTCCCTAGTCAGACAATGGTCTACTCGCATGGACAGCGTACTACAACTCCAACAGGTGTTGCAAGTTAAAGCCAACTAAATGTTTGTTTTGATTCTGTCTTCTACAAACTACTAAATGTTAATAATCGTGTGTAGGAGAGGTTGAGGTGAGCTGTCTTTTTACTTAACACAGATCCTATAACAGGTCAAATGCTTGCAGTGTGAATGTGACAGGATATTTAACAAATCTGGTCTCTGCTGTAGCACCAACAGTTGTTCCACCTGAAGAGCATTTTCCTAAAATGGGCTATTTCCACAAGAGCATGCCAAGCCATACAGATGTACCACCTCAGAAGATAGCAGGTACCAGTATTTTGTCCTTATTATTATTATTGTTTTTATTATCTTTAGACTTTTTAGTGTGCTGGGTCTCATCTTGATTTTCGCTCATACGTTTGTCTAAAGATATTCATTTCTATAAATTACTCGTTTTCCACGTTTTATCCCTCTGTGTTGTACAGTGCATGAGTCTGTGAGATGTCTGAAGTTTTCTGTGTTTCCATGGCTGACTTTGACAAACACAGACAGACACATACTTTCATCCAATGAGAGGTGAGAGACAGTACTTGTATATAACAAATAATATATGCCTAATTAAAATGCAGTGTAAAATTAACAAAATTATGATTTAATTTAGGAAACATCTGTTCAAAGAACAAGATAACCAGACTAAGAATCTGACAAAACATTCTGTGTTGTAAAATTGATAGATTTGGGTTTGTTGCCCAGCCCTACATACAGGATGGATTTCATGTACTTGTTTTGGGTTTAGTCAACTTCACAGAAGTGTGCAGTGATGTTAAATTACAGAGTATTAAAGTATTTGCTTTAATTCTTTTGAAACAGTTCCCTAAGGAGCAGCAACCCCAACTTGGTGCGGACCACATGTGAACTTCTGTGTGATGTCATTATGCAAGACTTCCCTGCTGAGATCTTCCTGCAAAGGCCCAGTATTGTAAAGGTATCATTACATAACCATGTCCTTGCACTGACAAAACTATTGTAAATTTTAATCTTACATACATTTAATCTTATCTATACTGGAATATTTTAGAAATATGAGCAGAAAAATCAAACCTAAAGTTATACCAGACAGGAAGTGTGCTGTAGTGGTTGCAGTTCGCATTATTAGCAGTCATAGGTTTGATCCCATGCTATAACAGAACTATAATGTCAGAATGACTGCCAGTTCTTATCATCTTCAGGTACAATGGGTTCCTTCTGAATGCTTCATTGTCAACTGTAAGGGTATACTGATATCAAATATGTCATTTAAACTTGAGTTAATAGTTACTTAATAGTTAATGGAATAGTTTCTGCACCTTGAAGCAGGACATTAGAAAAGCCATCAGGGCCATCATTTTTACTTTAAAAGATTTTTTTCAGTCTCAATGCTTATGTTCAAGACAAAAGCCTGTATTTGATGGAAATGTGATTAACTTAAAAATGGTGGCTTGTTGCTGACCCTAAAACCTGTCAATGCTTGATTCAATATGGGCACCCAAAGGGACCAAATTAAGGATGTTAATGAAGAATTCCAGGCCTTGTTTATTGTTGTTAACTGTTGCTCATAATATTTAGTATTTTTGTTTAATCATGTCAGTTAGATGACATGTAGTGTTTTGAGTGGCTAGAGTGACCATCCCATAATGGAATTTATGGGATGGTTACTCTAGCCACTGTCAAAATAATAACCTGTCAAATTGTGTCCTTGAACAAAACACCAATTTATAATTCTGTGTCCCTGATCTTGTGGAGGTCTCTGGAGGCTTTCTTTGCTTGAGCAGGCACTAGATTGCTGTGAGGATGTAGTTTGGTCATGATGTACCTCTTGCAGGGTTTGAGAGTCCTTGGTGGAATGTTTTTTCTTTTTCCCTCTTAAAGCCTCCGTGAATATCAGAGTCTGTAAAACTGGTCCTAGATGCCTGCAGGCATTCAATCTGTCCTCATCCTGGTCTTGTTGGCTTTGGAGGAATCTCAGCTGTCCTATGTTGCAAATGAGAAGGTTGATGTGCTTGTGTCAAGTTAGTGTGTACTGTAACTGAATTCACATGGGGCCCAGCTGATGAATGTGGGTGCGATCATAAACCTGAAATCTACAGGGAACCCCATTTTTTTCCCTTTAAGACACATGCTCTCTCCCCATCTGTAAAAAAGTGGTCTGTGCTTTACGATGTATCTACCAGGATCATGTTGGCAACAAAGTGCATCTGTTATCGGAGCTCTTCATTTCATTGGCATAGACAGAGTGTTGAAGGAGTCATCATTTTGCTCTGATGAGCCACTGTGAACGTTACTATTTTGTTAATAAAACGGTGCATTATATTACATCGCTCTCAAGGCAGTATTAGCATACTGTCACCCAGCAGTCTCATAATCAAAAAGAAATCATTATGGGAAAGTACTTTTCTTCTTGTGGCTTTACTTGGCCCTCCTTTGAGTTACTAGAGCTATTAAGCTAAATTAAAAGACTTGGATTTAGAGACATGGCATCATTAGCTACAGAGGGCAGGGAATCTGAACTTGGAACAAATTGCTGCTTCAATAATTCAATTCCACTTGCCCTTTTTATTTAGCAAACTTTATTACAACTTTTCTATCACAGTCTGAGTTTAGGTCTTGTTTTTACACAGTCTTTGTACATTGTTTGTCTCAGCTTGGACTCTGTTTTTTGTATATACAACAAAATTATCCTTATTGGATATTACTGGTTGTTAATTATGTCTTTAGGAAACATTTCCATAACCCAGCTTCACAGTGACAACACTCCTCTGATATCCCCTTCTGTTTTTAGAGCCTTCTGTCCCTGTTGAGGCTGGGTTCGGGTAAAGGTGAGGCGAGCTACCTCCACTTGCAGGCTCTTTCCTGCCTGCGGCAGCTTTGTGTGGAGCTAAAGAGGAGACTGCGCTTTCATCAAGATCCAAGCTTCTACTCTACAAAGCAAGGTAGCACGCCTTATGAGTTAGCCTGACGTACAGATCTTATGAATGCTGATAGCGGGCGTTTCAGCTGGCAAATAATAGTCTCTGCATTCTTATTCTGTTTACATATGATCCTTCATAAAGTTGATCTTTAAGGAAATGTATTTATTATCAGGTTGCAATGAGGCACTCAATTTTGACTTCACATAACCATTTCCTAAAGCATGCCACATTGTTTTACATTTCTCAAGTATAGACTTAAAACATTCTGAACTATTTAAGTGTAATTTTAAAGAAAACCTACACAGTTTTACATTTTGTTCAAATTGATTTAATTAAAATAGGTGTAACAACTATTGGTATCTAATCCAAATGATTAATTTCTTACAATTTGTACCACCACTACCTTAATCTTCTCTTTGCTTTATCATACAGAGTGCAACTAATGTGCAAGTATGTCCTTTTTGGTTCTTTTTGTGGTTGTGTAGATCCAGTGTCCCAGAACTCGTCCTTTTCCTACTCCCACGAGGTGCGGACCCAGCGTTCCCAGGCCTCATCTCCGGGGGCAGAGTGCTCCCCTCGGCCCTCTGTGGTGGGACGCACAGACCAGAGAGCCAGGGGAGATGGCCAAGACGGAGATGCAGCTTCCAACAGGTGTGTGTTTGTAGGCAACTCTACATTAATGTGTAACGGTGCATTTTAAACAAGGCTTAAGGAAAAAACTGCATCACCTTTGGTACATCAGTTCTTGCTGTTGAAGGTATTGTTTCTTTGCATGACTTTAGCGATCATGTTAGCAGTGAGAGTGGAGATTCACTCAGTTTGGCTTCTGTCACACTTCTAAGGCATAAATGGTATTAAGTTAGTCTGTCTACCTTGCTTGTAGAAATAGCTTTCTGATAGAATTGAGCAGCATTGTTGTTCATCAGACCTTACACTTAACACGTGAGTCTTATGCTTTTTAGAAATGTGTACACAGTAGGATTTTTTTGTGGCTTTGATAATAACAAAATTGCTACTGACACCAGCAACCTGCACATGAAGATAAAACGACGTGAGAAAGACTGTAGAGGATTTTATTCTTCTTTAATATGAACAACACCAGGAGCCCTCTAGCGGCTGGTCTACAGTGTTTAAAAATCAGTCCTGGTTCCCGTGATGACATATTCAGTTTTTCTGATCCATCCCTATACAGCTCATACGTCACTCCTTGTATTTGAGTGGTCCAAGTGCTGATGATGTATGAATTTACAGTTGTCTCCCTCTCTTGTCTGTGATTCATCCAGTGGCAGCTCGCACAGAGGTGGAGCAGCAGTCCAGGCCCCCAGGCAGGTGCCCCAGTCACCTGCAGATGTGGCCCATTTGGCGCTTCCTGACCTGGGTGCAGGGGATGTCCTGGAGCTGCAGTTACAGCAGCTCACTTTGGCTCAGTTCATTGTTTCCACCATGGAACATGCCATACCACTGCTTAAGACAGGTAGGAGTCATTGTAGTCTTTTAAGTAAAGGGGGGTGGGAGAAAAGAGTTTGTAAATGATATAAATCAAATGTCACCGTCTGTTTTTTGCTTGAGTAAAGATCAGATATTGCAAATATCCCCTCACCTGTTCATTATTTAATCTTCCCTATTTCTCTCCTCTTCCTCCTCTCTTCTTCCTCAGAGGGTTCACATGTGTTTCATCGTGTTCTGGAGCTGCTGTGCGACGCCGTCCTCCTGCTTGGGGACAGTGTTTGTGAGCTGGTCTGGGACGATCGCAGCCTGGTGGGGATGGAGCTGGCAAGTCAAAACACAGCTCATGACAGCCTCTTATGTAGATGAATGGATACACTTCACTGAAAAGGGGAACTGGGTTGGCCACTAGACAATTTGCTACAGACACACAGGCATACGGTACTCAACTGTCAAGGAGAACTGTAGGCATGTGATTGAGCTGAATGAATTAAATAAGGTTACAAAGGCCTTCTGCTGGTTACAAAGAGCTTCTCACACATACATGCACACCCCGCCTCGGTACCCCTGGGTTTATCCAAGCACAGAATTGTTGGGTTAGTAAATGTATTAATTTATTGTATAAAGTCCATACAATGGATTATGTTAAACTGGTGTGTGTTTGTTTGTTTTTTACCAAGCAGAATCATTTGTTATCCTCCCTGACTGTTTGAAGAGTATGTTCCTGTGCACGGGGACTTATACACTTGTCAAGCCCAGGCCCCTCTGGCCCTCTGCTGTTTAATACATGCCCAGAGCCTTGCAGCCTAAGAACTGTTTTGTCATCTTTATGTGGAGAGCAGCTTTTGTGTGCCAGACCTCTAGGTTTTTCCTATGGGAATGGGCCGAAGTGTTCATGCCAGCTACGGCAATGCACAGGGCATCTACTGCCCCCTGCTGGCATTTATCTTCTATTGTTCAATTTCTACTCTCAGAACAAAGTGGCTGAGAATAGATTGTTCCAATTTATTCAAACTGAGATAGGGTGGATCTGTATCTCGTCCCAAAATAACCCTGAAATCTGATTACATTCAATTCCTAACCCCTGGAACGAACAATTTTTCTCTTGGCTCCCAGCCATTCGCTGTGCGTCGGTGTGTGTCTGTGTAAGTGAACATGCACGTGATGTGAGTACATGTGCGTGTGTTGCTGTGCTTGTGTGGCATGTGTGCTTCTGTCTACATTTCCGTCTGTGTGTATTTTAGAAAGAGAAGCTGCAAGCCTGCATGGAACTACTGGGGGATATCCTGAGCTACCATCAGAGCTGTAAAGCAGACATTCCCCACAGCTCTCAGGTTCATCACAGAATGGCTTACACAGGCTCTGCTATATTCACCATTAAACTCCTACAGACCATCCTCCCTCCTGAGAAGGTGTGTGTGCTTGTGTGACCGAATCACAAGACTTTTGTTATGATTTTCTGTGATTACTTGACTTTAACTCCAAAAATAGTAGACAATGAAGGTTTCTTAACCTCACACAGGCTAGTGACCATCTCCCAGAAAACGCAGCAACGGCTATTTTCCACCTATGCTTGGACACGTCATTGGGAAGATTATTACCCAGCATGCAAGAGGCAGCGGTGGCCTACCTGGAGCAGGTGAACTCAGACAGCCATGACCTCTACAGGAGGGTGACCTGCGCTGCCCTTTGGATGGAATCCACCTGCAACTTCCTCAAGGAAGCCCAAGCTGAGGTAGGAGCTGCATGTCACTTGATTACAGTAAGCCAATATCGCAAGTAGCTCTGCAGTCATCTTTTACAGATATACAACATACATTTCTTAAATTAAAAATCACTCTGATACAAATGTAACTGTCACTAGCTGTGGCCCTCAGGTTATAGCAAAACCTGTTTAGCCCGTCACTCATATTGGCACTTTTGTATTTATTCATTGGCTTATTTCTTCATCAAGGGAGAAAAGAACTGGTTGGAGTTACTGGAGCTGGCAGACCAAGCCATAGGTGGCCTCCCGTTTCACCAGCACTTACCCATCGTCAAGGAATGTCTTCACATCTGCTCCTACCTGTACGATAAAAAAAACATAATTTCTTGCAACTTGAAGTCACTCACTTGTTCTGCTGCATTTACTAGTCTAAACTTGTCCATCACCAGGTGGAAGTTTGATCAGCCCAGCCCCCTCCTCCAAACAGAGAGCCAGAGACTTCTCCTCAAGCTGCTGTCCCATCCCTTACTGCCTGTCAAGACGGAAACATACAAATGCACTTTAAACCTGGTCAAGGTCAGAGCAAGACATCTTATATAGACAGTCATTGTTTAAATGCAAGTGTGCAGGTTCATGGCTAAAATTATAGCTACTAAGGCCATAATGTGGGCCTGTTTGGTGGGGCACCTTTTATGTAAATGTAGGAGGAAGATGGATGAATCACAGGTCTTTGACAGTGTGCTATAAAAAAAACCCTCTTGACATTTGAAATCAGACTTCCTTTTCATTTTACTAACCACTGTCTACAGTATATGGCTACATTTAAAGTGAATTGGAACTCTTGTATGCGAGGACAAGTGAGAAGATAGCGATAATTTATGATGTGCTTCGGTGTGATTACATACACCCCTAGGACTGCCTTGGCATCCGTAATGTGTCACGACAGGAATCAGGAGCCTGCGGTGGAGTCAACTTGCTTCTTCACCACAGGGTGCTCTATGAAATAAGCGCTTTTGGACTCCAGGATTCTGCAGAGAAGGTAGGCAAGGTATTTATGTTAGAGCCAATTTGACTTTTAGACCTTTGGACTGAGGTCAGGTTGAAAGGAATAAATGTAATCAACACAGATACTCATTAGAGTTAAAGTATTGGGATTTCTGTGTGTTGTGTGAGTTTTTTAAAGTTACTGTATATTACTTTAAGGTTATGCTAAACTGTCAGGGTTCACCGGTGTCATATAATTTAGAAGTCTATCACTTAGACTTCTTACAACAGTAAATGTTTCATCAGCAGTGCCTTTGTGAATTCAGCAGTTTACCTGTGATCTATAGGTGAACGGTGCTGCCAAGGATATTCTGCTATTCCTGCTCAAGGGACGATTGATGATGACAGCATCAACCTGGGACAGATTCAATGAGGCACTTTACCCGGTCATGCCCATCTTACAGGTGTTGTGTTCTCTGCAGAGGCTGTGTTGTATTTGTTCTGCAAAGCTCATAAAGCGGCATCATGTTTGGGAACTTATTACATTATATTTATGGAGTGAGGGGAAGTCGTGTATGTTCGCCACAATCAAAACAACTATGATCAAAAGTGCAATTTTAGCGCTCTTGGACCACAAAAGACTGCATATTGAGCTGCCAGTGAGAAAAATTTCGTTATTCTCTCATTTACATATTCTGTGCTATATTGTTTCCTTTTGGGTGAAAAAAAAACAAGCTTTTATTAATTGTTCAGTTTCAGGCAACAGAAAGCCTGGAAATTCTTCATGAATATACATGAGATTTTGACTAGGCTGTCAAGTGTGATTTAATTCAAGGAGGCCATTCAGAGATGGGCCCACCATGTCAACAAGAGATGAAATGAAACCACCCGTAATCAAAGCAATGCATATTTTATTTACTGTTGTGCTGCTTAGCTGGAATTCCCCATTGTTGGCTCCATTGTCTGCTAAGGCAGTCTGAAAATTGTGTGTGTGTGTGTGTGTGTGTGACAGGGTTACGCTGGCACTGAAGAGTCACTGGGAAACTGTGTCCTGCTGATAAGTGACATGTCGGACGTGGCAAGAGACAACGTGTTTCCGAGCACAGCCAAGCTAAAAGCAGCGCTCCGACTTCTTTTCACAAAACAACCAACGTGAGTCTGGGCTCTGGGTTTTTCTTTTGTCAATGTTTGTATTTGTGCCTGCCCAGATGTGTGCGCCTATCAGAGATGTGTGTGTTTTGTTTATATGTCTGTGATGGTATGTTTCCTCTGTGTCTTTGCCTGTGTGAAGTTGTTTGACGTTGGTTCACAGGGCTTTTTTCTTTGTGAACCAGCCAAACTCCTGATAGTCTAAATAGTTTGCTCTATAATGTGATGGACATATTATCGCTGTCTGTTGCTGTCAGCTGATGTGCTCATCAAGTCATCTAAATGCACTGTGAGGCCCGTGTAAAACAGCTATTCAGTCCCAGTCTATGAATATTGATAGAGATGGAAATTAACACCAGACACTGGCTAGGAGACAAGTCCTGGTAGATTTTGGCAACAGCTAATAGATTTATCTGCCCTGCCAGCAATTTTTTGACAACCAGTCACCATGTGGATGTCGTGTAAAAACACAAAAGGCAGGTAATGCAGATAGAAGGCTTGCTTCATCACCCGAACATAGCTGTTTTATGTAATTATTAAACTGTGTTTTTAAATTAAATAATTAAATCCATGTTTTCTCTGCTCATTATTAACAGTGTGAGAATAGCAGCAGTGCAACAAATCCTGCCCCACTTAACCAGCGATGATGATGCTCACACATCCAGACCAGACCTTGATCAACCAGCGATCTCCTTGCTCCCCAATCTCTACTGCCTCAGAAACCCTTCAGACATCACACTGGACACCAGCAACAAGTCTGTCCTTAAGGTATAAATCCACATACACAGAAAGGACAACACACTTCTGCACAGGCAGATATAAGTGCTTACTTAATGTGTTTAATGCTGTCTAGGTGGAGTCGGTGGAGAAGCTGTTTTGTATCCTGTCCTCAGACACTATTGATATCTCCCTGAGAAGATCAGCAGCAGAGCAGCTGTCTGTGGTGCTACAAAGTGAGTTGTCTGTAAAAGATGCTAACAGTAATCTACAGTATTCTTATAAACTCATAAACTCAACTATAGTATTATTTTGAAACATTTCCATACTGAACCTTGGCTCTGGCAGGCTAATACTTTTTGAAACCACCCTCTAAGTTTACCTCGGTGCATTTCTCTCTCTCTCTTTCAGATCAGAGAACTCATCTAGAGGCATATTTTAATGGGAAACACACTGACTGGTTATACTTTGGGCCCCTTCTAACTCCTGAATTTTTGAATTGGTCCCACAAAACATCCTCTCTATTTTTTATAGTTGTTCCCCACAAGCACTTGCAAATCTGTAAAGGGGATAGTATCACTGCACAGTGTACAAGCAGACTGCAGTTGCTAACAATTCACATCCCTCTAATAGTTCATTTGAGAATGATATTGAGCTTGTTATTCCATATTGAAGTATAGTGCCTGAATTATCAACCACATAAAAAGTGGTTTGAAAGGCCTAAATGGAGTGTTAGATGAAAGGTTATGCACTTGATAAAATTAAAAAAAACTATTTTAAAAGTTTGCGTGATAAGTGAGAGCTCTCCCCTTGTGAGAACTACAATTTGCAGCGAATGCAGCAGGTTGTGTCTTCCCACCACCATATGTTTTAGACAAGCACGAAAAGCAAATAGTTGAGGATTATGCAAATGTTTATCATCAGTATATTGAATTGTTCTCTTACTTCATTGCAGACACCACAATGCATCCAGTGCTGAAGAATCTTGGAATAACAGACAAAGTCACTTCTTTCATTATGGAGAGTGTAAACGGCAACAAGGTAGAAACAAACCTGCTTTGGCAAAGTGATAAATAGATGTGCACTGAACAAATTGCTGTTGAAGCCAAACAAACCCTGTATCTCATAAATGCACTTGCATGTGCTCTTATTTGTGTACATGTCCTGGTTTATATGTGAGTACATGTGTTGCCAGCGGATGTGGAGGAAACCCACTGAGGCGTGCATGATAGAGAGATGAAATGGCCTGTATTAATAGTGTCAGACAGGCCTTGGTCAGCAGTGATGTTTGCCTTCCGGTTACTGCAGTCTGCTGATCATTCTCAGGCCTTAAATCAGAAGCTGCTTACAGGGGTAATCGTCTAGCATGTCGGGCGACATGGAGGTGGAGGAACACGGCCGCAGAGCATGACTTGTCTCAGTTAACAAGAGCATGTAAGAGGGATGCCTGCAGGTTATATTTGTCCCAACCCTCCATTGCTTGTGACCTGCACAATCACAGAATTTGGGTTTAGTTTATGTGAAGAGACAGCAAAGACACCCTGTGCATTTATATGCGAGGGACACCGAGCAGGAGGAGACAGAAAGAGAATATGTGTGTCTGTTTGTGTTTTCCCTGCAATTAAACACTGACTGCGTATGTTGCTGTTCTCCCCAGAGCTTAGATTGCCTGCTGGAGCCTTGCGTATGTATCCTGAGGAAGCTGGTGTATGCAGATCCATCTCTGAGGCACAGCCTGGCGCAGCGCAACCTCCTGCTCCTCACACTGCTCAGGGGTACGTTCACAAGACAACTCATTAAGTAATAGCTATACGCATTTTGTTGTGTAGCTCGGGGGCACGCTCTCAAAAAACGATGACAAGTCATCCGTTGATGCACAGCTTTTAACCATGTTGTCACACTGTAGTAAGTGGCATATTAGTATGATGCAACATGTTGCTATGGAGCTCAGCTCAACACTAGCACATTGTTCTCTATCTTTATGTGCAATGCTGTAGTTGGTGATATATATAGCAACCCACATTTATGTTGCATAATTTGTAGATCCGCATTTTACATTAGGAGACATTTAATTTAAATTATAACATCTCAGTTGTGACTGCCTCTATATTTGTTGATTGTTATTGCATTATTGTTTTTGTGATTTAGACAGAAACATCCTTTCTGGAGCGTGAGAGGTTTCATGCAAAAATATTGAGCCAGGTTTTTATACATTATACAAATGTAATGTTTGTACAACACAGTTTAAAGCATTAAGACCTCAGACACCAAATTTCTTATTCATCATAAATGTCATAATGTAAGTAAAGCCTGTTGTGGGTGGCAAGCTCATTGGGAATTTCCAAACTTCAATTTTGAAATGAGTCTTTAAGTGTTTGTCGCTCTAATGGAATTTAAAATGTGTATGAATGTATTCATGAGGTCGAGTGATAACGGGTGTGGTTATTATGTAAATTGTCCATGTTGTGTCTTCATTATAGCATCCTTGATATTGAAAGAGAACAAAGGCAATGAAAGTGAGATTGCTGTCCTGATGGGTTTACTGCTTTTTGATGAGATTGCCAGCATTGAAATATGGTGAGTTTATTTTTCCTTTCTTTGAGTTTTCCATGCTTCTAAAATAAATGTGCATCCATTCAATATTTTGTTGTACTTCCTGTTTGTGTCATATCAGGTCTGACAAATCCAACACAGATGTGACCCTCACACCGTTCTCCCTGCCGCTGTCAGTAATACGCAGGTAAACTCCTCTGTAAAGCTGTGAAGATCACCAGTTGACATTCGCATTGAGTCATGGTTTCTCTTAAAGGTCCCTTTCTCTTATCAACTTCACAAGCAGTATTAACAACACTTTCTCCCAGGTACAACATCCCATTCCAGGCAGCGACTCATCACGCTGTCAGCCCGTACTGCTGTGTCCTGCCCCCTTCCTCTGACCTCCTGACCCTGGCACCCGCCCGCCAGGCCCTGCAGGTGGCCTGGAACACTGCATGGCATTCTGGGATAGACAACCTCCTTGAAGAGCTGCATAGCATCTCTACCGATGTTACTGAGTAAGAACCTTAATATTTCTGACTTTTATGCATGCAGCAGGATGTTAGCATGGTCTGAAATTATTACAAGAATTTGTTCTTGTGTAAAAAATATGCTGGAGATTGGACACCAAGGTTGACCAATGTTTCTGTATCAAGAAAGCGTAACTTGTCCTTCACCGTAGAAAGAAATTGGTTAACTATTTGTAGTTATTTATTCACGTACAGTATTTTCATGTATCTGTTTAAGTGTCATGTTTTTGCAAGATCTTTTGCATTGTTTTTAGATAATTGTGCAGTATTTTGTTTTGGTTTTAGGAACAAAATGTTGGATGTTGGAGAAACTGACCAGAACAATATTTCCATAGCAGGATATCTTAATCAAAGAAAAATCCCGCTACACATCAACTCTTATACAGTGTTCTCTGTAGTGGAGAATTATGGTTAAGAAATTAGTTTCAGAAGCTTGGCATCTTGTGTTTCATTTGTCTTCATTTACTTCTACTGTGACCTAATTCAAATGGATGAGAATGTCTCATACAGTTTTAACCAGCTTGATGACAGCAAAGACATTTAAAGCACACCATAGATGGTTCAATACACCAGAGACTACATTTCATACCGAGCTATGATTGGGAGAAGAGTACTTGGATTAGTCAGTGAAAATTAAGAGTGATATTCCTCGGACTTTGTGTACAAGTACAACTCTGTGCTCAAGTCCTTAATCTCTGATGATATTGTTGTGTCTTAAAATGATCAAAATCTTTTTTTTCCATATTGTTTTGACAGTTTTCTTGAGTATTGCTTGTTGCTTGTGGCTGGTATGATGCCTGCCTCTGCCTCCGCTTGACTCAGTAATTCTCAGAAAACATCTCTCTTTGGATGACTCATAAATGTCTCATCCCTTCAGATTGGTGATCAAATATGTTTGTTAATGCAGTCATTAGTATGCTTCTGAGGATGCTACTTATGCAACACACTTGTCAGCACATCAATAGTCATGTAATCTGATTTTGAATATATATATATTTTAACCATTTACATGCTGTTCCCCACAGATTTCACCCTGACTTAAAGCTGTCAAAAGCACAGGTTCTGTCGCTACAGGCAGTGCACCTTCCCACTGCGCTGCAGGACTGCATCCAGGCCATTGTTACGGCAGTGGGACACAGTTCGGTGACCTCTGCCCTCTCCAGGCTCAGCCTCTATTTACTGATTGACAGACTGGCCCTCCCTCACATTCCTACCCACAGCTGCAGAGGCACCCTTCAGTCCCTCAGCTGGCAGGGAACAGTGAGCAGGTACACTGCATACAAATTCAATTAAAGATTCACGTACTTTTGGTTCACATGCTAATAACCACGTCAGTAATCATGTCTCGTTAAGGTTTATGAATTAAGCAAATGATGGGATTTGGGTTTTATGACATGCTCCCACAGTATGCCATTATTATTACTGCTGTGAACCAAATGTTGGTCCATGGCTCAGTGAGCACAGTATGGCTTTGTCTTTTTGTCTAATTTTGAAGAATTGACATAAATTAATAGTGTTAAATGCCTTTCCGTTTACAGTTCCTGGCATGAGTATTAAAGCATCCCTGATATTTTTCAAATTTACTTTTTTTGTTTTCTGCTTGGCATCGTACGTATTTAAGTCATTAAGTAGTAGTAATAAGTCTTACTGATGTTTTTTTTTTTTAACATCCCCCCATTGGAGGACAAACGTCTTTATTCTTTATTAAAATTATTAATTTCAAAAAATCTCTTTTCTTCCTCTAACTACTCTAATCCTGAAGCTGAGCCTAAAAAATGTAAATTATTAAAATGTTATGCTTTAGTAATAATGAAGGAAACAAGAGCAAGCTTCCTTCAGTTTATCACCACTCCTTTCTGTCTACTATAGCAGCATATATCTAATACTTATTGGTTTGTACAATTAATATTTCCGCTGTAGAATAAAACAAAGATGAGTGGATAGAACTTTAGCTTCTTTATGAATCTGTATGCTATAGTAATAATCAACCATGTTCTCTTCCTCCTCCCTTCCTCCTCGTCCTCTGTCTCTTCCTCCCTGCAGATTTCTCCAGGTGCATCCAGCCTGTGTTGAGGATGAGAGGTTGCTAGTGGGCATTGTTGCATTTTTGAATGCCTACTTCAAACACACTGAGTCTGCATCAGACCCAGAGGACAAGGACCTGCGCTGGATACTGGAGCTGCTTCTCAACCAGGTACAAATAATTCACACTTTCTGGACACGCAGGAAAGTAAAATCTCACTACAATAGTCCTGTAAGGTTTTGGCTTAAAGGGATAGTTGAGGAGGATTTTTGAACACACATTGTTATAAGTTGCAGTGTGGTTGTGGTATAGATGACTACTGTTCACTGCTGTACTGTAGCTTGCCTGTGGTGTGTGTGTATACGCTTGTAACATATGTGTGTGTACATCCCTGTTAGCAAGTAATCTGGTTAGGCCCTCTCCTCTCCAACACAGAAGGTTATATACCTGTAATCAAAGCTTGAATAAATCACACGCCGTCAGACAAGCCAAACGTATTACTCTCTCATAACGACAGAAAAATAGTATCACAGCGTACCACCTCAGACCTGCGGCAGAGATTATTTCCTGAGCTCCTAACACAAAGTTGGAGTCATATTTTTGCCCGAGGAGAAGAATAACCACACTGTTTTAGCGGGGAGAGCTACTTTTAGGATTTAATCAGTCTCACCTTGGCTTTCTCATTAATGTGTGTGTAAACAATAAGCCCTCCCCTGGCAGCTAAAGCAGACTCAGATTGAATGCCTGGTAGGGGTGAGCAGCTCTGCTCTGACTTTTCTGTAATTACTGAGCTGTTTCACGAACATCTGTCGCTCTCTACACTTGCATTAACTATCTACTCTGTGTGCACTGCTCAATAAGAAATTCTGCATGTTTGGCACTCCTACATCCTAGAGTTTTGCAGGGGGAAAAATGGGTGGTGCTAAGAAGGAGGTGCTTGCTCAAATACACCTGTCAGTCTCTTCCGTCCTTGGAGGTTTGAATTTAGATACAATTTGTTTCACTATTAATACTAAATGCAAGCGAAGCCAAGCTTTGTATGCAGTTAACAGAGCACAAGAAGGCATAAAAAGAAGAAAAAAACTGGTGAAGACATTCATAAGTTGTTGTGACAAAGCATTATCACATTAAAATGGGATACATCGAAAATAATTAGATAAAATCAAAGAACAAACCAATAATTGTTGGTTTCCATTCATCCGTCCATCATCCAGGAGACCGAGTCCCTTCTTAATTTGCTGCTTGGTGTGGAGACCCAGACCTCAGCTCAGAGCCCAGGGGAGCTAGAGGAACTGAAGGACCATGTCAGCCAGAGACTGCAGAGAGAACTCACCAGCCTCTTTAACATTTTACTCCTCCGACTTTCACACACCGCTGACAGGTAGGAGGATTTCACACAAAGACCATTTTGGCAGGTTGTTCATAATTTTGAAAGATAATGAAAATTGATTAATCAGGAGGGAAAAACATACTGAAGTGTTCTTCTACTGTAGAGGATGTATTTATTTCAGTTAATTTGTGATGGAAATCCTAATAGCATAGTCATTTAGAACATGAAAATGAATGCCAAACACATAAAAAGCCACAGGCTTATGATGAAGAATTGGTATGCCAATTGTCAACATTATCTTGTCTTTTTTTCCCTCTCCTTTCTTCCTCTTGTCTACCCTCATGTCTGTCTGGTTTGCTTGTTTCTTGCTCTTTCTCACTCTGTCCTTTCCTGTCTGTCCAGGCTGTGTCTGGCATTAGCAGGACCCTTCAAGAGCCAGCTGGCAGTCCGTTTGCTTCAGAGCCTGCGGGTGTCTGACGCTCCGCGTTTCTATGGCCTTCCCAGCCTGGAGAGGACACTGCAGGGCATGGTCAGCGTGACTGCCCAGCCTGGCTGGAGCTCCCACTGCCCTGACCTGGAGCCCATTCCCCTCTGCTCCAAGTATCTCAGTGGGCTATTAGAGGTGTGTGTGTGTGTGTGTTTGTATGAGGCATGTGTGTGAAGTTCTGTGTCTGTAGAGTGCATATGCTCATGTGTTGCATGGACATATGCACGCCTCCTATCCTCTCAGAGGTGAGACTGCCTACAGAAAGGAATAAAAGGAAAAGCACAGTACTTTCTGAGGAACTAATTAAAATTAAGCAGAATATGGTTACGGGACATGAATTGCAATAGGTAAAAATCTCATTGATTAGATATGCCACACTGTGAAGGTGCTGATGAGATTAATCAACCTTGCCTATTCCATCTGTTCAGTTGTTCAACAGTGCATAAAACAATAGTGTAATGCTGTGTAGACAAGCTTGTGCAGCAGTCCTCAGCACAGAGGTGTCCAAATTTTTAGTTTTGATTGGGAATGAAGACCCCTGTGGAATAGGCCATCCTGTTTACATAATACCTGTCCTTGTTTGTTTGGTTTGTTTTAATGTGCAGCTTTCATGAACATAAATTAAGATTAGATGAAGATTGAAGGTTAATTTCCTTTTCAGTCAAGATCTCTGGTGGCTACTTCCATCTCGCTGATAGCAATCAGATACCTAACTCTTTCACCCCCATCTCCTCAACCCTCTGACCCACCTCTCACCTGATACTCCTGACACTGTAGGGCCCTAAAGCTCAGCAGGCCTTGGGCTCCTCTCTCTCTTCACCTGCTCTTCAGTGCAGTCCCTCATCCTGATGGCACATCAAAGCAAAATAATTAGTCTCAGCTGTATTTAGCCTTCGTTTGGAAGCAGTGAGTTGCATGACAAGTATACAGTAATGATGACTAACTCAGGAACAAGTACTCTTTGTTCAGTCTTTGGTGTTCAATGACAAACGAACAGAAACTGGGAGCAACATGTGATAACACCACGTACCAAATCCAAATACTGTGCAGTTCTATCAGCTATGTCTTTGCAAGAGGAGAAATTCTGGATGGGAAACAACAATACACATGATTGCACTGCAGTGCTCTTTAATTCAATATTCCCAATATAATCTGTTCCCTCTACACAGGTGATCTCCTCATTCTATGTAGAGTGGGGAGGCAACTCCCTGTCCTTCATGGGGAAAGGTGTGACCAAGAATGCTGTCATCTGCTTGCTTCACCTGTCCCATGAGATGATGGCCAAGAACAAGGACAATGCAAGTGTCAACAATGGTTATACCGCAGTGAGGATGCTGGTTGGAAAGAAATCAGTGAATACATTTAAGACACCATACTACACCGCATTAAAATATTTTGGAATGGTACAGAAAACATGTTTTTCCTTCTGTTTTGACTGCATCAGGACTTCATATCCCAGTGGTCCCTGGGGAATGAGGCAGCTGCTGAGGAGGCTAGTGCCTCTCAGCTTTGTTTGGCCTGGCTCATCCCACTATGGGTCGACCGAGATCAAGAGGTACAGACAGTCTTTTCATTTTCTTGAAATCATGATAACTTATCATAGATAGATATGTGTGTATATATGTATATGTATGACACTACAGTCTTCAATATTCATTCTTCAAACTCTTTCTGTTATAAAAAGAAGTTTCTAGATGCTTGACTTTTGGGACAAAATGAAACCCACAAGAGCTGCGCAAGAACTCAAAGACAAAAAGAAGCACATGGCAGCTAGTCGTACCAAATTCTCTGTCTGTCTCCAAAAATAAGTTCCCACACAAGTCAGTCGAAGAGACTCCCTTGATAAGGTAGACTCTGTCTTTGCTATCATCCATTGAAATGCTAGTCTAGTATTATGAATAACCAGCACGGCCAAATTCACATTTAATATTGCTATAGATAGGAGTCCCATAACATTAGCAGCGTCCACGCTTTTGGAGAATCATTACTTTTAGTCTATGGATGTATATACACCTACACCATCTTTCTTTTTCCTATTTCTCTTTCCTTAAACATCCACCCAAACTCATGTCCCCCTTCTCACATCAGGTGAGGTTTGCCAGTTTGGGTTTAGGTGCGGCTCTGTCCTCATTGCCCAGCGGATGCCAGGCTCTGTGTGCCAGCTGTCAGAACATCAGCGGAGGTCTGTGGGGCACATTGCTCAACATCCTACTGGATCAGCAGGAGAGCAGCATGGTCCGCAGAGAGGTACGATGTTAGAACTGCAACTCTAGCTGTACTGTCTGTACAACCCCAAACAGCTTTTCTTTATTGCTGCACAGGAAATAGATAACTTCCTCTGTGGAGTCCTGGGCCAAAATATAGAGCAGTTGTTGCTTTGTCCCAAAATTACTTCCACACACTTATAAAAAATAGTAAGAACAATGCAAATTGCACTTTTATTTCATTTGTGGCCAGAAAATGTGGCTGGACTTTAATGTATTACCAGTCAAATACAGGCAGATGGCACTGTTGCTGATGTAGTGTAACGTGACCCACGTCTCTTTTTTTGGTTTGTGTGTCCAGGCTGCATTTATCCTGCAGAACTTGCTGGTGATGCCCATGCCTGCCAACGCAGAGGAGGCCAAGGACTCCCACTGGCAGGTCAGCAGCTCTGCCAGCCAGTTAAAAAGCTTTTATAGACCATGAAGTGTTTTCTCTCTCCCTCTCTTTCAGTTTCTCTTTGTTTCTATCCCCTCGCTGTTCCTCCCTAACCATGCCTAGCTTGAGCCCTGCAGGGTTCAGACCAGGGGTGTTGCTAGAATTGAAGCTCTACTGGGGCACAGGCCTCTAGCACTCGCATCCAAAATAATTATGTTTAAATGTCTGTCAAAACACCAACAGCATCTTAATTTGGGATGTCATTATCTTGGAAGGGAACTGCATGTCAGAGGTGAAAAAAGATAAATATTATTTATTTGTATCTTTTAAAAGCAAGGCTTGTTGTTTACAAAATCTGATCTAGTTGTAATTGCCAGGAGAAAGTTTATCAAGACAGATATACAAAGCACAAATCAGGCCACCTGAAAAACAAATAAAAAGAAATATGACAACTAAAATGTTATCTTGTAGATGTGCAATCACTGTCACAACTAAACTTAACAAATTAGATTTCAGTTTGAATGTTGAATGTTGAAAATGTAGATCTAGTGATGTTCAGACAAAGTTCAATCCAGCTGGATTTTACAACCTCTCTGTATTTAGTCCCTTTTCTCACCTCTGTTTCTTTTGCCCTGTTCTTATCAGTAAAAGGTCAGTGGACGTCATATAACAATCTCTCTGTATCTTTACCACATTAACTCTCTCTCCTCTTCCAGCACCCATGTGTCCATGATGAGGTGTCTGGTGTGTCTTTGGTGGGTCTTCCAGCGCTCCAGGCTCTGCTTTACCACTGTCAGTACTTCCAACATGTGGCTCTCTCTGCCTCCAGTTGTTACCGAGGCAGGTACACTTTCCACCTGCAACCTCGTGCTGACGCTACCAGTGGACCTAGTCCTCAGGAGAGCAATTCACTGGGTAGGTTTTATTTTTGTCTAGATTTGATCATGTGGGTCTGAAGTGACTGCATTTTTGCACAGTTTTTCCATTACATGTATATTCTTGTCTAGATTCTGAGAATTCTCTGTGGTTTTGGACATGCGACCCACCAGCACCCACCACCGACACTTGCAGACCTTCCAGCTCCCTCTCCACGTCTAGCACTGTGGTCAGTAATGCTCTTGTACTTTCAGACATGCACACACACACACTAACAATAATAATAATAATAATAATAATAATAATAATAATAATAATGATAATAATAATGTTGCCCATTACAGATAAGAGTTTCAGGGCCACACACTCCTAAGGGTCCTTCCCCATCGAACATCACAGAAGATACCCCTGCCAGCAGACTCATGGCTCAAGGTACTACAGAGAGAAATAGAGTGTGTCTGTGTGTACGAGTGTGTGCACACGTGCATTCACAATAATAGTAACACATCATGCTTTAGTTCTTCATACACAAACCTTCACGTTATTTTCCTTTAGAAGTAGTGAACCTCATTGTGGTCAGTGATGATTATAAACTGAAACCATTTGTGTATTTATGTTTCTGTCTTACAAAGTAGAACATTGTTCTCTGGTATTTTACAACAGTTTGATGTTTTTGATTATGTGGTCACAGCATCTCTGGTCACAGACAGGCATGATCCACACAGTGTGTGGACCATTTGGGAGGCGCCTCTATTAGCTATATATTGATTTGTCTCACAGGCCAGAGTGACACAGACACTAGCGGCTCGGTTACCTCCCAAGACTCCCGACAGGGCGAGCCCTCGGCCGTGGAACCCGTTGTCATGGTAACTCCCGACCTCATGACGGTCCACTGTGGCCTGCTGACTAACCTGCTGGCCATCCTGCCAGATTTCACCCTCACTGCCATCCGACACAACCAGCTCCTCCAAGCACTGGCCAGGTAAGAGGCCACAGGCTCGGACCGCATGAACACATACTCCCCGCTGATGTATTAATCATGAATAAAAATCAGAATGGGACAGAGAGTTTTTGTAATCTTGTTTTTGAGAATATTCAAATGTACATACAGTATAGTTTTAACAGTATAAATTATAGCGTTGAGCTCTGCTAACATATTTTCGTCATTTACATCATGATTACAGCTGATTTAAATAAACATGTTTATATTTTATTCCGTAGAGAATTAATGTTAATTGTAGCCCTAATACCCTCTAGCTAGTATCTTGAAAACGCAAACATTTTCCATCATTTCTCTTTTCTTCCTCAGTCTGGTGGATATTGGGCCCATTGAGAAATGTCTGACTGAGCTGAAGACACCCAACGTCCTACCAGGAGAGAGAGAAGACATCAAGGGCCAGGTGAGGAACTCTGTGATCGACAGTTCTGAAGAGTTTTTCAACTTTTTTTTTGTTATTATGACTTAGCGCAAAAAACGTGGGTTGGTACAGTACGGTGCCAGCTTCAGTGCAGCGCTGGGTTGTCTGAGGGCTCCTCCAGATTTCAGTGTGGGTGGAATACTCAACAAGCTTGAACTCAAAGCACACCGTTGTTTTCGCAGCTTGGAAATGTAACTTTTAAAATAGAATAACTTATTCTTACGACACATCCATTTTCATCTTTTCTCTAACTATATCTTAATCTGTAAAAATGTCTTCGTGTGTGTGTGTGTGTGTGTGTGTGTGTGTGTGCATATGCGTGTTTTTAGTTTGTCACCCTACTTCAGTTCCTGTCCAGCTTCTCCAAACTGCTGCAGTCATGTGTCATGGTGAGCCAGGAACTGATTGGCCAGATGGACTTCCTGAAACAGCTGTTGACTACTCTGGTGGCAGTGCTCATGCTGGATACCAAAGGATTAGGTCAGAACCGTGTGTTCAGTTCAAATGGAATCATTTTTTAACAAATTAAGTCTTCCATATTCCATATATACTATCATGTATGTCACCATTATTGATCTGTTTTGAAAAACCACCAACGTTGCTTCAAATACAAGCCCTATCCATCCATTTATCCGACTCTCCCTGCAGTATGTTCTGCAGTGTGATCTGTGTGTGGCTTTGTAGCTGTCTCGTGTCATAAAATTTGTGACTCACTCTTTCCCTCTTCAGATGCAGGTACCCGGGACGCAGTTTGTGTGTGCTGGGCAGACGTGTTTATGCTCCTGGCTACTCTGGTGAGGAGGGACAGCTCTGCAGCGCACCCATCTGTCTCTGCTGCGCTGGGGAGACGCTGGCGGACATTTGCAGGTACACAGATACTCTGCTCTGTTTGTGTGTGTATGCGTGTGCATGTGTTCAAGTGAGTTAGGATAAGCAACAAAATGAATTACTCTAGTTTAGGCTGCAGAATGTTTTATAATAATCTATTTTGGATCATTTCTCCTTATTCATAATATTAGAGTATTGTTTTTTTGGAAACATTAAGGTGTTTCATTTAATTGAAATAGCCCTCTGCGGTTTAAAAGTCAAGATCTTGATACATGATGAAATCGGGCTGTAAGATCATGTTTTCCATAATCATAAAGACTGATAATCATGATTAGGGTAATTACGCTGATTGCAGTAACTCACTAAATAATCAGGATTAGCATTTTAGGTATAATTGTGCAGCTTTAATTCTGGTACAAAAAAAGAAATTCTATCATATTAACACATTCGTTGCATCATTACTGTGTGTATTAACTTCCCTGAACAGATGCTAGGATAGGATAATTGCATCCTGTCCTCATTCTACCTCTTCTCCTCCTACTCATCTTCCTCTGTGATTAATGGCACAGCAGGGAAATCTGATGAGTCCAGTAAAAGATGAATGCTGAGCCTTTGTGCGTGTATTTACGTCTGTGTGTACATGTTTATGGTATCTGGGTGTCTGCGTACACATTCAAATGATTAGTGTGTTCTCCACCAGCGCATACTGCCTCAGTCATGGACAAATATCTAGCTGTCAAGGGTTTTGAACAATGGATTTGCCATTTTGTCTCGCTGTGATTCAGTATGTATTGCTGTGTCATTCATTAAAAGAAAACTCTTCTCCCCATCAACTCACTCTTTTTATTTTCCTGGTGCGTCTGCAGGAACATTATCAGTGTGTGTGAATGAGAAGCTCGCAGACCCTCTTCTTCACACTGTGGCTCTGCAGTTTCTCTGTACAATTTTCACAGAGGAGACAAAGAGTGTAGTGGTCACAACCTCAAACTCTAAACACGCCACTGCTTTGTCTGACATTGTGAATGGTCCCTCAGCCAGTCAGCTGTGTGAAGTGTTACTGCAGGTATGTGGAGAATTTATATGCAATTTATATGCAATAATGTACGTGCTCATGGCAAATTCAAAAACTTTGATGTTAACTTTCCAGAGTGAGTAATTATCTGGAATGATCACTGTGTCCCTCTTGACTGTTGATGCCAGAGTTTTGAGAAGAGGGCCCTTCAGGACCTATTAAAGAAGCTGACAGCCAGAGCTCTGATGACACTGCTAGCCTGCAGTCGCACAGCGCAAAACCATGCAGCCAAAGGTAATTCCCCAAACCTCAGGCTAGAGTTCAGCTGTCACCTGTTGCGCATTCTTTGAAAATCTAAAGTCTGGTGGTTCCCCATAAGACAAGTGTAACGCTTTCTTCACATTAACCTATGATTTAAACCTCCTCTGTAAGAACTCCTTGCCTGGAAAAGTTTCCAAAACACTGCATCAATTTTGTGAAACAGCTAGCTCATGCTCAATTTACGACATCAAGATCTCATTGAGTATTTCTGTCAGTTATGGTGGATATCTTATTATAACTCTTCATTTAATGTGAAGGTAACAGTATGATGTCCCATTCTGAGACTATTTGTGTTTTTTTCCCAGCTGGTTTAATTGACAGTTGTGTGGAGCAAATGAAGCAAACTCAGTCCCAGCTCCACCTGGAGTCGGTCCGACCCGGCAAGGCTTCTCACCGCAAAAAGGTGAGCAGAGACTGGCTGGAAATTTCCAGTATCCGCGTTTCTTTGCTGCCTGTGTTTTTTCCATTTGGATATAATAACAATCTGAATTCAACATGAGTGAGTTTTTGGATAAATATTATGAATATTTATTGTAGTTCTCAGCAGTTAGTTTCCTTGAGCAGTTAAGATGCAGCAAAGAGTCTTTTCAACTTGAACATTTAAACATATTGCTCTTTGTCTTGTCTTTCTATATTATCAGGAAGAAGGCTATTTAAAGGAAGTAAAGCTGACTGTGGAGATCCTGCGGAGTGCTCTTTACCGCAACGATGAATGCAAAGTGAGCCTCTGCGTCTGCCTTTTAATTCCCCACTGCTAATTGTTTTTTAATGGAACCTCAGAGCACCAATGCTGTGCCTGTAAATGAGATTCACCTAAATGTGCATGGTCCTGCTAACATCTCAGCAAGTTTAGCTTCTTAAACCCTGTAATGGCATCACTTATGGAGCATATTAAGTGGCCTTTCAGTCACTGGTGGTTACCTTGGACTAAATAGCCAGGGAGGCTCTACTGCAGTGTTTGTCCTGCCATTATTCTCCTTCCTGTGTGTTTTTCCTGCGCACTTTGGAAAATATTGAAGCATTTTATGTTGATTGCTGCCATCTGTGTTTGTGCTATTGTACAAATCAGGGTTTCTCTAATGTATGTTATTACTTTTGTGTGTGAATCTGTAATCATGAACATTCCTGTATGTGGGCCTTTTTATAGGCAAGTTTATGTGGTGTGTGTGTGTGTGTGTGTGTGTGTGTATATAATGCATTTACATTTATGTGTAGATGGTGGCGACAGATGCCCGCCTAACACTGGCACTCTGTGCTCTTTGGCCTTGGCTCCTATTGGACGACCCCACCATGGAGGCGGTGCTGGAGCTTCTGTGTGTCTATACGGCCAACTGCACCACAGGTCTGTTTGTGTCTGTGTATGTGTGTGTGTGTGTGTGTGTGTCTGTCTGTCTTTCTGTCTGTCTGTATGTCTTATGTGTTTGAGCAGGCACTGTGCCTGGCCCATGCCTGCCCATCGCCTCTGTCTGCGGTTAGCAATCTGACTGAGTCACACACACTTCACACTAAGAACCCCATTGTCCTCTCCAATGACCACTGAACAACATTGTGCCTCACTGTATAAGACCACCGCCTGCTTGCCTGCCAGTCACAATGGGCACAGTGTCAGGATGCAGGGATCAGGCTGCATGGCTGTCTCACTGTATGTATGGCAACGGGTTTCAGACCAGTGGGAGATGATGTGGGGAAGCACAGAGCATCTCTGTGTTCCATCATGCAAATGTAAGAGCTGTGTATGTGGAAATCAGAACTGCAAAAGACTTAGAGTAGCATATTTAAAGAGTAGAGGAAAGGCAAGATTCATGGGGAGGAAACATTGGGGAAAGTTTACTTTGATAAACGGCTTGTGCTCCCTTTGATTTATTTGTGTGTGTGCATGTGTGTGTGTTTGTATGTGACTGGTGTAGTTGTGCAATGGAAATCAGTTTCATCAGTGAAGGAAAGGAAGTTTTATGTGCAACACTTATGAACGTTTCTGAGTGTGTGTGTGTCGTTATGTTTATCTCTGTTTGATTGGCATGGGTTCCTCAGTGGGTGCGTATGCTCTGATCTAAACTCTCTCGCTTTAGACACCTCATATGCTCAAGCTGTGAAGCACCAGAAATCAGTGAAGTCGGGCACAGTATTTCCCTAAAGGTTAACTGAACAGCAGGTTGTGTTCAGGCTGCATGCAGCCAGGCTTAGTATTACACCATCCACCCTCAGGCTACCATTTCGTCTCCTGAGACTGCTACATTTCTACTGAATGTTTCATCTCCAGTCTACCTCCTTCATCCAAGGCTTTGTTTGCACTGCTACTTCAAGTCAGATTGTTGTTTTCATCTCTGCCACACATATTTCAGATATTTTTGTAGCAGCCCCAAAACTTGCTCCCACCCAAAGACAGAAGTAAAAAGAAAACGCATCTTTTTTTTTTACACTTCTATGGAATGATCAGTACTATATGGTTGCAAATGTATGAGATTTGTAGCAGCAGTGGGAACGCCTTTCCTTTAACTCGCATCAGTAAAGTAGATCCATTATAAAGCAGAGCTCCCTTGTCAATTCTGTGATAGACCGGCTTTCTTGACAGGTATTGAGATAACCTCAGGCTAACATCAGCATACGCCTGTTGCTGTATGTTACCATTCCAGGATTAGCATAACCAACAAGCTGTCATGTTCTCCAATAAGGAACATCAATCAGTGTCAGACTATGTCTTGTCAATGCGCTCTGTCTCAAGCTTGTTAATTTCTGTATTTTGTATGTAATCTACAGCTGCAGCAATTAGTCGTGTCAGTTATACTGACGTGAATGTGGTGCCAGAGGAGATTTTTGCATCACTTATTTCTATGTTATCCATTACATTTCTGAATGGCCCAGTAGTAGAATAAATTGTAGCCATAGCCTAGGGCTAAATAATTTCCCTCCCTCTCAGAGTCAGAGGGTGGTTTTCATCATCAGTCATTGTGTTTTCACGACAAATAAAGATTAAAAACCAGTTAGATAAAAAGATTGATAAAAGTTTCAGCCGTGTTGTAAATTGGATTCTACATGTAAGAACCTACATGTGTTTTAAGATGACTGGGTGTCTGTTGACTTCGACTGGTCTCTCTTCGCCATCTTCATCGTTGCCACTAAGGGGCAGTTAATTCTGTCTTTGTACAGGAGTTACAGTCTTCTTTGTCATTTGGCTAGACAGTTTTTACAGCATAACAAGCTGTGCATGCAGAGAGATGTTTTGGTGTAGTAGGCAGACAGCCGTGCAGCCCGACAGGTCAGTCTGTGTTTTTGCTGCTACTGGTGCTGCTGGCTGGACAGCCAGCTAGCTTTAAGACAAACAGAAAGAAGCAACCAGTTCCAAAGAAGAGAGCATTTTGCTGAGTGTTACACTGAGTTTATATTAGACTTTTCTTGGTGAAAGAAATGGCTACCATAGCTGCATACAGTACAGAGCTACTAGAGGAACAAAATAGACTGAAGCCACTGTTCGGTTGTTGGTAATTGTAACTGTTGGCCTCATGTAATATTGTGTTTGCATATTTTTTGTGTTATTGATGTCAGTCAGCACAACCCTGTCAATCAGCAGTACTCTTGATTGGCTACCTCAGGGACAGGGCGCATGCTTGTGGACTTTGCATCTTGGATTGATTATTGCTCTTACCATTAAGGACACAGAGTTAAAAGTGGAAAATAATGTTCCTTAAAATAGACCTCCAGCTTTGGTCTGCTGTACTTTGTAATTACTGTGCATAATGTACTCATGCCTGCACACATTTCACAGTGTATGCATGTATGTCCATTGGTGTGTGAGAGGTGTAGATGTCAAATGACTTACACACACCCACAATATTTTTGAAACCCATGTTACCTTGAATTTCGATCATGGTTGCTTTGTTTTGTTTTTCCTTACAGCATGCAGTTCTCTTTGTGGCGGTGGCCCTGGTGTTGCACCAGGATCCAAAGGCACCCTAAGTAACTCTCTGATCCACTCTGTCATAAAGCTGGCCTCAGGTGTCGCCCCAGATAACAGCCCCATCCAGAAGCTAGCTTTCTCTCTCTTGGCTAATCTCGCCATGTCCCGGGACTGCAGAGGCTTCCTGCAAAAGGTACAAGCCTGGTACACAGTGTACACAACATTGTGGATGAGATATAGTATACAAAAACTCAATACATGACTTAGTGATGACTTGTTTTGTCAGAGTGAGATGTGAAGAATTTTATCCAGAATTAATGAGCATCAGTTTTTTCCCTAAATGTGTTAGAACTTTTAGAATAAACCAGTTCAGTTGAGCCAATTCAACCATTTTCTTAACTTCATTTTAACCGGCTGTGAAAAACAAATTTACAAGTTGAATAAATAAAACTTAAGTGAGATATGCAGCGTTACAGAATAAAAAATGCATGGCACGGTCTATAAATTACTCTTGTACTTAGCCTGTCCAAAATCTCTCACACTTACACTATGCTGCCCGGAGAAATATTTTCTAAATGTGTTCAAATGACTCTTAAACTCATGTGTTAAATCTCTCTCCTCTGCTTCCTTTTCTGTCATTCTCAGAATAATTTCCTGCAAGCCTTCCTGTCAGTGCCAATGCCAAAGGCGGGTGGTGTTAAGGCTACATATGTAGGTGGTGGCGGTGGGAGCCTGCTGGGCCTGTGGCTGAGGCTGCTGGTTAATCTCTCGTTTGCGGAGGACGGCCAGCAGAGTATCCTTAGGGTGACCGGAGCCCTGGAACTGCTGGCAGACCTGGCACAGCACCGGCGCCACGCACTGCTCACCCTTCACAACCTCTGCTTCTGTCCTGCCAACAAGCCACATGTCATTGCCAATGGTATGAAAGGGAAGCGAGGGTTAAATGTATTGATCTCACGCAGGGATATGAAATTGTTAAAACAACCAAGTATAAAAGGAGAAGAACAATATATATATATATGGAAATATCAGCATTTCAAGTGGTCAGACAAAGGCAGAAAAAGAAGATAATAGCATTTGATATTAAACAAATAGTTTTGGGAAACACGTTTGCTTTCTTGCCACGAGTCAGATTAGAAGATTGATACTGCTCTCATGTGTGCTTTAATATGGAGCTGGAGCCAGGAGGCTTAGCTTAGCATAAAGACTGGAAACAGGGAGAGAGCCAGGCTAGCTGTTTCTCCCTGATTCCAGTCTTTATGCTAAGCTAACTGCCTCCTGGCTCCATTCAACTGTAGGCAGTATTTCCAGCACACAAGCTCAGACAAGCCGACTTTACGCTGTCTGCCAGGCATGAAGCGGCAGAGATGCGTAAACAAGTAAAGTAAACAAGTGGCTGGTGAAGAAAGTCAAGCATCAAGCTAGCTAAGAGTCACAGATATTTTTTGTCAGAAACACAAAACTTGACCAAACATGGGGTGAATATTGGACTAAAATTCATCAGGTGCAATGGGACAGGAACTAATCAGTGTTATCAGTAACAGATTGGACAATCCTAATAGAGGCTACTAAAAGCATTCATGATAGAAATTCTGAGTACAGTTTAAGTTTAGTATCTACTATGTTTTAGAACAGGTTATATTTAAATTTAGGAAAGTAGGAAGGTGAATGATTCTAAGACACGTAGATGACAAAATGAGAGGAAGTCGCAGAGAAGACTAAAAGACAATCGTGTCCCCCTCATGCAATGCAAGCTGTAGGTGGGAGTTGTAGGACCAGGTGGGTGGAACCTTTCATGTCACATTATTTTGTGTTTCCTGTGGAAAGATCACATTTCCTGTGTGTGTGTGTGTGTGTGTGTGTGTGTGTGTGTGTGTGTGTTTGTGTTTGTGTTTGTGTGTGTGTGTGTGTGTGTGCGTGCGTGCGTGCGTGCGTGTGTGTGTGTGTGTTGTGCATACAATACAATCATCTTACATGCAATGAGTGATATTACCATATTGTCAAATTTGCACTAATGTTGCTGTGAGACATGAGGTGATGACCCAGATGATGGCAGTGTGGCAGCTAAAGATATCAAAATGTTGTGTTATCCAGGTCAACCATTTTCTATATGCTAATATATTATCTGTGTTCTGATAACTTGAATCCTTTTAAAGGGTACTGTTCTTGTCATTTTTATTTTTTGTTTTCCAGCAGCTTACAGTTTATGAACACCTCTGATTACGTGCATATCTTTCTTCCAGACAAAGCCATGAAGGTACTGCTATGCTGTCTGGAGAGTAAAGAGATGGAAACCCGCAGTATGGGAGCTTCTGCACTTTGGGCGTTGCTACATAACAATCAGAGGGTATACACACACACACAAACACACACACACACACACACACATGCATCCGAGCATTAAAACTTTATTTTAGTGACAGTGTGTTTACTGGCTCGTGATATATGTCAAATTAAATCCTGGGGTGTCCTCACTCCATCTGGTCACATAAATAAATCTGCCTGAAAGCTTCATTGTCTTCTCACATACAGAAGAGATGACCATCCTTTTTTATCTCCTGATTATAAACTGAAAAGAAAACTGAACTCTCCTGATTTCAGGCTCATCAACATAACTGTTCCTCATCTGTCTTTCTAATTTCCCCACAAAGGCCAAGACTACTTTGAAGTGTCCCTCTGTTCGGTTGAGAATTGAGGAGGCACATGCCATCTCTAAGAAGGGTATGCATTTATTCACTTTGATGAAGACATATCAGTACCTGTCTTGGCGCTGAATCGGAACATTGGGTTTTGCATGTCCTATTGTTTACAGTTATGCTTTTTTTTCTATAAACCACAGATGCAGAGACCAAACAGGAGCCTATGAGTACCTACCTGTTGAAGTGCCTTGAAAACCTCTCTCAGCTGCTAAATAACTGATTGTATTCATACTGTTTGTTTTGTATCATGTTTTATACTTATCAAATATGAATTCATTTTGATATTAAAGTGCCAAGTGGCTGATTTAGCTTCTGTCTTGTATTGTCTGATCTCACTCCAATCAAATTGTAACAACTACTTTGTGGTGTCAATGTCATTTTTTCAGGAGGTGCACCAGTTGTAGCTTTAAACACAATCGTTGTGCTCGTATGGCTTTTCCACACCATACTACCTTGGGTTAGTTGGCTGGTAACCAACAGAACTCGCACACAAAACTTTCACAGACACTGAAGAGGAAAAGTCAGAGGATCACCAAAGTCATTAGAATTTATCCTCAAGGGACCTTAAATATCTGTCACAAATTTCTTTAATCCAGGAAAAACTGGGGGATTTCAAAGTCATCCACTGGGAACCATGCATGTCTGTGCAAAATTTCATGGCATTCCCTGAAATAGATGTTGAGATATTTCAGTCTAGACCGACATAGCAATCCTTAGAGAAGGCACATCCTTTAATCATGAATTGATGTTTCAAAATGCCAAAAAAATACTCAAACGTCCTAACTGATGTATAGAAATTGCTGTATATAAGATAAAAAAACATTTATAGTTTGCAGAATTTCAGGTAGCTAAGGGCAACATGGGTACAATTTAGAAAACTTCACCATGCAGCATTATGCCATAAGCTTGCCTCCCATTCCCAGCCCTGGTGATAAAGTGCCCCTCTGTGTGGAATGAGCTAACAGCGGGCTACCATGAAGTGTGCCCCAGTAGCTCAAGTGTTTCTCTGCAGCCAGAGAGCTAGCAGGAAGTGCAGCTCGGGTGCCTCTCCACTCGTCTCATCAATGCAGCTTTCATTCTCCCTCGGTGGGGCAAGATGGAAGCTGTACAAAAGGACCACTGGTACTTCGTGGTACTCATCTTTCTTCCTTTTCTTAAAGGTATGGAGTTGATATATATTTTTAAGTTTTTAGTAGATTTAGTTTTTCATGTTGTTTCAGTGGCATTCACTTGTCTTTCAGGATACTCTGAAAACAGTCTGATTTACCTACATATCTTTGATGTAATTTCATCAGTTTATAATCTTTAATTCACAATCAGTAATTAAAACTCAACATTGCTTTATTCCAGAATTTCTTTTTCTTTTTAGTTAAATAGGTTGGGAAGATGGTAGGAAAGCTTGTTTTTGTATGTTTTGGAAGACATTATTATTCTAAATAGAACTCTCCCAAGGGCATCACCGGACTTGAAATCAGTTGTCATTCAGCTCGGATAAAAGGCTTTGAAAACTTGGAAGCTTGATCACCAACAATTGTCAGTTGTGTTCATGTGTACTGGCTTAAATTAGCCTAATTACCATTACCCGAGGGATGGCCTCACAGCTGTGAATAGCTGTGGTAATCTTCAAGTAGAGAAGATTTAGGGGGAAAAACATTGCTTTATTTTTTATTTTTTTTACCACACTGCTTAGGTGAAAAACATAATTTCTTAGAAGTTTATGATTCTGAACTGATACATGTAAAATATTAAAATGTAATCTATATAATCCTACAAACAACTAGTTATTCTTGTATGTAGTTTAGATTTACTGGTTTCATTTACTGATTTATTAGTTTGCACCTTTTATAGAAGTCATGATTTCTGTATTCTGTTAAGATTCTGATGAGTTGAATTAAACAAAAAAAATGTGCTCTATCCAGTTGCTGTCCAGCAGAAAGAGGCTGTTACAGTTCGTCTGGAGGAAGGGATGGTTCTTGACTGTTTGTGCCCCTGGGACGGCAACCTCAGCATGGTGTCCTGGACCAAAATACCAGAAAAGAATCCGGTAGCCGTGTTCCATCCAGAGTATGGAGTGACCTTTTCTCACCATTACCGGGAGAGGGTAGAGTTCCTGAGGATGACACCTATGGATGGAAGTATTTCCATGAGGAACGTCACTCACCAGGATATTGGGCTTTACCACTGCTCTGTTCAGACCTTCCCTCAAGGCCCCTGGACAAGGAACATTCAAGTGGAAGATTTAGGTAAAGACATGGCAGAGAATACTGAGGGGGAAATTTTGATCACTGTGCCCCCGCTGAAAAAGAATTGATGTTGGAAATGAAACTATAGATTACCATTGTTTCATTTCCATCATGGTTTCTTCTTTTAACTAGCTATTTCCTGTGTGTCCTCCACCTTCCTGTGTTTACAGATGAGCCCCCAGAAGAAGACAACGGCACAGAGCCCCCCACCCCAGAGGTGATCAAGACGGACACAGAGCTGGTAGCGGAGCAGGACAACAACCTGAACATCAGCTGTAAACACGAGCACAATGGCACAGTTTACCAGGTCATTTTGGAGAAGATGCCGCATGGCCAGCCCTGGGGCATTATTGGAGTGTGTAAGAAGGTGGAAGGGGGCCTGTTGGGGGAAGACTACAGCGACAGGGGCAGGGTCAGCTGTACAGACAGCCTGGATGTCAGTCTGCACCTGACAGGTGTGGCGCAGGAAGATGGTGGTTTCTACCGCTGTACCTTCAGCACAGATGCGGGGGTGCAGACCACCACCGTGCTGCTCACTGTGCCCACTCCAGGTACAAAGACACACACTGTGCAGTGGTTAACATACACACAGTATATATGTCCTTATGGCTGGATGATAAATCATTACTCATACTTAAAATGATTCATGGATGCAAATATGTTTCACAGAGCACAATGATTGATGACACGTACTGAAGACGTGATGTTAATCTCAAACAAGTCCATAGACTCATATCTGCTGAAACCACAACATCCTGTGGCACGTCTGAATACTGTTACTAGCTGTGTGTGTGACTGCTTTAATGTGATGTTTTATCTGTGAGTCATGAGCAAACAATGAGCCTGAAACACCTTCGTCAATCACCACAAACATGAATAAAACCACACTGTTTTTTTTCTCATTATTTTCTCCACTTTTATAACCAGGTGGATTCAGCCTATCAACGTATATGATGTATATTTACATCGGGGCTGGAGCTGCTGGGCTTGCTCTTCTCATTGTCATCCTCATACTAGCAGTGAGGCACAGGTAAGATCTCACACTGTGTTTTCATATATCTTTAGCAAACAAAACAAAACTCCACAACTAATCTTGATTGTGAAATATGGGTCTCTCTATTCATTGACATGTAGTTTGGATCTTTGCAGTTTGAAACGAAGGGCTGAGTGACATAATCAAGTAGGATATGATTGAGTGAGTACCTTAATGTCGACAAAATTAGGAGTCTACAGCTACGCTAGCTGCTCTGCTTTGAGCTGAATGCTAACGTCAGCATGCTAACATGCTCATTCTGACAGTGCTAACATGCTGATGTTTAGCAGTTAATGTTTACCGTGTTCATCATCTTAATTTAGCACGTTAACATTTGTCAGGGGACACAGATATCTGTATAATGTTTTGTGCTAATCTATCAAGGAGATGTTAGATGGTTTAGATGTTTTCGTTTGGTGCTTGGTGAAAAGCGAGGGGATCACCAAGGTTCTGTATCAAATTCAATGGCAATTCATCCAATAGTTGTCGAGACATTTCACTAAAAAAACAAAAATGAGTAAAATAGGAAGAGGAGGAAGAGGAAAGTCTGATAAATAAACATCATTTTGTCCAGCAGAAATATGTTTGTTTGTTTTTTTGCTTTCCTGTCCTGTTAATCATCTCATGAGTCCTCTGATTCATCTTGCAACCGTTTGCAACCAATCAGGTTTGTGATTTGATTTTTGGTGCTTTCAGAAGACATTTACACATTTCAGAGGAATGTAAGGTTGCTTCTGAAACTGCCCACTGATGAAAACAAATCCCACATTTGTTCTTTTGTTTCACCTCCAGTGTTGTTTGTTTAACTTTGTCCAATAATCGCCACAGGAAGAAGAGCAGGAGAGAGGAGTACAGAGTCAAACTGCACCCATCTCAGAGACAGGTGAGCGTCACATTATTCATCATATCTACTCTTGTCTTTTCACTTGACACTTTTAGGGCACTCCCTTACCTTCTCTTCAGACATGCACTTAATTAAAAACCCATTACGCTTCACTATTAACCTTGTTTGACACAGCGCGTCCTGTCACCATGTACCCTGATGCATTGTATTTATGCTTGCTGACTTAACTAATGCTGCTTTACAATAACTGACAGTGTAATGGCTTTTGGATAATTTATAGGAGCAGCTTGTCAAAATGTGGAATTGGTTGAAAATGTAATATTTTTATTATATAAATTGAAATTGTAACAGTAACTAGTGATTACTTCTTTAAAGTCAGGTTATATTCTTATTTCCTTATAGGCCATTATGTTATTAAATAAAAACTTAATTGAATAAAATGTGTTACCCCTTTGTGATGTAATAACAGCGGTGGAATGTACTTTTATATCATCATAAAAAGCATACTTCATATTGAACCCATTCAGAGAGACATTTTATTACTTTTTGCCAAGCTCCTGCTTCACTCATTACATTATCATCTGTCGCACGTCCTTGTCTAACACCTCGTGTACTAATAAAATCTACCACATATTCACAGCCAAACTTCTATGAGAACATCTCGGTGTGTCCCAGGCCGAAAAAGTCCAGGCAGATAAGAAATTGCCCGGTCTATGCCAACCTGCAGACTGTGCGATCACACAAAACCCAACGTCCGCTTCATGATAAATGAGCGTACATAAAACAAGATGTACTGCATAATGTGAATGTGTCGTTTTTATCTGTCAGTGTGCCCTCAGCTTTTCACAAACAAACAGATTCATGTGTATACGAGCAGAAATTTGTATTGACGAGCACTGATCAGAATTATTTATTTGAGTGTTGTAATGAGATGCAGGGATCGCACTGACGCTGATTAATATTCATACTGTGGTTTGAAATTAGGTGACAAGCTGGTGCTCATGTAAGTCTCAGGAAGCTGACAGGTTTGTTTGAGTCAAACCCTGCTCCCCCTAATTAAATGTACTATGCACTTCATAATTACTGTTGAGGAAATATTTGTTTTGGGCAAAACAATATTTGACAGTAACCGTCATGCAGGAAGAGCAGACAAAGGCCTGTATAATCATTCCTTTCACTTGCCTAACCCCCGAGTAAAACGACTGACAAAAGCCTGTGTAATTGCTCTCCTTTTACTTCCATCCCTCCTGGTTTCCATTCACAGCTTGACAATGGTGTCTAATCATCTAACGGAAAAGAAAAGCAGTCACTCAGCACTGTACCATCACTTGAGACTGTTGCTTTCCCCAAAGGGCTCTGCATCTAGGATGGCTGCATTCTAGTTACAGCGCACTTTTATTATGAAAGCTAAACTCTAATTAGCTAATCCTGTGCTTTAGTTTATAGCTCCTTATACTTTGTCTATCTACTGTTTATTGATGAATGTTTTGGGTCTTTTTTCACTCTGAGTTATAAAAAAAACAGTACTTTTTATGACAAGCTATCATGTCCAAGTCTTGTTTATTATTTTTTTATGATTTCTATGCTTGCCTACATGCTTTTGTAAATCAATGTACAAGGTTTATGGTAGAGCTTTTCCTGTAGGCTGTGTGTTGTTTATGTGTAATCTGATACATTTATCTCCATAGAAATGGTGGCAGAGGCAGTAATGGATATGCAGGCTATCCTGCTAGGAAACAAGACAAATGTGGACAAGCTAGAAATGTGGAACATAAAGGGACAATATAGTTCGGAATCACAAGTTTTTGCCTTCATTCTCTCTTCTTGTTGTTCCCGGCAAAACAGTAGAAGGTGCAACTGTACATTTGACTGTGATACTGTGTGGGTGACCTGCAATACTGAAACTGATGTGTGTGACCGTAAATGACTCCACGTGGTATAAATAAATCTGTGCATAACCATTCACTCATTGGTTTCCAATTGGTGTGAACAGGAAACTAAACAGGAAGATCGTTGAACTGCAGACGGTAAACTATTTTCTAGGAAACGAATGATTGGCCACGAAAAGGAAGGCCTTGTGTCTTAGTGCTTGAATTCATAGGGGAAGAGTTGGAAGATTTGCTTATTCACTTTCTTGCAGTGTTAGATGCAAAGATTGATACCACTCGTTTCTGGACTGGACACTGGAAAGAGGGGGAAACAGCTAGCCTGGCTCTGTCGGAAGGAAGCAGCACCATGAAAGCTAATTAACACATTCTATCTTGTACGTGTACTTATCTGTTTAAAAGGTGTAAAATGACTATTTGTGATTTTTACGGAGCGTTCTCTGCCAGACTGTCATGGCTGGGAGCAGTAACTTCCTGGAATCTTCTCGTCACCTTGAGGTTGCCATGCAAACAGCTGAGACTACAGGAAATTACTCGTCCAAGAAAAACATCACAAAATGTAACCCTCCGTAACACCAAAACCATGTTGTTCTACTTTAGAGGTGCTGGTAGGCAGATTTCGTTGTCTTTGGAGAGCCAGGCTAGCTGTTTCTCCCCATTACGACACTTTGCGCCAAAGCTAAGCTAACTGGTTGCTGTCTTGGCTCTTGCTTCATATTTACAAGTGGTATCAATCTTCTTATGTAACTCTCAGCAAGACAACGAATAAGCATGTTTCCCAAAAGGCAGAATGTTACCTATCTTGCATTCAACAAAAAAACGGATACATGATAGAACATTCAATTTATTACCTTTTTTATCATCAAAAACATTACATATGTACATTTAGTGAAAACTGTAGTCCTACACTCAATGTATTCAAAGTGCTATTAACATATAATCTGACAATGACAGAACACAAAATGTGGTGGACACAAAACAATCATATATCAGAAATTAAGATGACACGTCATACCTACAATAAACAACAAAAAATTGCAAATGATACACACACTCAACTAGAACTTTCTCCAGGCCTCTCAGTTAGTACGGCTTTAATGGTTCAGATGTAGTGGAACTATTATACATACATTTATTAACCACACTTGAGCTCAAGACAACTAGGGCAGAAATGTGGCCAGATATGTCTACAACTGTATTTCTATATACTGTTACTATGGGCTCTGTGATGCAAACACATTTGTAGATGGGCACTTTGTTTGAGGCTCAAATTAATATTAAGGTTGAGTTCTTTTTAAATACTAATATACAAAATAAAGTGACTGACTGCAAAACTTAACTTCAACACAAAATAAGTGCATGTACTTCTACCTCCAGTTCTATATGAATCTATTTTCTAAATATTAACAACAGAAAAACACACATTAAAATAAGTAATTAAGTTTGACATTGAAGGACTGCTTTGCTGCCTCAAACTGATTGTCATTGGAATCCTTTTTGATTTCAGAGTTGTTGCTGGAATTTCTGGATTCGTGCCTTTCTTTGACATAAACATGTAACAGAAAACACGACCACTTTTACCACGAATATTTAAAGAGATGAAGTGTTATGGTCAACTTTCTAAAGCGCTCTGGGTAGGTTTTGTTAAGTATTTCACAGCTGGGTCGACAGTTTTTAAGAGAAACTTAAGACTTTAAAAATGTTTTGAAGGTACAGAACAAAATTCTGTCCACAATGGTGAACTCAAAGCCCAAAGACGACGTTTTGGTTAGGTCTCACACTCTGCGGTCTGTGTCGGAAGGCACTTCTTACTCGAGGAGGACAATGCAGGAAACATTACCGTCACAGCCGTCGTGTACTCAGTAACAACTTTCACTCACATGCTACAGAAAGAATTCACTGGAAATGATAGGCTTTCTGCTGATTTTGGCTATTTCAGTGACAATGGCCACTAATAAAATTTCTTTCTAGTTCATACTGTTGCTAATGGATGGAAAACAAGACAGTAAAAGGTAAATGTCACTCTTAAAAATAAGGTATAAATTGTGTTTTTAATCACATGGTGTATGCATATGATCAGCCATTTTATTTTTAAAGGAATAGTTTTGGTTTTCTTGACAAGTTGGATGAGAAGATCGATACCACACTATTACTAAATATGAAGCTACTGCAAACAGCTGGTTAGTTTAATTAGTTTAGCACAAAGACTGGAAAAGGGGGAAACTGCTAACCCAGCTATGGTGGAAAAAATCTGCCTACCAGCACCTCTGAAGCTCACAAGTGAACATGATATATCTCATGTGTACAATAACCGAAGAGGTGTAGGTAGGTGGATTTGGTCCCCTTTGGACAGAGCCAGGCTATCTGTTTCCTGTTTCCAGGCTTTGAGCTAAGCTAACCTAACCGGCTGCTGGTTGTTGCCACATATTTAGCATAAGTGCATATGAATGGTATCAATCTTCTCGGCAGGAAAGCAAATAACCGGATTTCCCAAACATGATGAACTAAGATTCCTGTTTTTTGTGGATTTGTATTGTATAAATGTTTTCTAAATTTTAATCTTGTATGAACCTAACACACTAGCAGGACAAAAATTACCATTTTGTTTTCTTGCCACAACCCATGAGTCCCTTAATGCCATGATTTACTTCTTGCCTTGCATAACACCTTGCTTCTCTCCTTTTGCTAATGAACCAGTTACCGTATACCGTATATGAGGAGCTGGGAAGCTATTAAAAAACAAATTACTCTGCAAGTGTGATGTAGGGTTGGCAGTTTAAAGTAGAGGATGCAAGAAGGTTGCATTCTATCATTTCTGACATGACAGTCCACTCCTATATCCTTGAAGCACATTTCTGAATGACTTTTTCCCTTTGCTGGTTGTAACTGATTAAGGGCTTTAGCTGATTCATCACTGCCATCAAAGTCGAGCTGTTTCTGTGTAAGGCATTGATCAATTTCACATTCTTGAGAGGAAGCAAAGTACAGTATGGGAGGAGTGTGTGTCTGAAATGGTGGAGTTTCTTGAAATGGTTGGAACGAGCCCGATGTGATTTCAGCAATTTCGGAACAAAAGCCTTTTTTAACATTTTTTACAGTGGACCTTGGTGTGTTAGTACCTCTAACTTCTTGTCAGGTGTAATGCAGTGACTTAAAAAAGGGGGGTCCTGCTGGTTTTAACAGCATAATGACAACATAAAACCCTTTTCAGAATCCTTTTCATGTACCACTTGCTCTACAGTTGACACTATTGTTTAAATATCACCAGGAAATTATATATTACACATGTCACTATACATATTTCTACATCCTTTCTACAGTAGTGGGTAAAGTGTCCAGTTTTGGTGGAGCAATTCTCTGTCATTGAAGGGGTCTCAGGCTGCAACTGGATTCACAGCCACTAGAGGGCGATGGCGCCTCTTCCTGGTGCTGGCTCTCCTCCCGTTCTGGCTCATCAGACAGAAAGCTGGGGAACGTCTGTGCTCGAGGGATGAAAGTCATTGTCAGGCTGCCTCCTGTGGAAAACAAAGTGGAGAGAGAATCAATGGAGCACTTCTTTTTTTTGTCTATTTTGCGGAATGAAATAAGTGCATCTGTTTCATTTAACTACATCAAAACAATATGTCCTGTTTTCTTAGACTATATATTCATGGTACAACTGTTGCTTAGCTACTGACCATGCTGACATCCTTATATACAAATCAAGATTACAAGAATAACCCTGGCATTCTTCATTTATGTAAAACGATCTTTTAAAGCCCTCAAATGTAGGTGGCTCTTACATAATACAAAAATATAAACCCTCAGTTTATATAGATAAACTAACCTTTCACCTCGAATAAATAACTTCATTTCAGAGGGATCTACACATCTCATCTTTTTGGACTGTCTGCTGTCTCCTCTACCCCCCCCCCCCCCCCCCCCCCCCACCTTAATTTAAATTAATTGGACCAATTTGTTCTGCTGTTCATAATGGTTAACTGCACTGAGAGGGAGTAATGGATACTTGTGGGTGGAGGGCTGTTCTGTGCAACTGTGAGACCATTAATAATATATTAGGATGCTGTTTGGAGACGTGCACGGCGAGGTAGACTGAGAATAAAGTGGCTGGCAGGCTGCTGATAATGCACCCGAACAAGGAGGAAGTGGCCACTGATTAATATTTCAGGAGGTGCAACACTGTAATCAACTCCAACCTATAGCATATATGGTACCCACTAATTCAGCTGGCTAAGAGAAGCTGCTGCCCGTCAATACGTTTCATACATTTCAAAATCAATTTACCTCCAGAGGTTAATTGAAATTTGATTAACAAATTAAATCTGACTTTGTTTTCTATAAGCTTCCACGGCCACATTGACAAAATCGACAAAGAGATAATTTTCTCTTGCTGGTTTTGCTGAAGTGCCTATTACCAAATATGATTTTATGTTGTGCAGATCATTCATAATATAACAAACACACACACACACACACACACACATTCAGCTCTCTCTGTGTGCGTGTGTAGCCAGCAGCACCAGTCATGCTGCCACCGAAGGGAATCGGGTCTCAGGCCGCGAGACGCACTGCCAACTCGCCATGTCGTGGAATATAAAACACGACCCCAGTCAGCCTGGCAATCAATGTCAAGTGGCTGTGTGAATGCATGTCAGAGCCACACAGAGAGAGAGAAGCATGAGTAAAAACAGACGTGTGTGTGTGTGAGGAGAAATGATGCACAAGTAGAGAAAGAAACGATGAGGAGGGAAAACGCAAGAAGAAAAAACGCACTTTCCTGTGTGTGTTGAGGGAACAGCTTGCTGGAGGAAGCACATAGGGGCTGGTGTGGGTGTGACGATGAGACCAAAACAGTACCAGTCATAACAGGTGAGTCATACACACGCACACACACACATACACACACACCTCTGTCCGAGAGTCTTTCCCTTCCACCACTCCCTGAAATAAAGAGAAATGAGATAAGGCTCCAGCTTAAGGTTTAAATGCAGCTCAGTCCATGTTCTAGAAAAAAAGAAAACACTGCAGGTTATAAAAAGGGGGACACTTTCTCTCCCCTCCACGTTGTACTTAATAGATTGCTGAAACGACTGGTGTGCAACCAGGCATATCCTTTTCACATCTTTGCCAAGACAATCCCTCTCCTCAACCAAGGCCAATTTGGGCTGGGAAAAAAAGAGAGAGGCAGGGAGCCGAGTGCAGACAGAGAGGGCGAAGCAGATCTCATCATCACCTCGGTCATAAACAGCGGCATTTGTTGTGTGATGCCAGACCCCCGACGAGAGCCACGCTTTCGGACAGGAGACGTGAATGTAGTCACACTAGCACACACACACACACAAAAAAAGAAACAGTCATAAAAACGGAGAGAAAGAAGACGGTGTCAGCATCCCTCCTCCTCTCCCATCCCTGTGAGAAGCAGACAGTGATTTGTCAGTGCCTTTTCATTTCCAGGGAAGGTCATGTCATCCTATCTGGCCTGGGGTGGCAGCTGCTGGGCCGGAGCAGACAGGACAGGCAGGGAAGGCACACTGACAAGATACAATGGCGGACCCCCGGACACACACAAGCAGCTATTCATGCATGCATGTAGACACACACACACACACACACACACACCTGTCTGCACCTTCCTTCGATAACCCAGATGGCATCCTAGTAACAGCTGTAACCAGAGAACGAGAGGCTGCGTGGAGCGCAAACTCTAGATTACGCAAGACTGCTGACATCCAGCTTTGTGTCTTTTGTGTAGTAAAGCAGCCACAGGAGCAACAACACACTGGGGCGGATGAAAGATCAATCCAACGCGGCCTAAAGATTGGGTCAGGTAATTTCAGTGTGGAGTCAAATAATGCAAAGCTGATGACTGAGATTTAAAAAAAAAGAAATGTTCCAAGCATCATTCTAGCAGAAAGAGACCAGAACAGTTGAACTCAGTTTTACCTGGCTGTGATGAATTTTTCATGGGATTCAGATTTCCGCATCTACATCTACTATGTTCCTTGTCGCCTGTTGCGGATAAGATAGTGTTATCATCCTGTTCCCCTATCATCTTGTCCCCGTGCCTTTGATACTTGCTCCCTCTCTGTAAAATCCCCTCGTATCGCTCCCAGCCGATCAAACTAAGAACAGCGCTCCATTCCATTAGAATTGCTAATGCTACGGCACTAAACTGTGGAGCACAATGAAATGCAGAGAGAGAGAAAAAGGGAAGGGAGTGTGTGTGTGAAATGGCAAAAAATTACATAAAAATGGGTCCAAGAAAAAAAAAATGCAGCGTTCTTGTCCCTTTTCTATTCCAGAATTAGAGTTGGTAATTGAACCATTTTCGACAGGCACGGCGCCTCGCTTTTTCAACTCGAAAACTTTAAAGTGCACTTATTTGTATGCATCAGCAAACTCAGAGAACACAGCAGCATCACTGAAATGCAAAAGAGTGAATAAAATTAGGAGAGTAGAACGCAGTAGAAAGTAGACACACTTCGTTTCGGGAGATTAAAGCACCTATCTTTGGTTTTACTTAAAAAAGGGGATTTTTTTAATACACTGCATCCCTCAGTTTCTTTTACACAAAAACACATTTGACAATTATTACTTTCAATTATGGCGAACAAGGCTTTTGGGATGTCTTTTTGAGACATTTCCAACTAAATAAAAAACAGATGTGAAATATATTCAAATAAAGCAATTGCAGTGCTGCACTTCACTGCCAGGTCCCCTGTTAACTGAGGCAAAGAAATAAACAAATAGGTGAATAAACCTCAACGGGACAGGAAACCGTGTTCCTTAATTATTCCCCTGGACCCGCAGGGTATTTGAAAGCAACCCGAGCATGACTCAGCAAATTGACTGTGCTGATTGGATATTCATCATGCACGCAGTGATGCAGCCAAGGAGCAAACGCAGCCAGCCATCATGGTCCAAATTCTTGATTTCTTGTCTCTATTTGCACCCAAATACTTTTTTGCTAATATTATCATTATTACAGAAAATACATTGATGCGTTTGTTTATGGATTCCTGTTGAAGCAAACAGCCACTACTGGAAACTGGAAACTTTCTATATCGGTGCTCATTCAAGTTGTATTGAGGAGTTTGCTTCAACTGTACCACTTTCAGCTATTTTAAACAGTTAACCTGCAGCTATGACTATAGAGATTAAGGATGTGACGCAGAGCTACAATTTGTTTATTTCACAAAAATATCAGTTTTATGTATTTAGTACGGAGTGTGCAGTCAGGTGTTAGAAATCCTCCAGACTGCTTCATTTTACTGTTCATTTTTTCCTAATGCCATTAATTTCTTCACATCCGAATAATGTATTTATACTTGTTTACATCCTCACTGAAGAAACAGTGTATATTTTGCGTTTTTTAAAATGTTACAACATATAAAAGCTATGCTAGGAGCTCTCTGTTGACTGCAGCACAGTGAACAGAGGATGGAAAAGAGCTCCAGGAAGGTGGAGATCTTCTACCAATGAAGAATCAATGCGATTACTGCATAAGGCTCTCCTCATCTACAAACGGCTTGCAGCCATGTTCAAAGCAGGACCAGCACCTGACATGTGTGTGTGAGGTTCTCCTGACATGCCTTTCACAGTCCAAACATCCCCGTGTCACAACAGGCATTAAACTCCCGTCACTCCCCAGAATCACCTTGTCGTCCTCCTTGTCTGACGAGACCTTTACGCGTCCTCAGACACACTGATGCATTCAATTTATTCATGGGAAAAGAAGGGGAGATAATGGTGGCGCCGAATGTGTATGAAAAGGAGAAGCTGGAGGGTTGCTCTGAACCGGACAGACACACAGAGAAAGTGTGGGAGGACCGGTGGAGATGCCAGGGTGATGGATGAGAGAGAAGCTCCTCTGCTCACCACAGTTTGGAGAGGAAGAGGAGGGTTTACAGAGACCGGGCCTATAAATAATGTCAAAACTTCTCTGTTTAATGTATGCGAGTTTAAAAAAAGATGTTGGTGTTTGGAATGAAAGACTCATATTTTGCTTCTAAGCTTATCAGGCCACAATTAAATGATAATGAAAAAAAACACAAAATCCTGCTTCAGCTTTTCAAAAGAAAATGATGACGTCAGAGCGACTTTCAGCTCTCTGTTTGGTTCTATCAGTGAAAGCCAAAAGGCCCATAATCCTCAGATAAGTCTACTAATCAACTAATACCATAGACAGAGCGTAATCTCATCAGCTCACTAATCACCTTTCTGCCTCGGGCCTACATCTAGACATTAACACACACACACACACACACACACACACACAAACACCCTATCTATGTGTACATTAAGTGCACATAGAGGAGATACAGAGCTGAGTCTGAATGCTATAGAGCACCTGCTGAAATATACATGTATTTGGAGTGACATTTACCTGTCTCTCCCTCTCTCTGTTCTTGTATGAATTGCTCTGTATTGGAAGATGTAGTTCAAAACTGATCTGTGCATGTTACCAGCTCTAGTGCTCTTTTCTAAGTTGTTTAAGACCATGTTTTATTGAAATGGTTCTTCATAATTTTGATCCTTCTGCAGGTCAAACATAATATATAATACAAGGTTTCTGTCATAGACCTGTCAGGCATCAAATTCACAATATGAAACATCTTTATGTTAGAGCCCCAGGCTGCAATAACCAATCAAAAGGGACGTCAAATCACAAACTCCTGGAGCAATTACAACAAGGAAGGATTAGCTGAAGACAAAGTGCTAGAGAAGGCTGGGGATATCCAGATGTCAGAGGACAGAGATCACCATCTGGACGGCCTGAGCAAAGACGCTTTTCCTTAGTCTCTCTCTGTTGGACTGGTGGCTAATAACATTAATGCTCACAGTGTCTTCATTTAATTTTCCTAGACACCTGCATCACGCAAGACAGATTCTACAAGCCAAACAGTCCCAACTGTTTTATGTTGAGTTATGTCGTGTCTATGTACTGTGTTTTACAGATTCCTGAGACAAATAAATGCAGTGATATTTGCAGGTATGTAAAGTGACGCTGGTACAATATTCCCTCTGTCTTTGTCTTCCTGTTCCTCCGCTTGTTTTTCCTTCACCGCATCCACAGTCCTCCACACATTACCACTGACACTAGCAGGTAAAGAAATAGCAACGCCATGCGTATGATAATTAGTAACTCCACACCCGTACCTTGGTAACTGTAGAGATCTCCCACGCTGTTCTGACGCGTGATGTGCTGCCAGTAGGCGCTGCGTGGCAGGGAGATGGACTTGGTTAGCGTCTCTCTGGAGTGGATCTGAAACAGACAGAGAAAGCTTACAGTGTCTCTCACTTTCTGTCACTCTCAGTCACTCACTCACAACGGGGGGGGGGTTGCTCAGGGTATGTCAGTAAACAAAGAGCGTGCGCAGGGCGCTATATTTCAGGTTGAATGGCATGTTTCCACTCTGAACGGCTGTTTGGCGGCTGAGATGAGGAGGAGTTGGGGTTAAGATGCCGTCGTGCCACTGGATGATGTGTTCTAGATTGTTATTTGCAGTGTGAAACTAAAGGCTTCATCTCTGAGCCTAAATATAGGTAATATTTAGCATTTACTCAGTAGTAAACATGCTGTTTCAGCCATTCTGCGACTGCAAGTGGTCAGTTTTTGTGTAGCTATCTGTGTGATTTACAGAGCTGAGGCTAAATGCTGCATTTGGAAATGTTCCCAAATAGTGGGGTCCAAGAGCACGGCCATATGGTCAAGGCTCATCAAACACTAGGCAGGCCTACATAAATAAAGAATACAGATGATAGCAGGGAGGAGGGGGAGGAAGGAAGGAAAGAAAGAAGGAGGGAGGGAGGAAGGGATGGACGGGTGTTGTGATGGAAGGAGGGAGCGGAGGCCAAGACTGTGGGGTGTCAAGAGGGGTTTGGGGAGAGACCAGGCAGCAATACCTAGAGAGAAATATGTATTCTTGTGTGTGTGTGTGTGTGTGTGTGAACATCTTGTGTGAAAATAATGATTTATTGCTTTTGTGTTCATTGGTTCCTAAAAATAATTCTGTGAACAGCCTCACTGACATGCTTGTTTGATCAGCCAGTGACAGTGAAGAAACCATTGAAACAATAAAGGAACAAGGCATTTTTTTCAAATTAAAACGTTAAAACACATGTGTTCGTTTGTGTGTGTGTGTGTGTGTGTGTGTGTGTGTGTGTGTGTGTGTGTGTGCGCGCAGTCTTGGTACAAATGATTCTTGCTCAGTGTTTCTTCTCTCATTAGGTGCAACAGGATATATTGGCGGCTGTATGAAAGTGAGGCACACTATGCATGCATTAAATAACGATTCCTGGAACAGCGACGTGTTGACACTCATTATAAGCTGTTTGTAACATTGGCAGTACAAGAATAAAACGGCTGGCCTCATTTCAAGCTGCTGTGGGTATCAGATAAACAACTGAAAATGTAAAAAATGTACCTGGGAGCTCTTCTCCATCTCCTCCATCATCCTCTCATGCTGCTGGGCAATGGCCAGCGTGGCCGAGTGGACCCGCTGGTAGATCATCTCCCCCTCCCGCGTCTGGAACGTGAACAAACCCTCTCCTGTGTCACACATCCTGCGCCAGGAACACACACACAGAGACAGAGAGAAGTGCACACACTTTGATCGTGCTCACTCTTGGTTTGCTGATTTACAAATATGCATGGTTGAATGTGCACTTACAGAGAGGCGCATTGATATAATAGCCCACTGAAGTCAAACACACACACATACATGCGTGAGTAGGTACAGTACACAAACAAAGACACACATTCACAGAGGCACCTTTCACATCAATGCCTGAAGAGCTCTGCTGCAAATGTTGATATCCTGGGATGTTTAAGTTTTTATGACATTTCCAGAAGTTTTTTTCATTCCCACCGCCAACATTTCAATCACACACACACACACACACACACACACACACACACACACACACACAGGCACAAGACAACACCAGCACTTTTCATTCATGCACACACACCTTCCGGACTCAAAAGTGAACCAGGTGGAGTCTCGTCCGTAGCGGCGCAGCGAGCTGAGAGGCCACATGACGAGTTTGAGGCGAGCGTTGTGAATGTCCCACAGGTAGATGTTTTCATGAGTGATCTGCATGGTGCACTCCCCATAGATGTCCAGGTTGGGGGTGGGCATTAGGTACACGTTGAAACGTTCTGGAAAGATAAGTGAATAAGTTTGTTTCCCAAAATGTCAAACTCTTCTTTTAAGCTTAAACAGACAGAATTTCAGATTTTTGAGGGCGTCCAAACATCATCACAAGAAATGATGGGATGTAGTTTTGTTTAAATTTTAAAAGGGGTTGCAAGAGAACCTGATTAAGGTAAAGGACCAGTTCTTTTTAAGTGATGGATTATAATCCACTCTCTGCTGAATCTAATATATAGAATGTTTGACGGATGGGAAGGTTTGTTTTTCCTTAGTTTCTGAGGCTGTGAGCATGAAACACATGGCTACTAAAAGATTGCAACAAAATATCCTTTTTACACAATATAAGCATTGTGCATGCAGAAACAAACGAGTGGCCTAACCATTTTGGATAGAGTCAGCTATTTTGTATGCAATTATCCAATCATAATAGCATATTAATACATATCAACAATGCACTAAATTGACTTTTATCCACTGTACTTACCCCTGACTCACTTGATGTTGTGTTTTTTATCCAATGTGGCAAAAGTAGAGTAAAACAACCCTTAAAAAAGGTATTCTAAATAGTACTTTACCTGACTTCACCTAGAGCGGGTCTAACTCGCCATCCAGTCAGCTGGACTGGGATCAAGGAGCCAAATCTGCCCGTTCACATTAAACTGTCTCTCTGAGGCAGACAGAGGGAGGACGAGAGACAGAGAGGGAGAGAGTTCTCCATAATCTAAATTAGTTCTCACTAATTACGCTTAATGATTCAAAATAAGCCATGTGTCTGCAGTGGATAGAAAATGGCAATGTCATAGCGTGGCATATTTTTAGGGACAGTGAAAATGAACTCTGATCTAATTATCGGCCCCTGCTGTTTGGGGAGGGCCACTAATTGAAACATGGTTGCAGGCCAAAGCCTCTTGTTTCGCTCACTCATACAGGCAGCACAGAGGCTCTGGCTCAGCTTGTCTCCATAACACACTGCTGCAACTTCTGTATGTATGAGCACCAAACAGCAGGATTTCTGCCACAAGAGAGGAAGAGGAATTGTGTTGTTACAGTTCAGTTAGTTCGCCGCAGCACAGTCAAAAACTTGTGTATTGATATCTCAAATAAATGGGGCCAAGTTATGTTGAAGAATACAATTTCACTTTAACGTCTGCAGTGAAATGAAATGGGCTGAAATGACGGCAGATTCTTTTCAATTACTCGCCCTTTTACAACTTTAAACTGCTCTTCTTTGCCTGTTGCCTTTTCAATTTCCTCTGCGAGTTTACAAATTACACAGAGAATGAGCTCCACTGTGATAGCAGCGCCCTGTTGTCTCCTCTCTTTTTCCATTTCCATTTCCTGTGAGTGGAATATGTGGGGAAGCACATTTATTTCACATGGCTTTAGGAGCCATAATCTCATCCATCTCTGTGACAAGCTTCATTATGAGGGAAGCCAGTGATGCACAGCACTTCTCATTAGGCCTGGAACAGAGCCCCGACCACAGCCTGTGACCTGTGCTCTAACTCACACACAGGTTTCCTTCAACACACACACACACACACACAATGTACCTCTGAAGTTGAACCAATATGTGCTAATGCAACTAAAGACTGTTACAGGGGACTTCGGATCAGGTATTGACAAAAAATGGCCCTTATTAGCCAAGTCTAATTGGACAGTGGCTGTTCTGCTCCCCTAACCCTCTGAGGGCTCAGTTGCATTAACACATACGGGCCCGGACGGCAACTGGTAACTGCTTGGTGGCGGGCTGAGTGAGAGAGATTGACCCTGAATGGCTGCCTGTGTTAGCAGGGACTAATTGGGCACTCACCGTTCTGCTCCCGCTGCACCCCCGCTGCTAACAGGTCTGGCTCTCCCAGGCTGATGTCGTTGAGACGGCTGCCCAGGCACTCCACGCACAGCAGCTTACACCATTCCTCTGCATCCAGCTCTGCACACAGCCACACAGCGGCACAGCGTTAAGGCATGTCCACCATCAAACACACACACACACCTTCATATCCAACACTGCAGACATAATAAAACATACTGTCCAGATTATACTACCGCAACTGTGTCTGACTTTAGTGTTTACACACGCACATACATCACCCAAGGAATTTCAGAATAAAATGCAACATGCACAGGACATGAGTACAGCTAACAGTAACCAGTGGGGGGAGAAAAATCTATGCGATCGATTTGGTGCAGATTAAAAGAGGAGGTGGGTTCAGAAACAGCCAACAACAGATGAATGCTCGCCCCCCCTCCTTTGCCAATACTCAGTTCCAAGGCTGTATGTAATATATAAGTAGCTCTGCTAGAACAATATGGCCACAGTCACAACTGAAGCTAGTGATCTTCTATTCACACAATCAATAAGCTATTTACCAAATTGAAGGAGGGCTTTAGCTGCAGCTTGTTAATTGGAAAGGAAATGTACGCATGGAACAAAATAAAGGCTATTCCAACAAAATGAGATGGTTGAAAGGAATAAGTACACTTATTTGCTTACTTGTCGAAAGTTAGATGAGAAAATTGACACCACTCTCATTCCTGTATGAAGTTAGCACCACCAGCCAGTTAGTTTAGCTTAGCACAAAGACTGGAACATGGTGAAACAGCTAGTCTGGCTCTTTCCAGCAGCAACAGCACTAGCTCACTAACAAATGTGTTATTTCTTGTTTGGTTTCATCAATAATAAAACTGAAGCACAAATCGTTTTTTTTATGGGGGGGTTAGCTAAGCTAACCGGTTGTTGGCAGTAGCTACATATTTAGCATACAGACATGAGAATGATATCAATCTTCTCATCAAACTCTCAGCAAGAAAGCAAACAAAGCAATGTTGAACTATTCCTTTAAGGATTCATTGTAATATTAATTTTGTAGTAAATCAGGAGAATAATGATTATTGACTCTTTTTAAAGCAGCTGTCTTGGTTTTAGTGACTGAGCTCTGTGTAGGGAGTTATGTATACAACATGTGCAAACTGGCACTTAAACAGGGAGGACATTCATTGTAAGACTGAATGTTTTAATTGGAGGCTAAGTGGAGACAAACGATTTCATGAATCAAATCTGGAAGTCTGCGAGGCAGTCTGTTGTTTGTGAATACCAATTTTCCTTCCTGTTAAGTCAGAGAAAAAAAGTGTTTACAATGCAGAAGATTTCCAATTGTCTTATGTGAGCTTTTGGTGAGAGTTACTGAAGTATGAAATGAGGCAAACGCCGAAGTTGGTTATCTTTCTGAAGCTCCTTAACTCCAGGGCCCTGTGGAATTCTGGGATATGTAACTATGGCCAGTGATGTGTACAGAGACACATGTGGAAATGTGGGAACGGCACAATGTTTCTGTGTCTACTAATCAAAAGTATTGCATAATATGTGTGTGGAGGTAATTTCACTTAATTCACTTCAAACTAGCTTGCGTAATAGCTGACAGCCTGTTTGTCAGATCAGCTCTGGTGTCCAATGGGACAGATCTACACAACTTTGCAGGGTGAAGGAAAGGTCTGCTGCTGCCTGAAGCATTTCACTCACACGACAAAAAGCAGAAATACAGATGCACACACACACACACACACACACACATACACTCATAGGCAGCAGCAGCTCTGCAATTTAGCTCCTTTCTCATGCCTCCCCAGATCCAGCTTTTCTCATTCAGTTACTGTGGCCTTTAACAGCCTCTAAACTCCCACACTTTTGAGGCCACCGAGTGGAAAATCAGCTAAACAAATACTTCATCAGCACAGAGGCAGCCTTGCTAGTCTATGTGCCATGCATGGAGAAACATGGTAGGAGGATGTCTCTGTTTGTGTGGAGGTGGAGGTGTGTGATGGAATAGGACGGAGTAGCGTTTTGTGTTAGCGCAGAGTGTGTGAGGACGCAAGACGGTTGGAGTGAGAGAATATGTGAGAATCGAATCAGAAGACAGACAGCATCCTTTGTCTTTCCTGATTCATACAGATGAATACAATAGATAATATTGTATGCACAATTTCCTTGGATCTGATTCAGTGGAATATCAGAAGTTGATGCGTTATCCGTCGGCAGGTCTTTATCTCTTGCATGCATATTTGATGGATGCACTTAGAGCACACAACTGTCAAAAACTGGGAGATCTGTTAGCGTATTTTGTTCATTTCCTTGCTTCACTGACAGCAGACTACAACAACATGGTGCTGCTTGAGTGGAGGCATCAGAAGGTTGTTTTTAAAAATAAAATATCAGGCGATCATCATGAGGCCTAATTACTTTTTTATTCTTTTAAAAAGTCGACACTTCAAAATGATTTGGTGTCTTTGGATGGCGCCCCTCAAATAAGTTTGAGGTTTGTTTCCAACTGCCAGGTTCAGTTTTCGGATCCAAACACCCATTGACATCGCACTGTCAGTGGAAAGGCTGTATGCCAAATTAGCATCCGATGTAGATAAGCTCTCATGTAACCTGACCCAGCTGGACCTGGCAAATTCAACTCTGGAATCCATTTTTTTTAAATTCATTAACGCCCTAAAAACCTCATATATAAATCATTAATATCATATATCTCTTCATGCTGCATGTGTGGTCATCTTGCGAATGCATCTCATAAGGTAGTGGGGAGTGAGGGGTGTAAATGCAAGAGGGTTCCAGGAAGTGAAGGACTATGGGAGGTCAGTGGACACACAGTGATAGAGACATCCATATGGTGGTGAGGGGGAAGGCTCTGGGCATGGAAATGAGCCAAGACAGAGAGAGAGGGAGGGAGGGAGAAAGAGTGAGTGATCATGGGAAACAGAGCGGTGAACTCTCTCTTGCCTTTACTCTAAGTTCAATAATGTTTCCCCCGAGGTTTACTGCTACTCTCAATCAACAGATATTTGATCATTACACACATGTGTGCACACACATCCACAAGGCTGGATTTAAGATTAAGTTGTTCATCCTTGTCTGTTTAGCACATTAAGGTGCATCCACCTTATCTAGCCCCTGGCCTCCTCGACATCCAGCTCCATTTATTTGCACCTAAAGACTGTTGAATCTCAACCGACTATCTGCAGATCATGTGCATCCTCTTTGGCTTCCTGTCCACGTATTAGAGGCAATCTCTATTGTTACAGTCCATAATTGGGTTGAAACACACTGCAAACGATGCCCAATATCGTTTTTCATACCTGCAGTATGAAAATCAATATTTCGGAACAGATCCTCCCACTTCTTAATATAGCGGCAAATGAGCATCACTTGGCTAAACTCCAATTCTCCACTGCCTCTTTCACCTCTCTCTTTCTCTTTCTGCCTTTCACTTCTGATTCTTTTGCTTCTTAGCAAAAACTTACAGCAAACAACTTCTCGTGCAACATCTACTGTGACATACATTCATGTCTTTGCACCCAAAAAATTTAAACACAGCTGAGACTGCAGCTGAGAAAGACTCATTTGAGGACGGGGGAGCATTTACCTGATTCACAGGAAAATGTCTTGGATGTGTCATCACAGAAGATGATCGCCACAGCGTGCTTCTTTGTCTCTCGCGGCATCCGGGTAATGTTCTTGATGTTATGGAGCTCAGTGATCTAAAGAGGAAGGAGAGAGTGGCAGCGACACATTACCTTGAATGAACACAGCCGGCAGCAGAAGCAGCAGGCAGTGAGGCTTAATTGCCATCGTGCACGGCTTTGCCGAAAGTGCAATAGTAGTTAGAGGCTTAGCATATAAAGGATGGCAAAGTAAAACAGAAATGTGGGTGATCTTAAGGGATAAATAAATAAAAGCAGTTTTCCCGCTGATTACAGAAAGCTCTTTTCAAAAAGTAAGAAATCATCCACAATGTCAGCTCGTCGCAGCGTGGTGGGAGTCACAGTATAGTGTGTACGTATGTATGTAATGTATTGCTATTTATTTTAATAGCACTTTATGTATTTGTGACCTAATGTTCATTCTCTATACGCTGTGCATCCACTGTTCAAGTGCCTCTCCTCGAAACTGCTTTTTCCAGTAAATAGGGAGGAGAGTGATCAAAAGCATCTAAATCACTTTACCAGGAGATTGATCGCGAATGGAAAAAAAGAAGAGAAGATTACGTTTAATTGAATATCACCCGCATTTACAGGCCATTTTGTTCAACAGTCTTCGCTGTGTTCACTCTGCCTGGGAGATAAGGCCCATTACATTATTGTAGTCCATTGTGTGCTAACTGTGGGCCCTTTGCCAGACTGTTGGGAATGAATTAGCTGGGCTCACTGCCCGTATAGTAAAGCTTGACTCTTTAAGGTTAAAAGACCAGACCTAATAACACACAGAACATATGTGGACTACACATTTCTTTGTTCAGTAACATTACATATAATAAATTCTCCCCTGTTTTGTCAAATATCCTCTGCTCTGCATTCAAGTTACACAGAGAGATGTTAAAAAGTGTTTCGACAGCAAGGCAAGGAAATACGGAAATAAAGTGAAAAGGTAGAGGACGCTATGGATATTGAAAGATAGCAGATATTTTTCATGCATTATTCCTTATCCTCCTCAAAGATAGCATCTAAATATTTCATATGAGAGGAGGTAATTTTTTTCCTGCTGTGAAGATACAGTATATATAATATTTGTCCTCTGGCGGGCTATTCATACATATAACTGACACAAAGAAGGCATCAACAGTGGGAATTTCTAAGCCATGAATTCCAGCCTCTCTCATCTCTCTCTCTGTTTGTGTTTAGAGTGTAACTGTGCATGTTTTAGTCTCTCTCGTGTGTGTGTGTGTGTGTGTGTGTGACGCTGTGTGTCTGAGGGAGAGGTTTGGGTGCATTCCCAGCCTAAGGCGCAAGAGTCCGAGCAAAGTGAATAATTTGTGATGAGACCTACTCTTCATCTCGTCTCCTCTTCTTTTCTTCTCGTTTATTCAGAGGTGTAAGTTAAATCTCATATTAAGAAGACTAAGAGTCTACAGCCATGCTGGCTGCTCTGGGAGGCTGTACGAATGACTGTAAGAACCGGTCTTCTCATCACTATTGTTGAGATATTTCACTCTAGAACAAAATTGTGTACCGATCACCTTGTCTTTGCTTCACTTCCACTTCCATATGCACATGCTGTATTTAGGCATTTAAATACAGCTCCATCTTTCCACTTTGGCTGCCTCTGTCAGGAGCTCAGGAGAAGGAGAGCGTGAGAAATGTAGCACACAGAAAGACACAGGGCTAAAAATATTGATAAAAATATTCAGTTTTACTGTGCGGACCAGCGCTCCTCAGACAGAGAAAAAGGCACAGGGAAAGAGAGAGAGGGAGTGGGAGCAGGGGGGATACAGGGAGAAAAGAAAGCCAATCTCCTTTGTGTTGATTCTGTAAATCAGCCACCAGTGCAGCCTATTTCCTCCCAAAGCACTGCAGCGTTGAATGAAGCCCTCAGACGGGACCTTTCTTGATCTTTGTGGCGATGCATTACCAGGTGCACTGGTGCATCTGTGTGCTCATCGCTCACTCCAGAGCACTGGGTGTGTGAGATGCCTCTGGGAAGAAGGGGGGTTACAGCCACACAGGACGCCCCGAGTGACAGCATGATGCAGTAGGCTGAGAGAGGCTTCATTCACAATACATGGCTGATGCTGTAGCAGCGAGGGATGCTAACAAAGTGGATCAAACTCATCTACCTGGCTTGTGATCGCATGCAATCTGGGAAATTGAGGAAAAAAATGTGAAATGTCCGCCGTGTGTGAAAAATAGTAGATCAGTGAATCAGCTCTCAAACTGCAGCCACGTAGGAAACCTAGTGTCAGAGTCCCCAATCATCTGCTGTTATCTCCTCTCATTACTGTAAAACACTGTTCCTGGTGCCACTCCTTTAACATCATCTCCCCTCGCCATGATAATGAGCCATAATTGGAGTATTTCAAAGGGCTTAAGAGGTGGGGAGAGAGGTATTATATACTGGATTATTACTTTCAAAAGGGAAGGGAAAGGCCCCAGAGGAGGAGATAAAGTTACAAAAAGTGCCTTAACTCCATCATCTGCGGCCGATGGACAGAACTTTTCATATGAAGATGAAGACAAGGTTCTTAGTAGGAGTGTGTAATACAGCTTTTATTAAATAGGTGTGATATTCTTTTACAATGTACAATGTAAAGAAAAAACCCAGCTTGAGTAACTTCATCTTATACAATAAGTACTGCATTTAAATTAAAGTTTTTCTGTTGATTTCAGAGAATACATGCCTAAATACAATTCCCGGCTCCTAGTTTTTGGTGGGCGACCACTGGCGTCAGATTTTATCAGCTAAAGCTAATTAATTCCACCAGTTGGCCAAATTGCAAAATGAAACCCTTGGCTGTTGTGTGATGAATGTGCTCTGCATGCCGATGTCGCAGTAGCATTTGGACTCAGCCAGAGACTGTTCCCCGGAGAGTGACACACCAGGTTTAATCTCCTTTTGGTATTCAAGAAGACAAAGACACACTTTACCATTCACGGTCCTCTGGAGACAACCAATATCTACAGGAGATTGAATGTCATATATGGTGTTATATATTAGTTAGATTATCAGACTGTGTTAACTGGAATGGTTGTCTGATGGTGGTGTTAGACAGAAGGTCAGACTGTTACCGAATCATTCTCTGGAGATTATGAATATTGAGTCCTAATTTCATGGTAATCTGGTCGTATTATCATGATCGACCAAAGGACTGACTGACATCAGTGTCCTGAGGCATCACCACTAGCACTAAAAATTTAATTTAAACCTGTTGCTTAGTGAAACATTGAACATATACCACACTGAAATAGATGCATAAAGCTTACAGCTTTACAATATAACATGCTGTTTAGGATTGCAACAAATTACTATTTTCATGATCTATTAATGTGCTCATTACTTTCTTGAAAAATCAATTAATGTTTGATGCAAAATGTCAGAAAACAGTGAAAATTACCATTTTTCCTACAGCTGCAGGAGATGTCTTCAAAATATTTTTGTTGTTTTCAAGGTTTTTTAGTTTTACCTTGAGAAAATGTGATTGGAAAATTGACACTAATGCTGTACAGTATAAAAAGCCAAATCAATAGATTAAGACAAATTGAATGCAAATCAGAGTGTAATTTATAATGTGTTTCAGTCGTGTGTGTTTACCTTGTGGAAGCTTCTGAAGTACGCTGCCTTCTCATCTGGGTACTTCTCTAAACGTCGGGGTCCTTTACTGGAGGCCTTCTTGAACACCAGCCAACACCTCCGGAAGATCTGACAACAGAGAACGATGGCAGCCCCGTTAGTGAAACACAACTCTACATTAAGGTAAGTGAAGACATAAGACTACAGCAAAACACAAACTGAATGTCCAGAGAGGTCGACCCAAAGTAACCACAAAATAATAGACCAGGAGAACTCAGCCTGACACCACATTAACAGGACAGAAAGATCAAGATCAGCAGAGAGCAGAGAAATCAATGCCAGCTACCATCCCAGAATTCAAGCTTACTGTTAACCACTAAAGTCCACCTCAGCAAAATGCCTGTACATCAAAGCAACTGAACACTTTAAAGTAGCTGTGAATGTTTTTCCATTGATCAAAATATAGATTGGCCTCAGGGTTCATTCTAGTCGTTTACCATTGGAAAGCTGTGACATAAAGTACATAAAACTGAATCCTATCCTGATTACATACTTAAGCAAGCTGATGTCAAGATGAGAGCGAAAGCACCAAACAGAAGATTTGGGAAAGGAAATGAAACCATTAAGCCTCATGAATTAAACACCTCTGAATGTATCTCATTCAAATGTTATATTCTCATTATCAATGCATTTAGATAATACACTGGTCTGTCTATGACAGCTGTATGCTCTGCATTATCAGAGTTTTAGGACTTGAGTAAATGCTCTAATTTTGGTCAATGGTAACTCCAATTACTCTAATTCTGAAGTATTATGAGCTCACAGGACATTCAGACATTAAAGAGTCTCAGTCTCAGTCCTCTAACAAATGGCCGTGATGAGTTGAAGGATCAAGAAAAACACTTAATTGGTTGCGTGTCTATGTTGAAGTTATCAGAGTTCTCAGTCAAGAAATATTTTTCAAAGGCATGTGCAGGATATTTTCAATGACTTGACAGTCCAATGACAGAAGTATAATACCATAGAGAGGAGACACTTGCATGTATTTGATTGACCAATGCAGCGCCCTGCCAGATGATACCGCCGTGCATTGGGTTGATCTGCGTTTGCTGCACAGAGGGCTAGCTTTAATTCTCAATCTGACCAAGGCAGAACAGGTCTATCTAGCTAGCTGTATGGCAATGAATGATGGATTTACGTAGACACATTGACAGTCAAAATGCTATCACAAATAAGCAAAAGTCCAAGCCAAGTACTGAATTCAACATTGTGCAGCACCCCACTGTCTAAACTAGTGGTTTAGTTATAATGGTCCATGTGCGATTACTGAGAGTGACGACAGACTGGGACTTGAAGGAAGATTCAAGCAGTTATGTTTGAGGGATGAATGAATATCTCACATGCAAGTTAAAGCAATAGCCAGCATGCTTTACACTGAATCCAAACAGTTTCTCATCAGTTCATGTTTTTTTTTTGCATTGGCTGAGAAAATGGTTTGAGTGTCAATAACAGAATCATGAACAGCATAAAACTTAAAGCCACGCCCACCAAAACTGCCTTACAGCATATGCTAAAGGGATATAAAAAATAAAAAGTACACGAGTCCCTCGATATTCAATTTGTCAAAATATTTTGCTAAGAAGGAATGTAGGTTAGTAAAAAATTCATTTGATTTATTTACTGATTTCTTTAGTTATTAATTAATATGTCAAATTCTGGATATTTTATTCATTCAGTAATTCATTTATTCATTTAATTTCCCAATTTCTCAGTGAATTCACTAGTTTATTTATTAGCAATAGGGCAGATATGGGACTGCAACTGCAGGCATTAAACTGCATTTCAGAATACGCACATACACAAACAAATATTGTTCCAGATTTGAAATTAGAGCAAGTGTTCAAAACATTTCAAAATCACTAAATAACTTGTGATCCCGAGAGCTTTGAACAGACTGCACTCTGCTGCACGAGCTTAACAACTTTGTAACGTTGTTTCAGCCTGGAGTAATGTGCTTCCATTTATGAAAGGCAGTGGAGCTCACGGTCCGTTTCTCTTTCTTGCCACACAACGTGAACGCACACTCATACAGACACACAGACTCTCTCTCTATGGTGCAGAAGATTACTGTACATTGTATTGATTACTGGACCACAGTCTGGCCCATCCACCAGCTGAAGATGACATAAATACAGGGTGTTGTATATCGGACTACTTCAAGGTTAAATCATGAAAAGGGCCACACAAAAGAACACACATACAAATACATACACTTATGTGAACACACAAAACCACGAAAAAGATTTCTTCGTTTGTTAACACAGATAGACTGGACATTGTTTGTCAGTCATTGTCATTGTAATCCCATACATCTTGGCGGTCCTATGCAAACCATGTTTTCTGCTTTGAAACAATGCTTTTTCCAATGGTTTTTAAACAGTGTATACATGGTTTTCTTTGGACAGCAATGTCTCTGAAGCTCAATATAAAGAACTGTTATATTAATATTATTCTATCTGATCCACTGTTTAACCCAGCAACAATACATGTAAAGCATTTGGAAAAGCCAGAATTCCTCTTTACACAGCAAGTGTCAAGGTGTAAAAAGCCAATACAAACTGAGCAGTGCAGTTGAAAGGCAGAATAAGTGTGATGGCCAGTAGCTTATGAGTCCTATGTGGTGGCCTATCTTTAATAGTGGGACCCTTCTATTTCCTGGTGGAGACAGCCGCTATCACTCTGCCTGATGTATGATTGCCCTGGGCCGCATGGTTGTGTTGGGGAACCATGGATGTACGATTAATTTGTTTACTCAGCTGGTGTACTTCATAAAAGGCCCACTGAGTTGAACTTGGCACTTTGCAGTAATTGACTAGAGTGGATCCCTAGGTCCTTATCGGTCTGCCTTGATGGGCCTCCATTCTAGTTAAGTGTTGCCCAGGCCCATTATAAACAGCAAACAACACAAAATAGTGCACTACACACTCTCTAATGCACTGTGGATCATTCGCAACACCGTCTATAAAGTGCTTTAAAGAAGGAAGGAAACAAAGGGCCAATAAAATTGTACTCAAAATGGAACATACTGTATTTATTTCCATAATAATGCATATAAAAATAAAACATAACTGCAGGCCGGACTGAAACACAACCATAATTGTGAATCCCTTTTGACAATGGCCATTATCACATTTGCAACTTTTAAACAGTAAAATTAAAGCTAGCCTCTATTCCCCTTTGGGAGCTTGAGTCAAAGCATTGCTGTCTGCTTGCCGCACACAAAGTAATTCACCCTAGGAGTGCTCAGATTAAGTAATTATACCAGCACAAAAGCAAGCTCAGTGAGATAGCTTCTGCATAATAAGAACTAGGGGGTATGAATGGAGAGGGCTTAATTTTGCCTGTTCCACAGTTGTCAATTCTTTGTCAAGGCAGTCCTATTCTCAGGCTGCTGGTGGGTCTTATTCAGAGACACTCTTACACTGATTGTAATTACACAGACGTGAATGAGACTCTCTGCTGGTTTGATGGAACTCATTTAATGCCAGAACAGTGTAGAATACACTGCTTGGCACTAAAAACCAACTTGCCACTTACAAAAAAAAACCCAAAGTAATGATTAAGAGGGCCGTTCTGGGGAAAATAAAATCATGCTAGTTTTTGCTTTGAGTTGTCCTCTGATTACTATAGTGTGAAAGCAGTTCTACTTCTCATGCCCTGTGGTATACCTTTGGTCAATTACACAAAGCAGGCATCGGCAAAATGGCAGGCTTGTGACCAAAAAGCAACGCTGCCTTTGGCTTTGATTGCTGCAGTGTGCAGAAGCACAGCAGCAATCATGTTAGGGCCTTTGAGCCTTGAATCTTTGATTTACTCCCATCAAGGTGTATCACTTTTTGTTTGTTTGGTTCTTGTTTTCAGAAGTCATGTCTACTCCAACCATTCAATCAATCAATCCAACTTTGTTTTGATGTTGACCCCGTCAGCACATTGACTTTTAGGGGTGGAACTCAGTAAGTAGTATCCAATCTGAACCCCTCTGGGGAACTATAGACTGGGCATTGACGGTAGTAGGGTGGTAAAAGGGCAAAACAGCAAGACTGTAATGACAGCAAGGAAACGGATTCTTCATAAAAGATGCAGATTGGTCCCAATGAAATTACTGGCTGATAATTGAGGTGTAGACCTACAATAGAGTGGTGACAAAATTAGAATTATTATCGTCTTCCTGCTTGAACACAATGACTTAATTTGTATTTACTCCCAGAAGGAAGAGCATTACAATAGTCAAGTCTGCTAGAAATAAAAGCATGAATTTGTGAAGAGAAATTGTCTCCTGATGACACACTTGTGTGGTGTCAAAACTACACACTTGTGTCATCAGGAGACACAGCCACATAAAGCAGCGTGTCATCAGCGTACGGAAAGAGATGCTATGTCTCCTGACTCCACATCAGGCGGTACGAGGAATAATCATCTACTGAAAAAAAAGACTTCTCTGCCAGAGAGATATGTACGAGACTCAGTCTTCAGTATTTGAAACAAATTGATGATCAACTGTTTCAATAGCAGCACTTAGATCAAGTAGTGTCAAAACTACATTTGCTGGCACAAGCTCCTCCATCTGCCATGGATGACATTAACTGACCTGGAGTCACAGTGACTCACAGAAGTCCAAGAATGCACAAAATTCTGAATGAATCCATTTAACGCTGCAGATTACAGTGAGCAACAGGTCCAATCACCATTTGTTTTTATGACTGAAGTCTGGACCTTTCCCACAGGTCTCAATCTCAGAGTCTGATTAATGAATGAAAGGCTTGTCATTAAAAGTTAGTCAGAGAAGGCCATCTCATCTGCACACACATACACACCTCATTCAACACATACCTGCTTAGAAACACACACACAATTACCACCATCTCAGCACTTCTCCACAATGACGGGTCAAATATAGCCTCGCTATGTAAGTCACTTGAAGAGAGAATTATTCATTTGATCCACTGGTTGAAATGGTACTCTCAATGAACAGCCAAGTTCAGCAGGTCACGAGGATCACAACAAATGACTTACATCAAGATTTATTGTGTATTCATTTAAATTCTGGGAGGTGGGATGAACCCACAGGGCCACTGGAATCCAAACGAGATTGGGTCATTAAAATTTAACACTTCATTAACGCAATCTTAGAATGATTTATTAAAGAAAATTATTTTTTCAAGACAAGTTGCCCACGATTGTGAGTGGTGTGTGTGTGTGTGTGTGTGTGTGTGTGTGCATGTGCATGTGTGTCTCTGTCCTCTTCATTAATAAGTAAACAGACCTAAAACTGAAATGTTATAGAACTGAATGTGAGGAAAACAAATAGAAATCCTTTGCCTCCTCTCTGCGGTTTAAAATGGCTCATATATATATATGAACATCTTTGTGCTGCCTCTATGATTTGGGTTTAACTTGCAACTCGTTCAACTGATTGGACATAATTCAGAAGAATTTATTTTATGAATCATGAAGTCAAATGCATGTTGCACATATGTGTTTTGTTTATCCATTGCAATTTTGGAAATTGTGCCACAAAATTTTATTAGCATTGTCAACCAGAACAGTACCGTACACATGGACATCCCAAATGTATATAAATATTATAAATCTGTCTGTCCCCTGGAAGGGTATAAAATAATTCATCTACCGTTGAAAGTTCATAAGCACACAATATCTTAAAAACTTAAAACAAATGGCATCCAGGTGGTCTAGGGGTTTAAGACGCTGACCATGTAATCGTTACTGTGAGTCTGGCCAGTGTCCTTGTGTACTGTTCTCTTGTCAAATAAAGGCGGGAAATCTTCCTAAATTATTAATTATCCTAGAACAATTGTCCCAAACCGAGCAACTAGGCAATTATGAACTTGACCATTTTTGTTTTTATTAATTAATTTAATCTGTTTTGCTGCAGTGGGTGGAGTTGTTAGTAGGACAGCAATCAGTAAAGAACTAGTCAAATCCAGGCTAGTATATACGAGTGGCCATGAGGAAAAAAGGCATATGACAACATGCCAAGAGATTGCACGTGGCATGTGAAGGATTCCTAAAGCAAAGAAATCTGAGATACAGATGAAACAAAGGCCGAACTCTTCAGTTCTCATGCAAAACTCTGTATCTAGAAAAAGCAAGGCTAAGCTCATAATCCATGTAAGCTCTCTTCCATGAAGAACAGTGGTGGCAACATCAGTTGCAGAAACTGGAGGACAAGTGAGGACACAGGAAAGAACGAATGGATGCAAAACTGTTGATGAGAACCTGCTTCAAAGTGCTCAAGATCTTTGATTACTATGACTCCAAGCATCAAGTGAAATCAACACTGACATGACTGCAGCCCAGACAATGGCAGAATTTGAATTCCACTTAAAATATGTATAATGGAATTGCTTTAAAATTTCACCAGCACTACCCATTCAATTTGACTGGCCTTGAGAAAATGCATACCTTTGAATGGGAAAAACACTAAAACTTCCAAGAGCATGTTTTCATTTTGCCATCATGATGTATTTTGAGTAGACTGTTACTAAAAATCCATTTTGTATTCCGCCTGCAACACTGGAAAAATTGAGAAAAGTCAACAGGGTTGAATACATTGTGAAAACATTGTTCTAGATATGAATAAGATACTCCATCTTCAGCTCTGAAATGCATCTCTACACTATCAAAAAACAATGAGTACATCACCACACAGGCAGTAAGGCAGTGTGTAAAATAGGCAGCAGCAAAGGCAACGAGCTGGAGAGAACATTTCAAGGGCAATCCCTTCACTTTTAGGGAGGTCTGTGGCAAGGAAAACACTTCAGGAGGCACTTGGCAAGGTGCTGCGAGTTCATCAACACCAGCTCTACCGCGACAACCACACTGAGACTGTTGTTCGAGGGGACCGGAAGAAGGATTAGAGTCAGTGAGTATGATCACAGACAGACAGATGGAAGCAGGCTGTTTGATGGGCTCTTATAAAAGGCTCTAAAGGAAACTGAGAACACATTTGTCTACGTATAAAATAACCTTGCTTTACGGTGCAGCAACATTTAAAGTCACAATAAATGCCTCAAAGTTAAAACTGGCTCCTGGCAGGTAGCAATGTCAGACGAAAGAGTGTGTAAAACCATGACTGAGAGGTCTGGTAGAGAAGGAAGTCAGACACCTCATGGACCTCAGTAATGAGCCATCTTTGAAGCCTCAGTCATTTTCTGGAATTGGCCTCAAAACACAAAGTCCATTCACTCCGCGGAGCATTACCAAACTTCAGGCATTATTAAGGAACTGTCTTGCCTCTCAATAAAATATGGGCCCTATTTCCCCCCACAGGCAAAATCACTTGTCATTTGGATGAACTGAGGAACTGTCTAAAGACATGAAAATGATTTCCAATGACAGCCTGCTTCAGGTAAATGACTAATCACATGGCAGAACAAAAATAGCCGCCTGTTAGATTCAAGGGAGCACTAGTGAGTATTGAAACACACTCGTAATACCTCAGAGGTGCAAATGCATTTATAATTCCTCAGATATTTGATTTTAAAAAAGGGAGAAATGTGGGAAGGGTTTTGTACCCTCTCGATGATTAATGTGTCCCACAAAGTACAATTTAAAAGATGATTACTGCTGCACTTACTGGCAATACAAGACATGAGAGCACTTCAATCAAGGTAGTCCTGCAACACTCAGACATGATGATAACAGACCGGATTTAGCTGGTTCTTGGCATGCAGAATACTGAGCTTTTCTTTAACAGGATTGTGAGCAAAATGAATGAATTTTGAACCTTGTGACCACAAAGAGAACATTAAAAACCATCTGATGCAGCATGGCTCTATCTGTGTTTGTTGTTTTCTGTCAAAACTCCTGGCAGTGGTATGGATGAAGTCTTCCTCCTCATTCAGCTCTGCATAAGGTTTAGTGTTCCCCCGGTGATAATGACGCCTGATGGACTATGACAGACCAGGCCCGGCAATATCACCTCCTGGTGCTGGCAATCAATTTCAGACGGCGGCGGGGTCTGTGCCACGGTGTCCATCTTTATAATTTGATTTGTTATCAGGTCGGACAGTTGTTACAGCAATCATTGCAGCGATCACTCCGCCGGCCCCGACCCCCCCAACCCCCTCCCCAAGGGTTGGTCCACCATTTCAACAAATATCTGCCAAATGCAACGGCTACAAAAGTTGGTCTTAATTGCACCGTTGCTGTCACTCTCTTCCCTCGCCACCGGCTGTCACCTTTGACTTGATACATAACTCTCATCCCCCCCCTGTGCCGAGATATATTTCCTGTTGCATCTAAAATGTTTGGACATCCCATAATTTTATAATTCGCCCCTGACTACAGCTGTTGGCAGGGTGGCAAGCCAGCCGCGCCCCAGTTAATCATAGATTACTTTATCTGGGCCATTCCAAATCCTCATGTGTAATGCAGTGCTACCTCAGCAGCAAGTAATCACTGCCCCCCACTCCATCCAAACACACACACACACACACACACACTCACACTCCCCCTCCTCACTTTCTCTCCAAGCCTGATTCGTCTGTCTCTGTCTCTCCTCCTGCCCTTCTGTCGTCACCCTCTCTCTTCTAAATTTCTCCTCTCCCATTCCTCATCTCTTTCTTGTGTCTATGCATGATTGGACATTCTCATCAAACATTCATGAGCCAAACTGGTCCCGAAATGTAATATCATTGTATTAGTGGCCCTTATTTTCACTTGTTAAGGCCGCGGCTGTGACTGGGCGGCATTACACACACGGAGTATTCATGGCTGAAAAGTGGATCCCGGTCACAATGTGGCATGAAATATGAAGGACAACAGGTTCCAGTTGACTCCTCGCCCAAAAAGCAAAGGGTCCGTCTACTCAATATGACACAGACTGCAGGGGCAGGCGGTATGAAAATGACCATGTAGCACACAGAAATAGAAGAGGGCCATCCAGAGATTGAGAGAAAGCCAGGAAGAGTGGAAAAATAAAAGAAAGAAACAGAAATAAGAGAAAGTTTGAGAAAAGGTGGAGAAGTGAAAGTGATTATGAGGTGGTGAGAGCAGCTGTTGAAAAAGTAGAGTGAGAGCCATAGAGTCAACTGGCTGCAGCCCTCCATTAGGATTCATGATAAATTATGCTTTTAAATAGGACTTGTGGTCAGAGCACCGAGGAAACATCATGACGACTACTTTTTGCTGTATCGTTCATAAGAATCCCTCTTCCCCTTACCCTAAATTTCAGGGAAAACAACATATATACACCACTGTTTTTTTTGCCACACCCTGCATCCAATTCTCGTGCAAATAACATAGTTGAGTGCAGGGAAAGTGTTTCTACTGTTGTTTCTTATTACTGTTGTGGAGACAAGGGAGATCCCAGGCTGGGCAGCTTGAGCAAGAATTAGTTAAAATGTCACGCACAGTGCAGATACAGCCATCACGGCTACTGTAGCAGAGCACTTTTTTAAGCACAGCACAAAAATAGCAGCCAAATTATTCTGAAGGAGATGTAGGTCAATATTTAAGTTTCGCTCTCAGGTGTGAGGGAGCGAGGAGGAGTAAGGGGGGGGGTTATGATGTAAACAGGGCGGCATAATGCTAGTGTCGGCTTTGGCTATGGCTTCACCAGCATCCACCCTGGGGTGTTGGGCATGGAGTCACACTGACAAAGGATGGGAGAGAAAACACAGTTTTTACAGGAGAGGGAGGACAAAGGATTACACCGCAATCATAATCCCATAATCTACCAATTCAGTTTTATAATGTTGCTTACTTCAGTGTGGCAGAGTCATTCCATCGTATATTTAAGCCACTATTGATTCCAGTGACACTGAGGCTGGCAAGCACTGCTGGCTTCAGTATGCAAGACAGCGGTGGACTCAGCATGCATGTGTAAAACACTTTTACAGCGGGGCCATTTTGCTTTAAGTCATCATTATGACAATTGCCTGCTCTTTAAACCATCCCTCATCCAAACCTCTTTATGTATTACAGCTTTACTCAGCAATCCTCTGCACACACACACACACACACACACACACACACACACGCACACACACACAGAGCAATTTCCATTTAATCCCATGTACAAGGCTGAAACGTTCACAGACAATACCATGCAGACAAAGAAGGATTTGACTATGGCAGAATACCCTCGCCGACAAGTACACTGAGACCACCGTAGACAGAGCGCAACAATACAGAGCAGTGTTATTTTCTTTCTAAGACTGGAATGAGTTGTACACCACTGTGTATCCTCTATCAGGGCAGAATGTTAAACTGAAATAAATCCATAAATGAAGAGGAAAAGCAAAAAAAACTCCATTTAGGTCTAGCAGTAATGTGGGCAAACCCTTATTGTATCACTTTAGTATGTTGGTGCTCGCGCCGCCGCCGGCTTCCGGCAGAATTAGCATCTAGGCCAACAGGTGAGGGGCTGTTACATGGAAACCAAATACAGAGCCTCTGAAGTGACCGAATAGCCTCTGTGGGAAGAGAATATAAAGTGAGGGGATGAAAGGAGCTCCTGCCCACAACAATGATGCAACTCCACCAATTGACTAGCTTAATTACCATTAGCTGACCACTTGATTATCATATCAATAAAGACTGTGAAATCGACAGCGGCACAGACTGCTGTGCGGTGCTCCAGCAAACATTTGCATGTTTAGCAGGATATTATGAAACGCAGAGTGTTTTCCAGGACACTTTGTGCAAGCGTTTGTTATTTGAATTTCATCAGAAGCCCTAAAAGCAGTAATCCTCATGCATTGGTGCAGTCACCCCCCCTCCACCCACCCGGGGATTAATTCTAAAGAGGTACTCGCTCACTGATGTTCAGGCTGCTTCTCTGATACGGTTAGCTGGGAAAGCAGCGGGCTCTGTGTCTGCAACAACTACTCCCTCACAAGCAGAAAGCAGAGATTTGTGCTCCCCGGAACTAACTTGACTCAGCCACATTTGGTCTGCAAATCAAAGAGGACGCTGGGGAATAAAAAACATGTGTGTGTGCAAAGGAGAGGAAATGTGGAAGCGTACTTCTATGTCAGAGAACGGGGTCCGGAGTTGGTCATATTGTTTTTGTCTCATTTCCCCCCAAAGAACACACTCCCTCGGAATAAGTGGGCTGTGATTTCTGTGTCACTGTGTGCCTCAGCATGAAATCATTGAGGAATGCAATTATCACTTCACCCAACAGACATTTCTCTGAAACAACTGGGAACATAAGTGGGAAGTGAGAGGGAGGGAGGTGTGTGTGTGTGTGTGTGTGTGTGTGTGTGTGTGAGTGCGGTAACACCAGTTAATGTTGACCCCGATGTGTGCTCTCAACTTCAAACTCCCTTTTGTTAAATTAGCTAAATCCTAATCTGCTGGCATACTTGCGATTCATGACGGGTCAAAAGTTTGCCATATTAACTCCTCTTTCTTCTATTATATATTTCACTCCCAAACTTTATCCAATAACCTCATGTTTTCAATTGTTTTATGACTCTTAAGAGCCATTATTTTCTCCATTGCGACCTTTAAATGATCCGCTCAAAGTGCCACTGCCAAGGCTACTATTGTACGCTCCATTTCCCTTGGCAGACCTTATCGAAAATTAATTCTCTGAACAATAATTCTTGGGGAAATTCTAAAAGATGTTTAATAGAAAGGGGATCAGATTGCCTTGGCCTACACTTCAGGTCATTTCAGGCTCATCAGGATGGAGGGCGAATTTAAAAAAGCAAGGCAGCTTTGCATGCAACCAGAGCGAGTCAGCTGTAGCGTTTCATGCCAAGCTGGGCAGGTACCAAACTGTCACCCCAGTGCTCAGTGAGAGGCAAACTGTCACCTCCTTACTATTAAAAGAACTCCCCTGAGAAAGAAAGAGGGAGGGAAGGAGAGAGGAGTGTACAAACTCATCTCCAAACAAACACAAACAAACAGAGAGCTCCCACGCAGATGGGTGACATGAACCGGCTACTTTTTTTTTTCCACTTACACAAGACCCCAAGGTCAAGGTTTTTGTTTTTTTAACAGCACATTAATAATAGTGCCACATAAAACAGCCTTGTTTATTTGACTTGGGCAAGTTTACATTATTCAACAAGGTTATTTACTTGCATTTAAAGCAGACCAGGTGTAATATTTAATAATTTTTTTAGCAAGGCCATAATAATGTTTACTTATGCACCGCGTTGAGTAAATTAAGAACACAAAGACAAGCCTCTTAACACACACAGACACAGCTGAGACTATCTTTGGCTGCACACTGTACTGAATGTGCTTGGCAAGCGGGCTGATGAAAAGTAACAGCAGGAGAAGAACTCATTATAGATCGTGATTCAAATACAAAAGGTAGGTGGGACTTTTTCTAAGAATAACTTCATCTGGTCCCCTTTTGAAACTGTACTTCGTCAGGTATGACTGATTTGATACAATTTGTCTGGATCACAACAGACTTTTATCACAAGACTATTGATAACGACATTTGAGGGAATGGATCGTAGTTTTTTCTCATTCACACAGAAAGAATATCGCTCTGGAAACGGGACATTTTCACATATCTGCACACACACGAACACTTGAAAACACCCATGCATATACACACATGCACATAAACACAATGCCCTCATACACACACACGCACACACACACACTCACAGAGAGACACACCAACTGAAAGTGAGCTTAGCTGCAGAGCAGAGCCCCGAGGGCTGGTCTGTTGATTAATGAGGGGAGGAAGGCGAGGAGAGGAGGATGAAGCAGAAGTGTTAATGGAGCTATGATAGATTCCTCTAGGCCTGGTGTTTTATAGGTGAGTCTCTAGTGTATCTGCACAATGTAGCAATACAGCGCCACAGAGAACTGTAAAGGCCGAGCCCTGCGTGGGAGGTGAAATATGTGGATCAGATGGACTTGAATATGGAGCAAGACACATTCACCTTTCAGAATCACACAGCTAAGATTATTAAGGTAATTAATTTAATTGTGAGTGAAGATTATTAGAATACTGTAGTTTTTTGTTGAGCCATAAAATAGAGAATCAACCTCGAAATATAACTCCTTTCAGTGAAATCTTTACCAGAGCTCGAAAAAAGCACAAAGATTCTCTTGTAAAACACTACTGAGAGACATATCCAGCGCTAACCAACTTTGTGACAACAGTGACAGTGATCCAATTTGTTCATGACTGTCACATCGCTGAAATTTAATATTTAACAGTCAACAGTCTGTCCTCAGTTCATTGTCAGGGAAGCAGGTGGAGGACGATCTCTCAGAGACATCACATCACAGATAGTATTGAAACAGTCTTTCCTAAATAACTACTCACAAAATAACTTCACTGATGTGAAAGAAGGGTAGAAAGATGGTAATACTAACCTAAACTGAATTCATTTTGGCTAAAAGAGACAGTGGATCTTGAATCAGCTCACTGTTGCACTTTCATTGAACAACCAGATTGATTAAAGAGAGACGAACCTACAAAACAGGAAGCTGAATCAAAAAAATGGAAAGTCTGTCTTTTGTTTAACATAATTAGTGTTAATATGTTAGCTTTAGTTTTTTTGCATTTTGTAATATTGTGTGTGTTTGTTTAAATCAATAACGTTTTGGTCCACTTAGGGGCAGCAGAAACCAGCTGTAAACATATATTATATGCAATAACATATTTGAGTTACTTAAGTAGCATACAGTTGCCTTTTAACACAGTCGTGTTTCTTGCCACCTGGTGGAGGAAAGGACAATATTCATTCTCCTTTTAGCTCTGTTTTTGGTCTCCACCAACTCCTGGAGGAAATATCTGGCTCTTTAGCTGTTAAATGGTCCACTATGTTCACCAGTTAATTGCTATCTTTGTCTGTTTGTCGTTTTGTGCTGAGCGGGTAGCGCACAGTCCCATTTTCACTGAAATCTGCTGCCCTCTATGGCGATGCTGATGAGAGCAGTGAGAGTGAACCAAAACAGTGAAGTAAAACAAAACAATGAGCTGAAAGTCACTATAAAAACTCTATAAAGCGGAGTGGAACTACAGAGTCAAGTGATAATTCTCTGTGGGTTAAATGCTATGAGCGATACATTTAAAAATTTAAATGCTTTAAATGACATGTTCCATTATGCTCTACACTTAATGTACAAAATAGAATGACTGAAAAATAGAACAAAAATTGAAATGTGGTTGGATAATATGGTTGTTCTCTCTACTTTTGCTTAAATTTACGGTGTTGAATCAAGTGTCTAGTCTGTTGTCAGGGCGCAGGGTCTAGGGGGATTGGAAAGATTAAACAGCCATGAAGGGAGTCCTCTTCTACTGAGCTGTGACTTCTCCCCCCGATAGGATTAGAGAACTTTGCACTTTACAAAGCAGCTCATCAGAAAACATTGGTAACACAAAGCTGTTATGGACAGTGCCAGCTCGGTGTAACGTGTTTGTGGACGGATTTCAGAGACGGACAAGAGGGGAAAAAAGAAAAAGAGAAAAAGTGGCTGGGATTGAAAGTAGAGTCTGGTATTTTGAGAGCATGACATTGAATGAGGGCAAGAAAAGAGAGTGTAGATACAACGGGACATTATTAACCACCAGTTTTTTTTATGGTGCATTACTTAATCAATTGGGTTTCAGACATCACTAGCTACTGATAACAACACTTGTCCCTGTTCACGACAAAAAGCTTTTTTGATAATTAGGAACAACGGGAATCAATGATGTGAAATGTTCAAGTGGAGTCCGGGGCAGAGATTTATTTATGAAAGCGACTATATAATAGAGGCACATTTTTCACCATGAATAACGACTGTTGTTCCCATATCCTGCTAGAGATGCAATTCATCAGGACCAATAAGAGCTGGTAATTTGTCTTCAGGCCTTTGTCTGATGGAGGAAGCTGATGAAAACCAAAAGGAAATGACCACACAATGTATAGCCTAGCCCTGCACGTCTGTGAATTAATGCACCGAGTCTAAAAACATCTATCACAAGAAGAGCTGAAAGTAGGCTAAATGCGCCCACAAGGCACAAATAAAATCATAAACAAAGCTAAGCATATTAAAAATCCTCAGTTTCAATTTGTATCTTAGCAATCAGAAAGATGGAGAGGAGAACACGACTAATTGTGGCCACTGGATGTTAAGAATCTAATGATTTGCTTATTGATATAATCTGATTTCTTTACACAACCCAGAGTCCCATTTATCCATCTTGTTTGGAAGTCTCAATTGCTGAAAGTCTTTTCTACGCTCCACTGACAAGTACAGTTCCTGGGGTGAAAAATCTCCGGACATCCACCATTTTGGACGGCCTGTCATTGTTAATAGTGAGTGCACGGAAGTGGCAAGATCCTATCTTAAATGGCTGTGCCATCTTGGACAATAGACACATTGTTCTCCGCTTCTTTGCCTCTGCTTCAGTGGGTGATTGTGCGCCAACAAGGGGGAACATACCCACACACCATTACAATACACGTAAAAAAGGCCACTGGTCACAGAGCACAAACACCCACTTGTAGGTCAAAAACAGCTGAGTGAGACAAAAGAGGGATAAAACAGTTAATGGCTGTTTTATCTGTAGACAGAGATGGGAGCGGAGCACCATTGGGTCCAGAAAAGTACTTTAAGAGTAATAACTCTTGATTTTGTCTTCATATTTAATGGCTAGAAAATGCTTTATTTGCACCATTAATGTCTTTATTGGTGTCCACGGGAAACTGCAAGCTTAGCATCAGGCTCGGGTATCAAAGGTCTCTAAAACATTTCTCTCTTTCTGTAGATGAAAAGTTTCAAAATAGTTGGGAGTGTGAAGTGAATTTAGAATCAGAAGTCTTGAAAGTTGTAATATTGTTGCTTGAAAGCGTACGTGGACAAGCCTCAAATTTATGACACAATATTTTGTGTACAGGTCCATGCATCAACAATTTAAAACAGTCAAAAATAAATAAAAATAGAAACTGCAATGAAATTAGGGCTGCAACTGAAGATGATTTTAATACTCCAAAACCTAAACGCATTCAGTTTAAAATGATCTAAAACAGAGAAAAACAGCAAATCCTCACATTTGAGAAGCTGGAACCAAAAAAAATTTAAAAAACAACAACAAACGATCGATCAATTATCAAAATAGCAGATTTTCTATCAATCTATTAATTGTTCAGATCTAATTGGAATAGTTCTGTAGTATTGACATACTTTATTTCTTCCCCAATAGAACAAACATGGGAAGAAACATGAATTTCACATCTGTGTCATGAGTAAACATTCATAATTAGTGTCAGTATCAGTTCTGTAGATTGAACCGTCTGTCACACATTTAACTTCCCTCAAACCTTCCTACAAGACTAAAGGTGGCAAGACTCCAATAAATACTGAGCAGCTACAGTAGTTGTAACTTGTTTTTTTCCAGTCCTTAAATTACAGAGGGTTATTTGCCCCGAAATAAACTGTATGCATACCCAAGATTGTGAAATGATTCACTCGTAAGAAAAAGAAAAAAGTAATTTAAAAACCCCAAATCACTTCAGTAAGTTTATAAACAGGACAGTAACACGACTTTTTGCAAATGATATCCTTGTGTTTGGATGATGAATAACTTAAACTCTCAGTCTGCAGCTCAGATTATTGGTTTGCTGATTATTTGTTTACATCCATACTTCTGGATGATTGTATTTTCACTCCTCCTCATTCTGGACCAAACTTAATGCATTTTTAATGTGTTTCCTGCTTTGACATTTTCTGGTTTGACCAAGGCGCCCTATAACTGTGCTTAGATGTCAGGAGAGTATGACTTCGCTTTCAATTTTGTTCTTATTATTATGAATTACATCACCAGTTTATGTATGTTTTATTATGTATATATATTGTGTGTATTCTTAAGATCTAAGTTAGTTTGGTTTGTCTTGAATTTAAAGTATGACTAATTGTGCAGTCCAGCACAATGAAGGTACGCTCCCTGATTTTAAGATGGCCAGCAGCACCTCCGAATCCCAAACACGTATTCCAGCTCACAGCAAATATCAACAGTGAGCTGGAAGGGGCACTACTATTGGCCACCAAAACAAAATCCGGGAGAGTACAAGGTAAGCCTTGGACAAAATATAACTGACCTCATATTTTTAAAGCGACTATAACTGCTGGATGTGTAAAAAGGCAGTGGTATGCTAGCACGTTCGCCATATTAGCAACATTAGCATTCATCTGGAGTCCACCTGATGAATGTAAATCCAATATTCACCTGTTTTGGTCTCCACTAACTCCTGAGGGAAATATCTGGGTCTTCAGCTATCCCAGCTGTTGGTGCTAGGCAGGTAGCGCACAGCTGGGTTTTAGAGCTGACTGCTGAGTCTGAACACGACATTATGAGAACAGTGAGAGCGAACCAAAAAAAAATTCACTTATGAGTATTCATGTGATCCATTGTTAATATAAAAGTGTTAATTATAGCCACTTTAAACATCTGGAATGAAGTAAAACCATAATCTATTTCTTTGTATGTAAAACAAGAGCTTACTGCAGGTACTGTTTGTTTCTGTGATAATACTGAGGTGGGAAATATCATTTTAACAAGAACCTATCGAAGTGTGAAGTCCACGTGTGAAGTGCTCTGCCTTCTCTTAAAATATTACATATCTGCCTCGCAGCCAACATCCGATCTGCAGCTCCTTTGAAGTGTCAAAACATGTTTGTGAATGGAGAGGTCTGAATGGCAGACAGACTCACCTGCAGCAAACTTAAATTGACCATTTTTGTGGCTTGAAGAAAAGTTGGACAGACGGAGTGGGGAGGGGCGACCCTTAACCTGGGAAGCATGTCGCTGGACTGAGACTGCCACGCAGATTACTCAAAGGTCGTGTTTTTCAGCTCGTCAAGAGGGTGAAAGACAGAACTGCATGGGTGATGGCAATATCACTACTGCTGTTTCTTTGACACGGCCAGATTTTTACATTCTTTTTCTCCATGCAGAGACACCCGTTTTTGGCTCTTGTGAGCAGTTAGTTTGTCTTCATGTAGTAAAAAAAAAAAAACACTGTATGGTACAAAGCCACAGGATTAAAATTAATTGAGAATCCACACACTGTTCTCTGGCAGCAGATTGTTTACTTGTTTGTCGGGTGCATGTGTGTGCCAATTCGTCAATGTTGAACCAAGCGAATTTGTGTGTGTGTGTGTGTGTGTGTGTGTGTGTGTGTGTGCCTTTGCACTGTGTCAGGGGGAATAGCCTGTTGGGGTTATGGAGGGTGCAGTGTGGGGTGATGAATAGGATGCTTTTGTGCTCAGTCTCTCAGCTGTCTGCAAACCAGTGAAGGAGAGAAAGGTGAGAGAGAAAGGGGCATGAGGTGAGGGAGATAAAGCCAGATAAAGGGGAAGAAAAGAGGAAGAAAGATAAAGTAGGGGCGAGGAGATGAGAGAGACACTGTGAAGTGTGGGGAGTACAGGTGAGACGTGAAGGGGGGGGGGGGCGGAAAGGTGAGGAAGAGGAGGGGAATGTGAGAAAGGAAAGGGGAGAGAGACTACTTGTGCATTCAAGAACACTGCACCGTTGTCTCCTCAGCCAACAAAGACACAAAGAAGTTGGCTAATGTAGGAAATCGTTGCCTTTCATGTCGGTGGAAAAAGAAAACAAAAGTCCCGGGTAAAAGAGAGAAAATTGAAGAGAAAGTGCCCCGGTTGGTGATTTTGATCGCTCTGCAGAACACAGACCTGACCTCGTGGCCTCGACCTTCACACATGATGGGGTTTGGAAATGAGCCAATCACACTGACGGATGCTGATGAGTTCAGCCGAAGCTGTTGGTGTTGGTGTGGCCACTTTAATACATATCGCATAAAGAGAACCACTCGACTGTACCACCTTCTAATGAAAAATAATGTATAATACATTTTCAAAAGGCACAGCATTACAATAGAGACTGAGATGGGAGCATTAGAAGGTCAACTGTGATGCAAAGGCTTGATATGTGATATTTGGGAGACCTTTAAAGAACTAAAAAGAAGAAAAAAAAAACATTAAAAAACCATCACATGAGGAGGAAAACGCCCGGGACCTTTCTGGCCTATAACTCCAGTTGAGAAGCCATTGTAGGGTCTTGGTGCTTTTCTTTATCTCCTGTGACAGTAAACTGAATATATCTGTTTTATATATTTAGACTGGTGATAAGCAAAAACAATCAACGAATCAATCCTGAAAAGAATCAGCAGATCCATCGGTATTGAAAATAAGGGTAGCCGTTTTACTGGCTGGTTCTTGTGATCTTATTAACTTGTCGTTTGAGGAGATGGCTCCTTATTTGAATCAAATTAATTTTCCCCGTTTTAGACAGTTTTTTATTTAACTCAACATTCTTAACTCTACAGCTGCTTGTGTTTATACATTTAACATTTGAGAACTTTGGTTTTAGACCTGAACAGATTAGTCTAGTTGATTAGTAGATCAGCAACAACTTTTTTGATGATCAATTTATCATTTCTGATGCAAAAATGCCTAAAATGCATGAGGAATCCTAAGAAGGAAAGAGGCCAGTGCATCTGTCCCCTCCATGTAACTAAATCTGACTCTGGGTATGTTGTTTGTATCCAGCATCCTCCTGTTTTGATTCTCTGTACAACATATCAGGATAATGATGCCTCAAGTCTCTCTTCACAGACAGAAACATAATTGCGCTGTTGAGTCATCATAAACTGTAAAAAAAAATAAATGGACAAATATAAAATAAAATAAAATAAAATATCATGTTTGAGATCAGACTGCAAAAATAACACTTTTTGGACTTTAGCCAACTCTAAATATTATTCCCCTCCACCCAGATGTGTATCTTTCCAGTTAGCCCACGCATGTGTGTGCCCGTCACACATTTGGATTTTCATCCTTCTCAAAACGCAATACAAAACGCTTGAAATTATGCCATTTAGCACTGATGAGGTGTTTTTCCCCAGAGAAAGAAAGATCACAGAGATGCACTGTATCACTGCCTGTTGATTCAGGCACACAGATACCAGTTCCTGCTCCATTTTGTTGTTGTTGTTTTTTTCCTCTAACTGATTCGGAATGAGAATTGGCCTGGAATAACTAACCCTAGCGTGGATGGATAAATACTTTCTATCTGCCCACACTGGGGTCCTCTGAGGCCATCGCAGCATGTCTTTTCTATGATGAAACAGCAGCGAGCGGTGGAGGGCTGAGGGAGTGGGCGATCAGGACACAAACTGTTTTTCTCCACAAACAGCAGGATGAGATGTGGAGCTGGCAGAGATATGGCATACATACCTCAAGCACAGCCAACACAGCATGCGTCCTCACTTGCTTTGCAAAGTCATAGGCTCTCCACACACACCAACACTTTTTTTCTAAATGCATCTAGCTCATAGCATATGCAAGAAGTAAATAAACTGAGCCAACTGTATGTGAGCAAGCTCATTTGCATGTTAACAACAACAAACGTCCTTTCATTTGTTACATCAGGCTTGTGTTTAAGGGCAGCAAAGGTTCCTCTTACTCAACAACAATTACTCTTAAAGAGTAATCAAACATGGCCTCAATAGCAGCAAACAACAGCAGAACAGTGTTGATGAAGCCAGGTGATAATGTGAGGAGGCAGAGATCATTAGCCTCCATCATCACACTTCATCAGAGGAGAGTGGAGTGAGCCCGCTCTGTTAGCGTAACGAGCTGGAAGTATGAACAAAAGCAGGTGGCTTTATGAGTCAGACAATAAGGCGCTCATAAATGAATATATATCATTTGTTTCCATTTAAGCAGTCAGGCCATTCTTCTCCTTCCTGTACCTCAATAGGAAATCCATCATCAAGGCATTGAAGAGCTGCCATCACACCAAATCAGCTGGCTTTCAATGGAACTTTTCAACACTGGGAATAATTCATCATGATTTGATAAAAGGCTGATGACAACTTGTACAGTGATAAATAGCATTCCCAGTATTCCTATTATGTTGTCCATCCTAGAACCCATAAAACATGGTGTTAATTTGCACCATGCACTACGATAAAGAGACTTATAGCCTCTGGTGCTCAATTATAAGTGACCTTATTAAACTTAATATTTTATGGCATGGTTAATGTCTGTCATCATACTTTAACAGAACAACTTTTATGAGATTATTAGCTTTTAATATAGCTTTTTTACATCTCTTTAAAAGATAGTTTGCCCTTTTTTCTTTTACATAACTACAGTTCTGGTTGGAAAAGTGTGTTATCTGTCTGAAATCTTTGCAACATAACACAGTCAGAAAACCAGGTCTCGCCCAACGTTGTCGATGAAAATAAAGTCACAGGCTAGAAGCTGAAAACAAAGGTGTGGTTTACAACTACATCCACATGACAGCAGCTGTCAATCAAGTAGACTTTGCCAACATCCCAGTCTGTGCAGAAGTGTTCTTGCACAATGCACTGAGAGAAACTTGGCCGCTGTTCGCGCTGTAATCTGTTTTTCCTCTTGAAGAGCTCACAGCAGGACGGCTGCCTATGGAGCAATTAAAGCCTCTTTCTTAATCCAGCCGCCGCTGAAACAACTGGAACTCCTCTTCCTCCTCCTCCACTACCTCCTCCTCCTTCTCCTCCACCACCGCGCTAGACAGCAAGTGCAACAATACTCACCCCCAGTTTCTTACTCCGTATCCTCACGTATCCCTGTTTGACTATGTCGTTGAAGTTGGAAGCCATGGTGAGGGGGAAGCGGGTAGCTTCCTGCCCGAGGGGGGGGACAAATTAAATAAAGTAACCTCTTTTTTGGGCAGCGAAATCTTTTACGTGATGGTCGGTCGGCGTGACATCCAGCAGCAGGAGAGCGAGCGGTGGGCAACCTGCTCCTGTGTCAGCGCTCAGGCTGCCCGGCTTCAGCGGCGCGATCCATCCGGGAGAGGAGGGAGATACCATTCGTCAGCTGATTCACTGGAGCCGGAGAGGAGAGCAGAGAGGAGGAGAGCAGAGGAGAGGCGCGCTTCCTGGACCACACCATCCCCGACAGAGTGAGGGGGGTGGGGGAGAACTGCTGCGGAGGGTGCGATGGGGTGTCTTTCATTCAAGGGGGGATACCTGATATTTTTTTCAATATCAAGCCATCATTTAACACAAAATGCTCTCACTTTGAGAGTTTTCTTTTTTTAATTTCGCCATTGTTATTATTTTAAAATTGACCATGTGATTGGGGTTGCCTTTAGTGGATTAGTCGACATTAGTCGTCTTGGTCGACTGTTTCCTACCTGAGGAATGAGCTTAGTCATGATATCATGGTCACATCTCTGAAGTGAAATAATTGCATATTAAATATGTACTTTGAACTTTAAAGCTGAATTGTGTAACCTTTGAACAAAGAAATACCAAATTCTTCCTCTTGCGGATGAAAAGTTTCATTCGCCAAAATTTAAAAGGATTTTTGATCCTTGGCCTGGCACTCCGACAGTGTCATTGTAATATTTACTTCATTCCTATGTTGTTATGTTTTGAGCTGAAACAATTAGTCAATTAATAGATTAATCAGGCAACAATCCTTTTGATGACTAAAATCATGTGTGAGGAGCTATGAGTGCTCCCCTTGATCGTTTATAACACTACGTGTTTAATAAGACTACTTGTTTAGTGAATTTTGATGTAACTTTTGAAATAACCATTCAGATTCTTTCCCCCAACAATATGTTCAAAGAAATATGCAAATGTACAACAGAGCTTAGTGTTCAGACTAATTTGCAACACACATTGTACCTTGCCTTTTGGTTATTACCTGTCTGAGTATGAATATAATTTCCATATTTTTCACCAGACGGCCTGCTAATAAGGAAATACAATTTGAGATTGCCAGTGCGTGAGCACCATGTTTTGTCATTATTAGGTGGCCTTGAATTGATGTTGTTTGATTTGTTGAATAATAAAAACCAGATAGTCCAGTGCCTTATTAAAGGATCAAATAACATGTATACAACAAAGCAAAGCATACAACCACCGCCTGCAGCTTGTATAATGTAGACACAATGCTGCAGATTGGCAATCAAACAGCTCTGAAAATAAAAGCACAGAAACAAATTTTGATCCCTGCCAAAGCTGTAATCCTGATCGGGATGTAGTGAGAGGCGTAGCTCGGGTTGTGCAAATCGCAGAGTGAAATCCTTGGTATTAAGGAGCAGATGGCTCAGGTATATTGATATGAGGGGCCGCCATTACTTATGTTGATTAAAACGTGGAGAAGAGAGATGGCTTATGTAACAGAGTTATATAAACAACTATATGACTAAGTATTTCACATCCAGAATACGTCTTCACAGATTCCTTTATTTTACACTCTTCAATCTAACAATAAGAAGGTGCCATAGATTAATGTGGCAGCATCAGAAGACAGATTTCCTTTTATAAATGAGGACACAAATATTCCAGCCAGTCTTTTTCAGCTCCTCACAATTATCCCATTGCTCATACTAATTTATTTATTTGTTGTGTTGCGCTGAAAGAAAATGTCCTCTGCTGAGAAAGAGGGGGGGCTTTGTTCAGCACACATAGATGGCTGCCACTTTGAGAAGTGCTTTTCTGTCAAGTGTCAGCTTTTGAGTCCAGAGGTAAAAACTCTGTATTTTCTGTCCCGTTCGTCGCATTCACAAGGGCGCAACGAACATCAAGCTGCCACCCCTCCAACAAACAGCTTGACTTTGATAGTCTTCATGTCTCCCTGGAAGTGTCCTCAAATTTCAGACTTGTCAAAGTTGTTTTGTCTTTATAATCCTCTTTGTACAACATGGCCCCGTTCCATTCCCACTGCCTCGTCATCCTCTCTCTAAGAAAACAATGCTGACAGCAACAATGTCTTTTCACTGCGCTAAGTACTGTGCTCTGGTGACTGTTATTACCAAGAACTGCCCTAGTTTTGGGGAAGTAATTTCCTGCCGTGATACGAGACCAACAAATAGTTTGGTCGGCAGGTATAGAAGAGAGGCTGTCACACAAACCAGCATATGGCCCTGACATACATGAGCGGCTGCCAACAGGGTCAGATGTGTTGAGAGTCGCCCAAGAGCAGAGAGACCTTCATCAAGGTCACGAGCAAAGCAGCCAATATCTGCTGAGCTGTAGAAAACAAACTCTCGTCCAATATGGCAATTTATCAGGTATTGACCTCATAATCATCACCATTTTTCATAGACGTTCCGCATCACGTATCCAAGTCCCTTCACGTCTGCGATGATTAATACTGGGAAGACTGAGCCGCTCACAGAGAAACCACGCCATCCATTAAAGCACTTAAGCCTCCCTAAAAAGTACCCCTGAATTGTTTATTTAGTCCTAGCTGAGGCGGAGGCAAACTTTAGATGGTTTTTGATGGTCTGGTGAAATATTAAAACTGCCTTTGCATTAGATGCTTAGTTTGTCTCAGTGCTATTTGGCGAACATTCAGGAGCACAGCTAAATAATTAACACATCCTAAAAAGATAAGCAGGGGTGAATGAGTGGAAGAGGGGATGAGTGAGTGAGTGAGAGAGAGAGAGAGAGAGAGAGAGAGAGAGAGAGAGAGAGAGAGAGAGAAATGCCTCTCCATGCTTTGTTGTTTGCCAGGTAAGCATTTTCATGTGGGCGGAGGAGAGGAAATAGAGATCACACAGGCAGAGTTATGGTAATGTTGTGCTCCGGGTTCCTGTACTTTTTACAGCACTCCGTATCAGCCTGATGTGTTAATAGGCACAATGGGATTTGGGTTTGATTAAATGTCAATGCCTGGAGGAAAAAAGGCTTGGGTGGAAAGAGAAAAAAAGCCCATTTCTCAGAATAAGAGATGTGGGCTGTTCTGGACTCAGCGGGTCCTTGGCCATCCAAGGAGGACATTGGTTAGTCACACACAATATGGGACACCTAAGGTTGTGTGCAGTCCCAGAGGATCAGGCCATGACATGTTTGTGATTTACTCCATAACAGTTAGAAGTAGAAGTGGTTGGAGGGCCTCTCTGTCCTCCAGAAGGTGAGTTGCGAGAGTGGGCTATTGGGGAGGGTCCTTTTCTTTAATCACAGGCGAGTGTATGAGCAGAGCATAGCAGCCCATTACAAGGGTTCCTGGCATTGCCAAATTAACCAAAAAACGTTATCTGAAGAGCTGAGGAGGAGATTTAATTGGTGGCAGCACGTCTGCTGGTGAAAATTCGTTTGCAAGGTAATCTAGCAGGTATACCTTTCATGACTGTCTGCTTTAGATTCTGGCCATCTTAAACAAGATAAAGTGCACATTTGCATTCAGGGAAGATTTATAATTGTAATTGTAAACGAGCATATGAGTCAGAACTTTAGAAGTTAACTGTGTAGGTACACTAATGATCATTATGGTAATGGAAGGGGACGAATGGTTAGAAGAGTGAGTGAGAGAGGGGGGAGGAGAGCAGGAAAGAGATGCAGACAGATGAGGGTGAAGCAGAGGGGGGAAATATAAAAATAGGAATAGGAGAGGCAAGAGCACAATGAATAGAAAAGGTATGGATCATTCTAGGAAAGGCTATACCTCCTGCCGGTCTGACCCAGTCTTTGTGTCCTAAATTGGGGTCCATCTTGTGTCACAGTGAGGCTGAACCCTGGGCTGGATCTCTGGAGACGTAGCTGTTCTGCTGCTGTAGCATTTCTCACAGAAAAACGACCGGGGGAGGCTGAATCCACAGTTCATCACATTCACCTCGTGGAAGATAGAGGAGTAAACCAGGTGCCTCCTCCCTCCACTCCCACAAGAGTGATGAGACGCCTGTTTTTTTCTTACTCTTCTTCTTCTTCTTCTTTTTTTTTGTTTCATGCTACGCAGCTAATTTGGAGACCAGAGGCTGAGTCCATCAACTTTCCAAGGGGGGGAGTGGCTGGTCTTGGATCACTGGCCAGGTCCTTCATGTGACCATCTCATTAATTTTAATCGTCTTTCATACTCAGAGACACTTGACGTATTAGATCCCAGGATTCATTCATATCAGATCTTTTGGAATTTTCTGATCAATCTTGAAGACTGATGTTTGTTGTAGATGTCCTCATAGTCTTTGTCACCTCGCTGTCTTTATTTCTGTTGCGCCCTCCACTGTGAGGTCAAAGGTCAGGGTGGACGACAGAAGACCGGACATGAAACTAGTAAGGATTCATGCTAAAGGAAACCTCGACAAGGCAGAAGCTAAATGTCAAGAGGGTGTAATCCAGGGCCTGTAGTTTGGAGGACCACCTTACAGCCCCTGATCCTCTAAACACTGTGTAATTATACATTCATCATCTCAGGTGGAGCTGTGTCTCTTTAACTCATCACAACCACACAAAAAAAAAAGAGTAGAGACAGACAAGCGTGACTAATATGTATGCCCTGTAGAGGGCAATATTGCCTGCTGCGTTAGTACTTTGAAAGGACTGCTTAAATGTCTTCATGTATCTACTGTATGATAATGAGATCTCAATACTTGTTCGGGGTGATAAATGGGCAACATATAGGTTGTGTAACAGAAAGTTTATCTTGCGGCACAAAAACAAAAATCAGTCAGTTACAATGCAAGTTATTTGTCATCTTCATTTTAAACCTATACACGCTGCATTACCCCCAAATAGAAACCAAGATGCTTCCTGGTTTGTTGTTGCTTGAAATACAGAAGAAGACATCTGTATCACTGCACATCTTAATATCACAATAGATGCATCAAATGAATTTCTTTGCAAAAGGTGTCTGTCCTGTCCCTCAGCTCAGTTTGAGAGCAGTTTTATCAAGTATGATCAGAGTAGCAAAGGGTCAAATTTGGCAAAAGCTGCACCTCAAGAGCTGCAGGTTATTGGCTTCCTTATTTAATCTGACAGATTTAATATAAAACAGGTGATGCTTGTGCTTTTCTCAATGGCCGCGGCTTGTGGGCCCTTCTTCAAGGATTGGCAGAAGCACATGACTCCAGCGCTCACCGTCCAGGTCGGGACAAAGCTACTCTTTTACCTCCAGGGCCCGGCTTCACAACGGCTCATGTGTGAGCATGGAAAAAGAGTGGAAATCAAACCTCCTCTGTAAATACACGAAAGGTCAGAGATGACGTCAGAGTCCGGGGACAGCCTCCTCCATGATTTTGCGGCCCATCGCCGGCGCCTGATTCGTTGCAGCTCTTTATATTTTGCACTCTGTGCTCCCTGACCATGATCCCAATATAAATATGCCAGTACACCTCTGTCATTGAATTGTGTTTGGTATATCGCCCACTGCTCATAAGTCTGTCTCCTGTACCGTGTGTTGCAGGCAGCTACAAAAGGAATAATTTTTGCTGACTCGTAGAAAAACTTGAAAACAAACTTATTCTGGGATTCCTTTTGATGTAGTTTACTATGAACTGTAGTTTTTTCATTTTTCATTTTTCATGCTGTTCTTTTCTTCCATTACCCATGGGCCCTCCAGGCCTTGGCCCAAAACTCTCCCACTTCCTTTTTCTTGTATTATGACTGACTGCAAAGGAGTGTGTGCGCCCATCTGCCATGCATGGCCTTATTGTTTGGCCATGACCCTCAACTGTACTGTATGTAGCTTTTCAGACTGTTCCTTGTTGTCTTGCCAGGCACCTCATACTCTGTTCCAGTTCTTTCTCAACATTTATTTTCCTTTCCTTTGCAAACAAGTGTTTGTTTTACACGCAGGTCGTCTGATTGCGCCTTGGATAGGCAGGGTTCTTTGAAACTCAATCCATTTCCTCTATTATCCATGGCTTTGTGTGTGAAGACTGATGCCACATTCCTGAGCTATAGTTATTGTTATTATTGTTATCATTAATGCAATCTCAACTGACCCACATCTGGAGGATAAACAGGAAACTTCTGCCCATTTAGACAGCTCTCTTGTGGAAAAGTGCACTGTATAAGTAAGACTTCTATGAAACAATGATCAATTGAAATGTGGTCCAACTTACAATCTTTCAAAGAGGAGATATGAAATGGTTTCTGTAAGAGTCCAGATGATGTGGACTGGTCATTATTTATTCTGAGGGGCAGATCTAACAGCAGTGCAGTCTGGGAGGCAGCCAGCCCCTCCTGGAGAGGTACCGTAAGCACAACTTTCCCCATTCCACAGTGCTTGTTTTAGGAAAGGCTTTTACATGTGGCCCACATCTGCATCCAGAGCATAAAACTGCTTCATTGACACCCGTTTATACAGGAACAAATGTTAGTGTTAGTGTCTTATGTGTGTAAATTGTTGACAATAAATCACCTGATGTGCAGTTGTTTTCCTTGGTAATAAAGAATTTAAGAATATGGCTGTAGTCGTGCCTGTCATGACGGAAGTAAGATGAATGCACGTTCATCCTTGTGTGCATAGAGAGATGCCTGTGTACGAGAGGGAAGACAACAGTGAGAGACAGCCCAACAGCGAGTATGTGAATATGTAGATATTGTGTTTAGCATAATCTGTAAGGAGTAACTTTGCCAGATGTTCTTAATTGGGTTTTCTACTCACTTGAGTATACATGGACAAAACAATCTCGCAAGACCAAAAACTCACATGTTTCTTAATTTTCTAACAAAAAAAGGAACATTTTCCTCATTTTTCCAAAGCCTCGTTTATTTGTGTTGGACTGAAAAAAAGAGGGAGTATTTGATCTGTTAAAACCTCCTGCAATTAACCTGGTAGAACACAGTGGCAAAGTCTGAGCTGCTGACATCGTGTAGCTGCTGCAACCTCAGCCCTCTCCAATGGCACTATTTTGTTCCAGGATTCAATGTGCGCCACTAAGGCTCACATTGCAGATTACACCATAACCATTCACGTGAAGGTAACCATTGGTTTGACAGTATTAGGTCACACTGCTCACACCTCAGAAAGAACTGTCCAATGGGGGAACCATGTAACATATTCCTTTGCATTTTGAGAGGTCTGCATAGAAACACTAGACACAAGATTTTCATCCATTGCTGGCACCTGATTGGCACATCAATATCGACATAAAGTAACTATTTGAATATCTGGTATTCCAGCAGAATTCACCAACTGAATGGACTTGAGCACCAATTTCAATTCATGCTATAAGATTTTCAATTTCAGTCAAGTAGTTGGGTGGGTTGGTCACAGGAGAGCCCGTTGGTAATGAATGGTTATTATAAATCAAATGTCTAAGATTTGTCAGAGGGTTGTTTTAAAAGCACAGAGGCCTAAAATAACTCAATAATTATATGAGTCACCTTGCCACTCAGGAAAAGCTTATTTTTTTCTCCACCAAAGTACCCACTCCATCTTTGCAAAAACACATTCACAGTGTGGCTGTGGACATGTAATATTTTTGGATCATGAGGGGAAAAAACCCACTCCCTGTCAAATTTTATGTTTTGTTCATCTGCCAAAGTAAAGGTTTGACAAGAAGGAACACAGTCATTACCACTGGCAACCATAACTTTTCACCTAGGTGCTGACGGCTTCCCTGACTGCATCACTGCAATCTGATTCCCATCCAACCATAGTAGCACAGGCGGCACAGACATAGCACATAAACAAACAGGTGAGCAAGTGAAAAAATACAATTAAACCCAAATATACAGCCCATGCACACACACACATATATACAGCACAAACAAATGCAGAAGCACATACAAACTCTCTCTCCTTCCCTCTCCTCAGGTGTATATGGTCTCTTTGACACAGTCTGCCAGTCTGCTGCCATGCAGCGCCACATTTAGCTCTGCAAGAAGCGCCAGACTGCAGCTGAGCAGAGCACAGTGAGGAGGTTATTAATGGCCTTCCTTATTTTAAACGACAGTCTGAAAACACTGGTGGCACCATGCAGGCCCTGCTAGCTGCAAGCTTGTCTTTCATCCCATCTGTCTTCACGGCACTGTCTCCTTGGTCCTAATAGGCCTATTGCTGTCGCTCTGCCAGTTTGCTCCTGATGCAGCCTCGTCTGTCTGGTGGGTCACAAATGAAGGCACACAACAATCTATCACCATCAACTCATGTGTTGTTGCTCTTACTTAATTATTTGAAGTTGTGCAGCATTTTGTTTTAACTAGCAGCAGACAACAATGTTATAAGACCGCTCCTGGAAAACTTTATTTAATGACACTTGAATCTGTTGTTTTTATGAACTCTAGATATCAGGAAAAGATGAGAAATTCTGCAGATGGTATCCCAATGTCATGCTCATGAAGGTGTCAGAGAATAAAAACTTCACGCTGTTTTCTCTTGCGTTCACGTTATCTCTCTGCCCTTTCCTCTGTCCCTCCAATCTCTACCTTTCATTCTCCTCCTCATCCTCTTGCCTTTCATTCTTCGGAGCCCCCGAACGCCACCTATCACCACACCCTGCTGTGAATTTTGACACCTGGCTGATGTATGCCTCTCTCTTTTCTCACAGGATCTGGGTGCACATGGACGGCCTATCAATCACTCCGCGGCCCCTTCCCCTGCAGAGCTCAGCCAATCACAAGTGATTGGGTTTAATCTAACATGATGTGTCACGGTGTAAATGCATGAATGTGTGAGCAAGCAAGTGCACGCATATTTGAACATGATGTTGTTTTTCATGCAGAGTGTGTGTTTGTAGGCAACTGCACGGCCTGAATGAGGTAATAGAAGTCAACAGTTATCTCCCTTTTCCCATGGTTCACGACCAATAAGTTGTTTTCCATACTGTGTGAGGGTCAGTACAGGGGTGAAACTGTTTGATGAGTAGAATATTTCATTTTTGCAAGCCAACACAAGAACAGGTGAATTAAATTGTTTTAAATGTCCAGAATGGTTGTAATTAACAAATGTATCTTGGGCTGTGTTGCAACTACTGTTTTGTCACTACAATATTTGGTCCACATAGGCTTATTTATTTTCATTTTGTTGGTACTTTATACTCTGTCTGTATTTTTGAATATGTATTGTTTTATTTTGTATGTAGCCTACTTTTGAAGGTATAATTACTTTTTGAGGACTTAAAGAATGAAGTATGGAAGCTTTATACTACATTGGAATGGTGCCACTTTGTTGTGTTGTGATTGGTAGGTCTACTTATCTTTTGAATCAAACTTTTTAACTCAGGAATGTAAAAAAAAACTGTAAGATACTGTAATGTTAGTAATTAAAGTAAATATGACAAATGGTAAATGCTATTTTGATGTGTGTGTGTGTGTGTGTGTGTGTGTGTGTGTTTGTGTGTTTGTATGCGCACACACGCACGTAGGCCTACTTCATGCCACCCCTGCATAAGTTTGTGCCCAAGTCAAAAAAGTCTGGACACGCCACTGGGTCAGTGTGCATGCAGCATGTACTCTCCCACATGTGCAATTAAATCTGCTAATGCAGATAGATCTGCGATTACTATTACCACACATACACAGTAAAACAGAGAGTTCCTTTAACAAGATTGCATTTATATCGAGTCACATCGGTGTCACAGAGCCAGTGGCTGTATATTCAACCCATCATGTTTTAGATTTACTAGCACTTGTCTGGGGAATAACAAAGACTGGCAGTTTGAGTCACAACCTATTGCAGCCTCTAGACAGCATAACACTCTCGGACATGGATATGGTGGAACCCATTACAGATTGGTCATTTCGCTCCATTGCTGCTCAGAAGCAAATGAGGAGTGACGACTTTGCTCCCTGGTGACAGACCCAGAGAGGAAAGCGGGGACATACAAAATCAAACACTTCCGCTATCCATGGTTTGAATGAATAATTGGTGTGGGTATTGGGGAGGGGCGTGTCACATCCTGAGAGACTTTCTCGTCACTAGCGCAGGCTTCTCCCTCGAGTGCAGCAATGGATCTGGAAGTCTGGGGGATTGGGTTCAGTCTTCATCCCACAAAACCTACCACTTCAGTGACTCCCTGAGGTACTTTGATCTTTGGTGTTTTGGTTCTGCATGCTTATCCACTGAGTTAGAACAAATATGAAATTACTCATTGCTGATAAGGTTTTAGAGCAGATTGTCAGCTTTAAAATGAGGGTATTATGGCCCATATCAGGTGAACTGTTCAAGGACCGCTGACGGCCTTCTGTGGACATGGTTTCCGAGTTTCCTAGTGGCAATATTTGATCATTTTAAAATATGTTATGTGCAGCTTTTTCATTTGTAGACTATTCAGAGAACATTTCCTGTCAAAGTCTGCAACTTCAAAATACTCATCCCAGATATATCTTTGACTATGCTTGAGGCAGCGTGGCGTTTGAGGCTGGGATAAATCAGCACAAGTAAACATGTGATCATGTTACTTACAAGAAATGTTCATAAATATGAATAAAGCACCACCCTATCACCACAGCCAACACAGATTTACAGCAGGAAGTCCAATACTAACACAAGTTTGAAGACGGCATTTGTCAATTTCTAGCTAGATTTTACATCTCATGGAATTGCTGTTTTTGGGGCAGTGGCTCAAAAGCAGATACTGTTGTATTTTCAAATATTTATTGTAATATAGCATCATGGATGTTTTAGTTTTAAAGGCAAGTTGAATTGCAATACATTAGATGTTGATTATGATAATAAACCCAATAATAATAATGTAATAAACTGTATGCAGTTTTTAAGTGTAGAAAGACCAAATATAATAGTGCCTTTGGAAAAAGCATCTAAGAAATATCACATTGACTTTGAGTGAGAGAGAACTGGTGGTTGTGATATTTTATTGCAAAATGGACTTTTCCTAACAACCTGAGGTAGGAAAATATATATAATGCACAAAGAAACAGTGACAGAAATACAATGAATTACCCACTATATTGATTGCAGCTTGAAAGAAAGCTGAGAGCTGGTAAAAATGAACAAATATATCTGTTGACCATTCCCCTGCATACTGTACGAAATAGTCGTTGCATAGTATTGTTTCAGTTTATCAATGTCAAAGGGAGATGAATAGATATGACCTGAAAACATCTCTGGGGTAGCGACATTGCAGTAAAATGCGACGCATGATGAAGTCAGACACATAGGTTTTGTTCAGCGAATGACAACTCTGAGGGATGAGTGTACTTCCCGACCTGCAGGGAGTTTTAACTAAACCACATTATTTGGAAAAATAAGTGAACAAACAAACAAAACCCATCACACTGGAAATTACAATAACAATACAAAAAAACACATAGCAGCATCCTTTATAAATCATATTGATAAAAAGCATAATCATATAAAAATAAATGCGTGACAATTTGTTCCCCAATCATTAAACAAGTACAAAATATGACAAGAAACCTCTCCACAGCACCAGTAAAAATGTGCCAGACTTAATGCAATAAAAATGATATTCATTCTTAAGTGCCATTATAATGTTACATCATAGGATTTTTATAATCAGTATTCATACACAGCTATGTGTTAAAAAAGGCAAGGTAATGGCACAAAGACAAAACAAGTGTAATACTATTAACAAATATGTACAACAAAATATTTACAGTTCATAAAATTTCCTGCTGAAGATGTCGAAATGAAAACTCCATGCACTGAGCACTGACAGTTTCTCACTGTGTATGAGTCAAGTTTTTGTTGCTGGGTTTACGCTGTCATGGAGACGACCTCTAACCCCTGGAGTGTAGCAAAAGCTAGAAACATTTCAGTCATTGAGTTTGACAACAGGGCTTGATTACCGCCTATTCAACAGCCCAAGTGCGCTTTCTGTTTGGTGAAGCCGCCCTCTGGGGCACTCAAATCACAGCGAACACCCGGAACGCCTTCCCTCCAGGAGGGTTTTGAAGGCTGCAGGGAAGAGAGAAAAAAGAGGGAGAGTCAGTCTGGGTGCGGCATGTGTCAGACACAGAGCATGTCCCAGCCTTTTTGCAGAGAGGCGTGGATGACATACACACACAAACAGATAGACTTGAGGTTTTTACGGAGAAATGTCCACGTCAGAGTGTTGTCTGACACTCTGATGACAGATAGGACACAAACAGATAGAGGTTGAAGCTCCCTGAAAAAACAGATAAACCACCCATTTTTACACAAACACGGGGGACTTCATGTGTTAATCCAACAAAGACAGACATGTTGTGAAGTTGAAGGACACAGATAAATGATGGGCAGATACTAACAGACGTCAGGCATCTCAGCAGAGTTACAAAGATAAATGTGGTGCAGAGAGACAGGGGAAGAGAGGGAGAGGGCAGAAAGAGAGAGGGAAGGCCATACAATAAATGAGACTGTGAGTTAGTCCTCTTCACAGGTCAGGTTAACAATAGCCATTCTGCAGAACAACAGAACAATCCAAAGTTGGAGCAATTTAATATCTCTAAAAAACTAGAGCAGACCATACAGTATGTGGGTCACTTTAAACAGAGACTGGTACAGACTTGTAACCTTAATGCTTTTGTAAAGTGGTACAGCATGAATTTGACACATGCTCTGATATAATTAGCCTGAGCAAAGTATTTTCCTAGGCAATCACAAGCTTCCGTCTTTGTTAACAGTTAATTGCTATTCCCTTTCAGTCACTTTGGACTCATTATGTAGGAAGACCATGACAAACATCTACCTGACAGTGAGAATTATAGGCCCTCTAGTCTTTGCCCCACTAAAGTCGTCACTAAAATCGTGGCTCATAAGTTTAATTCCATCCTGCCAGAAACAATTCTCACAGACCAAAAGGATTAATTAAACAGCAGGTTGTTCAACATCAGAAAGAGGCATTGGACATTATCAATATGTCTCCTAATTCAAAAAGTTCTTGATGCAGAAGAGCTGTAAGACCTCCTAGAGAGGTGCCTTTTTACACTCTGCATAGATTTGAATTGGGTAGGTGTTTTTATTGCCTTAAGCTTCTTAACATTCCAATAGCCACCGTACAAACCAATGATGTCTCATGTTTCTTATTCTGTGTTTGTGGCTGGTGCCAAACAGGGTTGTCTACTTTCACCCCTCCTCTTCGGAGTGGAAATGGTAAAATGGTGGGCCGATATAAGCAAAAATATACGTCTATGCAGACGATGAAGTGCTATTTCAGGAGTATTGGGTTTACATGCAAGTATTCTCAGCATCTTACTGTAAATTATCTACATCCTAACTAGGCAATGCTCAGACTATAATGTCCATGCAAAAAAAGATGTCCCTATTCTGCGTGACCTGATTTTCACTTCTATGCACTTCTCCACCATGTTTGGAGACAGTAGTAGGAGACTGATTTGGAATTAAGAATGGGAAGAGGTCTTACGAGGTCTTATACAGAATCCATTCCTTCTTCACAACCTTATCCAGCTTAAGTTTATCCACCATATTGGTTGGACTAAGCTACAAGTGTCTAAAATGTAACCTTATATGGATCCTCTTTGTGTTAGATGCCCTCTTCCTCAATGCATATGGTTTGGCTTTTCACTGCTTTGCATTCTTGTTTGTTTTTTTTGTTTTTTTTATTTAACTTCGCCACTATATTTAACTTAAGAATCTTGTCTGCTGATTGCCCTTTTTGACTCACTACCAAAACATCCTTCCCAGAACTACATTAAGATGCACTCATCTTCTCTACACTAATTGCCAAGCAATTAATTATTTTAAACTAGACACATGCTCCTCACCCTCCCATGCGCACTGCATGAGAGATGTAACAAACTGCCTGCATCTTGAAAAGATTAGGTCCACATGGGAGGGCAGAGTGGATAGATTTCTCTCTACCTGAGAGCCATTGATTTCTCATTCCTCCTCTCTGAGCCCCAGCAAATTAACCCCTTCACTTTCCAACCAAGTTGTAAGACAGAATGCTGATTGGACAAGTAATCTCCCGAAACATTTAATTCCATGACAGTGTGCTAGACACCTCTGATGGGTTTTTACACTTTTACTGAAATTGAGATTGGATACTTTTGTGGTATTTTTTATAGAATTGTTGTTTCTATCAATAAAAGGTACCACTATCTTTATGTCTGTTTCACTTGGCAAAGGTCATAGGTTTTACTGTAAATGTGATTTTTTTTTTGGCACAATTGTCCCTGAAAGTTAAAAATGAAAAATGCATGCATTTTCCCAAAAATAGCACATGGCAATTTGAACACTTGTAAAAGCCACTTAGGTTAGCTCCCATACCTCTCTGAGAAAATGCCATTTTGGTATGAAGCAATGTAGTGTTTCCGCTTGTCCACTGGCATCACATCGATGTAACCACCCGCATCATTCCTGATTACTCCCGCGTGGACCGCTGCTCGGCATATACTGGACTTCTACACAGGTAAGCAAGAGCGAAGGTAACGTAAGAAATGCTGAATTATTTTAGTCTCTAAATTCATAAAAAAAACACTGAATCTGGTGGTGAATCGATTTTTAACACATTCAGCTTCAAAGAGAGGGACTTACATCAGAGTATATTCTGGTACCGATAACTCTGGATATGTGAGGATTCTCTTCTAAACAATTAATCGGGCAGTATAACCTAAAAGGACAACAGTTAGAAATGATTAATGACTTGATGAGGCTGGAGAGCTAAATTTATGAAAAAGACTGTCATGCAGGCTCACATAAAGTCAGGTTCATACCTTGGACAATGTTTTGCAGGCTTTTGGTATGGACACAGCTGTGCAACTGTGGTTTCACATGTGATGACTTTGACTACAAGAAATAAATAGGGTGAATGTCAACAAACACAGTTGCAGCACAGCTTATAATGAGTAATCCAACATAAAATGTGACATATCTGTAATTGCAGTGTCAAATTATTGTTAGACTAACCTGCCACTCTAGAAACAGTGAAGGAATTAGCACTTTGATATTTTCTGTCGAGAGGAAACACACAAGATGAGACATGAGACTACATGATTGTCTTTAATTGTGAGTATATTTTACCAATCTTGCTACCAAATATCATCAGCAGAAATTCATGGTGATGTTGTTTCTAATATTGTCTCACCCTACAGACTGGACTCCGTTCTTGTTGGATTTGATGAAAAAATCCTTTCTGCCTTGTCTTGTTACATCCATCCATCCTCCATCATTATCTATGACACCAGCGTGTAGACCAGCTCTGCACACACTGGATTGCTGCAAATAGAAAATTTCATTTACAACATAATTTACACTGAAGGTCTTTTGCTGACACAGTTGTAAGCAAGTAGCACTACAGTGTCTTGCTCAAGGACACTTTGACAGCTGTTAATTGGCACAATATTGACCAATGTAGGAAATCAACCCACTCAGTCAGACTACATAATTTGGATTACTCAGCCTGAGGATTTATACATTAATTTGTATGCTCACCATTTCATAGTATACTGTCCCAACTACTTTTCCGGTAGCATCTAGGCAGCCAGCTGGACACTCATATCTGCAGATTAATATAGGAAAAATAAGGTGAAATGTACTGTATACTCCATTTTGTGTTGTTGTTGTTGTTGTTTTTATTATATTTCATCTTAACTGTACCTGTTACATGGTGTTCCTTTACACTGATCTCGAAGCTTAGTGTCACAGGTCACAAGTTGAGCTGAAAAGCAGAAACATAAAGGCCTTTCAGAGCTCGCACAGGAACCAACATGTATGCATCGGCTGCTCTGATGCAGACGACTTGTTTCTAAAAGCCGTGGTTGAGTGAAAGCCAGTGAAGACTATTGTTGTGATGCTTCAAGGACCATAGCGAAGAATTCCCGCAACAAGGTTCAGGGTGGTCAGCAATACCAGAGGAAGTGTCTCAGCTTACAAGCACAGGCCCCTTGCACTGCAGAGAGGAAGCCATTTAAAAACCACAGCGAGCCCCTCTCACCCTCAACCCCTCTCAGCTGGCCAAAAGCAAACACACACTCAGGGGATCGTGCTAAAATAGACCTCCCCTCCCTGCGCCAAAGAGTGACTTGCAATATTAACTACACTTCAGAAACTGTCAGGGTTAATCAGGGAGATGACAGATAAAGGCTACAGAACATCAAGGCAATTTAAGATAAATTGCAAGAAAAACATTTCCGGTCAAGGCCTATTTCTTGCACTTGTTATCCATTATTGTTTGTTCAACACTAAGCAGGCAGCTGCTCACGAATTCTCTGGTTTTGACCTAATTTTTAAAAACAAAGTTTCTTTTTTCCGTCAGGTAAAGTCCTATACGTCTTGCCACACAGTGCACCTCCCAGCCCTAAACCAGATCCTACACCCCCCATTTTGAGATGAAACTGGATCCAGAATAAACAGTTAAATGGCAGCTTACACATCTGCTGTGTGTTGACCACTTCATTCTTCTGCAGGTCCTCTGTGGGGGGCTTGGTGGGGGCTGGGGCGGGGAGACTGGGAGGCTCAGGCTTGGAGGCTCTAGGCCGGGGCTTCTGTGGAGTACGGGGGGCCTCCGGCTCAATGAAGTTGTTTTCTTCCGTTTCCTCTTGTGGAGGGCTTGAGCTGTCATCTTCAAGTAAAGTCACAAAAACAGGGTATCGTAAGCACATTTTTCCTCAGGCTTTCTAACTCTTGTCCTTCTCTATTTCCCCCATACATACCTTTGTAGCAGAGGTTGTCCTTGCAGCCTCCTCCATAGCTGGGAGGACAGGCAGAGCACGGGGTGCCATGTTTGTAAGGCGAATGGCCCCACCAGTTTCCCCTGTTGAAGTCATATAACAAGCATGACTTATTGAACAAAACACATGCTACTAGCAAAACTGATAACCCATATTGCTTTCCAAACCCTTCGTGAGTGACACTTCTGCAAAATTCTCCATCAAATGAAATTGTCTCATCAAAATGACACAAGAGCACATTTACAATTCGTGTCCTCTTGCAGCCTGTATATCAGTCATGCAGCTGTCAACAAACATCACTAAAAATGAGCTTACTTTGGTGAATAGTTGCAGACAAGATAGACAGCTTTGGCCCAAATCTGTCCCCACACATTCATGTTGTAACACATGTTGATGGCACAGCCAATCCGACTGCTGGTGGCCCAAACCAGCTGCAAGAGAATGACAAGACAGGCCATGAAAAACTGATTATAAAGTCTTAAATCACTAAAGTAGTAAGTCTTCAAAATCCTGTAAATGAAATGGTATGATCTGGTACAGCTACCTGTGTATAATGAGTACAAACTGGGCCGGAGCATCTGAAGGGGCAATAGGGGTTACACTCCTGAGGGTAAGGAAAGGAGTAGTCTTTCACTTCATCATACCAGGCCTGCACATGGAACGTGGGTGGACGATACCTGGAGAGATGAGTAAGCATACCTATGATGAGAATGTTCCAAACATTTCTACTGTCTTGTGTCTCTGTTGGTGTAGGATTTGGTATTATGCATCAAAGCTGTTCTCTGCTTCCTGTCCTCTTTTAAGAACTATATGCATAATATACATGATACCCAAGCAGGAGGTGACCTTTAGGTGTTGAATAATTGCTGTTTTATTTGTGCAAAACAAAGCAACTCTTGTCAACGTAAATGGTTAATTAACATTCACATGTATCCTTTCCAAAACCACCAAGTTTATAAAAATGTTCTTCAAAATGAGATACAGGTTCCAGCAAAAAGAGATAACATACTGCAAGCATGTAATAACTTCAAAATATGGTCTGACAAGGTACACTAACTGACACTGCACACCAACCTGCTTATCATAAGGCTACCAAACCAAGAAATCAATTGTTTATATATATGTATGAAAAAAAGGAATTTACACTGTACTCGGCTATACAACAAACATATGTAGGTAGCATCTGTAGGTACCCATTAGTAACCACAGCAACGTAAACACATCTGTTGAGACTGCCATTAAGCTTCTAGCTGGCAATCAAATATTTGTGCTCCCTCAATAAATTGCAGTAACCAAGAATGGACACTGATTTGGCACCAGGTGTGGCTAGTTAATCTGAGTCAAATGGACATCTTGACTGCGGAGTGATGTGATTAGATGTGGAACAAGAGTCTCTTATGTGAAGCAGTGCTGTTTTCAGATGCTCTACGGGGGACTGAGTGAACAAACGAACAAACAAATGAGCACATGTAACAGAGTCTGTATTTCACTTGTGATATATCCAGTATTTTCCAACTTTTCTCAAAGTTTTGAGAAATATTAGATACTTTTCCCTCTTTGGGAAAATGTTTTTTTTATGTAAATAATGATCTGAAAAGTCACTAAAGCTGTCAAATAAACGTAAAGGAGGAGTAAAAAGTGCAATATTTACCTCTGAAATCTTGTAGAGTAGTATAAATTAGCATAAAATGGAAATACTCAAGTAAAGTACAAGTACCTCAAAATTTTTCTTAAGTACAATAAATGTACTTAGCTACTTTCCTGCATAGCATACAATAAAAGGCAGCACAGAATTGGACACAAGCCTCCTGTCAATCATCCCTCCACCAAACACAACGCAACGCAGAGTCAAGGGGTTGCTTGGTGTCTGTCATCACGTTACACACACACAGTTGCTGACTCATAAAGACCTTAAATGCAGAAACCGAGTGTACTGAATCATTGTTTACCTTCCCCAATGTGCTCCCAGGTTCTGTCCGATCTGCGGCAGTAAACTGGCAGGACCGTGCTCCCACAGACAGGTCTCTGCCCACTCCTCTGCTGTACGCTCCAACTCTGTGTCCCACACCTGCACACAGGAGAGGAAATGGGAAAACAGTATGAAGTCGTTATTATATTTTATAAGAAGTGGAAATAAACCGATCCAGTGCAAGACAAAGTTGATTATATCGTCACTAATGGGCTATAAGATATTGCAATGTCAGGTCATAGAACGACTAGTGAGTAACTGGAGATATTCACTGCCTTACAGGGTTTATTCAGCTGTCAATGATGTGATGTGGCATTCAAACACATACTGAACAAGGATTACTTATCATATGCTATGAGACGTAATAGGGACTAGGAGCACCTATGGCTAAGTAAGTGCACTAATCTCCAAACTGAATGTTCTATATTGATGTGTTGCTGCTGCTGTATAAAGAGCTTTTAGACTTTCTCATTGCTGCTCAGCTGACTTTCCCCAGACGGGTTTTCCCGTAGGATCGGGTGTTATTCCAAAAATGCAAAAGCTGTTTTTCCTTAAGTAATACCTTCCATATGTCTCTGGTGAGATGTCTGGGTGCAAGCTTTTGTTTCACTTTACCTCTCTCTGAATTGCCCTCTCAGTTAAGTTTGGCTCTGGTTGGATACAAAGGGATCATATTCCCATTCTGGGGTTTTCTGGGAATGCAAAGAGTGTCCTTCCTCTCTGCTGACCTACATTCTACCATAAAAACTGTTAGAATAACACCAGCTGTAGTTCCTCCGAAGGACACTGTATGTTCCTTAAATTGCACACCTTCACCTTTGCGGTACATCTAATGTAACAGGTTTCATTCATTTAGTTTAGTTAGTCATTTAGTTTACACGTGACGCGTGTGTGTGTGTGTGTGTGTGTGTGTGCATAAATGTGTGTTTGTGTGTGTGTGGGGCACATGCATTAGTGTATCAGCGGAGGTGTCATAAGTTTTCACATTTCACACATTGGGCCCTGGAAGTCATAGCTTACCCTCACTGAAATCTCATCCAATAACAGACACTATAATAACTCCCCCACTTCCACCACCTTCCTCCTCCATCGTCCGTCACCCACTTGCAGTCCCACCAGAAACAACTGCTGTTCTCTACATTATTCCCGAAACACACACCTACCTAACTACAGGATGTCTGGCAGCGCTGCAAATTAACTCTTAGCAGTTTCTTCAGCGCTTTCTGGGAATCCTGTTGGCTGTTGAGAGGATGTATTTGTTTAAATCATCAACACCAAGGTAATATTGGCTGATTCTGCTGTGATTGCGCAGTGTGTTAATATCAGATGTCAACACAAAGCCTTGTAGAAATGTTACATAACCGGCATATATAAATATAGAACAAATAAACTGTTGGAGGTGTGGAGTATATTGTACATTCATCTCTACACCTGCAAAGGAGCGTATCAGCGTTACAGCAACCTCATCTGTAGCTGCCTGTGGTCTGTCTTGCACAATAAGGCCAAATGAAAACAGGAATGAGAATTTGTTTACGTGAAACTCTATCTCTGCTCAGAAATGACCTCTGTTGGCAGCGCACTGAAAATAAATGTCAGTATGTCAGTATTGTCATATCTGTCTTGTGATCCTGTTTTGCCACTATGATAGCTTCTGATGCTGAAACAGAAACACTGAAGAGATTTAAGCCTGGTCATCATCAGTAGTGGAAGAATGCAGAAGGGGAAGTTCAGTTATAACCTTGATTTCTATCCATGTCATTTTCCCCTTCGATTTTCTCGACAAGTGACCTCCTTGCACGAAAAAATAATCAATGTTTACACTGATAAGCAGAAACACATTGCATTGAGCTGTGGTAACTGCCAAATGATCTGCAAACCACAGCACATAGGACGTTCTGTACATGAGCAGGGTCGACACAATATTTTTCACCATTAATGAATGGTTATGGGTCGGAAAACATTTAGCTGTGACCACAACTACAGTAGGTTTCAAGCCAAAAATGACCAAAATCCTGGCTACAGGCTACTGGTGTCTTGGAGGGGAATGTGGCTGATTATGGTTTCTATCACAAAGACGTGATTCGTTATGCTCTTGAAGCATGTCTTAAATAATGATAAATACAAGCGGCACCCTTCCAGCTGAGGAACTCATTCTCTCGTCGTCAAACCGGCAGAGGAAGCAGGCTCAGAAAGTGTCGACCGAGACACATATTTTTCATCTGTTGAATCTGGTACAGAGTGCAGCCGGCTTGTCAAGCTGCTGTTGTTTGCACAATTAGCCCAGCAGGGGAGGCCTCATAACCAGGACACCCCCGCCCCCACCCTGGTCGCACTTTTGCTGGGGCCTGTAAAAAAAACACCTCCCCTGCTTCAGCTCTGTGTGCACTGTGCATTGTGTACTTCGCTTAACACTTCATTTGCGGCCAATGCTTTTTTTCTCTCTCTCTCTTTTCCTTGGTCATCTGGTTGCATTCCAAAGGAGGCAGAGGTGTACTTCCTTTGCAAGTTTGGGTTTCCCAGTCATAATCAATGTTGCATGCAGAGAAATACTAAAAAAGCAGGGGAAAGATATGGGAATTGGAGAAAGTGAAGTTGAGAAAAAAGTAGTTACATAAGATAACTGACAGAGAATAGAGGAGAAGAGGCTAGGTAAGTCATTTTCCCCACATTTTATTGATCAATAAGGGTGGTTGGTGCTTCTCACGTTGGCAAGTCAAGAACCTGGTGCTGGACAGTAGCAGCAGAAAAATCATTAACAGACCAAAGGAGCTGCAGTTGCAGTACAGCAATCACGGCAGTGAAAAAACAAGGTATGACTTTGTATTGCTACAAAGGATGACTTTTGAGTCTCCCCACAAAGAAGCAGAACTGTAAGATACAGATTTACTCTATGGCAAATGAGCATGTTCTTGGTATACCTTCACTCCTGGAACCAGAAGGTGTTTTCCAAGAGCAAAGGACAAGTAGCTAAAGAGTCAAGCCTCAGGTTGACAGGATCGTCCTCTTGGGCACAAAACTTCAAGTTTAACAGATAGGAATTAGAATTTGCTAATTTGATCTACACGTGTTTTGCGTCTCTGCAAATTGTTATGACTATGTTTCCTTAAGTATTTGTGGAAGGTGCTATTGCGAGTCATTCATTGTAAGTGCATTTAGAGCAAGAGCTATGTTTACATTCTTGGCATTACATCAAGCAGGTTCAGTGTGGGCACTGGACTCCCACAAGGGTACGCCGTGTTGCCTCTCCTGTTTGTCATATTCAGGATACAGGACACAGCTGGTGCCAGTGAGGCCTGGAGAGTGTCCAGATTGTGACATTACAGTGGCATCTTTGCTCTTTTGAAATAATGTTGTCCTTTTGGCTTCACTGGAGCGTGACCTTGGATGCGGACTGGAGCTACAGTAAGTGATTTGGGAGGACCAACATTTTTTCATACTACGGCATTCAGCTGCTGTTTTTTATGTCTAGAGAAGCCAGTGGACTTCCCTTCCCTTTGGAGGTTTTCTGGGCGTGACCAACTGACCAGGCCCGGGGGAAAACCCAGGGCACACTGGAGAGATTCAATCTCCCAGCTGACCTGTGATCTCCAAGGTAATCGGCAGGAAAAGTTGCAGAATGTTGCTGGGATTAAAGACGTTTGGACTGCTCTGCTTAATCTTTCTCCACTGGAGTCTGATAATGACTGTGTAAATTAATGTATTTGGCAATTTTATTAATCTTTTTCCAAACATTGAAGCTGTGTAAATACTGTTTCACGTGCTTGTCCACATCACCATAATTAAACAAATGGGGGTAAAGTTAGTTTGAGGCAAATGTATTAGTCTAGACGTTAATTATTGTCTGATTGGACAGCCACATTATCCAAAAATGAATTCAAATGGCCGACGCTTGCAGCACAAGTCTGACTCATCCTGAACAGAAAAAATGTTGATACAGCTTTATCTTAAACCACTAACATCGCCACCACCTCAGACCTGAGTGCAGCCCAGCAAAGCCAAGTTACACATCAAGGCAGGTGGGGCCCTTTCTCCCAAGATGCCATCTGTTTGTCTTGCAGCGCTTCAAACACTGACACTTCTCTGTTTATACCTGTGGGTCAACATTTGAGTGAGAGGCAGAACTGCTGTCCCCCTACTGAAGGTGCATTGAAGCTTTGTGGATCGCTACGGAGTGTGAATACTTATCCGGGGAATTTTTGGGGCCTCTGTGTTGGATAATGACAGAATGGGAACGGAGCCACAGGGATAAGGGAGAGGGAGGCAGAGAGAGAGAGAGAGGGCAAGAAAAGGAAACAGATGAAGGGGGAGGAGAGAGGGGGATTTGAATTGATGTTATCTCCGAGTCTCTGTGATGATTGCCACAGAGGGTCAGCCGGGTTATGGTTTAATACAATCGCAGACAATAACAGAGCTGATGGGCAAATGGCTATGTTTGTGCGCAAGGATATTTCAGTAAGTGTGTGTGTGCATCTGCATGAATGAGTGTGTAGGGAGAGCAGGGGAGCATGTCTATGAAGTCTTCCAGTACAGTGAAGCTGTGAGGTTTCTGAAAGGTGACAGCAGTTCAACACAGACAGAAGGAAAATCTGAGAAATATGGAGCCTCTTTCAAAATAAAAGCACAGAAAAATCACTGAAAATCCACTTTACATGTGACCTGAACGGTTTCTTGCCTGGAAAATATTGACATCCACAGAACTGCAAATAAGATTTCAGCGCGTGTCCTTACAAGTGATTGTCTCTTTTTACTGTGTGCCCTTTCCAAATGTCTCCATCTTTCTTTTCTCATTTCCTCTTGCCTTACTCGTATTCAACCTCCTCATCTTCTTTTCAATTACTTTGACACCTCTTTTGATATTTTCTGTCACTCATTGCCTTTCCTTTCTATTTGCAAATCTTCTTCACTTCATTTTTATACTTATATTTTTATTTACCTACTTTATTCCTTGCCAGCTTTCACTCTCTTTCTCTCACCTCACGTCCTCTTGTTGCATGCCTCTCCATATTTCACCCCTGGGTGCCCCTGGAGCTAAAAAAACCAGCCAACTGTAACAGGAGACAGTAGAAAGGAGCTGCGCGCTGCTGGCTCAGCATTTCTTCACTAGAGTGTGCCTCGACCAGAAGCCTGCCAGGCAGAGTGGTGCTTTCACACACATATGTACATGTGCGCATACACACACACACACACACACACACGGGGTCTTCAAGTCCAACCTCTCAATTATACAATTACACAGTCCAGAAATTGCCCCCAGCAGGAACTGTTTATTTGCCTTTACCACAGAATAATACTGCCTTTTGTTCTGCAGCTCTTTAAGTGGAGATGAAAGGATGATAAAACCTCATTACCTTCTGCACACTGTATTGATTTTTAACCTCCAAAGTGCTGTTGGTGGCAATGCACTGTGGCGGTCAAGCAGTACGCAACACTAGACATGTAGAGTATTTGGAAAAGTTCCAGATCTGTGGAGCACAGACTTTCAGAAGGTGTGGTGGGCCTGTGTGTGTATGTGTGTGTTTAGTGGGGGGTAGACAGCTGGTAAAACAAGGCCTGGTGCCGTGCTCTGATTCTAATTGCACTGTGAAAAGTGATCTGGCGCTGTACATGCACGTGATGGCCAAAGGATAAAGTCAAACAAATCTCTTAGCACGAGTAAAAAAAAACGCAGTAGTAATGTGATCATTGGCAAGTTGGTGGAATTCTTCTCTTCTGGCAAAACAATCAAAGTCACATGGGTACAGACGTGTGTGTGTGTGTGTTTGGGGGGGGGGGGGGCTCATGTGTGAAGGTGCTTAGATGCTGGCATGGTGCTTGTGTGCGAACGAAGTGGGACAAGTGCCAGCCGGTCTGGTGACTGGGTCACTTCACTAAGTTATATGGTCTGCAGGTGTACAAGACTCTTAGGGAGTTTAGAATGGGGTCAAAGCGTTTTAACACATATAAACTGCATGAAGTATATAAATGAAATTCTTCTGGGAATCCTCCATCCACCTACCATGTACTCCATGTTGGAAGCAGGGGGGTAAACCTGGCCTCTGAGCTTGTTGTGAAGGTCCAGGATGAGCTGAGCGTCACTGTCGGTAATGGCCCTCTTCCCCCTCTGCTTGGCCTCCCACCAGTCCCCCTCCTCGTCCAGATACTTGTCCAGAATCTGCTCCCAGCCTGTTGAGTTGGGAAGCATAACCATGGAATTGGTCGTCTGGAGCAGCAGGAGCAGGGACACGCCCCTCAGCCAGTGCAGAGATACGCGCCTCATCCTGATAAGTGCTGGAGATTGGGATGGTGGTGATCCTCTCAATGGGGTGAAACAGAGAGGGGAGCCAGCACAGAGAGACTACAATTCGTCTTTGTCTACAATGTGAGCTGGCAAAGGAGCTGACAGGAGAGGAAAAAACAGGATTATTGGAAGGACTGGAATTGGTGTTCTGTGTCAAATTTGCTGAATAACTTGAGTCAGTATTGGACTTGGTGAGGACAGTGCTTGGGCTTGTAGACACTTGGTCTGGTGCAGTGCCACAGGTAACCTGATGGGGTTCACCAGGGGGTAAGCTGGCAGACTGGGGGGTGACGAGTAAAAGAGTGGACTAAAGAAAACACTACTAGTGTTGAACTTCCTTGAAGATTTTACAATTTTTTTCTTAAACTAAAAAAAAAGGAAAGACAGCTTGGGAGCCTTTAAAAATAAATACTCCACTGCAAATCCCAATAAACAGCACAGCTGTAACAAATGTAGTCAAGTGCACAGAATGATGCATAACGCAGCTAATGCATTCACAATACTGTTTGTATACATGTACTTTCAGCTGAACTTTTTGGTATGCATGCTGCAGTGCTGACAGGGGCTGATAAATGTGCCAATACCCCATGGGAAACGTGAAGAGTAATGCATATTGGAATAGAAAATGGAGTGGTGCGATTTAATGTAGACTTCGGAAATAATTTACCTTTAATGAATTGGAATGCAGCCCGCTTCTGGAGCTCCTGATCTGGCTGCGAGGAAACTTCAGCAGCAGCAGCAGCAAGAAGGAGAAGAAGAAGAAAGAATCCGCCTTCAAAGTAAAGTTGCAGAGCTCAGGTGGAGCGCTGAGGACTGTCGCTGGTTGCCGTATGACATAAATCACAGATGCGATGAGGTCGCTCCGCTCCGTTTTCATCAGCTGGGAAAAAGAGAGAGTGGGTCTTTCTTCTTTCGGGATTCTTGCTCCAAAGCCGCTAAAGCATCACTTATCCACACTTTATCCTCAACTTGGCTGCGTTTGGAGAGTGCCGCCCCCGAACACGCCTCTCCGAAAGGTTGGAAACGACCCACCAACTCGTTCATGCCCAAGACCTTTGTGCGCGTCCGGGGTGGTGCGTGAGAACAAGTATAACCAGAGTGTTTACTTTAAACACAAAAATGCACAGAAAACGTACAGTTTTATAATATTCCTGCAGAAACTTTGTTCACTGTACGTTTGACTGATACGTTAATAGTGACCTTATTGATTATGGTTCAAGATAATTAATATGTAGTCAAGTATTGTAATACTTTCTATGACATTTGTATCTTATATATGGTTTCTATTTGATTTCCTCAGAACAGTAACATTCACTTGCAGGTTGTTGACTGACTGCTGCTGTCCCACCTGGTAACTGGTTTTGGTAAAAAATACATTAATTTAAACCAGATCTGCCTCCTTTGTGGGTCTGTGGGGCCTGGCAGCGAAAGTGGCCCCATTCTCCCGGGTCTAACTGTTCACAGGTGACTCCTTGGAGGGATTAAAACACAAACCAACTCTCTGTTAATTCCAAACCCTGAACTTGTCGTCACCGTTTCCCCTCCTGCTGCAACACAGTGCAAATTCCATAATGGAAACAGGCAGGTTTTGTCTTTTGTCATCTGGTCATTTTCACTGGTAGCTGTGGCACTTGTGGAAACAGTAGCTAATCACCAGGTCGTTATGTGTTTGCCCCCTTCTACAGACTTTTTTTTCCACAGAGGGAGACACAATCTTCTTGTATTTTACCTGACAAACATAATAAACCAAACGCTGGCCAAACCAACCATGTGCCGACAGTGATTTTGCTTTTTCAGTAAATCCCTTGTTTCCATGACTCCCTGATGTTTTCATGCTTCTTTTTTTTTTTGTTGGCCCTTAGCCCTTACCCACCAGGAGAGTCGGGGACTGAATGGACAGTTCTGAGATATTTTAGCTTTTTAAGATTCATAATCTGAGTCAGATTTCAGATTCAACATGGCCACTGGAAGCTGAGGGAGGCCATGGATTGGTAGATTGTGTTTAGTCGAGTGATCTCCAACAAATCTGAGGGGTCATGAGATGATTACTGGGGTATGGAAGACAAAAAAACCCCAAAAACTAGATTCTGCGTCACAAATTTGTATTCACATGTTGGACATTTTTACTAGTATTTGCCTTTTTTAAATAGAATATTGGATAATTTGACCTCTTTGGGCCTCAAACACTTATCAAAATAAAAAAATCTAAAAGTATGGTGGGCAAATGTCTCTTTCGTGGAACTTCTATCAACTCTAAACTCTTATGCTCTGGCTTGTTTGTAAAGAGTCATGAGCCAAAATGGTTGGAACCACTGGTTTAATCTTGTCAGTGCATTGTATTTTATAAGCTCGTCATGTGTTTTTTAAAAGTAAAATCTAAAAAGTAACTAAATATTGTTAAGTAAATGTAGCAGAGTAAAAACTGCAATATCATGCTCTGAAATGTAGTTAAGCATAAAGGTAACGTAGTCAGGTAAAGTACAAGTACCTCAAAGCTACAGTACTTTAGTAAATGTATATTCCACCACTACTTAAGATGCACCAGATGAGTGTGCACTGAACACGATAGATGTACATAAAACCCTCTATTCCAGGGCGCCTCTGCTGTCTAACCTACTTCTGTATATGTACAGAAAGTGATACAAGAGCTCTCACATTAAGGACCCACCGCATTCTGAACTTCCATAAACCTGGGGTTTACTGTCTGCTCCCTGGGTCAGTAGCAGGGGCCTCGGCCACAGCCCCAGCAGCGGCCCTCTCTCTGTGGTCAGACCCTGCAGGCCCCCCCTCCTCTTACACCACAGCTGAAATAGCAACGCTCTCGCTTTGCCCACAACTCCCAGGAGGCAAGCACCGCCGAAAACACTCATTCATCTGCTATAGAATTAATGTTACTCTACATTTAGATGTGTGTGTGTGTGTGACAGGGAGGAAGAGAGTGCATATATGTGTGTGTCTCTGTTTGACAGTAAGAGAGTGAGAGGTGAAGCAGCAAAGGAGAGACTGCATGTGTGTGTGTGTGTGTGTGTGTGTGTGTGTGTGTGTGTGTGTTGGTACACATGCCTCCATAACATAAATATATGAGTCAATACATAAAACATGCAATTATTTTAAACACTCGAAATAAGTTTTATGGGCTTGGGATATGAAATGACTTATATTACATTAAGGTTACAGCTGAAATACACAAAGACTGGCTGTAAGAGCACGTCTCTGACCCCGACTATGAAAATGAAATTGTGTGGATAAAGGAAATATTTACCAACTGCTCCAGGATTTCTGTGATTTACAGTGTGGTAATTTAGGTCAAGCCATCTGTAACAGACGAGACTTTCTCTGATTAATGTTTATTACAATGCCTGCCAGTAAATATACACTATTTGCGCCTGCGGTAGAGCAATATAAATGATTTCATGCTTGGGCTTCTTGTGTTAGCAGCTCTATCATCCCTTCTTTTTTATTGTATCTCTTGTTCTCTACTGCTCCCTCTTGTGCTGACTCTCTTAATATTTCACATTTTTCCTTTCTTCCACATCTGACCTCCTCTCTACCTGTATGTTTCTGTCTATCATGTGCGCACACACACATTCCCTTTCTCCTCTCACACACATACATCCACTTTCCATTCCTCTGCTTCTCTCTCTCTCTCTCTCTCTCTCTCTCTCTCTCTCTCTCTCTCTGTCTCGTCTTGCTGTTTTACCCCTTGCTCTATCTATCACACCCACACAGTCATTGTTAAGCCACGGGCCCAGATGCTCCACTCGGTACCTCCTCCATTCAGCATGTGGTCTTGCGAGAAATCCCGTGAACCCAGCAGAATGCATCAGCCGTGCCAGACCCCGCATCCACACAACAGTAGCCTCTGGACACAACAGCAAACCACACAAACACTCTCGAAGAACACTTTTTTTGTTGGCCCACGTTATCTGGCACGTTGCTCCCTAATGGTTCTGGTTGAGCTGAATTGAGGTCAGAGCGTTGGAACAGAGTCGGGGTGAGAATGGGAGTAAAGAGCATCAAGGTCATTTGGCAGACGTTCTACATCATTGCTTTGGTGACATTATCAGCAGTGTGCAGCAGAAGGCTGCCTCAGATATCCACTTCAGGTCAGTTTGGCTTAGTTTGTCTGCCTCTACCCCCTTGTGGTGAAGGGATACCAATGCATCTGTGAGCACTGAACACACTGTTGTACTGTGAGTTGTTCTGTGTTTGGCTCACAGGTGTTAATGCAGAGTTGTGTAATCACAGATTTTTGTTGTATGTTTATTAAATGAAGGACAGGACTGAAAGCAATTATACACTAACATTTTAAAATAAACCAATGTAATGTTTGTTTGGATTCAAATTCATTCAGAGCATCATTTTGTATGTTAATGTGTGTTCTGTCCCTCCTTTCCGCTTTCTATTTTCATGCACAGCACATTGTGTTAATATTCAAACTACATAGCTGAGCTTCACAGTGGTGCAAGAAATATTCAGATCCTTTACATAAGTAAAGTACAAATACCACAATGTAGAAATACTCCATTACAAGTACAAGTCCTGCATTTAAAATTACATTTAAATAAAAGTGCAGTCAGCAAAATGTACTTGAAGTATCAAAAGAAAAACTACTTATTATGCGGAACAATGGCCCACATAAATGTTAGATTATGTAACTGGATTATTATTACTGATGTGTTAATGTGTGAGTAGCATTTTACTGTTGTAGTTGGTGAGTTGGTACTTTATACACATGTCTGTCACAACTTGTAGAAAACCTCCATGTCGTCTTCCATATGTAGCCTAAGATGCTTCATGTGTACAGGAACATATAAATTCAATACTTATACTGCACTTATATACAGCAGTCTAAATAAGCCTGTTTCACTATGTTACATGAGTTGACAATCAAGTTAAAGACAATATTCTTTAATCTGTTTACTTTGTGATGAAATATCAGTAATTTATCATTGCAACAGTGGTTATAAGTCTAAAAAGATCTATGAACTTATTTCTTTAATGACACTGACTGCAATCCACAGTGTAACATACAGCAGTTAATTGAATTACACTACCCAAGTCAATTTGCCAGAAAATGCCTGAAAACGTGTTCGTATAACCACCAGGTGTCAGTGTCTGACTTTCAGACAAAGTGTATCTCATAGGGGATCAGGTTGGAAACGAAAAGAAATATAAAACTAGTTCATGATGACAGACTAAAATAAATCATCTTCCCCACTTTTGTAACACAAAGCAACTCTTGGCATATTTCTTCAAGACTGAGGCACTTCTCCATCTCCCAGTCTGTAACAGTAATGATCTTGAGCAAACAAAAAGCTAAAAAAAACCTAACATTTTGGTAAAGTGATAATGTAGAGGCATTGGGAGCTGGGGGATTGTGGGTACTCAAATTCCCTTTGTTTTATGTCAAATTTTATGAAGCTTCCAATTAAGTAATTCTACCAGAGGCTCCTATTACACTGTTTCAGAGTGTTTTCTGCTGAATGTTTCATGGGTTGCTGCTTGTGGTGCAAACCAGTTGAAACCAAGACATTTCACAATAGTGCCTAATGCAGTAGTCTAATGTCATCTGATATCATCTTCTGGAGAGAATGCAATAATCATGCATTTTCTTGGATTTGACATGACGGTTGGTTTGCTACATAAGACGTCCAAACATTTTCTCTTTAACCTAGTCATAAATTCGAAAATGAACTTTGCTAGAGTCGAGGTAATAAAAGAGTGAATGTCTTGTGTTCGTACAGAATATCCCATCAGAAGGAATCACGTAATGCTACAATACATCATGAGCGCAAAGAGGCCTGTGTAGTATAAGCCAGTATAAGCATCAAAGCCTCTGTAAGCTTGTTGACTGCAGGTATAAAAGACAGTTTAGAGTAAAGGAGGAAAGCCCATCTGATTATGCAGCGCTTTCCCAATGCTGAACTTCTGGGAGGACATTGATTTTGGCCCACATCTCGCAGCTGCAGGATGTCGCTCGTCTGAAGTCCCTGCTAGGCCCCGCGCGGAGGCTAATGTGGCCCCGTCCAAGACAAAGACTACAGTAGGATACGGAGGGCAAACACAGAACACGGGCCACCTTTGCCTCAGTTTATGTTCTTAGGCTGAACCAGAAGGGTCAAGTCTAGTCTGTCTCAGGGTTGAACGTACTGTAGATTTATTCTAATACCCACTGTGGTGGAGGTTAACAGTGCCTGGGTCTGACATGTTGGGTCGACAACATGTGATTACTTTTAATGTCACATATGAGGTGAATATAGACTATACAGTTTTATGACATAACTCCAGCTTATGTCCTTCGTCATAAAATGGAATATCTATACTGAGGTATGCCAGATATGCTTTATTTATATTTTACTAGACCGTGTGAAGAGCTTACTTTGCCATGGAAAAGTCACTAGACGAGAAAAGTGACCATAACATACACCATTCAGCTCCAACCGAAATGGTGTCTTATTTCATTGTGGCTGATTGCATGAAACATCAGCACAGCTTGCTCTGTTGCCAACGTAGGGAGTACATGTAAATTCAGCCATGAAAACCTGGGAGAAATGGAACATTTCCCCACATGTTATGGTGGCACTATCCTAAATAAACAGTATAACAGACCAAAACAGACAACTGAGACACCGCAAATGATTTGTGTACCTGAAAAGACTTATTTTTTACTCCTTGTTTGAAGTAAGGGCATCCAACTCAAAAGAAGAAGTGGTGCAAAATGGTGCCCTGCAGTTAACTCTGCTGCCCCGGTAGATTTATGGTAGCAGAAGGGTTTTAACATGTATGTGCCAACATTTGAAGAGATCCCAAAACATGCTTCAAGTAGCTCTGTAGTCTCTGGGAAACACATATATCAACATACTCCGGCCTGACCTATGCACATGTCAGAGATGTGAATACAACACGTTTGGCTTAGTTTAAAAGCTATATTACAAATATCTGAGGAGGTTTTCTATGCAGTATGTGAAAATGTGTCCAAGTGGCCATGGATGATTATAATGCAGGCAAAATATATGTCTGATGCAATTTCCTAAAATGGTCTTCTATTAAATGTCCTGCCTATACACATATAAACATAATATCATATAATATTAAATGAGCATCCCGTTTTTTTCTCTTTCAGACAAATATTAGACAAATATGAAGGTAATTTGTTGAGTTTGACAGTACAGTCTTGACCTTGGACACAGTAGCTGACAAAAATACCTCAAGTCACGGCCCACTTACTGACTTGTTCTGCTTTGGACAGTATCACTTGGTCTTCATCAGCCAATGGGGTTCATCTGTTGTCACGGAACTGTAGATGTTCAATCTCCCAATTATTTTTATATTTTGAGCAGTTTTAGGACATCTGATACTGTCTGATATGGTCGAAAGCTCTGGAATAAGCAAGTAAGTGGACCTTGAGTTAAGATTGATCGGGAAGGAATTGTAAAGGTCAACATTAAGGCCTAAAAGTTCACAGACTAACGAGAAATTATAATATCTATGAGTTCATGACAACTGAGCAAACTCCATCTGCTGATGAAGAGAGTGTGATATGGTCAAAAGCTCCAGAACAAGCAAGTAAGTGAACATTGAGTTGTGATTGTTTCGTCAAGGTAATTTGTTATTTTGTGTAGTGTAATGATAATAATATATCTATTCCAGCCTTCAGCAGCCGAACATCCCAGCTCCTGAGGAAGAGGGATGTTTGTTTGGCAATGAGAGAACTCTGTTGACAGTCTCATTTCATTTGTCCCCCCTAGACAACCACAGGTAGTATAAAACTGTCCTCTGCAAACTGTTTATGCTGAGATAACGAGGTGAATAATGATATCGCCCATAACCATATTTACTGTATTGTGTTTCCACATTGAGCATTAACTCCAGTTCTCCAGGTCCATTCTGAAGTCCTCAAGTTGCTGTGGCGGTGGTGGAGTTTGGGGAGGTTTGAGGACAGAGCGAGGCTTGGACCGGGCACAGGCTGCATTTCCGATGGTTAAGCTGCAAGGGGAGCAAAATAAACATAGTTGCTGTGCTTCCAACAGGGACAGAAGAAAAAGAAAAAATACAATAAGTTAGAGAGAAGCCTCTCCCAATATCCCCCTCGAGGCACAGAGGAGCCAAGTTTTCAGCCATTCACTGCTTGAAGTCAGGGAGGGCAGAGAGGTTGTAGAGTACAGGGATGATACAGGAAGGAGAGGAGAGATTTTCTGCAGCTGCACAACAAACATCAGCAAACCTACAAGCTCCCTCCACAAAAGATTTATCTCCCTTTTTCTGTGTTGTACTCTTTCTCATACTTCTCACCATTATTGGAGTTGGATGACTGCTTGCACATTTTGGAAACTGACTCCCGTAACCTCTCCCTGTTAATAATCTATCACCCTGCTGTGGTCCCTATGAAGTCTCCATCTTCTTTCCAAATAAACGTTTCACCACCTTCACACTTGAGGGAGTCGAAACTGTTTTAGCAATAACAGTTTATCTGACAGGTCAGTAATTCACGTGTGTTATTAGGAAAAGTGGTGCACCTTCGGATGAGCTTACATATGCGTCATCGTGGCCTCAGTAGGTGTTGGCACTGGCTGATAGCATAAGCCAATTGAATAGGATTTATTGCTGCAGCAACTGGAGACTGGAAATCTCTGTTTCTTCTCTCTGTCTTTCTGATTGTGTTTCTCTCTCCCCCATTCAACTGAGCTCATCAAAGATTTTATTCTTATTGCTTAACTGCCCTTGAAATAAAACAACAATAGAGTACAATCACATCATGCAAACTTAAGCCAAACTAGAAAAGGCAACATTTTCTGAAAGAAAATGTACCTGCGCTTGGCGCTGAAGTTTTGAAATAAAACATTTGAAATACTGAAACAGTTGAAGTTGCAGTCAAAATACAGATTCGGTGATGAAGTTTCATTTTAGGTGTAAGCATTGTTCAAAGGTGAACCTGAAAGGGTTTGAAGCGTCACTTGATGTGTAAGTATTAAAAGTAGTTAAAATTTCAGTTAAAGTGAAATGTCTCAAGTAGTTGACATTAATCTAAGTACAGTAGTTGAAATTTAGGTGAAGTTTAAGATCTGAAAGTAATTGTAAAGTGTCAGTTGAAGAATAAAAATAAGGCCAAGTGTCAATTGAGATATGATACGTGAAAGCCGTTTCGTATTCTATTTCAAATATTATAAATGATGTGAATATTTTGAAAAGAAGAACACCATTCCTAAAGAAGTGGAACATTCTAAAGTTTGAATGAAGTTCAGAAAAAGCGTCCAGAATAATGATAATATAGATAGATATAGATATAAATACAAGAATATGAGCAGAATATGTGCACTCCATTTACAGTGTCTTCTTTTGTTCTTATTCCTGAACCATCAGAGGCTACTTTCATCCGAACCCAAATCCATATCCTTAACCTTTGCTCAGCCTCTGCCACTGATTGAGAAGCCAGGTAAATGTCTGCAGCAGGTTGTCTCACTCATCATAGCATCTTGCTCCTCATCCCACTGACGTGCCTTTTAAACATCCACCAATCATCTGTTTGGCTCCGGGTCTGGCATTTGCTCAGACAGAAGGATTTTTCCCATGCATACTAATGTGTTCCTCGAAAACTCTCTGCTGGTTGGCTCCAGGGAGTGTGCTGGTCTGTTAGGGCTGGCTGCATGGATGAAGCTCCTTAATAAAGTGCAGGGAGCGGTTTGAAAACCTCACGCTATGCAAAGTTTAGCATGAAAATGTGAGGCATTGTATTCCAAGCAAAGTGCCAAAGTGCATTAGAGTGCAGCAAACGTTTCAGCTTGGAAAGATGTCTTCTGCAGCCCAGTTTGCACTTGAACTAACGCAGATGTTTATCTAACAAATAAAACATGTTACAGTCTTGTTTGTTTGTTAATTTGTTTGGTTGATAGCCTGTTGATCCTGTGTGTATAACTTTGATGCAGGCTGGCCCAGAACCATATCCTGCAATCCAGCTGGAGAAAAGAGCAAAAACTGGAGCATCTGTCCAACACATCAGAACATTTATGGCTCCCCCTCTATGTTTGTCCCAACCTCTTACCAACTCTCTCCTACTTTCTCCATCAAAGTCTACACGCAATTTTAAAGCTGTAGAGCAAGTACATTTCATTTGTTTTGACTTTCTCCTTGCCCACTCTGTGATTTAGTCTGTATGTCTGGGGGTCACTCACTCTTTCTGCTTCTAGAACTCCACTCTGCTCCCTGTCTCTCCATCTCAGTAAGGTCAACGGTTTCATTGGACAAACTCAAACAAGAGGGTCCCCTGAAACCCTATCTGTTGTCTGTTCATTTGTGTAGACATGGAGGGACGGGGCCAAAGTCAACCTTTTCTTATTAGGATTCAGATGTAGCCCCAGAATGTTTTCTCTTCTCCATCTCAGCCTTTGATATGCAGGATGTGGGACTTTGCAATGGCACTGTTTTAATTGGAAGTGAAAACTGAGAATCAAAGAGATGGATTGATAGTTTGGGCAGAAACTCTGATCAATATCAGGCATGAGTAAGACCTCAGACAAGACAGCACAGACAATGGACAATGGACAATGGTACTGTTTTGCCCACATGGGTTCAATTGTACAAAATAGAAAAAAACACAATCAAAATAGATCATTTTATTACAAATACAAAACACAACAGGAAAAGCGCAGTTCATTGCATAAATAGCTTGTTGTTAATGTTGATTTAAATACAGTCAGTGCGGAAAATGTCAATTTCCTATTTTGTAATGCAGTATTTCCCACTAAAGCTTGTATCAATGGCAAACTCTTTTGCAAATGTTTGTTGTTGTTGTTTTGTGTTTGTCTTCCTTATGCTGATGATATTCCTTCTCAGTGTTGGATAGTACTGAGAAACTGTCCCGATTTGACAAGAAATTCTGATACATTTGACAAGTTGAAATTGTTGAGGCATTCGCTTGCCAATATTATGCTAGTGCTTCATTTATAGAAATGTACCAAGTTAATTTACATTATAGTAAATTTCCTTCAACATTATAAGAGTTGACATGCAAATGAACCATATTCAGTACTTTTTAATAGTTTAGATATATTTACAACCCTTTTACAAAACAATAAAAAATGCTATCAATTAAATATTTTTCCCATATAAAAATGAATAACTTACAGTATACTTGTTTCAGGATAGTCAAGGTATAATGATTATCTACATGTACAAAAAAATAACAATTTCCTGGTATTTTGGAAATTAAAAAAAACAATTAAGGTGCACTTGAGTGCCTAACTCCAAAAACCAAACTACATCAGTGATCATAACAAAATATAAAACAATGGATTTGTCCAATATATCAATATATTGGTATATAATATACCAATATACCATGTACAAATATGATTATAAAACACATATATGGATCAGATGTATTGTATGTGCTCTCTTTAGCATAAATATTACATGAAACATGAATGAAACCTGTAAAATGCCGATACAGAAACATCTGTAATGACATGCAACCTAATCAGTGCAGATTAAAACTGCAAATGCACTTGTGTAAATGTTGAAACAAACTGGGCTTTTGACATCAGAGGAGTCATCTGTGCTGACATCAGGCCTTTAAATAAAGACCTCCCAATCTGACTGGTGTGTGCTCATTTTGTCATGTACTTTCAGTTTACAGTAAGTGCACTTTTGTCAACAGATTTTTGCAAATTTGTTGAAGAACACAACTGGAAGTTGCAATAGATGTGAGTATAAAGTTTGCTGTACCTAAAGCTGACACTGCCAGTGCAGGTTTTACCCTCTGAGGTCAAAAGCTTTGATCTTTATATCACAACATTCCTGTGAAGGCAGAGCACACAACATGAAGGTGTGATGCCCATAGCACCAAAGTGAGCAGGTATGAGCAGCTATGATCTGGTTATGTCCTTAATTACCACATTGTCAATGGTCAACTAATATATTGAAAACAAAAGTATATGCAGCACCACATACAGTATATACTGTGTTTAAGGACCCACTCTACACATAAATTATATTTCATCAATTAAAATAGTCATTGCAAGTCTGGTACAAATGAAATTAATTTACAGTTTATTTACAAGTCATCAACGCTAAATCGTCTGCTGCCTTCAAATGTATGTTTGAGTCTTTAAATAAGCCCATATATACAAAATAGTGTGGTCCACGACTGTTGTGCAAATCCTTACGGGATTAAAATAATGTCTCTGTGGTACTATAGGTTGTCAGCTTATGTCGAGAGGAAACCTGTGTTTATTTGAACCAGTGCAGGTAGTTTGTCTTGAGAGCAGGGAAGCACATGTTGTTGCTGCAGGAGCCCCCGTAGCTGGGAGGGCAGGCGGAGCAGGGTACGCCTACTTTGTAGGGAGCCTCTCCGATCCAGTTACCCCTGAAAAACATGTACAGTGTCAATGGAGTTAGAGGTGACCAGAGAGCTGAGTCAGGACAGCTACAGCTAAAACCATGTCATAATGCGATTGTCAGCAGAACATCTATCAGCAATCTCTACTTTGAGAGCGAATGAGAAATCAGACTTCAGCAGGTGTATCAGAGACACATTCTACTATAAGGTGTAAATAGAAACCAACTAAATTATATCTTGACGCCATCCAGATTCAAGATGTCTGAAAAAATGGAGGCCACATTTTCAGTCAGCCAGCTAAAATAGGTCATCAATGTCCTGAGCCTGTTACTCTTACATATGTCTCAAACCAGCGGGATTACAGAACCTAGGTCACAAGTCAGTCACAAGTCCAAACAGGCTTTGATTCTTGGAATTTTTAGATAACTTTTCTTCTGTTTCGTGGGTCTCCGGAGCTTTGGTAATGCAGTACCGGTTCACAGGCTTGTATCGAGGTTATCTCAATCGCCCAGCAACATGGGTGGCATTTCACAACTCAGCACAGAACAGAGCAGTCTGTGTCGGGATTAAGCCTGTCGTCATCCTAGCGTCATCAGGTTAACGGGTTCATTAGAATTAACAGGCTTCCTTACAGCATGCAATTCACATTATACACGATGGTGGTGATGATTATAAACTATACAGTTAACTGTAAGTTTGCCAAGTATACTTACTTAGGTGAGTAGTTGCAAACTAAATATGTTGCCCGTTTCCACACTGAACCCCATACGTTCATATTATGGCACGTGTGAACAGCACAGCCCACTTTGTTGGATGTTGCCCACACCATCTGCACAAAAGACAGATCAGCGGCCAATGAATGCAAGTGTTAGACCAATTCAACCGTGTTACATGTAATACTGATTGTCGTCTGTGTACCTGTGTATAATGGGTACACATGGGTCCATAGCATCTTAGAGGGCATCGAGGGTTGCAGTCGCGGGGATATGGAAAAGAGTAATCTTTGACCTCATCGTACCACGGCTTTACCAGCTGAAGAATGGATCGATAGCTGTGAACAGAAGACAGGCAAGTTCAGTAAACTACACTGTACGTAACACAAATGATGATAAGCAACTAATACAGGCTGACACCAGACTTAGATTCAAACCTTGATAATGTCTGATTTTAAGTAAAAAGAGTAAGAGGTAGGTGTGCAGTTTGGCCACAGGTGTATTCAGGGTTTACGGAATATAGAAAACTTTAAGATACAGACTTGGATTTGTGATTTTGAAAAGCAGAAATACCTAAACATAGTAGAATAGTTGGTTCCCAGCAAGGAGCTCCTGGGTTCAAATCTCAGTCCTGTCATGTGTATAGCATGTGCAGTTTTCAGTTATTTCCATGTTTGTGTGCGTTCCCTCCAGGCGCTCCTGTTTCCTCCCACAGTTATTGAGATCTAGTGGGTTGCCACCAGTGTTTTTTATATTCCTTCCAATCATTTATGGTGTTTCAGGACATGCAGCTCAGGTAAAGGGAAGATCTTAAGTGTTCTTAAGTTTTGTCACATTGTGGACTTTGCCACTGCAGAACATGAATGGTCGTTGTTATGGTGTTTAGTTCTGCTACATTGTTCAAGTCACTCTGACCACAATAACAATGAGACGACACAAGGTTCTGAAATACAATATACACTGTCTGCACTGTCAAAAGCACATTCACGGTTGACAAACTGGCCACAAACCAGAGTTTGCATCCAAAAAGTAAGACTTTTAATACTGTAGAATTCTCATGATTGTTTTCGCAACGGCCAGGTTTATTTGTAAGATATCCAAACATGATCTGCACAGCTAAATGCTGGCTTGCCTTAGAAAACAAACAAAGTGCTGAGTTCAATCCATTTTCTTGTTGAGAGCGACATTGGTCACGGCCCCTGTGACCCTGAATGTGAATAAGTACAAACAAAACGTGTATATAATGTTTCCTGCGCCTGTCTTATTCAGGGTTTAAAGGCAGCTTGAACCATTTGGTTGTATCATGGCACAGGCCCTCTGAAAAACGACATCCATCTCTGCACATTATTCAGTTTCTGTTGCATATGAGTATTTCACAGATTAATACTTGTCAAAGATCTGAACTCCAGCATGTGATCTCCAATTAAAGTTTTAAAAAAGTTAGTTAAACTAGATAAACTGTTTCTTATTAAATAAATCTGAGAACTGTTTTTCATTATTTTCTGCAAGTCAACAGAATGATGGTTGATGGTATTACTTAGGTCTAGCGGGTTTTCTTAGGAAATAACTTTCCTAAGAAAGTCGCAAGGAATTGTCAGAATAAGGTGCATTCTCTTGGGTCTCATGTTGTTCTCAATAAAGTCTAAAAGTGTAGGAACACATGAAGCTGCCCTGTGTTTCCAAATGGAAAGTCAAGACCCACTAAAGGGATGCACTTTTGTCCTCATGGGTCATGGCTGAAAACACAACTTTTGTTTATTTGAAGGGTCACAGGAGCATTCCTCAAGCAGTCACCGGGTCACAGTGCAAAAACCTTTAGGAGAAAGAAGAAGGGGGCTGCAAGGCAACGACCATGACTGCTGAGAGAGAGTCATCCCTGAGAGGAGCAGCAGATGTTGGGGAGGGGGAGGGGGAGTCAAAGGTCACTCACCGTCCTGTCCTGACGGAGAGGTTTTGACCCAGGAACCTGAGGAGGTGAGGTGGCCCGTGCTCCCACAGGCAGGCATGAGCCCAGTCCTCGGCCGTCTTAGCCAGGGTGTCGTCCCACACCTAAACACACAGAGACATGGTGGGAACGTGGAAACCCATTACATAACTGACGGAAAATATCAACACCAGATCTTCATTCGGCAGTGAGATGTGATATAAGAGCCTGCGCTTTCTGAGTTCATAGCGCTATTACAGGTGTTACCATGGCAAGATGCAAAAGTCATCCATCAATTCAGTTACATAAGCGGAGAAAGTTTGCTGCCCAGTGTCCCATGTAACTCTTTCACTGAATAGACAGGGTGTTGGAAAGCCTTAAGAATACTAGATATCCAAACTTCAACAGCCACACTCAAGTGTGGTTTCATCAGGAATGGATTGTGACTGGAGGAATGAGGAGAGACTTCCTCCGATTACTAGACCCCCTCACTGCATCTTATTACCAGTGCAACTATAGAAGAATGGAGATGCTGCCAATTTTAAATGGAAACATGTCAGCGCAGTTGCTACAGAATGTTTGGCTGATTTTGGAACAACCTTTCAAAGTAATTAAATGAGCTTAAATGAGATTATACTGCCACACTCCATAAAAACAGCTTTTTATTTTATAGCTGAAAATATGAAATTAATAGTCTAAAAGGTTTACCACTCTATATTCAAACTACACTGCCAGCAGGCTACTGGTACCATACATGACCCCTCTTCCTTTGGAAATGACTACTTTGGTGGTCTACTGCAGTGCAATCTGCTCAACAGCTGGAAGTGCCAAGACACTTAAGACATTTGTCACTTTACTTCCGTACAAAACTACATCTGTTAAAATCAGATCAGATAAGTATTCTCCATCACTTCCTACAACAAATTAATCCACTTGACGCATGCAGTTTGGTCACTCCCACAACGTATATATGATAACAAAAAACACAAAAACAATACAAGGCTCCAGGAATATCATGCATTGAGTAGAAATACATGATAAAAATTAATTAAGTGAACGTTTTCACTTACCATGTATTCCATGTTGGATGCTGGGGGAAACACCTTCCCTCTTACTTTGTTATGGTAATCAAGAATGGCAAGCATGTCGTTCTGACTAATATAACGCTTCCTCCTGATCTTAGAAATAGTCGTGGTGTCGGTTCCATAGCTGTGCGCTGCGCCAAAATTGGTGAAATTGGCGGCTGGCAGGGACGCGGACACAGCGGGAATACTCGTTGCCAGTGCACTTGCTCCGCAAGATATGCACAGAAGTATTAGGTCTATGGCAAAAGACTGAGGTTTCATGTTTGGTTTGAGGAAACTGCACACACAAGATCCCGCGTCTTGGACTGATCTGAAAGCAAGAAGACAAACTTAAAGTGTTGCCGTGGTGCGCAACAATAAAGTGTATTACGATTCAGACGTGCTTAAACCAAGCGGCAAACCTCCCGTACTTAACAGTACAGGACTGAAATACCAGTGACATTCCTCCACACAGTCGTTGGTCCTACCTTTTCTTGCGCAGCGGTACCTTGTGCCTGCGTTGCCAAGGCTGTATCACCCCTAAAGCCTCAGTAATGGGCTGGAGAGAGGGAGGGCTGCAAGTGAGCAGTTTTTGCGCTTTGCAAACTTTGAGTGTTTCAGGAGAAGTCCGTCTTTGCGGGTTTATATATTGCAGTGGACGATGCAGGAAGTGCGCCTGCCTCGGAGGTAGACGCGCAGCCCCTCCTTGTCACCTGAAACACAGCATAATTTGGAGACAATATGTTTGCTGTCAAATAGCCCATTCCCGGCAAATCTCCCCCAATTTCATTATGACATCTGCTTTAGGTTAGCGCAGCTGGCTGCAGGATGTGAAAGGACAACATTTGATTAATAAAGTACACCAAGGAGGATGGAGCATATTAAATGACTATTAATGACTTTTCTGGGTTCTTAAAAGCAAAAAAGTCTTTATCATGTATGTTGGTGATGTGATGTATATAAAATCTAATATGGATGTGATTTAAGTTAATATTTTAAATGTTACATATGTAAATGTCTCATAAAAATGGTTGAATTAACTTGATTAAAAGCTCTTAACAATCAAGTGGTCACATCAGCTCCATATGCAGGTGATAAAATGTGCACTTCCCACATGCTCCACTGGTCACTGGTCAGGACATCCACATAAACTCATGGGTGGGAGGAAAGCCAGCAGTTTTATGAGTCAAATCAGTGTGAGAGCTGGGTCCATGTGTCCTATCAGTCTTCTTTGTCGTAGTCATTATACTATAAAGATTACACTTGTTCAGTGTGTGGCTCCAGCTGTGTGGTTTGCTTGGGCAGATGCAGAGCCAAGATAGAAAAAAAAATCATTTTCACTGGCAGCTGGTGATCAAATTAAAGAAACGTGACGCAGGAACAATTTTCCTCCCCCTTTTTCCTCTACTCTCTCTCGCTCTTTCTCTCTCGCTGCCGACAACTGGTGCTTTCCCAAAAAGCTTCTGGACGTGATGGACTTTTCAGGTGCTGGAATTAGTGAAAGGGATATATCATTCAAGAGCAAAGATGTTCTCCTCCGTTTCACTCCATCCATACATTTCAGCTCCTGCTCCCCACCGCTGCTTTTTTTCAATACATATACTGAAGGTTTCACTGGGATGGAAAGTTGTTGGAGAGTTGGAGGATAAATCATGACAGATTAGTTGAATATTTCTACTTCCCAGACCTGATCCAATGCTCTGCTTAATGCCAGGACACTAAGCAGACAGCTGACACCTTAGCGAGGTGCCAGAGAGGAAAAGATGGTACACATGAGAAAGCATAGGACTTCAGCCTTAATTCCAAAATCAAATAGACCATCAGCTACCTCTGAGTGAACTCTGAACACTAGTCGTGAAAGATAAGAGTCAAACAGAGATACTATTGGGCATACATTTTAGAAAGAACCTGCAAATATTTTCAAGCCATTTCCACAGAACTATACCCAACAAACTATATATTTATTTAACCCATTCAATATGATGTGATTTTGATTTCTTTTTTTCCTGTTATGACTATGCACCATCACATCTGCTCAGTATTTTGACTCATCCTCTCATCTGGTATCAATAGCCAGGCCACTCTCCAGCCAGCACAGCCCGCCAGCCAAAGATTCTGATCGACACGGTGCTGAGATCCTATCCCCAGGTTTATGGCCATATTATAGCGCATATCATCAGATTAGCCTAACACACACCTGCTTCACAGCATTTCACACTATCTTCGTGTTTATTTGGTCACAGGCTTCTGATCCAAGACTAAACAATGGAGTCAAAAGTTTAGTTTCATTAAGGAAAAGCTGGGACCAAGATTGAATAGAATACTGTACTTCCACTGTATGTCTCTCTCTCTCCCTCTCTCTCTTCCCCACACACAAACACACACACACAGTTTCTTCACTAGCAGCCTCCTCATGGCCCCAGATGATATTCCCTCAGTCTCAGAGTGCTGGTCCTTGTTTGCGCAGTGAACCCAGTGACTTCGAAAGAGGTCGAAGCATTATTATCATATTATCAGAGGAGTAATTAGGGCATTATTTGGGGCACATACTGCTCTGAGGGGCCTTGGGTCTGTTTTGGAAAGGCATTCTTTTTCTGACAGAGCATTTATTTACCTACAATATATTGTTCCAAGTTTCCCCCATTCTTCCCCCCTCTCCGGGGGCCTCTCGAAGCCCAGTGTTGATGCCAGTACAGCAGAGAGAATGAGGTGCAGTGGTGAACAAGAGGGAAAGCAAGAAAGAGGAATAGCCTACAGACCATAGACAGACTCAACAAGTGTTGCATTTGTTATTTTTCTAGATGAATCCAATCAAGGCAGAAGGATTAAAAACTGAAGTGCAGAAAGATTTTGAGTAAATATAATTTGCATGGTTTTGCATGGTTATTGAGCAGCATGTGTTTTTGTGCAATACATGTCCAAAACAAACAACCGATCTGTTCTTCATGCAGGTGAAAGCAAATAAGTGTTAGTGGACAGTTTTTAACTCAGGAGCATAGCTGACAGACAATTCAATAAGTAACAAAATCTCCTAAAGGATGGCTCCTCGCTCTGTCCGCTATTCCAGCAATCAAAGCACATGCTGTAGACTCCAGCTCAGCTGTGCACTCCACCCAAGGCTATTGTTACTGCACTGGCAGAATCCACCGTGCATGGGAAAGTCACTAAGAGATCAGCAGCATGTGAATGGATGGATGGACAAGAGGTCTAGTATGACTTGAAAAACCAAACCTTTTAGAAGCTGTTTGAAATATGAGGTAGTAAGTTGTTCACAGGGCGTGATGGTTTGTATTTGGATGAGCATTTATTCTGTGACTTCATGAATTAGATTTAAAGGAATAGCTCGACATTTTGGGAAATACGCTTTCTTGTTAAGAGTTAGATGAGAAGATTGACACCACTCTCATGTTTGTACAGAAAATATGAAAACAGGGCCAGGAGACCGTTAGCTTAGCAGACTAAGCAGGGGTCAACAGCTAGCCTGCTTCTGTCCAAAGGTAAAAAAACAAAAAACTAAAGCTCACTATTTAACATATTATATATTGTTTATTTAATCTGTACAAAAGAGTAAAAATTGTTAGCTTTTTGAGCTAAGCTAGCTGTTCCCCCCAGCTTCCAGTCTTAATGCTAAACTAAGCTAACCATCTCCTGGCTCTAGCTTCAGTGTACAGACATGTAGCATTTGGTATAGTAAAATGAAGCTACTGCCAACAGCCGGTTAGATTAAACAAGAAGCAGAAACTGGGTGAAACTGCTAAATTTTGCGGCGATACTTCCGTGAGTGCACTTCCATGTAGTACACTGTGTGCACTATGTAATTACTTGCGCAGTGCTAATAATCCAATCAAACTCTCGGCAAGCAACAAATCGTATTTACCAAACTGTCAAACTATTCCTTTAATCAGCCATACCAAGTAATGTAAATATAAGGAGTTTGATATCAGAGAATACTACAAAAATATACGTTTTATACTGTATATTGGCTTTCTGAAAGGCAATTGTATTGGGGCAGCTTTAGGGTTGGGAAGTTGTGTGTGATGTCATGAGTTGGTTTTTGTTGGCCGAGGGGCAAAAAGAAATAGTGACATTTCAAGAGTGGTTTACATTGGTAAGAAGCCCAGTCTCTAACTTCAAGCTGTCCAGGCTGCTTTCTTCCACACACAGCTGTTAAACATTGTATCAGTGGAATATGCAGTTACATAGCAAATACTGTATGTTTCACACAGTCTACTAACTTACAACAGGGCAAAGGCTTGTTGACAGTGAAAAAACTTGCGGGTGAGAAAACTTCAACCCTGTGTCCCCGTCAGAAGTTCAGGAGTGGATTCTCCCTTGTCCAAAGAGTAACAAGCACAGTAATTAAGTCAATAAATATCCGAGTCCTCTGATCAAAGAGGGTCCTTGCTGAGCTTCAATTTAATTCAAAATTAAATTCCTGCTGGGTTTAGACTGTGTATACACCGAGGTGCTAATATAACATCACTGATAAAGTAACATTTTTTTTCATAGAATCCAACTGGCAAGAGACGGGCTACAATGCCAGCTGGTACTGTAACTACAGTGCTTATTGCTGAAAAATCACCCAATATAACCCAAAGCCACATAGCCTTGTATTTACTGAATAGCGACCTCCACAAACATGACCATAATCTATCCCAGAGTGGATGTTTTTCCCCTGTTGTTGTCTAGATACAAGTCTGGCTGGTGTTTGGCTGCTCAGTGGAATCTAAGGTGACTTTGTCCCCAATTGTCACAGTCACAGGAAGGAAACAGATTGTAAAGACCATTAACATGAAGAGTAAACAGCCAATGAGTGAGTGAAAGCCATTGAGGTTCAGTTTCAGCAGAATTCAAAGAACAGTTTTCTTCAGATAAAGTGGATAATTCCTAGAAGAAGATGACAAAAGGTGAAAGACACGAGGGAAAATAGAAAAACTAGCAAATTGCTGCACCATTAGCTTTAGGCAAAGGCCTGTAAAGTGCTTCAAACAATCTTAACAAACATTATGTCAGCAGAACATACACAATTAAACACCCCTTTTCCCGAAACCCTGTTTAGAGTGTGGGAAAAACTTGAGGGATTATAAAGGAAGGACCTTTTCTTCAGGAATACGTCGCTCAGCCTGTGTATCTATTTTTGACATGTTACATTCCTTTACCCCCAGATATTCTCACCCATCTATAAGACATTTACAACCATCTTTGATGCTTAGGCCTTGTAAGACTGGACAGAGACGGGGCTGTGGTCACACACAGACATTTCTCAAGAGGTTCAGATGTCAGCTGAGAGAGACAGGCAAACATGAAAAATGCAGCAGGACCTAAAGTTAGAGCTGAGATGTTTTATGATGTACCTTCATGACAGCAGGTAACAAAAAATATCACCTAGGACTCAGGAGTGAGCTGCCAAAACCAAAATAACCTATACAGAGTTTTCCAAAAAGCTGTGATATGCTATATTTTCATGCCAGGAGATTATGTATCATTATCTGACTGCACATGTTGTTGAAAGATGCAGCATTTCCCCAAATGTAAAAGTATTCCTGAAAGTTGTCCTGTAGTCTGTTTTAGCAAAGTGCAGGCACAAAGTTAGTACTTCTGCAAGCTAGTCAAATCTGTCCACTGAATGCTGATTGGTTGCTGATTCTTCTGATAAAGGTGGATTTCTAGTGACCTGCCTTGGCCAGTTGGAAGCAAAAGAGATGCTTGTTGGCTGGATCAGGCTGTGGCTGGGTAGGCCTGGAGGCAGTCTAGACAGCAGATGAGCAATGAGCTGGGCCTTGGCACAGGCCCTGTGGCTGGGACTCTCTTGGGCAGGGCAGGGCCTTTGGGACTCCTGTCCCTGACAGAAATAATACATGCACTGGACTGTTGTGAGGTTGAGACACCCTAGCCTTTGCAATTCTGATTCATGCTTCTAATTGATGAAGTTAAATAGGAGAAAACTGAAAACAGATGATAAACTAGCTGTTTCCTATGTAGCTGAAGTCCACTTTTATATCTATACCTTCTGATCCCGGTTCGGAAATCATTAGCTGCAAAAATCTGTTTTTCCTATAAACCAAAATTTTGCCCAGGATTTATGATTCAATTGAAATTTTCATCACTACTCCTGAAGAAGTGGTCATTATCACAAAGTGAAAGAAAAGCTTCGGTACCGATCCCTACGTGGGTGGTTTAAGACTTGATCCTTGCTCACTTGGCATCTTGTAAGAGCTTTTGAGTGGCTGGAAAGCACAGGCGAGGGCTGCAACTTGCAGAATTTGCGTCCAGAGTGCAGCGGTGACATCTGGTGAACTGTACCATTCATCGTTAAAGAATATGCAAATTGTTATGTTGGATTATTTTTTTATGTCAGCTTTTCTTCCTTGATCCTATTAGAGCCTGTTCAAGCAGCTACCTGCCAGAAAACCATGCAACAAAGTACAATAACACAAGTGATACCATTGTTACACTCATGGGTGCTCCTTTCATGATCTAAGTAGACACTATTGTTACAGAAACCTTCATCCTACAGTTGTTAGGTTTAAAAGTGGATTTCTGCGCTATGGATTTGGCCTAGTCGTTTCAGCAAGATGTTACTGAAGCTTAGACTTTAATGCGTTAAGTATGTTGTAAGTTGATTGGACACGCCAAACTAGCTGGGACATTTTCCAGCTCTGACATGTTTCAAAATGTGTAGAGTGATGGTAATAAATGCTTTTTCCGATATACACAATCTCTAAGTGTGGTGCTGTGTGCTAATCTTTTGTATTAGCTCAGAAAACAGATGCAACTAGACCTGAAACAGAGTAAAAACGAAACCATTCTTCGTTGTTTCCCCTCTTGATTTTGGCCTTGAGGATGATAGAAATCTGGGAATCAAGCCTCAAAGTCCAAGGAGAGTTCAGAAGGCTGTGTACTAACTTCTAACATTTGATTTGTGCGTAATATTATTTCATAAAAGAAACTTAAGATGCTTAGAATCAGACAGCCTTCTTGAGTATTTATCTCACTTGAGTTTGGGTCAATGACGTCGAATGAATAATCAGCCATCTGTCATTAGCAGGCTCTTGCCCAGGCCATATTTATGATGACATCAGTGTTTTTGTTGGATCCAGCTTATCAGAAAAACTCGAGCTTTCTTGTGCTCTGTGTTCCATGGAAGTGATGGATTTTTAGTTAAGATGAGGCTAAGTCTCTGTGGGTTTCTGGGAGTCCCCTTTTGGCCTCTTGTCTTCGTCATCCTAGCAGTTGGATTTATGCAGCTTCTAGGTTTTCCCAAGTTTTCCAAAATGCAGTTGATGGGACTGGTCAAAGTGTCTCATACTTTATTGAATATTTCCCAAATACTGGGCCAACCCACTCATTGTTTGGGGTCAAGGCTGGAAACATGGTTGTCACAATTTTTTGTGTTTATTTGATTGGTCAAAGTTATTGAAAATAACCATTTAGGGGTTTAGTGGTGGCTTAAGACTGCATACTCACCCTTGGACTTCCTCTCTCTCACTCTTTTGGTCCAAACACGGTGACCTCAGATGTTTTGCACTGTGAGGCTTGAACCCGCTGCAGCAGGTGGCATCCCTCGTAAGAATTTACGGCTTGGTTCTTCTGGTTCAACGCAAACAAACCAAGTTTTATGGAGCAAATACTGGGAGGTCATGGTGCCTGCAGTTTGATTGTACCATGACAGAGAAACATGGCTTCATTTAGTGTGGCACCTGTGAGATGTTTTCAGAAATTCCAAACTACAGTTTTCCAAACATTTTACCTCTATGACATCATAAAAAACAATCAATTTGCCCCTCCATCTACTATATTTCATGTCATAAAGACATACTGTAAAGCCAAAGCCAAAATCAATGATCGCTACGGAGCCCCTGAAAGGTCACAGTGGGATTTCTTTTCTGAAATGACTTGCAACAACTTTTGCGTTACTTTGCAATGACGTATGTGTTACCTCACAATACTTTTGCATTCCCTGACAATACATTTTGCCTCCCCTCGAATTAAGTTTTGCCTAATCTATAGCTCTCTCACCGACTGCTACCAAGGCTGATTGAGACAGGCTGTAGCTATGATTATGACTATAGCCGTTGGATGACAAAACTTTGGCTGTTGTGGTCGCTATGCTTTGATTTATAATGGGTGTAACACTAAATACAGGGGTTATATTTGTGTAGTGAGTTGACATGGTTGTGTTGGCTGAGTGTTATGTTGAAGCTACTGTATTCCTGAAGTCCTGTGGTGTATTGGTAACACATCTGTCATATCTAACATAAGCCCAGCCCTGTGTTCACAGCCAGTGGCTGTTAACTGTCTGAGCTCAGCTCAAGTCAAAATTCAAATTTCCAAGCCCTTAATCCATCCTCACACCAAAGAATAGCACATTAAAACATTTTTCCGTGACTTGGATAAATGGATAAAATATTGTATGTCAAAAAGAAATCATACTAACACCTCTCAGATCTGTAGGTTTTAACATGTATACAGTGCATCCGGAAAGTATTCACAGCGCTTCACTTTTTCCACATTTTGTTATGTTGCAGCCTTATACCAAAATGGATTAAATTCATTTTTTCCCTCAAAATTCTACACACAACACCCCATAATGACAACGTGAAAAAAGTTTTTTTGAGATTTTTGCAAATTTATTAAAAATAAAAAACCTGAGAAATCACATGTACATAAGTATTCACAGCCTTTGCTCAATACTTTGTTGATGCACCTTTGGCAGCAATTACAGCCTCAAGTCTTTTTGAATATGATGCCACAAGCTTGGCACACCTATCTTTGGGCAGTTTCACCCATTCCTCTTTGCAGCACCTCTCAAGCTCCATCAGGTTGGATGGGAAGCGTCGGTGCACAGCCATTTTCAGATCTCTCCAGAGATGTTCAATCGGATTCAAGTCTGGGCTCTGGCTGGGCCACTCAAGGACATTCACAGAGTTGTCCTGAAGCCACTCCTTTGATATCTTGGCTGTGTGCTTAGGGTCGTTGTCCTGCTGAAAGATAAACCGTCGCCCCAGTCTGAGGTCAAGAGCGCTCTGGAGCAGGTTTTCATCCAGGATGTCTCTGTACTTTGCTGCATTCATCTTTCCCTCTATCCTGACTAGTCTCCCAGTTCCTGCCGCTGAAAAACATCCCCACAGCATGATGCTGCCACCACCATGCTTCACTGTAGGGATGGTATTGGCCTGGTGATGAGCGGTGCCTGGTTTCCTCCAAACGTGACGCCTGGCATTCACACCAAAGAGTTCAATCTTTGTCTCATCAGACCAGAGAATTTTGTTTCTCATGGTCTGAGAGTCCTTCAGGTGCCTTTTGGCAAACTCCAGGCGGGCTGCTATGTGCCTTTTACTAAGGAGTGGCTTCCGTCTGGCCACTCTACCATACAGGCCTGATTGGTGGATTGCTGCAGAGATGGTTGTCCTTCTGGAAGGTTCTCCTCTCTCCACAGAGGAACTCTGGAGCTCTGACAGAGTGACCATCGGGTTCTTGGTCACCTCCCTGACTAAGGCCCTTCTCCCCCGATTACTCAGTTTAGATGGCCGGCCAGCTCTAGGAAGAGTCCTGGTGGTTCCGAACTTCTTCCACTTACGGATGATGGAGGCCACTGTGCTCATTGGGACCTTCAAAGCAGCAGAAATTTTTCTGTAACCTTCTCCAGATTTGTGCCTCGAGACAATCCTGTCTCGGAGGTCTACAGACAATTCCTTTGACTTCATGCTTGGTTTGTGCTCTGACATGCACTGTCAACTGTGGGACCTTATATAGACAGGTGTGTGCCTTTCCAAATCATGTCCAATCAACTGAATTTACCACAGGTGGACTCCAATTAAGCTGCAGAAACATCTCAAGGATGATCAGTGGAAACAGGATGCACCTGAGCTCAATTTTGAGCTTCATGGCAAAGGCTGTGAATACTTATGTACATGTGATTTCTTAGTTTTTTATTTTTAATAAATTTGCAAAAATTTCAAAAAAACTTTTTTCACATTGTCATTATGGGGTGTTGTGTGTAGAATTTTGAGTAAAAAAATTAATTTAATCCATTTTGGAATAAGGGTGTAACATAACAAAATGTGGAAAAAGTGAAGCGCCGTGAATACTTTCCGGATGCACTGTAAGTTAGGTTTGTGGAGGACGAGAAGAAGATGACCATCAAAATATTTTATCCAAATGGTTTTTTGGTGTTGTGGTTTAGAATAGGACAGGCAAAATGTTATGTTTGTCTTATTATCAAGAAATCCTATGAAAAGACTAAAACCAACAATGCTGTTGTCCATCAGTCTTTCCCAACTTTCTGTGGTAATCAGCCTCAAAAAAACATTGGTTCCTACTGAAAACAAATTGTATTCATGTAGATAATTTCCTGGGCACTGTAGCTTTTATCAAACATTACTCAAACAGGAGGAAATGGTGCATTTGTAGAGGACTATTTTCTGCTGTGGATTAATACACATTTTGTGCACTAGTGAATATTTAATTCTGTTGGACAAGTATTTGGAATTGACTCAAAATAAATTACAGTGGCCATGTTCCTTGTAATGACGAAACGTGCCATCCAGTGCCATGGTGTGGCTTGCTCACGTGTACCTAATAGTTTTTGGACAACAACGGAGGCCTGTGGCACAGAGGAATAAGCTACTCCATTAACGACAGAGCTGAGAATGTTGAACGTTTGTAAGTCTACAGGACAGTGATGGGAGTTCATAGCATATTGTGTTTTCCCTTCCTCATAAAAAATCCATCATCATTTTCATTTGTCATGTTTGTGTAGATAGATCCTTTCGCTCTTCCCATTTCTTCTGTTTACATGAATGTGAACTAGAGTAGAATATAGTCAACATCGCCTTGAACCCAGGTCAAAATTTCTAATATTAATGAGCTCTGTCAAACTTTCATTCAAAACATTACATCATATGAGGATATTTTTGTAATTCAATCCTGTTGAATCTTTCCACATAGTAAACTTTCTCTTTGTTTCTATAAACCTTTAACCCATGTGGCGTAATTATAGGGTGTGTGTCTGGCTGTTGTGGATTATTGTGGTGGTTTTAACCTGCTTTGCATCAGCAAGTGTTTTGACTCTTCTCTGCTGCTTGGTAGCTTTCCCATTCATTTATTTCTTTGCCTTGGTTGTCACGGTAATCCCATCTGCCAAATAGTTTCACACACTGTAGACTGAGGTTTAATCAGCAGAAAACACCGGGCCAATCTCAAATCGCCCTATGCATGCACATGTATAGATTATCAGATGATTATGACCCTTCCACTGACATACAGTCTGCGGTGCATGCAAATGATCACATAGTTTCTAGAAAACAACACACTATTACTTCACTTTCTATGAAGCCTTCCCAGTTTTTGACCTATTTATTAGACTGGCGGCAGATGTTCATGTTTCTCTGCAGTAGTACTGAACATCCAAAGTTCGTCATATCAGATCTGATGAGACGAAAACTAAGCCAGATTACTATGAGGACCATCCAAAGGTCATCATTATTTTTCAAGTCAATGTTATATAACTGAAAACTGCTCCTATGATTTAGCCCTGTACCTGACCGGAGCAGCGTGTTCAGTTATGCTTAATGTATCAGTTTTTGCCTTTGATGTGCTTGGCAAGAGTTTTAACCTTTTAATGTGTTATCACTGTTTAAGGAAAGTCCCAGACACGGTCCTCAGTACGTGATGTCCCATTTATCCATTTTAGTTTGTGAACAAGTGAGTTCATTTCGCTTAAATATTCTACCTTTTTCCCTTTAACCTGGTGTGTTAGATACATGTTTGGAATAAGTATGTGGTCTAGATATTTAATCCCTTCTCTGTGAAATAACATTAGGCTAATGAACAGATGATGCAAAATGACGAACCATTAATAACCATTCATTGAAATATGATAGTACAGATAACAGAGATAACAGGAGCACACAAGTGTGGATTTTCAAAATAAGTTATTCATTTCAGATTTCAGCTATGTATTAGCTTTGTAGTTTATTCTTTTTCCATATGTTTTTTGGTCAACTACTACTTCTGCATATTTCAAGATCCAGAAACCAGTCGAAAGTTAAAACTTGCTCTTTTAAGGACATTTATGCTTCTATTCAACTTTTTGGGGGTTTCTTTTTTTTAAATATTGTGCTTTTTTTTTTTTTACAATAGAAGTGAAAACCATTGACAATATTACAGTTTAGCTTCCAGCTTTTCTAGCAATGTATTTTAGCTCTTAGCTTCTTTAGGTAATGCAGTTTCCAACTCTGGCAATTCATTTTAAACAGGGAAGGAAGGAAGAAAACAAGGAAGAAGAAAAGGAAGGTAAGGAAGGAAAGGAAGGAAGAAATGACTCGCTCTTTAACAGCTAAATGCTCCACTATGTTCACCAGCTAGTTTGTCTATTTTACAGCTACCCGCTAAAATGATGCTGATGAGAGTGGTGAGAGCGAATCAAAACAGTGAAGTTGTGAGCTGTAAATCCAAAACAATAAGTACAAAGACACTAAAACGTTCTTTAGAGCTGAGTGAAACTGCAAGGTGATAATTCTCTGTTGGTTTGTAAATACAAGCGACTCCTTTCATGTTACACACACGTCCTGGAGATGCATTTTAATATGAAAAATATTGATTAGAACAGCTTTAAGGCCATTTATTTTTTTAAATATTACGTGGCAACTTTATGCGATAACACTTCAAGTAGTTGCTGAAAATAGTCTCATGTAGTCTTCATACATCTGCCCTATAGCTGTTTGTAACATTGTGAGAGTGTTTAAGTGTGTTTTCCTTCAAACACCCTTCTGAAATGTTTAAATAGCATTCATAGTCTATCTTCCCAAAGCTGTGCTGCTTGTTGTGACAGAAATTGCTTGTTATCAACCAGGAAATTTGTCTGGGTCTTGCTAGGCCCTGGATTGATCAGCCCTGGGCCAAAACAAATCCAACCAGCTGCTGGATTTCTGCTCTGGTTTGTTCGGCAGCGGGTGCGTAAGATGTATCCCAGCATCCCGAAGCCAATGCACATTTCCTGTGCCTGTTTCCTGTTGAATATCAAAGTGCTATAGAGACTCATCAAGAGACACTGCTGCACAAGTAGTCAGGGTTCCCACAAAGTGCACATGGTTACAATTAGCGTAAGGTCTTTTCTCGTCTTATTGTCTGTTTTTATTGCCTTTAACTCAATGAGCATCATCTCAGAATATAAAATTGAAACTGAGGCCACTAGAGGAATGAAAATAGAGCAAACCTAAACTGCAGATACTTTGCTTTCTGGGATTGCTGCCGAAGCAACTGGAGAATTTGCAGTCCTTGGAATAGCAGTGTGAATGTATTGAAAAACCTACAGCTGTCAGTTTGATGAGAGCAACTTCACAGTCGTAGGATTCGCTGAAATAAGAAAAGGCAGAGATTTCAAAGCCATGCTCTTTTTTCATTGCACTAAATCAAACCGTGTCTGTCATTTTATAAGCGGATATTTGTCCAAAAATGACAAAAAAGAAGAAGAAAATGTATGGTGATTTCGTTGACAGATGTGCAACGGCGATTTCCTTTCCTTCCAGCCAAAATATCCACAACTGTCCTCACAGCTCAACAAGGAGTCTGATGCTATGACTGCCCCACCCTACAACACACACACACACACACACACACACACACACACACACACATATTTTACAACTAATTTACAATGTCTATGTCTTGTAACACTGCCTTTAAGTTTGGAAAATGAGCTCTGAAAACTGCTTCCATCCATGCAAGAGCTAATTTTAAATGTAAAATATTACTTGATCTTACTCTGCTATACATAACAAACCCTTAACCTGTTATGTTCTGTTTTCAGCAGGCAGTCTTTTTAATTAGCCCCTGAACTAAGACAAAATCATGAGGAAATAGTGCCCTTTTTCTTTGGAATAAACTCCCAGCTGCCGTTTGAGAAGTTGGCTCTTGTATGATCTTTAAATGTAAACTCAAAAATGTATTAATTCTCTCTATATGAGTGTTCATAACTTTTTATTTAATTTGAATGAACACAGCCTCTATAATATGGGAACATGGTAATGCTTAGTCAGCTGCTTGCTTAGCAGATAGGCCATAGGATCTAGCATTTAGGATACTCATAGCATTTTATGGTACTCTACTGTACATGTGCTTTACATGGATCCCGTTACCTTTTTATTGTCCTCCCGGGACACACCAGACGTCATCTCTGGTTACCACCTGTCATAAAGTATATATTCAGGTAGTGAAGTTCATCTGTGGCCTGAGGTCTGCTGGTCTACCACTGTCTGCCATGTGCCCTGCTGGCTCCTCCTCCTCAGGTTAGAGGCCCCTGTGCTGCTCCTCTCTCTGTGTCTGGAAGAGCCGGGCCTCCTCCATATTTCAAGTTTCCCTGCCCCCCGACTCCAATCCTGCTGTCCTACAGTCTCACAGCACATCCTCCAACCTTCCCTGTGCGCTGACCCTTCCCTCTAACCCCTACCCCACCTACCTGGCACCTTGGACTTGGTACAATGTGAAGAACTGACTGTTCCTAGGATGTATTTTATTGGACTTTTTAATATTGGGTTCCGGGGGGTCTCTTTTTGAATTTCCTCTCCTGAGGTTTTCTCCATTTTTTCCCTTGTGCGCTCAATTTCAGTGGACTTTACTTCACCAGGATGATACACTCTACACTGCTCATCTTCTTAGACAGCTTGTGCAGGGTTGGGAACTGTAAAGCCCACTTTGTATGTGATGTTGGCCTACAAATAAACTTGGCTTTACTTGACTTAAAATTCAAACACAGACATGACTGAGCATTTTATTCCTCCACATAGCAGTAGCATAAATAGAACTCACACTTTTTACCTGTTCATTACGTGAAGTTTAGGCAACTAAAGCACATTTGCTTAAGGTTAGAGGTAAAGTACCTATAATCCAGAATCTTATAAATATAATAAATAGATATATTTATAAATCAATATAATCAATGTATTGAAAATAACAATGGGAAAAAAAGAAACAATTTGAAAGGCTTCATTGTTTAGCTGTCCAGCCCACAACCTTGCTGTTTTGGTTCACTTATAGCAACAGGCAGCTGTTTTCGTCAAAAAAGCACTACCTGCTCAGCACCAAAACTACACCAAACTGCAGACAGACACAGGTAGCAGCTAGCCAGTGAATGTAGTGGAGCAAATGTTGGTTGTGTAAATAAGCATCTGTTTGGTAACCATTTTGCAATATCAACTTAAATAGTATGTCAATGTTGTGTTATAACTTGTTTCCACTGGCCCCAAGTGGCCCAAAAACTTGGACGTTGCTGGTTTAAGTTCAACTAGTTAATGGAATAGTTTGACATTTTGGGGAAATACCTGTATGCTTATTCGCTTTCTTGCCAAGAGTTAGATGAGAAGATACCACTCGTATCTGTATGGTAGCACAATGACTGGAAACTGGGAAACAGCTAGCCTGGCTCTGTCTGAATATTAATGAATACACCTCCTAGCACCTCTAAAGCTTACTAATTAACATATTATAACTCATTTGTTTAATCCGTACCAAAACAAATGTGTATAAAACGATAAAATTGTGGTTTTACAGTAGTGGTGGGCGGATCGATCCAAATATCGATAATATCGATACCAACGTTGGTATTGATATTGATCGATACCAGTGTAATGAGATCGATACTTTAGTTTCAGTTTCTCTCCTGTATGCACTGCTGCGGTTTCATCAAAGAGGCGACCTGGCTGCCTGTGTCTGTGTAAGTGCCGCTGATTTCAAGTACCGCTGCTGCCACAGCGCGGAGCAGGGACACTTTGCTCCTCCTCCCCCCTCTTGTGTTTTGATGTTGTACCATCACGTGACTCAGCGGCGCCAGGCAAACAAGCGAGCAGGCTCAGCCACCAGGCCCGGCCAGCAGCACACACACACACACAAGCAGCACAGAGTCCAGAAATCCAGAAAAGAAGCGCAATGAAGGGAGAAATTTTCTTAAATTTTTGTATTGTAGTTTCTGAACACTATACCTCAAAAAAATAATTTGTTTTAATTTGTTCTCGAGTGATAATTTTGTGCACTTTGTTTATTTAAGAAAAAAATCCAGACATGACAATGTATGGGGAAAAATTGTTTTGTTACTGTTCTATTATTTCTGAACAAAAACTTTTATTATGAAGTATTTTCTATTTACCTATAAACTTTGCCCAAATTCTGTCCTGGGTTTTAACTAATTAATAATCCAAAGGAAAAATCACAAACACTTAAATGGTCATGAAAATTCATTCAGATTTAGCAATTTGATGATGTATCAACCTTAATTATTAAAAAGTATCGGTATCGGCGATACTGGCCCTGTATTTACTTGGTATCGGATCGATACCAAATCTTGCAGTATCGCACACCACTATTTTACAGTGCTGGGCGCAATGACTTCCTTAGTGATTTCACAAAATGTTGAACAATTCATTAAACTAAACTAAAGTTAGGGACAGGCTTTAGTCATGGTTAAACAGGAAAAAGTGAATAAAGCTGGTTAGTAACACTGAAGGAAACTCCACAGGGCAAGTATGCTATTCTTCTATGTGAGACTACCTGCTTTTGTCTCTGATTAATTCTTGAAACTTCTCTCTCATTTTTTTGTTATCATGTTTTTATTCTAGCACATTGTTCACAATGACTGCCTTTCCCATCAGCTAGCGTTACACTTTTTCCTCTATGTCTATTGTTATTATTGGATGGAGCACGGTTCAGCAGAGTAGCAGTGTCCTTCCGAGGTATTTCTCAGCACTGTTGTAATGACAAACCTTTCTCTGCCCTCTGACCCACAGAGCTCAGTCCCCAGACACAGTAGCAGAGTGATTCCAGATGGAGGGAGTCTGTGGAAGGAAAGGCGTCGTTGTCAGAGCTTCATCACCACAATTTCGGGTTTCAATCACATTCCAGGGTTGGCCAATCCCAGTAAAACCAGTGAAGTTATGATTATGCATTCAGATTAATTAGTCTTATGCCCCAACTTGCCTTTAACCGTTTCTATTTAAAAAGCAGTTTCCATATTTCATTGTGACCTGTTTGATTGATGCAGACTTGCAGACAATCAAATCCATGACTTAAAACAGTACCAGGTGTTATATGTAAGAGAGCCGATTTTTCTTTTCCTCACTCAAAGCTTTATAGCTTCTGTGAAAGTCATTCCAATCTATGTGCAACACAGTGTGTGTTTAAGGAAGGGTATTGAGTCCACACTATCAAATGACTTCTCACCCAGTTACATTTCCCCTGTGCCAATAACGCAGTCTGTGAACGTTCCTCAAAATACAGTCCAACAAGTGTGGATACGCTAATGGTATAAACAAGCATATCAATAAGAAAAACAGGTGCTCTGTGAAAATTCACTCCATTCACATGTCAGGCACACCTCAGCTGCCATGATTGCGGTCCGTAGGAGAAAGACGTGGAATACCAACCCTTGAGACCTTTGGGAGGAAGACATATCCAAAAAATAACTGTCTCGACAATGATCATTCAATGTGGAGCGGTCACTTTCTCTCATTCTCTCGTGTTTGGCTGGAGAGATCATTGGGAAAAGGTGGTCTTTTTTGGACGCAGATCCAGATGGTGTCAACTGCTCTCAGGACGCATATGCTCAACAAATTATGTAATATTACCTACTCTTAAAATTCTACACTGAGAACAGTTGGCAAAATATCTTTTTCTTTTTCAATGGCTTTCTCTTAATGCATAGTAAGACTCTTGGTCACCAACATTTCCATGAATCAGACACCAGCTGGATTAGTTTTCACTTCTGGGCGGGCTGAGCTGGCTAAATTGGATATATCTTTGAGGTAAAAGTTGAAAAGTGTTGAATGAGAAGATCAATATGACTCTCATGTCTGTACGGCACATATGAAGCTACAGCCAGCAGCCAGTTAGCTTAGCTTAGCCTGTAAAACTACAACATGTCATTTTTACATTTCAGTTTATGTATTGCTTAGAAAAATCAGATACAATGTGTTAATCAGTTTTAAAGGTGTTGGTAGTCCGATTTGAGGATTTCTGGTAGTTTTTATGCTAAGCCAAGCTAACATTTGCTAATTAGCACTGAACACAAAGTACAGCTGAGGGTTATAAACCAAAGCATTGGATAAATTGACAATTTGAACTGATGGTGGCCCTGATTACAATTACCAAATTTATTACAATTCATCCTGAGGGGCATCTGAACCAAATTTCCTGGCAAACCATCCAATAGTTTTCTCACTCTAAAACCACAAATGTTAATCTTCTGGTGGTGCAGGAGGAAAAGTCAGGGGAAACAAAGCAATTTAGATATATGATATGGAAACCATAAATGTCAATCATATGTTGTGTCACTCATAAATGTTTAGACATTTCATAAGAAAATTGAAAAGTTTGACCAGCTGGCCGTGCTAGATGAAAATCAGGTCATTAGGATTCATCCTCTAGGCACCATGAATATCTGTACCAAAGTGACTGGCAATCCATGCAATAATTGATGAGACATTTCACAAAAAAACAAAAATGTCAACCTCATGGTGGCGCCAGAGGAAAGGTCAATGGATCACCAAAGTGATTACGATTCGTCCTCTGGGGACCATAAAGGTCCAAACTGCAAAACTCAATCCATTCAGTAGGTGTTAATATATTTCAGTCCTTAGAGCCACACTGCTAGAAATGGAAATGAACTGAGGTACACTGGCCCACAATTTGGAAAACTGTGATATATTGATATTAGTTTTGAATTATTTAAAACCACCCTAAATCACTTAATGCTTATTCCGTTTATTGCTCACAGCCTCAGCCTCTGTAATTAGATGATACAGATATATATCAGTGTAAAAGCATTTTCCTAATTGTCTATTTGCTACCAGCAAGAGGTTATTTTGAACACTTACCCCTCATATTAGTTGATCCTACAAATGTGGTGCAAAATCTGGAAAGTGCAGACACCACAGTATGTAAACATAGGCCAACTGTACATAAATATCTCAATTTAGCATTCAGCTGCATCCAAGTGGCATCTAAGTGGGAATCCACAGGCTGCCGCAGTCTGTTTTAACTGGAAGACTTTGAGCTCCAGATTTACCTCAAATCCCCTCCAGCTGGACACCGAGGCAGTCTTTACACCAAGCACCACCGGGGGTGAAATGGATTATTTAATAAAGCTTTCTTTACTTTACATATGCTTTCTATCCAAGATACTTCCAGGCTCAGAGATAATGCTGTAGTATGGGAAAGAGTAAGATGCCGTCTGATGACATGTTTGGATTTGGTTTAAAGTACACTAAATTGGGGATTTCCAACCTTATGAAAGTTGTGAGTTTTATTGTGTTACTGCTCCTCTTTCTGGGAATTTCAGTAATTTTTACAGAGTGTAACATATTCATCATATGGAGTGAAGAAATGAGAGGTCTAGCCAACAAAAGTAAAGTCAGCCACCCTTCCAGCAGAAGAGGGACCTGACCTGGTCTTTTTCCATCACTCTCATTTATTGAACTATCATGGGAAAAAAATGAAATGGTAAATCTGTTTCAACCAAGGAACCACTATACTTCTACTGTCACATGACGGACCTGAGATGAAGACTTGAATGAAATTGCAGTTTTGTTGTGTTTCATTTCATTCATCTTGAATACACTTTATATCTCATTTGTGTAATCTGTATAATAACAAAGTGTAAAAACGACAAGATGTGGTTTTGCAGGGGCTTATATGCGGACTCTTTCTTGGCTGGGGGCAGTGACTTCCTGAAGTCTTGTATGGATATAAAAAACAATACATAATGTGTTAATTGTGAGCTTTGTGCAGCTTTTGTTACCTTTAGAACGAGCCAAGCTAGCTGTTTCGCAGTTTCCAGTCTTTATACTAAGCTAAGCTAACTGGCAGCTGGCTGCAGCCCTTTATTTAACTGACAAATTTAAGATTGGTATCGATCTTCTCATCTAGCTAGTGGCAAAAAAGTTAGTGAAATGTCAAAATGTCAAACTATTCCTTTAAATGGCTCTGCCACCTTGCTGCAAAAACATCTCTGGTTTAGGCAGCTAGTAAATATGATGCATTAGCTCTTGTGCTCTAACAACTACAGTTGTTTTTTTTTGTTTTAGTAGCTATTTTATTTTAAGAGTCTTTATTGTTCTTATTTATTATATCTTGATTTTCTACTACTAGTTTCTATTGCACTGTCCTGTATGCTGCAGGAACAATGCAAATTTCCCCGCTGAGGGATCAATAAAGGATTATCTTATCTTATCTCATCGTATGTAATAATGTGTTGTTTAGGTTTTCAATTAGAAAACCTGACTTTTTGGAAATTCAAGGTTATCATCCAATAGCACTGAAAACAATATCCATCCTTCAAGTGCTCTAAGCCATGAGTTGTCAGTCCATCTCTCCCCAGCATGTGCAGTGTCAGTGAGGTGACCCATGTCATCAAGAGCAGGCTAAGGAAACACATTCCTGGAACTCAACCATATGTAGAGGAAAAGCAGTGGGTGGTAGTGACGTAAAACACGCTCAAAGAACATACTATTAAGATCCCCAAACAGCATTCCCTTCTTCTCTGCTTTCCCTCTCACCCCGCCTCGCAGGTTGGACATGCATAACATATTTGCAAGTACCTCTAAATGGCAATAAAAGATGGCTTGCGCTTGTTTGGGTTAGTTGACATGTGAAGAATATTAGAGCGTCAAGATTTGTATCCTGTCTGTTCAGTTTGCTGAATGCTAGATGTGTTGGCTGCTCTTATGTTCCCGCATCTGCTTCAGGGAAACGGCTCAGATAAGCTAAACAACATGGACGTCACAGGTCTGAAATTGTGCACACCTCAACTCACTGTCACGTTTCTTTTTCAGTATATCGCATCACATGGTTTCATTGATCAACAAGACAAATGCTGCAATCCTGACCATCATTTAGCTTTTGGCATTTTCCTATAAGAATAATATTTTGAAAACTGATACAGATAATGTTTCTATTTGTGAACGTTAACATGTTCAACATGTCTGGTTAGTGGGCTTTTATTGAACCCAAGTGTGTTCATGACTGCTTCTTTTCCCGAATCTCTGCAATTCCCCATGGAGGTAACTGACGTAACTCTGCCAGTGTTATTGCAAAGAGTCATTAGAGAGATGACGCAGCCTGGCACAAAGGCTAGTGTAGTAGGAGTTCACACACACACACAGACACACACCAGGGCACATTATGTACAGTGAGAAAGAGAGATTGTTAAATCGGCCTGTGGGGATTGTTGGCAGAAGGAAGATAATGAAAAAATGAATTACATGTCAGATGGATAGGCCTTGGTGTATGTATGTGTGTGTGCATGCCTATCTTGGTGTGTCCATGAACAGACTACTGTCACAAACTATCATTGAAATCCAAAATACTTTTGAGTAATTCGATGATCTCTTTACACAGTGTTATCCCTCTGACCTTTTCAATAGTAGTATGAACTCTTCCTTGAGAGAAAGTGAAACTCAGGCAGCAGGTCGTTACTGAGGACACAGTCATGTTTGTACAGTAATAATCCATTCGCTAAACCAGTATGCTTGAGTGGAATGGAAATAAAATTATCCAGCACAATACATCATCCAACCCAAAATCAAAATAATGGTTACCCACATTTTAGGCCAAATAAAGCCAAACACAAATGTAATTGCCTGATATACAATCCCTCCTTTACCTCATTCCACCCCTTGGATATCCAGTTTTACTTTCCTCAATAAGATGTGCATTCCCCCTCCGAGACAAAAATACTGTCCAACTGTGTAGGTGTTTCCTTTTATTTATGTTTGAGTTTCACCTCATTCAGTTGATGACAGGATTTATTTTGCTTTGTCTTGTGCCCTGGCCAGCTGCTATGGGCACAGCTCCCGCTGCTGGTTAGCCTGTCACTGCTGTCTAGGTGAGCTGCAGGACTCAAAATCTGTGATGGCTGGCCGGGGGGCAGCGGTCACTGCCTATGTTGGGCTGAGTCTAGTCTGGATTGGCCTGAGATGGACAGAGCAAGGGCAGGGCTGGAACAAGCAGCGGTCAAAAACTGAATCTGTCTGCACGACTGAACAGAGTGTGAGGTGCGGGTGAGAGTGACATTATTGTGGACAATCTCTATGTCTTTGCTCCTCCCCTGTCTGCCTGCCTGTGGGTTCATTTTGATTCACTGAAATATCTTTTTCATAAATACTCACATACATACAAAAGCGCTATTTCTCAGCAGTGCCCCACATTCATTCAGTTACACACATTCTCTCAGAACAACAGCAGTCGTCTCCTCTTGGCCCCTCATATACTGAGCCAAAATATTTTTTTATCATGCACAATCACCAAATTAGATGGGTTCTGAGATTGGTGAAGGAGAGGACAGCGTCTCACATTACTGTTATGTCCATGATTCCTATTTCTGACATTGACTTGTGTCCCTATTCACCTTTCCGTTAATACATTTTCTACTTTTCTCCTTCTCCTGTGTCCCAAGGTGAGCGTAGAGAGAGGAATGATGGATGAGAAGAACAACAGAATGTTAGTGTTTCGTCCCATCTGACCTTAACACATTGCAGCATTATGTATGCTCAAATGTGTGTTGTTGAATGACAATATAAATAGATTCTCTTCCCTTTACTTTTAACAGCTGTGTTCTGGAGCATTACATTTTCTAAATATCATCTCAGATTGGGTTTCAGTTTCTATCAGTGTGCTTAGGTCCAGTTGATCTTGCTAAATCAAAACAGAATAATACAACAGTGTGGAGGCATGACTTAGATGGCAGCAGTGTACCATTTTCTGAGAAGTCTGCCTGAAACTCTGCATTTACAGTTTGTTGGTTTGAGTGCAATTCCATATCAGTGCAAATGTTTGTTAGTACAGCACTGCCATCCAGAAATGGAGCCCTCGCACCAAACCTCCAAAAGAATAAGGTCCCCGGTGCGGTCTTTCATTTCACACCTTGAATGCCACAAAACAGGAACACACGGCTAATTTGTTTCACTCAACACTGATTTCTAGGAGACATTAAACTTTTTTAATCTGCTTTTTGTTCATTCTGAGACCTGAGCTAAACAGTCAGATTCAACTGGAAAGACTGCAGCCTCATTTCTTTCCAGGGCTACAATGAAACCCATAGTTCATATCTATCGTAATTACTGTATTCTTCCAATTTAAAATCACAGAGTATGGTTGGGTGTAGTCAGAAATGTGCTCTGTCGCACCTGTAACCACTCCCAACAGTGATGTCACGGTGTACTGACACACCCTGGAGTACACTTATACATCGGTGTAGCGAGGCGGAAAGTTAAACCACTGGAGGTCAGCAAAAACACAATTTTCAGCCGATGTTAAGTTGCACTTAAAAAACAATGCCTTCTGAAAATGTATATGCAAAGTATATAGTCACTTTTGGTTCTAATTATTAACAGAGTGGACGTATCAAGCAAGATGGGTTATATAAACATAAGTCATACTATACAGAGCCAGTTCATTCGCTGATGAAGACTGAAAAAGCTAGAAAAAGCTAGTAAATGAACCTTGAGTTTGGAATATTTCATCATACTTAATTTGATCAGTTTAAACATCACTGTCACAACATGTCACAGCAACTGATGGGAAACACCTGCTGTGAGCCTGTGACATCACTCACTGTGTTGAGGCCAACGTGCAAGATGCTTACAAGTTTTGACCAACGGAGGGCAGTGCAGTAGCAGTATTCTACCACATGTGATTCAGTCCAGTTGCAGTTGCTCTTTGCTGGAAGCTGGGTGAAGCCCATCAGCAGTTTCCAGCATCACATCACCTCCTCATACGGGGACCAGATCAGATCCCAACAAACCAAATGTGGGAAAAGAATATGTTTGTGTGGGACAATGTGGGACACGTTGCTGAGAGGGAGTTTAAAATGTTGATTTAATGTATATCTAGCTTAAAAAATATTCTAACATTTCTAATTTGCCCCTTAGCTCGTAACATCTTTGCCCTGTGGTTGATTCAGTAGCATACAACAGGTTAGGCCTACAGGTTAGGCCTTTAGCATGTGAAGGACTTAACAAATATTTTTTATTTGAATGCAACTTTTCTAACTCCCATGCTAAGTAAATACAGTAAGCATAAAGGGAAGCTAAAGTTTCACAGTTCTTTTGGTCCCAGTTAGAAGTTGTTTCTCAGTCTTTGTTGTAGCTGCATTTCCTTTTCTTTGTGGTAGTCTTCAGTATATGTTCAGCCTAAATCTGCATGGCTTGTGACTTTGCGATGACTTACAATTTTCCCCTTTGGGCGTAGCGTAGGCAACAAAGACAGTGACGGGGTACCTGCACTTGACCGCAGCCCTGTGATGACAGCCTTACCGGCTTTCTTCACAGCCATTGTCCAGCAGTGTTTTTTTTTTTAAAACTAGAGCCAATCAAAATACAGGACATCGTCTCAATATGTGGGACGCAAGACAAGGGATAAAAAGTAAAAAAGGACATCTGGTCACCATAGCTCCTCCAGCCTGTGGTACAATAGCTTGGTTGTAGACAATGAGCTTGCTGTGCAGAGTTCACTGACGTACCGAAGTTCACAATTCTTAGTTAGTGCTCACTGCCTTTTAGAGCCGGGCGATGCGCAAAATCAGAGGCGAGTGTGGTGTTTGTCAGCACGGCACCTTTTCATTATGAATGAGAACGTGATGATGTTAATTTGACAGCTCAGAGATGCATGCTCTCTTGAGGCCACAGCGGTGGTACTAATCTAGAGAGATCTATTAGCAACCATAAATAAATACACGTCAGCTCCCGTGGTTGAAATCAGAATCAGCAGGCTTCAGTCCAGACCAAACCACCATGTAGTTTGGCTCCGACAGTCTCTCCCCCTAGAGCTTGGCCAGTAACTACTAGGTTCCTGCACAATGATTCCCAAAACCCAGTTAGATTAACCTGTCCTGTGAGTTCTCACTAACACTTGTTTTCTCTCAAAATAACCGAAAAAGAGACTCATGGCATTCATCTCTTGTCCATTGATCCAAGGAAGTTATAAAAATGCAACAAGCTTGGTTGCACAAGCTCCCTGGAAGCACCTTACAGGAAGAATTTCACTGCAAAATCATTACTATCACTTCCTTTGCCCTCACAGGGTCACAGTTAGCACTTCATTTCCCTGGCTGCAGCCGCAAGATTGAGAACTCCAAGCAGTGGAAAAAATGTCTCTCTCCACTTGGCTGGTGTTAATGGGTTCAGGCTACTCAGCGAAAACAGACCTCTCTAATCCTCCATGGATACAGCCGTGTCAATAAAACCCTCTGCCATTTAATGCCTCTCTTTGTAACGGTGAAATACTGCTGAGATACACGGCCAAACAAGAAACTTTAAAAGGCCATTTTATTTTCAGTTGACGCAGCATTTCTATCTCTTTTTTTTACAAGTCAACAGAATTGAAATTGGCATCGAGTAAACAAACACAGAGGGACTGTGTATGGATCTCTTTGTTTCTGGTCGGAGGGATATTACCATGCAATTTTCCTCATCTCTTTCCCACAGATGCATTAACTTTGAAAACCCAGTGTTGTAATTAGAGAACTGTTCCAGAGATGGTAGGCATAGCATTGACCTTTGGCATCACACAAACCCATTGACAGGATGACTGTGCTTATGCCATTTCTTCCATTTATCATTTTGCTACCAGAGGATGTTATGCTCAGAAATGATTTTGTTATTTCTATTGATTTATGTTTCATTCGCTCTTGGACGACATTTGGAAACTTATTGTTTATTCATTTCTTCTTTCCACAACAGTATGTCATTTTGGGCATGTCTTTTGGACTGCAGAGGAGAAAGTGTTCACAATAAGACAGCAGTGAAGAGAAAGGCAGGTTTCCTGGGAAACAGTTTTTTTTTTTACAGTCTTCTCTCTTTTCATTTCCTTTGCAAGCTTTGTTTTCTCCTCAAAATACTGTACTGCACACCTCCTATTCTCCAGCCATGATCTACACCTCTCAGGCATCTATAAAGCAGACAGACCTTTAATCTTTATGGGTGATGTTGTATGGGAATGTTTCTATGGCTCTGAACCAAGGCCACCAAACATAATCAATGTTAATGATATACAGTAAAATGTGACCTCAGTTCCCTCAGTTGCTTTTGAATGCTGTGAGGCTTGGTGGATTGTTCATTTTGAAACAAGTGTTTCTCATTATGTCGAGTATTGTGCTTGGCAACGAGGCCACAAAAGTCCTGCCAATGCAAAATCTGCTTTCCAATGCCTGCTTAGAATACCATATATAGTTTCACCTGTTATCCTGCTCAATTCTCGGAGATAATCCACACAGTCAGCATGTTTTCATGCCTTTGTTTAAGTTTTTAGAAGTATGTTATGGCTGATATCCCATGAAAAAAAGTGTCTCATGCATGTATGGTTAATTTAATTTCAAGTGTTCTTTTTGTTACTTTTTCTTTTCAGAGTAGTTCAGATTCAGACCATACTCCTCTGATCTTCTTGGTTTGTCCCCAGTGACCTCTACAATTTGTTGGTAGTACTGTAGGTACAACTATTTGACATTACTTTGCACTGTGAAGCAAGAAGATCAATGGCAGGTAGAAATACTGAGCAAGCCCCAATTAACAATAATGAGTTAAAATACCGTACCATCAAAATTACTCCAGTAATCATGTTTTATCATTTTTCCCTGCACAACTGCAGTTGCAGAGTGTGCATTCACTGTTAAAAGATCACACTGTGAGCCTGAAGATGGGTTTGAAATTTATTCAGCTTCAATATTAAATGCTCTGCTCCCATTGAAGCTTCTTTTCTGGCAGCCATCTTGAAAATAGCATGTTGGTTTGTAACAGAGACATGGAATTTGTGACACACTGATGAGAGTATTCCAGCCTTGACTCATCTCTGTAAATTGAGTGTCTCTGAAGATATGTGGACATTTAAACCACCAGTTAAAATGACCCAAAATGGTATCTGCTCACACAGGCAACAATCACAGCAAGTCATCACACGCACAGACAATGCACTACCCTCCTCAAAGTGGATTTTTTTTCAAATCTTCACATTGTCACAGAGAACTACCCTCAGGAAAACATTTTTGCAACTAACAATAGTCAGATTGTTCTGTTGTGTTGAGTCATTGCCTTTAAAAGGTCATAGAGGACGAGCTGTTTGGTTGAGCACCAACGGTATGAGTCAGCTGATTTTGATCAATTCAGTTCGTGACAAGAGTTTTCTTTGCTGCCTTGATCTTGAATTGCTAAATTTGTGTAATGTTTTCATTGACATATTCTGACTAACGGAGATTGTGTTGATAAGGCAAGAAAAATTATGTTCTAACATAAGATTGATTCTGAAAAACAAGTTCACTCTAACACAGAGCAACATATCAATAACAGAACAGGACAATCACATGTGAATAGGAAATAATGATAGCATTATTACAGAGAGGAACACATTTACCAGAGAGATCTACCAAACAATGTTCATTTCATGAGAAAACGAGACTGAAACTAAATAGAAAGTAACCTTTGAAAACTTGAGAACATGAGAACTGTGACGAAATGCATTACATTTTTCACCTACAAATAAAAAAATAAACAACAATGTGTACGAATGGACAAATGAACTAATTGCAATCTGCAGAATCACACACTGTAGCCTAGCCCCTGGTAAGTAAATCAGTATCCTCTGTCAGCCAAAATATCTCGTTTAGAAGTTTATTTAGCTGCTTTACCTGTTACACTACCTTTGATAAGAAGCATCTTGTGTTCAGTTACCTTCTGTCTCTGTCTGTAATGATATCTGACATTACCAGTTCTTGGAAGAAACAGATTTATGGACTAAATTAATTTCCAATCCACTGAGAATTATAGCCTGAAAATGCTTAGAAGACATAAAATATTAAAACTGCATGGCAAAAATGAGACTTACATGTCACTGATGAAAAATAGACTGAAATGTCTTTAGTATTTGTTGACTATAATTAGACTAAAACTAACAAAAATCAGGTGCCAACATTAACACTGCCAGCAAAAGCCAATGGGCAGTGTGAGTGCTTGCACGCATGTGTGAAGAAAGCCATATCTGCTGATGTTATGATTGGCTTTATTTCTTTTAGCTTATTTTTTGGGGCATTTTGCCTTTATTGGATAGAGACAGCTGCAGACGGGCTGGAATCGACCTTAATGGTACGTTCTCTACCAGGTGAGCCACCGAGGCGCCCCTGTTCTGACTGCTTTTATTTATCTGTGATTGAGGAGAATTGCCTGTTTGTGCAGAACCAAAATCAGCAACAAATGAATCAGTCATTTTACTATATTTGTGTTCATCTTTCAGATTCAGCAATGGCGTATCAGATTGGCCACACTGGATTTAAACAAGTACACCACTTACAATTACACTAGTCCAGATTTCATGTTTTTCCACCAGTAAATGGCATTACAGCTGCTTTCTAAGAAATGAAAACACCATGTGGTTTCACAAAATATGAATTGTCAGCAGCAACTTCACTTACACTGATTACTGCCGATGATGGGCGTTTTTCAAACCACAATGAGTTGTTATTTTGGTATTGAAGCTCTGAGCACGTACGCATGTAGAAATCTATATTGATAGTGTGTAAGATTCAGAACTCTGCTCTCATTTAGATCATCTCTCTTTAATTATATGTATGTCTCTGCATGCTACTGGCATGTCCGTAGTGTTAAAGTCAAACTATAAAACAGCAATCCTTAAGAAAGACCATTCACTGAGAGTTCAGAGTCCTGGATATCTCATAGGAAGTTGGACCATATTGCATGTGTTTCCTCTGTCTGCAGACAATCAAAGAAGATACCTGAGAAATCGTTTCTGCTTTGCTTTATGTCCCTGCGTTACCAGTAAGCCCATGCCAAACAGAGGGACATGCTAGACAGTTATACTTGATATCTCTGCAAAGCCGCTACAGGACCATTAAGTCTCTTCCTTCTTCCCTTCCTGTTCGATATGTTTTGAATTGCTATTTCTTAATGTTCCTAGTTGCACGCCAAGTGCGTAATAGTTACACTAACTGGACTGGACAAAGTGGACCTATATATTTGACACACTGGAGACGCCATTGGCTTCTTTCACCTGATTACAAGGTGCTTCACAAGAACGACATAACATGCCTGGAGGAACAGTACTGACAAGGCAAGGATATGATCCCTCACTGGCTTCCCACCAACTGCAGATGGGGATTGATTGAACCCAGGTCTCTGCAGTGGTGTCCAACTGCTTTTTCCCTGAACTGCACCAATCAGGTACCCCAGTTTTTGATGGGGTTATGATAAAAAATCAGATTACAGTGCATTTACTAATCCCAGTAACACCCCATTAATTTGATATTTTTGTAGTTGTCTTGTTTGCTGACTTTGATATCAATTTGGTCTCATTCATCTGCATTCAGTGGAAAGACTGGTACTTATGTGTTACTTGGCTCAAGGGCTGGAGGTGTGGGGAGGCAGTTAACATCTACCATAAGAGAAGGACTGGGACTCCTTCATGTTGTTTCATTTACATGATTTGTCTACTTAGCTGGCTTGCTAACACCTTCAGAATCACATGGTTTTGGAGCTGGAGGTTGTGTGAATGCTTATAAGCTCAGGCCTTATTGCCTTAGGGGGTCATGGGAGAGGAAGCGTTTTCAAGACGAGAGGTGAGCTCACTATTTACATTAGGATATCCGTTTATATGGCCTCAGCTGCGTCCAGCCCCCTCGCAGGGTTTGTTCACTGCGACAGTCACAGCAGGTGGAGCGACCTTCACTGACCTCTGGGACGAGACAGACGATACATTACAGCAACAGGGACGTTAATCTGTGTCTTTATTCTTCTTTTTCAATATCTTATTTTTTATTAACTCACTTTTAACACTTTAAAGTGCAGTTACTCTGATCACAAATGAGTCAGTTATCCTGAAATTGTACAGTATCTCCTTAATGAACCAAAGTCTAACACCACCTGTCAAATCACTTTCCATGCAGACACAGCAGAGCTTAAAGAGTCGGAAAAAGAATTCCTCCCATCACCTCAGATCCCTGCTGAGATCACTGTGGTTAATTTGCATGGTAATGGCAAACCTATCATACACAGAAAATTCATTAACACAACAAAAAAGCTGATGGTGTGTTTGACTTGGCCACATCTGGCCAAGAGAACAGAGATTTATAATGCGGCAGGTTCGCTCCAAGCGGCGTTGAGTGTCATCTCTCCTGCGCAGCAGTGTTTATGTAGCCCGCGTTTAAATATTTGAGGAGCACATGTGGGGATGAATGGTGGCACAGGATTTCATCATAAAGCTGTGAAGGGCAAGCTGGCGGGGGGTCATTTTAACAGTACTGTCAACATCATGAGATCCCACCTCTGTCAACTCAGCAAACAGTGTATCGCAGACGCTCTGAAAGGCGGTGACGGCTGCCTTCTGGTAAGGCCCGATGGTTTTCTCAGAACACCTTTGGTGGTGCCAACAGGCTTTGGACATCTTCCTTCACTGATTCTAAGCAGTGTGTCCAAAGTAACCAGGAGAAGAACAATAGCAGAGTGAGATATAAGAGAGTAGGATTGGGGACTGATGCAACAAGAAGGCTCATTGGACAATAGTGACAAAACTGCTGTTGATATTATACAAAGAGCAAAACAGCTGCTGCTCCATTCAGCGAGGTACTTCATCTTGCCATGCCATTCCTATGTCTACAGTGTCATTACGTAATGCCAGTGTAGACACAGGAACAAATGAAGCTTATTATCTCCTCCAACATCTTTTCCATTTGTCTTGACCAGTCGGAGGGCAAGAGGAATTGCCTGCTATTGGTTTAGCAGATGTGAAGGAGAATATGAGATGATGCCGACTTGTTCCTCTTTCCTGATGCTTCATTGTTCCTCTGGTTTATATCACAGTTTCCCTTCTGCCCATGAAATTCCTAAATCTACCGCTACCCATGCAGCTCACAGCCTCTGATTGCAAGAAGAGTCCGTGGAAGTTTCCAAGCGCCCACTCGCTCAGTCGCAGGGGCAAGAGCCACATCAAGCGGACTTAGCCGTCAGCGACTGCTGCGTGGGTTTCTGTTTACCCAGCCAGCCTGTCTGTGGGCATCCAACGCAGCTCACACATCATCACCCCAGTGTCCACCTGCCTCGCTCACTTAAAACACAGAGTTTCAATGCAGCAAGAAATCCCTACTCTGATGATTATTACTCTAATGAAAAAGAAAATCCTTTTAGAAGTTGTTTCACTTGCATCACCATGCATATTTCCATCCATCACTCCCAGCCATCCATACCACACTCCATCTTTCTCTTCCTCTCCACTCTCTGTCTGTCTTTGTCTGTGGGTACACATGTCTGCTGGGGGTTTCCATGCAACTCTCCCTTTCCCAAAACAGATACCTGCACTACCCCCACCAATCCCCACTGACGTAGGCGCTCCCTACTAGGAAAAGCAATAGGGAAGAACTGTGTTCGGAGAAAAGGGAGTTAAAGGGAGAAAGAGAGAGAAAGACATAGAGGGAAGTCTGTGACGCCTTGAGACGCAGTTGATTTTGTTTATTTGAATGGCAGCGAAGAAACTGCATACAACTCTCTTAGTGGTCTGACCTGACGCCAGTCACCATCGCTAATGTACACCAGGGGGGTTTAAAGACGCTCTAAATGGGAATACAAATAATCCACCAGTTGGACTACGTGTTACAGTACAACAGAAGCTTTGGTACAGAGGTGACTCAAGTCCAAAGCCACATCATCAAGGACGTCAGCCACTGTATGGTTTCTAGTCATTCACGGAGAAGCATTCATCGCAGAACTTTTGACACTGCTTGGACGTGACTGGGCAAGTCTTATGTAGGTACAGATGGGGAACTGTGGGGGGGGGGGTCTGTTGAAGCTTCTTTGCCTGGAAGCTGACAAACTCTGCTCCACTTCGCAACCCCAGCCCATCCTTCACCTAATGCAGCCCCCAACCATAAGGTGGTTATAAGACCATTAAAGGCGTCAGTATGACATTTTTGTAACTTTCTGAAACTGACAATCCAACAAGTATACAGAGTTGAGAAACAACTTCTCTCACTTTATTTGACAACAGCTATAGATACTTACTTTGTACAAACTACATCATCTGAAGTTTACTGAACCCTTAAACCTCCCTAATCCAGTCTCTAATCCAGGTTTTTATATTTAAAAAAGCCCCAAAAGACTCTGCTCTCCTACCACTTTTATTCTACTTGAAATCAGTTGTTACAACTTCTCATCAGCACAGATCAAAACCTAATTCATAGTTTATAACATTATAAACAGTTATATAATATAATACAGCTTGAAAAGATTTGCTGTGGTTGCCTTCATCTTTTTTTGTTGTGGGAGATCTGGCTAGCCACATTTCTCATATTCAGTCATATTCAAACTCAAGGTATTATCATCACCTACAGTGAAGGCAAACGTATTCAGTTCAAAATCATTTTAGTAATCTGTCCCCAAAAATACTTGACAGAGGTGTTTTTCAGGTCCCAGACTGTTCTTAATTCAGCACATTGCAATTTGGGGATGTCACAATTCTAACATTCATAAACCTTGTTTTGGCAGGTAAATGAATATGATTCATTATAGTTCATCAGGAAACCAACATATTTCTCCAAGTTGTCTGTGATCCCCTTATTAGTAAAAGCCAAAGAAACAAGCATTTATCATAAATATATATTATAACATGTCTTTTAAATGTCTTTGCTAATTTATCAACCTGTCAGCAGCTCCCATTAACAGTTGACCCACTGTTTAGAGCAATTCAAATATTTTGTTGTATTAGTCTGGCCAAAGGGACTGTTAATAAGCTGACAGCTTCATCCAATATTACATGACACTTACTCTGCAACAAAGAAAAAAAATCACCATTGTTTTACAGTCTGAGTGAAGAGAACTTTGTCCAATTTTTGTGAACCACCTGTTGGATTTTAAACAACAGAATAGCGAGACGTCAGGACCAATCATTTAAATCAATATGAGACCACGACCAGGTCCAACAAGAGGTTTATTTTGTCAGCAGGCTGAAGCACTTTTGGCTGTAACTGCAGATCTAATATATAGCAGTCCACACAAAAATTCATTTACACTGCATAAATGGCATGCATATCACCCTGCATGTTGTAAAGAGTAGTAGTTTTCTTTCAAACACACAGATGCTTAGGGAGTACACCTCCCCTCCCTGTGAATTATGGGATGAATGGTATTCTCCCTATAATTCAGAGGTGAGCGTTGTTTGAGGAAATACTGCCCCCTAGTGGGAACAAACATACATGTTTACGTCTTTATTTTCATCAGACAGAAAAACACATTTTCAAGCTTTTATTTAATGGCAGACGCAGAATTAGTTTTAACTTCCTATTTTAAATGTATAATGTCTATAGTCAACTATTAATCTCAAAAATGTGGGACACATTATGTCAACCTAAAATGTCTTTTAGGGGTTTGGTTCATATTGGCCATATATTAGTGTATTGTGTCACTCAAGGTTGTCTTTTGATAGTGTTTCTGTAGTGAAATTACAACAGTCTTCAGTCTTCTGTGGAAACGTCAAATATATATAATGGCATGCATTAGCCTAATCTAGTTTTTAATGTGGCACTAAAATACTTGAAATGTAGTTGACTAACTTTGTCTCTGGATAGATTTTAAACATTTGCACTTTATTTATGACTTTGACCCTCATCCCTTAACATTACACCTGTGTGATACAACCTTGTAGCAAAAATGATGTCACTTTGGTTGCCATTTGCAGGGGTATGATTTTCCAGAGCTAACACACTAGTATGAGCTTATGGCCCTTTGACAGCTTGGCTCACATGTGGCTTTAACACGTGTGAGGCATTTCTTTGACAGCCACACTACCCAGCCCTCTGGACGCTGAAAACAAAGGCCAGACTTTGTTGAAAGGTCTAGCATGTGTCTGTTTTATGTGAGGCTGAGCTCACGTGAGGAGGAGTTTAAATTAAAGCTGAGCATATGTTAAATGTCAGTGTTGGCCTGGAGGTTCTGACTGGGCAAACAAATTACTGTAGATGTTGACTTACATCCAGACCCTGGGAAATGTGATTAGCAGCCTTTAAATGTTTCCCTATGAAATCCTAAACCTTTATGATATATGATCTTTTAAATGATGTTGAGTTGTGAATTTTTAATGCCATTCTCAATTCTATTTGATGGACAGGAAACACTGCAGATTGTTTGCGAGCAGTTTAATTTCAGACAGATGTTGGATATGATGGTCTGAAGAAGACGTAAATGAGATTGGAAAAGCATTCATTCAACTGCGTAGAGAATATTTCAAATAATTATCCGTCAGTCATACAGTAAAACATGAGCGCACGCGCGATAACAGGGAGTTTTGACGTACAGAATGTGAATTGCTGGGTGGATCGGTTTGTTAAACGCTGGCAGACTTGGTAGCAGAAATCAGGCTGCGGGCTTTTAGTATACTTTAAAATGTCTAACATGCAAATACTGAAATAATAAATGGCCAAGCACATACTGGGGACAACATATTAGGCTCTTAATTGTGATTTAAGTACACGTAAAGATGTCTGACCATACTGATGTTTTTGCATATTTTGGCCCATTTACTATAACTCAAGTATGCCTTATATTAGTACTGACAACTTTTTACATGTATGAATTTGTTGTTATCTTCCTCCAGGCAGCCATTGCTTTCCATTACTTTCAGTACAGTTGTACTTGTGTTAAAGTTATGCTACAATTGAATAGCACACAGTCATTTTTGGACATGTATTTTTAATTTTGTCAGAGAGGAATGGTACATTCATGTGCTATCATATGGATCATAAAAACAAATTGCCAAGCTAAAAGAAAAAAGTCAGCCAAGTTTCATTTTTTCCATCTAATTTATTCACACCTGCTACCATAATATAGCTTGTGAATACAATGCTGTTTGGAAGCTAATGCAAGATATGGTGCATGTGATTTATACCAAATGGCAAAAACATGTAAAAGTACCAGTATGGTTCTTGGTCCATCCTTTGGCATGTAATGCAGCAGTCACGTATTGACGATGATTAAAAGTGCATTTTGTGCAATCGGCAACACAGAAAACAGGTCAATTAAGGTTTGTTTCAATTACATATTACTGATGCCCACTGAATGATAAAATTTCTCTATATACTTTAATACAATTTAAATTATGATGCAGGCGACATTTCTCATATTTTTCTGTGTTTATCTACCTCCTAATCCCCAATTCAGTCCCAAAGCAACTCAAAAGCTGGTTGGTTCCCTCAGCTGAAGACCGTCAGCCTCTTCTTCATGTAAAGAAAAGCAAGGTATGTAGCTCCTCCTAGAACACCTATCAACAGAGTGGTGCCGAGAATAACCGGCGCGTTCTTCCTGGCCACACGAAACGCCACAGGAAGCACCGCAGAGATCAGGATGTTGTTGACATGGCCCAGCACTCTCCTAAAGGCTGGGCGCTCCACCACGCGCTCGTAGTACGTTTCCAGGTTCACGCGGTTACCGTTGCCCCAGTAGCGGCGGGAGAGGCCGAGGAACTTGAGGCGGTGTAAGGTCACTGCCAGAGAGACGTCGGCCATGCTGAAGAACTCACCACACAGCCAGGACTGACTGCCTTCTTCTACGAGTGGAGGACCGAGAAGGAGACATGGAGAACGTAAGAACAGATGACATGGCATTCAAAATGCTCTTGCCACCAATATTTGACTGTGCCGCAAGAGTCACCACTGGCACATGTGTTCATATTATTACAGTCATAAAAATGTAATTGCGTCTTTTATTGCTTGTCTGTTAATAGTAAAGTGGTTGCTAAGTGACAAGCTACTGTGGTTGTGTACCTGGTGTTTCTTCCACCCTCCTCTGTAGCTCTGTCTCCACCTGGTCCATCACACTCTCCAATTCATCCAGAAGTTTCTTGAGGTACTTCATGTTGTCATGGTCAAACAACTTGGACTGCAGAAACATTTTCACATAATAAATGCATTAGCGTACATTTACTTCCATCACTCATTGTAGACAGAGAACCCTACATAATACCCCAAAAATACTGCACTCTGCAGCATCTACAAACAGAATAGGTTCTTTCAGCTGTTTGTTTAAGAGAATAGTTATCATAAAACTTTATTTTGATTATTTACAAACCTAGTTTATAGAGATTCCATGTGCTAGGTGTCTGTCCATCTATCTATTTAGAGCAGGTTTAGTGGTTTGGAGGGCAGCATGGCTCTTGGAGGGTACAACCCCCAGTGTTTAAATCACAAAAAAAAGTTTTCTTATTCTTCATTATTTGGCACTTTACTTACTTTTAAGCGCCTCTGTTTTGCTACATAAGCATCTTTCAGCTCTGGGTTCTCCTCTGCCAGCTTCTTCAGCTCAGTTTGTGTGTTTCCGATCTGTGCTGTCACACAAAAACACAGCATCATGTTAGAGACAATGACATTTTTACAAAACTTTATTGTGGACATTTAATATAGAAATGTCAACATGATAATATCAGATTGCGGATGTCTGTGTGTCTTACTTCGTATACATGTGGCAGCATATGCAGGTATATGGGAGTCCACCGTGACCTCAGGGTGGAGGATGCAGCCATGGGTGTAGGCATCCATCTGTAGTGAGTCCAGCAGCTCCCTGTAGTGCTGCACTCTGTGATAGTATGTACTGCCCTCTTCAGGGATCAGCTTGGGAGTACCCTCTGGAGACAAACAAGTCATGAAAAGGATGGATGGTGTCAGGTGTCACTTTGTTTCTTTACAACTTTTCTCTCTCCAACTTCTTCTAAAAAACAGAAGGAACAAAATCAACGTGAATTAAAGACAATAGCGAATCTTGTTTTATACACTGTAAGCTTGCCTAAAGGAGAATACACAAGGGTTAGGAAAAGTTATGTTTCTTAATGTTTAATTTAACAGTGGGAATTTAAACACACATTTTTCATTTGCTTAAATAGTTTCATGCTTACCATATTTTCTCTCCTTTTAAGGCGACCGGATGAGACCCTTAGAACAAAGCTATCATGGATCAGTGCAAACCAAGAGAAAATGAAAAAAAAAATGAATGAATGATTGAAAAATCAACAAATACAAAACGTGCAACAAATTAAAACTAAAAATCAAACAAAAAATGCTGAAAGAGGAAAACAACGTACGAAAACAAGTAGGAAATGGAGTTCACCTTGTGCCTATCCAGCCCTGCCCCGTATTAACAGTTAGTGAGAGTTTGGGGCTGCCAAACAGTTTTTAGTCTCACCATTGAAATTCTGCTCCAGGTAGTCCATGATCTGTGTCGGGTCACAGATGACGTTGTCATTGTGGACTAGGACCGGCACCTCACCCGTGGGATTCAGATGCATGAACCAGGGCTCGTTGTGTTCACTGAGCGGGAGGCTCACATCGTATTCCTCACAGCGCAGACCTTTCTCTGCTATGGCCAGACGCACCTGCAAAACAAGTTCAGACATCTCAGCGCTTATACCTGTGGAACTATGAATAACTGAATCTCTTTTTGTCTCTTTGTCTGTTTCTGCATTTCTGTGCCTTTTGCTCTCTTGAAGCAACAAACGCAGCTATCACAGTGACAACTCAATGGACAAGAATATCAAAAATATATATCAAATAAAGTACATAAATGTAAGGATTTACGAGATTTTTAGCACTTAGAGTACAAAATGGTTTTAATGTACTGCTTGTAATCACCTTCAATATAACTGATATATTTCTTGTAGACAGACTTAGGAGGGATAATACAGATGAATCATAGTAAAAAGACACCTTTAACTTCTAGTTGTGACCAGATGTAAGACCAGAGCAGAGAGTATTATATTATTATTTTTACAATAAAGTACGAATTGTATGGTTAGTGGGCTTTTTTGAGGAGAAGCAGATTTGACCAACAGAAGTGTCCACAGGTAACTAGGATGTCTACATATCTCCTGACAAACATTATAACACCAGAAGGATTCTACTAGATGACTTAGACTACAGCTATTCAGCCCTCTGATGAGGAGCTGTCCGTTGAATCGTGGTGCTGAAACGTAAAGACACTCACCTTCTGAGAGTTGAAGGACTGCGTCCAGTGATACAGCGTTAATTTAGATTCGCTTTGTTTGGCAACTGTATCACATTCCTGATGCACATCTTGTTCTGAGCCCGTCTCTATAAGAGCCGCCTTCTCATCTTGGGATTCAGAGCCGTTTTCGGACGCCATTTTATCTGTTAGTATTTTAGGGGACAAGTGAGGGCAGCGTACCATATCACAGTCAACAAAATACACCCCCTGCTGGCTCGGAGTGGAACATCAACCCGCTTCTTCATTTTGAAAGAATTTTGTACAAAGTGTTTAAAAGAATATATACATTTATTTTGCGATAACCTATAGATATATACGGTGAGTTTAAACAATGGTTGAAATACAGTATATTTTACCCTTAGACCATTCAAATTTAAATTTGCTTTATTAACTAACCATTGCCAACATAACCATTATGAGCTAGCAGTACAATATCTAAAATGTAAGTATGTATAAAAATTCACAGTGTAAAACTACACATGACTACACTTCACACATTACAACTCAACACTTAAGCCTGCTACTGTTTATCACACGATTCCAGATATGCAATAACTACATGTGGACAGCAGAGGTCGCTGCTATCTATTCCTTCAACGTGTAAGCACCTGCTGGTCTATACAGGCTGTTTTTTGTGCAAAAAAAATGGTAATATTAAAGAGTGTCACGTAAGGTGAACAAAAAAAAGTTTTAGAGAGGGAATGACATTTTGAAGTCACGAAGTTCTTTGCAATCATTACTTAAAACATTTTTACACCCACTCACTGCAAAGGAAAACTTTATAAAAGACATTATGAAAAAAAATAATAATTTAAGAAATATTAGCCCAAATTATACAATCAAACAATAATGTAGCAACTGAATACAACAGAAATGTGATACTATCTCATAGGAATATTAGTGATATTAGGCCTACATGCTGTACAAAAATGATCTCATCTCTAAAACGTAATAGAGCTTTATGCAGTTAGTATATATTATCACCTCACAAAATAGGAGGAGTATTATTGTGTAAATATGGGCGATAAGATACAATATAATATAAAATATTATCAGTCATCATAAACAATGGCCTTTATAGTTTACAAATACAATCATTCTGAGGATATTATGGGAAACTGTAATGTGGGGATTCACACCTGTAAAGAGAGGCGCGTCTTTCAGATGTATAGCGGGGTTTGGCAAAGAGGTGCCTTGTTTTCGGGGGGGGGGTTGATTGATCCGGGCTCTTCACTGAAGGGGGGGGGGGGGGGGAGTGGGAGGTCCCTGTGGCGTGACGTTGCGATTGGCCCAGTGTCTTTCCTTAGCAGGGACTCGACGCCTCTCTCTCTCCCTCTGTGATCAGTGGGTGAGAGGGGGGAGAAGAGCAGCACACAACGGAGAACCCGGCGTGCGCCTCCGGTAAATGACGCCCACCATTCATACCTTTGCACTTACCATTACGCATGCCTTCTGTATTGCATGTCAGCGTCTGGAAGTACTATCCTCTGTCCTCACCCTCCTATTTTTTGTTCCTCTAGTCATCATCTTGTCGGCTCATCCTTTCATCTCTCCACCGGTCCTGGATCCCCCAACCTCGGTCCTGGAGACGCCTGAGTCTGCAGCAGCGCACGATCTGCTTTATTTCCAGCCTATATCTGAATGACGGGCGGAAGGTTTGACTTCGACGACGGCGGCACTTACTGCGGGGGGTGGGAGGATGGCAAAGCCCACGGACACGGCATCTGCACCGGACCCAAGGGCCAGGGCGAGTACGCCGGGTCCTGGTCGCACGGCTTTGAGATAGTAGGGGTGTACACCTGGCCCAGCGGGAATACCTACAAGGGCTACTGGTCCCAGGGGAAGCGGCATGGGCTCGGCGTGGAGAATAAAGGAAAGTGGATGTACCGCGGAGAGTGGAGTCACGGTTTTAAGGGTCGGTACGGTGTCCGGCAAAGCCACAACACACCTGCTAGATACGACGGCACCTGGAGCAACGGGCTGCAGGATGGATATGGGATCGAAACCTACGGCGATGGCGGTAAGAAGCCCTGTCTTATAAATACGGCCCAATGTTTGGTTAACGTGTGTGTCGCTTTAACGGCTGAGGCTGATGATGTGTTATGTAGCCTGTGTGTGTGTGTGTGTGTGTGAGGATGCTCAAACTGAGGGAGGCTAATGGAAATACATCAGTGCATGAATCTCCATCTCATCTGATCTGAGCTGAAGCTGAGATTGCGCACTGCGCACCGTGGTCAAGCGCCAATGTACCCACCCAAAACACGATGACTTATTACCCTGGTGATGTTAACTTGTTGGATACAGTTTAAGCTAACTGTTCCTCTCTTATTCCTTCTCATTTGGCAACTACCGGTTGCTCCTCCTATGACAGTGGGAGGAGAGTGACTCCTGTTGCCAGCTCAGTGGCAACATGCCCCGACTAGAAGGAGTTTGGAAATCACAGCAAATCAGTCAGTTTGAAGCCAATTATAGCCAGACTATCACCAGCTTCTCTGTCATTTTCACATTTGAACCCTCGCGGCAATAACACACCTCTCCAAGAGTGTATCTTTTGCAATTTCCATTGAGAATTAACTTGTGTAATCCCATTTCTTGTGAAAGTTAAGCCATTCTGCAAGTGTGCTGAAAATACACAAATACATCTATCATCTGTGCATTCAGCCATGTTAAGTCATGCACAGGATACACTCTTGGACTTGCTGAAAGTGAGAGGTCAGTGCAAGCCTCTCTCAGAGCTTTGATCTCACTAATCAGTGGTGTATTCACAGATTGTCTGGAGACCTGTGTGATCAGGGAGGGAGCCTCCTGATAGGCCCACCAACACAAGTGCTTGCAAGCAACGCAGAATGCCTATCACAGGCAGGCTTTTGTGGTTATAAAACATCCAAGTCGTTGGGTGATTTGTGAGCATCATCTCCACTTACGGAGGCCTTATGGTGCAATATAAATGCCTCACATATGACGGTTACCGAGGGCTGGGCTTTGGAAATCAGCTGATCCTAGAGGATCTACAGAACATCTGGCTGTCTGACCCTGCAACATCCTGATAACTTGATCTGCAGGGTCACCGATTTGAACTGCAGCGCGGAGCCAGCCTGTTAATCTCACACTGTTTATCCATCTAAACTCCTGCCAGGGCTGGTATATCATTTTCTGTTAGAATCGGACCATTATTGCATATTTCATTGTGTTGGTCAATGAGATTCAAGCGCTGGATCAACAAGCCTTTCTTATTATTCGGATCAGGATTGTAACATGATGCTCTGAAGAAGCTACAGTAGGCCAGCACATGATCATTGGGCTCAGCAGCACCAAATGGGATTAATGAAGTATGCCTCTCATTATGTGACTCATAGCAATTCCCTGCCGTCAGAGACAAACGGATGGTGGTGAATGTGCCTACTGTCAGTGGGGGAGTTAGTGGCTGCCTGAAAATAGGCTCCTAGCTGAGTGATTCACATTCATCCCAAGTGATCCTCAGTATCAGTACCTTAATCAAATCTCTGTGATTGAGTTAGTTATGCTCACAGTCCCAGATCTGAGGGGAAGGAGAGAAAACATTTCATTGGCTGACATACTCTGCACCCCTACAGCAAGGCTCCTCTGAGTTCCCACATGCAATGCTGTTTCAAGGGCTTAGTGCTGATATACAGAAAATAACTGGCCAGCGAAATGCAAGGTGTACAACAGAGGAAAAAGAAAAAGCTTGTGAATGTCACCACAAGCACCAAAATAAGTACGAACTCACTGTAACTATGAAGGAAAAAAAACAGGTTAAGCTTTTTAGACAAACGTGTTCAAATAATCAGCTGTTACCTTTGGTGTTGGTGCAAACACTCCCCTAAAGGATTCAACCACGAGGAGAACTTTAAATTGTTTTTGTTTTGTTTTTTGTCTTTCTCAGATAGTTTGTGAAAATCCAACACTGTATATTTCTAGGCTTATACACTATACAGACAAACTGACTGTACACACAAGCAAACACACACACAAGCAGCACTTTTAATACACATTTGCTTCTTAAAATCATTGTGAGACCGCTTCTGATTGTGCTTTATGATGCCAGCCAATGTCAACTGTCCCTTCTCGGAGCTGATGGGTAATAGAGATAATGTTTATTAGGAAGTGAGGCCCAATTTAATTTGTCCAAATAATGCTATTAAACATAAAATAGAATATACTGTATCTTCTAATATGTATTGGCAGAGAGCTTTCTGAAAAAAAGAAACAGTTGAACTACTAAGTTACAGTTTTAAACTCTTGTCACATTACATTCGCTCATACACTTCCCTCATTACCTGGTAGATACAGCATTTCAAATTAGGGACTGTGAAAGGGAGTAATACATTTTTGACATGTTGAAACACTTATAAATAAATAAATGATGTTAGAAGTGTCATGCATGTTGGGATGACTCTGTCAATACTGTGTAGCATTATTGTGGTTCCCAACCTTGGGGTCAGAACCCCCTTAAGGGGACACAAGATGAGCCTGAGGGGTCTCAAGATGGTTTATGTACAGGATAGGAAAGAAAACAATTGTCTAATCTTTGCTTGTTTCTTGTGAAGAACTGGATACTTTAACCTCTTTAGGCCTCTAAAAAGTATTCAAAAAAACAATTAGTTTCACTCTTTTACTCACAACTCATTGACATATGCAACATGTGACGAGAGGTCACGAGCAGGCACTGCTTCATTTAAAGGGGCCATAAACAGGGATAGGATCAGATGTATATAGTAGTTGTGACTATTCTGTCTCCCTGTTCCTCAGGTACCTATCAAGGCCAGTGGATGGGTGGGATGCGGCATGGCTACGGCGTGCGCCAGAGCGTTCCCTATGGCATGGCCACCGTTATCCGCTCTCCTCTCCGCACGTCTCTGGCCTCCCTGCGCTCCGAGCAGAGCAACGGCACAGTGCTCCAGGACCTCTCCTCCCCTGCAGACACGCCGACAGGCAGCCGCGGCGGCTTCGTCCTTAACTTCCACTCAGACAGCGAGGTCGTCACCGGCAAGAAGAAGGGCCTGTTCCGCCGGGGGTCACTCTTTGGCAGCCTCCGACAGTTGCGCAAGTCTGACTCTCGGACCTCTATCTCCAGCAAGCGCAGCTCTGCACGCAGCGATGCCGCCATGAGCCGCATCAGCTCCAGTGACGCCAACTCTACCATATCCATCGGTGATGGCGAGCTGCCAGATGAGGACTTTCCTCTAGAGGACCATGTGGACGCCACCACAACTGAGACCTACATGGGCGAGTGGAAGAACGACAAGCGCAATGGATTTGGTGTTTCAGAGAGATCCAACGGGATGAAGTATGAAGGGGAATGGCTTAACAACAAGCGCCATGGTTACGGGTGCACGGTTTTCCCAGATGGCACCAAAGAAGAAGGGAAGTACAAAAATAACGTGCTGGTGCGTGGAATAAGGAAGCAGTTGATTCCTCTTAAGAACCCAAAAACCAAAGAGAAGGTGGATCGGGCTGTGGAGGGGGCGCAGAGGGCTGCAGCCATTGCCAGGAGTAAAGTGGAAATAGCAGCTTCCAGGTACTGTGTTTGTGTGTGGATGAGTTCATTCATGCTTCTGTATGTGCATGTGGGTGTATTCTGCAACTAAGACAGGGCGAACATCCCCTGGAGTTTATTTTCACCATTGAAGAGTCACAGCAGTGGCCTGTTTGACAAATGTCTCCCGGACTGATTGAAGGCTCAGTCTTGTGTAAGTGGAGTCCCATGACAACAGCTCCGACCTTTATACATCATCAACAGTCAAGGCTTTTGTGTAGCCAGTGTGATCATCCCTGGAAAAGGTTCTGTTTCTATTCTCTACCCATATCTTTCATTCCCAGGGAGAGGGGTTAAGCATCTTGTGTGTGTGTGTGTGTGTGTGTGTGTGTGTGTGTTGGTCTGTGAATGCGTGTGAGAGAGATTTGTGTGCCTGTGAGTTCATGTGTGTGAGCAGTATAGCCATACCTGCCCCCGCGCCAAGTGCGTCTCGTGTGCCCAATAACGATACCTGCTCCTCCTGCCAAGTGTTGCTCTGATGTGGCATCTGCTCTTTAACAGGTGGATGAGACGTGACCTTTTCAGTTAAAGCCACCCTCCTACTGGGACACAGTTCAGTGTGTGCAGCATCACTTTGACATCCTCTGGTTTCATTGCATCAGGGAATTATTAGACTGAAGACTGAGGATGTGTACAAGCTGTGAAAAGGTCTCTATGCAATCACGGGTGTTTAGATTTTTTCTCTCTCTCTCTCTCTCTCTCTCTCTCTCTCTCTCTCTCTCTCTCTCTCTCTCTCTCATGAGGTGCACATGAATTTGCATGCATGGAAACACTTTAACAAGCATAATATGCGTAAGCAAAGTCATGTCTATTGTGTTTCTGTTACACACAAATACTCACACAAACAATGGTACTTCTGAAACAATTAGCCAGTCAATCAAATAATTAAAGAAACATAATGAACTATAATTTTACTTAATCAATGAGTCATTTCAGTCAGTCTTTTATCCTGCTGGGCACAGCTTCACAAATTTGCAGATATTTGTTTGTTTCTGTATGTTTTATGTTTTAGACTAAGAGTTTACAGCTACACTCGTGGTTCTGTGAGGCTGTGCTGTGAGCACAGCAGTGCTTTGAGGTAAATGCTAACATTGGCATGCTTACATGTTCAAAACGACAACGCTAACATGTTGTTTAGCAAGTAAAATATTTACCATGTTCACCATTTTAGTTTTAGCATGCTAACATTTGCTAATTAGCACTAAGCACATTTAGCAGGCATTTGGTCATAAACCAAAGTATTAGAAAAATAAAAGTTTGACCTGATGATGCTGCTAGACGAAATGTTAAGGGGTTATCACAATTCATCCTGTTGGGAACATGAATGTCTGTACCAAATTTCATGACAATCCAACCAATTGTTGTTGAGACATTTCACTCAAAACCAAAAATGTTTTTTCCTCAGAAGAAATGTCAGGGAAGCATCAAAGCTATTATGATTCATCACCTGGAAACTATGACTGTTTCGACTGTTTGAACTAGATTTTATGACAAGTAGACAGGTAGATGTTGAGATGTTTCTCAGGATAAGGGAAAAATTTGACCTGCTAGTGGTGCAACAATAAGAGTCAGAGGACCACCAAAATATTCATCCTCTGGGCACCATGAATATTAGTTTCAGGATCAGGGTCAGACGGGTTCATCTTCTGGGGACCATGAATGTCTGTAGGCCTACCAAATTTCATGGCAATTCATCCAACAGTTGTTGAGATGTTTCAGTCTGGACAAACTGGTGGACCAACCAACAAACTGACATTGCCATATTTAGAGTCACTAGCGTGGCTAAAAGAATAATATTTATATTTATTTGTGGCTGCTGTTCAGACCAGCTAAACAATAATAACATTCTTTAAAATTTTCTAGACTAAGTGATTAATCTATTCATCTATGTTTCTAATAATCTATTAATCTATGTTTCTAATAATCTACTAATCTATCGATACCAATCTATTGTAACTGATTAAATAAAATACACACACTCAACATTGTAAAACATGGGAGACAATGAATAAGAGTATTTTGACTCCGAGCTGAACCCAGCCATTTACAACAACATAGTAATAGCAGACTTTATGAATAGCAGGCTTTATTATTATATCCAGACTTTCTTTTAGAATATAATAATTCCTCTCCGGCGAGCGGGGAGATAAAATGCTTTATTCTGCCGAGTTCAAGGAAATAAGATAAAGATTACATAAGGTGGATTTAACATGCTTAATATTAAAAGTCCTGCATACTGTTTGTCCCACAGATAAGACCCATGATATTATGAGTCTGTCTGTGTCAGTGAGCTTGAGATAAACCTGCTGGGAAAAGAGAAAAATGGATAATGTGTTGAGAGGAAAAGAGCCATCAGATCCCCTCTTTGGTCGAGCATTAGAGCAACAATCTACAGCAGAAGGAAACACATGACCTGATGCAAAGCGCTAAGGCAACAACAGTAAAAGCATTCAGGCTGATACAAAGTGTTTATGGCAGCAAACAAGGTCCCCTGTGCTGTAGTAAGTGATCAAATTACTGCCTGGTACGTGCCGCTCCATCATGCACCGCTGGAGATCTCAAAGCAAGCTCTTCTGTTCTCCTGACTGAAATCAAGATTTTTCTTTTTAAGGCTGTATCGCGCTGCAAACAGCTAGAATGGCAGACTGTGGCGGTTGTGTGTAAGCAGATTATGTAAGTCTCATTATACAGTGCATGGCAAAAGATGCACTCGCATCGATCCATAACCCTAACCCTACCCGGCAGATCCACGGGAGTGAGGGGAGGGAGACAGAGCCGGTAGAAGAGACTGAGAGGGGGGAAATGTATTGAAGTGAGGCAGCCAGGGAATAAATGCTGATTGGATAAGATGGAGGAGGGGAGGGGGTGCAGCAACTTTGCTGAGCAAGAGGTTTCTGAGGAGTCTGGAGCGGACAGAAATGAAAAGAAAGCAGAATTTAAAAAAAGGGCACAGAGGGGACACACCCACCCCTCCCCTGTGAATTACTGTACAGAAGAGTTATCCCATCAGCCTCTGGGGTAGAGCGGATGACCTCATGCTCGTAATCAGCCAATCGATAGAGAGCTGCTGGGATGAGGTGGAGTGGAGTGCTGTGTCTGTGACCCCCATGCCACTCTTATCTATGTGAAATGGACTTCTACATACTCTTGTGTCCGTGTGTGTGTGTGGGGGTGTGTGTTGTGTCTGAGGCCTGTGAACTGAGATAAGTGTTTCATGTGCCATTGAAACATTTCATGATGCTTCACCCATAAAGCCTTTTTGTTACAGATCAGCAGTTTAAGTATCCCGGTGGCTCAGTGTTGTGTCAGTATATACACTGTGTAATCTACTGTAATGGCCTTTGTTACACCTAAACCTTCCTGTCATTCACTGTGCTATCTCATACAAGCAGAGGTCTTAAAATGAAGTGTGTGTAAAGTGTTAAAATGACCTTTAAAAAGCTGCAAAGTTGCATATTTAAATTTCTACATACTTGACCTTCTTTTCAGTGTCCACTGTGTTGATTTTCTATATTATATTAACTAGCATACAAAAGCCACTACAATGCTAAGAATGATGTGTGTTTCCTTGTGATAGCACTGTTTGCTCTGCAGGCGCTCGTCAAAGGTTAACCAACATCTAATATGCAGGTCCTCCAGATATGGGAAAGATATTTATATGATGCTTATTTTTTCTTCACAGCAATCAGCAAACAGTTTGGACTAATGATATTCAGGAATGTTTACCATCATCACATTATTACCACTGCCAGTAAGGTTGTTCTTGGTTTTGTTTGTCTATCTGTCACACATATGAATACATTTCCTTTCAATTTTCAGACAGGACATTGGCTAAGAAATTTGATATATTTTGGTGGTGATCCGATCTGGAATTTCTGCCGTTAGATAATCCAAAGTATACCTGATTGTAGGTTGATAGTTGTGCAGGAGATGGCCATAGGTTGAAGAAGCTCACTGTCTTATACTCGAATACGAAAAATGTGTTCAGAACTGGGGTTTTTTTTCACTTCACAAGATGATTAAAAAACCCTTGTACCAACTTCAACTGCTTTGTTTTGGGATTTTGAGTATAATTTGATTGCAATCAAGAACAAAATATGAGATAATGAACATTTGCACCATTATAACTGTTGACTATATATGTTGAAAACTAACTGTGACAGGGATTATAATATGATTCCAAATCCTTAAAATATCACATATTTAATTGAATATAAATTGTGTGTGATAGGAAAGACATGTTTGGATGTAAGATATATATACATATATATATATATATATATATATATATATATATAGTAGTAGAAATAGTAGTAAAACATTAGGTGTGCTTATGCACATGTATTCATGTACTCCCTCACAAACACACAGACTATCTATATGCATTCACTTAATCAGAACTCACCTCTGTCCACACAGAACCACCTCACACACATACACACGCACACACACACACACACACACACACACACACAAGACAAATGCATACAGTGAGAGTGCATGAGGTGTGTGCTACTCTGCTAGTGTGTCAGCAGTGAGTACTGACTAAATAAGGCAAGGCATCAGTTGGCTTATCAGCACCAGCCAGGAATATATACCCGTCCCACCACTGATATAGCAGCCCGCCATCTCACTCACACTATCATCTCTCCCAAATGTCTGTGTGTGTGTGTGTGTGTATGTGTGTGTGTGTGTGTGTGTGTGTGTGTGTGTGTATATGCATGTGTGTGTGTCCATATAAATGGAAAGAAAAGATTTAAAGAGAATGGGGGAACCTGTCTGTTTGGATGTGAGAGATGAGATAAGGTTGCTATCATTTGGCAAAAGAACAGAGAAAGTGTGCTCAGTGTGTGTGTGTGTGTGTGTGTGTGTGTGTGTGGTGCGTTTGTGTCCAGGGGTGTTTGTTTATCACCTGCTGTGTGATGACCTCAGCCACTCACCACCTGCTCTTTTTGGAGAGAGTTATAGATCAGGCTGTGTTTCAGCATGTGAACAAAATAATCCCGACCCGCAGTACATCATGTAAGATTCCATCCTGGCCGTCCTCGATGGCGATGACTTCTTCTGCTCCAAATAGGGGCAGAGGTGCAATTGGGTTAATTTTCTTCTGTGTCTGTGCATGCATGTGTCTTATGGAGTTTTTTTATGACGTGGCGCCACACACCTTCCAAAAGCACGTCAAGTTTGTCCTTTTATGAAGTGACAAAATGTACAGTAGCAATGAGACACGGAGCGTACAGTAACCGTAACTGTGGGAGGGACTGCCAGCCGTCTGAATCACGAGTCAGACTACAGCAAGCCGCATCATACAGTATATTTATCCCCGACATATTTATGGCAATGTGATGGTGTGACGTAACACAACATTTATTTCTGACAGAATCAAATATCTCACGCACTCATAAAATAACCGGTCACATCTGCCTGTAGCATTAATGGCAGGGGTATCAGCCATCTTGCAAATAAAAAAAAGATATATATAATGTAGCTGATGCAATGGTGCATGAGTTAGTCAAGCACTTTTCAAATGTGCAATCAAATTACAGCATGTAATGTAATCTTATTCTGTACTTCACAGCATGGTTGTTATATAAAGTCATAGTTAGCAGTTAGCAGCCTGAAATATGTCGATGGATGAAGCCATGGCAGCAGTTTAAGTAGTGATATAAGGAAAGACTGGTGTTGGTTGATCTGTCCAATCACTTTGGTCCACTATTGGATGGATTGGAACTTTGTGCAATACTTTGCGTAAAACTAATGACATTCCCATCTACCCCAGCTGTACTTTGTGTTTAGTTAGCATGGTAACACACTAAACTGATGGCGATGGTGAAAAAGGCAAACATTATACCTCGTAAACATCAGCATGTGAGCATTTAGAGTTTAAAGAGCAAAACCAACAACACAAAATTGTTTTATGAGTGTGTTAGCATGCTGATGTTAGCATTTAGCTCACAGAGCCACTAGCACACCTTTATTCTTGACATTTGATTATTATGCAGCCTTACCTATAATAATTTACAGTTCAAAACACAGAGAATTTAAAACATATAACATAAACACTTGTAACAAATCAGGGCATATACCAGACAGAGGGGAGCAGATTTGCACCAAATAAAAGCACTGACTCATTTCAGTCTAGTAAAAGTTAATTCCTCATCTACACCACTTGGAATAAATGACTAAAGCAGGGAGTCTGATGCATCTGCTACTATTGATACATATTATGATGCCACACTATATCTCAGTAAATAGGAATGATGTAGAAAGAAGTTTCAGAGTGAGGGTAAAAAGCTATATTTCTCTCCACTCCCTTCTTAATATGTTTCCTCCATGGTGGGAGACATTAGGCAGAAATCAATCATTAGCCTGCAGGTCCAGCAACAGGAGTTTACACCTTAAAGAGAAGGTTTGATGAAGAAACAAATTAAGAATCTACAGTTTACTGTGTGTGTAGATGAAGGCTGGGACCTGACGTACAGTTACTGTATGAAAAGCTTTGTTCCTGGGGGAGTGGAGGAGAATAGCCTGTGGGAAATGGCTGTGTGTGTGTGTAAATGTTAGTGGAGCGCTGGGCTGTGTCGACAGCAGTGGCGATAGGATTTGGTTTCACCAACATGCCATTACACTGTGTGGCTGTGGCTTGTAATCTCTCTGAGAATGGTACATATTTCTACTTCTCAAGAAGAAGGCTGGGATGAGTCAGTCAGGCAGGCGGACAGAGGGGGGAGTCATGTAGAGTCCAAGGCTGTTATAAGGAGGTTAACTCATGTAGTGGTTCACCTGCAATCATTAAAAATGTAAAAGTACTCCTTCTGCAGATGGTTCACCCACTCCTCCATTTCCTCTACAATCTTTCCTTGACTTGGTTTATGAAGACTGTACTCCCTCCATTACTAAACAGTAAATGTGATGCACTGCTTATTTCTTTCTTGTGGTGTGTCTTCTTGTCTCTGTGTTAATTGTGTATGTAACAGTGGTTAATGAGAGTATAAGTCAGTGGAGTGAGTTAAATATTGTATTAGACACACTGTGATTAAACATGTAGAGAAATAATGAGTGCAAGCTGATAGTGCTTCTGTTCAGTAAGCTTGATCTCCAGGGATTTCCCTCTGCGTGTGTGTGTCTTCGTGTGTTTTTGCCATCCTCCTGAGAATTTTATCCCAAATGTCAATGTGCAGTTGTGTCTAACTCTGTGCACCTGTTCAAGAGCTGTTTACATTTGCCACATGTTAGGATCAGTGGCTCTAAAGTCTGCTGGTGAGGTGAATCCAGATAAAAGTCACAAGTTTAATTGAGCTGTGACAGTGACAATGTCTATAAATAGATATGCATTGGATTGCATTTTTGCAATCTTATACACCACTGTTCTCTAGACTTTTGCACATATTATACCTATGTGACATCTTCTATCACAGTATTTGTTGATTCGGCAATTTATTTCATCATCAATTCATCTGTTGATTATTTTATTATTCAACATTTGGTTTATAAAGTGTCAGTTATAAAATCCCATTACAATTTCCCAAAGCCCAAAGCAACATCTTCAAATGTCTTGCTTTGTATGACCAACAGTCAACAACCCAAAGATGTTGGAACCAGAGAATTGTGGCTTTATTTTTTTCTCAAAAAATGACTCAAAACAATTCATCAATTATCAGAATGGTCCCAGATACATCTTCAAATCGATTATTCATCACATAATAAACGGCAATGGCCTAATAAACTGAAAGCTACATAGGTGTGACTGGTATGGGAAAATCTCAGTAGACACATTTGGATTGTCTCACAGTACATGTTCTCGTATCATCCAACCCTATTCATACATAACATTACACACATGTAATATCCACACCAGACCAACACCTGTAATGTCTTTAAAATGCACAAATAAAGAACTGCAGCAGCACCAGATTTAGCTGTAAAAGTTGGCTTTTTTTTGTACCTACTACCACAGCCGTGTCTTTAACCTCTGGGTACTAATGTGCCCTGCTAAATCTGTTCAGCCACTCTGATTGGCTAGCTAGGCTGCTTTCACTCCAGATGTTCACGGATTGGATTATGGAATTATCACTTCTCTTGTTGATTCAGAGTATTGCTTTTTCCACACAGAATCCCTCCATGAGGCATGTAAAGACTCTTGTAATCACATGCATAGATAATGCTTCGTGTGTGGCCGTGTTCGTGACGCATTTTCTTTAGGATTTGTAGAATTTGTCGCTGTCACCTTTTCACAATAATCCACTGGATTATATTATTGTAATGATGCAATAATAGTTGACTTTTTATGTCACTCTCAGCATTGTTTGTGCACACGTCTTCCACTTAGTTATGAAATAACCATAAAAGATAGATTGAACGCAGATTGCATCACAATTTTTCAGCTATGGGCAGATGTGACCTAATGCTAATGCTCCTTTTGGCTTTGCACTGAAGAGGAAATTGATGGTTGTGTGTGTGTGTGTGTGTGTGTGTGTGTGTGTGTGTGTGTGTGTGTGTGTGTGTGTGACAGCGGGGTGAATGGTGGCAGGAGATTGGAGGAGAGAGCACGGACCATAATTAAAACTATTCCTTAAGCTCAAGTGGTTGCCAGGCAATGTGACCTTTACTCACACAGGTTCAGCTTCGGATGTTGAGCCTCGTAGTTAAATGAGACACACCATGGAGCGGCTGCTTGTGTGTGTGTGTGTGTGTGTGTGTGTGTGTGTCTCTGTACCTGTGTCTCCCTGTTTTCATCCAAGTTGTAAACCTTTTAATGTATATTCACTTTGTCAAAGCACACTTAAATTTATCACATTTGTGTGTGTGTGTGTCCTTAAGTGTCCATGATAGTTTGTGTGTTTGTGTGTGTATTATGTGCGTGCATGTGCAAGATTATACCCATACAGTAGGCTGTAGTGTGGGTTTGCTCATTTGCAAATTCATTAATACAGGCCAGATGCCTGGTTGGACAGCTTGCTCAAGTGTCTCTGGTGGTTACCATGGATACTGCCTCACCGCCGTCATCATCGTGTCAGCCATTTGTTGATTTTCTTTATGAAGTAGTAGAGTGAAGAGGCGTTAGTTTAACATTGTGTTTATTCATCCTTTCAGGCTTGTTCAACGTGTCTGGTTCCAGTTGGAGATTTACAAAAGATTTATGGGCTGTTATAGAGACGACACTATGAAGTTACCTCAGCGTGTCCTTTATTCACACTGATTCTCAGTAGGCCTCATTATGGCATGTCTCACTAATGGTCCTTTTCAACATGCAGATTTGATGTGTGTGTGTGTGTGTGTGTGTGTGTGTGAGTAAATTAGAGTTAACACAGTCATTAGCACGAGAGGTAGCTCATTCTTTCTGAGGTGGATGTCAAAAGCTTTTGCATGCATGTGTGTTTGCATGTGCATATGTTGTAGGTGTGCAACGTTTGCATAGTCATGTAACAACATGTCTTCATCGGCATAGGTGGAGCCCTGTGTGTTTCCGTGTTTGTCAGAAATTGAAGATCCGGTCCTGAGATTCATCTTGAGTTCAGAATATCGACTTAAGTGATGTTTTTTTTAGTTAGTGTTTCAATTTTCATTTTAGAGCTGAAGCAACTATTCAGTTTGTCAATTAGTCCATCGACTGAAAATTAATCAGCAACAATTTTGATAATCAATTGATATCAATTTGATAATCGGATGCACCGATCCAACTTTTTTCTCCCGATATCTCAACTCCTACCTACTGTCTACCTCACCGCGTGGGACTCATTGGAATCATTTTTTTGTAATGTAACATTATTAAGCTGAGTCCGCGTCTCGCCATGACTCAACAAATATAGCGGAGACACTGAATTTGGCCAACTGGCCGACACCCAACCTACTTAATACGGATCATTTTGGATTTCCTATCCTTAGATTTTAGGAGCTAATCCACAAAGGTCTTGTCCTTTCACCTGTAAACTTTGTATTCAGTGATGTGGTACAATGCATTCAACTATAAACTTCACTCAATGATCATAATTGCCAGTAATTATATTAATTTCCAGTTTCTTATATGAGTGACATGTCAGTTGAATACACTATATATAATAAAGATTTAGGAGCAGACAAGGTGAAGTCAGCTCAGGTGCCTTACGCCTCTTTTATTTTTTTTCCACCTGTAGTAAGCGGCCCATTCATGTTTTCATTTATGATTTCTATGTGTTTCTTGTTGGCGATTTTAAAAATGAGTTCTATTTAGACAATAAGGCTTAAATAAGGCTCCTGTTTTTAAATAAGTCTTAGATATACCTTTTTGAAGGCTAAAGAAACAGGTATCTTTGGGGCTGTGTTGACTTGATTGACAGGTGTCTCAGCTTTAATGGTTGCTGTTTCCTCATCCCTCCTCAGGATCGTCTGCCTACAGTTTAAAAAAAATGAAGGCGACATTAAAAATCAAATCCACACACAGATACCACATCACGTTTTTCTGTAGGGTATGGTTTAGCCACCATCACTCCCCTCCCCCTTTGTGTCATTAGCTGTATCAGCTGTGGCCATGTTTCACTAGCAGTGTTGACACAAAGAGCACTGAGCTGAGGTCTGAATCCCTGCCATTGCCCTTCACCAAAACCAAAGGGATCATCTCAGCAAGGGATTCTGTGTCACTGTCTCAGCGGATGCATATCAGCACTCAGAGGAGAACGTTTCAGACCTTCATCTCTAAACATGTACTACACAAACATGTGACCATACACTTGTACAGTAGTTATTATAATACAGTAGTTTAGTGTATGCATATTCACAATCATTTCTGAGAAGCACCCGTACACATTCACACACTGAAGTACACATACCTGAAACCATGTGTTTTTGGATGAAGGCCAGGTGAAGTCTCAGTGGAGGGTTCAGCACAGAGAACACCAGTGGGAGATTAGGTCAGTTTGTAATCCACAGCCTAAAATGTCAGTAGAGTTTGGGGATTTCTTTTCCTGTTTAATCAAAAACTGATTCTACTCATTCTTCTTCTCAGAAACTAAGTCTTGTTTGGGAATGGGGAATTTCAATCTTTCTGGTCAGGTCAGCCTTTGTAGGCCTATCATGAGCAAACAGGATAAATTAAGTAGGAGTAAATACAAATTGATTCTGAATCTGAAAGTCACGAAGGTACAGATCAAAACTACTTCAAGGCTAAACTATACATAAAGGAATAGTTCAACAAAAGTTGTTGTGTGCTGGCTGTAGCTTCATATAGTCTTACTAGTATTACTTTAAACTTTGTGATACAGTGCCATGCATTGTGTTTTCCAGAGATTCCAGAGTATTTGTCCTTTCTCTTGTATTCTTTTCTTCTACAATCTGCCGCCACGTGTTTTCCTCACTCATTGTGCCATTTCCCTGCACTCATTCATGCTGCTGCAGTGCTCTGTGTACTTACGTTCGACAAACCTTACGTTTAGGTGAAATGTGAAGAAAAACATTAAGATTCATAAAGCATGTTATTTTGCTAGGCCAGTCATAAGAAATCCAATTCAATAAGCCTAATTGATCTTAGATGCTGTTTTTCTATTTTGAGCATGCGCATCTCTACTTTTTCGTACAGTACGTGGCCATGCCCAAATATTCTCATTATACAGCATCGCAGCTCTCTTTTCAGGATAAAGTTAGCTTATCTCATAATAACAGCCACTCCGTCTCCCTTTTAAAGCCTCATTTGCTGTAGCTATTGTCCCTCACCACTGCACCCCCTGGTAATGTGAGCCCAGACCTCAGCCCAGGAATAATTCCTGAATAATTTCAGAGTCGGTTTTAGCTAACCACTAATGGTGTTAGTCATGCTTGAGTAATCCTGAATTAGCACCAGCAGGGAATTCAATAGCAGGCCTGGAAGGATATGAGAGATATGTGCAGGGCCAGCTAAGTGCTAATTTGTGCACTTTCTGGGATGTTCTGCACTGCTCCTTTGGACCAGGGGACTGTTTGGGTAAGATACAGGGTGATAATTTCTGTTGATGTATAATATCCTTTCATGAGCAGATTTGAGCGCTCAGACCAGGAGCATCACTGCCCAAATGGAGCATGATCTTGAAATATGACTCTTGCTGGATAGTAGTTTTGTCTTGGTCCTGGGCGGTGAATGAGAGTGATGAAGTTTATAGGAAGATTGTTGAGTGTGGATTTTTACCACGGACAAGGTCAAGACTCATCTCCTATCTTATTATATACCGTGCCAGTCAGCATTCCAGTTACCAAGCTTGGACTGACGGGGAGGGGGAATGGGTCAGTGTGGTGGAAGATGAGGAAAAGAGAAAGGGGGGCGTTTTGGATGAAGCAAAGGGGGGTGGAGGGGACCAAGAGGCGAAGGGGGTGCAGAACTGTGTCAGCATATGTGAGGGAGATTCCTCAAATAGGCCATAGCCTGGGGAGTGATGGACTGAGGAGTCACTCAGGGGAATGTGCACAGAATTGAACACACACTCACACAATAGGCACATAATACAGATACACACATGTATTCTGCGGGAGACCGAGGTATGACAAACCTTAAAGGAGGATGCACCGTGCCGCATGCGAGCTGGGGTTTGAAATTGAACCCTACGGTAAAATTAGAGAGGCTGCGATGCATACCTCAGCAGTTCTAAATACCCAGGAGTCTTTAGAGGGTCTCATTGACACAGTGCTTGTCTGCTGTGTGTTTCTGCACCTTTCTGTCTTTGCTGCTGTGACTTTTAAATTTCCCCGCTGTGGGATTAATAAAGTCTATCTTAATCTTAATCTTAATCTTATTCTCTGTCTGTCTTTCCATTTCCATACCTTCCCTGTTTTTCTCACCCTCATCCTCTATCTCAAACAGCCACACACACATTCCGCAGAGAGAAAGAGCGTCCGCCGCACTGGCTGCCAAACTGACTCAACACTTTTCACACAATTCATTTGTCACAGTAATGAAAAAACCACGGGTCTCACCAGGCCTTCGGCAATATCATCTCTCAAACGGAGCTTCAGTCCAAAAGGAATTGCTTCAAAGTCTTTGCTCCTTTCTACACTTTGTCCAAATTTCTACAAACTGTTGTGTGATATTTGCATTAGTGCCAGCAGGTGCATTTGCCTGGACCCATCCCCAGCACTCAACTGCACAGGAGTGCCTGCACAGCCCAAAACTAGACGTGAACAGGTGTTGCTTTATATTCAGTATAGAAGTTAAAACTTTTTCAAAGGTCAGTCGTGAGTGTGCATATTGTTATTTACTCAGACTTTTTTTTGCCTTGAACCTTTGATTAACAAGACACTGCATTACATAATTTGGAATGAAAAAATGTGTCTGTCTACTGTGGCCAGTCACACTTAAAGCTGCTATAAGCATATTTTTACATAACAATGGATCAAATGACTATGTGTAATGTGAAAGGAGTCACTCGTAGTGACAAACCCACCTGACGCAATGTCCCTCAGCTATATGAAGCATTTTATCATCTTTCAGCTCACTGTTTTGGTTTTACAGCTGCAACCGTTAAGATTCACTCTCACCACTTGAGGCAGCTGTTGTTAGTGATGAACGCATTGTACGCTACCTGCCCAACACCAAATAGCAGACAGACACAGATAGCGACTAGCTGGTGAGCATAGTGCAGCATTTAGCAGCAAAAGAGCCTGATATTTGCCTCAGGAGCTGAAAGGGGAATGAATAAAGGGACTTACATTTGTCAGGTGTACACAAACATGACTCCAAATTACTGCTAATGTTGCTCTTTAGCTGCGTTCACAATATCAAATTGTTAAACAGATATTAAGTCAATGTTGTGTTTACAGCTTGTTGCGCTGCCCCCAAGTGGGAAAAAAATTGTGGGTTTAACAGTCCATGCGTTGTGGAAGGTGTTGGTGTCCCTCACTAGTTTGATTGAATTTACGGACGCTTGGAAGAAAACCAACCAACCCTTTCGCCTCTACGCTCCACATGCCCATATTTTCTCGCCTTTCATTTCACTCTCCTCTTGTCCCACTGCTCTATCACACTCCCATCATTCTTCGCCTGTCACCTCCCGCCACCAGACATCCTGTCTGTGAACAGTCTACATCGCTTCCTGTGGCTGCCCATGATTTCATGCCATCTCTACCTAAAGGGAACTGTTAAGATCCTTAGGATATCTTGTGGGCATGCTGTATACATGCCTCCTCACACTTGGCTGCACATTTCACACATTTCAGAAATAGAAGCATGTATGTCCTTGTGGTAGCATGTGTGGCAAGTGGATGTCCGCAGTATATGTGTCGTAGTGTGATGTAACTGGAATGCTTTAATGTCAGTTTTTAATAGCGAAGTGCTCTTAAATAAGACCATGAAGCTATACTGTACCTGCTTTTAGCCACACCAGTGAAATTCCTACATGTTTGTAATAACTCATGACAAGAAGCAAGGCATTGTGTGTCATACTGTGTGTGATTGTAAATCTGAATTTATATCTGCGGCTGGTCAGTGGTTTCCAGTAGCTGTGCAGCCGGTAAACACAGCCTGAGTGTGTCCTCTGTCTGTGGGTGATGCAGGGACTTATTTCTGGCGAGGAAACTGTCCATCTCTCCCGCCAGCATATGGCTCCTCATGCATTTTAATATCTCACTGTCCCAGCTCAACAAAAACAGGACAGCCCAGAGTCCAAGGACAGAGAAGTAGTCTGAAATAGAGACATCTGTCCGTTGGGGTCACTCTGACAGAAAGACAGAGGGAGGGGAGGAGGGAGGATGCGGGGATGCAGCGTCAATAGACTGATGAAGAAGGATCGGGGAAAAACAGGAGCATTGATTGAAAGAGAGAAGGGATGGTGAAAGAAAGAGGGAGAGGACGATGGATGAGTGGGGTTAAGCAGGGCAGCAGGCACAGCTGTCAATACTTACAGTGATACTTGGACAGCCCATTTGGATCTCTGCATTACATGTTGTACTGTCATGTGTTGTGTAAGGGTCTCACTCACTATCTGTTCATACAGTAAATGACTAATGCACTGGATTTAACTGATGTATTTCATATTGTTGAATAATTTTGTCTTTTTCAAAGGGAGTCTGGTGGTAGGAGAGGGGGAAACAGTCCCTCGCCAGTGCATGTTTGTCAGTATTTGTGTGTTTGCATGTGTACATGTACACTATCTTTCGGTGGAGTTTTCAAGGGATTTGTTAAGCAGGTCACCCCTCTGCCTCTGTCTGTCTAACCATGGTATGCTCCCATAATACCTCTCAGTGCTAATGCTAAGCTCACATTGATCCCAAAACGTATTACTCTTCTGCCTTTTGGTTTTTGAACATCAGCATCGTAGAGCAGATGTGGATGCAAGCTTTTCTCATGGTAGTGTTTAGGCAGGGCTATTAAATTGTCAGTGCCACTTTTGTTTTGTTTTTGTTTGAGGCTCATTGTATGAAAGTTTATAGAGTAGGATTGAAAATACCCTCCGAAGTGAGCACCATAGGGTTCCAACAGGCCTTCACTACACCACCTGCTGTTTATACATTATACGATATGATATGATCATATGTGTGTTTACATGTGTTTGTGCCTTTTGGGCACTGCTCCCATGTGGTCCAGCAGCACTGCAGTGCTCCAGACTGGATTAAGGTCTTGCTTGGTTGTGGCTGCACTCCATTTGGAAAATCAGGATTTGGATTTGAGATAGAAGCACAAGGGGAGGTGTTATGTCATCCCCAAGAGGGACAGGCTGAGTGATACAGCTCAAAGATGAGGAGAAAGAGGGAGGGATGGAGGGTCAGAGAGATAGTAGAGGGAAGCTGTTGTGTCTTGTATCTTGATGATGAAAGTGTCATGGATGGCATGACAGCATGCAGACACAGTCCCAGACCAATGAATTATTACGGAAAATGGAAAATGTATGTTTCTATCTACCACGCGTTCTTCCACCATGGTGGTTTTTACCTTCTTTATGTCTTTACCCCTGAGTTACCATGCAACCCTACTCTCTGTTTGTGTTTTTCCAGAACGGCCCATGCCAGGACAAAAAGCGAGGCTGCAGAGCAGGCCGCCCTCTCCGCTGTGCACGACTCTGAAATTGCCAGGGCGGTTGCTAGGGAGCTGTCCCCCAACTTCTACCAACCAGGTAACCTTTACCAACAAGCCTTCATACGTACACAACACACGTCTGATGTTTTAAAGAATGTTCCCAGTGGCAAAGTGTGAACATCACACAGCCTTAGGAGGGATATGTGTCCTACAGTCTGAATAAGAAACACTTGGACTGCAGGTGCACTGAGGGGCTAGGGAGGTTACATGTTCACTGCACATGAAATACAATACTTTGACTATTTCAAGTGGATCCATTTGCTTAAACAAGCAAGGTTTTAGACAAGACCCAGAGATGAAGTTGCAGCCCTTGCTAAGACTGTCGTAGGGGCCTGGAGGGAGGCTTTAACACATGAGTGGTTCACCCCCAACAGCGGGACATTTACCCAGCCAAGCTATTCTAAAATCCTCACTCACCTCCACTATGCCTTTTTTAGCTACACAATCCTCGAGCAACCGATCTGTCCATTCAAACCACGTTTTTAGAAACTGGGTAACTAGTAAGAGGTTGGGTACTTTGTATGAATAATGATGTTTGCACAGTTTTAGAGTTGTTTACACAGGCTGTGTCTGAGTCAGTAATGAGCTTGTTGTGGGTGCACAAAAGCATAGGGTTTGGTGTTCCAGGACTGTAATCGAAGACTAGCGGTATTGAGGATGACTTCTAACACCACAATGCAGGACTGTGTTACAGCTTAGACAAAGCAGAGTCAGCTTGAAGCAGGGTACTGTATTCTGGATGGAAGCCTCAAAGGCCTGTTGTAACTGCTCGGAAATACTTGCTAAAATCTGCAGCCACAAACTCTGCCAAAAAAAAAAGAAAGAAAAGCTAAAAGTATTTTTTTTGGTGGTGTTTTTCAGATCATATCAAACTTGTGCTTTAGTGGAGGTTAGACATTTCTAAGAGGTATATGAGTGGTTGTAAAGGAAACCTACTGCTCCTAATACCAAAGCAGTTCTCATCTTTCCTCTGCCCGGAGGTTTAACAGGCACGCTGCCATACTATACAGCAGCTCACAGGGTGTCGACTCAACTCTGTTAGTTCATTTACAAGGTAAGCTGAGTTTTACAAGGCAATGCCGGACATATAATACGACATAAATAGTGAGGGTTACAGATCCTTTTTTGTGAGGTCAGAGGTGGAACACAAGGGCACAAAGAGGGCAAGATCAGAAAAGGCTGGATCAAAATTGAGGTTTTAATGTAGCATTACCTTATTATTTCCCCTCTTGGTTAATTGTGGTATTTTCTGAGAGCAGATTTTTCATCTTAACATGTAATTTTCAGAGAAATAATTCTTACAAAAAAAACTCGGGCAAGGATTCATCTACTAACCACATCAGCCAGTATTTGGTTATAGGTTTTGTAAGAATTTAAAGAAAGCAAACTCTTACACTGAATAAATTTGACATTGTTCTATAGCCATCATTTGGAGGGATAAGTTCTATTAATATTGCTTGAAAATGCTATCATATTCAGAAGTGCTATGTCATACCTTTTTTGTTTATTTTTATTTACAGCGTAAGATCTAAACTAGCCTCGCCTCTTCCACTGTGTGTAATATATTTAGGTCTATGAGCTAGCCGACCTTGGGCCCTTGCCAAGAGCCACCACAAAATAGTGGGTGACAAATAGATTGACAATGGGACCCATTCAAGCATGTCCCTCCACTAAGCCACAGCAATGGCCAGCCCCAGCCAGAGTCATCCAGCGGCTTGTTTGTGTTGTGGAAAACAGTGGTCATGCTTGGCAGGCCGGGTGATCTCCGGGTTCACAAGTCTGTGTGGAGAGTGTCCTTGCCTTATAAGTCAGATCATGAATGAGAAAGTGGCCGATGTCATAATAATGTGCAGCACAGGGAGACATCTGAGCCGCAGCGTAAGCGTGTCTAGTAAGCCCAGCCGAAAGCCAGACAGGAAGCTACAAATAGCCATACCCCATTTTCCATACATTTGTTTCATTTGTAGTTTATGAAAGTCTTAGTAGCAGTTTAGAGAATCAAGAATGGCCTACTTCTAGGTTTGTTGCTGGTTCACAGTTTGTCCTCAGGCGGGATATCATGTTTGAGTGTAAACAGTTTCCCCTATTTGCATCTTCCTGGCAAAATGACCACCACTGTTGTTAACCTAAGAGAGAAAACGTCCTGTGTAAAAAACCAAGAGGGAGTAGAATCCAGTTTTTTATGTGTCAAGCATTATAAGGAACCTGCGTGACTTTTCCAAATTAATCTGCTTTGCTTCCTCAATGTCTACCTCTGCAGTGGAAATATTCGCACTTACCCCCATCCCTCAGCTTCTAATAAGTCCTCTAGGGTAACAACCAGGGGCCTAAACCCCTTGTTGTTTGTAATTGGCATTTCAGACTCATAGCAGATTATCACCCAGATTGGGAGTGTGTACTTCAAAAGGGAAGAGAGGGTCACAGGGAACAGGACCCTGACCTTTATGATTGGTTCACATACAGCACCCTGGAGGGGGAGCAGTGAGGGTTAGCTGGGCGTGGCCTGTGCCGTGACGTTAATTGGGCTATATTTGGTCCTCGCTGGGGTCTAATGGAGACATAGCTGAAATCCTTATGCACTGAGAGGTGCTCGGTCCTGCGCTCGCCCCTCTCAAGGGCTGACGCAGAGCAGCTGTCCCTTCCTTCAGCCGGTCACTGGGGGGGTTGGAGGTTGGGGGGCCCAGCAGGGATCCCACTCCGCCCTGTTTGACCCAGTCAAGGTACACTTGGACCAGGTGGAACCATAAAAGCCTGGACCTGTCAGGGCTGAAAACCAGACATGAGCAGGTGCTGCTTTATATTCGTGGCAGCAGGTGTCGCGAAGTTTCAAGACAGTAGTTCAGCTGAAGTTTAAAGTCATGCAGCAACTTCTTATGACTCTCAAGGATACAGCATATAAAGTATTTTAAGATACCACTGATCTGATCCTTCTCCAAACAAATGTCAAAAGCCTTTTTGTCCCCTATCGTGGAAACGGTAGTCATCAAGTAAAGTAGATGGGACATTACTGTGTCAGCCGCTCATGATAGAGGTAAAATCCAAGTCCTCTCCTAAAGTCTTACTGCACGAAAAGTCTGGGAGAACTTGTGAAAGTAGGCTGAATCTAACATTTTGGAGTGTTTGTGGAAATAAGTGGATCACAGTTGGATGAAAGGCAAATTTCCAAGATACATGACAAACATTTGTTTTTAAAATGGTGCCCCAAATATGCTGACGTATTCACATCCGTAAATTGTGAAGTGCGTGTATGGAAAAATCCTGTGGTATTTGCTGCTGTTTCCTCGTCTGGATTTGACTCTTTTCGTGCAGCCTCTCCCAGCATGCCATGTCTCCATCAACCACATGTCAGTTCTTGTGAACATGAGGCCTTCCATGTTCTTCTTTGCATGCTGCCACTTAACAAACGAAGCACAACACGAGAGTGATTACACAACCAGTAGCCACAGACAATGGGGTACACTTTATTTGCATGCATTTGTATGAGTGCAAATGTTAGTGTGTGTGCGCATCTATGTAACAGTAGTGGAAGTAATCTGGCCAAACAATGATAGCTCCCCCCTGTCCATCTGCCGGTGTGAGTAGGAGGAAGAAAGGGAAAATCTAAAATGCTACGAACTGAGTCATGAATAGTAAATGTAGAGAAAATGCTGAGATCACAGCCCACAGAACAGGCTAATACATATATAATACAACAAGAACACAAACCAGGAAAATGCAAATGCCTTTCACTACCACTTGGAAGAAGCTATTATATTTGACATATAGACACTAAAGCAAACAGTTTGCCTTAGGAAATGTACATTGACTTCTCTGTGCATCTGACAAGGATGTAAAGTCAAGGCAGCAACCAAGACCTGTCATCATTCATATAACAACAATAGCCTTGGGTGAGTGTTTGATTGTCAGTGCACAACAAGATTCAAATGGTGAAAATAGATATTTCCTTTCAGGCCAAAGTTGCTTAATGATGGCCTTTCAACTCTGGGGTTTGTAACACTAGATTATAAGCTACTATCCCCGTTGAATCTTCCGTCGAACCAGAATGATGCACAATGGCAACAGATGTGATAATAGTACATACTGTACTCTGCCGACCCCCGACCCCCTATATACACACATTCATGCATGCACACACATACTGAAGCTTCCCTCTTGCCACTGCTGTTCATCTCATATTAAGGTCAGCAGGGGTTAGGCTGAGTCTTAAACAGCCGATCCGTGGTGTTTTGTGTGAGTATATGATTGCGCGTGTCTGTCAGCGCGTGTGTTTTGCTAAGAGTGCACTGGAGCAGAAAATGTGCTGTGGATTAACATGAACAGAACTGGCAGCAACAGCTTAAACAAAAGCTTGTATTCTAATAACCTTAAAGAGACAATGATGAGGCTAGAGGGAAAAGACTCAGTACATATTACAGTTGAGCTTTCCCTCTTGATATGCACATATCTTGAATTTGACGAAAAATTCCAGTGTGCTGGCCTATTTTAATGACCCTCTTTTGAGGGCTGCAGTCTGAGCCCAGTTGATCAATGTTCAGATGAAAGAAACGCAGTGGCCGTTCGGGTAATTGAGTCCCAGTACATGTTCCAGCTGACCTGGCAGGATTCCTTGGTAGAGTACATCTAATAAATCTTCACTCACTCATCACAACAATATCTACACATGATAAAATATGTAACAAATAATGAGATTAATCTTTTAAGTATTTAAGTAAAATTTCCTAAAGATTCTTTAGCAGCTTCTAGTGTTGAAACAAACACAAAAAGCATGTCCATGTTCAGCATGTTTTGTAGTTTAGCATGGCTTCAGAAGTGTAGTGGAAGTAGTTTTAATGACTGTTGCTCTTCTACGTGACTGTGAGGCTGGGGGTCATTTTAGTGCCGAGAACCATTCAGAAAATGCCTGGAACCCCTCACAGGAATCTGTCCCCAAACAGAGGGAAACTGCTCGGGCCCGCCCACGGAGCCCTAACTCTTATTGAGTTATGGTGTGAAATTAAGCTCGGCAGATATATTAAGCCCCGCAGATGTTCAAATGTCCCCCCATCTCTTTGTAGTGGGTCTTATTGGCTGTCACAGTTATGAAACAAATTAAGAATGCCATTCAGCCAAATAATACTTTGGCTTATGAGTACTGAGGCCCAAAAAGATTCAGTCAGACAGTTTACGCTGATATGGGATTGGATGCACTTGTTCCCTTCTGGATTTGAGGTTTGCACAACTAGAGGTGATGAGTGTCAAATCTAAATCAACATGAATTTCTTTCCATTGAATTACAGCTCGCAAGCTTATAAGGTGCATGCATATAGGAAATGTCTCGTAAATCCTTTTGATTGATCTCTGAGATTAACTCGTTTTCCAACCCAATTAATCAGTCAATAGAATCACATCACCTCACATTGACTGTGCATATAGTATCTGGTGGGGGTGAAAAACAAGAAAAAGCTCAATAACATCTTTCCTTCTACATAAACATATAAAATCGATTGTCTATATAATTTTGATTTTTTTTTTCTCTATTTCAAATTGGCTATATGGGATGCGGAGGATCCTTCTCTGCTCATACCATCTGATGCACTTCAAACAAAGCAGCATTGTCCCTGTGTTAGTCACTCTGACACCATCTAATTTAGGCGAAGTGAAAAAAAACAGGCAAACAAAGAGCCTGATGTCTCTAATAAATATTAATTCAGTACAGAACAAAGGGACAGATAAAGTGTCATTTTTCTCACATGCAAAAAGCCATTTACATTCAGATTCAGGCCCCATTGTATACACATTAGAGGACCTAATGTCCAAAATTAAAATTCAAAAGATATATTGTTAAAAGAAGAGTGTGCATTTAGTGTACATGCAGCAGTATCGTTAGACTATCTGTGTCCACTAACCCATGACCTCAGTCCGTAAACACCTGATAGAGACAGGAAGTTAGCCAACAGTATGAGCTTCCCCGAACAAAAAAGAGAGGCATCGCTGCACCTTAAGGTCTACTCTCTTTATCTGTACAGACGTGTTGGTTGGATGCTGAGAACTGATGTGAAAAGGGCCTTTCCAGGAAAACAACATACTGATAAAAGAGAAAGACTGATGATAACGAGCCTGCAGAGGAGGCTTCCTTTGTGAAATGGTGTTTGTGACCCTGCATTAATCAGTCTATTTTCCCCTGTCTGCCTCAGTCTTTGCAGAATGATTGTATATATAATGTTAATTCATGAATATTTTATTTGAAAGTTCAACTATGCTTAGGGCCAGCTCTGGTTTAAATCTAGCTTGTGGTGCAACATTCCAGTCAGGCAGGATGGATAGAAAATTGAGAGTGCTCTGCCCTCCATTCTGGCTTCTTGGGCAGTGGCTGGATCAGAAATTTCAGAATAGCATTGGTGTTGGTTCAGGGTTTGATTGAATCTCCTGTGTCATCATTGAACTATGCCTGAACCTCAGATAATGGGGTATTTGAATCTTGGTAGTTCTTGTATGTTGTACTCTCGGTATATGTGTTAGCCCCAGTTTGTGCCTCTCATGTATTATCATTACACTCAAGACACAGAGCAAAACATCCGTTTTTCTGAAAGGTAAATCACTGGTGATCTTTGTAAAACCCAGAAGGCCATCTAGCTACATCTACCACAATTTGGAAACTATTTCCAAAATCCTGTAGAGCAATAGTTCATTAGAGAGTTAGACAAAAAAACAGGTACCACTCTCACATCAGTACGATAAATATGCCAGCATCCAGTTCGCTTAGTACACTTGATTATGTATGATGTTAATGTGTGTCACCTCCCTCACCTCTGCAGGACCTGACTACATAAAACAACCAGTAAAGGAGCCTGTGGAGATTAAAGAGGTCCCTGTTGAAAAGAAGGAAAGGTCCCCAAGAGATTCTCCCCACTTTTACCGCAAAGGCACCACTCCTCCCCGCTCCCCTGTGTCCAGTCCTGTAGCTACGCCTCCCCCCTCGCCTCACTCCAGCAAGAAGAAGGGTCAGCTCGCCAATAGCACCAGCCGCAAAACCAGCAAAGAGGAAAAACCCTCCCGCAAAACAAGCAAAGAAGAGAAGTCAAGTCATAAGACCAGTAAGGATGAGCGGTCTAGTAGAAAGCAGAGTAAAGAGGAGAGGCCGTCCGTCACTGATGGCCCTAAAGGTTCTCATGTGCATGTTGAGGCTCCACCTAAACCTGCTAAAATTCAGCAGTCTACCACAGCACCTGCTCCTCCTCCACAGCCTCCTGCAATTCCAGTCAATGGCGAGCTCCACAGCGAGTACCACAGTTACTACGTTAAGGCCCCTTCAAGGGTCCCTCCACCCCCGGACCCTGAGGAAGATCTAGAAGAAGAACCAAGTGCCCTGGCCCTGGCACGTATGCCCCCACAACCCCCTAGGTCCTTTAGTACCCCAACTCCTAAGCCAGCCTCCATACGGGAGAGCAAGAGCGACCAGAAACTCAGGAAGCAGGATTCCCTAAAGCCAAAGAGCCTCGCAGACACAAAGAAAGCCAGTATGGAGATTGCAGAAAGCATGGAAGAAACAGTAAGTATCAGTGTTAGGAAAGGAAAAAGTGTTTTTGAACGAGTAGTTTGACATTTTGGGAAATACGCTTATTTGCTTTCTTGCTGAGTTAGATGAGAAGCTGGATACTGTCTATACGGGAAATATGAAGCTGGAGCCAGCAGCTGGTTAGCTTAGCACAAAGACTGGGAACAGGGGCAAACAGCTAGCCTGGCTTTGTCCAAAGGTAACTAAATCTGCCTACCAGCACCTCTAAAGCTCACTAATTAATACGCTATATCTTGTTTGTTTAATCCATACAAAATCTGAAGTGTCAAATTCCTGGAGTGTCCTCTGGTTGCCTGGCAATTGGTCCCAGTTGCAAGAGTGATGCAAGTTAGTTAGTGAGCTGAAGAGATGCTGGAAGGCGGATTTTGTTACCTTTGGACAGAGCCAGGCTAGCTGTTTCCTGTCTTTGTGCTAAGCTAAGCTAACTTCATATTTACCATACAGACATGAGAGTGGTGTCAATTTTTTCCAAAAATGCGTAATAATCCTTTAATACTGCCTACTTCTATCTATCCAAATGGTTCTTAATGTGAAGACAGTACAGATCATTTGATTATTTTGTGATATCTGATTTTTACGTCATTTTGTTTTGCAGGGTCCTAACTCGATCCTTGTTGCTATGGTAATGCTGTTGAACATTGGCCTTGCAATTATATTTGTCCATTTTCTGACATGATGATGCTGTTTCTCAGGTAAGTTCATTTATTTTCCTCAATACCTTTCTTAATCAACAACGAGGAGCAGATGAATTCATGTTTTTCTAAAGATGAATCTGCCCTGTCTCATGTGTCCTGTGTGCCACAATGTGTGTCTGAAACGTGACAAGCAGCCAATTAAATCCAAACAAACTGTTTTATGTTGCAGTGAAACCATGGCAACCGGTACAGTTGCATCGCCGGCCTTGAAAAATGAAAATGGCGCCAGTGAGACACGGAGGCGGCCGTAGGTGTTTAGGAATCAGCATGACACCGAAGAGAATCAGGAGGAAGGCATCACTACCACCAACCTGTCATGGGCCTTCTTTAGGGCCAGCCCCGTGAATTAGCACTCCTTTGGCTTCTCTAAAAGCTGAGGTGAAATGTCGTGTCTAGTGAGATATAAAAAAAAAAGTTTAAAAATACAACCAAACATACACAGTCTGAAAAAAGAAGTAATTGAAACCCACACGTGTGCTGATCCAAGCACTGGTCTCTGTAGCCCACTCCCACTGCCAAGGCAGAGATAGTGGTGGGCTGACGGACTTTTCTGGAAGAGTGTGGAGATGCACTTTTAGATGACGGGAGCAAACAGCTGCCTTTCTATTTTGCCATCTGACGTTTTGATGGGGAGATGTGAGCCCGGTGGCCAGGGGGTGGGGGAGCAGTCGCAGCGGGAACGCGCTCGGGTGTTCAGGTGTTCGGAGCGTTTTTCTGGGGTTCACACCTCTCTTGCAACAGGAAACTGGGCAGGGCCGTTGCCAGCAGTCAGTGCTAGCACGGTCACTAGCCAGTCTTACTCTGTTTACCCAATCATCACCGCAGCTTTCTCGAGCTCCGTCCATTGTAACCCAGGATACACTGCTCTGAAACACTCCCCGTGCATGGTACAGTTTTAACATTTTGTTTTTGTTTGTTTTCTGTTTTATTGTAGCTTTATTTTGTTCATTGTTGTTCTCTATATGTTGGTTACCTGCAGTCATATGCTTGTGGTTGAAAAGGAAATTTCTTCTCTTTGCAAAAATGAGAAAATAAATTTGTTTTCCCTTTTTATTTTGAAATGTTACTCATTTCTGACAATTGACTTGTAATTTGACATTACACATTCATGTTACTAAAAGTGCAATATGTTTATTTTTTCAAAGGAAAGCTTATAGTATATTTTGCCAAAATAAAGGGGTTGGTGGATTATAAAAATCCCATGTTCCATTTATTTTGTTAGACTCTCATTATTTGAATAGACCGGTTTTGAGAGAGGTTGCCGATTAACAGCCGGCATCGTGTTTAGGAAGGAGGTTCACACTTTAAAAGCTACCTAGCTCTGTAAGAGTGTAACACATGTCTTATGTTATTTATTAAATTCAGAAGGAAAATGATTTCATTGTACATGCCTAGACCATTTTGCGTGAATTCCTTCATTCTAATCTTTGCTTTCATTGTTTCAGTATACCGCTAAAATGCAAAGACGCAGTTCACGCGGCTGCTTCTGTAGGCCCAGCAGTGCTCGCGTGCTTGTGAGACTGGATCAAGACAGTCTTTTGGACAGTGGAAGTTGAATTTATTCAGGTTGAGGCCATGGGGAATGTGGCACCAGGGAGAAGGAGAGATGCCTTTAAAAGTCTTTAACAGTACTTCTGTTTACCTCAGAAAAAGATGAGGAAGGGGGGGGAGGGAAAGAGATGCCATCCTTGTCTTAACTTTGTCGTGTAGGGGATACTTTGACTGTTGTCATCACCTGAATCATGCTTTTAACTTGCCTCATCGTAGCTGTTTGTAGTCTTTGTAGCAGGTATGGCATGAATTTCTTTGATTTTAAAAGTGGTTATTTATATGGTTGGCATTTACTGTCACCACTACCAAGATTAATTATTTATTCATTGTACAACTGATGTGTTTGAGAACATTGGTCATCATAAAAAGGGCTTCTAATATGGCTAGGTTTTCTTTGCTGCAGTTTTTTGCAATCAGTTTTGAAGTTCAACTTGAATATATTGTCTGTTACACAACAAGCAGCACATTGCATTTGGAGAATGTTTCAGCCAGTTACATGTTTGCAAACTGTCCACATAACTACTGGGAACTAACTATTAAAATATATTCAAAGTGAAATAGACAAAAGCAGACCAAGAAACTAAATTATTCAAAAACTTTGTTATATGACAAATGTGATGCATTAAATAACGATTTTCACCCTTTCTTTGCTACACCCTCCTTTTCTTGTTTAAACTGTCTTCACACCAGCATGGTGAAGACTGGAGTTTCGGAGGGTTTAACAAAACAGCCTGTTTATGGGATATTTTTTGAAATGCAACATTGCATGTCGGAGTCATTTATATATAGATTATTATATACTATTTGTAAGGATTTTTACAGAGCACAATCCAGAATCTGGTATGAGTTGGTATTTTTCTAACAATTTGCACACCTGTATTTTGACAATGAATATAACTTGTTTGTAATTGGTAATGTAATGCACATATGATAATGTTTGACAGTGGAAAAAAGTACTTTATTTCTAATTGGATGTACTGTATGTACCATTTGGGGATGTGAACGGCAGATGTACTTGTTTGAATATTTTAGGATATAACGAGGAACTGCGGGAGACTTTTGATATCTCAAGGCTCATGTTACCCCACTGATTTGTGCAAAGTCTTTGGAGATGAAGTTATGTGTATAACAATAAAGATGTTATGCCTTGTTAAAATACACTTTGCTTATTTCTGATATATGTGATACTATCACACTAATACACATCATCACATCAAGTATCATAACTTTCAAACTTCCAGGTGTCATGATTTGATATGTTGATTGCTGTGTGAACATGAGCAATGTATAATAAAACACAATACAGCAAACATTAAAGGAACATATACAGTTACACGGGCATAAAATCTACAAATGGATTTGAATAGACAGATGCAAAGATTTCTTGTCTTATCAGAATGTTTTAAATTCCAGTCTCAATGTGTTTCCGAGGTTCATCGTCTCATCTGTGCTTAGCCTCCTAGCAATGATGGCCTTATGGTGACCTTCTTATAATGAGATCCAGGGGGAAAAGAGCAGGCATGAAATCAAAGTATCTTCGTCGGGGTCTCACATTAACAGTGCAAGCGCAGGCAGGTGCCCCAGTTTGTCTGGGGTCAGTTCGTACTGTTTCCACTGCTGATTAGCCTTGGATTAGTGTAGTGTTACACCAACAGCGGCACCTGCCTGGAATCAGCAACGCTATGTTGTGCACTTGCTGTGCCCTCTGCCCTGACGCCGCAAAACCTGCAAAGCGTTTTCTCCTCTCATGCTGTTTCGTAGTGCAAATTTTGGTTTTCTGTGGCGCTGATTGGGCTCAGTCAATTTCAGTTCTTAAATAATTTATATCGCTATTACCATAACTGCATATGGCAAGTTCTTACATTATTTATTTGTTTATTTTGTCTTACAGCATAAATATCAGGTGTCATTATTGCCATTGACAATTATAGTATCATTGCCTCTGAAGGAATATTCTGAAGAGTGTATAATCCTGGCACTTGTCAGTAATAGTATAGAATATCTGTGTTACTATTCTGATGTAGCACAGCATGCTGGACAAGATGTTGTTGCTCAAGCAGTCCTGGACAAATATAAACCAAAACCTTATAAGTGTATCCTACCTTCATAGAGCCCATTTAACAAATTCCAGTGACAGCTACGATCCGGACCAGGGTGGAGAATCTACAATTATCTTGTTTATGTTCAGCAAAGGTGGATGTACCATCTACAGTACAGGGAACAGACTCTATATGAATTTACTGCAGCAGCACTGTGGTTGACAACGGAGCAGCAGTACACATGCCAACCTGACCCTGGCATGCATTTGACATGTATTTCATTTTGGTCGCACTGCTCCTTGCCCTGTTAAAAGCTTCCCACTTGTCATCTGATGAACTTGATTTTGCCAGAAGAAAAAAGTAAACTTTAGAGATGTTCTATGGAGGACCACGGGTGACAGGTTCCATTCATTAATACATTTTCAAATTACATATTTATTGATTGTTTTAATGCTTACTTTCTTTTTATTATCCATTTAAATATTAGTTAATAAAATGCTTAATTAAGACTATTTATATATTGATTCATTCATTAAAAGATCTTTTAATTCCTGATTTTAATTGTCCTATCAGATATCAGTCAATTAAATGCTTGATAATCATTAACATCACACTTGTGGTCCTCCATAATGCGAGACCAGTTTGGACTGGATTTTGCAACCACTGAATTTGTTACAAATTAAAACAAAAAATTTGTGAAGATGACATTAACCTCCCTCTTTAGTGCTTTAAAACAGTATTTTTTATAAACATATTTTATTGGCATTTCATAACAAAACAATACAGTGACATGCATTGTTCCAATAATGAACCCCTCCAGCCACTCCCACTCCCTCTACCAACCCCCGCCCCCTTTTTCCAACAGGCTAATAGATTACAACTAGGAGATTACATTTGCTTGTCACAGGTATATTAAATATAGCAATCCGTGTGGGTGGTTCTATTACTTGTTCTAATATTACTGAAATGACTGAAATAAGACTTCCCATACTCCCCCAGTCAAAACACATGATTGAGATTACAAGGAGCCTGGGAACATCTGTCACAAGTGTCGGCCATATTCAGGTATATCTTGGCGAGTCTAGATTTACAGTAGTTAACCCTGTGAACAATTTTTAATTGTTCAGATTGCTGAAGGTTGAAGGTAATACCCAACTTAGCAAAGCTGGAGAATGAGCCTTCACTGTATAAATCATCAATTGTGCTAAGACATTGTCTGTCCCAGACAGTATTAAAAATAAATAAGTGTTTTTTTATGTTAAATAGTAATATATTGACATTTTTTGTCTTTCCCAATGTATTGTTGACAACAATATGTCCTCCTTTATAACTCCTCCTATGAGGCATTCATATCTATATAATGCTTCATAACAATATATCACATAGGTGTACTTTATATATAATGAATTATCTTCATACATTTTAAACCTGAATAACTGAATAACCCGGGGGTTGTTACGGATTTTCACAGATTTGGTAAATAGTGTCAATTTGTTGCTGAATGGGTGATTAAGAATAATCAACTATAAGAATTATATTTCTTTATCTTCTGTGTGTCTGTGAGGATTGGCCTGGACATACAGTATAGGCATCTTAAGTCTGGCATATACCCACTAAGATAAAAGCAATAGTTTCTCATGTGTATATTTAAAGTTCCCCTCCACTCGAAAATAGGTTTTTCTTCTTGTTCCTACAGTTGAATGTTTGAGCGTCACCATACAGAATGATGTATGTGCATGATTTAACACTAGAATTATGTTTTCACATTCATCTGCTGAAAGTGGAAAGTTTCTCTGTGCTCACTGAAAATCCCATTTTTAGGGATGAGCCTAAGTGACATTTTTGACATCATAAATAGTTGGGAATATTCAACTTGCAAAAGTGTGACGTGGAAACTTGAATCCTCCAGCAAACATACACTGAGAATGGATTTTACAGCAGGAAACACCTGTTGTCCAAAGTTCATCTTATTTTTATAGATTCTGGATTTTTGATGAAGGAGAAGGAGGGTTGGGGATCTTTAACTTCCCTCCACCAAGCCTCCACCGTCTGACTAAAATGCAACTTGGTTGGGCTTCTAAAATTGGATTAAGGCTTGTAAGCAGTGAGGGGATATCAGTGCCCAGCGTTTTTAAAAACTGTTGCTAAGACATCAGTATTAAGCAGATCCCCTTTCCATGCCTTGCATAGCTGGGTTAGCTTAGCATCACTTCATCTGTTATATTTACACAAACAAATCTCAGTTATACAACCATAAACCTATCACTCTGTCATCTAAAGTAAACTATCATCGGTTTGTCATTTAAACACGCAGCACTTTTTGTGTCATATGCTTATATGCTGTTTTTTGTGGGATGGCACATGGACGACACTATTCACTTATGCACCATTTAAGCATAAGACTTTTCATGTCCTGTTTATCTAATGACGTGAGGTTTTATCATAGGGGTCTGTTGGGTGAGTCATTAAAGTTCAAGCAAGCAAGGCCTCAACACATTGCATTAGCCTTAAGCTATTGAAAGTAAAGGCTTGTCACATCCTCTCATCTGTCTGTTATGCCATTTGAAGCTTTCATCATGTGGGGAGTAGGGGCAATAAACTGACACTGTTTAGCAGAAAACAAACATGTAAAGCAGGAACATCTTTTGATGGACGTTTCAGATCATTTTATGACTTGGGAAGATGTTATTTCTCCTGTGCATCATTCTCTGCTCGTGACTAGGTTATGAGCAATCCACTTTGTCTTTATGGTTGCATAAGTTGGTGGCTTTGAATCATTATTGTATTGCAGGGTGCACTGTCAACAACGATCATAATAATGTTGCTTCAGTGACTCAGAGTGCATTGAGTCTCTGACTCTGTACTTTCGCTGCTGTCGCTGTAATTTTCAGAAATATTTTGATAAAATACATTTGCCTATTTTGTCTATGAGTCCATGTCTATTTTGTAAAAAAAACTTTGCTACCTGTGCATCTATTTATCCAAGAAACACATGATTTAGAGACTCCACCACTGTTTGGGTACAAGAATATCACATTACAGAACGGCAATCATGACAACCACACTTTTTTTTGTTAAGTTGTCATTGTGTGAGCAAATTTATGATGCTAATGTCCACCGTCGGCTTGTAATAAGACTCCTGAAGAATTTAATGATTTAACAATTTGCCAGACGTTATGTCCATCCAAGAATCGCACATGACAGATGTGTGCCGTGTGAGTCAGTGTTCAAACTATCACCAAATGATATTACTGTATGTGGTGTTGTGGTTGTGGTGGCAACGAGAGCTGATAAGCTTCAGTGTATTTGAGCTTGAAATCACGCAATAAAGCCAAAGTCTAATATGTCTTTCTAACACATTATGACACATTATAACTTCTTCTTCATGAGGCTACCTGAAGAAATTCCATGATGAAAAATAGAAAAAAGCTCTTCATCAAAATAGGTATATGATTTTGTTGGTGTCTCTTAATAGTATTGAAATAAATACCATTAATTATATTATATATAATTTATTATTATATCATATATAATAAATATATTATTTATTACATTTCATATAATTTTTTCACCTTTCATCTAATGAGACATTATTGTTTGTGACATGCCGATGGGTTAATGATGCTCCTCTCCAGCAAAGGTTCATTAGATTAGGACCAACATGAGAACTGCAGGGCACCGTGACATGCTGCAGGCAAAAGGGACAGTACCCTCAAATTCATTGTGACAAGCCTTTTCCCTCTTTTCAGAGAAGAAGTGCCCAAAGACACTCCTCCCCCATCTTTCCCTATCATGACTAAACTTCTGACCTGGTTTCATTCAGGGCCTCTGAAACTAAGCTATTGTACTGTTCAGAAATTATCCTGTGTATTGACATTTGACCGACTCTGTGGTATTGAAGCTGGTGGGGGAAAAGGGGGGAAATGTTTAAGCCATGTGTGAACCAAGTGAACATCATTGTATCTGCACCTTTGCTAGCCTTCAAGAATGTAAACCGTGCTGTCTAAGATGTCAGACAAAAACCAATGTTTAATTAGACTAACAAGCATAAAGATGGACAAGTGCCTTTTCTAGCAAGTTAACTGCATCCCATGCCATTTCCAGAAGGGCCTGGGAGTGTGCAAGACAGTGTGATCTGAGAGTGTGTAGTTGATGTGTTAAAGGGATGGATGATATCACTTGGCATCACAAGAGAGTTTGCGTATATTGTGTGTTTGTGTGTGTTAAGGAAGCCCTGTTGTAAGGTCCCACAGCAGCCTCCCCAAAATAGAGCTGAGAGCAGCTGCAGTGGGGTGGGTTGTATCAGAGAGACATCAAAGACGCTGCCGCCACCCGTCTGCTCTGATCATAAGCACTAATGGTGTAATGGGGGACTGGAAGGTCAGTGATTGTTTTTGGTTGAGTATGTGTAAGTGCGTGTGTGAGAGTGTGAGTCAACAGGCAACACAGGCAGTCAACAGGCAGGACGCAACTAGAACTTTCTGGAACACAAACCTGACAGCATAGCTAAGCCTGGCATTACTGTAAGACAAATACCAGGTCAGGTGTCACCTCTGCAGAAGTCACCATTGACATCTGTGGTAGTAATAAGCACAGCCAATTAAGTAAAACTGACCAGAGCAGCCTGGGAAAATGGTCTCCGTTAACCCCAAGAGAGTCAGTTGTGCATCCTTAACATCTGTGTGTAAATGAACAACAGTATAAGTGGGGAAACAAATGTTAGAACTCCTTAGCGTCTTCCATGAGGAGCATCCCACCTCTGGGTCAAACGGCACAATTTACAGGCGCAGTGGTCTACTCTTAGTGTCACAGCTCAGATAACTCTGCGTCCATTTAGCGGCCTCAGATTTCAACAGTCATCACTTTTCCTGCATGAAAGGGCTCCAGGCAGGATCGAGCCAAAGTCACATTCTGAACCTGACCGTGACTACAGTATGTGCCCACTTCTCAACTGTCTCTGATCTATGACGGACACAACTTTACCTGTTAGAAGACACTTTATGAGCTGTAATGTTTGGCTGTTAATACAAACAACAAACCTAATGATCTAGTTTAGAAAATGTGGGTCTTTTAGATTTGTTATAACTCTATTAACACCAGTGAATACTTATAATTGTCCCACCATACTTTTGTAATCAAAATAATGTACAACATTCTGAAGTGATTGACTTCTACTCACTGGACTTTGCAAAGTTTATGATAGTGCAGAGTGCATGCTTTCTCTCTCTCTCTCTCATTCTTTCTTGAATCCAGATTTATGGGCCTGCAAAATGTCTCTGTCATGTCCAATCAGCACCTGCTCTCGCTCATCTCAGCCAGTGGAGACAGTCATGGAGGGTAACCTGAAACACAGACGCCCCCTATCGGCGTCAAAGGACAATCTCATCTCCTCACGGATGGCCTGTAAACCAGTGTAAATTTGACAAGTCATCTCAGCTCTTTATTAAAATCAAAAATTAATATCCTTATTTCCCCTCTCTAATCTGAACTTATTATCCAGTGACACCGATTTGTATCGAACAGCGGAGGTGTATATGTTCATTATCCAGAAATAACCTCTTCCATGAACATTATTTTTTCACCTGTGCATTTTGTGATTACAACAGATATTATTTTATAAAAAAACGTTTTGTCTCATTAGAAAATTGAAGAGGGCCAAAAATATTTAACTGAGTTTAAATTTTCAAATAGACATTTGAGCAGGACATATAGTAAAGGGGACCGTTTCTTTCTGTCGATGAACCTCTACGGAAGAAATCTATCGCGGACGGGTGTTCCTACAAATTAGTTCCGTGTATCAACAGCCTGGTGGCTAACATTAGCTAGCTGAAACGCAATCTCCACTCCACATTCGACTACAGAGTGGTAAGAAACTGTGTTGTGTTTCGACTACATGCTGTTGTATTTTGGTATGTCTCTGTCTGTTTATCTGATATGAATTGTAAACACTAAACAATCGATAAAAGAAATTATAACGTTATCGTTCGTTTGGCATGGCATTAGCTTGCTAGCTAACGCCATCGGCTGCGAACTCACTTAAAAAAACATTTTTGGATAGAGAAAGACATGGCCACTAATCCAACTTTAAAGTGGATTAGAGTAGATAAATCACAGTTGTAGTTATTCGGATTCGTATTGACGAAAGACACGTTACATTGCGGTACATTACTGGTAGGTTAGCTATTCGTTTGATCTGGCTAATCATAATGTGACACGGTGATTTTCACAAATTCACAAAAGATGTAAGGCCTACCGTTAGCTAACGGAAACCCTGTCGTAAGAGTGATTATTCAACACTATATAACAGCTTTATATAGCCAGTGGCAACTTCATAGCGTAATTGTATGTTCGAGGGTCTTGGTGTCCTAAATAAGATGTTTCTATGTTCCCTGTCAGGGTAAACAGTAACGTCGGAACAGAATGGGTGAGTATCTTCCACACCAGAGTGATGTTTGCCGACTCACAGAGATTTCGTCTGTTAACGTTTCTCTTCATTAGCAGAATCTGGCAAAGTCATTATTTATTAAGTTATTACAGTTGTTCAAGTGTGTGTGTGTGGTACTTGAGCATTTGGGGTACACCTGTTTGAGACTGTCAGTTTGTATCGCTTCACAGATGGTGAAGAGAGAACCTACGGCGGCTGTGAAGGGCCAGATGCCATGTATGTGAAGTTGATCTCTTCAGATGGTCACGAATTCATTGTGAAAAGAGAACACGCCTTGACATCTGGGACCATTAAAGCCATGTTAAGCGGGCCAGGTGAGGAGTCAGGCAAACAGCTGTATATTAGAATGAGCACACCTATGCATATGGACTAATTAAAGGATCCCTGTCATTGTTTTTATCCTGTTGAAATGGTTTTCTGGAATTTCATGCATAGAATGGTCAGGTTTAGCTTTTTACTACAAGACACCTATCAGTAACAAAAAGGTTGAATATGCCTGTATAATTAAATATTATTGTTTTTCAAGGTGGATTATGTCAATTACAGGATTTTTTTTAATGAAATTGTTTACTTCACATGAAATTGTAGATTTTAGCAGCGTGATGGAAATTGTGATTGATGGGAGAAGTAACTTCTGTATAGGAAATGTGTACAGTAGTGATGTTTTGTATGATTTAAGGTATTGATGTTTATTTAGTCTAGTTAATTCTGCCTGTCCAGTTGGTGGCACTATGCTCCCTCCATAAAACGGTTTTGTTGCCTCCTACTAAAGATTATACCTTTTCTTATCTTTCATTGATACCTGTTGGCAGGCAGCATCTTGCAGAATTATTCTGTTTGATAGCTACCTCTAGGATAGGCTAGTCAAAGGTGTACTTCTTAAACTGCATGAATTTACTACTATTATCTACTCATGACACCCGCTGTAACCCTCCATCTGCAGGTCAGTTTGCTGAGAATGAAACCAATGAAGTGAACTTCAGGGAGATTCCGTCTCATGTCCTGTCTAAGGTCTGCATGTACTTCACCTACAAGGTCCGTTACACCAACAGCTCCACAGAAATACCTGAATTCCCCATCGCTCCGGAGATCGCACTGGAACTGCTCATGGCTGCAAACTTTTTGGATTGCTAAAGTTACAGAGATAATGTAGCAGCTGAAAACATTTTTAGATTTTTTTGAATATTTAAATTGTTTTGCCATTTACATCATATGAAACTTTTTTTTTTTGCACTTGGCTTTCTGTCAAAATTTTATTAGTATTAAAGGATTTCATTTTAATGTAATAAATGGATAGGGCAGGCTGCATCACTTGCCCCAGAATGTGATAAATGTGCCCCTGCCCCGTAAATCTTTCCTCACCTCTCCAGCTTAATAAAGACCTGTTTGGTGAGCACTTTGTTGCCAGTCGCTACCTTGTTCCTTATGAAGTGCATCTGACTTGAAAAACCTGCATCATTCTTTAATTGTATATTTTGGTCAAGCTCAAGTAAAACATTACAAAATGTTTGAAAGACCACAAAAAACAGTTTGCAGAGATATTGTATACACTAGAATACATATATTACAAAATATTTCAAAGTGAATAATGTATGTCATTATACCCTTTATTGTTCGTAAAAGGAGACCCATAGTGGTTGTTTTCGGTGTGAGAATGAAATTGTGTTACAAGAATATGGTACACTTCAAGTGTGGTGGCTTATCATTTCTAAGGTTAATTAGTGCAGGATCTTCCAAACAGAATTTCATATGTTGGATGAAAAAGGATTCTGGGATACTGACAATAATCTAATTTTACATGACCTTTTATGGTCACACACGCCTGCGATGGTCCTGTGATCCACTGATATGTCAGCTAGAGAAATCAAAAAATCAAAAAAGTTTGATTTTGAAGATGGTGACGTGATAGTCAATAATGCACTTGTGAACTCAACCACAGTTAAGTATTTAGGGCTGATGGAGGGGTATATGTTACATGTTGCAGAAGAAAGCTATGAACACATGATATTTTAAGTAACCTTTTCTGATTTATAGAGAACTAGAGAGACTCTAGACACTAAAGAAAGTGAAAAAATGGCTTTATGATCAAGCAAATGTGGCAAAGTGAGAAGTACAAGCTGATGTACATGATCTCATGATTATGAATAAATGTTGCTTTGAACATGCATATATGTCCTTACTCACATATCAGCAAATTTTCGATGTGGTCACATGTTACTGCATGATATACTGTAATGCTTGTAGTGAATGTGGTGAGTCTTTTAAGCTATTATCTGACTTATTACGTTCCTCCTTGTGGTCAACCATATCAGGTGGGAGCTCATGTCACATCTCAGTTATCAATGGCTACAGAGTGAAAGGTTTTTTTTTGCAGAAATCTCAAATTACACTTCAGTTGAATAAAACTTTGCTGACAGATAAATGAATATACTTCATGTGCCTTAGACAATCTGGCTTTCATGTAGGTCAATGAAAAGATATGAGGTTTTAAACTAGTTATAAATGTATGCTTCTTGGAGATTACACCCATTTTTTAATTAATAAAAATAAATAAAAGGGAGCTTGGATGACAGAGAAAGGCGATGTTATCACACAAGTGTATTGGGAGATTCTATGATAAAAGGCACTACTCCATTTATAGTGATGAATATCTAACTGCATGATAATATGGCTAATCAGTGTGTTTTTAATATTTCACTTCTTAAGTATTTCCCCGATTGTGATAACATTTTAATAACTAAAAGACAAACATGAAAAAAAGAATATTCGGTATAACTCTTGATCAGGGATGTCAGCCCTCCTTGAGCAGAGGTCATTGACCCTCCCTAATGTCCCATGTGACCGCAATGGATTTTAACACAACATTTATTTTTTTATTTTATGAAATTGTGTTGTAAAGCTGCTAAATATTCCGTTAACGACATAAAATGAGTGAGGGGTGACCGGGTTCTTGGCTGTGACGGTGCGCATCAGTGGATTGTTTTCCTCTGTCAAAACAACTTCTCCTCTCACGTGACTCCCTGACGTACAGTCCTCCACTCTGCGCTGATGCAGGGGGGTTTCCATCATGGCGTCGATGCAGGTAAGAATACAATTGACAGCGAACGCATATTTATAATTTACCTGACCGTCAGCCTGGTCTTCCCTGGTAGTTTATTAACCACTTCATTAAGGTACACGTATATGTTCGAAGTAGTGATGACATTAAAGCAAAAGCGACGAGATTGATCCTAAACTGTTCAGGGTTAGCGCTAGGTCTTTGCTAGCAATACAACTAGCCCATCATCATCAACAGCACCAAGTCGAGGCTAGCATAGAAACCAGCTTCCTGGATATTTATATTGATGAGTGGCGATGTATTTTTTTTCGCAGCAATACATGGATGATAATCCAAGGAGTGTGATGGGTTGAAATTCCGTCTAATATTTTTATGAAGTGCTAGCTGCTATTTGGCTGGCGTTGATGTTAGCTAGCTAACGAGACAGTGCGCAGATTGTCCAGTTTCCTCTTGAGCTGAACAGGTGCACCGCTTCCTTAAGATAGCTATGAATCGAATTAAATCTAAAAATCCATAAAGCCTACTTCATAAATTTATCTACTGATGAACTGGTTGCCTTTATCTAACACACGGTAAAAGATTCGTGTCAGTCTTGCTTAAACTGCATTTACACTCATCGTTACAGGACGTTAGCTGTATTTGCGCCGTCATTTAATAATAAATCCAAACAGCATTGATATTTTACGGTGGTTTGATTCTGGATCTCTAAATAATACGAAGGAACTAGTTGGTAATATTTTCGAAACGCTAATTTGTTTTTATTTGATTTGCCTCTATTTCTTTGCTATGGTTTGTATAATTCCGTGATGCTAACGTTATATTTCAACATTTTTGAGTGTGGTAGAAAACCCAAACATGTTCTTTCCTACAGAAAAGGCTACAAAAGGAATTATTAGCCCTGCAAAATGATCCACCCCCCGGAATGACTCTTAACGAAAAAAGTGTGCAGAACACCATTACACAGTAAGTATTTTTGTTTTTTTTAATTGCATGTGATTCATTTGTGTGTGTTTTTTAACAGTCAACATTAGGACATGATCCCCTACACGTACATTAGTCATTGAAAAAGGATTGCATCCATGAATAAACACAAATCTCATGGGGCTTTGTAAAATGTCATGTTTCATCACTATGAGAGAGGAGCATGGTGAGCATACCCTCACATGCATTAAAGGTAACTGTTGCAATATCAGTGCTAGGAGGTGTTAAGACTCAGCAGCGACTGGTGAGGAGGAATCGGGGTCATTCCAGTGACTGGCAGCTCTGGCCCCTCAGTAGAGTGTCTCTAATGCACAGTGTCACTATTCATCCTTATAAAATATGTAACAGTTGGCATGCAGGAGTTGGGCTAGGGTAGCAAGGAACAGAGGCTGCTTTAGCTGACCTTCCTGTCTGGGTGTCTTGGTGTTCCCTGAAACACCCGTGATTATGCTATCTGAGTGAGTCAAATTGTGTCTGATAAGCAGTAAAGATGAACTGAGTTGTGATCCTGTAAATGGACTCAAATGGACAAATTTCTGGCCGTCTTCCAGCATCACTGCTTGGCACTTTTACCGTCTTTAAAGAAACAATACATGTTACAGTGCTTGTATCTAGCTTAAGAAAATGTAACAATGAAAAATCCATTGCATTGGCATCTGCCTCATTAGATAACAATCACATGCTCAGACTGAATGAATGTTTTGTATTTTGCATGACTGACAAGTCTCCGAACCAGTTCAGCTGGCTTCCGCGTTCACTGTTCATTCCTGGTTTGAGATGGTGGGTATGGGTGTGCCTTTTTGTCATTGCAACATCTATTTGTCAACATCAGCTCTGACGTTGAAAGGTCTGTTGAGCCTGGGTTAGTTTTCCTTCATAGGAATTGGATGGATTTGCAAATACAAATACTCTGTTCCTGCTTGATATTGAAGCTAACCTTTTTTTAAAACAAACACAGGGGGAAAAACTCCCTAGTGACAATGCTGTGCGTGTGGCAGTGATAAGGTGACATGTGTTTTTAGTTTTATAGCTTTTGTTTATATAGTACACTTTGTCTCTCAGTGCAGCTCATTAGATTACAATGTCTTTCAGTTCACTGTGTGATAGTGCAGATGGCCTAGCTTGATGCTGTAATGAGTCAGCCATTGCAAACAAGGAAACTGCTGCTTTAAAGCACTGCAGAGTCTCTCATATGTGTGCTCAGTTTTCCTCATTTTCACAAATGGCTCAGTGTTATTTTTGTTGACTGGATCATATAATCACCAGGCTATGGGGAATATGAGCAATTTGAGCAAAATGTCCTTGGAGTCCTTGCCTGTGTTCAGTGTGGGTTGCATCAGGTGTAACGCAGCATCATGTACAGTGATGCTGCCTCCCTCTAAGCTTTTACTTCCTGAAGAGAAATGGAGCTCCTTTCAGACGCTTTGACCATTGGACTCTCTAAGGGCAAAGTTTTAAACAGGATTGATCGTGCATGTAGGCTAAAACGATCATGTGCCCGAGGCTAGATTTGAAAGAGACACAAAGCCATAAACCCGAACAACAGCCACAAGTCTCTTTAGTGTCCTTTCTGCACTGCTTGCCTGGAAGAAAGTAGGCCAGAGATTGTGAGGCTGCCACCAGTGCTCCTTTTTCTTCTCCTCAGAGGTTTCTACTGTGAGCAGGCAATCCCCATAAATGTTCTGCACTGGACTTTTTTGCCAGTGAAGCAACATCTAGTCTATTGAGCAGTTAGCCTGTCCTTCATCCAAAAGACCCAGGATCAAGCCCCTGTGTTTGCAATCATCTCCCATTCTGAGCAAGACATTGAATCCCTCGCAGCTCTGTCAGCACAGTTCTGTAGCCCGGACCCTGAAGCGAAAATAGATTTTGTCCAGTGAATCAATAGAGTATCACATTATTACTAAAGCACTGTCAAAACCCAGCTGTACATTGAATGCCACTGGAATGAGTCAGACTAAAAGCTTTTTGATTACACACTTACTGCAGCATTGGCAGCACACATTTTGTATGATCCTTATTTAATTGTAATTAGATGTAATCCATGCAAGTCATTCTGTACATGTTTCCAACTAGTTTACTCCGGAATGATGAGATAGAACAGAGATCATGTTATTAATTATTAGTAAACAAGAGTCTACAGCCATGCTTGCAGCTCTGTGAGGTATAGGCATCTACCATGTTCACCATCTTGTTTAGTGAGTTATATGCTAAATTTTCTAATTAGCAGGTAACACAAAGTACAGCTGAGGCTGATGAGAATGTCATTAATTTTGCAGGTATTTGGTCATTAACAAAATTATTGGACAAATTTAAATTTAAAGTCAAATATGTTTGTACCTGTATCTTTGATGGCAATCCATCCACTAGTTGTTGAGATATTTCAGTCTTGACCAAAGTGGTGGGCAGACCAAGCGACAGACTGACGTTGCAATCCATAGATTGCAACAAACGCTGTATTGTATAAAACCATTTCTTCCCAAAGCACAGATAAGGTTTGTTGTAAAAGGAAGTGCTAACCCGTTATCATGACTCGACAGGAGGAATTTAATAACTCTGGTGTTACTCGCTCCCTTATCTTACCTCCATTATTTTGCAACAGAGCAGCCTTAAAGTTGTCGTAGGGTGCAGAAAATACATAACAACATTGAAAATCAAATGACCCATTTCACAGTTAGTCTGTTCAAACTCTTGGATGCTTTGGTTATTTAAATTCCAGAGTGACTGTACTCGATACAGCCTTTTTTAACCAACAACAAAAAATTCCTGAGTTTTGGTTAAGTGTTGGGTGATCGGTATAATTTTTTACTCTTTTTGTTTGAGTGAAATGTTAAATATATTTTAATACTGTGCCTTTCTTTTAGGTGGATTGTAGACATGGAGGGAGCACCTGGCACACTGTATGAAGGAGAGAAATTTCAGCTGCTCTTCAAATTTAGTAGTCGATATCCTTTTGATTCACCTCAGGTAAGCAGAAGTTGCTCTGTAACCATCAGTGTGTGTTTGTTTGTATGTGTTAATTGTGAGGCTCTTTGTCTCTCAGCTTGGAAAGTGCTGTAAGTGCAGTGCATTTACCATCTTGTCTTGAGGACCTACAAAGTCCTGTCTGCTTCAACCATGATGCTGGGTGTGGCTTTCCCGACTAAATGTCCAGTATCCATTCTTCATGAGTGTGTTCTTAATTATGAAAGTGGTTACCAAAAGAGATTCATACACTGCAGGTTTGCAGGTGCAGTGTACAGAGGTGTCCTCTTCCAAACAGAATCAAACACTGAAAACCTGTGGAAACAATCCTGTCTGGATGCCTGCAATAATCACATGAAACACATCGGCTCTGCAGTTGTTAGTGGCTTGAATCTCGGCTTGGAAACATTGGAGCCAGGAATCACTGACAGAGACACCGACACAGAGCTCCCACTGAAGCCATGTTTGAGAGGATTAGTTTAACTCAACAATCTTGTTTCACTCATCAGGTGCCCGGTCACCTAAAAATAGAGAATGAGTCGGTGTAGAGAAAATTAGATAAACTCTCAAACAGGAAGGACAGTCAGGCCCTCTGTTGGACCCCTCTTCAGAACTTCAGTGTTAACTGCTGCAGTGCATTATTGGTTGTGTGAGGAGTTTCAGTGGTAAATCTATATTGCACAAATGTGTAATTGTAATAGTTTGTGTGCAGGATTGTGGAACCCTACCCCCATAGTGAATGCTATTATTGTCATGAAAAAACAACAACAGTATGCCCATTGGCCTACTCAAAGTCTGTTGATAACATCTGCATTAACAGCTTCTGCTTCTGTAGTGCTCCGTCATAGAGGTGCTCTTGTACTTATTTCTGTCACACGTTCACAGGAAGAACTGTACATTTGCTGCCAAAACATGCCACATGTATTTTGTTTGCCACACTGTGCATAAAGCTGACCAGCTGATATTGGTGAAATTTTCACACAGCGTTGTCCACCACATGACATTTGTTACAAATGTGTTTGGTTACAATTTTTAATATTGTCTTTTAGGGCTGTGTTTTGAGTATATTCCTGTCTATTGGCTATATAGTTTCCTTACATGGTGAATGCATGCAATCAAAGCCAGTATCAGCACCCTGTTTTGGTGGCTAAACTGCCATTTTGCCTGTGTAAATGAGTTGAAATTGATTTTGCTCTGAGTATACTTGTGTACAGTTTTGAAAAAAAGAGGCCCAAGAGTTACAACAGAGAGAAAATGAGCAGGTCCTTGGCTTGCAAAAGTGAAAATATTTATTGAATCTTCCGTTGCACACAAATCGGCAAAAGCAGCACACAGCAGGATACTAGTGGTGTAGTACAAGAGTAGCTGTAATACAACATTGAGATAGGAAAGCAACATGTAGGCTATCTACAGTACCTGTCTGCCGACGCTCAGTCCTCTGACCTTTGAGTGTATCAGACGTTTCAGTAGATATTTTAACTTTCTGTCAGCGAGGAGTTGTCTTGATGTTTTGAGTATAGTGCCATCTTTACTTTCTGCTCCTATCTGTAACACTCATCCTGTCACCCCCCCTCCAGCCCCATGATGTGGAGTCTGCACTGTCCTGTGAGGCCCTGTCTGGTGCCAGACTGCCTCAACCCATTGTTACCCTTCATTACCCTCTTTACCCATTCTGACTCCCCGCTTCTCTCTACTTTAGCACCTCAATCTTGAGTTCCTCTCCCCTCATCACACTTTCTGTATCTTCTTGTTTAGTCCTGACTCTTGCACCCTTTTACTGGCTAATATCCTCCGTTCCTTTTTATAGAACATGACTTCTTTTTTTTTTTTCAATAAAACATGTCTCCTCTCTTAGTCTCCCATTCTCTCGTCCCCTCACCCCATCCCGGCCTCTCTGTCCTAATCCCAGAGCCTCATGTTGCTGTAGAGGGCTAAGCCTGAGCTTATACAGCAAGTCTCATTATTTTCTGTCATTAATGAAAAAAATCTCAACTTTTACCAGACAAGTACTCTACCAAGTTGTATCTTTGACCACTAAAATGCCCTCAATTCAGTGAAATATGTATAAACGGTTGTTAAGGTCATCTTTTTGCCAACAAATACTCCCCTAATGCTAACCTTCAAAGGCCTATTATTACAACACAAACTGCACAAACTGCTGATCTGTGTTTCTTTGTTTCACAGGTAATGTTCACAGGAGAGAATATACCTGTCCACCCTCATGTGTATAGTAACGGTCACATCTGTCTATCTATACTAACGGAAGATTGGTCGCCAGCCCTCTCAGTGCAATCAGTTTGTCTTAGCATTATCAGCATGTTGTCCAGCTGCAAAGAAAAGGTAGGGAACCTGTAATGATGCCTGGGGAGGACAAATATAGGGATTCATGTTCATGTTCATGTAAATTATCTGCTTGTTAAATGTTACATCTAAATGTCTGTTTCTTTTTCTGCAGAGACGACCGCCTGATAACTCCTTTTATGTAAGAACGTGTAACAAAAATCCAAAGAAGACAAAATGGTGGTATCATGGTGAGTGTTTTCAATCGTTTCTTAATGGTTGGAGGACGCAAATGCAACTTCTTGTTATTCTAAAGGTGATGTCACTTAAATGTTTTTTGCTTGCCTTCACAGATGATACATGCTAATGTCGAACTTTGTAATAATCGTAGAAGAAAGAAGTCCTACTGACCTACGTAAAGCACTTTTTAATCATTCAGTCTTTGAACTCTGACCTTTGACTGGAACAATGGACACCATGCGCTGGAGGCTCTTGACTGCATTTCCCCCATGGACAACTGGATGCATGTTTTAGTCGGTTGTAATATAGAGAACGAAAATAACGGAGCGTTTAAATGCACCCAAGATGGATTGTTTTTGGCAAAAAGGTAGTAATGCAGTAGGCGAACAAGCAAGGTGGATTTGTAGTGAGATAATTATAATTCCTATTTTAAGATTATTATTGTTACTTTTTTGTTTGTGTGTGGGTGCATTTTAAGGTCCTTGTGTTGTGCAATAATAACTGATGGATGCATGCTTGGGCCTACAAAGAGAAAATCCAAATCTGATCGTTTTCTGGAAGGGATCTGACCATCATAACCCCAAGAAAATGCTTCATCCGTTTGTTTTGTTTTTTAAATTATATGCACTGTGAAAGTATCTAGTTTAAAAAGGCACTAATAGTATGTTATTCCCAACTTTCAGTGGTACTGTAACCAGTCCTCCACTTATTTATCAGGTTAAAGGGTTTTAGTTTGCAACACTGTATCAAGAGTAAATACAATTTTCATCTTCATCTTCCAACTTGAGACCCAGCTGCAGTTCTTCCTGCTGTTGGACAGAATGTCGGCACAGATGGGAGTAAAACAGGTGTGACGATATATCAGCAGACGACCTCTCGGTGTACATCTCCTCGTAAAGTTGGGCTGAACTCGTGTAGTGTTCACTAGTCCAGCCTTGAAGATGTGCAGCGGCCTCTCTTCCATTTAAAGAATGTCTGTAAGAGAACGTTGTCGCATGATCCATTTTTATTTGTGTGATACTTTTTTTTAATTTAATGCTTTAATCTTCTATAATGTTTTGATTTTAAATATCTTGAGTTCTTTTTTTGTACTGTTTTCAACTAGCTGATACTTTGAAAAGGGGTGTTGTTTTGATGGGTCAGTATGTTTTGGATTTTTTTTTCTTTTTCTGTATTTGTTATTTAATTTAAATCTTCGTTCTCTAGAATGGTAATGAATGACGGAAAGGAGAGTCTTTATAGAAGTTGTAAAGACAAGGCTTTTGTGATTCCCCCTGGTCAGAGTTTTGGCTCAGGTACTTTTTTCAATAAAGAGATCACCTCTAAAAAGATACCTATCAGATATTTTGAATTTAACTATATTTTCACCAAAAGAGACTGTTATGTTGTAAACTTATAACATGTCTGAAACTATTGTATATAAGTCTTTGCATTGTTGGATGATGTGAAAGATATTAGCAGAGGATGCATTTACTTTATAGCAGAATGATAATAGGAGTGCTTTATTTCATTGGAAGTTAGCCTGCATCTTTTGCTAATTAGGATGTGTACAGTCAGCGACAAACACTACTGTTGGTTAAAAAAAAAAAAAAAAAAAAAGTTTAGTAGTTTTACAGTGGGGGTGCATGCAATTTTAAACCCTACTTTTTCTTATTGGCATCAGACATTGTGACAGCTTTTAGTCTTTCCATAACTTAGGCAATGGTTTATGGGATGGATATTACAAACCTCATCTCCAGAGGCTGTTTCAGACTATAATCACTCCATTCCTAAAGAAATGTTTATCGCCATCCGGTCAGAGATACTTGAATTTTCCATCTTGGGTTTTGTTTGTATTGCATTTGCTTTTTCCAGGGTCTAGCTGAGTTTCTTGAATGAACTTGAGTGAATGTGATGATACTCTATACTGTAGAGGAGATTACCACAGCACACCGCTATCTCAAAAACTATATTGATAACTTAAAGACATCTATTTAACCAATGATTTTTTTAAATGTTTTTTTATTAGCTTCATCGTAATGGTCTTGTCTGCTGTCACCGTGCCGTGAGGAAAAAGACAGTAGGACTGAAATGATTGTGTAAATGCAGTCACAACAGCATTTGTGAGGGGACAGGAAGCCTTCACCCAGTGGGCAGTGGATCAGTAGAGATTTGAAAACCTTGCGAGTGAATATGTTACAGGGTTTGGATGTGACATGTTCTTGTTTTTTTTTTTCTTCCTAGGTTTTTATTTTTCTGTTTCCATGTGGTTTGAACACTTAGCTTGCAGGTTGTTGTGAGTGATCAACACTAATGAGGGTGTGTTATTTATATTTGAAATTTTGTTCTGGGATGTGCAAGCTCCATGTAATAGGTGCCTGTTCATTTTCATAATCAATAATAAAAGCAAAGATTCACTTTTATTCAACCTTGATTTGCACAATGTTTGAATATATAATGCTTGTGGAGGGGGTTTCTGCAGCCTGTAAAAGCCTTTTATGCTGACATAAATTAAAACTTAATAGCCCCCCTTTAAAGGGGGTGTAGGTGGGGGTAAGGATGATAACTGCCAAATTCAAAAAAAGCTATCTGTGCACTGCAACATAAAAATGTTTAAGTATGTGGGGCACACCATCAACCATGTGAAATTACATCAGGCAAACAATCATTTAAAAAAAGTTTTGTGCCAATCATTTCAGTAATTTAAACAAAAAGGTTTTCAGAAATATTAATTCTCATACTTGAGTACAGTAAGGCTATGGATGCATTCATTGCCCTCCTCTTTAAAATGTATTTAACATAGGCCAAACATCATGTATTTTTTGTCTTAATTGCATCCTGTATATGCATGTTGTTGGCCAAGCTGGAAAAAGTGTCTATCGTCAATTAGTCATTCATTATTCAAACATTCAGTTTTGTATATGCTGAAAATTATTTATTTAAGCACAGTAACAACTCGCTATGATACGAGTCATGACCTTTACAGTGCTAGATTTTCCCTGCATGAAAGAAATTCGAAGGATTGCTTCATTTTGTGTCACTATGCATGTGAGTGAGAGAAGAAACACCATGTACAATATCATCTTTGTAAAGGAGAGAATACTGGTCCCTCTATGACAGAAAGCTCACCACAATAACACAAGAAACGGTAGTTTAGTGGCACCATCTAGAGGTCACATTACTATAGTGCTCTTGTCAAATCTCCAAAATTCAATTTCTTACCTTTTCCCTTCCACACTTCTTGATAAAATGCTCCCACTGGAATTTAAGTGGGCCCTCTCCTCTCCAGTTGTGGGGCCCCAGAATCATCACCACCTATCATCTTAGCCAGAAGAGCGCTGACTGGATGTAGTTTCTTGCACCAAGAGGTTGGTGACACAGAATCACTAAACTGTGGGCCTCTCAAGACCAAGGTAAACACCTGTCCTCCAAAGTGCCCTTGAGCAAAGGCATTCAATCCTTCCAGCAGAAGGGAGTATTGTTCTGTATGTAGGTGGTTATGTGCTCTCTGGGAAAGAATACAGTCCATCTCTAAATTTTATCATTAACTTTTTAATTAAACTCGCCCAATAAGAAGCTTCCCTGAGAGAAAATAGTATTTCTTTTTTTCTGTTATAAACACAGACCCTTATGTGAAGTTTCAGTGGTATTAGGTTCTTTTTTGTTCTGAATCAAAGTTACACCGTTTCAGACTGAGGAAGCAAACCAGGACTGAACCATTCTTATCGCCGCGGGGGTGGCTGATTCATTCAAGATTTGCCTCAAACTGTAATGATGGTAAGTTAGCGATACGCAATACTCAACACTGACCAAATAAGCAAAACACAAACTTTATATATGAAACATCAAAATGACTAGTCATTTGCCTCTAATGGGACATATTTCAGTTTTTTACCCAGACAAATAACGTGGTCTGTTCCCTCTTCCATCCAGTTCTCTTTAGTGTTTGCCAATGTCGGAGGTGTAACTGGGGTCTGGCCCTGGACAAAGGTAAAAAATACCCTAAAATATTTGTCCCTTTGTTGTTGAATAGTCTCAGGATTATTCGTCACGCTGTCAACAGTCCGTATATGATGTTGCGGTGGACTGAAATCTCCCAGACTTTCGTGGAGGATGGGGCGGTATGGAGATGCTAGCAAGAGGGGTGCTCGGCCGATCAGCCATGATGAGCGTTAACCGGCTAAACTAGCGTTACTGGAGGTCGCTAGATAGTGTATAGTCATCAGGAGAAATCACAATGACATATTCATGACAGCATGTATGTTTGCCAATTGTGTTGGTTTGTTTTTAGGAGCTGACATTCGCAGGAAATGCCGTTTTCTCGTTGGTAACGTTAGCCTCCTGCTAAGCTGCATATAGTCGAAGCTATCATGTAGGTTCAGGGGTTGCAGACAACCCTGTAGCTCTGTCAGTCAACCTTAATGCAACACCCCCTCCATACTCAACTTACTGTCTGAGACAACCATGCATTCGGGTTGCTGTTTGGCATAGTGTTTGCGCATGTTGCTGTGAGAGAGGAAAAGAAAAGCAAGAAAGGTTGTGACCTCAGGAAGCACGCAAGATGCAACGAAGATTTAAACAGGAAAAACAATCGATTGCATGTCATGATTTAAGGTCACGGATCAGAGTAAAACTTGCATTTTATTTTGTGGATATAGTCGATAACAGTTGTTTTGTTTTGTTTTATGGACATGCTGCTGCTCTGTTGTTTACACCGGTCCGATAATGGCCCTCAACTGTAAACAGTGGACATGATAATCACAAGTTTACAGTTCACATCTGAAAACGTGAAGCTGAAAACTGTCTCCATTGACCATGTGATATCTAACACCTGTGATATCTAACACCTGTCTCCATTTAAACTATTGACTAAAGAATAACATATTGATGTTTTGTGCACTCTATTCAATGCTCTTATGGATTATTTCAAGGCGACATGGTGATTGAAGATATTGTCCATCGCCTGGAGGTGCCAGGTTCAGAGCCAGCATTTCATCAAGTGTCCAAGTGCAATCTCTCCACACTCCAGGGGTTCAGTTCTGTGTCTGACCCTTTTGCTCTGACCTCTGTGGGGACGTGAAAAGAATTTCCCTCATATTCCTTCAGTGCCTGCCACAATGTGAACCAGTAGTGGAGCCATCTTGGCAAGATGTTGTGATACAGTTTGTGCTTTTCTGATTAATCTTACTTACTCTATCTTCATCTTTAGTTGATGAAAAACACATGCTAGCATCTTATGTTACTTATGTTGCATAGCCACAGGCTGTGACCTGTTTGTAATTGCATTCACCAAAATATTGCATGCATGCATAGAAAGAAGTTAATGTGGGTTTTGTCAGACCCTCTCTGCTGTTCATGTTAACCTATGTATACTTCATGCAGGCACTTCGTACCTCTCTTTGTCTCTTTAGTTTCAAATAAAATGTGATTGAGCGTCCATTGTCTTGTTCAGGCTGCTATCACAGGATTCTCTCCTTTTTCCGGGGAGCTTAGCAGCAGTAACATGAGCAAAGCTCCTTCAAATAAAGGTTCATTGTCTGGGTGTATTAGCTGCCGGTGGATCAGAATGTGAGATAGGCCTAGGGCTGCTCAGTCTGAAGTCTGTTCTCTAGGCTTTGCCCTCAGAAATCTGTCAAATGACAGTGAACAGCTTTAAATTGTGCAGAAACTGGTGTGGAATAGTGTGTGCTTGAGTAAATGTGTAGGGAAATGCATTCTTAATGATGCACACTTCATTATTAATCTTTTTTTGTGAATTTGTTTTCTTTTTATCAAACTCAGATTTTTGCACAGCACTTGTCTATTTAAAGTGATATGATTAAGTTGTTAATTATTGTCTGATCTCAGGAATAGAGCATGGCTCAAGTGAAAGTACAGACCTCAGCACCCCTGGCTGGTCCTGGCCTCTCCCCCGGAGTTCCCCCGACGGCCATGGCCAGCCCAGGACCCCTGGGTCTGCAGCCCTCCGTCAACGGCACAGGCCCGGCCCCCACACCCGCCTGCCCTGCTCCTGCAGTCGGATATGGGGACGCCCCTGTGTCTGCCACATCGCCAGGTAGAACGCCAACTGAATAGTTTCCCTTCAGGGGAAATTAAATGATCATTTTGCAAGACTCTGTGGTCTTAATTATTTATCAGAAAACAAATAAACTAATAAGCATAAATAATAATTAACTATGCCACAGGTTATGTAAAACAGGAGAAATGTTTCAGTGTTGCAAATGTGCCAGCACTGTACAAATATTGTGTTGTCATATAAGAATATTCATTCTATGACAAGAAAAGAATGACATCAATTCAAGCTACAAAGAAAGTTGTATTATCAGAAAAGACCTCACCATCATTAGACCTTTTCACAAACCTTTTCTGCTCTTGAGCTCTTGACCCGCTTTGGATGCAGGTCAGTTGTCAGTGGTAACGGGTTGCATTCACCAGCGCCCTACGTAGACAACCTACCTCATGATTAATGTTGTACCTGCCTGTGAAACGTGTTGCTCTATAAAAACATGGGCCGAGCAAGTAATTACAGATCTGCAGCTCCTGTTCTCTCCGCTGCTTATTGTTAGAATCTTACGGTGTTGATCAGATAACCCCGATAAAATGTCATATCATTACATTGACTGCACTATAAGCCATAGATCCTGTAGCTTTCAGACAAATCGAAACACACCTAAGCCCCTACCCATCTGCTGAAGAGGGAAAATATCTCTTCCATACAAATTGGCTCATTCGTGAGTGTTTTGTTTACAGAATTATGTCTGTTGTGCATAAGACACGATAATTACATGTTGCAATGTGTGTTATATAGCATTTCTGATTTGTAAATGCTGCGCAAGATGCATGCTATCCCATATTAGTCAATACATGATAATAATTCATGTAACCGTAAACATGTTGCTCAGTACACCATGTATTCTGCTGTGCTCTGTCTTAGGCCCACCCCAGGAGAACATGGCAAACCCTAAAGAGAAAACTCCAATGTGTTTGGTGAATGAGTTAGCCCGTTTCAATAGGATCCAACCACAGTACAAGCTCCTCAATGAGAGAGGCCCTGCACATGCTAAGGTAAGGGAGTCAAAGACTGTGTGGAAAATTTGTGCTAAGGGGAAAGGTTTTTACTAACTGGTCTTTCATCTGTTTAAACACTCAAGCAACAACACTTAATTTTCACTAAATCAGTGATGGTGGCGTGACATCACATTTACCTATTATGAAAGTTGAAACAACTTCATTTATAAAGTCTCAGGATTATGTATTATGTATTTTTGAAATGATAGTGAACATCAGCAAGCATTTTTTGAAATGATCAACAGATTTTTCAGTACTTCATAAATGAATATTTGCCATGCAGAACACAGCTCCTTCCATATGGGTTCCAGAGGCTTGTTGGTAAAAAAGGTAGTTGCTGTCCTCTGGGTGTCACTATTTCAGATCTTCACAGTGCAGCTGACTCTTGGGGAGCAGGTGTGGGAGGCCGAGGGCACCAGCATTAAAAAGGCCCAGCACTCCACAGCCGCCAAAGCGCTGGACGAAAGCGTCCTTCCCAGGCCAGCGCCCCGCTCCCCTAAAGTGGACATCAACAGCAACCCAGGTACTGCAACCACAACAAAATCTCATGGTACTGTTTACTAAACATGTGTCTGTAAAGGATCATATTTAAACCATCTTGTTACTAATGTGTTATTAACTGATGCTATACAGGTACAAGATGGCTATTATAACTGAGGCAGACTGAATTGGTAAAAGCTACAAAGCAAGTTAATGTTTGTCATCAGCATTGCCATGAATGCAAGAAGTGTAAAATATTCCTGGCAAATGGAGACAGTCCAGAGTGCAAAGACTAATCCATGTCTAATTTAAGTTTAATGCTTTTAAGATTTCAATTGAAAATATAACCACTTTCTTTTACTTTGGCGGTGCCTTAGCTTCAGCAGCTGATAACAGGCGCTGGTTACAGCAGCCAGACAAAGTAAGATGGAATAATGACCTGTCAGAAAAAAGACCTGTTAAGGGTGTCAGTAGTGAGCTTAATTTTTCATATAAGCTGGTTGCGGCAGCTAGTATTCGTACTGTATTTTAACTAAGTATTTGTGGTAAGAAAGTGTTTTTAATGAGAAATTTGCTCTTGGTATGGAGGTCTTTTGCTTGTCATTGGTACTACTATAAATGCACAGGCATCAGTTCAAAATATCCCAGTCAGCCTGGAGCTTGTCAGACAGACTGCAGCATGTTGGGCCAGTTAACAATGACATCTTAAACCAAAACACCATGCACAAAAAGGCTGTAAGCATCCAACACAGAATGCAACATTTTTAGTGTAGTTACAATTCTTTATTCTCCTCTAACCTCTCTGTATTATGTAATTGTTCAACAAAGTCACTGAAGAGTTTTGAGAGAAAAACACAACACTATTTATCTTCAGATGTTAAATTCTGGATGTTGTGGATGGTTGAAGCTGTTTTCAACTGTTTGTGTTGTGGTTTAAAACCTTAAAACCGCACTACCTTTAAGGTTGCATTAGTGCCCTCTACTGTTCATTTTTTCAAGAGCTAAGTATATTGGTGAATTGAGGTTTATCCATTTGGAGAAAGATGGGGAGGTAGTGCCCTCAAGTCACTTCTGAGAGCAGCGTTTTGCTTTGGAATGTCACTACTTTTCATGTATGAGCGTAATCATAAAGAAGAGGGCTGAGGTTAAGAGTGAGGGGAAGAAACATGGCATGATGGTGCCTTTCTGTCTCCATTATTAATGGAATCTTTCAGTATTTCGGATTTTTACCTGGAAGAGTTTGGTTTCCAGGTGTAGCACTCAAGCCACTGGATATATTTAGATAATCCATGTTCAGAACAAAGCCAGCACAGACCCTCTCAATAAAGCCTAAGTGCGGGCTTATGTTTTGTCTCATGCCAAATTAATACCACTAGCTTGTCTTACCTCCTCTGCCCTCTGTGGCATTGCAGTGGTGAAAGACCTCATAGCCAGCTCTTAATGGGATTAAGAAAGCCCTGTGATAGGTTATGCAACATCGGTGGGGAGCTGTGGGATTAGCAGTGCATGCATCATACACAGTCAGACAGGTAGGTAGTTTTTCCACCGTTTTTAGGTAGAATTCAGGCATCCTCATATTTTAACATGGAAAATGTTAATTAGAGTACAACTCAAAGTCAGTTGTTGCTCCTGGGTTATATTCTAAAAACTGAATTTGAAGTTTCACTATTTTTTCCTTGTGTATATAAGTTGTATTTGCTGATTTCAGATAGCTATCATTGCCTAGGTTTTAATCTTTCATATTTACTCTAATACACAGGCAGTATAACACCCACAGTGGAGCTGAATGGTCTGGCCATGAAGAGAGGGGAGCCAGCTATCTATAGGCCTTTGGATCCCAAGCCCATGCCCAACTACAGAGCTAACTATAACTTCAGAGGGATGTTCAACCAAAGGTGAGCTCCAAAACGTGAACTTGCCCTGCTGCCTGAACGGTTGACTGTTAAGCTTTAGAGGGGACAGTAAATTGTCTTGCTAACATTACTGCCACACACCACGTGACTGTGTCAATGGAAGCACTCCTCATTAAAAAGAGAGACTAGCATTTTTGAATTGGTCAATTTAGGTGCCTGAAGCGTTGACTTTGTGGAATGGATAGGTGGCTAAAACACGGAGGAAAAGTTGAGCTTTGAGATGTGTCCTACTATATATATTTGATGGCCTCAAACTGCATTGTTTCTTTGATCCCACTGGCTCAGATGTGTGTCAGACGTGGCCCTCCTCTCCATATGTTTTCCAAACTGATGAATGCGGTGCCCTCATGGGGTCTCTTTGCACTCAGTCTCTGTCGACTTTCTTTCTTCTTTTCGTTTTTTTTGCTTTACTGGAGCCATCCAGCCATCTCCAAAACTCCATAAAAATGCCACAGAGGTGCAATTAATGACCCCCCCCCCTCAGTGAAGGAATGTTATTTAGGACTTTAGGATGCGTTGACTTGTCTAGCGCGTAATAATGCAGGTACACTGTGATACTCTTAGTTAAGAAAAGGCAGGATGGCAATTTTTGGGTATTTTGTAAAGCGTGTTGTGGAAGAGACATGTGAAAATCTTTTTCTTATGTTTAAAAGGCAAGGCATAAATATTGTAAATATTTTTATGTCTTCAAATAGTAGGCTTATCCTTTTGTTACGATTTTACCAAAATGTCAGCGTAATATAAATATCATTTTACCATAGTTGTTAATGGTGTTATTAGTGTTCTAAATATTATGATATAATTTTAAATACAGAGGCAGGGTTACTTAAGTTGTGCATACAGTTTACAGGAGCTGAGTTATGTGGCTCCAGATCACACACTGTTCCTGAGAACATGGCAAATTTCATAAAGCCAGTATTCGTCTAGGTTATTAGTTTGATATGCATGGAGTTATTTTCAGGAGACATTATGAGTCCCTCCAGATGGCAGTGTTTCCTCATTTTAAAAAATCCTATAGAACTGCTCCTCTAAGGTGATTGAGCACCCATTTTGTAAGAGGCAACATAGGAATGCTGGGATTTAAATCAAGGTTTTCATAGGTATGGATCTGCAGTGTAATCTGTAGTATTTATCTACAAAGCCTTGCTTATTAAAGCACTAAACACAGAAGACAGTAACAGAGAAGCATGCATGTCTGTTTTGCTTCTTACATAAACTCTGGCTCATTAAAGTCCTATGGTAAGGTATTCTGATGCCAAATGTGTGGGATTTATTTTTAAAATGTGGATATGTTGCCAGAAAAAGTCAGGGATTCAGTTGGAGTGTTGGGTAACTGTGTTGGGTAACTGAGTCTAGTCAGCAGACAGTCTAGCATCTGGCTCACATCTTCTACTATTTGATCCATGCAGGAACAAACAGGGGGTGAAAGACAAATGTCTGTGGGGTAGAGGAGAAAATCTGTTTTTCCAGCATCTGTCTGTCAATGTCATATGTCACAGTGATGGGTTTCTAAGAGACAGGCTGTATGTGTTCCTCATGGTCTGTTTTGTTTTCTTATGCCACTTTGTAAGGAGGAGAGAGGTGAGGGGATGTGTGTGTGTCTGAAACAGAAAAGACATAGGAGTATATATTATCCCAAGGTCACTTATGTTTTCATCAGGTCTCTTTCTTTCAGTGTAGTCGAGCCCCGGATTAATGAAAGCGAGACCTCCTGAATATGAATTCTCTTCATCAGACGACTGACTATATGGCGGAGTGACAGGCCATATCCACAATCGGTCACCTTAATGATGCTGCAGGGAAACGAAGGTTTCCATATGCCCATGTCCTTACCTATTATGATGAATAAGAGTGATCCGGAGTCATGTTGATGGAAAATCTTACCATTAAAAGGGCAGCCTGGCTCTGATCCATCAGCGCTCTAATCACCACCAAGACCAGTATTGATTCATTCAGAAAGTGCCCTGATGAGAAAGAATGGCGATAATATGAAATGTGCATTCATCAGTGTCTTAATTAATCTTATTTATGGCGAAGGGCTTGTGCATAATCTCTTACCATCCAAGTCCACGTTTATATCACCGATTCATCTCTGTTATCCTGCAGTCATAACCACACCATTGTTCATTCTCAAATACTGGACGTACTCAGAATGATACGTGCTTTTCAACTTATGCAATCAGTCACTGTGAGCTGCTGTGAAACATTATATGTAAATTCAGCCCAAATGATTCACATAAATGATCACTGAATCAGGAAAATATTTTTTTATCAAGAAATGTGGTTGCATCAACCTTTTTCATGGACAATCCCTGACTCCCATGTTGTCATTGGAACACCTGATTCCGATGACTCATACTGGGCTCCTCCAGTCTATCCATGGCGCTCCCAGCTTCCCTCCTGGTGCTCTGATCCCAGGGGGGCGGGGGCGCCTGCATCCTGCATTCTGTCAGAGTTAGGATTTGGATAGGACTTTCCCTGTTTGGAGTAAAGCAGAACAGTCAGAAGCCGCCCACCTCCTCCCAGCCCTCATTTGGTTATGACTGTAACATTATGTCAGCTGGAAGAACAGTGGGCTGAATGACTGGGGGTGCTTTGCTCTGTGACATTTCCTCCTGTGATGATGTTCTGATACTGAGCTGGCCGTTACTGCTTTCTCTGCAGGAAACAGAGAGGAAGAGTGGGTCATCTGTGCTGCAGAGGATTCAGTACCTGCAGTAATGTTGTATTGGCCAGTCTGGCATTTTACGCCACTATGAGCGCATTTTTGTTGCTCGTAATGACAAACCCATATTGAATTATCATCCAAGATCCACTTTTCCAATTTTTTTCCTGTTCATAGTTTGGATGTTTCGGTCTACATCTTTACTGTTTTGTCGTCCCCGTTTCTTCTGTCTTCTCTTTTCAGTGACAACCTGATAAAGCCACTGTACGCTACATGCCCAGCATCAAACAGCAGACAGACAAAGTTAGCGACTAGCTGGTGAACATAGTGGAGCACTTAGAAGCTGAAGAGACAGAGTTGGTGGAGACCAAACCAGAGTTAAAACGAGAGTGAATATTGGACTTATTCTCACCAGGTGGCCAGAGGTCTGACTCTAAATATATGCTAATGTTGTTCTGTGTCTGCTGAATGTGTAAACAGGTGACTGTTTGCTAACACTTTGGCCATATCAACTTATCAACTATAAGGTGATAATATACCAGTGTTGTGTTTACAGCTTGCTGCGCTGCTAATGCAGTTTTAAAAGAAATAAATCTGTGAATTCCTCACCTGTTAGGGCTAGGGTTTTGAATATTAAAGTAATCATTTTGATTTTGCTTCATAAACACACTATAGTTGATAATGACTTGTCTCTTCGGTGCTTGATCAGCAGCTTATTTGTGTTTTCTCCCCATTTTTCTTGATACTGTCAGTTACCAGAAGCATTTTATGAGCCGTCCTTGCCACAAGAGAGAACTACATCTACAATGTGGCGACATCAATCTTGTAAACCATAATGTTCCTTTTTTTTTAAAAAACAAAACAAAAAAAACCCTGTATTTTTCAGTGATGTGTGTGAGTGTATTATGAGACAGCTGCCATGGAAAGATACTTATCCTTGAAAAATGAATACCCTTTTCATGGCTGCAGGACATCAGAATAACATCAGACAGCAAAACTGCAGCACACACACACACACACACACACACACACACACACACACACACACACACACACACACACACACACACACACACACAGGTGTACTTTGTCATCTACATCTCTAATTGGGCCAACCTGGCTCACTGAAAAGGCAAATCTGCCCATGAGCGCTTTTCTATATTCAACATTTCCTCTCATCTCTTCCTATGTGGAGGTATCAGATATCCTCTGAGGTCCTCTTCACATATACAGTCGCCTTTTCTTTTTTCTTTTTTTTTCTTGCTCACTTTCTCCCACTCAAGTTTATTTTTTTTATATAGCTTACTGGCCTGTTGGGCTTTAGAATCTCATATAGCCTACTTGGGACACTGTATGCTGTTTCGTCCACTCTGGCATGCCACAGATATGGTTTTTCTTTTCCATCCCATCATCAACGCGGTCCAAAAACAAAAGGAAGCTGCCAAAGCCCACAAAGTAGAGACTTCAGAGGAATATGTTTTTATTGCATGACGTTTTTTTTTTGTTAGTTTTTTTTTTTTTTTTTTAATCGCCACGCATCTGCGTAGATCAGTAAATCAGATGCAGTCACTCAGATAGTGCATAAATTACCACGGGCGACATGCCAGAACAAAGCATAATCTGTCCAAATTGTACAAATGGGTGTAAACTCGTAAAGCTGTGTTTTATTGAGGAGACTGGGGGTGGAGGAGTGGAATACAGGTCCAACATAAACAAATGCTTAGAATGATTTGTGCTCAACAGACTCAGTGACACAGAAGTCTGGTCTCTCCTTTCATCTCCTCTCCTCTGAGTGGAGTTTTGTGTTTGTGTATCCTTGTGTGTCCTCCTCTCCTCCGATTGCCCTGATGTATTGAATGTAAAAACTGACCTGAGACCACTACGTACAAAGCAGGTTACATCAGTAGAAATACCTTTCGTAATTCTGCCTTTCAGTGTGTTTGCCAGGGTCAGTCAGGCGAGTAAGTGGGCTTCTTCACAAGAACTCACATCTGTATGTTTGTACAAATATGAACCACTTATGTGTATCCCAGGAAACTAGACCCTTCTTTTGCTGTTTTCTCACCTCCCGGGTGGCTGTGCACTATCAGTGCTGAGCAGTAAATAAATGCATGCTACCCACGTTGGACAATGCCACTTTCCTATTTCCCAGTAATGTTGCTCATCAGCTCTGTAGAAAAGCAGCAATTTTATCGCATTCATCCCCCGTGTTGGCAAATCCCGGCTACTGCTGCATGTTTAAGTCTTTTGTATCCTTACAAAGAAAACACATGAACAGGCATTTTCTCGTAAATAGCGTCTGTACTCAGAATTGCAGGAACTGAAGTGGAGAAAGTAGACTCATATAAACACCTGACAGGGTGGACAAGTTCATTTTTCGTGTTGAAACAGATTCTTAAGTTTTAACCACATTTTGAACTCAGTCCACGTCACAATCACTGATCATTCTCCTGTGGTTGGATGTGTCACTGCAAGAAGTGATGAGGACTACAGAAATATCAAATCTATTACAAATGTATACTTAGTTTACTTTGGTTTCAATCATACCAGGAGCAGACACCCTGTTGGACTATGCAAATACATCTTTTAGGGTTCACACTGCCACAGACCTGTCATCTTGTGTCATTATAATACTTTTCAGAGCAGGGAAAGTCAAAACAAAGTTTGTTCTGTTAAGTGATGCTGCACGTCGTCTTTGGTGGTCCTACCAGTTGAGAGCTCACAAGGAAATGGGGGCAATCTGAGCAACTGTATTTTACATCATGTAATTGCTTTGTGTTGCGTTCTCAGCAAAAGAAAACCACACTTCAGCTAAGAAATTCCAAATTTTAAGGGTGTCTCAGTGGGACAGGGCGCATCTGAGTTTGAGTGCATTGTTCTCACCTGACTTTGAATGAATCAAACGAAAGGAGTAAAGAGAATTGAACCAAATTATCTAGAATGTGCCCTTTCTTGATAAATTAACCAATTAGCTGATTGGTAAGTCACTAAATTGGTTATTTTTCACATGTATACTGTTCTTAGAATTGTTATACAAACACTATAGTAGAAAAATATTTAGATGTGCATTCATCTCTGATACACATTCAATCTGGACTTCTCATTGATGTTGCTGCATTCATTTTCAGGGGGACTGAATGCAAGCAACTGAATTAAGGACAATATCCCATTTCGAAGGACCATTTATCAATCAGTGAAATATCTTACATGTTGTTCCGAGAGATGTCCATGTAAAGAGACCAAGTAAAATAATTTGCAGGCAGACAGGCCTACATAGAAACCAAGTCAGAACAATTTGGCAATAACAAATTCATATTATTTCTTTATAGAAAATGGCACAGGAGCATTTTCTTTTTAACAAACCAATTCATTTTCCCCTCATAATGACAATGAACATAAAACAGCAGGTCACAATATAATATTCTTAATGAGGACAGCAGGGTCTGATTTTAGGCTGATCCCCAGCCAGCCGTTCCTCTCAGCCAGCCAAGTCTTAACAGTTGGCACTAGAAGGGCACGAGGGTTAAGTGTTTCTTTGCTCTGTCACATAAATGCACACATGATGTAATTGCTTTGCACACATTGGCAAGTCTTATATTACTCACTGATATTTTTCTGTGCTTAAGGAGTCAGAATTATTCACGCGATGCCTGTTTTTAGTCAGATGATTAGAGAATATACTATTTTCCAGTGGTTGCTTTTATTACTAGCATAATAATATCAGCCCTTGTTTTTTTTACCTAGTAGGCCCATTTGCTTTTTTCTTTTTTTCTTCCGTAGCGTGCTACCTGTCAGTTACAGCACTGTAAATCTATCACGTTTGGAAACAGTTCTTGATGTACCGCTGTGACTCAGCAATAAAGTGTGACAGGAGAGCTGGGGTCGGTTTACACGGGGCTGTGACTTCTCGTGAGCCAGGCATGGAAGGAGGGCACGGAGACGGTACACTGATTACAGAGCTCTCACAGAGAGAGCTTTAATCTCATGTTCAAAAACTCAAACCACAACAAACAGTAAAAACAATGAACACTGTCAGATTGGACAATTTAATTAAGATAAGTTATGAAACCTCTGTTTTATGCACTGAGTCTGTTAGCAATTCTTGATGAATAGCTGTTGTCGGTACAGGCAGCAATATGAGTAGTCCATGTGAGACACCAGCTGTCGGCTCCACAGACACAGCAGTACGTTACTCTGGAGGGATATGAGGTAAGAAAATACACCGCTCCCATGACAGACTCTAATGAAAACCTACAGAATGTATGTTTTGGTTATATTAAACTGAAGCATGAGAGCTATTAGAGACTGGTTGAAAGCCTTGGATGGACGTTTTCACTTATTGCATTTTACACCTGACTGATTTGATGTCCATTTGAACATTTTGAACATTCGAAGTTGAACCACAAGATTCACACTTTCACCATTTTAATTCTTCACCTTCACAGTGAATGAACATAAAATCTCTGAGTCAGATCCACTCGGGACGTCTGATTGAATCGAAATATTTGTTGTGATTCCTCTGAGACCGCCACAGGTCTCGCACAGATTTTCATTTTCACTTTAAACTTGTTTGTTTGCACATTCAAACTCCTTTTTACACTTTCTCTGTCTCGTCTGAAGGTTAACACTGTTACAAGTTACATTTTTAATACCTGTAATTATTACTGTATGTATAGGCACAAAATGTTATTACATTCTGCCTACATAGTCAAATGATCAAACAATAAATGTACAACACCACTTACAATACAATGAATACCAGGAAAGTTCCTTGTCTTGTTATCATTATCATCATGTTAAGTATAATGTTCTGTCTTTTTCAATTCCATAACTGATTTTATTTTCCATTTATTTTAAACACAGCTTTAAAAAGACTGAAATGTGTGAGTTGAATCAACCTTAAATTGTCTTTATGTGTTTCACGTGAATTATTTGCTTAATTGTTTAAACTCCTGACAAATCATTTCAGGTGAAACCATCAGCTCAGCCATCACATTGAATGTGCATTAGTGGCTTCTACCCTCAGACAGGGTCCAAAGAACTTTGAATATACCCCCCCAACACCATGATAGTTTGTGTTTTGAGCACTGTGTTTACTTGACTACATGGACTGTTTTTTCACACAACACTGTATTTTCTACATTAGCAATTGCGTGAGGCAGAAGGGAAGCAAAGCAATCAATGATGGACAAAGGGAATGAAGTATGGAAGTTGGGAGGGAGAGAAAACAAGTAAAAGTCTGACAGGAGATTGGAAGAAAGTGCAGCTGGTGGAGGAAGGAGCCTGTCCAAGTTTTTGCTACCCCCACCCCCCCCAATTTCTGTCACCCCTTTGCTCCCGGCACAGCTCCGTTCCCCCTCTGAGTCAGTTGTGTGAGTGTGTGTGTGTGTAGTTGGGGTTTAATGCATACAACTATTTGTGTTGTGCATGTGTGGCCAGTAGATGTCTTGGTGGTCGAGCTCAGTGACGCTGGAAGACAAAGTGGGCCAGTACGCTCCCACATTCATGTCTTGTTATTGGTCTGTGTTTGGTTGGCCCACTTTTTCCTGTCTGCTGCTCTTTGCTGTGGTAGAATACATATGTTTCCATCCTTAATACAAGAGCAACCCACAAGTACACTTTAATTATCTTAAAGCTACTACCAGTAGCTAGTTGGACTGTTGCACCATCTTTAGAGGCGGATGGCCTATGAACTATAGTGCACTAAAATAAATATAAACATGTAATTAATTGCACTTTGCTTACCTGCAAAGGAGCTGACAGTTATGAGAGAAAGGGAAATCAGTTTTCGTCAGATTTACTGTGAGACATGTCTGATGGCTGATTTAGCCTGCATCAAAATCCATGTCAGAAATTATGTACCACAATCCAACAATGTGATTGGTAATACGACCTACGTTAACAAACCAACCAATCAGAATACCACACTGGAGAGCTAGCATAATGCTACTGCTAAAAACGTATTTACTTACTTTGCAAAATCTGCATTTAATTTTGACTTCTTTTCCTTGGCCGTGACAAAGCCCACACTCTCCTCCTCCTCCTTTGAGGTTTCTTCTTTGAAGCATAGAAGTGCCAGCAATATAGCCAAAGCTTATTTATTGTTGCGCTACATTTTGTCAAGACAAAATGTAATCAAAAGATTACAACACAGACCAACCAAAATGACAGCGCCATTTCCTAACCAATTTTGAAGTCCATTATCACAGCACCAATCCAGTCACGGATAGACCAGTAAATACACACAGATGACAAAATATCCAAGACTCTATAAATAGAGCCCAAAAAGAGCCCACCCACACAAAGATCACCTACATATTAAATAATATTGTTGTGCTACATAATCAAATAACTAAGGCACATGTACATGAACTGCTGCAACGATTGCATAGCTTAAGGAGTATCCTATTTGATATTAAATGACTAATGAGTAGTATATGTGACTGCCACTGGGGTCTCTAACAACAACCACAGTTGACTGGGCTTATTAAGAGTGGCGATGTATTCTAAACAAAATTGAATGTAATGTGTTGTCATGGGCAAAATGGCAGGTTTATGACCAAAAGGAAGTCCTGCATTTGGTTCTGGTTTCTGCGGTCTGCACAGGCTTGCCAGCCAAAGCAGTTGAAATGTTTGCATCTCGCTGTATACAACCATCTGCTACTGGTCAACAATGTCATGTGTTAAGTTACAGGCCATATATGTTCAGTTTACTTCCATAGAACTATACAAGCTCTAGTATCACTATGTGTTTGCATCTTGTTTCTTATTTGTTTGCTCCAACTGTGACAACAAGCTCCTCCATCTGGCGTGGTCACCGTTAGATAGCTGTGAATGTAAACATGCTGCAAAATGATAAAAATGTAAAGATAATGGTAACCTGTTTAACCTGTGTAACACATGCAGTAAGAGATAATGAGCTGTTTTTCTTCCTGCACATGCATTTAGAAAGGAAATAGTTTTGCTTGCCACAGGAGAAAATAGTTTCCAGCCTAAATGTCACCCTGTCATTTATAGCAATAATTGCAATACCATATCTCCCATTTCCCAGCAGGACTGTGTGTGGGCTCCAGTATCTTTGAATGCGTCTATCTCTGTGTGTGTTCATGCATGAATTTTTGAATGATTAAGATGAAATAGTAACCTTTACTAATGTGGCCAACATTAGAGAGAGCTACAGGGAAGCTTCTAACCTCAAAGTCAAATTCATTACTCACTGCTAAATGCTGGTGAGTTATCATTTGATTGAGTTGTGGCACCATCCGTCTGTTTTTTCTTTCTCTCACCGAGACGCTCATCCCTCAGTCACTGCAGATACACATGCACGTCATCACACAGGTGTTTTTTTTTTCTTATTTTTTCTTTCCCTTTCAGCAGTCTCCACACCCTCCCTACAGGTGTCCTGGTCCAATTCCCTCTCTGTAGTAATAATAATAACAAAAATAATAATTGATAACATAGAACAGGCCGATCCAGCCAGCATGTGCTGATTTTTGTACTGGCCACAGAGCGCTGACGTGATTTTCCTGCCTTTTTTGTCTGCATGATTTTGATGTGTGTGCGTGTGCTCGCCTGTGTTCTTGGCTGACTTGCTTGTGTGTAAGCCACAACTTTCCCACGTTGTGGAGTAGGGTCTCCCACAGGCCTCCCTCCATGTCTCTCTCTCTCTCTCTTTCTCCCCCCCCCCCCCCCCCTACAGTCTCCCTCCTCTCTCTTTCTTATCCCGCTCTCTCCTCCTCTCTGCACCTGTACTCAGCGCTCCAGCCCCAGCTGCTCCCATCTCGGCTCAGCGCTGTTGGCTGGAGCCCATGTTGCACTTGGCATGTCCTCTGAGACCCTGGGGCCACACTTGACGTGCGAGGGCCAGGCAGGCCCCCACCCAGGGAAGGCTCCTGTGGCCAGGAGGAGCTGAGAGCAGACGGATGAGAGGAGTGCTGTGGGCTGGAGAAAGATCTGCTGGAATTCTGAGTGAAATGCTGACTCATTGTTAGGCCTACTCAGCAGGAGATTGAGGAAAGACATGATAAGTTGGTAGAGGGAGGAGATGTTCAGAGAAATGACAGATGTTTTGTTAAGTGGAATCTCGTAAGTGTTACCGTTAGTAAAGAGGCAGTATTTCCGGTATTTTGGAGAAAAAATGTCAAGTTTAAGTTTAATTACAGTTTATTACAACTTGGGTCTCATTTTCGTAGTTTTAGCTATAGTTTCTTTCAGTTGTGAAAACACTGTACTGGCCAAAGTAACAACGACATATCTACGACAGAGACTGACGAGGAAAGATCCACAGAATCGTGTAGACAACAGACAGGTTGTAAACAAACCAACAATTGTAAAGTGTGATGGATGTTACAGCGGACAGTTTGGCTAATAGTTTACCATTGGTTTTGTTTTCTCTTTCAATTTAAAGCTGGGGTTTGTTTAAAATCTCTACGATAGTCTGACTGCTCATGTTTCTTGCACCATGTAAGCAATGTCTTCAGCTCATTTCCAGATCTCAGCCATTTAATTGGTGATCACAATGTTATTATTTTCATAAGGAATGATACCAAAAACTGCTAAAATAAGATCATTTTAGATAATAATATCCAAGATCTATTAGCAAATGTGCTAAACATGTTGGAAAACATGGTAAACATTATACCTGCTAAACTCCAGCATGCTAGCTTTGTCATTTTGAATATGTTGGCACACAGACATTAGCATTTCGCTATCTTAGTATAGCCTCCATGGCTGTAGACTCTTGTCTTGTACTTTGAGAACGCTACAAATCATTCATTCTCTTGTGTCTCTTAGTCATTAAATACATTAGCATATATAAAAAGGACCTGTTGGGCTGCTTTTGAAGATGGTGCTATAACTTGAGATCTATCATTTAATGATGTGCAAGTGTGCAGTTGTGAAAGAAACTACGAGAGTTTCCAGTGCACACAGGTTTTCCTGTCCTACATTTTCAAGCTTCTGGTTCTTTTTTTTTTTTCGGGTTTTTGGTTCCCCAAATTCCAATCCAGTATTAATTCTCACATCTCACGGCTGCTGCAGTGCCAAGTAGGATGTTTTGGTATTGCAGAAAATGAATGTATACATGGAGAAAAGGGATGGCTGCATTTCTGTCAGGCTTGTTTTGATTTTCCTCAGCATGTAGTGAAATCAATTCCACCACATTCACTAACTGTTGGTTGATTGATTTCATTCTCAATGCCTTGACCAAACATGAACATATTGAATACATTTTGGCACCAGATTCAAGACACAGTTCCATAAATCTCAGCTGCTGCTATCCATTTGTGTCTACCACATATGTTGGCTGCGTGTCCTTGTGAATATAAGTGTATACTGACAGAGAAGAAAGAGGACAGGGAGACGGATATTAAAAAGTTTGGATTACTCTCTTCTCTTGTTAGCTTTCCCACTATTTCTCTTTCCTTGTCCTCGATCCGGCAGACATTCTCAGCCCTTCTCCCCCTGACCCAGGAGGGGGTGTCACACACGCGGACTCGCAGACCTCTAAATCTGCTCTGTGACAGCTCAGTCCCGCTCTGTCAGGACCCAAAGAAAGAGAGGAAAATCTATGTTCGGGGCCAGAAGAAAGAGGAGAGGATATATATGTCCCTGTGCTTTGTTTGGCATAACTAAGCTGAGATTCAATAGCAAGACATCAGTCAAGTGGTTGGCCAACAGGCTATTGTGTAGTAATTGACCCTGATGAAGTGGTGGGCCTTTAATTTGGGAACGGTGTAAACGGCGTGAATTGATAACTTGGCTCATAACGTCTGAGCCTCTCCCTTCCCTTGTTTTTCATATATATACCAGACTAGGAGTTTTTATAATAATTATTCCCTTTTTTCTTCTATTGTTTTGTTAAATCCAGGTACCATTATCCTGTTCCCAAGATCTTCTATGTGCAGCTGTCTGTGGGGAGTCATGAGTTTATTGGCGAGGGACGCACCCGCCAAGCAGCCAGACACAGCGCTGCCATGAAGGCCCTGCAAGCCCTGCGCAATGAACCCATCCCCGAACGGCCACCACAGGTAAACACATACGCAAACACTTATAAATAGAAAGGCTTACAATAACAGTGCATACCAATAGTTGTTTAACAAGCACTTGCTGACTTCCCCTCTGAGAATCCCTGCCTCCATCTTCAGTACATCTCCATTACTATAAAAGCTTAAATGGACTCCTGTCTGACTGATCATTTCAGACTAATGTCTAGACACAACCATATTTGTTCATCCTTGCCCTGTATTATATTAATTCTTCAGCACTACTGTATGTGTTTTTGATTAGTTTAATAAACAAAGGAAATATTGTTTTATTACTTTATAATATTTTAATTACATTTGGACTATGCAATGACAATAAATTAACTGTAGATCATTTATTATTCTTAAAGGCTACATTATTCTATCTTTTTTTTTTTATTGTTTACAAATCCCCCCCCCAAAAAAAAAACAACCAACAATGCTCTCTCAGTACTCTGTGACTTCATCAGTCCATCTGTGGGACACAACCCATTCATTCCTACTGAAGTTGTCAGTCTTTCAAAATGTGTCGCAAATATGTTCATGTTCATATGTATCATTTCTTAAAAACAATTCAAAAGTCAAGTCATTTGGCTAAACAGCTGGGCACTGTGATTTTTAGCAAGTGTTATTTATGGCAGCAGGACGATGTATTTGGGATTGACTTAAAATATACTAGAGTGGGTGTTCATTGTAATATAGGAACATGTCACCCAGTGCAACAGTGTGACTCTTTGACCCATTTTAACAGGTTTTAGACAACATTAAGGAAGAGTAAGATACATCAGGCTTTGTCTGCACATACAATACATTATTAGGTTCAGTTCATCGTTGGTTTTGGTCTTTTAATGGGATTTGACAATAAGAAAAATATTAAATATCACCAGTTTTATCCTGTAAGGGAAAGTCATTTCCATATCAATGTTCCACTTCCTTTGGATCCCTAATCGTCATTCTACAAGTCACTACACCATCATGGCGTGTATGGTGCTATGTATTACCAAGTTCTGAGTCTGAGGTGTCTTCACTTGGGTATGTTAAATGACTATACTGAAAAACATCAAACTGTTGCTAAAATATTGTGATTACAATTATCAGTCAAGATGACTTAGTCCTAACAGTTTCAGGACCAAATTTTTTTTTACAATTTACAGCTTGAGTGAGTGTCCTGTTGAAATTGAATATTTCTGTGTAGTTGGGCTGCAACTCATTTTTCTTGAATGCTTTCTTGGTTAATTATTTGGTCTATAAAATGTCAGAATGTAGATAAAAATGACTGACATGACTTTGCAGAACTAGAGATGACATCCTTAAAATGCTGTTATTCTGGTAACTATCACAGAAGACAAAGCAATTTGAAATCTTCACATGTGAGAGGCTGTAACCAGGACATGATTAGTTGTGCTGTTTGCACACATTTCAACCTTATGAAACCTCTGCCGCTCCCCCACAAAGCTGTTTCCATTCCAACCTGATGTTCTGTCATTCATTCTGTCTCTAAAAGGTCATTCTGCTCTCCACTCATTGCAACATCCCCTCAGCACTTTTGTCACTTTGTGACTGCTTTCAAGCCAGATGACTGTCCCTGTACTCGGCCCCCTCCTACTTGAAAACGCTTCCCTTAATGAAAAGTCAAAGGATTTGCGCTGCTGATCTGTTGGTGCTGTCCCCGCAGAGGCTCTATTAAAAGTGTTACGCAGTGTTTTTTGCTAAGATGAATGCGTAACCAGCTTTCATCCGATTGAATCCAAATCCACCTCAGCTTCAATTACTCTAATGTATAATTTAAGCCCTGCAGTCTTCATAGTTTAGTTTGCACCTGACAGGAGTGTATTTTCTTTATTTTGTCTTTTTTCTTTATGCCTACTCCCAATGTCACTGTACCTTTCCAGCGTTTCCCCTCAGGCATAGCTGTTAACTGTTGTTATCATCTCCCACCGGAAATCAAATTACCCCATATCCTCACCGCCTGGCATCGGTCATGGTTATTCAAAACGCTTTGGCTCCTCTCACTCGCCTGACTCGCTGTCTTGTGGCGTCGGCCTCCATAAATGTGCTCTTTGTTTGCTGCTGCTTCTGAGTCTTGCTTTACAAATTGAGGCACATTGTGTCTACAGTCCATGTCTGTCATCCTGTCTATGAGTGTGTGTGCTCATACGTGTGTAAATGTGTGGACACCCTCAGGCTAAAAGTGTTCCTTGTGACCATGGGCTGTCAGACCTTTATTTTGAGGAAGACCACAGGCACATATCAGTGACACTCTAATTGTGTTGTGTTTATACACAGGTAGAGCAACAATATGTAACCCTAGGAAACACAAAAAACTTAACAACAACTTAACAGGGCCTCAGGCAATAAAGATTATATAATGAAACTGCTGACTAACTTGTAAATCTCTGCCAGTTAGTTTAAAAGCTGGTCGTATTATTAAAATGATGATATCTGATGTTAGTGCACTTCCTGTCTTGGAAAAAAAACATGTTGTGTACATCACAGTCAGTGGTTTGACTGGGTGTTTATGAGGGGAAATCTGCATCATCAGTTTCCAGGAGAAAGGTTGCATGGTCATGACATGGTTGGCGTGAAGGAAGATATATTTAGATCTGTGAAATTGTGACCTCTATAATACAGTTTATGTTGTCCTGTCCATTGGGAACCCCTTCTTCCCATCCTTTGATCTAGAATCCTCTTGCCTGATTACAAAATCAATTGCCCATGAGCATCGCTGTGAATGTGAAGCCTTCTGTTCGCCCACAGTCACTGTTCATTCACAGCAGCTCCTTCAGGGCGAGAGTTAATGTCTCAGAGAACTATATGGGTTCTTCACGTGCTTATACTTGCTTACTTTTCCCAGGACTTCCTAGATCTATAAGTGGAAGCAGCACTGAAGTCAGATTTAGCCCTCTATTTGTCTTTGTCACAGGAAGGTTACTTATCTGCTTGGTCATTCCAGTTTGCACGCTAATACACACCCATAGACGCAGGCGCTTACACCCAGCGGTTTGTTATTGCAGCCTTGAAAGGGGGATTCACACTATTTATCACACACATCACGAATAGTGGGGGAAGGAAATGTAACCGTGAAAACTATGAATACATATTAGAATTGTAATGAAAACAGTTCGTGGAAGAAGAATGGATGAGGCTCCTTGGACTGACTCACTTCTCTCATGTCCTCATACTTACAATACAAGAGGCAGAAATTGTAACAAAGTACAGTGCACCCATACTTTCGGATGTCTTTTTGCCCGGTGCGGTAGGTGCATCATACCAGGTGACTGTGTTTCTTGTGAAATCCAAGAGATCACGCAGTATGAATCATGCATCGTATCGGGTCACACAATGAGGCAGGCAGGAGGGAAGAAGCCCAAAGGGAAAGACCACAGCCATTCAGACTTACTCAGACAAAGAGCTGGACATGAGAGGATAAAGACAGAGACAGCACTCTGCATTCCCATAGACAATAAGCACCAAAAAAGCCCCACGTTGTATGGCTGATGATATGATCTCTATAGCATGAACTAGGCTTCTATATTATCAGATTTTTTGTGGATTGAGAAAATGTCTCAGAATTTTTAACATAGCAATGCTGTTAATAGTGCAGTGTCTGTCTGGATCTAAGAAAATTGTGGTTATCCCAATGAAACATACTGCTGCTTTCCCACTGACCTTAACTGTCCTGTCCTTATTAATGTTTGGTGGAACAACTCCCTGTTTCATGCCTGATGAAAACTCCCAATTTCAGCCCTTGTTCTATAATTTCTTCTCACAGGGAGAGACATTTCTTGACCTTCACAAATAATAATTTGACTAACACAGCTAACATGTTAATATATAAAAATTCTCATATTTAATGTACCACCCCTTTTTAAGAGTCCTTCCTGAACAGATAGAGGACCACCAGTCGTGTCCTGGAATACAGAGTTCTCAATCCCATATCAGATAAGGATCATTGCCAAAAAACAGACAGGCTTCTCCTTGCAGCAGCTTGGCCGACATCCACCCTGTAGGCGTGCAATTCTTGGTTTGATATGTGCCACACTTTTGGGGTCACAGTTTTAAAAGCAGGGAAAAAGCAAGATACATGTTCTTTCCTTTTATTATGAAAAACTTCTACATTAAACAGTGGCTCTTCGACAATAATACATGGTTTAAAATTTTAAGAACTCAAGACATTTGCATCTGATTAGTAAGTCATCTAAAAGAAAACTGAATCTCCATATTGCTCCAACTTAATAACAAAAATATCTGCACATGAAGGAACATTATAGCAGGCCTTAAGCACTTTGTGTTCTCTACGACTGAATATGGTTTCATATCTGTAGCACTCGTATGGGATTCATTATTACTTTGGCCCACAATGCAATCGGAAGAACACCTTGCACTTCAGTCTTTTTTAGTACAAAAGACACGCTTTGGGGATGCTATTTCAGATGAGTTTGCAACTTTAATGTAGCTATTTCTACAGACAAAATGTTCCCTGACATTTAGTGGGTTGAACAGTGTCAGACAAAGACCATAATGCTCCCAAACATGAATATAAATGATATTAAAGGCTCTTCCAGCTTTGGCTTCTCATTTGAGTTCACCATACCAGTGACGCTAGTTATATAAGCCAGGCTAACCTAAGAAATATATGGTTTATCTACCAGTCAACAACTGAACGTGGAACTCACACTGAGTTGAGTTTTGGCTGTAATTGGGGCGTACTGAACAGTTCATGAACAATATATAATAAATTACTAATAAATTACTAGTGTTACAGAATAATAGACCATTTGGAAACCTATAACCTAAAAGTGGTACTAGTTCAAGCAGTAACAATCAGTATGTCTCCTTTTACCATTTTGACCCCTGACCTTTTTTCCATCTTTTCCAGAGCCCAGAGGAAAAAGGGGAGACAGAGGAAGGCAGTGATGCCAGCAAATCAGAGATCAGCCTGGTCTACGAAATTGCCCTCAAGAGGAATTTATCTGTCAACTTCGAGGTGAGGAAAACATGACAGAGTTAGGACATTGTATCCACAAACACCCACAAAAACATGGTGTTGTGACGCCATTATTATTGATACTTCTGTGAATTCATTCAAGTCATGTTCTTCCTGTAAGTGATGACAGAATGAATGAGGATAAGGCCACACAGGTGAATGTATAGGTAGTCATGATGTTTTATCAGGGTTTGTGAAATGTCATAATGTGGTAAGTATTATGAAAACTAAACAACTCATTAGGAACTGAAGGAGTCACACTGATAACATCCACAAAACAGTTTTGCTTGTCACGTATCATAAAGAGAGTCACAAAATATGTGCACAGGAAGTTTTGGATGGATCAGCGTCTTCTAAGGCTTGTGGAAATTCTTATGGTTAAATTTAAAGTGTTTCTGCACTGATGTAGGACATCGGTATGGTTTCCAGTGGCCTGTTCCTATTGTCTTTGGAGGTGACTCAGCTGATAAGGTGCTGAGCGATCATTCAGTACTGTAAGATGAATTCCTGTAGTAGTCAGTCATGTGTACTGTCCTGCAAAACAAAATAAAATGGGCTTATCTTTATCAGTTAGATGTTTTTTCTAAACCTGTATTTAACAGCCAATATTCCTCTTTAAATTATCTTTTTTTAAGCTGCAAAGGTTTGTAAAACATGTATTTCTGCACTTTTTGAAAACATCACGAGTTACTAGATAATTAGGTGTATCTGTACAATTGAAAGCAATCCAATAAATGAGCCCTCCAATAAATCTTTCTTTGTGAAGCAAGGTCTCTCACACAATTTCAACAAAAGAAACTTTATAACGTTACCAAAATTGGCTTTATTCGCTGTCCGCACATTGCAATACAGAGTCCTGTTCCTTAATTTTTAAGTTTAAGCTTAAGTTTCCTATCTGCCTTCGGGTCCTGCACACAGATTCCACATTTAATTGAATCTAATAAAAAGGAGGGGCAGATAGAGAGGCTGAGCTGTCGCCCTGCACTCTCTTAAATAACTTCTGAAGAGAGTCATTGAGGCAATCAATACAGAGCTACTGACATTCGATCACACATTACAAATACAAGTACAGCTGCTCAATATCAAGCATCAAATGATATTTATTTCAATGTATTACATAAAAAGTGTTTCCAGCTGGAGATTTTCAGACTCCCATGTGTGTTGGGTTATTTGTCACACACCTGCGGACTGTGACTAAGCTGTGTTACTCCAACATTTCCCAATCAATCGATCACTGTCATCTGCTGAGCCAAGTCTTGCAAATCCTGACAGCATCTCATCTTTTGTGATTAAAAAAATTAATGTGTGAAAGAGCACCCTGCTCTTTTTTTTAAGTGTATACATTTCTTAAGCAAAGGCAGTCATCAATTTGATGGAGGTGAACAGCTGCCAAAATCCTGAGGTGTGTGTGATATTGAAACCCCAGTGCTGTGTAGAAAAAAGTTATTAACTTTTTTGGGATTTTCCTTTTCACGTCAGTACATTCTTAGTCAGTTTAACACCCAGCATGTAGTGACCATTAGTGGTGGTTTCTTTGGTGACAACATATTCTTATTGACAGCTGCCTGTGAGAAAAGCTTTTTTGCAACGGAGGGTTGGTGACCTCGATAAACTCAGCTGGGTGCTGCCCAGTGCTGCTACAATCTCTCACTGTTGGCCGCTGGCATATCCACTGGATAAGACGAGGGTTAACTGCCTTGCTCAAGGTTTCAGTTTTGACTGGCAAGATTCCTCTGGACATTACAGGGAATCCTATCACTGCTCTTCTAACCATTAGAGCCCCTGCCCCCAACTTTTCTAAATCCATGAAGAAGTCTAGTGTGTCCTTACATGACCCACTGGGTCCGTTCTCCTTGGCTTTCGCCATATCTCAGAGCTGACTCATCCAATATTCACTCCCTGATCACCCCCTCTTCTTCTACTGCACTCTGCAAGGTGCCAAAAACAAGGGAGGCTCAGTTTACTCTGTGTGCCCCCTCCCTTCCTCCACAGAATCCCTGCCTTCCACCTCTCCTACCATCACTCCCAAAAATCACACAGAGGGCGGTTGCATGTTGAGGCTAGGGGGATAGGCGGATGGGGGTGAGAGGAAATCGAGACAAGGATGGAAGAAAGGGAGGGAGACTCTTCTCACTCTGTTGACTTTGCTTGCTAATAAGAGTTTACACAACATTGAAAAAATGATCTGGAAAGATGTGCAATCCTCCCTTTATCTCCCCCCTCCCTCTTTCTCCTCTTCTTTGTTCGAAAACGCATTTGCTCATCAGAGTATGACATGGCTATCCTTCCTGGAACTACTATTAATAATTTCAGCCAGCTAAATCTGGATTGATGTGATTTATTATCTGTCATGTCTTTGTCACCGTCAGTAATCATGCCGCTTTCATTTTCAGTCCTTCCAAATTGGAAGCTGACAGTGGCGGTTTTTAAAAGCAGACCACAGCCACATTCCTCCAAATGGCCTCTCCTTGCTCGCTGTCAGTCTGGAGACTGGCTGTTCATTACTGTAGTAAATCAGTAACTTCTCTCCACTTCTACACTTTGTGTTTCGTTCACCATCAGCAGCTATTATTCTTTGCCCATTGCACAAGTTGTAATTTGTGTGTTAAGCTTAGTTTGTTCCACCTTTCCTGTGTTGTAAATAAACGTAATGATTTAAAGTAGAGAAAGACTCTGGAAACAGGTTAGACCAACAGTTTTGTTTTCCTAAGTGCTGTCTTTTCAACTCCACATATCAGTCACACCACATTTGTTTTCCTGTGCCATGTCAAGCTAAACTGTCCGAAGGCCAGGCTGCAATGAGGCAATTATCCTCTCCCTCCTGGCACAACATACCCTCCTCTCCCCCTCATACCCCTGATAGCTCTCCAGCAGATTCACTTTTATTCTCAATCAGCCCATTGCATGCAATATGCTCTCACACTGCCACTACGCTGTGGACGGAGACCAAGTGTGAATTACACGTCTCTATAGGCCTCTTCTTGCCCATTGGGTCCATTACATGATAACTCCTTAGACAAAGTTTGGCATCATCTCCCGCCCTGCCATGTCACATCCCCTTTACCGTGTCTTCTTTGATGCACTGAGAAGAAATGGTACACTCCCACACCCCCAGTAACAGTCAAACTCTTAAACTCACACACATACAGGCACAGTTACTCATTCATGCACCCTACACAAAACTGTAATGGTCATCTCGCATGTGAACGCCTTTCACAGCAACCATGTTTTCACATCATCTCATCCCTGCCCTCACTGGGGCATGAAATTACCCGTGAGTCACTGCTAGCGAGTGTCTACTTTCCCATCCCTCCGCAACGATGAGGGTCGCCGCCACCCTGAGAGCCAGTTGGCTCATTTAATCCCCCCGTCAGGCAATATCAAACAGATGTCAGCATCAAAGAGGAACCAATCTATAAATCACAGCTTGTGTGTTGGATCAGAGGCTCCCTTTCCAAGGAGGACACAAGAGAAGAGGGTCCGGGCCAAGAACCACCCATCTTACAAGAAGCAGCTTCCCTGAGGGCTTGTCCATCCACCATTTGTCACAAAAGAGCCTTTCTTCCCTCTACCAGTCCCCACCATTGTCCTACCCTGCTCCCATAGCCTCCTCTTCCAGAGTACCTGAGGTCTCGCATGCACGGATCCTCAGACTGCTCAGGGTATTAATGTCTCCATGAGAAGCCGAAGAGAAGGCCTCCCATGTTAGAGAAAAGAAGAGATGAAGAGACAAGAGGAGAAGGGGATAGAAAAAAAAAATCAACATTGAATTACCAAGTGTTTCCTGTGTACAACCTGATCCTTGTCATTAGTTGGTAGACGGGTGTGTTTGTGTGTTTGTTTGCATGTATGTGTGTGTGGGCGTGCGTGTAAATGAATGGAAGTGCTGAAATCCCATCGGTGTGGCGCAGATCCCGTGTCGTCTGCCAGGAGACTGACTGCAGCTCGTCTGCCGCCGTCCTGGGCCAAGAGTGTGTGACATGTGTGCACAGATACACACTTTGTCTCATACTCTTTGTTGACTGTACCATATACCTATACAGGCCACATTCAACGTTTTGCTTCCTGTTCCTAAATGCATGTTTTCACTTTAGATAGCACAGGTCAGAATCGTATCAGTGCGACACATATTCTGCCAGATTCTTGCAAGTTCAGAGTGTTTTGGATAAGCAGAAAGGAAAGCAGACAACTTAAAAAGCCAAAAAAGACTCAGTAACAAGCCAGCTTGACCATTTATCTCTGCAAAGAAAATTACCATTATTTCTAAATAAATGCAAATGATGTTACAATAGGTCATTGAATATGAGGGTGTCATTGTTTTCTTTGGTTATTAACAAAATAATTCCATTCCCACTTTGCCAGATTCCTGTTTTTGGACTGTAATAGGGCTAGTTTTGACTTTGAATGTGGTCCACAGCACATTTTTTCAAAGGAACAAAAACACATTTTGGGGAAATTTTGCTTTTTCGCTTTCTTGCCGAGAGTTAGAGGAGAAGATCGATGCCACATGTGTCACGTCTGTATGGTAAGTGTGTAGCTGGAGCCAGCAGCCGGTTACCTTAGCTTAGCACAAAGACTGGATACAGCTAGCCTGGCTCTGTCCAAAGGTAACAAAATTCACCTCCCAGCGCCTTTTAAAGGTAACTGATTAACACATTATATCGTGTTTGTAAAAAAACACGTGTAAAAGTGTAAAACGCGTAATTTTACAGCGTGTTATGTGCCAGACTATTTCTTGGCCAGGACCAGCAGATTTCTGTAGTCTCTACTGGTTGCCTGACAAACAATGACATGTAACAGAGTCAAAATCAAGCCGGAACTTTGTGGTCACCCACCGGGATGCAAACATGTTTATTTCTTGGTCAGCTTGCTCAACCACATAAGCTGAACGGTTGCACATGTTTAGAAGAGCCTATGATGGACATGGAGAGAGAAAAAGCTTGAATGAGTGTTGAAGTAAGTATAGCTACAGAACCGAGAACAACTGAAGAGGCTTCCTGTCCAGCACATCCCATCAACATCAGAGACTGCGCCTGCTGGTCTACAACCAAACACCAATTACATCTACATTCTCTTAATAGCTCGAATTTATTTTCTCCAAGTGACATAATCTCAGCTGACCAGTGGCCAGCGATGTGTAGTGTCATCATCAACACCATTGACACAGTTGAAAAAGTTCAGAAATAGGATGTATCTAGTCTCATTGAATGTTGTAATGTACGGGAAGCTGCCATGTTACATTTCCTTTTTCTGGTGATGAGCAAGACCAGAGCAGATCCTCTGGGTGGGACTGAGTTTGGCTGTTAGCTTGGTCAGCTAGTGCTCCAAGGCTTCCTTACAACACACATGCTTACATATACTTATACTCATTGTGCAGGAATGCAGGCTAACAGGTACATTGACAGCAAACACAGGGCTAGTGTCAGCCACGTTAACAAGAGTGTCCTGCAGTTACTTGAGTAGGATGAAGAAACCTAAATATAACCTCCTTTTTTAGCCTTTATTTATTAAAGTTCAATGCAATTTCACAGTAAATAAATTATTTTAACTACTTAATGTACATGATATGTTTCTGCAGTAATAGGCTGAGTGTTTCGTGTTAAAGATGTAGGAGGTATGGGCATAGTTTAGTCTGTTTTATCAATTTCTGAACTTTTAATGATAAATTGGGCTTTACCTTTCTTTGTTTGGTTTTCATGCACCAGACTTGCATTGCCATTTTAGTTTGTTAATTGAAACAAAACACCAGTTTGTGTGGGTATAGTTATGTAGTAGGGAAGGTGGGGTATGCACACATTATCCTTTGTTCTCCTCAAGGTCTGGTATTAGTCTGTGTTGATGTGCGAAGTATTTGAGGAATGCTCTAGGTTCCGCTTATCAGTTTCATCTGTTTTATCGGTCACTGGGTTCAAATTAACTGTTCCTAGATTGCATCTGATTGCTACAATTTGTGCTGTCTGCACCACAAATTGAGCTTAAATAAAGGAGAGCAGGAGGGTGGGGGGAGTTTGAGAAAGTCCAAAGAAGCATTTACAGACAGCAGCTACAGCTAGAGGGAGAGAGGGAGAAAGTCAGTGAGTATAAATCGAAAAGGCGTCCACATTAGCCGAACATGTACTGTTGGACTCGGTAAGTGTGTGAAATCTAATTCTTCCCCCAGTGTGTTTTCCTAAATAAGGTTGGGGAGAACCCCACCTGCTACACACACACACACACACACACACACACACACACACACACACACACACACACACACACTGTTCTCGGACTTCACAGGAAGTAGATGTGATTGCAGAAGCATGACCTAACGCCAGCCGGTGTTTGTTTTAGGTCTCCCAGGTGACCAGAGGCTAGAGGAAGGAAACTGAGCCCTCAACACTAGAGACTGTCATCTAGGAACATGTTCCTCTTCATATGTGTGTTTGTACGTCTGTGTGTGTGTGTGTGCACTTTGTATATGAATAACAAGCGCATATGGGTGGGTAGCACTGTGACCATCGAGAACAGATGTTTTGGACCACCTGGTGAAGCTGCTTGCAGAGTGCGCCGTGCACACTCCCTCACACATATCGTGCACGACAAAAACACACATTAGTCTGTTTTCTCTAAAACAAACCCAGTATAAAACAATTGTTAAGATTGATAAGACTGATAAGAAATAAGACTGATTTCCAACCTGTTCGTTTTGTATCTCCCCCAGGTGTTGAAGGAGAGTGGCCCCCCGCACATGAAAAGCTTCCTGACCCGCGTCACTGTGGGGGAGTTCTCTGCTGAGGGCGAGGGCAACAGTAAGAAACTGTCCAAGAAGCGTGCCGCTCTGTCCATCCTGCAGGACCTAAAGAAGCTGCCCTTCATCCCTGCTGTGGAGAAACCCAAGACGCACTACAAGAAACGTACCAAGACCATCCTCAAGGTACAACAGCCGGGCTGGGCTGGGAGAAGCTGGGGTCTGGGCGTGCTGACATGCTGTAATTTCACTCTGTGAATTCTCGTTATGCAGAATCTTTTTTGATTCACTCAAGGCATCTGGGTTTTTATGCACAGTACAGTCAACTCAGAAGTGTTGCTTCTGGCCAGTCATAATACATTTTAGTCATCATTTTAATGACTTGACTGCAAAATGGGTAAAAGTTGACAACATAATAGCACCAGTGCCATTCAAAAAATGTGTGAAACAGGATATTGTGAGATTTATTTCGTACTAATTTCCTGTGTTATTCTACTTTTGAATCTATCCATTGTGGATGAGTCTGATTTTATTTCCAGTCACTCATATAGAGAACTGTTGTATATTACCAAACAGTGCACATACACACCTACTGTGCTATCAGTTAAGCTCAGTAGACTGCAGACGATTGTCATAATGCTATAAATGAATGTGATAATAGGAATTGACCATCGTGTGTCTCCCCTTTTCCTCCCAGACGGGACCAGACTATGGCCAGGGCATGAACCCGATCAGTCGTCTGGCCCAGATCCAGCAGGCCAAGAAGGAGAAGGAGCCAGAGTACCTGCTGCTGTCTGAAAGGGGGATGCCCCGACGCCGGGAGTTCATCATGCAGGTAAAAAATGATTCTATTTCATATTCTCTTCATTTTCTCTCCATTGTCACATCTCTTATTATCTGTATGCTGCTATAAGAAACCAATTTCCCTAATCCACAGGGATTTGTTAAGTTTTAGCTAATGCAGTCCAATCTAAATGAAGTGAGATTAAGATGAAGGGTGAACGGATGTGGGTTAGGTATGCACAGGAAGAAAAGGAGCTTAACTATCACCTGCTGAATTTTACTCTTACAGTGTGTCACAGGAGGTACACGTTAGCTTGAGAAGATGCTCCGTAAAGAGCAGGTATACAGGCAGGTATAGTATTTTTGATCAAGAGGGGAAACACAATCTAACAGCACAATAAGAATACCCTTTCTGTCTGGCCAAAGGCAACCAGCAGTAGCATTATATAACCTCTTTACACAAGAACACAAGTTTCTTGGTTTTCTCCTGGGACTATGATCTGGTGTCATATTTCATGCAACCAACAAACCCCATGTTGTAGGACAAGGCCTGAGGCAATTTCGGCTTGAAAACATATTTATGCATCAGCCCTTCACTCTGCCTCCATTTCTGGACTGAGCTTTGTTCTTTTAAGTGCCAAAAAGTGGACCTGTCCGTTGTGTTTTCCTATGTATGAGGTCTCTTTTTGGAGGCATGTTTTTTATCATTTCTCCTCTATTATCAGCTGTGCAGCGGACAATGTCAGCATTGGCTTCAACATACAAACAACAAAGACCATCAGCAGCAACTGAGCCCTCTGTGTCATTGATTATGAATTCCAGGATGACAATGTTCAGATTAAGTGAAATATTAATGCTTCGTGTCCAAGCAATGCAGATTTTAAGATTCAATTGTTGCCAGTTTTGTTATTCCCATATGTAAAGCCACATTTACCAAAGTTGATAGTACAGTTGTGTCCTGCTTTGCACCACATATGAAAGCTTGACAAGTGAATCTTAGCTCTGGTACCATTTTGCATGTAGTAGATGATTTTATAATTTAATTGGGAATTCTCTTCTGCACACTGTTAGAGTGTGGACCTCCTGTACTCTCTCTCTCTCTCTCTCTTTCTCTACTCTTGCTCCTCTCTCACCCTCTCTGTCCCGCCTGTTCCCTGTTCTGTTCAGTTTAATATTCATTATTTTTATAGGAGGCATAAAAAGCTCAGAATAGATGAACATCCATCTTTACAGCCCTGTTTTCCTCGGGTGGAGCAGCCAAATGTTTTATATTATTAAATTGCCATTTCAAGCTGTTGATCTGATGTACTGCAGGAGATGTTAGATTGTGTTCTGTGTAGTAAGGAGCCAGTATTCATTAACAGAATTAAATTTCATGGTCTTGTTGCAGGCGACCAAACAACCTTTAACCCTTAACTAAGTTATGGGTGATTTGCTGTTTATCACTAAACCAGTAAATAGAGCATGGACTTTGTATGGAGAAGGAATCTAATCAGATACCACAGTTACCTTATTCAGAGTTGCTTGAACTATTTGAGATGAAAACCTGCCAATTAGTTGATTGTGGTTAGGATTTGGCACAGGCACATTACTCTTGGTCTGCCTAGTAGTGAATTTAGCTACCCACAGTAATCAGGTTATGTTGTAATGTAGAGTTAATGTATGGAATGCGTCAGGATCATGGGGTTATTTAAAGTCCGTTATGCAAAAAATGAAAGACAGTTGCACTATTTTGATTTTAAGTGGCAAACAAACACATACCCTGTTAGTTTGTTTCTTGTCCTTTGGCTGTTGTTGCCGCAGTCTGTGTGTATCTACAGCCCCAGTCTGCAGTCTGTTTCACGTATGAGACAAACAGCTAGCTGGCGTAGTCCATTTGAATTTATGTACAACATTTGAACTGCAGTTCTCTTTTGTCTTGCTCTTCCCAGTCGTCTTTCTGTGTCTGTCTTTCTCAGTCAAACTCTGGCTCTTTGTCTCTCTTTCCATAATCCTCTTCTTTCAGAAGAACAGAGCTTCTCTTAGCATCAAGCAGTAATTCAGCCTCAAACCTATTCTCCATGCCTCTTTGATACACACATTAGGCCCTGCGTGTGTGTGTGTGTGTGTGTGTGTGCGTGTGTGTGTGTGTTCCTTTTGTACAGTCCACTCACTCTTCTAAAATTTCCACATTGTTTCCCTTGGTAAGTTGCAGGGCTCAAATGAGTCTCTGTGTTCACATCTTTTTTTCTGAACCCATCACTAGTTACAGAATAAGGCTCCACCTTGTGTCAAATGTCTCTGAGTGTGTGATCATCTTTTAACATTTAATAAATGAGTAATTGTGATTATTAAGGCTTTCCTTTTCATTGTATGCTGTGGCCTACTTGATGCATTCAGCCGAGCACTTAGTGAGCATGTCAGACCACTTTGAGTGAGTGCACTGAGGCCTGGCTGTTCACAGGCTTTGGCTCCCAGAATGTTATTTGTAGAGTGTAATTGTCTGTTTGCATAACATAATGACGTCTGATATTCTCTTGGAAATATCTGCTTACATTCTGTGTAGACAGATTTAATGTTTTGGGATCACTGAAAAACAAACACTTCACTTGGAGCCTTTTTATGCGACGTGAATTGCACGGCTGACTCGGCCCAGCAAGCGAAGCAAAGTGTTCTCAACTGAAAAATGAATGAAAGCGTGACAGGAAGTCATGAGAAAAGTGCATTTAATATTGTTTTCATTAGTCATTCAGTGATTCATTATCACAGTATGTATCTGTAAAGTCATAATGTTCAATTGTAATAAATATTGTCATTCTGGGTGTCTTTATATCATGTGTATGTACCTGTGCATGTGTTTGCATCCATGCAGGTGAAGGTGAATAATGAGGTTGCCACGGGAACAGGACCCAACAAGAAGGTGGCCAAGCGGAACGCAGCCGAGGCGATGCTCCTGCAGCTGGGATACAAGGCCTCCACAGTCCCTCAGAGCCCCACCGAGGTACAAACTGTGGTCATAGGACTGCAGCTTACAGTTGTTTTTATTATAAGAGGGAGCGTAGTTGTTCACACATCATACGTGGGTGCAAGGCTACTGGAAATCAGCATACTGACCCCAAACAGTACACAGTGCACAGCTTTTCGATCCCAGACAAATCTTCATCAGGTCAAAATGTTTAAAAATGGATAGCACACTCATATATATCAAGAGGCTCTACGATGATAGGCGTGGTTAACCATCCATTCCGCCCAGGGTGATAAACTATTAACAGCTCAATAACAATTTTAAGTAACACGAAAGGAAACATTCAAACATTGTACATGATGAAAATCATTAAAAACCTATTTAACCAGAAAAACGTACATTAATCGCACATTATTAATCCATCAGTTGTTTTTTTTGATTGACCGGTTTGTGTAAAATGTCAGTAAGGTTATCTTAGTCTTAGTGACTGTTAGTCAGACAAAACGAGCAATTTGAAGACATTACCTTTAGCTCTGGTAAATTGTGACAGACATTTTTCACTTTATTATAAACCAGACAATTAAATAAATCAAGGATTGATAATGAAAATAACCATTGTTTGCAGCTATAATCTTCATGACTCCACCTGAAGTATTTTAACTTTCATTTAAGTTGGATTATATTTCACAAATCTGATTTATAGAATCAAAATTTTAGGTGGTTAAAATGTATATATGTGAAACAGTCACACACAGTTGATGCATGCCCACAATTATAGGACATACAGTAAGTAGGTCACTCCGCCTGAGCTGTTTTCACAAGTGTTGGTAGGAAAGTGCATTTCTTACAATTGCAGAAACACACACACTAAAATGTATATAGGGCATCCAGCAATTGGTATTCCAGCCACGCTGGCAGCAGGCTACCTGTACAGCCGTATGCTGAATGATTACATAAAGAAATTCTCTGCACCGCTCCTATTTTGTCTCTACGTTATCTCGTCTGTACAGCATCGTGCAGAATGCAGAATTCAACAAATCCTGATACTCAGTCGCTTCTCAGATTCATCACGAGTTCCAGTGCTGCTGACCTATTATGCAACCTGTTCAGCTCCTCTGAACCGAACGTGTTTTGCAAGCAACCATTGATCTCCATCATCTTTATTCACCTCATTGGTTTTTAAGCTCAAGGGAGCAGACTCAGATAGAGACGATGTTACATAACCGGGCGCTCTGTAGAATATTCATTGCTCCCCAGACAGCTCATTAGTTAGATATGTGCTGCTGCATATATCTTATTCATACAGCCATACCATAACGCTAAGGGATGACACATTGCTCTTATCAGAATGGCTGTGAAGTTGACTCATCTTCTCCAAAGAAACACACAGCCCGGTTTGCAGTCAATATTTCGCTTTGCCTTCATCCTCATACTAAACAGTCGAGCTCTGACATTATTCAGTTTTGTCTTTTATGTAGTTACCTCTGATACATTTCCAAAGCTTCACTGGATTCATTATTTGAAAGTGTCAAACCCTCTGCACACTGTCGACAAGGAAATGTCAAATGCTGCAGACAAGTTATTGAATTTATTTTCACATCATTGCAAGTTTTGTTTGTTAGCCCTGTAAACTGCTATGTTTTGATGTCTAAGGTTTCAGATAAACGAGAGTCTGCTGTCCTGGAAATAAGCAGTCTCACTGTTTAAGCTAATTCCTGGCAAGAGGTGAGACCTTTCTGGGTACACTCACGGCAGAATATTTAGACAGAGTGGAGTTAGTGGTCGATACAGGCTGTGTATTGGCCTGAAAAACTCTGAAAACATCTCTATAAGAATTAGTTGGACGTCCTACTTCTCACTAGATCCCCAGACAACCCCAAGCTCTATGGAATGATTAAACAGTGTTTGCCAAGCTCCTGTTTTGTAGGATAGGTTGTCTCTCTTTTAGATCTCTCTCTTTCTGTCTTTCCATCCTTCCTGCCTCCCTTTCTGTTGGGAGCTCGGTTGCACTACATTCCCACCGTGGGATTGTGGGTGATCTGTGCAAAAGCGTGGGGGGGGGTGCACTTGTTTACAGCCATGTCATCTCCTCAGCTGTCACACACATCAGTAATGATTTGTTTTTCTGTTTCACACACGTGTGTTTGTGGCTGTGTGTGTTTGTGCAGGCAGATACGCATACCACAGCAGAAGTAACACACTGAATAGGAGCCTTTTTTAGTCACTAAACACTGACAACCCCCCTAATTAAGTAGCTGGCCTAGACAGACACTAGGCTCCTTAAGCATCCCCTCCTGTGAGCGCTCGTCTCTTTGTGGCACAAACAGTAGGAAGGAACTCGTCTGACATGCGTGAAGAAGCTGTCTGTTCAAGACTCTACATCTCTCTTACATCCCCCCCTTCTCTCCTTCTCTCTGCATCACTACAGATGGACAACAAAGGCTGGAATGGACAAAAGGCGTCATTTACTGAAGCGACAAGTAACAGTGAGTATCCGCACGTCTCCCTGTGTCTCTTTCCATTTCCTTCTCCTCCTCCTCTCCGGTTCTCCATCGCTCCCTCCATCCCGCAGGTGGTTTTAGCCGCCGAGATGGCCCGGCGTTTAATCTCTGTGACTGGTCAATGGGCTTCTGACTGTCAGCTTAATCGGCCGTGCGTCCTCGTGGGGAGCCTGCGAATTCAGGCTCATTCACACAGGCTTACAGGGCCGGCACACTGAGGCCCTCCGGGGAGTCCCCCCCACTACCTTCCTGTGCAACAAAAAACACGTAGCCTTTCACTCAGGATTAACACACAAGCACACTAGAGCACAGATACATAGACACACATACCCATAATCCTACACACAGACACAAAACGGTGAGGCAGGATATATGATGACATGATGTGAGAATATGTATGAAGCAAGATATATCTCACTTAGCTGTGTGTCTCGTCCACATACCAGCTGTAGACAAAATAAGATAAAGAGCTCATGAAAAAATACTGGAACTTTGAAGCAACTTAAGTGTAGCCTCATGGAGCTGCTAGCGTGGCCATAAAGTCTTGTTTAGTCTCGCAGTGCATTGAAAACGTGCATGTCAAAGTGCTGGTTGCACCCCTTTAATAGCTGACAAATGCTGTCATAGCTGCAGGTAAAGTTATATTATATAAGATTCCCCCCTTGCTGCAGTAAGCTGACAATAACCTGTTTACTTAACAGGTCTCTGTTCGTTTGTCTCTCACAAAGATGAAACCGGATATGAAACAAATGCAGACATGGAAAAGACAGCCTCATCTTATCATTTGGAAAAGATCCTCTACTTGTGGACATTTTTCACTTTAGACAAATACAAAATAGTTTCATGACAGGATTTATGTATGAATTTACATGGGAATGTGAAGGCCCTAACAGGCATTTCATTTATAGAGGGGGATATGTCTCTTCACTAAAAAAGCCTAAGGATGTACTAGGAAACAGCTGGTTTCTATCAGCTGTATTTGTTGTTAAGTTGGCTGTCTGTAATCAAAATAAAAACGATGAAAAAGCCTTCCTCTCACCAACGCTATTTCAAGACTTCACATTCTATTTTCAGTTGTTTTCCTGGTCTCCAGAGTCTGGCAGCAATGTTATCTTTCCATTTATTCCACATGGTGTGGGAGTTAAGTAAGTTAATATTTATTACAGGTGTAACAAGTTATGCAAAGAATTCATAGTCATGGTGTTGCTTAAGCAGATTTACGTGCATCGTAATATCTGAGCTTGATTTGTTGTGATGTCCCAGCTTGATAAAAGGACACACTGCAAGCAGTTTCATGCTGGATGCCAGCAAAGTAAATGCCAGCAGCTTGAGAAAGAGAGAGTTTAGGGGACAAACGAACAGTCTGTGAGATGTGGAGCAGCAGAGTGGAAAACAAACAGATAGCCTTATTAGATTCGAATGTGCTGTCGTCACTCGCTTCTAATGGAGGTTTTTGGCAGCGCTGCAGTGCTCTGACATGGGGTATCCAGCTTCAGTCTGGAGAGGAGAATGAATGTGATGTTTCAGCTTTCTCATGTTGAAAAGTACAAAGCAGATTGGTAAGACTAATCACTCTGACTTATTGAGTTTGCTCATTGCTGGTCCGGACTCGATATACAGAATCCAGATGAGAACTGAGCCCCTGCCACAACTCATATAGCACTCATATGTGTGATTTAGTCCAATTTTCTGAAAGATATGTCATCTAAATTATGTTTATAGATAAATGTTTCTTCCCTTGGATAAACTTTTGTGGTGGTTGTGGTTTCTATGGTAGCCAAAGCTCCAGGAATTGCCCAATACCTCCAGAGCAGAGCCCCCTGGGAAACAAAGTCTTCCTTATTTGGTGATCATTCCTATATTTGGCTTAGAGTGTGCCATTGGTCCTGTGCCATTCCCACTCATAGTTTATCTCGCACTCAGCGTGAGGCTTAACTATCTGCAAATTACCTCTTTAAAGTTGCCCAAACCACACAACACTCACACGACGCTAATGTCTGAATAATGTTTATTGCATAAACACCATTTACAACTCATTCAAACAGATACAGCTGGTCTCAGTTTTCTGTGTGTGTCTATGATTGCTGAATGGAAGATGTTTCTGGTTTGTCCATTGTTTTGATTGACTTTGCCGTTTATTGAATAGAAGTGGGAATAACTAAATCAGTTCACAGAATTGCAGGAAAATCAATAGTAAATAAGTCTCTGGCATCAGAATGTAATTTTCTATCTGATAAATCATTGATAAATAATTGTGTCAGTTTGTGCTCAAGTGTGTTTTTTAGAGAAAACAAATAACAGAGAATTGTTTGTCTTGAATCATTTCTGTGCAATCAAAGTTCAAAGCTGGTTGCCTGATATTTTCACATCAGCTCTTGACAGACTTTACAAGTGTTTGAATTACAGGAGCAGTTTCACAGAGAACAGTGGTTCTCACCTTGCTGCAGTGGTGTAAAGTGTACTCCAGGGTGTGTCAGTACACTGTGACATCATTGTTGGGTGTGGTTACAGACACAGCAGAGCACACTGCTGACCACACCCAACCCTTCAGTGATGCTGGCTTTAGGTGCAACAGGCTTAAAGCATTGAGCAGCTACTCTTTCAGAAATACTGCAGAATAAGAACAACTCATGTATCTCTTTCATTGATGTATTAAGAGAGCTTGATATGGCGTGGCTAGTCAGCCTTTCAGCTAATTTGTCCCAGTGGCTGACCATGGTACTGCAGCAGAAAATAAAAAAAAAAGCCCTGTGATTGTAAAAGAAACAATGAAATATTTTTGAGTCTGATATCCAATTCTTGCAATACATCCATGATCTGTTTACAGCCCAAACTGTGGGCTGGGAGGATTCATAGCGTCACTTTGTCCGCAACACGGTACTACTGAACTCATGATTGAATGTGGTCTTCTGCATTATGGGAATTGCATGCATCCATCAGCTTTTGCCTTCTGTTTTTTGTGAATCCCTTGCGCATTGGGTGTGTAATTCAAATCCTGCGCAGAAAGGACAGACTCCGCCGGTAACAGTAAAACTATAATAAAGATTAACTTACAGAATGCAATGCAGAATGGCTATTGCTGAAAAAATGAAGCCAATAAATAGTATCACGAATGTGTGTGGTATGATGAAAATTATAATTATGATTATATTATAATGGTGTGGTTTATTAAGATCCAGAAAATAGGTTAACTGTATCATAGTAGTTTGGTTGTACTCGAGCTAACATACAAATTGTTCTGTACACACCTACATGGCTGTCATTGGCCAGCTATGCTCCACATAAATAGGTAAATGTGTCACAGGCTGTTCATATATCGCTCTGTCCATCCGTTCTTACTCTTCCACATAAAACACACACACCCCTCAAGCACCCACGAGCACTCATTGTATATATGTATATGTGTGTATTGAAGTATGTGGTTCTGTCCTTTGCCCTGTGTGAGCTGTGGGATGCAGTGCTACAACAAACAGGGTGGCTTAGAGACAGGAAGGGAGTGTAAAAAGAAAGAAAAAGAAGTAAGAAGAGAGTGATTTTTCTCCCTTCTATTCCCATGGGTATTGCAGCAGGGCTTTTCACTCAAGTTGCCACATTTCATTTCCTGCTGTGCATATTTGTGTGAGTGTGTGTGTCTGTGCGTTGTGTGCATGTGTGAACTATGTGAGGGTCTTGCTCCACCGTGGTGATTTATAGCGGCGGGCTCCGGCCCTATCTGTTTTCGATCAGTCTCATGCTTGGCTCTGGCTTCCCTCCAGCGCTCCCCTGGCCCACCGGACGCCGAGTCTGGGTGGGACCCCTCCAAAACTGCCTGGAACCAGCACCACAAACACACTCTCCCTTACTCTTCCATTCCCCACTTCTCAGCCTCACTCTGCTTCTCTCCTTTCTCTAACTCGCTCCCACTTCATGTACACAATTTCATAATCTCACGTACAAACACACTCTGCCACTCTTAACTTATTCACTCTCCCTGTCCCTCTTCCTTTGTCTCACTCTTGCTGTCACGCTCTTGCTTGCCATCAGCTGACACCAGCTTCAAGCACTCAATCACATGCAAACATCCTCACAGGCACGCCCACACACACTTAGGCAGACAATCACACACTCACAAGGATTGCATTTACTGCCCCTTCCCAGCCCCCCACCACCACAATATTCTTTGTCCACAGCTGATGTCATGTTGGCTAACACCTTTCATTTTTTTGTGATACATTCAGAATGCGCAGGCCTGTGAGTTTTACTTGCGTAAATTCAAATTAAAGTTGTCATCATGATTGGGAGGGGGGAACAATCATAGCAGTTGTGTCATTGCTGGCATAGTGCAGTTTGTTGTAGTATGAGTAATAAGTCCTGGATTTCATTGCTGTTTCCTTCAGCTTTTCTGCTCCTCTGGAAAGGAGCGCAAACTTCATTGTTCATAATGGGAAATACTGTCTGCAGGTTCCCAGAAACCTTAGACTAGAGTAAGCAACAAGTGTGCAAAAAGTCTCTGTCTTTGTATGTGTGTAATGTTAACTCAAACAGGAAGTGGCCTGTCAGTCATGTGCTTGCTCCAGCGCTTTCTCCCAGCTGTTGGTCCGTATGCACACACAAACAAGCACACACAGACGTACGCACAGACACACACACAGCTGGTCTTCCTGTCTCTAGTGACCTTGGCTGGGCTTCGGAGGCTCCGCATGGTTTTCACATCCACTCATCCCCACCTCCTCTTCCATCTGAACCAGCTCCCAGCTCATCCTTCTTTTATCCTTTCTCCCCCTTCACATCTCTTCTTCCTCTTCTTTCACGTCTCATATTCCTTCCTCTCACTTTCACCGCAGCCACAAAGTGACAAAAGTATTGAACCTCAACCCTCCTTCCACCTGTCACGGCCATTTCGGGACAGTGATGTCAGAGCGCAGGAAGCCAACATAAACGAATGAGATTTATCCAAATGGTCTGGATCGGAAACATAGTCTTGGAGCGCTGTTGTGCTCAGCTGGCTAGAACCACAGCCTATCTGGATCGAGCTGTGTCCTGTTGAAGAAAAGCTGGTCAGAGGTGCCGCGGCCTTCACGATCCAAATCGCTCAGGACATTTCCTCGAGCCACCAAAATATTCTCACAAGAACCTTGATCTGAGACCGAACCTGCTTCCGAGTTCTGCTGGCTCTGCGTTTGAAGAGACCTTATAAGTGAAGCAGGATGCCGGTTAGCTGACAGCGCTGTTTCCCATCAGTGATGAAGTCATAGCCGCTCTGTTGATATTGGTAGATGCTCCGTTTGTGTCTGTGTGTTTGTGTTTGAGAGTGAGGCTGTGTGTGTGTTTCCCAGCAGACACTTTGATAGTGCTCGGAAGTGCCAAACCACATGAAACTGTCATCTACGTTCGGTGATGGAATGCCAGTTTGGGAGCCAACGCACATGCTTTTACACACACACACACACAATACACAAATGGACACAGTTAGGCACACATACACACACCCTGGCATTGTCTGGTAGTGAGTGACAGAGGAATGTGTGCAAATCATTTCAATGGTTAATAATGAGAACCATAATAACCCTTTTTTCTCTCTTCTCTCTCCCCTAATCTCCTACCTTTGTCCCTTTCTGCTCCTTTATAAACCATGTGACCTTATCCACACTATTCCTACCCATTCCACCTCTATCTACTCCTCATCTCTGTCCATTTATCCATTCATCCAACCCTTCTTTTGTTCCTCCTTTTCTCTCCTCTCCCCATCATCTCTATCTCCTCCTGCATTCATCCTCCCTCCCCTCTTCCTTGACCCCTCCAGCCCAGAAGGGTCTGCTCCACCTCAGCCCCGATGTCTACCAGGAGATGGAGGCCAGCAGGAAGCAGGGGGGCGGTGCTCCGGTCCCCGGCGGCAGCAGTGGCGGCACTGTCAACTACATGACGTCCAAAGACATGGGGCCCTGCTCTGCCCCGCTGCCCCCAGGACACCCTCCATACTACAGCGGCTCAGCCTCCTCACCCAGCCCAACCGCCACCATGGCCAGAGAGCTGCTGCTTAACGGTCAGTCACCCACAGCCGACGCCTCCATGCCCATGAAGGGGAAGAACTCGGCCCTGGGCTGCGGCGTCTCAGTGCAGCCTGCACAGCAGCTGGACTACCTGGCTCGCATCCAGGGCTTCCAGGTGAGATGCAAGAAGGTGGAGGTGCTACTTCAAGAGTGTAGAGACAGAAAAAAAGTATACAACTTAAACACTGAATGGAAATCCAAGTGTCATACAAGTCTTTTGGCAATCTTTCCTATTGATAATAATTACATTCTTTCTTGTCCCATTGGACTTAGCCATGTTCTCACATCCTAGCAATATCACCAAAGTAATCTGCAGTTACTTTGGTGAGTATAATGTTATCGTATCTGATAGAAATGATGGCCAAAAGCAGGAAAGTGAGAGCTTAGATATAATAAAGCAGAATTTCCCTTTAATTAGTTCAGTTTTACACATTGCACTATGTTGGTGCTTTGTTTCTTCACCAAGGAGGCCTCCATGCAGATAGGCATGCAATTGTTTCCAATTTCACATTTATTTCACTTGTGGAATGCAGGCTTGTATTTCATTTTAACTGCCATCAATTAGGTAATAAAAGTAATAATTTAAACTTGGTAGAAGTATCAGACACCCTGTGGTACAGTCGTACAGTATGCACACATGCTAAAGTGACAGCACAGATGTTAGCGTGACCATGCACCCCCCCCCCCCCCCCCCACACACACACACACACACACACACACACACACCCACACACACACACACACACACACACACATTCCTACCCTGATTCTTGTCCCTCTCAGCCATTTCTGTAAATAAGAATGTGTTCCTGGTCAGCCTGTGTGGTTATAAAGAAGAAAAGTTGCACGCAAACACAGCCACACACTCACACACACACCACTTAAAACCTCTTCACATAAGAGACACAGGCTTTCTGTACATAGCATGAGCTCTACACACACAAACATACACGCAGCAGTTACAGGTGATTTGAGGTGGAGGTTGTGCAACACGGTACCACTTAGAAAAACCTTTCTGAGCATAAGAGAGTAATGATAGTGGTGCTCCTACAGGACAAGTGGACTCGTGTGAAGAGTCTAGAGAGTAGAACTGCTCGATAACACACTATCTGTTTCTCACTGTGGACGTTATTGGCAGGCTATGGATTTAGAGCTGGAACTAAACCTCACAGGTGCTTCTGTCATTACCAGACTGGACACACACACTCGCTGTTCGCACTCTGTGTGTGTCGTTTGTGTGTAAAAGAGAGGACTGCCCAGTGTCTGTTTTAATCAGTGCCGGCCGATCTGCAGTGCATACCATGCCACTGATACCAGCGCCTGTTCATTTAAGCTGCAGATGCTTTTTATCAGTTTGAGCGAAAACATTTTATCTTAACCTGCTGAGGGTTCCTTTGAAAGGCCTTTGTTATTGCTCTGAGCCTTCCTGTGTGTGTGTAACCTGAGAGAGCTCTGCTGCCTGGCCAAGCCCAAACACACTTGTACATATGCACACACACACACACACACACAGACACACACACACAGACACACACACACACAGCAGGTTCTGTTTAGTGGAAATGAAAGAGTTGGGCTAAGCCTGTGTGTGAAGTAAGTCCTTGTCGTTCTCATAGTGCACAAGCCATATCCCACTTTGCTATATGTTTGTCTGTGCATCTTTACATGCATTGATCTAGTAAATACACACACAAGCATCAGTGTACTTGCATATTTCCGTGTGTGTGTGTTTCTTAAGCGAGGAAATCAGGCTGTAATTGAGACATGCTGACAATATGTGTTCTATTGAGGGAATGTTTCATATCATGTGGGTTTGTAATGAGAACCTTTGGTTGCCTACAAAGCCATGTTAGGCGGACTTTTTAAGGCTTATGTATTCTTATGTGTTTTTGTGGGCTAAACCACCACAGATTTCAAATGTTTTTGCCAAAAAGAAAGCACTTGTCTGCTTTTCCTCTATTCCTCTGTCGAGCAGGCTTTCTCTCTCGACCATGCTCGACAACAAACAAGCGCTCAGAACCACCGTAAGTTTTTTCTTCTTTTTTTTTAGTAATTTGATAATAATCTCCTTGTCCGATTAGTAACATTTGTTTTTGTAATGTAATTATGTTATCCAAGTGAGCGGATTACAGTGACCGCCCAACACTGGATTAAAGCAACTAAGCAAGCACTGAGGACATTCTCATAGTGTCTGTTTCATCCATCCAGCTCCACAGACAAAGGCCCGGGCCTACCTGCTAAGCCCTTCTTTTGATTTGATTGGAAAATAGCCTCTGGTGGAAGCTCTGACTGGATAAGCAACAGTGTGTTGTACTCACGCCAGCTTGGAGCAAGGATGCTGGCACTTACTCCACTGTGTTTGTGTGTGTGTGTGTGTGTGTGTGTGTGTGTGTGTGTGTGTGTGTGTGTGTGTGTGTGTGTGTGTGTGTGTGTATTTCCTATTAATTTGGCTGGCGTGTTGTTGGCACGGCGGGTATGTGCGCTGGAAGTAGGACAGAAACAAAGAAGCAGGAGGTAATAGACAACACATGGACCAAGGATGAAGTACTGAGTAAGAGCCACGTAACAGATTCTCCCTCTTTCTCTTTGTCCTTGTATCTCTCTCTCTGCTCTTTTTGGTTATTGTTATATATTGGTCTTTCTTTACTCACTCTCTAATTTCTCTCACTGTTTGTATAGTTTGAAGAGGTTGAAGGGTTTGACCCCAGCATTGCAGTCACCAGCTGCCCATTTACTCTGCCATCACATTACTTAATGGAGTCATCACAGGCCGCCAACGCTTCAGATTATTAACTGTTACCTCCCTTTAAAGCAACCGAGGAGATTTTTATATAGAAGATCAGTGATTGATGGAAATCTAATGATTTTTTCCCCATCGCCTTCAAATGGAGCCATGATACACACCTGGACTAAGAAGATACATCTTCTGCTTCAGAGCTGATTTATTTGCTCTCGTCCGTTCACACCTGTTTGCATGCACTTTATTTCCAATTACCTGCTTGGTTCTTGGAAGACTGGAGTGTTTATCAGAGCAACTCTCTCTGTTCGTCCCTGTCTGAATGTGGACTGGCAAAGTTGGAGTGATTTAGTGGTTGAGCGAGTTAATGAAGAGGAGGGGAGTGAAAGGGGCAGAGAGAGAAAGGAAGTGTGGATGAAAGACCTGTGTGTGTGTGTGTGTGTGTGTGTGTGTGTGTGTGTGTGTGTGTGTGTGTGTGTGTGTGTGTGTGTGTGTGTGTGTGTGTGTGTGTGTGTGTGTGTGTGCGCGTGTGTGTATCATCACATGCTGCTTTTATTTGTGGACCAATACTGAGAATCATTCCTTAGACATTGATGGCAAAGAGTGGGGAAGGTGTGTCCCCAGTGACATCAGTGGCCAATGGTGGGCATGTGTGCAACCTGGCGTGATTTTAGATGTGTGTGTGTGTGTATATATATATATGTATATTCTTTTTTGAAGGATGAAGATAATCTTGGTTAATCTTTGGTTCAGAAAATATTTTCAGCCTACTGTGTATGTGTGTCTTTGATCAGATTTATGTTTTGGGTGAGTGGACCTAATTTGTTTACATCTGTATATCACTTGAGCTATAAATCATGCTCTCATCTAAAGCAACACACAGTAGTTAGTAGACAACAGGAATACAAAACAGACACCACATTGTCAAAACCAAATTTTAAAGCGAGAATATGTAACTTTTGTCACTGTGGCTACAAGTGACATTAATGGGATATTGCTTAGTATAAAATGTTAAACTAATGTAACAGTAGCACAAGTGGAGTCAATAAGTCAGCAAACCGACATAGTAATGTTCAATATATATGCATATATATACAACAATATTAACATAAAATTTACTAATATTAGCTAACATTAGCCAGCATAAGCTACTGGTTGTAACAGGCCAAGTAAGGCTGTAGCTGTGAAATTCTTGACTGTATTGAATTGAGCAATGGTGCGTTTTATTGCTAATGAATGAACGTTTCATTTGTGAGAAGAAGAAGAATGTGTTATTTCTTCTTTCAAAAGTCACACTGTCTCACTTTAGATTATGTCCACTATGAAGACCAGTTGAGTTGACATTTAAAGTGCATTCACCCTGCCTTTTGGTTATACTGTACACACAGTAGATGGACCTTGTTAAAACAAAGGTGCATGAGAACGATATGACACAGAACAGTGAGCAGGCATCTCATTATTTTTGCTGCGCATAATACAGTAAGCCATATTCCTAAGTAACTGGCAGGGACAATGAATGTAGCACCTTTACAGCATGAATTAGAAATTACACCTCTCCTGAGGTTGTGTTCTGGTTGTGCAAATGGAAAATATGACAGAACCACTTTGTGTATTGTAGCAGAGATTTTAACCAGCCTTTGATTACCTGCATACAGCATAACCTGATAGATTAGTTTGTATTATTTGAGTGTATGTGACGTGTGCAGAGTTGGATCTCTCAAATCATTAAAGGTGTACTGTGAAAATTGTGCAAAAAGAATCATCCCACATTTATATGGGTCAAATGTTAACTCTTAGTGACACAGGATATTGCAACGTTTTGAAAATTGTTAATATCCTCTAGCATATGGCGATCAAAGATCAACATACTGAACTATAACATTCCAGGTTGTGTCTGGAAGAGTTGAATGGTATCTACTGTATCTATCTGTTCTGTCCACCTGTTAAATCCAAACGCAATAACGCAGCAGAGATAGCGATCAGCTGAGTTATGTTATCTGGCCATGACAGGCTTAACTTGGGAGATGGATTTAGAGAAAAGGGAGGGTCCGTACTCTTTGCTGTGCTGGAATCAGAACTTCTATGTTGGAAATCCCATGTTAATGAAAACACTATCCTTGGCGGGTGGCTGGTGTTGAAATCCATTCAGTACAGTTCCCAGGATTTCTCACACTTTCTTGTTGTTTGTTCTTCTCTCTCTCCTCTTCCTTCTTTGGCTGTGTTGAAAAACCACTTCAAATGGTGCCGACTACACCTTGTGCCCTGCCTGGCAGTTTTTACCCCCCCCTCCCCCTTTTTTTCATTTTCCCCTCCTTTTCCTGATCTCCATTGCTGACTCTCATCTCTCTGTATCAACATCAAACGCCTGATCTGGTACAAACGTTCAAAGACCCTAACAGTTTGTTTCCAACTTCCTTGTCATCGACTCATTCCTCTACTCTCTGTTTACTCTGGGATTTGCGTTAGAAAATACATTTTGGGATGGCTAATCCCACCACGTTTGATTTCTGCGGCAGGGTGATGGCTTCCAGCTGCGCTCTGCGGCATATTTGTGTGAAGAGCGATCTTCGAAAACAAGTTTTGTCGGTGGTATAAATCAGACTGTTAATGCTGTGCTGGCTCGGCGCACAGTCTCTCTGCTTACATGGTGGCCCTCTGTGTGCGTGTTGGTGCGTGTGCCTGTGTCTGTGTGTGTGTTTGGCAAAACTGAGTGATGATGTTTTTACACCACAATCAAGCCCATTTGCAAAGCTTTAAATCAAATACCCTCAAGTGCTGGCACAGCATTTTGCAATTTGAATATGCAGCATAATCTTTTTTTTTTTTTTTTTAGTTGCTTTTGTTCTTTGTATTTTGATAGTATTGATCATATTTCATGTAATTCTCAACACTAGGCAGTGATAGCAGTTGTGTGCCAGCTCAGTCCCAGCATGGGGAGATGGAGGGTGTGTTTACCTGGCACTTTGTTTGAAATCCAAACAATTCTTCATTATCTGCACAAGAGTCACTGTAGAAACAGCTAGCCTGGCACTGTCCAAAGGTAAATAAATCCACTTAGCTTGGCAACCTCACAGAAAGACTGGCTCCCAGCAAAGAAATCCGGCACATAACCCCCGTAAAACCACATGTGGGTCTTAAAATGAGGTGTGGACAGGTGCATTGTTGGCGCATTGCTATCTTGAGGCAGCAGAAAGTGATAGCCTCATTGACCAACAAAAACCTGGTCTAAAGTCTGGTGTGGTATTTTCCTGTTATTTATCATTATTCATTATTCAGATAGTAAGATGCGATTACACAACACACATACACTCTGTTTGTTACCAGGGGTTAAATTAGGATGGGGGCGGGGGGGTTAAGGGTATTGATACCTATAAAAGTGATTTAAAAGAGTGAGTCTCTTTTGTGAAGCTTTATGAATTACTGGAGAAAAGTCAGTTGAAGGAGCAGGTGGATGAAGCCAAAAAAGTAGCTTTTATGGATAACAAGGGGCATAAAACCCTTTCTTATCTTTAAAACATACACTCATCATCTCATCTTTCTCCAGCTGTTGAAGAAACAAGTGGATAATGACAGCAATGCTAGAAGTACCTACAGATCACATTTTTATAACATGCACAGGTCTTTCTAGATGGTAACTATTACACAGTTAGGCCAAAATATTTGAACAAAACTAAGACTTGGCAGCTGATGTGCTGCTAGTTTAGCCGTTGGGATGCATTTACGGCACTATAGTTGTGACTAGTTACTTACACCCATCCCTGTTTTTTTGCATTCTTGGATGTCTGCCTCAAAAATGCAATAGACAGCTTTCAGCATTCAAAACGGATACATTAAAGATGTTAAATGTATTACATGACATTTTGCGGGTATTTCTTTTTAACACGTGTTTGTCGGGAAAATCTATTTTTTCTCGATAATGAACTGGCTTCCTAAGAACTCACTTTGTCTTGTTGTCTTAAGACTTCTCTCTGTGATTCGGGCGAAGTGCTCTTAAAGTTTTCGAGTAGCAGCTTTGTTTGCCCTTAACCTCCTGCCATTAGGAGAAGTGAAAGGTATATTAACAGTGTGCTTTAAACACTCTTGACCCCTGATGTTCCCACTGAAGTGGCTCGTCAGGGACGTCTAATTGCTTCTCACCAACAATGACAACGTTCCTTAGCTGAGAGGGCTTGTTTATTTTAGTAAAATCTATTTAAAAAGTTATTTCCGTGCTCTTTGACTCTCCACAGCCGGCACTCGACTTCGAGTCTGGAAACAAGCTCTTAGTCCTGCAGTGCTTGTGTTCTGAGTAGCATGACAACATACCTAATAAGTATTTGTTTTTGCTGTTACCTTGACAGCATTGTGTAACACAGTCCTAATGATATGGACATTTGCATCCATGTCCGTGGTGTACTTTGCCTGCATTTGTATGTTCCCCCCTTCCTTTGGAGTTTGTAGGTGTGCACATGCATATTAATGCATAAATTCGAGCACGGCTGCATGACTGTGATTGCTTTTTAGTTTGTGCATGTTCGTGTTTGTTCGAATGAAGAGGAGCATATGAAGAGGAGCCGTCCAGCTTTAGAAGCCAGATGTCAGAGGTCGTTCCACATTAGTGCCGCCGATCAATCGCAGGTCTTGCGTAACTCTCCTGCTTCTTTGTCTCTAAAGGAAGTGGATTAGAGACTGTTTTCTGAGTTGGGACCTGGGATGATTAGTTAGGCCTGTTTAGAATGCATGCACTCGCAGATGCATACAAACATGCACTCAAAACAGACGGCCTGGATAGGAGAATAGACGTTTTGTTTTAAGATGCTCGTTATTTCACTTTCCGCCAAATAATCGCAGATGAGATGATGCTGTAATGTTCTTTGATGCTGGCACATCAGGCAACTTTCTTTCCTGCCTGCAGGTCAGAGTTGCTGGGAAATCCCCAAAGTATTCAGGACTATTTTATCAACAAGCCACCAAGAAAGTAAGACCTCCAGGTAACGTTTGGTGATCTGCTGGATTTGCTGTTTTAACAAGACTTTGGCTGGTGGCTGGAGCAAATCATGTTTATTTATGTAGTCCAATATCACATACAGTGTGTCCATGGGCATTAGAGGCTTACAGCAGCAGTTTTTCCAGAACCAGCTCAAGATCTCCAAGAGGATGAGTGAAAAGAAAAGAAAAACTTTGGCAAATAAGGAAACAAGACTAACAAGTCTACAGCCATGTTAGCAAATCCGTTAGCCTGTACTTACGCACAGCAGTGTTTTGAACTAAATGCTAACATCATAACAAGCTCACAGTGAAAATGCTAACATGTTGATGATTAGCATTTATAATGTTTACCATGTTCACCATCTTAGTTTAGCATGTTAGCATGCAAACGTTTGCTAATTGGCACTAACCACAAACTGACACAGCTGAGGCTGATAGGATATTAAGTTTTGCAGGTATTTGATCATAACCCAAATATTTGGACATTGGACATTTCATGGCAATCCATCAAGTAGCTGTTCCCATTCAAAACCACAAATGTCAACCTCATGGTGGCATTGGAGGAGAAGTCAGGGATCACCAAATTCATAAGGATATTTCGTCGGGGAACCATGAATGTCTGTACCAAATTTCATGGCAATCCATCCAGTAGTTGAGATATTTCAGTCTAGACCTAAGTGGCATTGTCGTCCCTAAAAAGTGGAGGAAACCTGAAACTTGAAGAGGGGTCCCCTCTCCCCGATAGCTTTGAGGAATGCAATGACAAAGAATTAACAGAATGTGCAGTTAGTAAATATCTAAAAAACAGCAATGGGGTCATTAACCAGCAGTAGGATTACAATAGTTTCCATTTATTTACTCTATACAAAAGGTCTCACTTTCCTGATGTCTTGTTTTTCTCCTTTCTTGAACATTGTACTTGTAAGCGTTTAAAAACATGTATTTTATAATGTTTGGTCATGAAATGGCTGACAGTAAATTTAATAATGTCATTTATGTAATGATAAATTTCATCACGACCAAAGGAGAACATTATTTGGTTACCCAACCCTTGCGTTAGAGACCTCCTGACCCTTGCCCCCTCGTGATCAAAGATACTTTGTAATTGGTAGTTTCCATCAACTGAACATTTAAACTTGTGTGCATATACACTCACAGACAATGAGAGAAGTTGGAAATTATTAGAAATTTGATATATCCAAGCATATATCTCTTTACAGTGAGAGACTGAGAGAGCGTCTGTTTCCTCCAGCGCCATTGAAGGGCCTCGCCCTCGGCTGGAGTCCTGACAGCTCGCAATAGATGAACCGAGCGAAGTGCCCGCTGATCAGACAGCATGATTACACCATACATCACAGGCTCCCAACCACAGGCCTCTATACTAAATGAACCAGCATACTGGACAATTACACACACGCATGCACACTCACACACAAAGAGTTACATCTTTGTGTTCAAACCCTAATGCACAAACACAGTCCTGTACTTCTTCACACACAGGTTGAATTATGGAAGAAGCCATATTCCTACTTCTGAAAAATTTGATACTTGTAACCAAACAATTATATTCTTACCCCCAAAAAGTCCCCCTCCTCTTTTTCCCCACTCCTCTCTTTCTTTCTTTCTCTCTCTCCTTAATGTTGAAGTCTGGAGAATTTATTAGAGATTAACTTGTCAGAGAAGGCTTTTTCCACAGCTCACTTTACTACATTCATCACTCATACACATAACAGATAGCATTCCACAATTTATCACTGTGGGCCCATCTCCTCATCAGCAGGTGTGTGCACACATGCACATCAGTATGTGTGCGTCCACTCAAGCACTGTACGCAACATCACGTTTGTGCATGTCTTTGCACGCGCATGTTCATATCTGTGTTTGCGTATGTTATGATGGGGCTGTGTCTTAATGGGCAGACATCCATGTGTCTGGCTGGCTGGAGCACACACACACACACACACACACACACACATATTTTTCCACATATGATCATAACTCATTGGAAGAGTCACACACACCTTGCTCTGGAAGCTTTCAGTCACAGGTCATATACAGCCGCTTGTATGCGTGTGTGTTAATGTGCGTACACATGAGTTCAGCATGTATGGCCAATAAATTGTAGGCTAAACTTTAGATAATACACACAGAGACACACACACTTTGGTGTTTTTCTGTTGATTAAAAGAATGTAATAACTTAAAACTCCTCAGCCAACAAAAATATACAGAGACAAACCAACACCCACATTGTATATAAATTCAACAGATGCTGACATCAGATGTTATCAACACATCTTCCTTTTATAATATTAGCTGTTACAGAAATTATACATTGATCCATGAAAGTATGTAAAATGCATGATTGCGGTATTTAGTTTTGGCTGTAACAAATTCCACTCATCATGGCTCAGAAACGTAGAAATAGCCCATTTTACATTATGCCTGACTTATCTGAGGAGTTTAAAGTGCCATCCATTTGTACTGAAGTAGCTAGAAGCTCCATTGTGTTTATAGCTATATTCTTCATACCTGCTAGCTTACTTTTTTCATTTGCTCATTGACGTGTAAAAACCCTAACCCTGAATCCGTAATGTTCCCTCTCGTTCCTTCTGTCTTTTGTTTCTCTGCATCAGTCAGATATTCCCCATCCTTCAGTTCTCATAGATGTGTGTGCCATTTATTAAGATGCCTGCAGCTGTCGTGGGCATAAGTAGGCCAGGCAAACACATGCACACACGTACACAGACATACACATGCAAATGCACACATGTGCACTGAGTGAGAGCCAGTGAGAAGTAGGGCAGACAAGCAAGGCAGTATTACCAAAGCCCTTGGATCTCAGGAGCAGACTGTCCCAGAGGAGCATCATGTCATAACAGTCCTGATTGCGCAGCATTTAGGAATGCCTGCAGAGTTAACCTCCCAATGAGGGGTCGCCAGTGATGTCACCGCCACCCCCTCGGATGCCCCCCCTCAATCGCACATACACATCCTTACATTCATTCCCCTCCATTGCCATCTCTGTATGGTGTGGGGTAATTGTCCACAAATGCTCTGTGGTGGCAATTAGACATGCAAGATTTACTCTCAAGCCAACCACTTCCCACTGAAAACTTGACATGCTTCAGTTCACTTGTCTTTTGTGCTTTGACTGATCTTTTCCTGTGTTTACTTTTGGGGGTAATTCAGTTTGTCTACCTCTGCCCTCTCTTCCAGGTGCAGTACAGTGATGCGCAGAGTGGTAAGGATTTTGTGACCTATCTGACCCTCTCCCCTGTGCAAATGACTTTCCACGGCACCGGGAGCACCCTCCAAGCCAGCCATGACCAGGTATATGTGTGTGTATGTGTATATGTATATATGCATTTGAAGCGAGGGTGAGTGTCACACCTATTGAATGCGCTGTTGCTTGTAGAAAATGATACATAAATATCAAATATTATAGATCAAAGTGGACATCAAAAAGTGCGGTTACAGTGGAGTGATGAAAGCGTTTTACATGTAACACCAACCTTGATGCTCCGATAAATGGGCAACTATAAGTTACATTAGTCCAGGACAGACTTATATATTAAGGGTGATTCTTTATGGCAACTAAACATAAGTATCTATTAAATAATCTCTTTTATAGAGACCAGCCAATACTGGATTTTGAAGCCAATACTGATATTGATACTTGATAATTGAGAATAATAAAAAGAAATCAGATAGCAATATATCACAGTTTCTTTCTTACATAAACTGGGTACAGATATTTTGCTGTTGAATGAAACACTTGATGGCAGTAACAAGGCGGTTGTACATTTTGAACGATAAACGTTAATGGACCTGTAGTTATTTTGAGTAGTAGAAGTATAAATAAAAGCACAAAAAACTAAAACTGAATTGAGAAAAGTAAATGTCAGATATTAAAATTTAAATGTTAAAATAATTTATTGCTGCTGTTTACTGCTCTGCAATTTTTTATTTGCCAGCATACAGTAAACAGTGATGCTGAGATGTCTGTGAAAACCCAATTATGGGCGATAACATCAGCCGGGCTCTGCTCTTTAGGTTCTGCTTATCCTGGTTCAGTGAAGTGTAGCATATAGTGTATACAGTGTAGTATATAGGGCATATTGTGAGAAGACTTTGGCAGGGGTCTCATCCTCTAATTAACAGAGAAGCCTTGGCTCTGTGGCTTTATTGTTAATCATCAGGGCATCAGAACCACCTGTGATAATAATCACTCATTGTGTTTCTCCTTGACAAGCCTCTGTTCCACCCACACACAGCCGCCAGTTCTCTACGATTTTCAATCCATCAAAGTAATCCCCATCCTGAAATCTCAAAGAGTACCTTCACAACTTGTGGCATACCCCTCTTTCTCTCTCCCTCCCTTTCTAGGTTTCTCACTCACTCTCTCGCGCACTCCCCATATTCAGAAGGAGGCTCTTTGTCTTGTGTTGCCCAAGCAGAAAACCAGTTGCTTATATTCTATCATCTAAACATAGGACGCCCCTTTATTCAGTAGTCTTCAAAGCTTTAATAAAGGGCCGGCCCGGCCCTGAATGGGACAGCTGACAGGGGGCTAGTGCCGCCACCGCTAACTGAGAGCCAAGCCAATATAGGCCAGGCAGGTCTGCGTCCTCTGGACCTGTTGTTGCCAGGAGCACTGGGGCATGACCGACTGTTAGAGAGGGCCTTTCTTTTTCTCTTCTCAGTACAGTGAGGAGTACGACCACAAAGGGAGCACCTAACAATAAGGGGTCACCCTCAGCAGCCCCCTAAACCCTAACACTTGTTGAACAAAGTAGAGCTGAAGGCGTCACGCATTTGGTTGATGATGGTGCATGGACACTGGCGGCTGTGAGGGTGGGCCTGTTGTTGACATACTAATAAGGCCCATAGAGTCAATGCTCGTGCTGGAGAATCTCAGGCATCCTGTTGCACACATTCAGATCGATCTGTCGTGTCTCTGAGTTGCCAATTAATAGCTCACTGGGGATCCACGTGTTTCCTGTGCCACATGTTGGCCTTGGCACCCGTGGACACAAACACACATCTTGCACTTCTATCTGTGTAATTAGACATTGTAAATCTGATGAGATGGAGCAGGGGATCTCTTCACTAAGAAGTGATAAAAATCTTTCCTGGAGCATGTCTCTCTACTGTACACACACAACTCGCACAGTAGTGTGTGGTGACTCCAGTGTGTTTCATTATACTGTGGGAACTTCCTGCTGTGTTATCTGCGCTGTCATGGAGGTTTATGTCAGGTAGACCAGAGCAATTGATAAAGATCAACAGCCAAAGGAAATCCTCTCCACACTTCTCTGCCCATGATGTGTGAAGGAAAGATGTGTAGGATATGGGCTGCAGTTTTGGATGAATGGCTGAGGAAATTACAGTTGGTAAAACAGCACTTGATGAAAAGTAAGCCAGATCTGGATTAATTTATTACTATTAGAAACCTTGTTGATATTGGGTTTGATTTACAGTTTTGTGACTTGTTTACAAAACACTATTCGGTGTTGAATGCATTCATTGATGACTTGTGTGTTTCTGATTATTCTATTATTGTGTATTCTTGTGGTTTTGTCTTTATTTGGCAACACAAGCACGTCTTTTTTCAAACAGGTTTTTGTTTTAGTAGGAGCTGTAGAACAATAGCAGTAGTAATAATGGTAAGCATGCTTACTATAAATAATGCTTTAAGGGACAGTCTGCAATTTGTGGCCAAAACTTTGTTGTTTTGGTTTAAAACTCAAAGAGCATGTGTCCCTCCCACCCATGTGTTCTCCTCTCTCTTTCTCTGCCTCAGGATGGGTTGCACTAGTGTTTAATAACATTACCAATGAGTTTGGACATAAATGGAGTTGTGTATCTTTAACGTGCTGGATCAGATGTGAATGGTGAAAGAGAGTGAACTACCTGTTATAGGTACAGAGGTGGTGCTCTGAGAGTAAAGCCTTGGTATAGCCTTCTGTTGGACAGTAAACATTAATGATCAAGAGCAGAGGTGTTGTCAGTGAATTTTTTTTACAACGGTCTGCTCTTTATCAACAAGTGCAAACAAACACACACCCAGAAGCACCTCCACATAAACACACACACCACAGTGCTGAGGTGCCATAATCTGTGGCCTTGTGTAGAAATTCCTGGAGGGCCTGTATGTGTGAGAGATATACAGCTGAGTGCTCTTTCTGACCTTATGTGCCATCTACTCGGTGCCATCTGCCAAACACATGTGAGCCTGTAGGCTGCTACGCTAGCTGAAACTCGCCTGGAGCCAAAGATGTTTGTCAACATGTTCTCCATTTTTGCTCTAAATGATTTTTGTTGATAGTTTCAGGCCTAGGTTTCTGAATGTTTAATTAATATCTTAACCAAATAGATGAGAAGGAAAAAATGTGTCAGTTACGAGACCAAATTAAAGGCCATGGCACTGGGATATATTTAGACATTTTCTCGACAGGACTACATGCTTTTTGGACAGGCTGATTTCTGTATTTGTTCTGCAGAGCTGAAGTAACTCTCTGGCAGTCTCTCTGTGGCGGCAGTGGGACACCAGGGGGGCCGAGGCCCACTGAGCTGTGTGTGAGGTGTTGCTGGTCCAACATGAGCAGCCCGCAATCGAAGATGACAGGGTGACTGTTGTCTGCCACCAGACTCTGTGCATGTTTGTGTGTATGCGTATGTGTGTGTGGGGTTGCTTTGCGTGCAGTAATGTCCTCAGCTGAGTCACCCCGGGTCCCGGGGGCCCTGTCTCCCAGATTGTCAGCTGTGGCTGCTTGGGTTTCCTGCAGCAGGAGCACATTTTGGCTGATTTGATATGGCATGTTGAACATAGTTTATCAGGATTAAAATGTGTTTTAGACATGCTTTCGGGTAATGAGGCCTACTTTTTTCTGGATTTATATCTTGTGAATTGTAACAGGCCTGCCAGGTCTCTTTGGTGTCCCTGGAAATGTTATTTTCTCTCTTCATTTTGAAGTTTGTAATCTAGCTAAGGTTAGGTTTTCCATAGCCTGTCTATGAACAGCCTTCATTTACTGAGATGGTACCACGATTCCCCCCTGTGAAAGGCCGACCTTACCTTACCAGACCACCATTTGTCACATGCTTGCTCTTTTGACTGCTCTTGTTATCTTTTGCCAGATTCACAAACACACATAGATAACTATGCCGTCAGGTTACCCAATCCTCCCAACAGAAACAAAACATTGGACAGTTCTGCTAAAATTAATTGGGCATCTGACCTTGTCCCTGGTATGTGGATTTTTGCTGCCAGCAGAGTTGCGTTGAGGAAACAAAGGATGAAGGAACTGGGCTGTAGGGGAGTGATAATGAGGACCAGTGGTGAGGAGTACATTTATACACATGTTGCACACATTCCTGCCTTCATTCATTTGGCTAGTTGACAATAGGTATATATGAGAGAAGAGTGACAGTAGGAGAGCGTGGTGGCAGCAAGAGGATAGATTGGACTGATTCATGGCGTGGTGACTGCTGGGATGGTCTTCAGAGATCCCCCATGGAGCTCAGGAGAACAGCAGGAGAGGGAGCTGCAGAGGGGTGAAGGTTGTACAGGCCTCGTGTTTGAAGTCTTCCTTCCCGACTGGGGCACAGACGTTACCCAAGGCTGGGCTCCTCTCAGGGGGTCCCACAGGAGTGTTACCCAACCAGGCAGGCAGCTGTCGGACAGCCTCTCCTCCCTTCTTATCCATCTTGTCTGTCTCCTCTTTATGTGCCAGTGTTGTGTAACCAAACACAGCACCTGGACGTATCCTAAATCAATGTATGTGGAGAAAACAGGGGAGTGGGACCTAATCTGCATTGACATGGCCTGAAGGGTTTTCAGTGAATATAGAGCAGACCTTCCCTCAGTGTTGTTTAAACATATTTTTGTGTCAGCATTTCGTGTAGTTAAATAAGGACGCTAGGCTTCATTAAGACAATTTAGTGTGTGAGTTGATTGGCAGCTGTATTTCCGTAGTTTTTGTCACCTGACAATTTAATAAAGTATAGCACGCCAAAAGCTTGAAAAGTTATGATAAATATTTGGCTAATAAAAAGTCACAGCTGAGTGTAATGATCCAAAACGTTGGCCTGCAGGAGCGTTCATCTGTTGCTTCTATGAGCTGAGCCAGTCCAAAAGCTCCTCAGCTACATGGCAACAAGTTGTAAGTGGAAATGTAAGTACTGTTACTGCCCAGATTACCAACAGTGGAGACCGCTCTCATTTTTACAGTAGAAAAACCATTCGATAGGGCTGACCCAACAGAAGAAAAACAAAACAAGGGAGCACAGTGTAGGTGATAAAACAAGTCTCCTTGTAGCTGAAGAGTTTTTGACATTCTGTGCATTCAGGAGACATGTTCAGCAAAGCATTTTGAAAGCCTGAACTGAACTGGGAAATCAGCTACTGATCTTGATGTGAATCTCAAGTATGATGCAGTCATTAACACTGTAAGACTGAATGTTGATTGGAGCATTGGCATTGAGAGTAACTGTAATTGTAGGAAATTAAATCAAGAATCCTCAGTATCATAATAGACTAGCTTCTGTTAAATAATTAACCCAGGATACGCTACAAGCTACGTTCACAACATGGGAGACATTTCAGACGTCTTTGTTTATATGATGCACATGCTTCCTTGGTTCAGTCTGGTGGTGACTGTAGATCAGATACCTGTTACTGTAAATGTCTAGAGCTCACCTGCATTATCTACTGTAGATTATCAACAATATGGTAGACTCATCTGTGCTGGCCTCAGTATAGTATACCAAGCAAAGTGACCAATTTTTTGAGGGGCATAGAACTTCTCAAAGACGCTGCCTTATGTAGAGATTTAAATCAAAAAAATGTTCAACATACAAGGGAACTATGTGTTGCTGATGACACTGTCATGTTGAGCTAAATGTAAAAACAAAGCGTATAATATTAAACTTAGGCGAGAGACCTTTGTGCTGCTGTTTGAGGCTGGAAAAGTTAAATATGAATCCCTATTTGAGCTGAAACATTTGACTTGCGTTGTTAAAAGCAATGGGAATATTATGAGGCCTAATTTGTTTGCCAGAATGTTGCTCGTAGTGTTTTACAATTTTTGGAAGTGGTTTGATCTATGAATAACAGTAAAACTTCTTTGCTATCTGATATTGATGTCTGACTGGCACAAACTTTGATTTATTTACCTGTGTGCACAGCACGGGAGTAAAGGAATTAGAAATAAAGTCAATTGAAATAAATTGAATATATAATAAGACGGTTATTGTCAGAGTTTGCAGCAGGAGGCACATGTTTGCAGAGCTCTCACACTTAATTAGCTCACATCATGCAGAACCACATGGAGGGGGGGGGCAGTGATAGAGACCCCCCGCTCCCCCCCAACACCACCTTTCAAAGGAGCTTGTACCTTGCTTCCCTCCCCAACACCACTTCACCCAGCACTCCCACTGTCGGACCCACCCGACCCCTGCTGCTCCCCTTACCCAACACCACCCTGTTCCCGCCCTGGAGAGAGGACAAAGTGAAGCATCCACGGAGCGATCCATCACTCCCGCCTGTCTTCCCGCATGCCCTCCTCAGGAAACACCTTTCAGACCAGGAGATTAGAGTGTGACGGGAGAGGAGAGGAGCAGTGAAAGAATGATGGAGGAGGAGGAAGAGCGGGTAAAGGATTCAGAGAGAAAGAGGGAGAGGGGGCACTGGAGAGGAGCAACTGGAGAGAAATTGATTGAGTAGGGATATGTGAGATTGATGAGGACAGGGGATGAGAAAATGGGAGATAGAAGTGACTGTCTTTTTGCTTTGTGCACCAGAGGAAGCAGTGACCAGTGGGGAGAGAATAAACATGAACTTGCCCATTAGGGGACGTGTTGATAGCTCCAAGTGGCCCCTTGGAACATTAGCATGTCTATTAAGGGCTGACATGGTGTGGAAGTGAACACACACACACACGTGCAGTCACACACACACATTCAAACACTTTGAGCCGTATTTACTTTTAACATGATATGAAATATGAGCAACAAACTAGAAGTAGCTGACATGTATGTTTGTATGGTGTCAAAGATGGAAACTCTACACTGAGATGTTGTGCTCTAGCAGGCATTGTGTACTACTGGTTTGTAATGTTAGATCGTAGCCCCTTTCACACATGCACCCATTGACATTATTGTGATGGTAATGTAACATGTTGGTCTAATGTCTGAATAAGCACTTGAGTCATACCATGGCATTAGTTCGACCTAACATCATTCAACGCTTGAGCATTTTATAAAATAGTTTTCTAAAACTGGCAGCAGAGTTTCTAATAACGATGATGAAAACAATATGAAATATAAAATATATGAGTGGATTCACTGTTAGAGGAAGGGGGGTCCCTCACACTCACAATGGTCACCAAGGCTGCAATGGCAAAATAAGTTTTAAAAACAATCAGCAATGCAGTCTGTGAGAGAACAGAAAACTGTCTTCTTCCTTATGAGTCATAAAAGTTTTAACTCCAAAAAGCCATCACTTTAACAGTTAAATGAAACCAGCAATGTTGCATATTCCCTATCTGAAAAGGGCTCATGTGTCTTTTTTTTAACATCAGCGCACTGTAGCTAATTTAATTCCGGCCTGGGCCCTTTGCTGCATGTCATCCCCTCTGCCTCTCCCCTGTTTCCTGTCACTCTCCAAGCTATCATTTTCCAATAAAGGCAAAAATGCCCCAAAAATATATTATAAATATAAATATCTAATAATTAGAGATACCAACACAGTGTAAAAAGAGTGAGAGAATTAGGTATATATGGCAATTTTAGTGAATTGACCCTTTAACACCATGCAACAAAGCAGCTGACCTTGTGTCATGTTGCATGAGCAGTATGAATTAACACTGACATGTATCTCCTGTGCAGACAGCATTTACTACCAGTGTGCATGAGACTCATGTTTTGGTATTACAGATCTGTTTAGAACCTCAAACCTGAATGAACAGAGAAATGTATCACCCAGTTTTACTCTTTAGGCCTGCAAGAACTCTACTGCGCACTAATGCTGTGAGTACCATGCTGTGCCGTCTACACTCAGTGATTCCTTAAAGAAAATAACCCATTTGAGAAGGATGATTTAGCAGGCTTCTCTCACCAGAAACAGTATTTACCCACAAGCACTGGCTAACCAGATGATAACACATGATAACTTCTGTTCCGACCTTATGAAAACAAAGCTGAAATGCTTGTGTCTGCGCTCCAGGCTGTTGGCATGTTTTTGTAAAGTATGTGCTAGAAAGTAACTTGACACTTCTTAGTTGACAGAGATGTGTAAAATTGTCAGATGCTCAAATATATGGCGAGCATGACGGATAGTGTTACCCTACCTGCCAATTTAGATTATATTCCATAAGCAGGAGTTTCTCCGAAAGCTGAATTGAGATGTGATACACTTAAAGAGCTGAAAAGACAGAGACCATGTCCACAACTGATGGCCTGATGGTGTATCAAGAGTGAATTTAAGTCTGATTTATGTCTATATTTATGTGTATACAAATTAATTGTTCTCCTTCCCTGTTGGTTTCATAGACCTGTCAGACCAGGGTGGTTGCTTTAAGGCAACCAAAGGTGTTACATTCATTATCACCTCCATGCTAAGTGGAGCAAGATGTTTTGGCAGTAGCCTTGCAATCTTCAGTGCTGTTAGGCTCTGTGTGTGATTTCCCACACACACAAATTTGGCATGGATAAAGGTCTCTAAACCAATCACACCTCTCTTCACTCATCACCCCCGTGGGAGGCGTAAGCAAGCCAGGCTGCTAATTCGCTACCTACCACTCTTTGTTGCATCTTTGGCTCATTAACTTAATGTCATTTGATACTGAGTGATAGTTCGCCTCACTGAAAAGGTCCCCAAGATAAGGGCCAGCTTTTTAATCTTTTTTCCTCTGCTTTGCCTTCTCCCAGTGACAATGTGTGAGATATGTCACCTGTGGAGAAAACACCTTTTCTAACGCCAACACAATTAGGTTTTGACTCCACAAAGGTTAACATGTGTTCTTTATTTCATAATCAGCATTATGCAAACTGTTTTACTGTCTCTTATTGTATTGCATTTTGTCTTAATATACAAACTATACTGCGGTAGAAGAATGTTACAGAGGCATTAAGAGAGGTTCACCATTTGGTTCAAAGATATGAAAGTGAGCAGTAATGAATATTCCTTTATTTGGGCGTTTAGGAAATGCGATGCGATGGCGATGTGAGTAAAGCTGCTCAATCTCCCCAGGCCACCATCGTAGCACCACAAACCAACACTGATGCTCTCAGTCTGGTCACACTTTTTCTAGAGTTGCACAATGCATCGAACATTTGTTGTGCAACCTCTGAGGAAAAGCTCTGGATTTTAAGAAGCCCTTTAACTTGATATGTGACACACGTCTTGTGGTTAAGAACGTCTAAGAATTAATCATCATGTGCTCCAAAAGCAAATCACATGCTGACAGTAATTGCAGGCACACCTTACAGGCATGAAAACAACCACACATATACATTGACAAACACACACACACTGCACAATGGCCTGTATTGTTGGTTGTAATTATATTCTTTTCTTGCTTTCCTGACTTACTGAAATCAGAGCTCCCAGATGCTTAGATGCTATTTGTTTGTGAAAGTTGTTTTTGATTTCCATCATACACAATGTGATTATGGTATGTCTTTCTGAAATTACAGGCTATCACTCAGATTTCGCTGACAGGTCCATAAAGCCGTACAAGACGTGGCCCCGCCTGCCAGATACAGAATTACTACAAGTGATTTATTTAACCCTTACCACAACCATGAGGCAAAGAGATGAGCCTTTTCTTTCATGGCAGTCATGAATTGGGTCCTAAATGACCCTCACTGTTCACCGGCAGGTAACGACGCTTCCAGTGGTGGGAGTGGGGTCATTAATGTCCCATGTTAGGATCAGTGCTCTGTGGCTGCATACTGAGTTATGGAGATGAGCGTAGCGACTGGGGAATGTTTTTCTGTCTGTCTGAGCCCCCCTCCCTGCCCCCCACCCCCACTACAACCACCTTCCTCTCATCTGGATGTTAACGCATTCTCAGGCCTCAAACAGCATTTTGAAACACTCAAAACAACAGCCACGTCGGGGGTTAACACCAGTTACGACTGAGGTGTCACACACTCCTGCGGTTTAAATAAACACTGTGTGTGTGTGTGTGTGTGTGTGTGTGTGTGTGTGTGTGTGTGTGTGTGTGTGTGTGTGTGTGTGTGTGTGTGTGTGTGTGTGTGTGTGTGTGTGTGTGTGTGTCTGCCTGCCTGCATCATAACAGTATTTTCATGATCTTCCAAATCTCCTTTGTAAATAAAGTCACAAGTGACAGCTTGTGTTCTGTTTTACATGCAAATTCAGCCGAACCCTTTGCATTTAAAGGAGATAAGGAAAGATTAAGCAAACCACCCTGTCACTACCTAAAAGTGAGAGGAAGAAATCGCAGCAGCAAGTGAAACAGGAGATGCACAGAATTTTTTTAAGGGACATTAATTCTTCTTTTACATGTCTTAGCTAGCTGAGCAAAAGGCAGTTCTGCTCTCTCCTGTTGCATAACAGCTATCACAGGCTTGCAATGATTTAGCAAGAATTTATCCTGTATATGATCTCATGATTATACTACTTTGTACTCTCAGGTGCACAGTGTTAGTTTATGTATTTTAATCTGAATTGAATTGCTAGTTAAGCCCTTTTAAAAGGAATAACCATTGTGTAAAACGACACATTGAGGTTTTACAGGGAGTTATTTGCCGGACTAGTTCTTGGCCGTGATCAGTAACTTCCTGCAGTCTCCGCTGGTGTCCTGGAAAACTGCTCCAAGCCAAGAAATAGTCTGGCATATGACCCCCCATAAAATGTTGAATTGTTGTTTTACACTTTGTTTTTTGCATGGATTAAACAAACAAAATATAATGTGTTAATTAATGAGGGTTGTGGTAGTCAGATTTTGTTACCTTTGGACGGAGCCAGGCTAACTGTGTCCCCGTTTCCTCTCTTTGTGCTAAGCTAACCAGCAGCTGGCTCCAGCCACATATTCACCGCACAGATGTGAGAGTGGCATCAGTCCTCTCATCTAACAGCAATGTTATATAATAAGTATATTTCCCAAAATGCCAAACTATTGGTTTAACATAATAATGAATTGCGGTGTTCCTCAAGGTTCCATGTAAGTGTCTATGACATTCTTCCTGCTCTACCCTTTGTCTTTTTATCTAAATTATATTGATTGCACAGAAATGTATTGTTTTCTTTTCCCTTTATACGCCTCAAGATTGTATAGATGTTACTGGTTTTGATTAGATGCTCTCAACGTCATTCAGATGATGTGTAGAAAGACTGTATATGTAACAACAGGAAAACATTCATTAGAAATCCATATGTAACTCATCTGGCTTTCTTATGAATGCATGGACTAAAGGAAACCACAGAACATCATTATCTCAACAATCATTCATCCTTCTATAGAACGTACACCTCAATTTACCATGAAGGGAGGGAAGTTATGTTTTGATTGCACTTCTATAGATGCTCTCTAAACTGCATGTGCAACAGAGGAAGGTATTTTATCTACACCACTTTCACATGTGCCCACGTGCACACATATACACACATTGTGTTAGAGTGATGCTGTAATGACTTTCCCAAAATGGTGTGATTTATTGTGCATGCTTTCAAGTGAGAGGTCTAATGCAGCATAGTTACTAAATAAACATTTGGTTTAGAGGCCCCCTTTTCCTCTGGGACATCTTCTCTATTCCTAAGTTCCCTCTACTTCTCTCTTAACCCAAACTCATTCACTCTTTCTTTCACTCGTTTCTCTGTCTGTCTTTCTCTCTTTTGAGTCTCGCACTCACCCCCACATGCACATCTCCCTTGTGCCCAGCGAGTAAACGTGGAACCGTGTGAGCCTTCAGGAGGACTTTGAAATGAGACATGGCTGGGACATCAGAGGACTCTGCCACTCTCAATGAGGCCTGCTTGATTTATAAGAGAGCAGGGGGGGGGGGTTGTTTCCAGAGAAACACAAGGCCATGAGGTCCTCCATTAGTACCCTGACCCCTGTTTCGTGTGACCAACCACTGCATAGGAGGAGAGGGAGGAGGTGAATGGATGGACGGTGGACATGGGGGGCTTGTGTGTGAGGGGGTCTTTTCTTTTTTACCATAGAAAGTCTGCTATTTACATTTTCACCGCAGAGAAGACAGCAGAAATGAGAAACCCTAGCTCGTCATTTTTTCAGCTGCATGTGGTGTCCTGACTAAACGTCTGCTTGGTTGTACCTGTTCCCTCGCTCAGGCCCGTCTCTGCTCCCTCTTTTATGATTCTCCTCACAGTTTTACTGTCCGCAATCTAATTAGCTGTGTCTTAATCACGTGTTAAAGTGCAGCGCCTTCCTGGTGTTTACTGTCTGTTTGCCATGCTGTAAAAATGTGTGAGGTGGCTCGTAAAAGCTTACCCACAGAGGACTAAGTACTCACTCTCCTTTTGTGGATAAAAGCACAACATCACTGACGAATAATGGGTTATAGCCTCTGTACTGTGCCACTGCAGGACAACTGTAGCACTTATGTACCTGTTTTTTGAGAGTGGAAGTGGTTGACACTGCTGCATCATTTAAACTATTTAGACACTTAAAGGGAAGCTACACCATTCTGGAAAAAATAGAACTTCCAGTCATTTAATTTGAATCTCATTTTATTTTTTCCGTAGTGCATGACATTATAGAGATATTTGATATCAAAAGGTATATTATCTGGCTGAAATCAACTTATTTAATTTCCTTTGCTATCCAACTGTGGAGAAGATCATGTCATGCTGCTTTTATTCTGCATGCCTACGTCAATCTTTGTTTGCTCATCACGTCAGCCATTCTGTGTTTGCAGACTGAACCCATAACATGGCTTTGTTCCTATTGAGATCGGTTCCTATTGTTTATGAACACTTTGTGACAGGCCTGCCGGCTTTAAGCTAACTCGGTAATGGCATTATGCTAACGTCTTTGTAAGAGACATGTGTTTTCAGTGTGCATTACATCACGTTTTTCCCCATCGCGTTCCATCTTTGGCTAGTTAGTGTGGCCCCTGGACCTATTCATCAGAACACCAGCCTGGTTGGAGGAGCCTAACCCAGCAAGGCCTGCCTCTTGATATAAGCATACTGGAATTTATTGTTTTCAGTAAACATCCCTTATACATAATCTGTCTCTGCAGTACACACTGCCAGTTGTCATAGGAACATAGTAGGGCTTTCATAACACTTCAGGGGCTCCTTTCTCAATCGATCCCTGTCACACATTGAGCTGTAGGCCCACTCAATATTTCTTGGGATTTAGGTATAAGACAAAATGTCCATCCACATCTTATAGGCCCAGTGAGCATGCTGGGTAATGAGAAACAGTCACAGGCCTTGCAGGGATCCATAGCAAATTATAAAACACTGCAACAGGTTTTACAGGCGTGTCCCTTGAGTGTATGAGGTGATTAAACGTCAGTGCAGAAAGGAGCTGAGGGAGCTACAAGGAGGAAGAGACAAGAGGAAGAAGGTGTAAAACGCTGTCTGACTGCGCGTCCTCTCTTGTTACCGGATGTCCTTGTCCACCAGACATCCACTCTCTCATATACACTGCTGTCTCTGACAAGAAAATATAAAGGGCTCGTGATGGAGAGTTGGGGATTATTGCATGCAGCTGGTGGCTGTCACAGTAAGACACTTAGCCCCTTTCCCATCACCCTTTATCTTAACCCTTTCATATACCACATCCCCAAGTTCCTATTTTTTGCATTTCCACACCTGTAAGTCTCTTCTGTAAATCTTGTCACCATTTTATGTTCGGGGTAAAGTGGTCAGTACGCTTCAAACTAAATGCTTATCTGATTGCCATATAGCGTCTGGACCCCCCTTCTAATGTTGGATTGACAATTTTTGTAACTTTCAGAAATCAACAATCTTACATTATACCCACTTCATACAGCGACTGGCCAGTGTGCTGCGTGACGGGAGAAAGTAGGCTGCCTTTGAAATTCCTTCTCCAGCTCTTTTTTCAGTCTTCAACCATTATCACATCTTGCCCCTCTCTACTACGACAGGCTTCTTGCCACAGCTTCGAGTGTAGCCGTTCAGAAGAGGTATTAACACTTTTGCCTTCAGGGATATTCCGACGACATGTCGTACGAGCTGCTCCGTGTCAAGCACACCCCGGGCTTTCTGAGCTCAAGACAACCAGCTGCTGTTATTATGAGGAAATAGGAGGTTTTAATAACTACTCTGTAAAGTGAAGTTGCTGCTCTGATGACTCATCCGACCTATCTCTTCATTTGTTCGAACCATTTTAATACAAACTGTATTTTAGCTTCCATCACTTCGCCAACGATGAAGAAATAATTGGATTCCAATTTTAACGGAAGGGCTGATAACAGCCAGCAATGCTCTTTGACATCCAAGCTGATATCCTCACTAGCGATTGAAACGGCCCACTGCACTATCTTTACTAAGTTTATTATCTATGCAAAGGGGGGGTGGGGGGGAGTGATTAAGACCGTGGATTCTACCTCTGGTGTGGGCTGCCCATGCTTCCACACTGCGGATAGACAATGTCTTTTCCTCTGGTTGTGTAGCAGCCAAGCATCAACCACAGCCATCACATTTGCATCCCCACCCAACCTGCACTTGTACCACTGTCCACTTTAAGTAGGCTGTGCATCACCAAGCAAACAGTGTCAGTTTGTCATTTTGAATTCAGGACAATGAACATAAAGAGCAGTTATAAGGATCATATGGTCGCTCTTTGACACAAAGAGAAAGGTGGAAAGAAAAGGGAGATTAGGAAGCAAAGAAGTGCAGAAAAGAGAGAAATGGGACGCCCCTCGAGACCGATCACTATCTCTCCGCTGATAAGAGAGCGAGTGCCTGAAGGCTGGCTTTTCTTCCCACAGCTTTTTGTACATCCCCAGGGCAATCTGAACCCAATTGTTCAGGATTATAGAAGCTTCTCCCCCCCGGCATAGTTAGGTGGATCGTTGCAGGTGGAGATAAGGTGATGTAACAGTGATTTGGAGTCACTGGGGAAACCTGGTGGAAACAGACATGAACCATACATGCCAGTCAGATGGGTGTCTCCCATAACTCCCACCATGACTTTACTATTAGCCCAGGAAGTGAATATTCAGCATGACATTTGACTTCCCCATATTTGTAAAACATCTTTAATCCCTTGGATGACTTACTGACAGTATTAGTGAGGTGGCAGTATTTTTTATGTCATCAAAACAAGTAAAGCATAACTTGAAATAATTGTAGTTTGTTGGATGAATCATAAAGGAATAGTTCACCCAGACTGTGTCTCATCATCCAGGTTGTATCTGTGTATGGTGGTGGGGGGGTGTTTGTCCATGGGGATTCAGGGGCCTTTCTTTTTTGGGAGCTTTTCAGCATAGTCAGTGGTCATGTTGGTGAGTCACCCGCCTCAAGGCTGTTTTTCTCTTCTTACCCAATATCTTCACAGGCAGTAGTCCCATCACTAATGCATTCTTCATGGCCTATATCTCATCTCATGCTGTATTTAGTCACTGATTCGTCAGAAACCTTGGAATAAGTAAGACAAACATAGCTTCCCCAGCGTAACTTCCTGTGGGTGGCCGGTTCCTTTCTCAATGAAAATGTGTCATCGTCTCCATTCTTGATGAAAAGAGAAAGTGTCATACTTTCTCCTCTTGGTCAGAGAATGTGTAACTTTGCCAGTGTTCAGTCACTCTTGTCCTAGATTGCTTCATGGTGTTAAGGCAAAGTACTGCATGACACAGCAGCAAAACAATACAGGAGGAGTTGTTGACAAATACACTAAAAAAACACTTAAAATATTCTTATATCTGCTTACAGCTACATTGTAGTGTAATATAGAGTGTTACAAATGAAATTTTATTCATTGCTTACATACTGGTTATAAATGCTAAGTAGTGTTACCTGTTAAACTTACTCAATGTTTTATTGCTGTTATCTTATATTTTTGATGTGATGTTATAACATCAAAAATAACCAAGCTCAGTGATTAGGTTACTGTTTCTTGACAAAGTCTGATTGTAGCATACTAACACTGTGTTATCATAGAGGCCATCTTCGGCTGTATCTGCTTTTCTTCTGAGAAGCTTTGCTGACAAGGCAGGAGTATGGTATGCTGAGGTGCTTCTGCCCCTCGCCCTTTGCCCATATGTTTTGTATTACGCCCTAGGAGGTGCCATCCTCAGCAGCTCGGTGATGGGAGGGGATAAAGCAGGCCTCTCCGGCCCAAATGACGCATGACATGGCGCTGCGCCCTGGGCCCTTATTTATGGCTTCCCATGTCAGCGAAGGCTTGCTCCCCTGGGGAGCCCCACGGCCGTTACCCGCTATGGCAGCCAGTGCTCATCTCAGGCCTGGAAGACGCACAAAAGAATACACACACTATCCACTGTAGAAATTCTGATCGCCATAATGTGGCAGCATGCACAAGTGACCGCGAAGTATGCAGAAATCCAATAGATTTCCTCATAGAGAGGTTTATTTAGCTTAACAACATTCACAGTTGCTACACTGTTTCACAAGAAGTGGCGTGGCACATGTGAAGGGCCACTTCAGAGGAATTAACCTCATGTCAGGCTACAGCTAGGCCACTGCCAGGCGCACAGTGCCTCTTTTATCAATGCCTCTGATGTGGAAGAGGATGTGAAATCTGGAGAGAGAGTGAGGAAGAGATTTGGTGAGAGGATCTGAATACATTTTCTCTGTAGTTACTCAAGAATCCATGTACATATCACACCACATTAACAAATGGAAGCATACACTGCCAGCACTCATGCACACACAGGTGTTCTCCACGAGCTATCCGGGAATGTTCCAGTGATCCCTGTCCAGGGTTTTGATGTGGGCAGAAGGAAAAGAAAAGAATTTAGAGGAAACGAAAGCCAAGGGATGAGAAGAAGCTCGAGAGTAGATGACAGAAGGAAAAAAGGAGAAGAGAAAATCTGCAATAGATAACGTTTAAAAGAATTTAATGAACATCAGAGAAAGATGTGACGTGATGGCATGGTAGTGACAACAGGGTTAACGCAGGACAAAAAGATAGCTGGGATTTTCTCTTCCCTGGTATCTCATATTTCTTTGTGCGTTGGGGAGTGAAAGCTAAAAAGAGGGAGAACTGTCAAGGTTTTATATGGCCTTTTGAAAACGGAACAAGCCCTCTCCAGAACAATATATCCAGCTTCAGAACTTCTCTGACAACAGGGCACTCATTTTTCCATCTTCCCAGGTCCTGCCTGTTAAACACCCTGTTTGAAATCCACTCTGGCCATTGTTTAGTCTAGTGGAAGTCCCTTAGATCATCCTCATCAGCAGCCGTCCTACATCCCCTTCATGTTCTGAGTCCCCCCACCTCACAGCAGCTCAGAACCAGCCACCCAACGTTAATCAGACTCTTTCTAGCATTATTAAGACCTGACAGCTAGCGCGTTATAGCAGAATAAGAAGATGAATGGTGACTGTACAATTGAGGAAACAAAAGCAAGCAGTTTGGGTTACGGCCCATCCACCCCAGCGTTGTCTCGAGTTCTAAGAAGAAGCTGTTCTGGAAGTGGTTGTGAAACAATGGTGTGGTTTGTGTATATCAGTGGTGGAGTGCTACCTGGTAGAAGTGGGGAAGTGTGTCTCACTTGATATTCTTGTAAATTGCCATAATAAGGCAAAATGTATTAAACGTTCATAGCAGCTCATGAAAGTTTAACATTTTTAGCTATAACAAAGGCATTGCCATCTTCATGTCCATCCAACAACAGTGTCTATTGACTGACGACATGACACCCCGTAATACCGCACCGCTGAGCCTTTAAAATTGTATCTCCTACTGTTTCATTTTTGTATACATGCCCACATGCATCTATTTTAGTGCACCTGCACCGAGTTGTTGAGGGTTGTTGGTTTCTAGTCCTGCCAAAGACCACAAGAGGGATTTGTCTGAGGAAGTAACCAAGCATTCCCTCTCTCCTGCCTCCTGCTCCCTTTGATAATGTGGACACATGACTTGTCCAATGGCGTAGGATCAAAGACAATATGGGAGACACTGCCACTGATGCTCTCAGCCTGCACTAAAGATTAGAGAAGGGTTCGAGTAGTCCAGCTGAACTGTACAGAGCCAGAGAAAGCCCTGGGAGTGTGGATCTGCTTGGTTAGGGGGGGAAATACCTCACTGTACTACTGAGACTGGGTCATTGGGTTAAACCCTAAGTTAGTGCCTGCGCTTTCATCTGGCCTCCAGCAGAGCAGAGGCAGGATCTGATCTGATAAAGCCAAGAGAACATGCAAACTAGGCTAATGTTTCCCTTTCTTCTTCTACTCTGAAGATTCAGAGTAGGAGGAGAGAAAGAGATGCAAGTATGTGAGATTGAATGATGTGCTGGTGGTCTTCACCTCATTAGGACCTCCCTGGTGTCTTTGATGGCTACTAAGGGCCAGAAGGTGAAATGATGGAGATCGAAGGATTGAAGCCTCCTGTCCTCTCTTCTTCCTTTCCCACCAAACAGTCATTTTTTAAATATTTTTTTCTGCTCCTTTTCCCGCCTTGCCCTCTCCTGTCTCTTTTTTACGTTTTATGTTTTTCTCCTCAGCCAGCCTCCCATTCCCCAAAATGTCATTGCTTTTCTATAACCCAGTAGTCCAACAGTGAGAGCTGACACAGGGGTCTGATTTGTCAGGGTCATTGTGATCCAACGATCCATCAGATCCGTCAGGCTGATAGCAGGGACTCCTGTGGGACTGGACTTTTGTTTGGCTAAGCCGCTGACGGAATTGAAGCCTCTGTCGGGGGAAGTCATTAAGAGCGCAGCAGGTCCAGAAAAATGAGTCGCCCTTGTCACTCCACATCAGGAGCTCAGCCACGGTCACAGATCCTGCTCAGACACCGTCACATTTGACCGCTGTTTGTCCAAGCCTTTGAACTAGGGACAGCTAGATAGATAGATGAATGAGCCCATGTGGGGCGCTTCAGGTTGGCTCCCAGTCTTGGATTGATGGCGAGTGCTGGTTTGTTATCTAAAGTAGGGGCGAGGAAAGGATAGGTGAAGAGGGAGTGATGAGGGTGAGAACTTGGTCCATAGCAAATTCAAGGGCCTGCATTGGTATGGGCATCCTGTCATAGGTACTGGTGAGAAGATGAAAGATGACCCAGGAAATCCATTTTGAGTTTGAAGTGTTATCAGCTTCACACAACACACGATGTTTTATAGTACTGTGAGGCAGGACTTCATAACTCATGAAAGTTATTACAATTAAGTTATTGTGCTTGCATTTATTTGGATTTCCAGATGAAAATTAATTGAGTTGCGGCAAAAGGTTATACTTTTACCTTGCATTCTGTTGTTGGAGCCCCCTGCATCAGCACCCATGCTGTGCCAACGCAGTGGTCTCATTGAAGTGAATGAGGCCCTGTTTTTTTTTTTAAGCAGTGCTATTGTTGCTCTGAACATGGCCTTAATCTATCAGTATACTCCATCAGAGGTGCTTGTTGGATGGTAGAACAGTTTCAGAAACCCCCTCGCCACACCTTTCCAGTGTCGGAATTGGGGGATGCATCCGACAATGTCTATAGCTTTCTGAATCCGACAGTCACCCTACCTTCCAGTATGGCTGTTTGGAACAGCTATAAACAGGTATAAACACAACCCTTCAGATGTGGTATGACAACACGTAGAACAAACTAGTTCATTTCTAGCTTAACCCAGCCCTCAGAGGTGACAAAGCTCTCTTAACAATTTTTTTCCTGTTTTAAGCCTTCGCTGTTCCATTCCTCTCCCATTTGTTAATGACTCAGCATCCTCTCTGCACATTGTCTCCTAACCCACCTCTTACTCTCTTTTTGTTCCATGACAGAGATTGAACACCTCCTCCTTGCATGTCACAGCCTCAGACTAAACATACTCTTCTGGTGTTGATGCATTAGTGTAGCGGCTGCCTCTAACGATGGCCAACTTATCTCATTAGAAAAATAATTATTTCACTGGCTGCCATTCCTACAGATAGGCCCAGTATTTGTCTTAGGCTCTGTGTCTTACACTGAGCTGCTGGGCCCAGGGATTGGCTGCCACAGCTCTCATGCCTGCCTGTCGTATATCAGCAGCGCTGCCACCGTCAAGCCCCTGATTTATGGCTGTTTATCTCCAGTCACTACCCCCCCACCCTCCAACAGATGGGCTCTGGCTATTTACTCAGGGAGAGAAAGGTCCCAAACCATTAGAATAAATACAACAAACAAGAGGTAATCATGGGGAAGTTGGTTGTGATTACAATTTATTGGTCACCAGAGAAAATGGGGATTGATCCTCCCCTGTTGTTTATCAGGTGTGACCTGATCATGTGACCTAGATTAATCTGGCTGTGTTAGGTTTCCCTCTTATCTTAATTACTTTTTTCGTTTCAGTATGTGTGGACAGTCCACGTCATTGTGAGATGACATGATGATACTACACATATAAAGACGGTTACATCAAGTCCCCAGATATGATTTATGTTTATTAACAGTGTGTTTGTGAAAGCATTCCCTCTGCTGTCATGTTCTACAGGGTTATCATCTTAAATCTCTGCAAGTATATTCCAGCTCTAAATCTCACTGGTTGTCAGATCTTCACAGAGAAAAAAACACATTGCACCATAAATTGCCTGTTAGAGACTTAGAGGGGCTCCAGTTGATTTCTGAGTCTCTGGAGAAAGGCCTTAAGTAATACCCCAACAGTGTCAATTTTTCAAATACGTCCTACTTTATTGTTGCAGATTTTTCAGTACCTGTAAGTATTAGATGTGTTTTTTCTCAATTTGATGGATACAAACCAGATTTTGACCCTTGCACCTGTCGGTCATAAATTATGATTCCTGGTTTATGTTAACTCATAATCTGAAGTTGAACGCTTTGAGAATTATTTTTGGGCACAAGCACTCGGATAATAGTGTGTAACATCCTCCTCTACATATTGCATTCCATAGAGACACATTTATACGCCATGCGGTGGGATTTATATTTTCTCAGGATTAAACCGTGATGAATGTTTCCCCTCACTGCATACAAGCTTAAATACAGACCGTTATTCACATAGAGACGTCACTGTCTGTGCGTATCAGAAAAATGTCTCCCATTCAGATATTCTTGTGAGGAGAATTTAATTCATCAGCACTTTGTAGCTGATATAACTAATAAGAATAAAGTTGGAGACTGACGTTGGTGGGCTCCATAATGAGTTACACTCAGACAGTCGTCACGTCTCACTCATCTACTGAGCAGAGCTGTGGATGTCTTATCTCGACTCTGATTAACCGGTGATGGAGGGTAAAGGGTCCAGGCTAGTTCTGACCACTGTTGCACCAGATGTGAGTGAAGTAATAAAATGGAGCTTTAGTAGGTGATGTAATTTTTTTTTTTGTTTTTTTGCTGTAGTCAAATGTAATTTTCACTTTATATTATGTAGTATTTACAAGTAGTGTTATTTATTTTATTACTAGCACATTATTTATACAGCATGTTTTTAAAAGAATACAATTTGAGGATTCAACACCTTCAGCATCACAATGTTTCAGCCCATGTTCCAGTTTATAGGAATGGGCACCTCAGTAAAATTACTAAATCTGACACCGCAATAATGATGGCGTGCATTTACAAGATCAACGTGACTAACTCAAAAAATCTGTGTTATGAAACGTGCAAACAACATGCAGACAAACCATTTGCATGCACGTACATCAGATAATAAACCAATTAACTTTGCTGGATATTCGTCCACACTTCATCATACAGCATACAAATCTAGTTCATGGACTCAAGCAACTGAAATGTTTCCAAACCAGTGACGCCCACATCGACAAAAAATTGTAAGCACACAATTAGAACAGTTGGTGGTGCTTTTAAAGGACAATTAGATCCTTATTAGACAGCATGATAACACAATAACAGACTGAGTTGGTATCTACAGTATTGGAACAGCAGTCACTGACGATGGTTGGTATGGAAGGAAGAGGTCTGCACTGCCAGACCCAGTGGTGTCAGTTCTGCTGGGAGATGTGTTCCCAAGCTACCCCCCCTGCTCCAACTCTGCCCAGACTGAGAGACAGAGAGAAAGGGAAAGAGGGCAAACACATCTGGGGCCAATCTTTAGGATGGAGGAAGGATCTGTGTCAGCATCGGACCTGCAACCTGGTTAAGATCAGATCAACAAGGGCACTCTTAAACAGCTCTTTTCATGAAGTGGTCATCAAGTGGTTTCTGTTTGTGACAGTGATTGTGTTTGGTAACAATGGTTTGGCTCAGTGGATGTAAGTGTCACTCCAGGAGTGGATCAGCACTTCCAAGTTCCATTGTTACAAATACAAATGTCAAGAAAATTGGACTAAAACACCTCTGCCTCTCAGGTTTGTTATTTTGTTTATCTTCCCGTCTCCCTTCGCATAGCATGTGTGTGAGTCTACACCACGCCTCTCGACTCCCACACGTGTTGTGAGTATTATGATAGCAGGCCGGACGGACCCTCCTCACTTCGCCGGCAGCCCCTCTAGCTGGCACAGACAGGCGGGCGATGAGCAGTAAGGAAATGACATCATGGTATTTTTGATCGAGGCTTGGCACAAGGCGCCAGTGAAATATTGAAGCTGCATAGTGCGAATTCATTGAAATATAGATGGTATATAGCTTTTTAATGACGTGGTATTAGATTGCTACACATGGCTGGTTGTGATTATGAACTAAATGTGGCAGACAGTAAATTCAAAGCTATTTCCTTGATAGTGGGAGGCTAAGAAGTGTCGCTTTGCACTGAAAGCCTCCCTTTTCAACCACAAATTAAGCATAATTAACTCATTACACAATTAACAATACAAACGTTTATTTCCACTCATGATTATTTAGTGTGGGCTTTGGGCTACACAGATTAGACTCTTCTGAGTGTTGTGGTACGCTTATGATTTATAGGTATTTCAGACGTGCTGCTATTTGTTTAGCTGTGGTCATCGAGAATACAGATGTCACTCAGATTGACTTAGGAAAATGCAGAGCAGCCAAAACATAAAGTGGAAATGTTAACCCAATAACGCTAGATAAACAGCCAGCAGAGAGGAGCCAAAGACAACACAGAGCGAAGGGAAAGTGTCCTGCTGGCATCAGGTTTCCCAGAGTAAGTGTTATTTGAAAAGCAGCTGAAGGGTGACACTCACTCTCCTCCCACCCAATCTCCTTCTCTCCCTCCCTCACTCACTCGACCATCTGTTCTTCCCTCTCTTCTCAGGCTGCTCTAAGTGCCTTGAAACAGCTGTCGGAGCAGGGACTGGACCCGGTGGATGGCCCCATCAAGGTACGGTAGGACCCGGATCACGCCAAACTCACAGACAGGCGCTCGGCGCTCTCTCAGTGCTGGACTTTGACCAATCGGGCCAGTCAGGGTGGACAGATACTTGTCTAATGAGGAGCCAGATGTGCGTGTGTGCCAATCTGGCTTATTGCAAATCCTCAGTGCTGCAGGCTGGCCCATCATCGCCTCCCTCCACACCCACGCACACACATCCAACATTTCCGCTCAACGTTTTTTTTCCATAGGAAAAGCAACAGTAGGCGTATATATTTACATGCACTACACTCCTGTCAGCGCTCCACACTTTGCATGATGGCTATCACCGCCAAGGCTCAGTCATGACAGAAAAAAGGGCTTTCTCCACGCACTGCACCCTGCCCTCCCTTCCCCTCGTTCCCTATCTCCTCCACGACAAGGATGGGAGGGAAGGGAGGAGGAAGGACGACAGCGGAGAGTCAAGTAGGAAAGTAGCAACGCTGTGGGGGAAACCAGGGAGGAAATCAAGCATTTCTGGAGTATTTTCATAGTAGGTGTGCCCTGGGAAAAAAAGGCAGGGCTGTTTTCTTGCAGCCCCGTGTCTCCTTTAGAGAGACAGAGGAAAGGAACAAAGAGAGGAAAGACAACCACAGCGTTATAACAGCTTCATTTACGTCACCGTCAGAGGAGAGGGAGCAAATATGGCAGCAATTGCACTTTCACCTGAGCAGTTAATCGCTCATTATCTCGCTCTTCTCTGTCTTTCCCCTGTCGGTCTCAGAAACGTATTAACTCACCCGTACTTTGCTGATAGCACATTTTTGGTCAGATGATTGCAGTTATCAAAGTGAAAATACACATCTTTCCTCCAAATCAGCTGCTTTTCTTTTGGCTGCTCATGAATCTTCCTTCTGATAAAAACCACAGAACAGGAGCCAGAGCTGATCAGTTAGCGTGAAACAGATTTAGGTCAAGGACTTCTTAAGTGTAACAGTGGCAGCACTTTCAGTTTCTCTGGAGGTTTTCTGTTACACAAATCACTTGACGTGTTTTGAAAGAATGACTCATTAAAGTTGGAGTGCCCCCAGTATCTTCCCGAGGAACACGTAGAACAAATTACCGACTGACAAATTACTGATTATTAGCAACATTGCTGGAGTCCTTGGACAAAACCTGCCCTAACATAGTTCTGTTTGTCTTTTCAGACCAGTGAACCATGTGGGAGGGAGGACGGACATTAAACAGACTAACTCAGGCACCACCACTCAGGTCTGCAAGGATTCAAAGGCTGTCGTCTAGGAGCTGACAACCCCCGAACCCCACCTTCGGCATACACAAACCCGAAAAACCCACCCCACCCTTCACCCTGATCTCCTATAACCTACAACCCACAGTGTCCCCACTATCCACAACCCCTCCCCCCCCCCACCCCCCACCCCACCCCACGATGGCCACTGTATCCTGCAAAACCTGTCAACATGCAATAGGGTGGATGTGCACCGAGAAATGACCGACTAAAACACCATTACCTGAGTCTATGTGAAGACAACGCTATCTTAACACGTTTATTGATGATTTCAGTCAAAATTTAGAGGACAAAAAAAAATTAATACATGGAACACAAACTAATGAGATAAATGCATGGTACTGTATGAAATCAAGGGAAATCCAAAGTGATACACTGCATAGACAATTTTCCCTTTGGATCAATGTCTGTTGGTATGGTTAAAACAAATATGTACATCATGCCATTGAAATACAAAAGAAACATTTTAGGGGAGAAACCAACTTGCGTACAGTAGCTTATTTTTTCGGGGGTATTATGTTTCTGTTTCTTTTTTTTTTCTTTTGTTATTTTATTAATCTAACAATGCTTGAGTACTGTATTTAAAATTAACCAATGCCAGTGCTGTGAAAGTTGTAGTTGTTGTCTTCATATATAGTCACCCAGCTTACCTTGTATGCTGACATAAAAAAAAAAGAGTTCATCTATCTATATGGATGTGTATGACTTGCAAGAGTATCATATTCCGAAAAATAACACAGAAAAAAAGTTTTTTTTCATGTGGACAAAAAGGACAAAACTGGTGTTAGCAGTAATCAGTAGAAGTGTTGACCACCCAGGAGGGAAGGTTGGACTAACCTTTACTTCCTGAAGGGCGTCTAACTTTCCCGTTTAATATGACCCCACACTGGCATAGCATCACTGGAGCATCACCTGACCAACAGCGAAGCCCACAGTTGTACTTTTTACCCCCCAAAAAAAAGAGGCCAGTTGCATTGACAGCGGCTAGTTTTTAGCGCGCATTCTCCAATGCCAGTCAACTTTTAACTTTTAGAGTCCAAACTCCAGAGAGTTTTGTACGGGCGTGACTGCATGTCCTCCAGTGAATGAAAAGTCCTCTCCATTCCAGTGATTTTGTGTCAGTGGATCGCCCCCCCTCTCCCCCCACAGTTTTGTCGATCACATCTACACCCATTGTGTGTGTTGTATTGACCCGCGAAGGCATCAACTGGGTGCTTTTAATGCCTGCATTCTGGAGTGCACCTTTGGGCGGAGAGAGCCTTCGCACCGATTCGCAGACGCCCTCCCCTTAAAGGACACTTTGAATCACTTTGTTCACTGACATTGAGGACATGTTTTCTTCTTCGCTGTGAGTGCAATGTGTAATAAGGCTGTTTCTGTTACTGAAATGCAGTAAAAAAAACACCTCAGTTCATGTGGAAAAAAAAATCTGTTTCTTTGCGTCTTTATTTTCTCAGGTGTAAAACAGGTGTAAACACAACATCTCACTCCAACTGCAATTAGCACTGTTTCCTAATTAAATCTACTGTTTCACACATTTTCTAAGAGCATAAGCTGGAATGGAAATTGTGTTCAAGTAAGTGAGAATGAAAAACAACGTGATGAAGAATAAATAGGCTGTCCTCCCACCATCTGTTGAACACTCCAAAGGCAGTTTGACAAAATAATCTTAACTTGCGGTCCATTTACTAGCTTTTTCCAGTACTTTCAGCCACATCTAACAGCCTTCAGTAGTGGATAAAGGGACCCAAGTATGGAACTTAGGTCACGTGATGCATTTGAAAGCTCCTCAAAAAGCGGATCGTAAGTGGACCTTCAGTTAAGATTATTTTGTAAAACCACAATTCCCAAGGTCAAGAATGAGCTTTCACGCTCAATCCAAAGGCAGTTTGGAAAAAGTTTTCTGCACCTGATGCAAAGCCCTGCCTCAGCTTTTAATTCTCAGAAATCACAGCTCAACTGAGATTATACTCAAGGGACAGAAACATAAATAATTATTTTGAAACATCTCAAGGAGAAATAGACTCCACATTGTCCTCATAAATAACATTAATTGTATCATTTTTTAGTTTACCTCTTAAATGCCTATGCTACTGCATTCATTAGTCATAATGACTAATAAAATTTAATGAGCAAAGCACAACAAATTGGGTAGTTGTGCTCCAACAAAAAACGAGCAAATGAGTACTAAACATTTTAATAGTGTGTTATTATTCCAACTCTCTTCAAAACACATTATCATCTACTGCTTGTGTGTAGCAGGTATATGAGTTTATAAATGATCCTCCAAGCACAAGGCTTATCTGCAACCCTAGCTCACTATGGTTTCTCATCTCTCAGTGGTATCAGACAGTATCTCTTATCTTAAAAGAGTTCTCTTAAGTCTGGGGATATTTTTACTGTCAACAAATACTGTGATACCAAAACCAGTAATGCAGAGTCCGTCTCACAATACTTACTGACTTTCCTACCTCGTCTGTGGCTTTCAGACCCACGCCCACTGATTCCTACAGAAAATCTAAATCTTTAAAACACGTAGTCTCATTTTTCAACGCTCAGTAATTTCCCAAAACAGCTGGGCATTGTAGTTTTTAGCAAATGTTACTAAAACGGGAGTAAATTGAGCGTTTGTTGCGGACTATTTTGAACCGCGGATTAATACACTCTAGTGAACATTAACAGCAGCAGAACCCATGTGCCATGTTTATCACAGTGAAGGAGCATGTCACCCACAGGGGAAAAAACTAGACAATACCTGTTAGTAGGATCAATTAACTATAGGTTTTGGTCTTTAGTTTAATATGTAACTCTGCAGCCCAAAATAATGAATCACTTTCTGAGGACAAAGACGCTGTTTCATGTTGTCCTTCACCCGTACTATTTGAAGATCTAGCTTTATAAATTACTAACTACAACTTTATACTGGAAACCTCATTCTGTAGTGGTCATTACCACTTAGGGAAGTTTGTGTTTTCCAAACAGAGACACTTAATCTTTAACTTTATGACTCTCAGCTGGACTGATAGCACAAGGATAGGTTGTGTTCACCGTATCTATCACATACTTGTGTTGCATCACCTTTGCTCGCTTCTACATGTAACTCCACCACCTGTGCAGTCCGCCGGCACTCAGGCCACCTCTGCATCCCCAAGCCCACTCTGCTCTCTCCCATTAGCGAGATGAATGAGCGACCGGGACAGCGGTGGTCTAATTCAGCTCCACTGACTAATGGACTCAGCTGGCAGCTACATCTGCTAGCCATTGAGGAGCGCCAAGGCTGTTCACACACATTAGCAGCAGATCTCTATTCCAGAAGCTTGTTCAGGTAGTGGCAGACCAGCTTGAGGCCGTGTTAGACCCAAGATGGATTGCCTTGCTCTGACCAGCCAATATGGGAAGTGAACCGTACTGCCCAAAATAGAACAAAATCAATGGGGCTGTGGCGCTCGTCCGTGCCACGCAAAAGCAAATGCCAGAGTCATTGATTTTTCCATCTGAATTATGTGCCATCGACCCCCCTGAAGTCCTCTAAATTAGAGCTGTATTAACAGGAGGATAGAAGAGTGAGGGGAATCCTATAGATGTTGATGAATGTCCAAGCAACGATTCAAGCCAAAATCCTAATAGTTTTCTTTCTTTTATTAATCAAAAGCATTTTTGTGTGTACTTAAATAAAGGCCTGTTTCACACAATCAGGCCGTCTCGAGCTACACAGAGTCCTGGAGTGGCTGGACTTTGTGATGATTGCTTCTGTACACAGAGGGATCGGAACTGTCAGTACAGCTCTCCCTCATATTAGAACTAATCTGCCGCTGAGCAACTTTATCCAGTCCTGATTAGTCACGGCAAAGGAGTGCTGCATGCTGAGGGCTGAAGCTCTGACATCTCTGCGAGTCTCTGTAATGCACCGAGGAGGTTGCGGAGGAACTCACAGTGAGCAATCAGAGACTGGGGGATGGGTGTATTCGCAGTCACCCATCAAGAAATCAATTTGTTCTGTGGAGAGATGAGTGTCTATCACAGACTCCATTTTGGATTCAACAGCTTTAAGATTTTGAAGGCAAAACATTGTCAGATGAGAAGAAATAAGTTTCTATTATTTTAATGTTGTTAATCAACGGACATTTTGGTCAAGAGCTTCACCAGCTTTAACAAGTGTGTTTTTGGAATATTTCAGTTATCAACTGTTTCATTATATTTAATGTAATTGTATTAATTTTCTGTACAGGAAGACATTTCTAGAGAAGAAATATGAATCATGTTATTGTTTGTATTTTCTTGGCCTAAAATAATCCAGATTGGATGGATGGATGTTTGACCTTCGCTGTGCAGAAGGACATACGAGCTGAGTTTGACACTAGAAGGCTTTTTTTCACATTTAAGTAGTTAAACTTTTGAGATGAAAAATATTTCCATATTCATAGATTGTGGATTTGTCAATGTATTTTTATATGTCGAAAACAGTGTGTGGAGGGAATCTTTAAGGATACCAAGTCTAAAAACCACGTCTTTAAAACCACCAAGATTACATGCTGTTGAGAAAACCCACTGAAACGTTTTTATTAAGCTTAAAACAAGTCTCTTTTTTTCCAAGCTCAACAACAGCCTGGTAATTTCAGAATATGAGCAGCACCTTAGGTCACTAAAATCCCCAAATTTTCTGACAAATACCAAGGATGTGACCTCAAAGGCAACTACAGCCATGCAGAGCACAAACAACTCAGCAGTGTGAGCATGTGAGTCCAAATCTAGCTCATGACATCTTAATGTGATACTTAGCTGACACCAATTAGGAAATACTACCTTTTTTTTTCTTGCTTTCCTTTCGGGAAGTAAACTGTCAAGGTCAGCTACATAACAGCTCCAGTGGAAATGGTAGGAGTCTCATTGTTGCCAAAACTGGGTTTTAACCCAGGTAGAACCATTGATGAGTGTGTTTTCTAACCATTAGACCACCCAAGTGGTATTTTTATTCTGTGTGAAGTTGAATGAAAAAAATGTTTGTGACCCACTGCTAACCTTTCTCTTAGTCACAACTTTGTGCATCCTCTTTCCTTTTTAGTGATTTGCATTGTGACTGTCACCTTTTCGGACTCTTGGGTAAGCCTTGCTTTTAAAAATCATGTCTGCTTGTATGTACACTATATTTACTCACAAAGGCTCTTGCCCTCTTTAGCCAACACCCATATCTAAAGGCTGCCTGACTCATGGTGTGGCACAATGTGGGAGGACAGCGATACTGACACCAGTCAAAAGAGCAGTCATAAAGAGGAGAAAAGGGCTGGGTGGGTGTCATCCTAACAATGGAAACGGTGTCCAAGAAGTTCATCAGCATTGCAGAAGATCCTCTTTCCTGTCACTTATTGTGGTGATTCACAGAATGCAGAACAACAAATGCAAGCCACAACTACGAGTGATGAATTCTAATAGCAGCTTGGGTCACCAGCATCACAAGCTGAAGTCAGGAGGAGAGTTTCCCCCTACCCTTTGCAAGGTTTGTTTACTTTTTCCTGCCATTTCAGGTTGAGATTTCACATGCAGACCAGCAGGTAATAACGACACACCATTTAATAATCTAAATCACTTTTATTAATTTAAGTTAGGTAGAGACACTAAACATTGGAACCACATTTGCCCTGCTATGGAGCAGTCTTCAGAAAATTACAAAAAAAGAGGCTTATGTCATACTGTCAAAAAAAAAATGGCAAAAATTAAGAGGTAGAGAATTTAGGCTCATCACCGTGACTGAAAGAATGAGGCCTATTGGAATGTAGTTGAAATTCAAAAACTTGTCGTCCCAAAGGTATATAAAATATTCATACATCAAATATGGTGGAGACAGTCATTTTGGGATACTGGGGGTATTCACAACATTAAAACATTTACATTTCACTTTAACTGGACAAGGTGTACAATGGACATGAGAGTTAAAGTGTTACTTTGGAAAGAATAATGGAAAGCTAGTGTCTTTAATGCATTTCCCCTCAACCACACATCACTGTTGGGACAGCGGTTCACCTGGAGTTACAGCCTATGTCGGGTTATTTTACTTAATTTTTTTAAACAAATAATATTGGTAACAGATAAATTTACAATATAAACACCACAGATCTTGAAAATAGACAAATGAGAGAAATAAAAATGCATTTCCTCTCAGTTTCTCCCAAAGCAGTACATTCTGAATGTGTCACACATGCTAGTTCAACGCAGGACTTTGACTCCCTCGTCCGCTTTGTATTTGAGAGGTTACCTGAAATAACAGGACCATTAAAGGGACAACGATGAGTCCCATTACACTGGAAACCCCTTTGAAGATTTAAGTGAGCCACAATCTGGTCTTGAAATGTGTCATTTGAAATGCATAGACTTCATTATTAACATATATGCTACATGTGTCTTAAGTATTTAACAACAGAATATGGTAAACCTTTATTGTGAAATATTCTTGCCTTGTTTTAAATGGCACAAGCTATAATCAGAGCCATGTTAAGCTGTAAACCAATTTCCTGACTGAAAAAGAGCCTCTGCATGGGGAGACGTGGGGTAGTTTGAAATGCTGTGTTGAACCCTCCTACACAGAGAATGCTGGCAGTGTAGAGAAAAATAATCAGAAATTACAGTGCATGTCTACAAAAATAAAAGTGAAAACATTTTCTTTTACTGTTTGTACAGTAACATACTGTATATTTCCACAATGACTCTAGATAAGGCTGGTGACTACATTACGTAAATAGTTAATTATTGGATACCTTTTCTGTATGATTTCAAAACTAGTGACACAGAATATAGATGTTGGTTTCTTTAAACAAACTTAAAAAAAAAAAAGACAAACAAACAAAGTCAAATAAATCCTTTGTGTAGTACACAGCTTTCTTTGTTCCAGAGGAACAATATGGTAAACCTTTGCATTTGCTCAATGCAAGTGCACCAGTCTAGATTCAGTCTTTCCTTCCCTCCGTCTTCCCCATTTTCATCCTCAGTGGTTGTTTCCTCATGCTTGCAGGTTTATGTGCCTCTGTTCGTGTAACAAACAGCGCCCCCCCCCCCCCCCCCCCCCTTAGATCCCGTTCTTCGCCTCATTGTTGTTCATGGCCTCCTTTCGCTGAGCTAGGAAGGGGTACATGCACTTGTCGGCGCCTAGGAACCGGTACATGCACACAATGGCCTCGAAGGGCAGGATGCTGCGGAGACAGACAGATATAAGATTAGTGACACAAGATACTCCTGTATAGTTTACTGAGAGCTGATGGAGAAACGAGGGAGGGAAAAACTGAAATGAGGGGATTTATAGGAAGAAAAACAGAATATCAGAATGCAGGAGGCAGCTCACCTTTTCATGAAGTTGACCATATAGACGATGCGAGGTGTACAGATCATGGGCTGGTCAGTGAGGATGGCCCTCATGGCCTGTTTCACACAGAACTCTGGCTTCAGGGGAGGCAGAAAAGGCTCAATCTCCTTCCTGAATGGAAAGAAAAATATCACACATTAGTTATTTACAGGGCCAAAATGCAGGGAAATCAAATATACTAAAACTGGCTATGGAAAGCCTATTATATTTGATTGGAATCATTCAGACACTGGAGTGGAAAGGGCTTTCGCACGTTGACATTTTACTTTTTATTAAACTGAAAGGGCATTCGTTAGTTGTCCTTCTAGCTCTTTAAAGTATATTCCATGAATAAAGTGATACTGGTTTAAAAAGGTTGTGAGCAGTAATAGAGAGTGGAGGGACAGTAAAGCCAAAGAGCGTGCCACCTGCTGACTGTAACCATCAAACAAAGTGAGGACTATTACAGCAGCAGGGGGGGGGGGGTTGGGGGGTTTGCCCAGGTGCACCTGTTGGTGAGGTTTTCCCCTGGGAAAGTCGCCCTCTTTGTTTAAGCAGAACGCTGACCAACGGCATACAAGTGTCTTTATAATATCTCCAGCACAAAACAACCCATCAGCTGCTGCTGCTTTGAAGTTCAAAAAAGGTGTTTGTGAGGACATTTTATATGGTGAAAATTGGAGATGACAAAGTCTTCCCAGGTGCAAGAAAGCTTTTAAAAAAGGAAAAGAACTGCACACACTAAAACAATTACACTGGCCAGTGTGTGTTGACGCTAACCTTATCCTGCAGCCTTTGAACATTCCCGTGTCTACCAGGTAAGGGCACACCAAAGTCATGTTGATGCCATCCTTCTCCGAGGCCTTCAGCTCATGGCTCAGTGACTCGTGGAACCCGATGGCACCGAACTTACTGGCGCAGTAATCCTGAGGGAATAAAGAGAGAACAGGTTAGCCCTGTAAAACTCTGCCCCTGCCCGCACCCAGGGACCACAGAGAACATTATCAAACATGCCCCACAGGCGCAGAAGTCTCTCCTTGCTGTTAATGATACAGCCACAAAAACCTGAGCGAGCCTGTCTGCTGCTCTACGGTTTCATTAGCATTCTTCTCCAGTGCATCAGGAGACTGCTCTGCTTGGCGGGAAGGTTTTGATGTGGTTCGCCGTGGAAATACGCTTTAAAAAAAGGCTTGGGCAAACACAGATGCATGTCGATAAACATGGGGAGGATAAAGAGATTTGACTGTGCCCACATGACAGGCGAGGGCTTTGGTTGCCTGAAATTAATGTGCACGTCTGAAATCACATTCCAGGCAGCATAATAGGTTAACAAAAACTGACTAAACTTCAGTGCCTTTGAAGGGGGGACTTAATCATTATGGATGAATGCTTGTACAACAAAAGCAAACGTGCAGCTATAAAAACAAAAGGCAAATGGAGTAGTAGTCCCTGTAGACCATCTGAAAATGACACCATTCTCAGCTAAGGGGATAAATGAGAACTCTGTTCTCCGAAATATCAAAATAAAACCTTCTAGGAGGACTACCAATCTTCTCCCTCTGTGATTATGGAGATAAATGACTCCACTAAATATTTTATATGCATTAAAATAACAAAAAGAATCTGTGCTGGGGAGAAAAAAAGAACTATAGGAAGGAAAACCAAAACCTTATCCATTGAAAGCTGCTGTGAGCTGAATACTGAGTGAGCACCAAGTTGTTGTCACAAAGCAGTGATGAAGATGTCTCTGTCCCTCGGGGAGCTGTCAGCTCATTCTGGCCCCGGGGCCAGAGCCCAATAGGGGCCCGACACCCCCACTGCTGCAGATAGAGAAATCTATAAGAGGCTCCCCAATGCTCATCTGTGTCCCTTAATTTAACGGGTGGAGGGACAACTAGAGAAAGGGGGCCTAACCTCCCCCGGCCCAGTGTGCTAGCTGGCACACTGAGGTCTTTGGAGAAAACACTGGTTTTGGATGGTGGGAACGATGGGATGTGTATGTGTTGTTGTGTATGATACTAACCTCCACTCCAGCTGTGCTGAATAAACCCAGGGAGCTGGCAACCGTCACAATGTGACCATGATTCAGCTCCAGCATCTTGGGCAGAAACGCCTTGGTGGTCTGGGGGAAGGACAGAAGAGACAGAAGGGCAAAGAAAAAAAAAAGGAGGAAGGTTAGTTCACTTGTGCAGTTTGTCTGTGCCAAAGCCCTTTGATCCTCTCTGCCTCCCTCTCATTCCCCCTCTCCATGTGTTCTCCTTCTTCTCCATGGTGATGCAGAGAGAGGCGTCTGAATGAGAATTCATAACAGGCACAAAAAAAACCGAATCAGTCTGAGCACTGGAGGTGCAGCACTTGAAAGTATAAAAATTGAAGTTCAACGTTTTTTTCCCTTTGTGGTGATAGGTGTGAATTAGATGTTGAGGGAAGAGAAGAATGAGGGTTTTCCCCTCTTCAGGTATTCACTGAACAAACAGGTACGTGGTGTGTGTGCTGCTGTACAATCTGTTCTTTTCCCACACAGATCTGGTGCCCGTCGTTGGGCCTGGCTCTAAAGACTTGGTGACAACACCAATCATAGGCCTCCGTTCACTCAACAATACAATTCAGCCTCTCGTCTACCCACACAGCCTTGCGCCCTGCCCGAGCAGCAGTCAGCAGAACAATCGGTGGCGAGATGAGCTCGGAGATGAAAGAGTTTCACCGGAGGGCCACGTGAGAGCCTGAGTGGTTCCACCGGCCGGTCCTATGAGAGTTAGTGAGGTGGTGAGAAGAGCAACCCCGCGGAGGAGATTCAGAGAGTTAGTGGTTTCAGATGATTAACCTATGGATCCATTCTTCATTCTGCCCGTCTGCTGACTTTGGACACAGCGTGAGCCAATCAGCAGGTGTGACATGTGACGGCAACGATAGGAACTGACCAATCACTCTCCCATTAGGGGGTCTACAAACAACCAGCAGGCCTTTTGTTGGGGGCACTGCTCGATCTATTCAAGTCAGATGAGCGCTGCCATAGTGAAGAACAATGTATGTAGCCTACAACAACTCTTTGAAATGTCAGAGGTTGCAAATGAAAACACTGAGGACACCTTTATATCACAAGAACATGAGATTCCCAATGGCGCTGAAACAATTACTTGGTAAATTGATTAAAGTACATAGACAGAGAATTCATTAATACCATTTTTGACAAGTAAAAATACCCAACTTCTCCTGGCTACAGCATGTGAAATGTGAAAAAGTCAAATGTGGCACCTCTGGGTTTTTTGTAATCAACTTTAAGACATCACTTTCTGGAAAATTGGGGTGAGCATTTGTTATTATTTTGACAGTTTAATTTGTTGCTTCCAATACTTCTGCGGTCATATAAAATAAAGGTAACAGTTTCATTGGTTGGTATAGTGTGTAAGCCAGGCCAGAAAAATGATTCAGCCGCCTTTGTAAACATTTGCTAGAGGGGAGCACAGAGCCAGAGAGTGCATGGTACCAGGTAGTACAGCCATGAAACCACTGGCAGGGGAGGAAAAGCCTCATTAAAACTGCACCCAGAGATTAACTGCATCGGACCGACTGACTTCTCGTGCAATCTCTGCTATGCTTTACATCTGTATTCAGACATCTTTCTCCTTGTTTTGTGAGGTGAATAAAACTGGAAGCAAGTCAAGTAAGATCTGTGCAGAGAAAGGCTGGGGTAAGCAAGATGACTTCACTGTTTTTTTTTTTGAGTTCATTCTATAGCCAGCTACAGTATAACTGATCTGACTCAGTTCCAAACAAATGCACTTTTCCAGGACATAAATTTACATGTTCCTGCAATATTCAACTCATTGAATGATGGGGCCCAAAGAGAGGGAGCGAGAGAACACGAGGCCTGGGTAAAAGCTGAGAACGGCCTCTGCCAGTCAGAATGGCAGTGGATGAGGGAGAGAGAGTTGCGTGCAAATGAAGCAAATCTTCATGATATGCCCATACCTGGCTTGAGCCATGGTTTCCCACTCCCACAGCAACTTTCAGAGAGCAGGGAAAGACTTGATCTGGCACAATACTCTGCGACTAAAGCCAACGCTCCGATACAACTGGACAGTTTTGCTGAGTGGTCTGAAAATAACTGCAACTGATGGAGGAAAAGCTGATTCCATCAGCTGGAGGACGGGCTGAATTTGAACAAATGTCCTGACTCTCTCCCACCCTCGCGTGATGTCCTGCTTCTCATGGCAGCTCTGGCATGTGGGTATGACCCCCGCTGACCTCTCAGACACAAAATGTGTGAAGGCAACCAGGGGCTCGTGTCTTACATCAGAGCTGCCGTAATTGGGTCTCAACGCTCCCTTGTTCCGCTAAATTACCCGCTGACACAGTCGGGCCTCCTTGGCCTATGTGGGGGTGCTTTGCCCGCTGCACCCCCTAATTGGTGCATGCCCCCAGGAGCATTTAAGCCACACAAAGCTTCTTGCAGCTGGGGTGTCAGGCTGCATTAGTGCTAGCGCCTGACCAACAGGAATATGAACAAAATATTGGCCTTTGCGTAGGACCAGATGGCCATTTAATTGGGCTGACTTCTCCCCGGACGGGAGAATGAAGGAGAGAGAGAAAAACGCCTGAGCTTAAGAGCTCGTCTGATGCTACAACATATCATGGAATTTGAGTGGGTCGGGTTTACTGGTCATCAGGGATGATGGATGGAGATTGGTCATGTTGTGGTGGCCATGCTAGTCCGTAAGCCTCTGCTACAGTTGACTAAACCTCAAACCCCCCTGCTGGTTGTGCTACTGGAATCCAATTTACGTAGTGCCAATGCACCACAAACACCAAGAATCCCAGCATCCAATACAATGTGTCAGCAAAACTAAATTGATGCAAACAACTGAATTAGATTGAGGTTCTTGTGCAATCAGACCTAATAATTTAATCCATCTATATTTTCACAAGTCAATAAAGTCTTTTTTCAAACCAAAATGCCAACCATTCTTTGGTTCCAGCTAGTCAAATGTGGCGATTCGATGCGGTTCCTAGTCACATGATAGTAATCTTTGAAGAAGTCACATTGGGCTCTGAGAAATCATAATGTAATTGGGAGATTAACATATAATGAAAATAGTTAGTTGCAGCCCTAATCCCATCCCTTTTGATATGAACAGGTACATGCTTAGGGAGAGACCCAACATGGGAGTAGTCATGGCTAACTCCAGTGAGGGGTACAGGTGCACCAGGCCTGAGGAGGGGCCCATATAAAACCAGTCAAGTAGGACCCTTCTGCCTGGCTGCCTCCTTTCTGTGGATACAGCAGGAATGCGGCCTGCGGAACTTGGCTCCTGTCGCCTGGCATCTTGTCAAGCTGATCCACAGACAAGAAACCAATTGTCAGATAAAGTGGGTCAGCAGCAGCTTACCATTACCCTCTCGCCTCGCCTGTGGATGGGACGGCACTGCCTTCCTTCCTCTTTTCTTCCCTCTGCTCTTTTCCCGCCATATCACTGTCGAGCGCTCTGCTCTTTCATGTAATCGCACAAGAGAGGTACGATTTCCAGGAGCGGGGGAATGACTGCTTATTGTTCATAAACCACCTGTTGGATAACCAGCTCAAGATGCTGAGGATGATTTCCTTTCATGTCATTCCACTAGAGACACACACACACACGCAAACACAAACACTGGTGACACTTGAAATGACTACACATTCCCCGTCCCGGCATGACTAAAAACTGAGGCTCAAACATCACAAATCGCCAGCTGGAATAATGAAAGCATCAAACAAATTAAATGCTATGACCCCCTGCCTAATAAAAACCTAAAAAGGGAGCGAGGGACTGAATCATAGCGGTTTGTCTGTGTGTGTGTGTGTGGCAGAGCCGGATGAACAGAGCTGGCCTCCGTGACTGCCATGCAGCTGCACCCACTGCCTCCAAATCAGGTTGGGAGGAGTCAGAGGGGCCTGTGGAAGGAGGACAGAAGAAGTGTGGGGTCTGAGCTGGGCCGGTCTGGCAGACACCCACACACACGCTATGATTACCATCCGTTTCCTGCTCATGTCTCCATCCCTGCCTTATTCCCACTATACTGTCCAACAAGTGAGGACTTACACAAAATAAAAATTTGCCCTTTCTTCATCAGGACACTGGGCTTCCCTTTTCTTATTTCACACTCTGTGCCGCATTTTAGATGTAAGGGCAAGCTTTGAACCTGCTGTCATGTTGCTCTTGAGAAACTGGGTGTGGGATTAATGCAGGGAGGCTGAGAAGTTTTGGGGGGTTGCCATTGCTTCTCCAATGCCTCCCTTTGCCAAATAGTGACGCTGAAGCTGAATAAGATGAACACTCCTGACGGCTGAAGCCTAAAAAAATAAGAAGTGACAAAAAGTGGCGCGAGCAAACCTCTGTGCTTCTGTAAATTAAAATGACAAGAGCTGAGTGGCTCATTGATTTAATCTCAAACTCCTTTTGTAAAATCCCTTTAACATTCTATAAAAAGCATTGAAAGCATGAATAAACAAGGTTTAAAATCCACTTCAAACTTTGTATGACTAGACCCAAAACTGAGGGTATTAGTTGAGTCATAAACCACATTACAATTCTAAAAACCTGGTTTGTGTAACGTACCACCTGCATGCATTGAGCAACTGTACAGTGTTTGTGTAAGAGCGGAAAGTGGACAGGTCCCTGTTAGTCTAAGCTCTATTCATCTAGCTTGTGTCTTTAATGAACCACATCCTCCATTCTGGCTGTCGCCATTCATTAAGTCCCCCTTTCATCTAATCCCCCCATCCCTAAAGAAATCACGCTCTCCACAGAATATGGGAGAACACAAACACAGACCCTTATTAAAAAATCCCAAATCTGCCACCCAACCACTGGATCCCAACTGCAAATCCTGGATGTAAAGAACATGGAGATGGCCAGCAGAGAAGCACATGAATAGTTGAATGGAGCATCCATTAAGGAGGAAATACACAACCTGTCTGACTGACAACACAAGCGATTTTCATGCTCAATTAGGGAGCTTCACAATCACTGTGGTGGGATCATTGAGAATACAGTTCTCCGTAAAAAGAAGAGCCTGCGGCCAAAGTCTCAAAATGAGCATCATCCGCATCACTAGACACATTGCTCAATATATCGTGACAAATACAATCAAAGATGAAACGGTCAATTCAAAGCCTAGCCACCAGGCCAAGGACACATTCTCAATCCCTGCAATTTACTCCACAGCAGGCCTATAAACCCATTTGTGCACAATTGCTACAATTGTCCCACAAAGGTGGCCTTAACCAAGCAATGGAATCAATCATTATTACTGGTTTATTTGGGATTAGAAGAAAGGGGCTTGAATGCCAAACACTCATCTCTCAATCCCATCCGTAAGGTTGCTCTTATCAATGGATTTCTAATTGCCAGGCTACAACCATTGTCTTTGCACACCCTCAAAAAAAAACAAAAAAGAAAACAGTGAAAGCACCTGGCCTGTTCAATGCTGCAGCTTATGCTTATCTAAAGTGCAACATATTCACTCCATCAAGTCCACGTAGCCTTTCAGATAAGTATTCACACTGAAGGGCCTGAGGAATGGAGCCAGAGTAAAATCTGATACACAACAAATCACTGCCTGCCAACTAAATGTGGTGAGCTGATCCGACAGATCCAACCCACGTACAGAACCCCCTGCCTCCATCACGCAGATTTGAGCAGATATGCGCGGCCAAGGAGAGGGGAAGGAAGGGCTGACATACCAGGGGGATCATCACTGGTTGGGGGCTGCCAAGGAGCAACGAAGGCAAGACTTAAAAAGCCAAACCTGTGACTTTCCTCTGGCAGAATGAAACTAAGCGGAGCTGAAATTTAAACTATGTATGGTCATACTGTCTCGATCCTGGAGACACACACACACACACAATTCTTGAGTTTGGCACACAGAAGGATAAGGTTATGAATAGGCATGCAAGTCAGACTGGAAACATTCCTGTGAACCTAGCATCACAGTAAACACATTTGATAACACTGTGCTCATGGAAACAGAGGCAGATATATCAAACCATCATATTGTAAGTGCTAACATCCACATACAACTCAAAATGACTCAGTTTACTCTTTTCAGCTAAGTTGGTGTGCCGAATTGCCTGCGTCATCAACTCACCCAGAAGTGCGCGTGACAGTTGACCACCATGGTGCGCTCGATCAGCTCGTCAGGGCACTCCAGAAGGTGATGGCCAGAGACGACACCGGCATTGTTGATCAGTATGTCCACCTCTCCCACCTCTCGACGCACCTTCTCAGCTGTAGAATACACACTCTCCCGCTTTCCCACGTCACACACATAGGTGTAGACCTGCGGCTGGAAAGGAGGGACCTCCTCTACCCCTCCAACGGGTCCTGCAGGGGAAAAAGAGATCAATGAATAAGTTTAGCCAGTTATTATAACTGGGAATATAATGGACATTTAAAAATATTGGTGATTTTGCCGTTCTGCACGTGAACAAATTATTCAGGGATTAAAATGCATGTTAAGGTCACTATTCAGCTGGCTGAGTGTTGCACTCTTTTGTATTGCAAGTATTTATAAGTCAGACTTTGAAAATCTGAGATTGTGTGCAAAGATGTCTGTGAGGCGTTGCAACCTCATATCTTGCTATGTGAGACATTTCAATGTGCTCATTGTAACACTCTGCCTACGATGACACTGTAGCCAGTATCCTTGAAATATAATTTGGCCCTGCAGAAACTAAACAGAATGTGACCTAAGGCAAGCGATTTCGCTGACCATGCGTAAAACCTCATGACATCCTAATTGCTGCAAAGAAAGCAGACTCACCGTCTTTGGTTATGGGAGTGTCCAGTTCATGGTATACCTGCCGCACCATCTCCGCTGTTTCCTCATTGCTTTGGCTGTTTATGTCCCATAACACCAGTATCGCTCGTCTCCGGGCGAACTCCTTGGCGAAGAGCCTCCCGAGGCCGCTTCCAGCCCCGGTGATCACGCACACCTGTCCCGCCACGCTCTTCTCCTTGGGCCGCACGACCCATTTCGCCCCGGCAGTCACAAAAGCCCAGAGCACCTTCAAAATGACCACGAAGAACTCCGCAATAATTATCATCATCTTTTGACTTTCAATCAATTCAGATAAGCAGCGGGAAGAAGCGCAAGGGAACGTTTCCGTCTTGAGACCTGTTCGCGGCAGATAGGTAGGGCCACACCGGCAAACTTGGATCACAGTGCAGGCAGGAAACGCTAACAACGCTCATGCACAAAAGTGGCGAGAAGAAGGAAAAAGAAAAGCGCAAGCAGGACCACAACTTCTGAGAGAAAAGAGAGTCCAGTTGCCACTACAACGCACAGTTGCAGTGAGTTATGAGCAGCTACTACGAACTGTGCCTCCTACTTCCTCTGCTCCTGCACTCATCTCATCCTCTCCCGCATCTCCCTCGCTATTTATTCAGTCCACCCATCAATGCTGGACCCAATAGGACTGAGGCTTGAGCGCCTGTCAGAATGAGGCGCCCAGGTCCATACACTCCACTCAGAGGTGATGTAACCTAAATGATTTTACCTAACACTAATCTGTTGCGACCCCCCCCCCCCCCCCAACAATTCAATATCTCAAAGGAAGATAGAGGAAGAGAAGAGAATAAGCTTCCATGCTCTTTGAAATCCACTGCTCTTCTTCTCTTTTGGCTTTTATTATATTTAAAACAAAGTTATACAAACGGGAATGTCAGATTAACTATTATATGATTCATTTCTTGAGAGATTTTGTTTTAATCCTAATTTTTTAGGCATGGGATTGGGATTAGGATTTCAGAAACACTGAATGATATCAACACGAAATGCAGATTTCAAACAGCCACATATCAGGCCATATCCTACACGTCCAGGTCAATGTCCGTCCGTACATGGAAAAAGCAGAACCATTGCTGTTCATTAAAGAATGTCCCGACTTTATGTGATTTGAGCAGTTTTTGATTTGACTGTTTTTTGAGCGCAATACCGGAATTTAAATCAAAACTCAGCAGTCTGAGACTTATCACGGCAATTTTCTGGCAGTGATCCACTGCGATCTGTCCATTGTGGAAAGTGAAAGGGGATCGATAAGGTAATGTTGGGCTACGCACCCAGCCTGATGTAACAAAAAAAATAAAAAATAAAAAAAGGCTGGGCGGTAGTGATCCACGTGTATCTGTGGGCAAATAGACGGCACATTTCTTTCTGACAGACATGAAGGTAATTATGATGGCCCACAGACAGGCAGACATGCCTTCCACACGAACAACAGGCGCACGCACTCTTACGGCGTTGTGAAACGTTTTGCAGCAGCCTTTCAGATGTGTTCGCCCCTGTTTGGTGGGCGTGTCTGCGGGCAAAACTACTGGTGGAAGAATTTTTCAGATCCTAACGTATTACCAAAACGTGAATATTGCAATCAGTTAAAATCCAAAATTTTGCTTTAGAAAAAGTGCTCAAGTATTAACGGCAAACTGGACTAGTATTAAAACCAGAAGTAGGCCTGCTTATTCTAAAGGTCTCTTGGAGAGTAATACGTAATTGATGGGTATGCTGATTAGTTTAATATACTGTAGCTCTCCATGCCATTTAGGCCTATAAGCCCATATGGTTTTCATGCGAAATATTTGATTTTGCATTTATCAATATTTGCACAAGATTTTGTTGAGAAGAAAATAAGCTATGAAGTAGGGCAAATGGAAACACTCGGTAAAAGTGTAAGCAAAAAAAGCAAAAGTGTGGCAAAACTGTACTTAGGCCTCACTGTTGAATCAAATCAAATGTACACCTTTAACAGATGCATTTGGCATTTTAATTCAATATGGCTTTAAAATCAGGCTACAACATAGGCTAGTATTTCTAACTTGGCTGTGCATCACCTGAAGTAGAAGAGGTGGTCGTTTTTCCACTGAGATTCAGGATCCACCAGAAAAGTTCAGCAAAGGAAACGTTCCCCTTTAGACGCGATGTAATCCTTTGTCTGCAAAATGAAGTGTTTGCTCCCTCTGCCGGGTCAGCGAGTGCATAACCATCACCCGTGGCATGGAAAATGGAAAGGTAGCGTCACCAACGGACAACAACAATAACACATTTGTGCCGAAAATATGGCAAAGCATGACAGAATGAACACTAGCATAACCCTATTTTTTAACTTGTAAGTAATACCACTATACAAATAAACAAAATAAAAAATCACCGAGAAATGACACAGTAAATTTAGGGGGCCATTCAACAAACAGTATTACAAGAAAGCACTCTTGCGACTTAGTTCCATATTTTATCAAAAATATGATAACATTCGCTCGTTGGTAGGCTAACAGAATAAATTTACAAGTCAGGCAGCTGGAAAGACAGTCCGTGGAGGTCCTAAATCCTTTAACGCGCACATGCGCAAAAGAAAATTTCTCTTTCTCGGTGGACGCAATGGCGGACGCAGAGTGAGTGTTTGCTGTCGCTTTGAAATCTAAGCACATCCAGTGTTAAAATAACCATCTTTGTTCATTTTACATCCTGGATAGACTGTTTAGTTTGCATACATCATAATCATAATAGTATTGTTAAGAATTGTCTTTCTTATTGTTATTATGATCACTTTGTGGAGACTTGCTTGGTAGTAGTACAACATGGCTGTCTCACCAGCATCCATGCACTCAAGAAATAGCTTGTTTCTGTGCTAAGAAGAACAACAAAGTTAAGAATTAGCCTTTAGAATATGTCGTCGACTTTTATGCTATTGTTTATTCATTCTAGACAAGTAGACTAGCGACCCAAAGACAAACTCATCCTGTACAGAAGCCGGGAAATGACATGTTGGCAAGCTAGCAGCTAACGTTATCAGCGGCGACAATGAGATGTTTCAGTGTTGTAAATTAGGTATCTGATTGTCGATATCGTCGGTGTGTTTACAATTCGTTCTGGTTTTGTGTTTCCAACAGAAAAAAAGTTCCGGCGGTCCCTGAGAGCCTTTTGAAAAGGCGAAAGGCCTTCGCCACCATGAAGGCCATGCGCATCAAGAAGATGCTGGCTGAGAAAAAGGTAAGTTGCTTGCTTCTATAATTGCCCGTTCAAAGACCTTATATGATGCATGTAAATGTCTGTCAGCGTGCGGCTGAGCCATGTCAGTAGGGTCTGTGATTAATGCACTAAATGAACATGCATTGTGTTCTCAGGCCCGCAAAGTGACCAGGAAACTGATCTACAAGAGGGCTGAGAAGTACCACAAGGAGTACAGGCAGATGTACAGGCGTGAAATTCGTCTGAGTCGTGCTGCTCGCAAAGTGGGAAACTTCTATGTGCCAGCTGAGCCCAAACTGGCCTTTGTCATCAGGATCAGGGGGTGAGTAGTGTCCACTATCTTGGGACAGAACTGCCCTACCTGTCAGACAAAACCTTGTCAGTGACATTTACATGGATTGCTAGACTTCCAACAAGGCATTAGGTGAAGCTGCTGATATGGATCGGTCAAGCGACTATACATGTTCCTGCTCACATGCCATGCAGTGTTGCCCACTTACTGATTGAAAATGCCCTTTCCGTGTTGATGGTTTGTTCTAGTGTTTAATCTTAAAACCACATTCCAAACCCATTGCTTCTGTGGCTCCATCTTGCATGCTAGTTGTGTAGAAACTGTTTCAAGCTGTACAGCGTGTCATGATATATTATAGCAATCCATGTAAATGTACTTGATTTAAATTTGTTTGATCTTGAAATGTTTTATTAGTTGTGTGGTTAATGATGCACTCTCTTTCCCCGACTTATCGACTATGGTGATACTGATATGCAAAATAAGCCAATTATTTCTGAAACCACAATTGATAAAATCAACGAGTAAGCTGTATATTGATGCGAACTTGTGTGGTAATCACTATCTTCACTTGCTTTCCAGTATCAATGGTGTCAGCCCCAAGGTTCGCAAGGTTCTGCAGCTGCTCCGTCTGCGCCAGATCTTCAATGGTGTGTTCGTCAAGCTGAACAAGGCTTCAATCAACATGCTCAGGATTGCTGAGCCATACATCGCTTGGGGGTAAGGCTCACTAAGACTTGATGTTGACCTCCATAATAGAGGCAAGAGTAACCAAAAAAATAAGTGTGTTCCCATTGTGGTCCATGCTGATACGGTCACTGGTGACTCTAAATGTTTTATCTCTGGAATGTGGTTAATGATGCTGAACTTTTTTCCCCATCTTATCGACCATGGTGAATACTGACTGAAACTAAGCCAGTTTTGTCTGAAACCACATTCCATGACAGTAATATGTACCAGACCGTGTGTTCACATCGGTATTTGGAGAAAATATTAAGTTAATTACTCTGCTTGGCTTGGATTAACATTAAAGACATCTAACTGTGAATGTCTTGCTATGGGAGAAATGGAAAGTTTTAACAGACTAACAGTTCTCCAGTTGAGACAATGATGGCACTCTGGATATGCTTTTTCCTTTTTTTTTTTTTTTTTTTTTAAAGAAGATAACCTGGTATTTAATGCATTTAATGCGGCTGTTAGCTTGGCTTCAAATGTCAGGAAATAAGTACTGTTAAACAATAGGCTTAATGTCAGTCTTAATTGCAGGAGGTAAAAGCATGGCTTTAATGGCTTGTTATGAGTAAAAGATAAGTGAATGTTTCTGATATGAAATTACCTGACCTTTACTAAAGGATCAAAGCTTAATAGTGCTATATATGTATATATGTGCACATTGGGTTGTACAAGAACCTTAGTCACCTGTGTCCAACCTCCCCAAATATCCAGTGCTTACTTCTGTGTAACACTGAAGTGTAGTTGATTGGACATGCTCCCACACGGCCACTTAAATGTTGATTGGGTTTGTCCGGCTACATCTGAGTGATGCCAATACCATGTAACTTCATAATTTCATTAACTATCATAATGCATAGCTCAATTTAGTGAAGTGAAACGCTCTAAATACGACACGAGATGCTCCATTTATAGTTGCTCATCTGTTTGTGTGTTAAGTCACAGAAAAATGCAGCTGCACTGCTCTATAGGGGTTGAAGTCACTTCAAGCATGTAGCATCTCTGGTCACAACCTAAGTGGTGTCAGAGCAGGTGGTTTTCCTTTGACTGAGGACATGACTCAAAATGCCATATGTTGAGATGAGCTCTGAGGCTCGTTTTTTTTTTTTTTTAAACTGGTTGTAAATACCTCTAATGAAGGGGAAGAACTCACAATTTATGTCTACACAACATCAATTATCTCATTATTGTTTTGGAAACATCCTGAACATTTTTAATTTAGGTTAAGTCATTTTTTGGAAGCCTGTTATAACACAGTTGGAGGAAATGAGAAATCAAACTATAAATTCTCTATTAATGCCTGAAGGCAACAAGTCTTCCTAGGTTGCTGTGAACTACATTGCTCAAAACTGATTTGAGATCTTTTTTTATAATCTTTCTGATCTGTTGTTCCCACAGATACCCCAACCTGAAGTCTGTGCGTGAGCTCATCTACAAACGTGGCCATGGCAGAATGAGGAAACAGCGCATTGCCCTCACAGACAACGCTCTGGTAGAGAAGGCCCTCGGTATGGAGACATTATACCTTTTCACTCAGACAAACCCAAAATGAATAGTTTGTACATAGCACAGTATACAGATGCATAAATGAGGTGAAGATTGTTCTAGAAGAAAACCTTGTGGAACTTGTGACCAATTAAGATTAACAAGAGCATTATTCCTCAGGAGGGAGTGATTTTTTGCTAAAAGGGTATGCTTTGCAGCGCTTGTTAATTATAGACAAGACATGGCAGACAGTATTAAGGGATTTTGCTGCTACGAAGTACATGGTTTCAAAGGCGTACCACCATTTGATGATCTGTTAGATTAAGCCATAGTGCTACACCTGGTTAATGATGCACACTTTTTTCCCCGTCTTATCGACTTTGGTGAAAAAAAACTGAACTTAGCCAGTTGTGTCTGAAACCACATGCCAGGCTAACAGTGACTTTACTATTAGGATGCATTCTTTGTTATTAAAAGATTTCACCCTTGCTGATCAGATGTGTTCAGACTTATTGAACTTCGTGTCACAAGTTAAAATGTATCTTGAGCCCTTAAGAGGCAGGTGAACTTTAAACATTAAAACTAGGCAGTAATCTGAAATGTTGGGATACAATAACTCCTCAGAGTAATGCAGTTAAATTTGATAAGCACATTGCTTTTTGATCTGCAGGCAAATATGGTATCATCTGTGTTGAGGACCTCATCCATGAGATTTACACAGTTGGAAAGAACTTCAAGCCTGCCAACAACTTCCTGTGGCCCTTCAAGCTGTCGTCGCCCCGTGGTGGTATGAACAAGAAGACCACACACTTTGTGGAGGGAGGAGACGCTGGCAACAGGGAGGATCAGATCAACAGAATGATCAGGAGGATGAACTAAGACATGGTGAGTTGTAGGAACATCGCAGCTCTGGAAAGTATACGTAGCTAATTAGGTGTGGTTAATGATGCACAATCTTTTTTCCCCATCTTATCGACTATGGTGAAAACTAGCTGACAATAAGCCAACTATGTCTGAAACCACATCTTAGCAATTTATCTACAACTCCAGATGCTTCATTCTGTGCGAGACACAGGAAGTAATGTGAGGGCAAGTCTAACTTGGTTCAAACATTCCAAAATCAGATCAAATTAAGCAATATGGTGATGATGGTCTGTGGCCTCCTTTTTTAATGTGTTCCTAACATTACATTTACAATTTCATTTATGGTCCCCTTACTATTTTCATACAGGGCTCATAATAATCTATCTACTTTTAGAAAAGGCATTGTACTTGTTAGCTTAATCTATTTGACATTGTTTTGTATCTGGCAACAAATCAAGACAAGTTTACTGTCTCAATCAATAACTACTTTTTTGTCTTTTAGGTTTTCAAAGGACTCAAAATGTACAATAAAAACATGGAAAAAAAAAAGAACTGTCTTGTCATTAATGTGTGATTGTGTCATTTAATGCATCATTGTCATCTCACCCATTTCTGATTTTTAAAATGATATTTAGCAGATATTTATTTGTCCCCCCCAACTTTATTGAATTTGCTTCTTAGTGTTGTTTCCCCTCGAGTAATAAGTCCATCTTTGAGCCTAAAATTATATAAAGCATACAAATATATAAAGCATTGGTTTTATCTCGTACAAATGGACAGAAATTGCGAAACATAATTTCTGAAACCAAGTGATATTAAAGAAAATAATGGGTCTTGTATTTGACTACAAACTTAAAAGTGATCAAACGGAACGTGAAGAAGATCCGAGTAACGTATGACTAACGGTTTTCATCAAACCTGTCTCCATGGCGACGCTGTGACTCGGTAGCATTTACCACAGTGAGCTGCAGCCTAGCATCGCTGCGCGGGGATGACTAGTTTGTACGACTTCACCGTTATAATGATCTGGTGTCGTCTGCTGAGTCTATAACCAGTTAGTCTTGTAGAACTGTATGGCAGCTCCAACATGATGACTTTCCAGGTTAACGCCTCGCTGCCAACCGCAAAGGCTTTAATATCAGAGAGAAGCTCAAGCAGCCAGCGCGGCCCTGATGCGGCTGGATATCCCGCATTCAGGAACTTCGGGATGGTAGCAAGTGGAGGACAAGCAGCCTTCAGGCAAAATAATCCTATAAGGAGGACATTTCCTGTGATCCAACCCTTGAGCAGTGAGTAAGCGTGCTCCATATATCTGCTAAATTCAGCCAGATGCAGCTAGCTTAACGGTACTTCATATGAACGCTGAACACCGTTCGTCTCTGTTGTAGAGTCCAGGGATTGGAAAGCCTTGGTTAGCGGATTCATAGTTGGAGGGTAAGATGTGGCAACATTTGAGCAAATCCTAGAAAAATAGACAGTAAATGGCTTCATCAGTAAACCTGGTAAATGCATCCAAACACTGGGGAAGAGAGTCTGGGTAACGTTGTTTCTACAGAAGGCCATTGCACCACAAATAAAACCATATCGGCTGAAAACATTCATCCTTTAATGGATCTCAGAACATCAAGGTCAAGCATCCCATAGTCATCATGTTCCTGTTCAGAGTCCTGTTAGCTTCTGGCTGTAGGGGTCACTCACAACCACCAGACATTAACGAAGCACATTTACTCAAGAACTGTACCAAAGTATAATCCTGAGGTACTTGTACTTTACTTGAGTATTTCCATGTTATGCTACTTCAGACGTCTCCACTACAGAACCTTTAGTTACTAATCACTTAGCAAGTAAATGATGTATTATTATGGATAAAGATGAGACTTAACTGATCCCCGGGCAGTACATAGAGAAAAATAAGCCCCACCTTTACCAGCTGCAACAATTAAGTGATGTCCACTTTAATGCATCAATAATTATTATTCAATAATATAATATAATTCTGAAATGAGCCATTCTGCATAATGAGTACTTTTTGTATATTTTCATGCTAATACTTTTGTACTTTTACTGAAATACAATTTTGAATGCAGGACTTTTACTTGTGACAGAGTATTTCTACACTGTGGTACTTTTATTTAAGTAAAGTGGAACAGTTACACTTGAAGATAAAGGATACCAGAATAGACAACTCAAACGGTAGGCCTACACTATATGTGCCATTATTCCGGCCTTTTTTTAAATTATTGTGTGCTGGTACGGCGGGTTCTTATTTCTCTTTCTTCGATCTATGTGTAGGTCACCTAACTTAGCCAAAGATGACAAACAGGAGTCAGAGAACAATGACCCGGAGAAGGACATCTGTGGGAGACACTTTCTTTTTGATAAGAAATGTAAGGATTGCGGAATAGGAGTTGCCTTTTAGTTATTACAGTTGAAGAGATTAAGATATAATAAGATTCTTTGTATTTTCCCACAGAAATATGTTTCTCACTTTTCACCTAAGAATTTAATTGGTTTTAAAAGTGGATACACTTTGAGTTTGAGGCCTGTTCCTGGATTGTAACCTGACAGCCAGTAGGTGGAGTTGTCATCACACATAATGAAAACCGATCTCATGTCAGTGACTGCAAGTGTAACATTGATACTTGAGAGCAACGTACAGATAGGCTATTACAACTTTACAATCAGAATTAACAGTATTTATGAATGCAAGAGATTTGCCGTGTTCCTTTTTGTTTTAAAACATCTGTGAATATCTTTATCTGTCTTCATGTCAGATGTGTTCTGATTGGCTAAATCTACTTATCTTTAGGTACGAGGTTCGAGAGGACCAGAACTGTGATTCCTCCCCTGCCAAGAGACTACCATGTGCACAGACCTGGCAACCTGCATCCCTTCAGCCTCTCCAAGGAACTTTCCCACAGCCATGCTGGGCGGCCCTTCACCCTGGGGTAGCCTAACCAGTGGATTAATGTCACTCAGTCCAGCTGTACTCTTCGTAGCATATTTCTGGAGACAGCTGCACAGATTGCAGTAATTAGACTGAGTCACTGTCTCATATATGACAAGAATATGAGACAAAAAAAACCCTCAGCCAGATACAATTGATATTTTGACACACGTAATTTATCTGTCACAAACAGAGGATTTCAAGCTGATTGCTTTTAATGTTTGATATTCTGGCAACATGGTGTGCATGAGTTTCGCTAAAATTGAATCACTATTATTTTGAGATCACAGTCATTTATTACTATTAGTCCTCCATTTGTGGGAACCGTTTGGTTTGATGGCAGTTATTGTAAATGGACAGCCTTATGTTTCATATGTTCATAACATCCTCAATCCTGTCTTCCAGCTACCCTGAGAGATACGCAGCCAGTCCAGCCGTCCTCTTTCCCTCCACGTTAGTCCTCAATGGCAGAAACACCTTCTCAGTTGAGAACTGCAAGCTCAGCAGGTATTTTTGCCCTTATAAACTAAATCAGACCAAGCCAATCAATAGCTCTCTCGATTATTTCTCAGGCCTGTGCCTCTCCTGCTGTCCTTCTGTTCTGCAGGCCTAAGGTGAATTATCCAACAAACAACCTCCCGACTGTTAAAGACAATCAAAAGAGTGAGTTGTTTTGATGCTTTGACTGTGAAGCCAAGACTTGAGTACACGGTTTGTCCGTCCTCAGGTATTTGTTGTCTTGGCAAGTCATGTCTGTTTTGCGAGCGAAAAGGAGAATCCAACCTTCAACCCCTACAGGTTATACAGCTCATGATGATTTATGGGCATCATGTCAATTTTATGGATTTTCCTTCTTCAAACAAAAAACACGGATCATAACAAAGTCACATGGAGAGAGGGAGTGTTTAGTGTTGTCAGGTGGAGTGTGGGGTCTTACCTCAACTGTTAAAGTGCTGCTCAAGTTTTAAAGTGCAAATACTGAACTATTCTCTTTTATTTTACATAAAGCATACTGATTAGCCAAGTGTCCAAGTCTTGATCCCCAATTGATATAACTTCAGTCAAATCAATACTACTCACAAAATGAGATACAGATAAAAAAAGATAATATCTCTTCTTCTCTCCCTTCCATTCATCGCTCTCTGTCTCTTTCCCTCTCTTCTTGCTTGCCTCCTGCCATTACAGCCCAGTCCTATCCGGACCCGATGGTCGGAGCCTCTCGCTCTTTCATCCACAGGATAGCTGAGCTGTCCTCTTCGGAGGGTGAGACAGTGAGACAAGAAAAGCTCAAGAAAATGAGGAAACCTAAAAAACCTCCGTCCTGACAATCACCTTCTTCCCAGTCACGCCGGTTAAGGATCCAAACCTTCGAGTCCGTGCCAACGACGTCTGAACAAAATAAAACATTTATGGCACCGTGTTCATTCCAGTGGCTTGTTCTGACTGCTTGTTTGTCCTCAGTGACATTAGTTTTCTGCTTAACATGGCTGATCTTCACATTTTGGGATTCCTGACCTGAGCTCCTCTCTTTTAGTGACTACATATAGTATTTACTGTGGTAAATTCCAGCGTTTGCTACAATGACGTAGTTTCCCACTCAACATCTGCATGAAAAGATAATTATTTTACTTTTCTGATGGCTTGTAATGGCTGTTATGTAATACCGCCATATTTCCCGCTGTACCATCAATATGTTGATGCTGTAAAGCTTAGATCTCATTACAACAGTGTTTCAAACATTGCCGTTAAAGACTACAATTAATTAGTGAAATGTATATGTACTAAATAGTTTAGCAAAACCATTATTGTGCCTTGTTAAACGTCTTCCTGAAATTAAATAAATTTATTTTTGTTATTGTTAAGAGTTTTTTCCCCTTTGTGAGTTGTGATTTTTGTTCTTCGAAAGGGAACACGGGCTAAAAACAGCTTCCCCTTCCTTTTGGTGTCTATGCTACATATCGACCAGCACAGTAATCAGAATGCCTAAAAGATTGCAATGAAACATAATCTGCATTCCATATCTACAAAACAGACACAAAACTGTGCCCCCAGATCCCAGAATGTGGTACTTTCCCACATAATGCATTGTTTTGTTGCCGTATGGAGGGCAGCTCATGTCTCTGAATGGTCTTGTTCATTGTATTTGACAAAGACAGCAGTCATAGCAATTGTTTTTTGTTAAGAGAGAAATGAGGACTTCATTATGATTTGAGGATGCAGCAGCTGGAGTTATCATTTGTGCTCGTTTAAAAACTGATAATTCAATTTGCACATTGACACTGTTATTTCAAATATTTCTACTTGTTACTGTGCACAGAACTCAGCTGCATCCCTGTCAGTGAATAACTAAAGCAGAAAGGCGAGAGTCGTGATTATATTACATGAATTAAACAGTTATGTGAGCGTGTGTTACAGGTGATAATTGGCGTAAGGTATGAAGCCAGATGCCGCAGCCACAGACATCCTGAGGCAGTGGATAGTTAACCTGGAACACCATACGGACACCAGGAGAGGAAAAGACAAGGTTGTGACTGAAAATTACACCAAAAAAGGCATCGTGTGTGACATTATTCTCATCCTGCTCTAAAGTTTGTTTATTTGAAAGACGAAGTAGAAGCTCACACACCTCTAAACTTGATGACAATAGACATTAACTGGTTTAATCTTACCCTTTTCTTTTTAAGTTATACACGCTAACCTTCATGGTTAACTGAATATTTTCAAAGCACAAAGTCCTTAATAATTTCACTAATGATATGTTTCACTAAATAAAAGTAAAAAAAAGAATACATGTATATGTCCCAGATGAAGTTGTTTTAGTTGTTCCACTTGTGTCTGATGTGTGTTACCTCTCCACCACGGCCATCCACAGCTTTACCCAACACTAATCAGAAGGGCATGGGGGAACAGAGGCAAGACCACTTTGCTGTCACTTGAAGGGTGATAGTATCCTGCAGTCTGTCATTGAAATTGTTCAGAGTGGAGGCCGATGATGGGCCCGAGAGTGACAGATCAAGGCTTCTTGGTGATCTGAAAGACTTTCAACTGGAAGATCAAGGCTTTTGTTTCATTATTTTTTTTGGACATTTTCATTTGATTCAACAAAGTGGAGCCAGAGGAGACGGGAGAGGGAGGGGAGGACAGAAACAGTTGTCAGGATGTGCACGAGATCACTTTGAAACTCAGCTGTTAACTGTGTTTCATTTCACGACGTGTCTCCCTGAGCTCCTATTAAATACAAATGTGATGTTGTCAAATGTTCTGTTTGTGTTCCTCCCTCCCACCCTCCCTCCCTGTGGACAGTGAGGTGTGCATTTCAGGGACACACAGTGACCTAGAAACACAGAGCCATCCCCTTATTCGTGCTAAGTGAAGGGGCTGTGTTCACGCTCAAACGGAGGCCGGGTCTCCCTCTTCTTGCAGGGTTTTTTACCGTCCCTTTCAAGTGTAGTGAAACAAAATGACCTGGAACAAACAGTCAACAATGAGAGTCTTTAATAAGAGCTGTGCTGGGGCCTGCCCACAAGTGGTTTATCGTTTCAATGTGGTTCCATGGAACTCTTAACCAGGACAGCACCAGACGGAGAGTGCAGATTTAAATCAGCCAGGGTTCATTTTGAGCTGCTAAATCTTTTTTTTTTTTTTTTTTTATCATGCTTCAAATGGACATTTAAGGTTCAGGTGCAGATCATTTTTTAAAAATGTTTAATAAAAAGTTCTTGCTTAAATTTGCTATCAAAGTCTTTATGTCATATAGTATTTAAATGTTGTATTTTCTATCAGAAGCAGAAGGTGATGGTAGAGTGTATGTCCCTAGCTCAACCAGTGCTATGGCGAAGAAAAGCCAGGTTGTGTTACTCTTTCACCTGACTTGATATTGTGCCAGTTGCCTCTATCAGCGGGGATCAGAGAATGTAGCCTGTCTGCCAAATTATAACTTTGCCAATGCCTCAAATCAAAAATGCCCTAAATATGTTTGGGTCAGTATGAGAGGGAAAGAGCCAGCTGGGGTCTGGGGACAAAGATCGGTGCTTTATTCCCTTTAAGATGATGTGGATGATGTGTTTGCTGTTTAGTGTGTTAAAGTGGCTGCAATCAATATTTTTGTGTGTAATGTGCTCTACAGAGCTTTATAGTGTCTTTCAGCTCATTTTTTTGGTCTGTAACTTCACATTCTAGGATTCCAGCTTCTCAAATGTGAGGATTTACTGCTTTTCCTTGTTTCACATTATAATACATTGAATATCTGTTGGTTTTAGACGGTTGGTCAGACAAAACAAGACATTTGATAACGTCACCTTGGGCTCTAGGAGATTGTGATGGACATTTTTCACTATTTTCTTATGTTCTGTTGACCAAGCAGTTAATTGTTTAATCGAAAAAAATAACCGGCATTACTTGATACATTTAATACAATAGATCACTGCAGTGCTGTCTTCATCAGGTGAGTTATCTCTCACATACCCACAGTATCATCTCATCTATATACCAGGAAATTAACATGAAAGTCCTCCGGCCAGCCAATAACAGTTTTTTCTTTATAAAGGCTTTTACTCTCCGATTGACACCGCCTCGGTTGTGAAACCAGTTTAGGCTCTAAAGAAGCTTCTTAAAGGATCCTAAAAGATAGTTACACAGTGATCAAAAACAAATGATAGAGCAAACAAGCGACATGTGTCAACATGTGTCCTGGTCCCATAGAAACCTGCGCGTCTGTGTATTCAAGTGGGGCACTCAGAGGTCAAATCAAAGTCTTTGCCATCATATAAACACAGCAAAGCCCCAAAACTATGTCAAATCTATGGCAACTGGGCTTATTGTGTTGTAGTTTCTTGCGCTCTCTGTCTAATCCCTCAAGATAGCAAAAAAACCAAGATAATTTTTCATGGTTTATGAATGTTTGCATACAAGTTTTTACAGCTGCCAGGTGAGGAGGTTTTTTTGATTTTCCCAACATAAATTCCTAACCTCAAAAGTATCTGTTTTTGCCAACAATATGCAAGCCAAAGCATGACTGAGAAATGATGTAAAATGCTTTTCAGTGCTGGTCCTTGATGTATAGCTTTTCATGTTTTGTGATATTTATACACTTTGCCCTTGGCAGAGCAACACACACGTCTAGGGGCCTAACCTTTCTGCTGCTCTCTGACATTTCACAACTTGATTTATGAAATCCACCATGATAGATGCACCCTCTCTCATAGTCAGTACCATTACCAAGTTTCATCTCTCTCAGAGGCAGGGGTCAGTCCCACTCTCCACACCCACGTTTCCTGCCTCATCTGCCTGCCGCTGCTCCTAATGTCTGCATTGATTTACACACATATGGAAGTATGTGCCAAGATGAGCTGACTGATGAGGGGACAATTATCAGTGATGATGTCAGGCTCGGGCAGGGGAAAAACTTTCATCAATATCACTGTCTTTGTTGTCATTACTTTGGCGCGGCTCCAAGGCCAGCCAGCCTGCAGAGCTGCTGCCAGAGTGTCATCATCCCTCTCTCTGCTGCCGTGATCCTGGGGAAGTGTGTTATCATCCATAAACTATCAAACAGTAATGACCTGTAATGAATGGACCTTCATCAGTGGGATGTACTAGACGGCTCATCAACTTGGAAGCTCATGTAAGTGCGATGTGAGGAGCATGATGTAAGTTGTAGTCCTTAGATACACTGCCACAAATGTATTTTATTACTTTTTATTACATGTATTTTTTACAAAATTCTCTGTATTCTTTGACGTAACTTCAAAAAATCTGTGTTTTTCACCTGGATTCACCTGTTCAGCCCCAGTTATCTCTACCTCCACCTGAATACTGTGTTCTGATGACACAAGCCAAGACAAACATACAACTTCTCCACTCTTTAAACAATGACTCATACACCTTATCATGGGTGGGTCATAGCCACGTACACCATTCACGAGAAATAAGACTGAAAACACTTGGACATTCGGACAAATGCACACTAACAAAGTACTATGTTACACATAAACACACAATGTAAAACACTCCTTAAACCCCCCCCCCCACACACACACACACACCAAATGTACAGATGTACTCATGGAGGGAGGAAGTAGGAGACAGCTGAGCAGTTAAGAGGATAGTGGACAAAGGCTTCCATTCATGAGACAGAAACTGACTGTACTCATCAGGAGGAAACAAACTCGGACTAATTAGACTGACTGGCTCTTTAATTACATATTTGGTTAAGGTTAAATATTTTTGAGGTCATGTTATTTTTGTATTGATGTTACATTTTGGGTTAAATATTGGATTTTGAACACCAGTTTTAGAGCAGAAGTGGCCATTTACCACATATTCGCGTTTTCATTAGTTGCTGTAATGTCAAAATATAGAGGCTTTTTGAGCAATCGGGTTTTTACAAGACTCTATTATATATGTATCCTAGTCAGAGATGACATCATCAGCATACCTTTACAATGTGGAGCAAAATGAAAACGTGAATTCTGGAATTTGTCAACAACGGTTTTGAAACTATAGCAACCCAGGTCAGTGGTTACCATGGGGACAGCCACAGTTTGCATTCCCCACATAGGCGAGATGGAGCTAGGATTCACCCTGCTGTCTCCTTGACGCCCAGTGCAAGAAGTGGTGGCACGCACACACCGACTAAATCCGATCCGATCACTATGTCTTGTATTTGTCAAATCAAATTAGTTGTGTGTATGATTGTCATGAATTCAGTCTGTGACATGGCAGCTTGTGACAGAGTTTGAGGACCATAAACACACTTAGTTACAGGTCTCTGTACAGGGTCTTAATCCCCTTTCCCTTTCTACTCACATACACTAAGAAAACCCCAAGCAGGGTGCGTTACTGTGGGAAGTCTGATTGTCTTTGACAAGTGCACAGTGAGGGCAGGAGGTCCAGGGTTGGGGGCCTGTCAGATGTAAAACACACATGCTTTGATGTGCACTACCAACGTGCTGGAGCCATAGCAAACAGCTGTAAACCTTGCATCAGTGGACAGATCAAATCAGCACTGAAACTCCAATATATGTGTGTGTTAGCCTTAGTGACATTTTAGGGGTGTTCCCTTTGGTTTTCATAAAGCGTTGCTAAACTTACACTTACAAAATATACATCCACTGTTTGGAAAACAGACACCTTCTCAAAATTATTGAAAATAAGTTGAATTGTTTATGATAAAGTATGTAAGAGGATAATTGTTGATTATCATATGAAAATATATCATATTTAATATTTGTAGATTAAAATGACCAAAACACAGTGGAGTACTACTATTTCTGACTCTGAGGTCAGTCTGGGTTCAACCCCCTCAAACTTTACTATACACTGATTCAGACACATGCTCCTCAGTGATGCTGCTGCTGATGATTATGGTGAAGATGAAGGCTATTACTGTCGCTTGACCTACCTGCTTCATGGCGAGAAGAGGAATCAAAGGACCCAAACAGACCCCCCTCTGCTCTCCGCAAGCTGTTTCTCAAGACGGCAGAGGCAAAGTATCCAGATTATTACAAATATCTGCTCCTTCTATAGTGGTAGGCGTAGGGAGGCCTCATTCCCTGCTAATGCTCCCTGCGGAGGCCTCATTTGTTTCCCATGAGATGGAGGAGGAACTGCTCAAATAAAAGCTGACCCTCTTGAGTTCACAACATCTTCAGACATTCAGGCTCCCTGCACAAGCATACCACTGAAACATGCTGCCAGTGCTCTCCAAAATTACATTAAATTTTTCCAAAAACTTCATATGCATGAAGATTCATCAGTTATTGGAAAACTTCCTTTTGAACATTGGGTTTTGCAGTGATATGGAAATTTTCTTTCAGCACCACATGAATGTAAGACTAAAAATAGGGCAAAGGAGCAAATGGGTTATCAGCTTTTACATAATGAAATCCTCACATTAGACATCATAAGAATAATTTCTCCTTTAAGAATCTTATTTTCACTCAGAGCAGCAAATCTAATCGTCCTGTTAATCAATCATCCCTCGGCGACAAGCTCCATCCTAATGAGATAAAACAATCTCGCCTTGCTAAGGTTGTCATGGACATGCCTCTCCAGAATTACAGTGTATGAAATAAATCTGTCATCTGCCGTTCGCCTGCACTGTATGTCAAGAGTTATGAATTAACGCCACACCCTGGTCTGCAAATAACGTCATGTACACTGGAGCTCCAGCTCACTGATTCACAGCCCTGCATCAGGACTGCAACTGAAAGAATTCACCTGTTGTACGCATGCTGTCTCACCGCAGGTCCTTTAAGAAATAGTTTGACAGTTTGAGAAATAGGTTTATTTGCTTTCTTGCCAAGAGTTAAAAGATCAATACCATTCTCTTGCCTGTATGCTAAGTATGAAGCTACAGCCCGTTAGCTTAGATTAGCATAAAGACTAGAAATGGAAAAACAACTAGCCTGGCTGTGTCCCAAGGTTAAATCAAATGTGCCCACCAGCACTTTAAAGCTAATTAACATTTATATCTCATTTGTTAAATCTGTATAAAAAGTGAAGTGTAAAAACGTCAGGTTGTAGTTTTACAGGCATTATGTGCTGGACTATTTCTTGGCCAGGTGCAGTCACTTCCTGGAGTCTTGACACTTGTCAGGCAACATGTTGTTTTTACAGTTTAGTAGGGATTAAACTAATTATATATAATGTATTAATTAGTGAACTTTAGAGGAGCTGGTAGGTGGATTTTTAAAAAAATTGGACAGAACCAGGCTAGCTTATGCTAAGCTAAGCTAAGCGGCTCCAGGCTGTAGCTTCATATTTAGTGTACAAATATGAGAGGTATTGATCTTCTAATCTAACTTGTGACAAGAAGTCACAGCCTACTTCTCAAAATGACAACAACTAAATAAAATATCAGATAACTAACTTATCAACTAAAGGTACAAAGTGTAACAGAGAAAATAATTTCTGAAGTTTTGGGATTTCTGGTAGATTACAGTAACCTGAAAGAAAGGGAGAAAGGAAGAGAGGTGAGAACCAAAGGGTGGCTTTACAACGCTCAGCGGGCCCCCCTGGCACAATTGTCTGGAGACCTGCCAACGGCTCACATTCCTTCCTTTCTTTTAGGACTCAGAGGTCTGGGGTGGCAGAGAGTGGCTGAGCAAGACTTGGCATCAGGGTCACAGTAATCCTGCAGGGAGAGGGTTAGAAAGAAAAAGGATAAACAACAATAAGACAGGTGAGAACGAAGTATGAGAGAGAGAGAACAGAAACAGGAGGTAAAACACACACCGAACCAAAGCTCAGCCCTCCCTTGCCCTCATTGTCTCCTCCCTTGTTTGATCGACTGAAGGGAGGTGCTCAGCTGGGAACAGGGGGAGAGACACCAGCTCTGAGGGGAGAGACACAATATGAGAGACATGGAAGCCTGATCAGAGCTGGAATGGGGTGTTCTGTGCTGTAGGTTGCTCTGCAGACCTGTTTCTGGAGGGGAACAGAGGGGCCGGACACCGGAATTCCAGGTCACAAGGGCTCCTGTGGCAGAGCACAGTCGGGGCTGGGCTGGTATTCCAACCTCTCCCTCTCACGGTCATGAGTATGACAGATGTAGAATAGGGCCACGCAGGGAGTAAATATATGAGTGGTAGAGTGGTAAATTATATATTAGGGCAACTAGTGTTTTACTTCAGGGGTCTGGCCTGACCCTCTCATGATGGGATCCTCTGTGGAGCTTGCCTTTTTACTGCTGGTGGTTTCTACTCTGGGAGAGAACCACCTGGTGTCTGGGGGTTGTTCAGGGAAATGCTGCCCGGGCAGAGACTTGAGCTGTTTGGCCACCGACTGGAGGATGGACCGTGTGTTTGGAACATGCTACTGCGATGAGGGATGTGTCAGGACCAAGGACTGCTGCTTCGACTACTTCACAGAGTGCCCAGGTGAGGGATGAATGGAGGGAGCGCTCTGAGCGTGAATGAATCACAAGAGGAGGTACTGTTTATTGTTTTGCACACACCTTAACTTATATGACACCGGTGGGAGATAACCTGATAACCGCATGAGGTAACCTGAACTCTTGCTGAAGGTTATATTTTCAGAATCCGTTTATCAGACAGAAGACAGAGATAGTTGGAGAAGAAAGATTATTTTCAGTACCTGGTCGTCACTGGGCTACTTATCACATATCTCTGATGACACAGAGCTGGCAGAGGTGGATACGCTCCAAATTCATCCACGGCATGTGAAATTGTTTGTGCACATTCATCTTCACCATTGCAAAGTCCTGTCAAACTCTGGTTTGTTTTGTATTCTTCACCTTCAACATTTATTTTTCTTCTGCAGCATGTGTCATGGCTGTTCCATCACAATAAAAGGCAATAATCAGTCCACCAAATAACCAAGGCAGATCTGTGTCTAACCTCATTTCAGTGGACTGGCCCACATAATGGAATTAGTAGAAATATTTGAAGAATGTGATTCTGTCAATCAGTTGTAGCAATTACAGTTCCAGTCAAACAAGCCGAGCGTACTTAATATGTGTTATAGACCGGTAGTTGCTAAATCTGCATGCTTAATACATCAAAGCTTGATCGTCAAGCACAGAGAGCAACTGAAAAGAAAAATCACAGGACTTGGTGATTGAATGGGTTGCTCACTTGGCGTGCTCTCAAACTACTTGTAGTAGAGCAGGAAACACTAATTCAACAAGCCACAATCAATGCTTCATTGATCTAAAGTTATTTCCTGGATATTTAGCTCCATTACACTGTTTCACAGGAAAACTGTAATTATGCAGTCTGCGAGAAAACTGCAAGGTTTAACTGTTGCTCAGAAGCGTCACCTCTGCACACCCTGTGAACTTAAGGAGTCCATGTTAGTGTTAGGTCCAACATCTCTGTGTTTCACTGCAGTTCGATTGTTTTGCTACCACAGAGGATATCCTGTAATAATCTTTCTCCCACAACATGGGTGCCAACATCCAGCTCAGGACTGCGCTGTGAGCGACTGGAGCTTTTGGAGCGGCTGTGCTAAGCCCTGCCAGCCCTCAGAGCGAGTCCGTGTCCGACACATAGAGCAGCAGCCCAGTAACAGCGGAGAGCCCTGTCCCAGCCTGAAGGAACGAGGCGGCTGCAGGGAGTACAGAGACCACCAGGGCGGCCATTGTGGACGCAACTCAGGTTCATGAACATTCCCTGGTTTTACTATACAAGTGCCCTTGGTCTTTTAGATGTCTAAACACAAATTCAATGGACATAGTTTAACCTCACACGACCAACTCTGCAACCAGCCTAGATACATTGCCATCTAGCCTAGATGATTAGATGATTAAAAGACGGAAAACTTGCACAGTGGGTTGCAACTTGGTTGTATGGTTGCAAATTGGGTTAAATTTTGTTAAAAAGTGAAACTTTAGTAGATTCCTATATCATAGCTTAGCAGTTGATGCACCATTTAGAGTTTTTTTTGACAAAAAATCTAAAAAAGTAACTTTTTTGGGCTTTGTTCAGCCAAATTTGATGACAATTGTTCAAAATTTGTAGGAGGGGCAGTGAAAAAACAGATTTGGACAAAATTCTAAATGGCGGAAACACAATCCAGACGCAAAATGCTGTGGTTTACATGGGTAGATTCGTCTGGACCCACATAATCCAGGAAAAAATGTTGTACAGAAATACTGAATTGGTTTCTCTTATCAGGTCCTGCATTCATCACCAGCATGGAGTTTGGCAAAGGACGGCCCAAGCATGACAACTATGGAAACCCCCTGGACCCTGGGTAGGTTTCATATCATGCTCCTAAAAAACCTTCCTAAGTACTCTGAAACTGCACACATATATCTCGGTATTTATATATCGGTATCTTTAAATTCAAGAGTTGAAAAGATCATGAATGCTGCAAGGGGTTAACTTCATTTTAGCATTATGCCGTGTAATCCAAGCCATTTGGAAAAAAGATAACCTTTTCTCCATCTGCATGAGCTACCAGTAGGTGTTTGCTCACCTGGACGTCTGTCTACAGACCATTAAATATAGCAATGCTGAGAGACTGCCCACAACCCTTTGAAATGAAATACTCAGACTTTAATAAGGGCTGTCACATGAAAAGTACATGCACAAAAGGCCTAGATGGCAGTCGGTGAGTTATTGTGTGCAGCTTACAGTGTACCCATTGGCTGCATGATTGTTATTCCCATCTCATAAGGGGCGTGGCCATGCTTCACTGAATTAGGAAATTATTAAAGGAAGCAAATGATCCCTGTGCCAGTCACAAACTGGGTGATGATGTCCTCCTATTGTGTACATTAAGTGTTTACTTTATTTCTATCTTGATTCATCGATCCTAATATCTCAGGAATGACTGCGAGACCCTCATGACTTTGCCCCTACTCCCCTCAGGTTCTGCGTTGAATTCACATTGGAGTCCCGGACACCCCACTGTACAGTGGAGAACAGGCCACACACACACTGGATGCGCTACATAACAGAAGGCTTTAAAGTGTGTGTGGCATGTGAGCCTCCTGCCATGCGCAACAATAGTGGCAGCTGCCAAGGAGACGGTCAGGAATCAGACAAGTATGAAGTTATGAAGCTTTATGTCTTAACTCTTAACCAATTTGTCAAACAGCCATATTATCCAGTTCCCACCACCCTCTACAATTAGACTTGATGTGCCCTTGAGCAAGACAGTGAATCAGTTAAATGTCATCTGAATGTGTGAAACTGTACATGGTGGTGTGAGAACCATAAACATTTGGGGTTGTGACTGTGTTGCAGAGAAGCTGTGCTTCACTGGCAGGCGGTGGGGAACCATCAGTGCAGCGGGACATGGAAGAAGATCCAGAAAACCCAGCAGTGCAATTGTCCACCACAACACAGCTTCGTCTTCATCTGATCCAAACACAGCACCACAGAACAATGCTCTGATCTGGTGTCCACAATAACATTTCACAGCCAAGCGCTCCTCATCAGAGAAACTGAAATACTGTGTTCAGATCCGACGCCTCAATCCCGCAGGCTTTCAATACTGAGAAGAGACTCCCCGGTGGTGCAATGCAATTATGCCTAACAAACATGCTACACATTGATATAAAAGCATGTTCAAGTCACAGCAGTCACCATGCACATTTCCATTGTTCTGTGTAACTTCGCAGCATACTGAGTAAAGACACTTATATTTGTACAGTATTTACCTTTTTCTAGTACATGTGAAGAACCTATCAAAAGTGATTTAGCCTATGTTTATTGAACGTATTCAGCAAAAAACGTTTTGTGTTGAGAGCCCTCTGGTGGTATGACATTTTCTTGGTGCAAATACAGCAGCAGCAAAGCCACACACACACACACACACACACACACACACACACACACACACACACACACACACACACACACACACACACACACACACACACACACACACACACACACACACACACACACACACACACAGAGAGAGAGAGTTAAGTTAAGCCAACTAATCCCATGTTTTGTTTTATTCACAGGCAATCTGCTACACTGTACAATTTAGAGGGGCACAGTTACAAGTATTATATCAAATGTATCCTATCATAGAAGGCAATGCAAATAGCCCAATTCATTTTTCTGTGTTGAGCTCCCTCTTGTGCTATATTTTCTTGGTGCAAACAGCAGCAACAAAGCACAACACTCCAATAACATAAAGGAACATCTTCAGCAATTAAGCCATGGGCTGAAAAGGGTTAAATGAGGGGATCAGTTATGTTAATGTTATTATTTACAGGTAAATTGCTACATCATACAAGTTTGAGAGGCACTCTCCCTCTTCAGCCGACTTCATGTGCCCTCATTAGAACTCTCCAGCGGTCTTTGAGCATGGTGCCAGTGCGTCCTTCAAAGTCATAATCCATTAATATGCGAGACCACTTCCCCTGGCCGTGACGTTTAACACCATTCTTGAGGTACTTGTCCAGCTGGGGTGTCCATTTCTTCACAAAGCAGAAAACAGAAACTCATAAGTTTATAGATTCTCAGGAATCCGACCCAAATGAAAGGTAGCATGCCTCACATATTCCCTTGATTTGTGATTCATTAACTAGACACAACATTGAATGAGGAGTGTGGACTAACTCACCTGAGGTGGTTTCCTTGTTTTTTGGATCTTTGAGGTGTCCACTGACTTCTCAGATGTTATCCGAGATAACTCTGATGGTGGGAGGTTTAACATTCTCTTTAGCTGTTGTTCACGCTCAGAAATATATATGAAATAAAATGTGCTGGTGAATGTATTACTCCATTTTATAGAAAATTATGAAAATAAAACTTACCATTCTTGGAGATTCTTTTGAGAGAGACAAAAGGCTTCTTGCATGAATCAGGTCTCCATAAATCAGTCATTTTAGTTGACAGTAGTCTCCGTTTTGTTCTGTGGAAGTGTAATACAGTAAGGTAAAATTATTTGTTACCCCACATATACCTAGTGTATACTTCTTATTGAAAAGACACATTTCCACTCTCATTTCTACTAACCTCACACATACAGTGTTCTCCTTTTTCCTGTTGGGACATAAATGTTCAGTATATTGTTCAATACAGGACAGAAATGTGCAAATTTCTATAAATACAAGTGGGGGCGTTTAAGGTTATTTCCTACTCTTTATCCTCTGTTGATTCGTCGGCTGGTTCTGATAGAGAGCCGTCCTGTGTCACCACGTCCTCCAAACTCTCAATGTTCTGTGACGACTGGACCATCTTTGTGGCTGCCTGCAACATAAAGTATGTTAGCAAATATTACCTTTCTATTTTCTTCCAAAACAATTAACTTTCAGGTTTAAGTGTTGGTGTAATACAAAAGCAAAACTAATGACGCCTGTCATTACGATACCCTTCTAAGTTTAACCTTGGTCAGCAGCCTCTATGTAAATCATTCTTGAAACTTTCATGAATAAGCGAGCCTGTTAGACCCCGAGGAAGGCTCTGCTGAATGTAGCACTTTGCCCTTCCAACTAATTTTGATGACAAATTGTCAATTAACTATGACTGATAATGTCACATCAGCACCTTCAGTTGGTCAAAGCGGCGTTACTCAGGAGGACGAGAGCGTAGCTGAACAGGTCTGCGCACAAGATCGAGAAAATTTATTGACTGCAGCTAAAATGTGTTTGCTAAACCTTGCTGTTAGCCAGAGCGAAACATTGGACACCTCATGTACTTGCTAATGAAATCATGTGTAACTGAAGAAGGTCTCCACCTCACAAACAGCTGAGCAGCAAAAACCTGAATTCTTTTCACACTTGTTCAGATTAAAAGGACAGATGCAACAACTTCAAAATGATTTCATGATATGTTGGAAATAAGAGTTTTCAAGCATCAAACAACCCTCAAACTACATTTTTCATTTGTGAGCAAGGAGGGGACTAATCCTCTTGGTCGATATCTTGCACCAACACTGAATGATGTCTTGCACAGCTATTCTCATTCCTAATTTTACATTAGCATTACTCTTACACGGCCAGTATTATAAAATTGTTTACTCTCATCATGAACAGACTGAATAAATCCTACCATGGGAAAACTATTTTCAAAGTAACAGGTTAACACTTTGCCTTTCTGCAGTCCAATGAACCTGAAGTATGATTAAAATAAAAAACTGTAGTTTTCTGAATGTCCCAGTCTAGTCGTGTACAATCTGTTGAAACACATTCAATGAAATGAATACACGTTGAAGGAAATGTATCTATGGTGTGGGCAGGCATTTTTTTGAGCTCCAGGTAGAGGTGGATTGGGCTGATTGTCAAGCTGGTCTATACATTCTATGAACTAGGCTGAACTTGGAAGAGGTGAGGTCAGGTCCTGTACCTTGAGAAGGTAGTCAGAGGGATTCTTCTCCAAGTAGGCATCCAAGAAAGATTGTATTGTTTCCAGCAGGCGGCTGAAGCTGAAGCTCATGAGGAACGGGTGGTAAGTTTCCCTCTGTGTCACGATTGTCGACAGCTTAACTCCCAGGTTCTGTGGAAAAACATTAGTTAGTTAAGCATTCAAATCGTTCTAGGACAACAAGTATTCCAGTTATTGACTCTGTGCTTTTGAAAAGAAAAGAGACAATAATGGACATACACACCTGTGGGAAATTATGTTTTTTCTCAAACCACTTGAGGGTAGAGGAGGCAGCAGATCTTTGGCCTTTCTCCAAGCACACAGCCACAGCCTAAGAACAGGGAAAATGCTTCAGACACTTAAACTCAAAATGAGGACAAAGCATCTCTGTGTGCCATCAGGACTTTAGCCGTGCCTTTTCCTTGATATCTATCCATTATAGCCAGCAGAGCGTACGTTCTCCAGAATTAATCTCAACTCATTAAATCACACCAGGACACATTTAAAGCCATGTCTGGCCCTTCTCCTGTGCAAATACACCCCCCAAAATAATCTGTATGATTACCTGGACAAGCAAAAGGATGGTAATGTTTTTGAACAAGCTTTCGTCTGCCACAGAGTCCTCTAGGTCTGACCATATTTTGGCGGCAGACATCAGAGGCATCACACTGTCATCCTCTTCAAACTGGACATCTGGGGAAAACCAGTGTATTACATGGTAAAAGCAGGCTGTTAAGATTTTTTCCAGAATGTGTACATTTGTAGTTTGTGTGTGTGCAGAGTAAAGAAGCACAGGACATATTTTGAAACCATGTGATTTAACCATTTTAGTTTCATGTTACTTTTTTTATATATTACAGTTGTTATAACAAACTAGGTCATCAACATATTGACTCCTTGTCTCTAATATCTATGCTTTTTTTTACATGAGCTTTAATCTCATAACATAAACTGGAAACAGGTCCCCAAATAATCAACACTTTTGCTCATATAAGTGATATAAGTGGCTTACGACTTTCGTATGTATTACATACATGTTTTTGTGTGAATGACAAAGTTTGAATAACAAATGGATGTATAATAAGACGTTGCTGCTGTTTTCATGGGAATACATGCTGCAAGTTATAAAGTAGGTTCTGACCACTCTGCAGTACTAACACAAACCAAACAGTATCGCTTCACAGACATAACGTATGTCGATGTAGAAAGGTGTATAAGAGGGAGGCCGTAATTCAGCTTCTGACTGCTACAACTTACCCAATTGCTTTCCATGCATGACTCTTGCAAGCAAGGCACCTATCCTCATTTTCTCATCTTGGAGGTCTTGTTTGAGAGATGGACTCTGAGTAATGGCTGAAAAAGCAAAGATAAATAAATTCACAAAATAGTGTTAGCCACTTGGTCTTCAGAAACTTCACAACGATCCTGTCTCTGTAGAGTTATGTTATTGTAGGAACTCACAATGTACTGCAGATTATTACTACTAGCTACTGGGGTATGTTTCAGGAGTTTTAACCACAGCATGGAGGTTAGCAACAGCGGTGTTTGAATCTTGAGGTGTCCTAAAATGACTGAATTTATCCCTTAATATTAATGGCGTTATGTTATCGCATAAATTAAATCTTTTCTTGCTCCCTCAGCACCACCGCCCTCATACATTTTTATTTATACATTGGGCGTTATTTCAGCAGTCTTTGAATTTTCTTAGAGGCTGCTTATGAAGTGCAAAAATGAGAAAGTCGTCAGCTCAGGAAAATCTTAAACTTTATTTTGTTAATCAGTGTTTTTACAATTTCACCTACTGTTACAGGTTACGCTAACAGCTAGCTATGGCTAGTTATTTTAAGAGGTTGTTCCTGTTTTGTCAAATTGTGCGCACGAATTGTTAACGTTAATTCGAGTTAGCTTAACTAATTTTATAGAACTTGTATCGCCGATATCTCCAGACTCGACAGAGATGCTGCCTGGATAATTTAAATAAGTGGTTAAAGTTAGGAAAGTTAAATAGCTTATGCTAATGGTTTGTTGGCTGTGGATAACTCACCCTCGAAAGTCGAAAGTGTTTCATTGAATTCATCAAGTTTGCCTTCCTTGAAACGCCGACACAGACTTAGAAACATAAAGTCAAACATCCACCCAGTAGCAACAGCGGTAACACGGGAAAAACTGACACTATCATCTGTACAACTTGCATCTGTAGCGCTTTCATTGTTAATTTCAGGCCCCATGTTTATATTTGCGGTTTCGTTCATCTTCTGGAAATAGTTTCATTTCTTCTTCTTTGGAAATTGTTTGATTTCCGCGCGCTTTGGTGCTGTGTGTTAGTTTGTTGTCGCTTCACGACGTGCAGCGCCCCCTGGCGTTTAGGAGGAGTAGCTGCAAAAACTGTTTTCATACAACTCAATGTATCAGGCACCTAAAAAATAAAACCCCTGTAAACTTGTTTGGACTCTGTCAGAGCAAAGTTGACTCAACTACACAGCAGTTTTTCCAAGTGGTGATCTTGTATTGGACTGCATTATAGTGAAATATGTTTATGTAAACGAGTCTGGGGATACATTTTTTTTCCCAGGCAGCCAGTCCATAAAACGAGATTAACTTGTTTACTATACTATGCAGTTTGCCAAAATGCAACCCAGGCGACACATGCTATGGCTTTGAGCTGACTTTGAATTCTGCCACAGAATGAAGCTTGTAAAAAACATACATTTTACGTTATTAACATTGGCTTAAAAACATAAGAAATCCACACACAAGAAGGCTCCTTCCTTCCTTTGCAGCTACACCTGAGACACCTTTTAGACATTTAGCAAAAATAATGCAGATATCTTCACCCACCTATTATATATTGAAGCTTGTTATGCAACAGATACTGTAATCCTAATCCTATGTGATACAATGGATGTAATAGATCCAATAAATACAAAGTAGAGAAATAATAGGCCCATACATTAGTTACTTCATTGACTTACTTATTGTACTTTCTTTTAGAGTGTATGGGTTCCTTCAGTTTTTTCATTCAGACATTACATGCCAGAGCTTCTGGTTTTGAGATTAGGGGGCGTTTCTTATGTTCAGTATCACTGCTTGGCGGCAGTACACAACTGAAATGTGGAGATCCATTAATTGCATCTAATGGAAATGGAAAACATTTCCCTCCAGTGATAAATGATTTATCAACCAGTCATGCCAGATTGCTGAGTTGACTGCACTTTTGGATATGAAAAACAACTTTGCATACCTTCCTGCAGCAAATGCAATATCAGTTTTAATTAGTGCTATGTTTATTTATAAGCCCATATATTTGTATCATATTATGTATCCTTCATAAGTAAGACATGCATCCTGAAAATGCACTCTACAAACAGCTGATTTGTAGAGTAGAAGAACACCAGACGCACAAACACACGAGTTATATACACATTTATTTGTTATTCTGCATATGCTAATAGACGTAATGGGGTACAATGCTCTACAGAAATGTTGACATACATGTACCATAACAAAGTGTTCTGTGGTCACATAATTGTTTGGACTACTACATGCATACAAAGATGTAGCTTTGTACAGAAACAGTCTGTAGCTCAGAAGGTGTCTAACGATAATGTTCTCCAAAGCTGAACAGAAAAACAAACCAAAAACAAAAAAATGTAAGAGGCAGAGTACACAGAGAAATAAGAAGAAACAATGCTTTATGCATTTTAGGGAGCAAGGTTCGGTAAGCACGCATGAGTGACACGGACAACAGCCATTCTCTCAGAGAAAATAAAGACACACACCCTCTCCACTCTGTACAGTATCACAGACGATAATGCCATTGTGAGACAGTAAGACAGAGCAAAGTCCATTTGCTGTCAGCTCACAGAATTCATTTCAGTATCCACACAAACATCATTCCAAGGGAATATAGCGGATCAGTCCAGATCCCTTGTTTCTCTACCCATCCTGTCAAAATGAAGGATTACTTGAGGCTAACACAGAGACGTGGTTACTACAAACAAGGGATGAAGGAAAAAGGTTCAATTGAAAGTACAGGAAAAAAAGAGCTTTAACAAGAAGGTTCTCATCTAACCTTCCCTCATAAAGAATAAAAAGATGAATGAAAACCCCAAACAACCACCAGTGATCCCGCACTTTACTTTGGAGAGTACCAAAGAATCTATCTGTGTTTTCAAAGAGGGATCAATAATTTAACATGAAAAATAATTCCACGAGCTCTCACATGAATCTGTGATAATGGAGTTAAATGATGTTGGTCTGGGCATACAGTATGTACACAGACAAAAGGAAATATGGACCACAACTGATCACTGATGCGATGTTACCATTTGGAAGGACTCCCTTGCACCGCTCCTGTTAACTCTCATAGCCTTCCCTTATCCTCGCCTTCCTTTTACTCACTGATCACTGTCCCTGAGGGCATGCCATGGGGCGAGAGCCTCTTAAACTGCAGGGATTGGAGCACTCAATGGTGTCAACATGGGAAATAATCAGATGTATCAGTTCAGTGACCGTAGGGATCTCTTCCTGCCTGTCTGTGGTCAGTTAGACACATCACTCCCCTTCTGTCTATTTCTCAGCTCTTAATCTCAAACAGTCAAACCTCTGTCCTTTTGTTTGTGCTCCTTCCTGCCTCACTGAACACTGATGGGGGGTGAACACTGAATGTGGTGCACAGATTACCCAGGAGGAGGGTGAAATATTGCCGCTCCTTCCTCCAGGAGCCAAGACATCAATGTGGATTTGACAACATCACCTTTCAAAAAGTACAGAAGTAACTAGTTGTAGACATTAGCTGTTAAAGAAAAAACAGAGAATCTATCCAATCGGAACATCAGAGAGTTATAGAAAACCTGAGAACTCAATAACATTACTTGTATCTATTACATAAAGACCTGATTTCTCCTATAAAATTAGAATTTTCTGTACAGTGCTATATGAACAAAGCAAAATGACTTGCTACCTTCTCATAAACAGCAGTGTTATGAAAAGGCATGCATCATTTCAACCACCATATGGCAGGAAATTGTGGTCATGCTCCATTTTGGTTTAGAAAAAATAGAATCATTCTCAACGTTAATTCACAAAAAACATAAAATCCTTTGTGTGTGGCCATTGAAATGAGATTATCTTAATATCTTCCAAAGACGTTTGTTAGATTTGTATGTAAATCTAACAGCAATATAAAAGGCCAAAAGTGGTCAATTTGGATCCCTATTCCCACAGATAATCAAATTTGAGGTCCTTTGATATCTGGCATTAAGCATATGCCAGTCATATAATATGAAAAAGTAAAAGTCAAATTCTCATTTGCATTGTTTGTGAGATTCTGGTAGTTGTAATACTGTTTTGCCTCATATTAAAGATATAACATTTGAAAAATACAAGTAATTTCTGCCTGTACACTTACAAATCCCAAAGACAGAAAATAAAGTGCCACAATTCTTGGCCTGCATAGATTGCAGTATGCGGTATTGCACATTCCACACCTCTCTGTGAGAACAAAAAGACATGATAATAATAAGAAAAAGAAAGAAAACAACAAAACAAACAACAAAGAATTCACCCACATACTTCCTCTCAGTACCATTCTGGTTTGTGTGGCTTTCACAAACACACTACGAGTACACTCAGCCAAGTGTCATGCTGAAACAATAAACAAATATTCCAGCAATAAAATTGGAATCAAAGGCAACATACAACGGATATTTTCAGTCAGTGTAAAACGAAAGCGAGAAAGAAGACGAGAGAAAAAATATACTCCTTTGGGTTTAAGTTTGACTGAAAATAGTTTTGTTCACAATAAAACACAATAAATTACAGTCCAAGATACTACGGATATACAAAAAAACAGACGCCTTAAACGTATCAGCAGGATCGGATAAACTTGCAGTAGTATGGAACAAATGTCGACAACGATGTCAGGGCGCTGAGGATAGGATTATGAACACAATGCAGGTAAACAAACCATAAGGGAAACAAAAATAAACCCATAACTACTGTCATATTACATGATATTACTGTATATGTTACTATGCAGCTGAGATACATGAAAGCTTGTCAGTGTGCTTGATTTGGTCCATTGATATCACAAGGAATATTGTCTTTTTTTAATGGTAGTCTATCCCTTTTGAATTGCCAAAGTAGATAATTATAGTGTAAAGCATATATGTGGATTAATGACCAGATCTACTGTGCTGAATGAATAAATAGTCTTAACTCTGTTTTATGGAATCTCACTTACCTACTGTAGAATTTTTCTATAACCAATCTAGACCTACTTATTTCATATTTTATTCTTAAAACTACTTTTAGATGTATATATCTTAAGTCAGAGAGTAAATAAGATTTATTTTTGTGATTTGGACAGAATCAAAAGGCCGAACAAGGAATAAAACATCTTAAACCTCGTCCTAACTTCTGAAACCACATGATAAATGTTTTCAATAGTGGTAGTATCTGATAGTTCCTGTCCTTACATGTATATTTGGCAACTACAGGTAGAGGAATCAAGGTGTTTTTGTCCTTCTTGCCCACTGTCGTTAATTCCAGGACTGAATATCGGATGCTCAACAGAAAGTTCAACAGTCGTTATGAAAACTCAAAAGCAATAATGTCAACGTTACAGTTTCATACACCATTTTTCACACGAAAAAACATTACGGGGTCGTCATGGGAACGCTTTGCATTTCCACAAAAGGTAATGATATGTTTTTTTTATAGGTCGCTACGATGCATCACCCAGTCTGAGGGCTCTCAATTCAACTCCCCACCCCTCCCTTTTCACAATTACAAATATTTGTACCTTCAGTGACAGGTTTCCTTTGCCATCCTGTGCATTGTCATTGCCTTAGATGTCCTAGTATTTACAGTGGAGCGCTTTCAGCAAACTAAGCACCGTAAAATATCTGTCTTTTTTAAATGCATGCTTTTTACAGGTAAGTCCCTCTGTGCATTTCCTTCTTTTGCTAGAAAAAGGAGACTGTCGTAATGTACATTGGGAGGACCAAAGTGTCTACATAAGTTGATGAATTCCCTCTGTTTTTCAAGAGCCTCCTCTTTGAATCCACTGTTTGTCCCAAAGTCATTCTCAAATCTGCACGGAGCACTGCAGTTTCTTTTTCAGCGATACACAACAACACAAGTAAAAGGGACTTGTCATGCCATGCAAAAATATCTGTCACTACAACTGCACCCATGTCTTTTCTTCCTGCTCTCTCACACATCAGGCTGAGGTTGCAGTGGGTCTATTGTCCCTCAGAGCTTCTCTCACAGTCACATGCTAGTTTCACAGGTTGGAGAGAGGCTGCCATCCCCGGGTATCAGGTGGATGTCGGATGTAAACATGTGGTTCTCCACTTTGTGTCCACTTTGGTTGCTGTCAGCCTTGACTTCCTCGCCTGCCCCAACCACACCTTGGGTGCAATTTTGTGCTGCTGTCTTGGGTGACAAGGGTGCAACTGCTGCGCCCGCCACCTCCATCAGATGCTTCTCCCTGTGGTTCTCTGTGGATTGATCTTCATCGCCGGGGGGGGTGTCTACCACCAGCCTCTTGGGGGACAACGGGCAAGTCTCCTCCTCTGTGATTGGGAGCAGCTCCTCTGAACTGGGGATGAGCGGTGACATCTCTCCTTCAGGGGACTCGTCTTCCAGGATGCTGGAGCTGATGTCTCCAGGAGAGGTAGTGCTGGGTGGTGTTAGTGGGCCTTCAGCAGAGGGTTTGGTGAAGTTGACCTTCAACCCCTTTATTTTGAGTGGGTTATTCCCTCGTGGAGAGCTCTGGATGTTCTCCACAGCACTGTTAAAGCTCTCCCCTTCCTCTATATGGAGCTCTGATCCGTCACCTGGGTTGACGGATTCATAGAGGCCATCTTTGAGTATGACGCCAGGAGAGCTGTGGTCATCATTTGGCCTCGGGTGGCTAAGATCTAGAGGGGGTGGTGCCCTGGGGTGTCTGATTTGACAGGGCCCAGCTTCTTCCTCATCTGAGCCGGAGCCTTCTTTTCTAAAGTCTGCTGAGCAGCTTGCAAAGTTATCTGGCGAGGAGGGTTGGACCTCCTTCATCTCCAGCTCTACTTCCTCTTTTAATGTAAGTTCAGGGCTGTGAGATTTCTTAGGTGAGACAGGGCCGGTCATAGTTGTGCTCAGAGTGCTCATGGAGCTTGTAGTGTTGAGGTTAGTGAAGGACTGTGACTTGGTCATCTGGTTATACATCTCCTCCAGTTTCTGCACATTAAGGTGCTGTGGGGTCCTGTTTGTCAGCTGGGGACTTCCAGTAGTGGTGATGGTTATATGATGAGGGGAGCTTTGCAGCAGAGACTCTGGGTTTCTTTTATCTGGGGATTTCAGGTTAGTCTCTGAGGTGGCATGCCTGGTTGAGCTGCCCCAGCGGCTAGGTGACAGGTGGTTGTCCAGGGAAGTTTTGTCCTCTTCTTTCTCTACCACCACATCCATAAGCTCCATACTGCGGGCAAAGGCGTCTTTTAGGTTCATTGACACAATGCTGCCATTTCTCTTGGCTCTCTCCAGTGCTTCCCTCCTCTTAATGGCCTTCTCCTGCCTCTTCTGCTCCTTGTAGAACTCGGAGAAGTTGTTGACAATAATGGGGATGGGCAGGGCAATGACCAGCACTCCTGCAATGCAGCAGAGCCCACCCACAATTTTTCCAAGTAAAGTCTGTGGGTAGATGTCACCATAGCCCACTGTAGTCATCGTAATGGTTGCCCACCAGAATGAGGCAGGGATACTGGTGAATTTGGTGGCATCTTCATCTTTCTCAGCAAAGAAGACCAAGCTGGAGAATATCATGATGCCCATGGCAAGAAATAAAATGAGCAGCCCCAGTTCATTGTAGCTCCTTCTCAAAGTAAACCCTAGAGACTGGAGCCCCGTGGAGTGCCGGGCCAACTTCAGGATCCTCAATATTCTCATGATCCTGAATATCTGCACCACACGGCGCACGTTTTGGAACTGTAGCACGCTCTTGTTGGACTCAGTTAGGAAGATGGTGACATAGTAGGGCAGAATGGCCAGCAAGTCAATGACATTCAGTGGGCCTTTGAAGAACTTCCACTTATTAGGAGAGGAGAGGAAGCGAAGGAGGTACTCCATGGTGAACCAGGCAATACACACGGCCTCCACATGGGCCAGCTGGGGGTTGTCGTTGGCATGGCCGAACTCGTCTGTGACCTGGAGATCTGGTAAGGTGTTGAGAGACAGAGCGATGGTGGAGAGGACGATGAACAGGATCGAGATGATGGCTAGAATCTGAAAAGAGAGCAAAGAAAAGAATAAAACATGAGTGGGATTCCAAGAAATTCAATGTGAAAAAGGACTTTCATTGCTATTATTAATTCAGAATTGATATAAATACACACTACAAATGCATGAGCCATAAAATGTTGACTGAAGATATAGATCTTGTGTTGCTCAGTCTATCCATCACTTTGTCTCTCTCAATCAACGTATTATGGCTCAGTTGTTTGAGGCAGACATGGGATACACTGGGAAAAATGATAGGTGTAGGGACACAAAAAGATGCATAAATAAAGGATGAAAGATGTGGAGTATAAATGATATGAATAATGAGGTGTCTGTCTTTGTTTAAAAGGCACTATGGCAGTGTTCTTGAATGAAAATGAGCCCCCTTATGCATTTTAAAAATATAAAGCATGTCACAGTATTGTTTATGAGGACAAAGGAAGGTAGCATGGTAATGTAAAATGACAAAAGAAGGTACCAAAAGAGTGATTATATCTTCTAATGAATGCAGCATTGCCGGATAGATTGTTAAATGAGGAGAAAACTTTAATAAAATTTAAATAACTAGGCCAGACATCTATTTTAGAAATAGAGGAGTGTGTTTGTGTGTGATCCCATCTACAATGGATAAAAGGATTTTGGCTCCACCTGTTGGCAACAGTCTAAAACTCCCTCTGTCTGTCTTAAAATATCATTTATTGGCTTCAGTAATAACAAAAAAGTAACTGCAAAAGTTTTTGAGAACAACAGTTAGTTCTTGTGAAATCTACAATGGAAATCTAAAGCTTTGATATGGTTTCCTGTGCCTTCTGCTCAGTAAGGGGAGGGGTAAGGACATCCTGCATAATCCTATGAGGTCAGCGCAGCATGAGGCTGCGTTTCAACTGTGCCTCTTTACCTTGCCCAGGATTTATTGACCTCGATAGATTAAATCTGGCCTTGATGTTCGGACTGAGTTTATTAAATGAGATTGTGTGAGCAATATATGGTGAGTGGAAATGTATGCTTGACTGTGACACCATGTGATGAGTATGTATGCCTGGTTGGTACAGAGCATTACATGGTTGTTTCACCACTCACCCTTTACTCTTCTTCTATAAGTACCTCTCCATATTCTATCAAAGCCCCTGCCTACCAGAACCAGTAGATTAGATTAGATGATGTCCTTTTTCCACAGCTCAACTCTGCCCACAACCCACACAGGTGAAAAGTCTCTGTCCTACACTCAGCACAGCACTGCAGCATAACCTTTACAATTAACTGAAATCCAGTGCATTGAAAAAAAAAAAAATCTTTTCTGTGAAGTCCTCTATGACCTGAGCGATATAAAACCTATTAAAATCTAATGAACACAGATTGAAGAGTCTCAGTCAAGGTAGGAAGACAAGACACCCTGAATACAAATCACAAACTGCACTACGTTGCAGAACACACTGATTATCTTACATAAATATACACAGCGCAGTCTGGAGACAGTGGCTGCATCTCCCGTGAGACTTCCCTAATTTAGCAAATATCACATATTAGTGAATATCATGCAGGGATGGAGCTCAAGGATTTTGCTGAAGTGTTCAGGGGTCAGCCATTTCGATAGTCTATCCATTAGCCTCTAGACACACTGGAAAAAAGTGGCTTAAGGCTAGTGACACTGCCTGAAACAGACAACGTAAATGTATAAAACATGTTTTTAAAGAAAGGAAATTCCTTCTGTAAGACAGAGGGAAAAAAGGATAGAGAGAGAAAGCAAAATTGAGACAAGGGGGTGTCATGGCTCAGCAGAGGAAGTGTTATCACTAAATGAATGCTGGTGCTGATTAAGTTAAACCTATTAGCAGCTAAGTGAGGCAACCTGGGCATGACCTGGCACCGAGACTGTGGAGTCACAGTGAGGACGCAGATTGCAGGTTTCCATACCCCTGAACTTTTTGGCAAGCTCATTTGAGGCTCACCAAGCCAAGCCAAGCCAAGCCGCTCGATCAGAGGACCTTTGCTTGTGTTCCTGTTGCTGAACACCTTGGCACCAAGTCAGCACCAGAGGTAGAGGAGTAGATTAGAGCACGAGATAATGATTTTGCTCAGTTTATAGGTTTACTGACGTTCGCTTACGTAGCAGATTTTTTCAGATACAGTACAAGGATAAATATGGTTTATGAAAATACAGGCAAAAGGTCGCTCATTCTTTGGTGGTCAACTATTCTTTATTTAGATTCACATTAACTGCATCAGAGGAGACAGTTAATCTTCTACTGTTCCACACTTTGGAGCAAGTGAGCCCTTTAAAACTGCGCTATGAACAGCTGAATGAATGGACTCGTGGGCATGCACACAAACACGCTCATGCTCACAGACAGAGAGAGAAGGTGATTAATGTTTTCACTGACCCACACCCATGCGATCTCACCTTCCTACACACCCATGCACCCCTTGCTCACGGACACCAGCAAATGGCATTTGAGCGTGAGGATGAGCAATCCTCAGGTGGCTTGCATTAACCTACTGTAATTGAGTGGGAGTAGTTAAGAAGATCAATGACTTGGATTCAGTCTTCTTTGCCCCTGATTTGCATGTGCGGTGGCTTTAAGTATAGCATCGCAATGCCGTGAGAGGTGGATTAAAAGACGCAAATGAGCGCGGCTGGGCCAGCTGACCTGGAAGTGACCTGGAAGTGACCCAGTGTAGGAAAGCTAAGAGACAGGAAATGAAACTAAATATTTCACTGAACTGGACACTTTCAAATCTCTGGAGCAAATTGAACAGGAGTTCAAAGAGGTAAGACAACAGGGATTAAAATGTCACTAGTACCCCGATCATTTCACTAGACTAATCAATGCTACCTGCCGACCAAGCTGGCTGTATACATACCTACAGTGTTGTCTGAGATGAGATAGAGAGTAACATTTTACTATGACTCCTCTGGAATATATGAAAAGGTTATTGCTTTTGTCCTTAACGGAAATATGCCACTTGTGACTACAAGTTGCTCAATTTGAAAATTAATTGGAAGGTGTCATAAATCAGACAGGATTTTAGAAAATTGTAACAAATAAAGTTGAAGATGACACAGGTTTTAGTGTATGTCAGCCCTTTCTCTCACCTTCCTCTGTATAGCTTTCCTTCTTCCCTTCTCCCTGTCCCTGTGAAGGTTTTGACCTCACGATGCCACAGTCAGGTCACGAGACCCGACTGGCTTAGACGGGAGGGTAATGTCTTCAGATGATTAGGTGATGTGTGACGTGCTTTAGCTGTCTGTGGCTCTTCTACTATCCCCCCACCAATTCTACTGCAAAGACTGCTTAGCATGACTGCTGGAAAAACGGCTTCACTTTGAGATTTACAATGACTTGAAAGACAGATGGAGAGAGAGAGAGAATATCACATGACTTTTATTTTTATACAATACTCTGAGGATTTCCCCCCGGATATTTTGATCTTTACCCACGAGCACGTTATAAAACACATTATGAAAAAATAAATCACTCAATGTCCTCACAAAAACAAAAACCAGCTGGCTCAATTCCTCAAGGGACAGCTTAAAAAATAGCGCCAGCAGTTTAGGAGAATATCTCTATCTAACTCTCACTAACTAATATCTCTCACTAACACCTGCACCCACCCTCGCAATTTTAATTCCACCATTCCTTTAAGGTAGCATTACATCCTCTGGGAGACCCAAGCAGAAAGTGTGAAGTTGATCCAGAGGAGAAAACATGCAGGAGCCACTGAGTTAAGAGCTCTCTTGAGCCTCTCTTGATTTCCATCTTCAGCTACCTGTCATCTCAAACGCTACTCTTGAAATTGCAAGAATCACCTTTCCCCCATCCACTTTTAGTTCCCACAGGAAGCAGTCAATAGGCCCACTAACTCCTCTTTAAATGTCCTGTCATGCAGTGACAGCCTGGCGGTCACACAGTTACACCCTGCTTCACCTCCTCTGCCTGCATTCCCATCATTCCTCAGTTTGAGGGAGGAAAGATGCTGTGGGGAAGAAAAATAACCCGTGCCACACCAGTGGCCCATCTGCCTGCGGGAGGCTATCGATTGTGTACACATCACATTATGGACCAGCCAGCCAGGCCCAGTGAGCCCTTATTGATCTCCTTGCTCAGAGCTCTTATGGAGCATGATCCACCTCTGAGGTCCCCACTGACCCTTCCTCCCTCCTTCCACTTGTGTCATCAATTTGTGCTGGACAAATTGAGCCATTCCTCAGGTATGATAATTTTTGCTGTGGAATCAATCCAGGCGATTATGGCTATGGTAATGTGGATTGATCCCAGGGCTTGTGGGCTATTTCATCTTTTGAGACTGTATCTCTTCCAGTGTGATGACCCTGTCAAAGCAGGGGGCGGGTGTTGGGTGTCCCATGGGTACACAGCTTTGTGCATGCATTAAAACAAAGGTTAATTTGTTAATTTAATGAATTACTGTACTAAGTTTACTTGTACCAGTGGGCAATTCCACTTCATTACTCAGACCAATGGCTCCATATGCTGGAAATAGGTTCAGGGAGACCCAAATGGCAAGGTTTGACTCCTAAATGTGCACAAATTCTGTTAGAGAGCCATTACCAGCTATTAATGATGCCACTGAGCAAATATGGCATTGTTAAGGAACCTGGCACACACACTTAAAGAGAGATTTATAAGGCATGGATAGTGAGGGTATGACTTGAATTCATGCACCCTCGGAGAGATTCAACATTAATCAACAAAGGAGGAAAGACATCTTCCCACCTACTCTGTCAAGATTCTGCTGGTGAAGTGCTTTTTATATGGCTAGTTTCCAAAGACCTCACAGAGAGAAAAGAGGGGGAATGTGATATTTGGAGGCCGTCCACTGTTTTGTCCCGTAGCTCCTCCAATGTTCAGAGAGGAAAGCCACAGTCATTACAAGTTGGACAAAACCGATTCCACTGAATTCCTTGAAACTGGCACAATATGTGTGCAATTGAAATATGTCCCATGGTTTCCCTTTTTTTTTTTTGCAACAAAATCAGATAAGAGAAACCACTCCAGCGTCCATCTGGCTAACTATTTTTGGCAGCTCCAGTGGGAGTTTAGTGCATAATAATGAAGGCTTATTATTTCAAGACAAACTATTGAGCGGTTCATATATCTTTGACAGCTCTCAGTGCAGTCAATAATTGCAGTGGATATAACCCATTTGTCTTGGCATAACGCAGCATCATCATACTGTGTCACTTATAATTTGATTTGTCATTAGTCAGCTAGACTACATTATGTGTCCCTCTGTGCTTGGCAACCTTTGTCAGGAGTATCGGCATGATGTGACTAAAGTCACAATTTCAGGGTCAATCTCAGTGAGGTGCCTTACAATCAGTACGAGAGGCAAATTTTACATGTCAATTACTTTTTCTTGTGGATTTTTTTTGTAAAGCACAAAAGCCTTGAGTAAAAAACATCCGTAAGAGATACAGAACTCTCTCTCACTTTCATATTATCCTTGCTGGAGGCATGCAACGGCAGAGGCCCTGAGGGTTTCCGCCAACATTAAATGCTGAGGATGTGAGGTTCCCTCAACAGCACAAAAAAATGGTTGCGTGGGTTGACAGCATTTCAGAGGAACCTTAATCAATAATAATCAATAATAATTCTCATCAGCTTGCAGGCCACCCGCAATGTGTTTCTAGAGTTAACATTTAGCCACAATATTAAGAGAGAAAACAGAGGAAGTACAAATAACAAATAAAGAAAAAAATAAAATTGTAAATAACCCTCTACATTATTGAGGAATGTCCCTCCACCATGCACGCATTCTTCCACTGTTCCTACTAGTGGAGAGTATTCCCTTTGTGGTTACTGTACTATGTTTCCTTTGACCTCTTCACCAAACTTCACTTTGTCCCCTTTTCTTCCCATTCTTGTAAACACATTGTTCGTGTGCTTTTCACTCCCCCCCCTCAAAGCCCTTCCACTCCTTTCCAGGCTTTATTTATACTGGAGTGATATTTGTTTGTGTGTTACTTTCTTTTTTTTTTTTTTTGTAGAGCCGGGAAGGAAAGTGGGCTAGTATGAAATATTTATAGAGTGCGTTCGTCCGTCGGGCCGGTAGTCGCACAAACACGCCTGCACACAACAGGCAACACAGCAATGTGTGTGTGTCAGCATGCGGCATACAGAGTTTTAAGTTGAGTGATGCCACCATGATTAGCATATTGAAATATCTTACATATAAAATTACATATGATCTAACACATTGTACTGACAATTTCCCCTTCTGAAAGATTCCCATTAAGACTGTTGCTATTCAATGTAACAATAACATTGGGAGGGAAATGTGCCAGTGTATGAATCCTGAGAGTTGAATCTGACTTCTTTTGTGATGCTGCAGTCACATTGTGGTGGTGCGGAGGAGGTAGCATACCAGATGTGTGTTGTTTTCAAGAGTACTGGTGGAGAGTGCAGACTACCTGCAACTTCCAGACAAAAGATGGCCTTTCCTAACTTTTGCCTAACACTATTGTCTCATGGGACTAAACTAAATATGAAGGTGAAAAGTTCAGCAAAGTCAATGCAGTGCACTGTTTGTCCACCTTTGCTTTCTACCCTGTCAAATGAACTCAAACTGAATGTTGAAAAGTCCAGAAGAAGCAAAGGTTGGCAACCATCTTCTACCTCTTCTGTCCTCTTCCAGTGATGATATGGGTCTTTGGTTTCACACAGAAGTAAGAAAAAGGCTTCTTATGTCGTGTCGACAACTGTCAATTTTATCGGCTGAAATGACAACTGCTGCTAGCAGATTTATTAGCTAGCTAATGAGCTGATGCTAATTCCGTGAATCAGCTGAAAAGTTTGTTTCCAGCTGGTTCACTTTAAGACGAGAACACTGTAAAAAAATGCAATTGAACACATGATGCTAAAACATGTTCCAGACACAAAGTCAGCACCTTCTCCAGTCGATGATCTATGTAGAAACATCAGCTGCGTCATTGTTCTGAGCGCTTGTTAACCCTTTAGTAAGCTACAGTATCACAAATAAACATGTAAATGACATGTCATTTGTTATGTGGACAAGCAACACAGATTTTAGACTTTCGCTTTATTGTTTATATTTTTGTAGTTACATCCAGCTATGCTGACCAGCATAGACTCGCTTTTTTTAAGGCCACAATGCAGCACAGCTCATCAGCACTCAGGTAAACTCCAACATTTATGAACGAGATGCCACACAAAGAATCCACACTCACACTCGCAAGAGCAATGCTTCAAATGCTAAACCTGACGTCACAAGCTAGCAAAGGCCATTTCTGGACTCAACCTTGGGAGAAATTCTGCAACTCTCCTTCTCAATCAAGTGTATTGATGCATTTATTTAAAGCTCCGATAGGATCCTTGAGCCATCCGCTGACTGAAATAGATACCTAATGCTTGGTCCATCCTGCTGTATATCCTGTAACATAGCCGTCTCCCGCTGATATCAGATTTCTACACCCAGTATAGTTCTTCAGGACAGATATGATTGCAGTTCAACAACACTTCATCAGAATATTAAAAAAAGATTTCCCACAGTGTGCTGGTGCTATTTCCGTGAACGACTCAGCAGTTTTGTGAATTAAGTGTTGGATGTAAAAGTGGGTCCTGCTGAGACCAAGCCTCCCAGGAAGGGCAGTGAGGAAAGTCATGCACACTGCGCCACAAAGAATTGAAAGAATTGCAAAGAACAAACTGAGATGTAGAACAATGTCTTGATTAGTCTGAGCGAGATCAACACTTTTGGCTCTTTTCACTTCTGGCGAACTTCTAATCGCACCAATCTCTGTCACTCTCTTTATCTGGCTCTCTCTGTCCGTCCTCTGTAATCTGTCCATCACTATTGCCCTCTTAGCCACCTTGCAGCCAATCATTGCCCGTGACTTTCACAACACAAATGTCAGGAAGAAAAACAGAGAGAGAGAGAGAGAGCAGTCGCAGGCAGACCTGGCCTTGCAGGGGAGAGCAGGCTGTACTAACTGTGAGGAAGACGCAAGGCTGTATTTCCTATTAAAACTTCAGAATTACAAAGATATGGAAGCAAAATTCATTTATGAAATAAAACTAATTTATAAGTCTAAAACCTGCAGTAATAAACAAAAGATACTACTCCTAGTGGGATAAAATCCAATAAAATGAATTCCTCTAGCAGTAAAATATGTAAGAACATGCCGTGAGCTATGAGACAGCCAGAGCTGATGGCTTGCTTGTTTCCAAAGCATTGTCTTCTGTTAACATTACTTTGTTGCTGTGTAATAGCTTTGGTAATGTCTTACCATATATATATATATATATATATATATATATATATATATATATATATATACATACATATATTTACATTAGAAACCAATTTAAGCAATGTCCTTCCTCCATGTCCTTTCCCTGCTAGGAGAGATGATGGTGGACATGTGTGCTTATGTTTCTGTGCATGCACTACATTGTGCGTGTGTGCATGTGTTTTATATACTTGTGTGTGCGTTTCTGGGGAGAACAAGCCTTCGGCCCTTATGGCATGACAACATTATTAACCTATATGACTCTGACACCCCCCTCAAGAGGAAGAGAACAGCAGGCAGGCCATAGATACAGCCAGCACCCTCCAAAGCATTCACACACACTAATGCACATGTACATGCACATGAGGTCTTTTCCAGTATGCATGTGCAAATTATACATCTAAACATATGCTTATTATACTATCTGTATGGGCAAAACATGCATCTTTTAAAAAGAAACAAAAGCCATAATACCAAAGCACAACAATGGAATTACAATTGATAACTTTCTTGTGTTTTCAGCAGAGCAGCTCTGTGTTCCTGCAGGGTTGTGTGCCTTCATGTGTGACAGAGAGAGAGCGCCAGAGAGAGCAGTCAACAGGGCTAAGTGTAATTACGGCTAAGTGTGCTAGCCCCTGCGCCTGAGTAGTGATCACTATGTTAATCACCAGGCCAAGGCCCCATACTCAACGCTTCTTCGAGCCACAGACTGGAGGAAGGAAGGAGAAACAAACACGCAGCGTGGACCCTGTAATGGTTAATATTCATGATGCGCTCTGAGTGCTGCAAATAACTCCCCGGGCTGCTCCAGAGCTCGCCTGTGCGTATATGCAGATAACAAACACGGGAAGGATCTCTTACAAGCTCCCTGCTCCCCTCTACCCCTGAGTCTCCTGATAACATCATCCATCTGAGGCGGAGGGAGGATGGGAAGGTGGGGTAGTAGTGGTGAAGAGGCATATATGTGTGTGTGTTTGTGTGTGTCCAGAAATGCACTCAGAATAAGAATTACTCTCCTGTCATCTCTCCTGGCCACTTTTCCTTCACAGATAAGACCGGGAAAACCTCACAGGAAGAACTCCTCTCTACACCTCACACACACACACACACACACACACACACACACACACACACACACACCAATACATGCAGCACAAACGCTTGTTCAAATGCCCCCCCTCCTCGCCTCTTGCTCTCTCACAATCCTTTTTCTCTCCATCCAAAACACACACTGTCACATTCAGCTGCACTCAGGAGGCTCCTATAGCTCTCGGCACTACACCCTCACATGAAAAAGAGAATTCCCTCCCCTCGTTCTCTCTCTCTCCTCCTCCTCCTCCCCTCCCCTCTCGTACCTCTATCTGTTATCCTCAATGACTGCGTGTCACCTTGCTGTCTGAGTCAAACTCTGTAACCATGGAGATGTCTCGCAGCTCTACTAGCGCAAGTCGGGGCAGAAAGCAGCTTTATGACTTAAACATTGTTTTTTTTTGTGTGTGATGCAGAGCCTTTACCATTCAGCTGAGTGATCCGCAGAAGCCCTTTGAGCAGCGGGATGACGGAGACACATTTCAGGGTAAAGAGAGGTTACTCTGCGCATTGGAATTCAAAGCAAAAGCTGTCAGCCTCTGCTATCATGAATTCCAACAAGTCTCAGTTTAGGGGAAACTTTTGTTTAAAGTGGCTTACAGTGCTACAGGTAGGAACATTTTTAAGATGTAAAGAGAGTGAAGAGAGTGAAGAGAACCCCTACACTTTTCTGTTTTACTCCACTGGTCACACTGGTTATTGTTGGGCTGTAGTTTCGTGAAGAGCTGGACAAAGAGTGCCAGTACCCACAAGAGGAGGCTCCTCCTTCCCCTGGAGCCGAATTCAACTAGTGAAAAAACATTTTTTGTATTTTTTTGTATTTTTTTGTCTTTGTGATTAGATTTTCACCCTTTTTTGCAAGGAGGTCAGTGGGGGGTGGATAGAAAACTCCAGTTTCAAGCTGCTGAGTTTTGATGCGCAAAGGATGAGTTGTGATAATCCCTTGGCTATTCCCTCTATCCTTCACGCAGAGAATGAAAAACACACCCTTTTCTTTCTCTCTCATTTAGGACCACAAGAAGACTGGTGGTCACCGAGGAGTCGGCTAATCCTAATCAAGTTTAAAGAATGAAGAATAAAGCTCAACCCTGAGCCCTGACTGGCACTCCCCTTCATTTATATTCCCCACGACATAGGCATCCATCCCAACACCATCACTCCAAAATGTGGACTATTGGCTTCAGATGTGCACATTGTGTCAATCTCAATTGTACCTCTCACAAAGTCTCTTTCAAGTTACGTGCTGGCGGTGCAAAACTCTCCATCCAGCTTGGTTGATTTATTGTTATTCGGCTTCACTTCCAAGGACAGACCTGAGCCTCCATCACTGTCTGTCTTTAATACTTCACACAAACAGAAACACACAATCACGGACACACACACACACATTCCCTGTTCTTTTTCTTTTGAATATCTTTTTCTGCCTCTCCTCTGGGGAACCGGGCAATGAAAATGAACCAAACTCTTGTTTACCACGAGAAACACACCACCCTCAACACGGTTTCCTTTTCTAATGAGATTCACGCCGATGATGTTTGCATGAATGTATTCATGAGTGACACGGGACCAGAAACAAGACAGGCACAAGAGCAGCCAAGTAAGTGAACAAGTAAATGAAGAGTCATAACAAGCTGACGGCAAGACCAACAAACAAATAGCAAAAACAAATTAACAACTAAAAAATACATAAACCCACTGCTTTGATGAAACTACCGTCCTGCTACATGTGAATTGAGATTTCAGAGCCTCTACATGACTGCGGATGGCTCCTATCCTGCACCAACTTGGTATTTCTCCTATTTTAGACCAATTTCAGTTTGGTTCCTCTTCATCCCAATTACCAAACAACACCTTGAAACACCCGTCTGCTCCAGGGGAAAGAGAGAAGCTTAGCAACCATGGTGTCAACAACATATTGACGCTTGTCTTCGTAACCATAGAAACTTGTGAATGGAATCCCCGGTTCTCATGTTTGAAACGCAGCCGTCATCACAGGAAAAAACTGTAACATTAGAAGAACTTTGTGCCCGTCAAGGCTTTGGATATCTTATTTTGCTACAGAAGCTTGATAAAACACACTAACATGCTGACATACATGTACATACACACACAAACACACACACATTCTGCAGTTTTAATAAAGCCACGGATCAGCTGAGTGATTTCAGCGATTATCTTGGCTGGGGCAAGCCCTTACGCAGAACAACACATGCTTCTCTCTCCCTCAATGTGCCATGATGTTTACTTCAGTAATGACTCACGCTGGATCATACCCAGTGGTCGTCAGCAACAAAAGAACAGCCAACAGACCACAATAGAAATGTGACTTTGAAAAAAAAGAAAAAAAAGAAAAGCGGTATGAATGACTGAGCAATTGAGCTGAGTGCTGCTTCATGGCAGAGGCAAGCAGGGAGCGCTGATAAGGGAACTGTAATAACGGGCAGAATTTCACAGCCTTTGTTCCACGGCAAATGAGAGCGATGATCACCAGGCATGGGAGCGGCACCGGGTGACTGTTTCCATGGCGCTAGAATGAGGTATGCCTGTGTGTTCGTGTGTGTGTATGTGTGTGTGTGTGTACATCTGTGTGGGTGGTAGTATTGTGTGTAGGTTGGGGTATTATTGATAGGTTGCCTGTCCTTGAGAAGGCCAGATTGGGACGCCCCCACTCTTCACGGGAGATTTCCTTTAATTAATCCAAATGAGGACACACTTGCAATTCACGCAGGCACACACACACACACACACAGACACACACACACACACACAAAAACACAGGCACACACACACACACACACACACAAAAACACATACACACACACACACACACACACACATAAACACACACACACACACACACACACACACACACACACACACACACACACAGATGACTGCATGCAATCACCACCACAGTAGTGAGGAAGAGGAAGTGTAGGACTGTGTGTACGAATTATACAGATGTTATTGTAAAAGTCGCATGTGAAGGCACAGTGTTACTTTGAGCTAAATGCTAACGTCAACATGCTAACATTGACAATGCTGACATGCTGATGTTTGGCAGGTAATAACTACCATCTTAGCTCAGTGTTTTAGAATGCTAACATTTGCTAATTAGCACTAAACATAAAGTACAACTGAGGCTGATGGGAGTGTCATTAACTTTGTAGGTTTTTGGTCATAAAGTATTGGACAAATCTAGATTTTGACCTGATGTTGGCACCAGAAAGCTAAAGGATCACCAAAGTTATGACAATTCATCCTGAGGGGAATATAAATGTCTGATCCAAAATTCATGGCAATCCATCCTATAGTTAGTCAAGATATTTCAATCAAAACCAAAAAAGTCAACCTCATGGTGGTGCTAGAGGGAAAAGTCAAGGCATCACCACAGTCAGTAGTCTTCATCCTCTGGGAATCATGATTGTCGGTACCAAATTTAATGGCAATCCATCTGATAGTTGATATTTCAGATATTTCAGTCTGGACCAAAGTGGTGGACCAACCAGCACTGACATCCCTAGAGCTATACAGCTAGCAGGGCTGAAAACAAAATATTCTAAAATACAAGTTTAAAATAAACATATTGCAGGCAGCTGTCTCAGAGTAAGCAGAATCATATCTTTCACATAACATGCTTGACTTTGATGAAGTGATTTGGAATTTCCCATTTTTTTGTTTGTGTGTCTGTGTCCATGGCTCGTATTGGCAAACATTTGAGTGTGATGTGAGTCAGTGTGGCCTTACGGCTTATGGCCCAGTCAAAGCAGGTAATCAGCACAGCTGCGGCGGAGCAGGTATAGGATTAACAAATCTGTGTGTATAAGACGATAAGCCCCCAAAACATTTCCGCAAACACCACAAGTGTTTCCATGCAGGTGGTGGTGGGGGAGCAGCTGAAAATGATAAACTAGGTGTGCAATCAGATTATTTGGCTATATTACCTCTCATGTGAGGGAAAGAGTGAGTAACTGCTTACAACCCTCTTTATATCCTTACTAAAGAAAGACTTCAAATCCTATTACAATTATCCTGAATCATCCTCAGATTGAATGGTATGAATGCCCGTGCAGATTCAACACCCAAAATCGCAGGTCCCTGCAGGAGGCAGAGGATGAGTGAAAGAAGAGCCTCTGGTGTTGCACCAACATACGGACGGTAAATTCTCAACACTCACGATGTTTTCTTCTGCACAACATGGGTTAAGTACGCTGCTGCGCAGTTATTACAGCCCAGTTTGGGGGCTGACGGTGGGAGATGAGAGAATTGAAGGGTTGAACATACATGAGCAGACACAGAAAGAGGCAAAAATTACAGCCGAACATTTGCTGATAATAATATAGTCATCACGCCCCAGGGCTGATTCGGTCGGGGGTGCATGACTCAGAACACATTAAAAATTCACATGTGGGGGCATGACTTGGTTTAGTGAGAAAGAGACGCTGCCCTTCATGCAGAAGACCCATTTTAAGCACATGTTGGCAAGCATCTGCGCTGCTGAATGTGCACAATACCACATCCCGACCATCTCTGTGTCTGACCGTGACCTTTGAACTCCCAGAGGAGGGAAGTACAGACAGTGTTAGTGTCTCTCGTGACGCTCAAAGGCTGCGTAGTACGCAATAATAAATCAAGATGAAATCCCATGACAGCCTATAAACTGAGTCTAAATTGAGCCGATGAGACTACATGCATACTAACATTCAGAAAGCCAATTAATCAATTGGTCGATTGACAGAAAATCAATGTGGATAATCAATTAATCATTCTATAGTTACAGCTTCTTAAATGTGAGGATTTGCTCCGTTTTTATATCATTCTAAATCGAATATCTTTGGATTTTGGACAAACATTTTTCATTATTATCTGACTATTAATTTGATAAAACATAGAAAATAGAATAGTGAAAACAATTGTTAGTTGCAGCCCTACTACAGTGATGCATTTCTTTGTCACTGCAACGCCACATGTGGTACAAATAACACAGAGGGAGAGAGTAAATCATAATAATAATAATCAGTGCTCATGCTGCTGGGATGACACAGTAGGAGGATGGGCGGCGTACCTAAATCCAATGAAGAGTGAACAAACAATTAAACCTTTACACACTGACATTCTTGGATGTGTAATCCTATTACTGAAAGAACTCCTGTGCTACATTAGTAAACTGTTAAGTGGATCAGCAGCTTTGGCAAAGATGATATTAACTTAGGAAACAACCTTTGTTGTACAGCTCGGTCAGTGGCTGACGGGTACACTCAATAAGAAGGATAGAGACAGACAGAAGAAGAGACTGCTGCTGGTGGCTGCTGGTGAGAAAGCTAGAAGAACAGCTCTACTTCTAATGCTGCTGGTCAGCTACTGAGAACTTAATGCAATCAGGAATCAGTATGACCCTGGTACGGGTCCAAAAACAGCTTTGAAGTGTGTCAGGCCAGGGTGCTACGTTCAGGTCATCAGAGTTACAGAGGACATCTTCTTTGTTGCTCAAAAAACTCACTGCTTTTAACTGACACATTTAGTTGATTATAAGTTGTCATCAAATAGTCATGAATGAAGAGATCTGCTAACATGCTTTTTCATATTTTAAAGGCCTGTAATATCATAAGCAAGCACAAATCTGTTATCATTGTCAGGTGATAATATATTTTGTAGACATAAAAATGCACTGCCAGGGTTTTAGGTGTCTATTAATCATTCTTATTACAGAGACTAATAAAAAGCTAGCACTGCTACCTTGTAGGGAACTATCACATTTTTTAAAAGCCTAATAATTCCAGCATATCACGCAGAGAAAACACTATAAAACAGGCTAATGTGGGATTATATCTTGATTAAGAAGGAGCCAGGGGCATTTCTTTGGCTTGCATAAAGGTTGTAAAATAGAGACCTTCTCCTGTGACCTAATCTTCCTTTTAAAATTGTAAGCATCTTTGAAAACTGTCTATCTCAAACAGCCATATAAGTTATTGCCAATGGTAAGAAGTTCAGTCAAAATGAGGTCGGTGTATATAGCAGGTGGACGTCTGCACTAAGCATTTGATTTTGCAGATGTTCATTCATGTCATCAGCCAGTGACGTCTTGGTGCGATTTTGTTTGTTTCTGATATACAGTTACTAGACATATTTAAAAGAATGAATATATTTGCCCAACTATGTTGTAATGAAGGAGGCGAGAGCACTGTGAAACCCTCAGAAAGCCAGTCATTCTTTTAAAAGGCAGAAATCTTTGTGCTCTCATGAAAAGTTTAATGGTTAAGTTTAGTGAACTCTGGTATGTATAATTTATAACCGTGGTTTCAGTTCTTACTGAGCATGTGAAAAAGTTCAGAATAGTTAGTAAGAGTTTTCAAACTTTCAGGCTTGCAGTAATTGGCCCGCTTTTTGAACTTCTATTTTTCACTTATTTGCCCCAGCTCTGCAAATCTGAGTGAGAAAACAGTTCGACAACACTTCAGACTGTGATGCTGCTTTCGCTGCCGTAGCCGGAAAGACTCAAGGTCAAAATAATTGGCCTTGTCTCCTCTAGTATCACTGATTCCTATTCTCCTTTTTTCCACTGTGTTGCCTCAGCTGTGTAGTAGCAGGTAAACAATTTATTATAGTTATCCCCCTAACAGCAGGGGAGCTCTTCCTCTTCATAATTTAAGCTGGGATACAAGACATAAAGTCCCCCTCCGTCTCACCCTGCTAGTGATGCACATCGAGCTAACACCTCGCAAAGTGATTCCTCGCCGAGCAAAACAAACATAACCACTCTCCACAACACTTAACTTAACACGATTGATGCGCTTGGGGCAGGTTTTAGGAAACAGCAGGCTCTCTCTTGCAGAAACACACAGACACAGACACACACACAAAAACTGAATAATGTACAGTATAATGAGTGTAAACCTCTGCCCCTGGCTTACAAGGTTGAATACGTTCACATTTTATTATGAGAAATAGCAAAGCAAAAGAACTCTCAAATTACTGAAGTCATTATAATATGACAAATATTGTTTGAGGATATTTGCTATAGAATCTGATACTCCTTAAATCTGACTTCAATGCACAATATTTAAAGTATAGTCTGGTAGAGCTGAATATATAAACAGGATCATCATCGTTTATGTGAGAATAGAATGTGTGTTAGGGTATGTATGTGAATGACCAGCAGTAAATCACGCAGCTTTTAACAACCATTAGCAACCAGTACTGAGGAGCAGCATTAGAGGCCTCTTATTTCCTGTTTTGACCTCCCCTCACTGTTCAGCTTCGCGCTCCACTTCAAACACAAAATGTATGCTACTAGAACGGCCCATTGAGGCGCATCTTACTCTCAGAAAATCCCACAATCAATGTCAAATATTGATTCTTTTTCATTAAGTCCAGACATAAGCCCTCCCTGCATGTGGCTTTTACTCTGAAAATCCCATCTGAAATTTTCATCAGAATTAATGGGGATTGGTTGGTGGGGAAATGTGGTCGCATAAATTGGGAGGTGTGTGTTCGTAATAATGGATTTAGGGAAGCGGTATGAAAAGCTCAGGTGTACTACAGGGATTACTGGTCCAGTGAGTCAGATTTCTGTTCGTTTAATCCCTCTTTATGATGATTTTGACGTGAAGCAAACAAATACTTTCTTTGTTTCTCTCAGGCTGCGTCTGCACCACCTTTTCCCTCCAGTGAAGAAGGAGAAACACTGGCTGGACTGTGACATGACACCAGTGTAACACAAATAACATGGACTGCACTTGTAGCATGTAAAGATGATATTCCTTCAGGGATCCTGAATGCCTGCGTGCTTGTGTATATGTGTGTGTGCATGTCTTTGGTTTAAAAGCTTTCCTGTGCATCTGAATGATGATGTCATTGCTGGCATCAGTGGTTCCTGCTTGACAAACAGGGACAGTGGATCTCATGGCTGCCAGCATATGTGGCTAAATCAGGCTTGGGGACAGCAGACCACACTCTGGTGTCACTTGGGCTCTAGGCACAGTTGCCACATGAACAACAGTGGCTTTAACCTTGGCACCCAGATTACATTGCATTCCATCACTGCATTCCCCCTCGAACTATCCCCTCGCTTTCATTCAGCTCTTCTGCTATGACCTCTTCTTCTTCTCCCCGGTTCACCCACCCTGTGAACTTTGTAAAGCAACTTAATATGAGTGAGGTGAAAGGTGGCTCATTTTCTCTCTGCTTTCGGACAGTTTTTGGTTTTTTAATTACTTCTCCTGCTCTAACATTCAATGTTTTGGGTATCGATTCCAGTCAAGCCAACAGCAACAAGTTTTTGTAAAATAGTCTTGAGAGAGAGAATGAGAACACTGTGTAGCAACTGGATTATAAGGCAAACTTTTTACTTCCTGACAGTCAACTCCAACTGGCGCAGACTGGAACAGACAGTCGTAATTCCCAACGCTATAATCTGCCTAATACAGTTATGCTTTGGGTAGTCACGTAATGAGTGTCCACCTCTTGAAACTAAGGGTTGCCTCCTTCCCTTTTGCCTCTCCTCCTCCCACCTCTCCTCTCAATTCATCGCTTCATTTCAGTCCAACTCCTTACAGCAGTGTCTCGCATCCAACTAACACATCATCACTTGTCGATGAAGAATCAACACAGCGTGACACCGTCTTTGTTTTCTCTGACGTCTCTGTTCAGGACAAGAAAAGAGACAAGTTGCCAAAGCCATCTGTAGGAGGACCAAGAGTAATCACGCCTTACAAGCAAACCCCCTAATGACTCTGTGTGCCACAGTCAACTTAATCAACACGAATAAGGCAGATATTGATGATAAGTGGCACCACTCATATGCTGCATTGCGCCTGTGAGCATGTGGCTTCACTGTGGGCTGCTGGGTAAACAAGCAATAATCTTTTCTCTTATGTGTGCGTGATGATGTGTGAGGCTTTGCTGGGGAATGAGGGAAGCCAGAGAACATGTGGATGCCTTCGGGGTGAAGGGGGTTGCAGCATTTTAAGCACTTGAATGCCTATCTACTGCGTGTGTGTGCAATAACACACAAATAAGCACACGAGCATGAATAAATATGCTGAAACATTCATTTCTTCTGCTATATTCTTTCTAATTAGGTAAATTGCTCTTTCTTATAATGATCTTGAAGTTAACCCTTGGGACCTTCAGAGGATCAGACACTGATTATCAGTGACAAAAGACCAATTAAAATAGAATGTATGACACAGATTGGCGAAGCATTCCTTACTCAATAATCAATCTCTCTCAATTATTAATTTGATGCAGCTTTCCCTCTCTATCTCCCAAGTGTGCCATTACTTTGGCCTTAATGGATATGCAGACATATAATGCTGATCCTCCTGTAAAGAAATGTTACAAATAGCCTCGACTGGCTTTATCATTATTTGGAGCTGCCTGTTCTGGGTCAGCACTTTTGGCAGGTGGGCTATTTAGAGAAGTGTAAATGTTTAAAGACTTTTCATGGGTCCCAAAGGGAGGCTGCGGAGGGTTGACGGTGGATCAGGTGGATGTCGGAGGGACTAACACAGACTGACCATTTGCTGCTTGTTTACTGTAAAATTACAAGAGAGACATATTTGACACGTCCCTTGCAACGTGTGAGCATATGCATAAGTTTGCATTTCATTTATTTGTTTTCGGGAGGGTATGTGTGTTTATGAGCGACAGCGCACACATTTATGAATGAAGTATGAAAACAATCCTTCGAGAGAGAGTAAGTCATCTCTAACCTCTTGAATGCGTCTGTGAACAAGTTGAGGGTGGGGAGGAGATCCAGAGAGGAGCGTGTCAAGAGAGTGAATCAGCGAAAGATGGAAGAGAAGAGAAGGGATCACGTGCATGAATGTCTGAGGAAATGAGTATAAATATCCCTTTCATGACTAATGAGCTATACACACACACACACTGACAAAAATAGGCATTACTTCTTAAGCAAATTTCCTCAGTCTCTCATTTCAGATTAATTTCCTTAGTAAATTTCAGGGAGTTGCTAATAAGAGATCTGGAACAGGCAACTCATGTACACAAGTGTGTGTGTGTGTTGATTGGGAGGAGTGGGGAGTCACACGTTACCACAAAATACTGCAGATGGGAGTACATGTGGGAGGATCGTGGAATCTCCCAAAGAGTCTGCATCGCATCCTCACCATATTTGGTGACTTCAGAGTATCACTGTCAGTCAAGCCAACTTTCAAGTACAGTGTGTACATCCAGTGGACCTTGGATAAAAATCATTCCAAATCATTTCTAGTGTTTGTTTTACCCTGCTGCTTGGACTGCCTGAAGGTTGGCATTCACAGTATCAGCACTATTCAGATGTGCCTGATGTTTGTTGCTCATAGAAATGTATAATGAAAAAAATACTTTCCAGGGTTTGCCTAAACTTTCTGCGACTCCAGCTGGTGCTCGGTGCCTATGTGACAAATTTGGCACCTGAAATACAACAAAGTCAGCTCAAACAAACCATAACAACCCTTGTGTGACATTAAACTGCACGCAGCTGTAAATAAGGGGCCAGTCCAAGCGTTCTGGCCCTCCTGAAAGAGCCACTGTCTTCCCAGCTGCTTAAAGTATGCTCCAGGCGTCCTGTAGCCTGGCTTATGATCCCTGACCAGAAACAAGTACAAGCCCTGGTATCTACTTTATGATCTACACTCCCCAGCACACACACACACACACACACACACACACACACACACGCACACACACACACACACCATCATCTCTCTCTCTCGCTGTTTTTCTCTTCAGAGCAACAGCTGAGTGTAGGAGCACAAGTTAGTGTCTGTATTTGTGCGAATGTGTGTGTACACTGCAGCTCCTCCTGCCTGCTGCTCTCTCCACTGATCTGCAGCAGCGTTGGTGGGTCCACCTACACACCTTCCTCATCATCAGTTGCATCCTCACTCCTCTAAAGTAGTAAGTCCTGTGAGTGAGCCCATTACTGATGCCAACATTTTGCCACCGTAAACCTTCACAGTGGATGTTTGGAGGGTTGAGAGTAACTTGACATCAGGGGAACTGTTCCATTTTTAGGCACTTGCATAGTCACAGGCCGTTGCCGCTCCTCGAAATGAACTGAGCGAACTATCACTTCACATGGGGATACACCTATACAGACTGGAGCTGAAACCTATAACAGGAAATGCAGACTGTTCTCACACAGCAGCAATGAGAAACATCCTGAGATGGTGAGCTCCTGTTGCTGTCGATTATAAAAGCCTGTTAGATGGAAAACATAAAATGAAATGGGGAACATATAGCAGCACGGCTGCAGCAGAGGCAGGACAGATCCTGACACGGACATATTGCCTCTCCAGTGATGCATGGAGCTCTAAAGCCCAGGGACTTCTCCTCCTCTTGACTTATTTCAACCCTCAATAAAGACAAAAAGAAATCCCCTCCGGATGACCTTGCTTCTGTTACCCTCCCATCCTTTACTCCTCCTTCTCCTTCCTTTGAAGAGGCCACCTTTAACCCAGCAGCGAGAAGAGGATCCATTGTTTTCCTCCCTCTTCCTCCACACCTGTCACTGTTCGTGCTTACAAAAAGGCTGCGGCGATGGGGAGATTGCTGCCTTTCATTTGTCTAGCCCACTGCACTGCTTACTGTGAAGCTGTAATTAGTGTCAAGAACAAATTTGTTGGTGCTAATAAGGCTGCAAGCTGTGGTGCTAGCAAGCACAACACGGCTACACACAGAGTGGAGGGACCAGATGTAGTTACTTCTGGCTGATAGATAGGAAGGATGGGAAGCTAGAATTTGAGGAAGTTCCATGCAGTTTTTTGCCATGCTAGCTGTGTGGCTCCATGGACGGCAATGTCGGTCAGTCGGTTCACCACTTTGGTCCAGACCGAAATGTCTCAACAACTATTGGATGCATTACCACTACATTCATGCTCCCCAGAGAATGAATCCTCCTGACTTTCGTGATCCTCTGACCTTTCCTTTAACACCATCAGCAGGTTGACATTTTTGGCTTTTAGTGAAATATCTCAGACACATCTTTTACATGTGTGACAGCACTGCTCATTCATTTCTCTTAATACTAGGCTTACTTGCACTTTACTGTCTTTGTACTTGTTTACTTGTTACCCTGTACACTGAATATTGTATATGGAGAAAATGACAATACATTCCACCTTGTACTTTGTGTTTAGTGCTAATTGCAAATGTTACATGCTAAATTAAGCTGGTGAACATGGTAAACATTATACCTGCCTAAAATCAACATGTTAGCTGCTGACATTAGCATTTAGCTCAAATGATTGCTTTACCTAAGCACAGCCTCACAGAGCTTCTAGCATGGCTGTAGACTCTTTGTCTTGTTATGGGAATGGCTTCTTCCTCACATGACAAGACACTAAATCTACAGCAGCCTCTGCTAGTCACAATGGGTTACAAACGTCTTATCATAACAAGCTGATGTAGCCAGAATTGAATCAGTGATGAAAGATGAGTCTTTCATTTGGATGTGGCAAAAATGGTACATTGTAAAAAAAACTATCTAGTGTGATGTATTGGATACCCAACAAAGAGTTCACATAAAAAGCAAGTGAGAATAAAAAATAATAACCATGCAATGGGATGAAGTATGTCTATGGCTGACTTACTTGATTTAAGATGACATTGTGATGCAGAAAGGAAAGCCTTGATGAAAAGATTTATGTTGAATCAGATTTTCTCTAATCCATATAATGATCCCTAATGAGAACGCAGCACACAGGCTGGCTGAAACCAGGCAATATTAATGGAAACCCTAACGGGAGATTTTTCCGCAGTCTGGGGCAGAAAAACATAATTTTATTTCCTATAAGATATAATAGCCAAATCAATCATTTCCATTTGCAATGAGGAGAAAAATACAGGCTTAATCTATCTCTCTTTGGAGCTATAAGCTCTCTAGTTTAGACACTCTTTTCACGCCCTCAATATAGTTTGTTCGCCATGAAAATAGATCTACAAATATTTCCAGCAGAGGCGATACCAATGTCACACCCAGGCCATCTCAGGTTATCAAAGGGGGTATTACTCCAGCGCATTCAGAAAGAGATAAGCCATACACAGTGAGCTCTCAGCAGATATATGCCTTAGCAAAAGCCATTTCATACACCTATCTCAATTTTATTGCTTATGAAAGAAGAACTAAAATCCTAAACTGTAGACTGAGGTATAAGCTCCTGTGTGCTCGGTTGAGCAAAAGTAACAGTGTTTGTGCGGCTCAATTCACTTTGTTATCTGGGAGATGAACATAATTAATATACCAACTGCGACGTGCGGAGTGATTCTTTAAAACAAAACTCAGCTTATTGGTTGAAATAACTCAATTACTATAATTCACAAGCCCCATTAAAGTAAATAAGAGGGTATTCATGCAATCTCTCAAAGTCTATATGCTCACTGAATATCATTGCCTGATATCAGAGAAAATTTCCAAGACGTTATACTTGATTTCCATCTTCAGTCTAATATTGCCTCCACTCTAACCGAGGGGGATTTGATTTTCCCTAACCAATCACTGGAGACCAACGTGTCCACCTGAAATGTCATTGTAAGTTGACACTGATGCGTAGCCATGCCAACATACTGGTTTAGCCAGAGTTTTAAGAGTGAAACGGAGCAAAATAAAAACAAACTACGATGTCGGGCGATATTCAGAAGACATGGCGTCTATGCCTTCAAAGCAGAGCACAGCTTGACAACAGCATTAGTCCCCCCCTTGGCGTTTATTGGCTAATCGCTAGTCCCCCCCGTGGTGCTCATTGGATAATCACTTTTTCAATCAAGAAACCGTTGTTTCATGTCATGATGCCAGACCAGAATCAGTTAACTCTGTGGAGTAGGTTGACTCAAATGTCTGGACCCAGACAATGAATATTAGGCTTGATTGTCTTTTCTTTTTGCCTCCATTCATCCCACCCCTTCTCCCTATCTGATGTCCCTGTCATCACTGTCCACCTGAAATAAAGTTAGCCTGTTTATCAGATAGTAGAGAGAGTGTCAAGGATGATTAAAGCTCTACTGAACAATCTCTAATGGTCAGGAACACAAATTGAGCCGTAGATTAGATTACAGCCAGACCCCCTGCCTGAGAAGAAAGGGGTTCCTAAAAATATGAGAGACTGCTCCAGTTTGTTAAATTACTCTATGCATTGGAAAATAATGAGGATAGGAGTTTCCCACTTTGAAGTGCATCTGGCTAATCATTTAGTATTCAGCATTACTCGTACGATTTTAGTTTCCTCTTGCTGATTAAAGTCTGAGACGATCTCCGCTAGGTGAGGAAATGGACTTTGCTTCTTTGCCTGTGCTATGTGGTTAATTGGAAGGCCGAGTGCGCCTCAGTATCTCTTGGTTACAGAGGAAGAAGAAATGAAAAGCCTTTTTCCTTTTTTATTTTGGACTGCAGGTACTGTAAAATTCAAGAGTTTAACTTATCCCTCAGGCTGCACCCTTTGTCTTCACCTCATGGATGTTAAAGAATATGACCTTCCTGTCTTACCACATAGCAAACCTTACTATTATCATCGAGTGAGACCTGCTGTAATGTCTGACAACAAAGAATGCAAGAAATACAAGTGCACAGAAGAAGAGAAAATAAAGTGATGTGACAGCATGAAACATGGAGGAGACAGGTGAAAAGCAGAATGTCAGATGCAGTTACAACCAAATATTTCTTGGATTTCTGTCATATTCTATCATTGCATAGGGAAATGAATGAAATCTTGTATCACGGTATATGTAATTCTATTGTAATTGAGTGCATTTTATGGAAATTTAATTGAGAAGCAATTTATTGATAAAATAAGCTAAAATAATACTGAACATGTCTGCAAAAACGTAGTTGCTTTCCCTATCTGCTATGCAACTAAAGCATGATTAATGTTTTTATTTTAATGTTTAGGCAAATCAAAGCACTTACTTCTCAAAGTAAGGGAAAGATCAACGTCTTTGCTAAATATTGAAAAAAGTCAATAGTGTTATACAACGGCCAAATCCCAGACAATAATGAATCGAAATATTGATGTTTTATTGATCTGTTGCCCAGCTCTATATGATACATACTACATATATTACATGATTATTTGGTAAGCTCTACTGAACAAGGTTGTCTCAGTGGTCAACAGACTGTAAGCAGTCAAGGATGAGTAATTTTCTAGGGCACAGCAGACTCTGAGCGTTACTGGCATCACCAGTGAGTTATTTGTACTCCCCAGAACCCAGATGGATGGTGTGGACAGAAAAAAAGAAACAGAAGCAAAGATTTAGACAAGGTGGCTGGAAGGGCAGAGAAGATTATGTAGAGGTCTATTAGTGATATGTAATAACTCAGGGGCAGCAATGAAGTTCTGATTTCTCTCTCTTTATTCCCCTTGTCTATTTATTTCTCTGACCTGTGCCCTGCTGCAGTCTCTCCAACATCTGCCCACAGGGGAGCTAAGCAGATTAATTGACAGATTTGGATTTCTTTTCATTTAGCTCGGCTGACTCCAAGACTTTCTCCTCCTTTCTCCCCGCCGCCCTCCTGCTCACAATCTCGACCTTTTCTCACACGGCTCTCTCCTCCTCCAGCTTTGTGTATCACTGCTCAGGCTGAGATGAAGAAACACAAAAATACTGTCGCAGGATTGTTTATAGCAACATATCCCGCTGCAGATTTGGAAGTCCTCCTCTGCGATGCGCTCGGAGTAGAGAATTATGTTTATCATTTATAGAGGAGATAAAAACAAGCTGGCAGGAGAAATTACAGGCCTGTGCGTCTGGGTGTGTGAGATGAGGACACAATGAGCTAAATAAAAAAAATCAGTCGTTGGGGACATAAACTTGTGATCAATCCTTATGTCCCCACAGTGCAGTGAAATGCTAGTTTTCCACATTACCGATGTGCTAATGAAACTTTATACGATAGCATTACTGATTCTGACACAGAGCAGGGAGATTTGGGGGTTGCAAAACAGCGACAGTATTCATATCTATATGGCTCTCAAGACTGGCATCTAACACACACACACACACAGCATCCAATGAGACTGAAGGACGCATTTCTTAGGAGCATTTCCTGCTTTCATTGCTGTGATATTCCCAGACAGTGGGCCGATGGGTTTCGAGGACATGCATGAATTACAGCAAAGGGAGGGAGATGGAAAAAAGTGGGGAACAGGGGAATAAAGAGAGCTGAGGAAATCATAGGGGAGGAGGAGGTAGGTACAACTCGTAATCTGGAGTTTTGAAGGTGAACCTTCAAGGTAGCTATTACAGGCTCTAAGCACTTGGCTGAACTCGATTCTTCCAGCTCACACGCGATCCTGCATGTCCACACACACACACACACACACACACACACACACACATATACACAAGTATATGTAGACCTACACACACAAACACAACAACCAAATCTCAGCTACGCATAAACTTTCCACTTTCCATGAAAAGGTCAAGTTGCTTGCTACCGTTTCTGAGTCAATTGATTGTCATTCATTCAACATTAAAAGGCCTAGACTAAAATATGCTGATGAACTGAAGAATGGTCTCAAAGAATGTCAAATGTTATGGCTGATAACAATGACATTTTGTGGTAAAATCCAAATTTCATACCATATTAACAACACTGAATGTCTTGAAATGTCAACTGAGACAAATCCCGCTCAGCAACCTTAAACTGCCTTTAATTTGATGTGTTCTGTGCAAGCCAATGACTGAGCAAATAATTGCATTACCAAAGTGAGACATCAGCCTGCATGTACAATCACACACACACGCACACACGTATAAAACATACAAACCTTGACTAATATTATACAAAATGCTCTTATACACACACACAAAACAAACTACAATCTGCACAAAATTAAATCCCGCACCGCACACATGTACAGACTCACACACAAACACACACACATGCCCATGGGTTCCATAATGAGACTGTGTGATTTAGTGTATTGATCACCCGCTGTAAGCTGAGTCCTTGGAGAGCATGGCATCACATAAAAGACAACATTACAGCTTATCAGCTGGGGCCAAACACAAGGTGACCTTCACTTTACTGCCTCACGGTCCAGCCTGTTACAATTAGTCGCATGGGTGGAGAGATAAAGTGTGTGTTCAACAATTTGTCTGTGTGTGCAGCCTACGTGTGCATGAAGACGTATGTCAAAAGCACTTTTACAAGCAGAACCTGAAACAAGGTTGAGAAGGTGTATATAATATTGAGAAAATACTATGAAACTGCAAACTGTGTGTGTGTTTAGGGGACATTTTTCTACTTTTGCACACCTATTAGGAATTTGACATTTTTCTGATTGAAAGATTTAATCACTAAATACATATTCAACAACAAATTACAGGGGCACAATTTTCTCATATCACCACATGTGACCTAAAGAAAACTAAAAATCATCTACACCCATCTATAAGAATGCATGCTTGAACACACACATTTTGATTCCTTTATTTATGTTTATATGTTTAAACATATAGACCATATCTGTATGCTATAAGCTATAGCCATTAGCTTAGTTTAGCGCGAAGACTTGAAGCAGGGGAAAACAGCTAGCAGGGCTCTGTCCTAACTTCAAAAATATGCCTACTAGCACCCCTCAAGCTCACTAGTTAAGCATTTACAGTATATCTCGTTTGTTTAATCCATACAAATGCCTAAGTGTAAGAGTTCTGTGCTGGATAGGCAGTTACTTCCTTGTAAAACCACAAATCTTTATTTTTACACTTTGGACAGAGCCAGCCTAGCTGTTTCCCCTTGCTTTCAGTCTTATGCTAAGCTAAGCTAACAGTCTCCTGACTGTAGCTTCATATTTAGCGTACAGATATGAGATTGGTATTATAAGTATTATTTTCCAAAATGTGAAACTGTTCCTTTAACGCTGGCAGTTACAACAGGTGTGTGCATAGTTGATCATAAAATATGCAGCAATCAGCAGCCCTGACGCACACAGAAATACTGTACACAAGCAGTTTGAACATCCAGCATCATCCCAGCACAGCAGCGTGCCTGCTCTCGCATCATGCACAGACTGGGCTGAACAGCTTGTCCATACAACATCCTTGGACAACAAACAGCATAAAGTAGCATCATTAGCCAGCTACTGCAGGGGAGCTGAACATTTTTGCTTCGCGCCTCCTCTCGTGTACTTTCAAATGACCATATGGCTTATGCATAATTATGTATACATTTTGAATGCATCACTCCTGCAGAGTAATCTTGTTTCTCTCTCACACTGCGAGGTACAGAGTCAGTGTGGAACAAGATGTTTCTGCTCATTCAAACAGCAACCTTTCATTCAGGATCTTACTGTGTGTCAGTACAAATAAATTCAATGACAGGCTGCAGGCACCAGAGAAGACAGAAAAACAGAATCACAGATAGATTTAAATGCAATCCCCCTTGTGTCATTTATCCGTGCATCTCTAGTGATTGACATAGCCCGTTTCCAGATGAAAGGAAATATGGGGAGGAGAAGTATATCTCTCTCCTTGACCTATGCTCTGACAGGGGTCTAGATCTGCACCACTTTATAATCCTTCCCTGGGAAATGACAGATCTGAGGGGTCTTCAGGAGACAGCCTTTTGGCAGGGGGACTGCAATGATAAAATACTTGTGCTGCCAATGGGAGGTTTGAGTGATTTTATAGATTGTACTGTGCAACTGTATATTCTGTGTGTTTTGTGTTTGAAAGGAACTATTGTTTTTTGTATTTTAGCACCGAATACCACATTCAGTAAAATCGCAAAGACTCATGGTTAATGCAACTCGACACAAGAACTCAGTTAACTTCTCAGAGCATTTTTAAGTTTTGCTTATCCCTTATGTGGAACTGCAATTCTTGTACAATGTAATTCACGACTAATTGCACCGACTTGTGTCTTTCCATTGTATGCAATCGTGCTGCATCTAAAATTCACCTTGCGTTCTGTCTAAACACACTATAAGAGGTAGGTATGTGTATATAGAGGAACTCTGCGCAGACTACTGTGTCATTGGAGTGCTTTAGGTATTGAAGACTTCATTGTAAATGGAAGTGATACAGCTGCTATACTTTTGCAACATGGTCAGAATATATTGCAACACATGAAAGTCTTTACCACTTAGTTCCACACTCATTAGATTTTTTTGCAGTAATTTTTGCTTTAGAGTCACAAGTTTTCCATTTCCTAATGTGCCTAGAGGGGTTGATTAAACTTTCATCTGATCTAACAGTGGTGGGAAATATAGACAGTCCCTCAACTTTCATCCATCTTGATTTTCCAAACCCATTCAATTATTCATCAGTTGTAGAGCAACTGTGAAGCAGGATCATAAAACAGGAGCCACAGCTTTACATTAAAGTTGAGATGAAATGAAAACGCCCTTTAAAGCCTTTCAGTTCACATCCCCGGTCACTTGGTGCACCTATTGAACAATATATGCCAAAACAATGTGGTACAGAGCTTTGTACAGAGATTCATTAGTTAGCGACATGGTACATTGGTTATGACACGCCCACTTTTCAACCAAATTCCTCTCAACTGTATGTCCTGCCTGCCTATCCTGTTTCACTTGGAAATACGTCACGATTACATTCTCTCGAAATGCTGTGTCATCTCGACCTTAACATACACCAATGGCCTATGACCTCACGCCGTTAACATTTGAAGCTCTCAGATTATGAAAGTATACATAGTCAGTCCAAAACCTATCACATCAAAGTGTACATCAACTCAAACAGCACACAGATGAAACGATTCAGATAATAAGATTCACATCCATTTCTAATATCAAAACCCCACAAAATGGAACGATACAATTATTTGACTGTGGGTTTCTTTTAGCCAGCCAGGTTAAGAGGTGAAGGCTGAAGGATGGTGTATTTTGGGGGAATACTTTTTGAGTGCTCTGTCCTCCAGAGTGAGAGGCCCGTACTCCTTGCCAAAAACGGAAGAATACCATGATCGATACTGCCACAGCTATTCCAGGGACAATGACAAAGTGGCTGTATTGAATTTTCCACATTTTGGTCCAAGAGAGATGACACTATTAGAGAAAAATCCGAACGTTTCAACATGCGTTTCTTTTGATGTGCTTTTTAAAATAGCTGTGTTACGGTGGAACAAGCTAATTTCTCATGACGTCAAAACTGCACCTGTCATGTACACCTAATATATTTGTTCAAAGGCATTCAATTACCAGCTGAAATATCCCTGACCTGAAGTCTTGCAACGGCACTGACATCACCCCTTTCAATACCTGTAACTACTTACTTAAAATAACTCCCATTTAATTCTGTGGTAGTCATTTATGAACTCACTCATGAGTGCTTGCGAGTGTGTAGGTGTGTGTGAGTATGACTGAGTGTGTGTGGTATTTTGTAGAGCTATAAAGCTGTCTCTTCTGTTATGATTTTCCTTTCTCTTCCTCTACTCCTTTAATGAGGTGACCATGGTTACGGTTTTCTGCAGCCCCCAGTGCAGGAGGATGGATAAGGTGTCCATAGTAGAGCACTATAATATATCGAACTGGTGGCTATAGTCGGCCATTACAGCCTGTAAGGATGACCAGATATCTGCAGTATGGGCTATGGCAGTCATATTTCTTTATATGGTCAACTTTCTACTGCCTTTTCCTGTATCATGCTGCTGGCAGGGCGTCTGTGACTATGAGGTCATCTGCTCTATTAGGCTGTAAAGTTGGGGACTTTTTCTCCTTACACACTTTCCATTTCAACAGAATGGAGCGAAAGTCAAATATGTCAACCCTAGTTTGAAGTGTCTTTTGGCCGAGCGGGATGCTTTATCTCCCACACATATCCAATTTTACTTTAGTCCGCAAAGATATTGACATCCCATCCTTTGTTCTACAGTCTAATGTTGATAAGAAAGATGGAAAAACCTGCGTACAATGATTTTAACATTAACAGATTTGTCACAATTTGAGACTTACTGGTCACCAATACACTGTCTCCCACTGGTTCTATCAGTTTGTAGAGCTGGGTGATATGATTGAAATAAAAAACACAGTATATGTTATCATAGGGCAAATGTAATCAAAAACAGGCTAAAATAAAATATAATAAACTCAAGGTCCACTTACAAGTTTTTTCCATACGAGATGTGCTTATTAACTAATAAGTTGACCTTGACTTTAGTGCAATAGACTTTGTTCCACTATTTTGATACATGTGAAAAAGAAAGAATTCATCACATTTTGTTTGGATATAATCATAATTTGTTTGGTGCCATTAATTAGGGCAACACAACACGATATGATCATCATCACAATATGATTCCACTGAAATACACTCCATCTGTCCAGTTTATGTAGTTTTTGCAAAAACTGGAACAGACTGCTAAAAAATTTAATTTCTTCAAATCTCACCAAAGTTAAAAAAAATAAAAAATAAATGTCTAACCCGAATGTAGATTTTGAGTGTAATTTTTTAAAGCTGCACTGAATATTTTTCAACCAGTTACTGTGAGCTTCTGCCCTGGGAGTGGCTGCCATGAGCTTTATTGGAACTGGCATTGACTTGGTTTGTTGATTTTTACAGAGAGTCATTTGACTCAGAAATATAGCTTAATGCAGCTTTAAATATCAGAGCACACTGCCAAGACACATCATTCTTCCAGGTTTTGTCAATATTGGAGCAGATGGACAGACAGACAAACAAACATAGCTCAACCCTTAAACCCCAGCATCAGATGATCATAACATCATACTGTAGTGATCCTGATCATAAACACAGATTTGTAGCATCACTGTTAGTTACTCCCCAGATAGTACTTTTATCATCTGCGTATATCTGGATCAGCTTTTAACTCATGAGGCGCCATACGGCAAAACAAAGCACTCAAAGTGGTCTTATTGTTTATACTGAGAGGTCTTTATGCTTTACATAACATTGTATCTCTCCATTTGGCACAGTGTTGCTTCGGTTTAAATCAAAAGTCGTTATAAATATTACAAACCCAACCAGCTATATAAATAGAATGAGTAGACTCAGCTAAGACTCTTCATGTCAGCTTGATTTACATAAAATGCTGCTGTCTTGTTTTATGACGATAAGCTTGTGAAAACCAGCTTGAAACATGAAAAGAAGATTAACATTAGTTCTTAACTGCAGAAAACACAAGTCTAGTTCAAAACACAACTTTGATGTTGGGTGGGAGAAAGCAGCAGAGGTATTGCTTTTGCAGGCTGTGGGTGTTAAATACAAAGAAAAAGAGTCCTGGTGGCATGCTTGTGTCACAGGAACACATTGCAGCTCTCTAATATTATCCTGCAGAGAAATAAGTGTGTGTGTGTGTGTGGTCCATTCATGTTTACGCTAAAGCATAATCACGAAGATGTAGCCATTCCCTGTGGAAGCCCCGCCGGTGACAGTTAAAGAGAGATAGGGAGACTGCAGGAAGACGTATGGTTGTAGAGTCAGAGGTGACATCAAACCTCAGGCCAACGAGTACATGACAAGGTAGGAGGCCAAGGCGGGTCAGATTGTCAGGGACATGACTGCAGGGCAGTGATTAAGAAGAAACAGTCAGCAATATGGAAATGAGAGGACGAGGATGTTGAACTGTGCTGGCTGGGTGTCTGTAGGTGAGGCAAGAACAGTGAAGAGGAAGGGAGAATATCTGACATTTAGTTCTGAGGATCAACATAATTTCATTCAATAAGAAGTTATTGAAGAGGGAAAAAAGCTCTCTGGCCTAACAAATTTGACAATATAGACTACACATAGAGTTTGCTAACTGCTCGCTATAACTGTCAGTTAGCAAGCTTGTTAGCTCTGTTTCTAAAAGAACAATCACAGTTTATTTGTATCACTGACTTCTGTCTCATAACTGTCTGTAAACAAAGCCTCTTTTGTGGAGCAGCTTTTACTCCAAAAGAGGAGGGTTAGATAAAAGAGGATGCTGACACACAACTAAGAAGCTACAATTGCTTCCTCCATTTTGGACTCTCCGTTCCCTCAATGGTCAGCAAGACAGCGCGCTATCGGTGCGGTGAAAAGTCACGGGTCAAGTTCACCAATGTTGAACTCAACATGAAAAATTTGAGCAGATTTACTTTGCATGATTTGTGAACGATTCCACTTGCGGTGATTCTTTTGGAATGAATGTCACTGTATTAAATGTTGGTGCGAGCAGGCTTTAAGTCTGCCCGTCTGTGACGGCTCTTTGTTTTAGGTAATAGAGAAGATGAATCATCTCTCACTCTCTTTGTCTAAAAGAAAACTCCATAAACTGTAAAATGCACAACCCAGGAAAACCTGACGCAAACAAACCATAATCTGCTGTGACACCCGGCACATTCCCTCCTCCATGACACTGGCTTTTATGCAGTTACATTACAGCTCATGTATGTGATTAAATTAAGAGTCGAATGCAGCTACTGTCACTCCGACTTTGTGCTTGCTGAACTTCCACGCGGCATCCCATGAGACTTTCATTAGCTGGGTGTGTTTCTCTTTGTAGGGAGGGACAATGGTGCACTGAGAGGGCATACAGAAATGAAGTAAAAACAAACTCTTTTCTCTGCCTCAGAGTGACAAAAGGACATTTACAAGTTTGATTTATCTTTTAGCACTTTTTAGTGGTGCAGTGCAGAAACAGGAAGACGGGAAGGGAAACTACGGCTCCTTGTCCTCCTCCCATCTTCCTAATGCAGACAGCATTCTGCCTTCTCTTAACTCACACCCCATGAAATTGAAAGATAAATAATCCAATTGATTAGGAGCCAATCAATGGGTTTAAAAGTTGGACAAGTTCCCTTTGCCTCCCACACTTCTATGAAACGCTGCTCCTGTGCTTTGAAGTGAAGAAGGAATGGAAACGTCATGTTGTCAGCGAGCACTGACACATGCAAACACACATGCAAACACGCGCACATACATTTGCACACGCTTCCAGACCAGAATTAATGAGGTAGGAATGGCAGCTTAAGGCCTGCTTGGGATAAATCCATGTATAGATGAAGCAAAGCTGAGGAAATTAAATCTGTCGTCCTAACCTTTGCCGCCAAGGCTAACACACAGGCTTTCCTCTCCTCCCCTTTTCATTTGTCATCAGTGGCCATCGAACATTGGAGAGTTTAGCCGATACAGCTTCCATCCATCAAGCCCATGCTTGCTATTGAGGGAGAGCGACCAACCAAAAAAGTCCCCAAAACCTAATCTGAATGTCTTTAGACTTACTGAGGCTTACACTGGAAACAGCCCTCTACGTCATCTCTTTAATTGTAATAATAGTATTATAGTTTCAAGAGGGTTAGTTGCCATTGAAACCGAGCAAGAGAAGAGAGGGAGTAGATAGAGGAAGAAAAAATAATTTCCTGCCTTTTACTTTCAAGACTGCAGTTCAAGCACACTTCAGGTCAGTTGCACAGCAAGGTCTTATGTAAGCGCCATGTTGTCGGAAGTCAAAAAGTCCAACATCGATTTGTCCTTACAAGAGTACAAGCAGTCAGCTGAGGAGTTTAGGAATCCTGAAGAGCATCGTATAGACACAGGGTTGTTCACACAATATTAACCCTAAACTGACCACGATCCAAAGAGAGTAATTTATTCAAACTGGGCTTCTGAAATTTGATGACAAGAATTGATGTGTGACAAAGCAGCAATGGTATCAGTGGTCGAGTTCAGTTTCAGATCGAAAAGCATGCGAACTAAGTGAACTAACCACATTCTATTAAAGGAAACGTACGTGTACCGAGCTCTCTTACATCCTCTCCATCACAAGGATTCCTCTTTAAGCTGCAATTACTGTAGCTGCATTTCTCCGTCGTTGAAATGTGAAAGCTATTGAGATGATAAGAGTTTTGCGTAGCAGACGAATAAAAGTAAATTAAAAGCCATGCGGGTCAAACACAGCTATGACATATAAGTCTATAAGAGGCTTAAGGTATTGTTGAAATGTTTACATGGGAGAGCTTTCTTTTCTGGGAAGCTTTCCACAAACATCTGCCCACACCAGGGCCAGGAGGAACAACTAAGCCGTGCTCACATGTGCACACACACACACACACACACACACACACACACAGCAGGTACTTGCTCGTGCACAAGCACACTGCAAGCACAATCCGCAACTACGCCCATAAATTTTCGCCATGCCTCATATTTTTATTTCCAACTTTATTTCATGCTTTTGCACAGGAGCAGGGTCCCACTCCATCGACAATCCAAGCATTACTGTTAAACAATGGGCATTTCATGGTTCCATACCCTGATGTGGAAGCAAACTATATCTTCCACTCTTCGGAAATCAATGGTCCCCTGGGTTCATTTCACCAATCACCTTCTTTTCGCCCTCCTTAACACTGAGCCTCCCCACTGCTGAAAAAAAAGAAGCCTTCGCCACCAAGCGTATCTACGGATATGTATGCATGGCAACAGTTGCCCAGAGCTACCAAAGCTAAGAATAACTCAATTTTGGAGCAAGGGCTAGAGAAAAATCATTCACAAGAAACCTTTGCAGTTCCACTTAATGAGTCTCTCCTCTCATGCTGACAGTTAATTTTAATGAAATGCGGTCCTTTTAATTTACATAATGATCCCTTCACAACAAAATTAATAACAATGATGCAGAGAATCAATCACTCCTAATTACGATATCAGAAAGTCATTTGACTCCTTATCGTTGTGTAAGTATTCTTATTTATGCAGGAGGTGGCCTCGCTGGGAACAGTTTAGGGCACAGAATATCAAGGGCAGAGGAGAGCTTAATTTATAGATGAACGTTTTGAACTGAATCGTAATCACAACACTCCTAAAACTTGATTTCACACATCTCAAACTGTTTGTGAGCAGGTCAGTGTTGAACACAAGAATACAGACATAAGCCCCGACCCTTGACGCACACACACACACACACACACACACACACAGCTGTCAAGAACTCGCTGTGGCCCGCAGTCGGAAAATACGGTACACGACCATGGCAACGGCTAAATGCCACAGCACAAGTGGAGCACATTTTACCCACTGGGAACTTACACCACAAATCCAACTAAATGTCAAAAGCATATACAAATAAAGTATCTCATGACTCCGGGGAAATAAAAACAAACACAGGTGTCCTTTTTTAGCTGTCTTCTGGATTATGAGGAAATTGGTTCGGAAGGTCTCATCAACGAGTTGTACTCTAAGCTGTGACGGTAAGATGGTTGTTTTTGGAGAAAAAACTTTCCACTAAATACTGATTATTCATTATAACAGTGACACAGCAACACTTATTGTAAACTGATGTATTATAATATAATCTGTCGCCTTTCCCTTCCAGCCTCTCTTCTCCTACATCTTTCTTGTCCATGCATGTTTATCCATTGTTGTGCTTACTCCCCACATGGCTGGCTGCTGTCTGCTCAGTGGGATGCTCAGTGAAGGTCCGTGTGACCGTGGCCGGTGCCTTTGGACCCTCTTTGTCCCTCATCCACCAAGTCTGAGCAGACGAGGTGGGTACACAGCTGAAAACCTGGCTCTCCTTGTGCGTCCGTGCTGCTATCATTAGCCTGTGCCTTTGTGAGAGAACTGACCCTTCCCCCTCCCTTCCCCCTCCCTCCTCTCCGCTTCCCTATCATTCGCTCACCCACATGGGAGCGACAATTAGGGAGACATCAGAGTGGTAAGCCAAACCGCCTCTCTCCCTGACCTCCCCCATGGGGAAGGCGGGCGAATCAGGAGAGAACGGAGAGGGAGCAGAGCTGAAAAAGCGCCAGTGCACAGCTGCACCCCTTCCTCAAAGACCTCGGAGAAAAAAAAAACACCCAGATGAACAGAAGGAGAAGCTGGCTGGAAAAAGAGAGAGACGCTGTGGCTGTCCAATTGTCCAACCGTGTCCACAGTGGGAAGTCAACGGGGTAAAATAATTTACGGCAGTCTATCTGACCTTACTTGTCTGCGAGTTCACCAGCTGCAGAAAACCTGACCACAACCTCACCTGTCTGGATTGTGCTTTTTTTAAATGACCCATGTTGTTTATGTCTTTACTCTCAGGCATTCAGGTTTTTGCTAAGCCATAAATAAAATTAAAAAAAGACAATTACTTTGAAAGTCTCCTGTGAGCCTTCCTCATTAGTTTAGTTTATGACAAGATACACTGAAAAAAATGTACCCTTGACTAAACTTGAAACAAAACAAGGTAAGGATTCACACACCAAATATTTTCATGTTTAATCAACACTTATTTCACTGAAACAGAATCCAGACTATTTTACCAGAGTTCAGCAAACGACTTAAACATACTGTGTGTTTCCCCTTTTATATGCAACCACACAGAAAGTATTGCACTGAATCTTCACTTCCAAAGTCACTGAAGCATTTCACCAATCAGGGACAAAACATCACTCACTGTCTGACCGGGGTCAGTCTTACATACATAACTAATTGTAGAACAACAATGTAAATGTGGAAACAGTGGCAACATTTTAGAGCACAATGTAAAACACCAGTAACATTGCAGGAACACACATAAAATTAGATTTATGTCCGTGAGTCAGCTACCCCAGTGCATGCTGGGAGGTTCCCCTACACACCTACTGATTGACGTTGCAATTAAATCTCCAACAAACTATTAATTTTAGGTTGACTCCAATAAGAATTTTTAATATTTGTCCTCCACCACAAACTTTAGTTCATCCAAACAAAACAATAATACTTAATAAATAAATTGATCTGTTGATTACTAAAATAGTGAAACATAGCCACCTGAACTTTGAAAAGCCCAAGATGACATCTTCAACAGTCAAAAACCAGAAGATATTACATTTACATTGATATAACACAGAGAAAAGAAACAAATCCTCACAATCTTGGACATTTTTTGATTGATAAATTTCAATAATCATGACCATGATGATGCAGGTTCAGCTTGTGTCTCTGAAGATATTGTGGTGTATCTGAATGTGTTTGGCAGTCTGTCAGGAGCAGGTGAGGAGTTAGTTAGTATTCTACAACTGAATGTGGCCCTGAGGCTCATTTCACTTTCTCTGCATGGCTCACCCCTCTATTATTTGGCCAGGATTTAAACAGCATCAAAAGATAATTACAGGAGAAAGCTTTCCTCTGCCACTCCTTTGTGGAGGAGGCTATGACCTACAGGAATTTCCCTCCACCATTATTATTAATTTAGAATTGATTTATTTCTGATATCAGTTGCACAGCGTGTTTACATAACTCTTCACATTTACATATTATTGTAATCAGGCTTCAGCTTACGCACCTTAAATGACATGTGTAAACCCTCACTAGTCATACATGTGACTGTACTCCTGTGTGATGCACATGTAGTCATATACATAAACATGAGCCCTTGCCCAGCCATGTGCAGTCATACCCGTACACACATCCCACCATATTTCACACCCTCTTCAGGCAAGGAATTCATCTATTAATCTAATCTCATTTTTTTCAATGTTTTGGAAAACACTCAAATGCCCCCTGACTTTGTGTTGACTACGCTGGAGTTTGAGAGCAGGTAACGAAGACGCAAATCAGCAATAAAAATAAATCTAAAGGCAAAGAAGAGTGAAAACTGACAGCTAAAGTGCAAAGAAAGATGATGTGCCAAGAAATGAAGGAGAGGAGAGGAATAGAAAAATGCAAAAGAACATTGGAGAGAAGATAGAAGAGTAGAAGAGTGGGTACAGTAAAAGCTCTCCTCTGTGTTGGCATACTGCCAGCCCCTGGACAGAGATGCAGCTCGCTGCTCTCCGCCTACTGACCGCCTCCTCATCTGAACGCTCACTCTGCATTAAGGGCCCCAATCAAATATTCATTCTCCAAAACCAGCACTTATATAACCAATACAACAAGTGTGTCTCCATGCTGACCTGACTGAACAGAACAATGTGTTACACCAAGTGAGGAGCAAACAATCATCCGCGCAGCAAGCAAAGGGTCAGCAGCGCTGGCGCACTCAGAATAGGTGATATTCTTGCACAGCAGCTAACAAGCTCTGCCTCTGAAGTGCACTGCTGCTGCTAATTAATGAATAAATCACTTCAGAGGAAAAGTGGGAGGCTTAGTTCATGAAACCGAGAAATAGGCAAACACGGAGATGCCCAGGTTGCTTTTATTTGCTTTGATAATGAGAACAAAACAGCTCTGTATAAATGAAAAGGAGACGGACATTTTGTGTATCCTTGGGGTCTGACAAACATATTGAGTGCACTTCCTTACTCACGCAACATTTGCAAAACCAATGTTGAATTCTGAACCAATGTTCCTGACCCTCAATTCACCAGTTCAAAGCTTACTGGGTCTTTAAAATGTCAAGAAAATGTTTTATGTACCACTTTGTCCCTTTAACAATATGGCGCTGCAACTGATTTAATCTTATCACGATCACAATCATTACAACAATGGCAGAACTCAGTGGCCATTACATTTAGTCACCATGGCAACTAGTCTTATCAGTGGACACCATTGAACGCCTTTGTTATTTGTCAATTGACCTCAATTCTTCTCAAGGATTTGACCTGTACAACGATGTCATCGCAGCAGACAGTCACTAATCCAGGACGAGAGCCCAGGCTGGACAAATGTAATCTGCCAAATAAAGACACTTTTCTCAGCAGATCATTCCTGAAAAATCACTCGCTCAGTGAAAGGGGTATTATGTCTAGTCTTGACAGAGTAAATTACACTGTCCTTAGCACAAGTCAGTGGTCACTGGAGCAGAAAAAAGTTTTTGTCATCAGTGGTTAACATGAAAACCAAGACTGCAATGTGATTCTTCATCCTGCTCTTGCTCTTGACATTTTGATGATTTGTGGGTTATATCCAAGACATTAAGGCTGAATTGACTGACAGATGTCAACTCACCATGATACTTTAACCATCAATCAACCACAAGCCACAGCTCTGATGCTTCCTAATAACCTTCTTCAAGGGCAATTAAGTCAGAATATGAATCAAACTTCAATACTTTGCAATGTTTCCTCCAGTAGACTTTGGCGGCTTAATGTGTGTTTTCTGTCTCCAACCTCTGTCTCCGGAAAGTGGATGAAATAGAGTGCCTATCATCCAGATTTTCATAACCTCAATGCTACTGTGTGTGTGTGGGGGGGCAAAGTCTCCACTGTTAAGTGGTCAGTAATGGCAAAGTAATTCAATCCGAGTGGGTCTTTCTCTATCCACTCAAAACGTCCGGTACAATCCCTCCTTGTTATGCGGGTGGGCAGCTTTCCGGAAAGCACACCAAGACATCTTAGTGACTCTGCCAACAAGCCAGTGATGCAATGGCAATTAGAATGCAATTAGGGTTGCAATTGTACTTTAATTGAATTGGCTTAGACGGCTGTGAGAATAAAGAATATAGACCACATCTTAATCTTGAGACATAATGTGTGTGGTGCTGCCTGTTGAGGCAGGACGGTGATGCCAGGGTTTAAGAACAGTCTGAATTTTTTTGGGCTAATCCCCATTGGAACACACGATTAGGGTTGTGTAGGATGAGTTCCAAGGCATGGGAACAGAAAGAGAGAGACAAGCAGACAATACAAAAAAGCTCTAAGTTCAAGAGGAAACATAAAGGTCATAATGATTCTTCTCTCATGCTTTTTTGCTCCTGCATATATCACATATCACCTCTACCTCTGGAACACGAGATCGTTTACTGTTTCCTGTCTATTATGCTGTCTTTCTGTCTATTTTACACTCCTTTAAGTTTTAACACCTTACTTTTCAAGTAAAATTTGATGACATGGGGTTTCATTCATAATACTGTGCACAGGTCCATGTTAAAATGCAACAAAAACAAAAACACAAATACAAATGCTTCACAGACTAGCTTGATTTCTTGCAGAGAGTTAGATAAGGAGATTGATACCACTGTACGGTAACTACTAAACTATAGACAGCGGCCAGTTAGCTTAGTTTAGCATAAAGACTGGAAACAGCTAGCCTGGCTCAGTCCAAATGTAACAAAATATGCCTACCAGCACCTCCAAAGCTCGCTAATTAACACTTTATATCTTCTTTGTTTAATTTGTACAAAAATGTAAAATGGTCTGACACATAACCCCAGATAAAACCACAATGAGTCATTTTTGCATTTTGGTTTTTGTACGGATTAAACAAACGAGATATAACATACTAATTAGTGACCTTTAGACCTACTGGTACAGACTTTATTACCTTTTTTATAGAGCCAGGACAACTAAATATGCTTCTTGTTGGTATATTTAGCATACAGACATTTGTACAGAGTGGTATCAATCTTGTCATTTAATACAGCAAGAAAGCAAATAAGTATTTCCCAAAATGTCGAACCATTCCAAACTGCCTCCTACATGGAACTTGAAACCCTTTATGAATACTAATAAAGTTAAAATGTTGTAAAGATTAACTGCAGTGGAACACAACCCACCTCCAACTCCAACAAAAAAATGGAAAAAGTTAATGAAACACCCCTTGTCAATACTAACAATGCATAAATACACAAATATTATTTGTAAAAGGGAATTGACAATCGAGTGTTGAGTGTGAAACAGAGGTCGCTGTTGCTGAGGTTGTACTTGTTTGCTGGTCATACTTTACTTGTCATAAGAGAAGGTTTATTAGGTGGCAGAATGTCACAGCAGCACCAACACTTCAAGCTCACTGAGCTGAAGCATTCTGCAAATCTAGAAGAAGTGGTAGGATATCAAAGTTGGAAGCGCATTGCTGTTTACCGACAAAGCATTGCTGCCACTGGGGAGGTTCAGGGGACACCTGAGCTCAGTCCCCTTCACTGGTGTTTGGCTTCTATAATTGGAGACAGTCTCACAGAGACCTTTTAATGAATGTTTGCTGCTAGTAAACCGGAGAGATTCCTTTGTTGTGGGTTAAAAAACGTGAAATTTCCTAAAGGTTACTTGTCATTTATAAAAGGCTTCTGAAATGAACAAAAAACAGGTGCAATCATGTTATTTTGTGCATATTCAGCATTTATAAATGAGACCCTGAGTTTCTGTTCTGCCTTCTCTTCCCTGTCAGACACATAGCACTTTCTCACTATCCACTGACTGCAAGGTGCAATCCCATTTCACTAGATTAACCTCAGTCAAATGCTTAGTGAACGTGCAACACTGACTCAGACAGGTTGTACTGCAACTCAGACCATGCTGTTTGTTAAACATGACCCAACTCTCCCTATCACACAAACACACACATATATATATATATATACACACACACACACACACACACATACACACATGTGAAAAGAGAAATCAAAGTGAGTATCCTCATGTACATGTGTAATCATGTTATGAATTATGGATGTGCTGCACCATTGTCTCTAGTGAAGGTGGAAAAGGCAATGCAGTGCCAACTGATGTCATATCTCAGAAAGGGGTGGCAGAGGGTCTGCATATTCATTCTGTTTTAACCTTTCTTATATGTACATATATACACACTGTATAGGGACATGTATACCTGCATGTTTTTTGTGCATACATGTGTAAATGTGGATGAGTTACGTACTATACACTATGTGGTTTTGGTGACTTTGTCACATGTTGGGTATTGCTTTACATCAAGCCTCAGTAAAGTGACAGGTAGGCTGGATGCCAACAGCCATCCTCTTATTAACTGTCATTGTTGTCTTTCCCAGGAGGAAAGTACATATGAAAGACATGATGAACTTGGAGACAGCATGCTTCACTGCTCCTACCTCTACTGTTGAGTCTAAGAGGTCTTGTGCTCACGCAAAAAGTACGTCATGACACTTTACTCTATAAACTGTTGAAAGCTTCACTGAAAGAGGAACAAATGAAACAATCACTGAATTCACAGATGAGCTCATATACAAAGGGTTCAGCACAGAAATAACAAGACACCAACCAGGTACTAACTTGGGGAAATGTCTTTCTCTGGGCAACAATGTGAAATACATCTCAACGTAATAATGGAGCATATTAGTAATGGCATGGTAATAAATAACCTTAGGCAAACTAAGTGCCCAAATGAATCACACCAATGGGGACAACTAACCAGAGTCAGGTGCGAAAACACCCTAAAAGCTTTTACCATCTCTATTTCCCAGAACAGACTTTAGGGAGGCTCCAATATCTAACAATATGCAGCTTTCTCACAGAGATGCCAGAGTGTATCATTAATGTCCCCAAAAACCTTTTGGCCGGCCACTGCAAATAACCTGATGCTAATGCATGTTGTCATGTGTTACACATCCTAATGTGGCATTGTACACAAAGGACAACTGCCTTCACATTTCCAATCACTTTATAGCTCTTCTAAATAACCCCCCCCCCCCCCGCCAAAAATAAATTACATGGCACATTAATTTATGTAATGCCACAGAAATCAGACACTGCAAGTACAGTATAAGATGTGGCACACCAGGGGAGGATGCTACACTAAATTGTGTGATGTATAAACAATGTGAAGTTCTACCATAAAAGCAAATCGATACTTATTCAGAACATGATTTATGAATGCAGGCATTTACAGGGAGTGTGCCAGACTCCATGCACGCTGCATGGGTTGGGATAAAGTAGAGCCATGAATCATTTTCACATGGCAAAAGCCATGGATAAATCATAATTGGCTTGCACTGACTCATACGCTGGTGCTGGCTACTAGACTGGATCTACAAATTGCTGTGGAGATGGACAATGGTGCTGTGTTATGATGATGACTTGCTTCTCTAACATCCTGAAATGGGTCTCATCATAGGACACAGACAAACTCTCTGTCTCAGTATACAGATCCTTTCACGCAGTGTCACACCTGCTGCGCTGTGTGTTGAATGGGCCTGCGCATCCTATATGTCAGATCATGACAAGACCACACACACACACACACACACACACACACACACACACACCTCAGATCTGGATAGGAGGAAAGTCATCAAGTCCTTGACAGTTACAAAAATAATTTTCCCTACAGACCTTCACACACACATTCATGCTCAGTGTCCGTCCCATCCCGATAAGCATCGTCAGTGATAATGGCCTTGTTAATGAAGTGAGACGTGCTTGAGACCAGCGGCTGATGCAGCTGATGGTTATCAGTGGGCGGAGCCGTCAGTGGTGCAGTAATAAAGTCAATATTTCCTGGGACACACTGCTGACAGGGACGAGCCTCACTATGCGCTCGCACATTATCTTTGCAATCTGTGTCTTTGCAAGTGTGTGGGGTTTTGATTATGCGTCTGCCTGTGTAATGTGATGATCCTGTAGGATAATGACCTAATGAACACATGGTGCATGGTGTTCTGCGTGTTTTTTCATGTGAATCTATAAAAAGGTGTATTACAAGGAGCGGAGTTATTCTGCTCTGCTTCCTGCAATCAGCAACAAAGCATCATTCAGCTGCTCACGTTAATGACAGCTTTCACGTGGAGTACAGCAAATTACAACATTCAATAGTAACAGGAGATCGCAGCGGGGCCTCTTGACCATTAGTAAGCCTGCCAAACACACATCAAGCATATTTAACTCCAATCATTGAGAAACAACCACATATAGGATGTTACCTCTCTTAACAGCCAGCAGTTTGATGGGATGAGGGTTTGGGGGATGTTCTATAATGTGTTGGTTATATCATGCTCCATATTGAACCTCATTACATCTCTCAACCTCTTTTCCACTGACAAGATTGCCAATAACACTGGACCTCAGAAACGGTTTACGGGCATTCGTCATAAAATAGTCAATCAATGCTTTCAATAGAATCAGACTATGGGCGGATCCCACAAATTCTGCTCACGTCCTTTTATCCGGCAATGAAACCCTTCAGGTGTGTCAGTGTGTCATATAATCAGCTCGCGTTAAATTAGACCATGGCTAATGTCACCCCAATCTCATGAGGGTGGCTAATTACTGTCACCCATCCTCTCATCCCCCGGAGATGTGAGGTCACGGGGAGGGTCAGGAGAGGCAGTCAATGTCACTTCTCCAGAGGAGCTTCTTCTGCAAAACAACAAACTCGAAGGCCGAAGAGTTTGAAGGGAGAAAAACTGACTGATTTCATCATCCTATAAAATGAAATCGGAGGACAGACTATGGATCAGCCCTGATCCATCTGACAGCAGTAATATATTGTATTTGAATTTTGGCAAACCTTGGGCAACACAGTGTTCCCAAAATGTCGTATAACACTGACAAATTACACCAAAGTCCAAAAGGGGGCAAAGCAGATATTATTTGCCAATCTGTACATCATGTGCAATATATCATACATCTATCTATCTATCTATCTATCTATCTATGCTCTACAAGGTGACTGACAGCCGCCTACTCACACCCACTCCTGATCCCTATCAATCACAAATTCTACAAGCATTATGCCCATTATGTGTCATCCAAAAAGAGAGAAGGACACATCATTCACCAAATGCTCTGCTGTTTCTGTCAAACAGAACAAGCATAGAGAAATGGAGTAAGGAGATACTGTACAGAAACGGGAGGGGGGTGAAATGAAGACAGGAATGTAAGGGGAAAAAGAGGGAGATGTACACACTGACATAAAGCCCATTAATCACAGTCCTGCACGGCTCATGTGACAAATGAAACAGAATAATGGTTTCTGTGAGAAGGAAAATACCCTCATACTGTAACGATTCCTTCCACCCTTCCTCCATAGCTGGATATCAAATTAATACCAGCTATAGGAGCCTACTTAGAGCCTGCACTAACCTTTTGCCACACAGGCCCTGTCATCACATGTATGACAGAACTTATATGAACTCATTTGCCATTTCTCTCCTGTGACTTTCAGCCTCCACTGATGACTGCATTTGCTCCCCATACACAAGTAAGTTGTTGAGCATAATGATGACAACGAATCACTCATCACATGCACCTGGCTTTTCCAGAGAGGGCTGCAACATAAAACTATCACAGCAATGAGACAAGTTGTACTTCATTTCATTGCAATTCACTAAGTTGTGAGAGGTCTCAGGAGATACACAGTGGATCTCAGTATTAATGATGTTATGCCCTTAGGCAAGAAACAAACCCCCCCAAAAAATCCGCACCAAGTAAGTAAGGATTGCTTTGAAATGCTGCAGGTCTAAAACCCAGCGAGACATAATAGGACGTAAAGACCAGCCAGCTGATAACTTACACTGAATTTGAACCTTCAAGGGTAAAAGTTGAAATGGAAGCGTTTTCTGATCCATATGAATTACATTATTTGAAATAGCGTTTTTATGTAATTTAGCATAATTATCTCCTTTACTCTTAATAAGTTCAAGCCGCATGTGACCCCACTAGTGTTTACTATGAACAGAGGCTGCGTATGTGAATACATTTTTCAGTAATGAGTACTGTAAAGTATTACACTTTAAAATACATTAATTACATTTATTAATCCCCATAATGCTCACTTACTTTACTTACTTAAGTTTAGTTATATATCTATATCTATAGCAAAAGAGGAGAAAGAGAAAACTCCTGCTAATTAGAAGTGCGGCTGCCGCTAATTCCAAAGTTGTCTTATTTACATGTTGTGTGTTCTTAGCTGCTGTGTGTGCTGTTGAGTAATTAGTAAACTAATGTGAATACTTTTCAGTGTACTGTAATGAGAAACTGATTAAATTCTTCAAGTAACTTGTCCAACACTGACCATAAATATGTGTATATAGTGTATAACGGATGCATTCTTACAGACAAATTCTAATATTTGGCATCTCCCTCCACTACCTGCATGAGGTGAAGCAAGAACTTCAGTGCAGACTGGGGAAAAGCCATTCATTCGCACTACACAAAGAATAACAAATTTGCCAACTCTCTTCTCCACGTATCACATCCAGCTGTTCAGTGCAACATCAAACCCCTGCGTTTGTTCATAATTGATGGTCTGCCGCATTGTGGGACTTGAAGAGGAGGATACAATAACGTCTCATTGTTTGGTTAAAACATGAGGATGATGCACTCAATGTGTTTGGAGTGGTACATTACATGGGCTAACACCACAGAGAGGTGGAGGGGGGTGTTAGAGAGAGAGAGAGCGAGAGAGAGAAATTGGACTCTGTATTGGATGATATTACTGTAGCTTCTAACATGGTTCACAGCTCCTGGTTCTGCCCTTCCTGGGGGTTTTAGATGAAATGTCAGGATATTATGAGGTTTGATGAGGTGAGAGAACATATGTGTGTGTCTGTTCACCTTGGTGTATGAACATGAAAGAGAAAGACCAAAGGTAATAGGGGCATGTGCATTTATGCATAGAGTAGGTTATATGATCTGCTTAAATACATCAGTATGACTCTCTGTGGAGCATATTGTGGCATCTTTAATGTATTTCTACATGGGGATGTGGGTGTATATGTGTGTAGATCTTTGTGTAGGTCTATGCGTGTGTGTGCCCCGGCTTTGGTCGGGTCATGTAATATAGAGTTATTGTTCTCTGTGAAGTAAATACAAGAGAAGGGAATAATCTAAGAGAGATTGCTTTTCAAACCACCAACACCATCTCACTGAAAACAGGTACAACCGGTCAGGTACAGTATAGCTCCCCTTTCTCTTGTGTTATTTGGACAGGCTCATTGATCCTAATGCAAAAAAAAAAAAGAGAAGAAAAGAAAAGACAGAAAAACAACCCAATAATGAGCCACAATGATGTTGAAAATGTCACAAAGTAAACAGTGTGCACATCCACATAGCTTCCCTCAGAGTGCTTCCTCACACTCCCACAGAAGTCCATTAGCTTGTCATTTGCTTTCTTTACAGTCATTCAGCTTTTGCACATGGCCCGTGGCAGTGTGGAGCAGCTTGCTCCACATGAATAACAATATCTGATTATTCAGACAGAAGCCAAGTGACTCAGCTGTCTCTACTCTATTCTATCATCTCATCTCTTCCTTTCTGTCTTTTCTTTCTTTCTCCTGCATATCTGTTCAACCACTTAGGATCTTTATCTTCGTTCTGTCTTTCTCCTTTATTAATCTCGCAGGTTATGGTTCTTGTCGTTCATTTCTCTACGCAGTCTCGCTCTCCAGTCTCTCTCTCTGCCTGTTTTTTGTTTTCTGTGTGTGTGTGTGTGTGTACATTCTCTTATGGATGCGGAGAAGCTAACTTTGCCAACGGCCATGTCGGCTTGCTTTTGTGTGGGCGGGATCACAGAAGGATGAGGGGGAGTCTGCCACATTCGTAGGACAGGTAGAGCACAGTAAAGTCAGTCCTGCTGTCGAGACATAAAAATAAATCCTGGGACAGAGTGCCCACAGGGACAGCCTTGTCTGTTTCCACCTTAGAATACACTTAACCTCCAACTGGATATATTTAGACCAAACGGGCTTGTACGTTCTTCTCCTTCTTATATTTCTGGTTTAAACTATGAATGGCTTACCAAACGAACACAGGCCGAAATGCTCTGAAAAAAAATGCGAGCCTATAATTAGCTTTTCGTCATCAGCTCTTTATAAAATCCATATCTTAAATTTAAAATCCTTAAGATTTAAGTCTTGATTGATTTGGCAACACCCCCGGTTACTGGTGGTAACAACAAGTGCAGTACCACAAATGTGGGGGCAGCAAATACTCCTTGAGCAGCTACTCTGTCAGAAATACAACAGAAGAGCAACTGGTGTTTACAGTGGAGCCAAACAAACCCTTGTTGTTTTAATAAAAAAAGTAATTGGCGGTAAGAAACCGCAATTTGATTTCGTGCAGCACACCGTGTGAATAGTTAGCCACACAGCAGCCGACATGGTAAAAGGAGTTTGTTACCTTGCTGAGAAGTTGGAGGTGTGCAGCATGTCTCCTGCATTTCTTCATCTGACAGCTAACTATGGCTACTCTTTATTGTTCCATTTCTCCCTTCCGTATTTAAAACTTCCTGCGATATTTAAAACCAATCACGAAATGCAGAAAATGCCAGTTGTCCTGTTTTGTAGACACATTTTGCTGAACGACTGCTGTCAGCCAACCACGATAAAGAATAGCATTTTGACGTTTCTGCAATTGAATGCTTTTAATGTGAACTAACAGCTGTAGGAAATGTTCGGTTTGCATTATCAAGAACTTATTACAGCTCTGATACAGCCAGTGAGCAATAAACAGTTAGGCTACTATCAATGAGATAAAATTACACAGTAACAGCAACGCTAGATTTCAAGCACGTATCGTTTCCTGTGAATCCATTCGTGTGTACAATAGCGGACTCCGCCACTAACAATTAAAACTACTATGATGATACATTTAATGGCTATTACTGATAAAATTATTACCCTGAACAGTATCAAAAACTGAATTTGATTTAATGAAAGTCTTTCATAACTTTAAAAAGGGTGTTCAGCTATGCAAGTGAATATTTTGAACCCAAACAAAGAAAAACAAAAAAGTTTCACTGTCAGGCATATCAACAAATCAGCTAGAGCAGCAGAGTGAGGCGGTGCTCCGTTGCTGAGACAGAAATGGAAATGTATGAAGCGCCCGCACTGACTAGCTTGCATAAAAGCTGGATTCATTTAAATAAACTGACAGGGCAGACAGTAAGACAGCCCCGCAGTCATGGTTTCTAAGAGGTAGCGCTCTTTGATAAGGAAATAAGCCTCAGAGGACGCCAAAGAGCCGTCCGAGTCAGCCCGTTTCAGATCTGGGCAAAGTGCACCTGAACAATAAAGGTGGGACTCTCACCAGAGTCAAACCAACTCGACATCAAAAGACCTCTGTCCTTTCCTTTGCCTTTCATTGCCGCTCTTTCTCCTTTCTTCCCTCCGTCACTTTCTATTGTCTGAGAAGTAACCTCTCTCTCTTTTCCCTTTCCCTTTCATCAGCCTTTTTTTTTTCTTTTTCCACTGATGAAACATAACCCCTCCCCTCTCTGTCAAATACTGTGAAGTAGGAAACTTATTTATTAGGATAAATGCAAGGACAGATAATCTCCCAACCCTTTAAATGCACACCCACCCTCCTTCCATTTCTACCTCAATGCGCGCTTTCCCATGAGCCCCGTTTAACATCCAATGTCTTTCATTTCACCTCCTCTGGAGTGGGAGACCTGGTGACCTGAAACATAAAGCTTTAATTGTGATGATGGGAGTGCCGCTCTGTGATGACGGGGGCAGCAGGACTCACTCTTGCAGCAGGGTCACTGTGTTATTAGCAAATGAGGAGATGCAAGGTCACTGATAGCCCAGCAACAGAGACACTGACACAGGTGTGAGAAGTTTCCGATCTTACAGGAGACTCACTCAGAGAACTTCAGAGCAGTTAACAAATGCTGCGTCAGGACATGTCCAATTAATAAAGGTAGGGTAACAGAGCTCTCCTGCTCTACCAAATGTTTTGCTCCAGTTCTGTGTCTTGCGGCGCTGTTCGATAATTACCCTGCTAATGAGAGGAAGGGGGGGGGTTCAAATCAGTGCAGATAATGGGGGTTAAGTGAATTGTAAAGACCAGAATGTCCCTCTCTATTCTTCTGATGCACTAATTACTACTCACCATAGCAAACACAAACCCATATCATAATCTCTATTGTTGCTGCTCTCCCCAACAAAAAAAGATGAGTGAGACAAACATGAGGATTAGGATCTATCAAGAGGTATCAAGTGTCATGTAGGAACAAAGGAATCAAGGGAATATTTCATAGTAGACCGGATGAAATTTGAAATATGATATACAGGACATGCACTGCCTTCTGCTATGAAGGATAGTTGGACCTTTTGTGCAAAGCTTTCCCTCAAAAGGCGACCTATGATCTATGACTGTCACTCATGGATCAAGACCAGCTGGCTGAAATCAGTAGCCCTGCAATTCCTCTGGAAAAAGCCATCAATAATGGAAAGGGCCCGGAGAAATGAAACGAGTAGACAACGTAGTTCTGTTGCATTAACCATGAGAGGGTCTCCCTCCTTTGTCCTCCCCTAGTTTAGCTTCTTCATAGGAAATTCAAAAAAGAACAGACGGAAATCAGTCCGGGTAAGCACAGACACCAGGTGCTCTGGCTTCGTAGATGGCCGGGGATTGATCTGGGAAATGGAGGAGAGTCCGCGGGCGCAAACCAAGGCCTGGGCCAGTGGCCAGAAAGAATGCAGCTGCACAATTCCCACTGTCCTGGCCAGGTCTGTGGCAAGGCGCCTCCATCTTGTGCTCTGTGTGTCTAACACGCTTGATCTGCCAAGTGCTCCTTTTTAATTAACTACTCCATACAGCTGCATAATTACTCCTCTAACCTTCCCTAATCAGTCGCTCGCTGGTGCATACCATATTTTTCTGCCCTTGTTCATTGTGCATTACCTGGATGTTGCTCTTCCCTATAACGCAAAGCCAACAGACAACTCAGGGTTGACTGTATTGGACAGCGGGGAGTGCAGGCTAAAGCCAACAGCAACACTGCTTCGTAGAAGTTTGGCACAAACTTGATACACGAGCAGTTCTGAGACTGAGACAAACGCTTGTGGAATTATTTTACGAGATGTTATTGTCTGAAAGGTGTTTACATGCTGCACACTCTGTTCCTCAGTCGCCTCTGTTTGGATGTATTCACCAGCTTGTGCATGTCCTGTCTCTATAATCAGGCAGCTGTATCACAGTAAGGGAAGAGACATAATTCTATGCTTTCTTTTCCATTCAGCCCAATCCAGTGTGAAGTGTGAAAGTATCCACTGTTGTCTTGGTTACATCTTCCTTCTTGTCTCTTCTGCCTCTATAAATAACGCTGAAGGGTCTGAACTCAGAGGAAGCCCCCATTGGTATGAGTCAACAGTTGGAACACAGTGTGAAGCATCAAGTAGCACAAATGAATGTAAAAAAAAAAAGACATTTGAAACCAGATAAATTTAACATCCCCATATAAACTGTATTGATCCCAGTTAGGAGGTGAGTAGGGACACCAGAGATTCATTTGAACTACACAAATCTGTCACCGTATCAATAATGAGGCTTAGTTAATAAACATAAACATGTTGTGTACTTGAGAACAAATACACAAAGCAACATGACACAATGGCATGTGATTCCAATACTTGTGGTAGCTTGACCTTCTCCTAAGCCTGTGCATGAGCAATCCGACACTGGAACCGAGCCGATAGATTCCAGTGTGTTGCTGTTGATCCTGGCTGGCAGGTAGGATTTAGCACAGAATTATAACTGCATTTTGTATTTAGTTGCTCTGTTTTTAGTGTAGGTGTTGATGGTGGAACGTGTTCTACACAAACTGCACCTGTTTTCTGTGAAACACAGGCTAACGTACAGACAGATTCAGCAGCTATATACTGGATGTTAGTCCAGATAAGGTGACATGAAGAAGGACATGAAGAGGTGGCCTTGCAGGCTTATAGATATGGTTGAATTCAATATTACAATGTCAATAAAGATGTTTTACCAATATTTATGCATATTATATTTTGATAAGGAAAATGTATGCAAAATCACCTTAACTATTTTCTGCTGTTTGACTGCATTACATCAGAAAAAACATCACATTTGTAAAACAAAAAAATAAATAATTTTGTACGTTTTTAATTAAGGTTAATTAAGTAAGTTTCCAGATTCCAAAATTATAGTTTTTTTCTGGGTTCCTTGGACCTCTATGAGTGTAAACGTATTGTTTTGTCTGTTGGCCAGACAATAGTAACAATAATGTCAGCTTGGCCTTTAGGAAATCATGATAGATATTTTCACCGCTTTCTGACATTTTATAGACCAAAGAATTTATTTAATCCAGAAAATAATCTGCAGATTTATCAATAATGAAGATAATTGTTAGTAGGAAGCCCTAATGTCAAATATTATCTCCCAACCCAGCAGCAGATGTATTACATGCCCACTTAAACTTGGATAAATTGAATTTGAATACTTGCAAATAGCTGTAACCCAGCAGGTGATATTTCTTCTGATGCACACTGTTTCACAGCATCTTCAATCTAAAAACGCACATATTCAAGTGCATGAAGGCTAATGTGTTTATATACACAGACCCTTATACTGCACACACCGCATCTGCTGTATTTCAATAGTCAGACATTAACATGAGCCTGCATGTTTCACTGCAGATGAAACTACACCAGCATGAGACAAGTGAAAATGTGTTTGTGGGTGCACTCTAATGTAGACACCAATGATATTTATGGTAGAGTTTACTTTTTATTGACTCACAAGCATGAAGGAAATCATTTTAAATGCTGTTTTCTTCCATCTTACATGTTGTTTTGCTTGTTAAAACATGCAAAGCAGCAGTAAACACGCCTAAACCACAGCGGTTGCTGCATCCTGCAGATAGGCGGCTCCCATCATTCCCTCTGAGAGTTGTAACTGCCTCTCTGGGATGGGTGGGTGATGTCACTGATGCTTTCCGGCGCACTGCTCCTGTAATGGAGTCAATTTAGCTCCACGCTGAGCCATTTCTGTCCAGCATCACCCCATGAAGGACACATTAGGCCCCCCGCCCTCCATCCCACCATCTCTCTTTTCTTTCTCTCATCTCTCTCTTTCACTTCCTGCTGCTTCTTCTGATCTTTCTCTCTATGCCTCTCCCACTTTATATTGTACAGCCCCACATTTACATTGTGTTTCCTGTGCGACAGTTCATCAGCTCATCAGCTTTTCCCATATCCCACCTCACCACCACCTCACCAAGCCTCTCCGCCCGACAATAATACGGTCTTGCATGGGGATGTAAGCATACAGTCAAATGAAAACTGCAGCAAAAAGTCTTGATTAAACGCTAATCAGTGTCACTGTGAATAGTGATAGGGTTCAGAGAAATGTGTACACCACACTCACACATAGACACAACCGCACACACATATCCCAGTAGCCTGGGAGTGTATTTTGGAATAAAGTAAACATCACTTTCATTGGGTTGTTCGGTTTCTTGGAAGCAGTTGTGTGGGAGTGCGTTGTGTTTAAATGCCCAACTATCTGAGGCGAGCACTCCTGCTGCCTCCTTTGAAGCTGCTTCATCTTCAACCCCAGACAAGTTTTACGTTCTTTCTGAACATTTTAACCAGAAGCATAGACACAAGTTTCCATCCATCACTAAAGCCCATCATGGTCATTCCCTCTCCATCACCTTCCCGTATCTCCAGAAGTATGCAGTATTTTCCTTTTGCTCTGCTCCAGCCAGAGTTTCACAAGCTTATTAATACGCACTCACACCCATCCAACCTCTAACTCCACCCCCTCCATCTCTGCCTCTTGCATGACTACACAAAGAAGGGATTAAGTTATCAGGATGATAAAATGATATTCATGCACTTCTGTAGCTGTGCTAAATTTGACTTGTCGCAGTGGAAACTGAACTTTAAATAACCCATTCTATGTTTATGCCAGATTAGTAGCAGCACATGCACGGCTCACTTGCTAATTTGCCTAAATTGTTTTACGTGGTGGCGACAGACTAGGTGGTGTGATGACTTGCACTCTTGCCACACGGGCCTGTTGGCCTGAGTTCACCAAGGGGTAGAGGATGCACACACACACACAAACAGGATCACAAAACCAGGAAACAAGAAAAATGGCCGGGTACAATTGCATGAAATATTAACTAGCTCTAAGTACAAACGTACTGTTTGGGATGATAGAGGTTACATGCAGTGTCCTCCACAGGGGAGAAGTAAAATGCAGGGCAGTTTTCTCTGCTGGATAGAGGAGCAGAGGAAAGTGGGTGGGCGTGTGGGTGGGAGGAATTAAAATGGGATTTAAAGAGTTGATGCCCTGTTTTACGGCATCAATAAATGAATGGACTGGGTGCAGGTACAGTGGATCACTACCCCACATTCTAGACTACATATTCCCTGATGTGTAGACAGCTCAGTGTCCCAGTCCTAAACTGAACCTGACACCTTGACTTTGCTCTGTTTGTACTACTGTACACTACACCCTGGCTTATTTCAGCCAAGTCAGCTAAATGCAAATATGTCTCATATATATATATATATATATATATATATATATATATATAAACAGAGGTACAACCTAAGCTTTGAACTTCAAAACAAGAGAGGCAAAGGACTGGTCAGGTGAAAAAGAGTTCATGTGAAGAAAGGGAGACACGTAAGATGGGAGCTTTACTGTACATCCACTCATGGTTGGAACTTAAATGCACAGAGTGGAACATGTACTTTGGAAAGAGTGAGGCCGAACACACATAGTCATTAAACATTTACCTCAAAGTGCAGTAGCCAAGAGAGAGAGGGGGGAGTCGCCAGCTAACATCGCCAAATATAACATTATTTCATTTGACAGCAATATTGATGAAAGTCTTGGATCGAACCAAACATCAACTAAATAGAGGTAGGAAATTATCTAGGGACTATTGATTGTGCCTCAGTAGTGTGTTTTTCTTCCATGTTCAGTCTTCTATGTGGCCTAGCAACAAACACTCTGTGAGGCAGTCTGGCTGCAGTTGCATGGGAGAGAGGGGAGGAGACGAGCCCTGAAGCTATCAGTAAAAATCTTGTGGATAGGAGCCACCTCCCTGTTATGGTCACAGAGTCGCAACCTTAACCAAAGCCCCATCCCTGTGAAGCTGTGTCTACTGTACTTCTACATAATATGCTTTTATCCCTCCAACTGCTGCAGTCTGTTTCCTGACACACTGTAGCTCACCTCTCTCTCTCTCTCTCTCTCTTTCTGCCTATGGTATTTCCCAGTCCTTGCTCTATCTTTCATTTCCTTTAGCCAAAAGTCCCTGTTTCTGTCTGCGAGCACTTTGTTGCAATTCAAGTAAATGTCCTGGCTATCAATTTTTCATATCAAAGTACATCTCCCTTACTATATCTGCCTTTAGAATAGTGCTCCGCCGGTGTTACCAGATACAAACGAGTCCTTTGTCAGAACACAGAGAAGATATCTACGACTGATAAGATTCTTACGATTAGATATCTTACTATTCATAGAAAAAAAAACTGTTTCAGCAAAATGTTCACTCAACCAGAGCCCATGTTTAATCTAATGGACAAAGAACTAAAGGGAAATTTGTTTGACATTTACTATTGAGATAGTATGTAATGTATTCTTGTGAATGGAGCCCCACACTGGAGCACTTGAACTGCAGCATGCTTTGCATGATGCTGCCTGTGCAATGTTCTACATGGCTGGCTACAGTGTGCTGCATTTGCACTTCCACACAGTCATGCACATATACCGTCTGTTTCTGCAGGCATGCAGGCATCGCACCTGAAAACAGGCAGAAATGTGGGTACACATGCATGTAAACACACACATTATTACATACACATACTCAAATACAAATGGACATGCATGTATGTACACATCCTCAAATATGTCTACATTGATGTCACAATCATATCACCAGAAAGGATTTTGGACAATTCAAAATTCAAAGACAAAGTTGAGGGAGCAAATAAGGTTTGGTTATGGTATTTTAAGCATGCTTAAGGTATGGCTGAGTTCAGACAACTCAAACACTTCCTTAAAGTTAGAGAAAGATTGTGATAACATTGAAAAAAACATTGTTTGTCTGTGATGGGATGCAGACTTTGCTCTCTGGGATGATAGTTGATATGGTTGATAATTGCCTATTTACACTCAAGCAGAGCAACATTAGCATTACTGTAATTTGGAGTAAAGTTGTAGGCTGTAAAAAAACAAAACAATGAGCTGTTACGTCCCACCCTTTGGCGGCCCTACGGGACTAACAGATATTCCACCACCGACCCAATTAACCACAGTGAGACACCTTTAGAACAACCAAAGCCATGGGATTTATTACTTTAAGACAAACAACCAAAACACTAAATAAAGACAACCAAAAGTGAACAAAGTCAAAACATAAGCAACACAAAAATCCCAGGCTGAGAAGCAGTAAAACCAGCAGTCCCCATGCCAGAGGCCTCTCTCGCGATGCTGGTAAGGCTCCTTTTATACACATGCCCAGGCCAGGTGCACCTCATTGGGCAACGAGGATGAACACCTGGGCAGAGCAAGACAAAGCAGCAGAGGAAAAAGGGACAAGTAGCACAGGGAAACATATACAGCCGTAACAGCTGAAAGACGCTAAAATGGAAACTATAGAGTTGGGTGATACTTGGAGTGGGTTTGTCACTGCAAGCAACACCTTTCATGTTACACATAGCAATCTGACCCATTGTTAATACAAAAATATTGATTAGAGCAGCTTTAAATTCAGATCAACATCAACATAAAATCAACATCCACTTTTTTCATTCATGTCCACCTCCACCTGTTCCTTCCCCTTATCCTGATTTTGGTTCAGCCTGGAGACAGAGATGTCTCCAGATTAGGCTGTGAACCCCGGCAATACACAGTGTCCCTCAACAACTTTAACCATAACCTCTAACATTAAGCCTGTGCTTGGCCCTCTGTTAGACAAGCTAAAACAGACTGCCGTTTTAATGAGCCTGTTTAGCCTTAATCTGATATATGCCAGAAATGCTAATTGATTCACCATCGTCATGACTACGTGATTGCTGCAATGACAGGCTGGCAGGATGTCGCAGCTGACACCATGTAACAGGGCAGTTCATTTCTTTCCTCTGTCTCTGTAGTGTCGTCAGAGGGGATTAGGGTAGCGGCACATCAGGTTGGGGGTGTGTCTGCCTGTCAGTCAGACAGACAGGAGGCTGGATTTATACCTCTCGACACCAGAGTTAATCCTAGCAAGACGTCAGACTCGGACTTTCAATTAGGAAAGAGTCATTTGTGGAATTTTCTCGTGTTCAGTAAGACAAATTACACTGCGTGCCTCTTAAACACGGCAACATTTTTAAATTAATATTTATCAAACTTTTAAACTATTAAACATAAACAGCATTCCCCTGTCACGACTTTCCACTGCCAAAGTGTGTGCTGTTTCTCCAGACACATTACTCTAACTCTGAGGAGATCCATCAGCTGTGTAAGCCTGTTAATCTGGTGAAGGAGTGAATCTCAAGTGGACGAATGAGACAAAAACCAGAAAATAAATAAATGTTTTAATATTAAATAAATTGCCATGTCAAAGGAAATGCACATAAATGTCTTTTGAGGATTACATCCCTGTACTTCTTCAGCTGCCTGAGAGAGAAAGTGATCTTTCAAATGAACGAAACTGTTGTCTAAGAAATGGAAATGAAACAGACACCATTTTATCTTTTTAGTCTTTCATCTGTCTTGTTTGAATATTCCTCAGTCGGAGGTGTCTGTGCATACACTGTGGGTCTATCTGTGTGTATGTACTCCTGTGTGCTTGCGACTACTTCAGAATTAAATTAGTATTCCTTCAGAGACATACATACTGTCCATATACATACGCAGCCAAAAGGTCACCCTGGAAGTGCGTCACTTTATAAAATTCCACGTTGTAGCGGCTGAATTTAACACAGATTAAAGGCCAGGGTTTCATCAGCTGTGAATGTGAGGAAAGGGAATAAATACATATTGAAGTAATAACAGAGGGGATGAATCATGCATCCAAGGGTGGATGAATCACTGCCGTACCCGATTTAATGCTTCACATTATAATCCGCATTAGTCCTTACCGATTCATAATGCAGCTATATGTTTAAATGAGACCTCCTAATCTCTTCTGAACAGTGAATAGAAAATCTAGATTTTCAGGTTTATTCTCTGCATGAATACATATTGTTGTTTACAGTGTGTCGTAATGTGGTGGGACTGGCTGCCTCCCTGGTATTTTTAGAGGTGAGCTTTCTTTTACATCTGCCCCTAAGTGTTAAGCAGTTTTAATACTAAGCTTTACGATGTGTATCTGTGGCATGAGATGACTTTTATGGCGACATTAATGCAGTTTTAAAGCGGTATTAGTGTGATCCAACTAGAGCAAGACTACTTACTATATAGTGACGGAAAGCGACCACTCAAAAAGGCGAGAATAGCAACACTGGAAACGTGACAAAGGCCGCTGCTACTTTGCCTTGTATCAACAGTCATCCATCAACATTAGTATTGTTATTCGCTCTCAGACACCTTATTCAATACCTTGGAACAGGATGCGAAAACTAGGGATGCTTAAGAGTGCTAGGTGGCCTTTAGATACTGTCACGCTACTTAAGGGGGATTTATTGCATAACAAGTATACTTTAAAAATCTTTAGTTGGGCCAGTGCCAGAAATAGAGGCCAGTAAGTCCTGGTACAGAACAGAACCCAGACTTCTAGTGGGTTTGGCTGATTCGTATGCTGGCATCCATTGAAAAGTAAATACAAATAAGTGGAGAAGTCCCATATGTCTTTATTGTTTTTGTAGTGCTGGTAAGAAAGAAGAGAGGAAACTAAAGAGGAAGCAAGTGATTTGGGAGCAAGGGTGACTGATTGGAGGACACTAGAGAGGAGGAGGTGAACAAGCATATTTCACACCAGAGATGTGGATAATCAAAGGGTCACTGAAGGTGAATCACAGACAGACATAAAGAAAAGAGCTGAGCTGCTGAAAAAGTAGTACTAAGTTCAGAAATAAATAAATGTAAGAATCCAGACATAAATACACAATATCTGCTGGAGCTGAGGCAGTGAAACAGCAAATATCAGAAACATCCAACTGTGTGAAAGCACAAGTGCAGCCATAGTGTTCTTGGCCTTCTGGTGTCACTTGCACAGTACGTACTACACAGCCCTGTACTCCAAAATACAAAGAGACAGGTGGGCCTTTCAGCACACTGGTCAATACCTCAGAGTCATCCTATCGATTGGCAAGGCTTCAACCAAATGTCAACACCCAACAGACCAAAATCTTCCCTGATCCTGCAGTGATGGAGGACACATCCTTCTTTAGCTGGCAGTTCCACGTAACACAGAGAGAATTTGTGCTGTGACGTGTCTGACAACACTTCAGAAGAGGTCCAGAGTTACCATTCTTTTTTAACTCGGAAACACGTTACACACACACGTACTCATTTCAAATGTTTGACTACAGACAGTGGACCAGACCCACATCTGCACACACACAACAGAAAACCAAAAGGCAGTGTGACCTTTCAGGTGTGTCAGGCGCTAATCCTTTGGCCCACTGCTTGGTTTCCTGACATTGACACAGGTCACATGATCTGAGTGTGCGTCTTCGTCCCTGCGTGCCCTCGGGCTAGCCGGGTCCTTTCCTCCAAAGGCAGTAAGCTGATTATAATCACACTAGGGAGCTAAAGGACTGTATCAATGCTCCTTGTCACCTCGCCTGACTAGACGCACAGATGTACAGTTCCAGTCGAAGGCACGTTTAGTGATGTGTTTGACGAGGATGAGAAACTGAAAGGCGTAGGAAGAGTGGGATGAATGGAACATATAAAGCTATTAGTTTCTGTCTAATATTTCACACAGTAGCTGTTAGGGGGATTAAAGCTGTGACTTTTAGGTTACAGACAGGTTTTTAGGTTTAACTGGCAGGGACCCTGCTGCCTTGAGGAACTGCAATTTAGTGATTCAATCAAAAATGTATTTCTTAAAATGAGAAAATTAGCATATGCAACAATATGGTGTAATCCATTATATTGTTTTTTTAACCTATTTTTAAGCAAAATAGCTCTTTATTTTATTTGTTTTCTTTTCTTAACAACACTAAGAGTCTACAACCATGCTACCCACAGCACGCTAACATGCTCACAATGAAAATGCTAATATGCTGATGTTAAACAGGTATAGTGTTGACCATGTTCACTATCTTAGTTTGGCATTTTAGCATGCTAACATTTGCTTATTAGCAGTAAACACAAAGTACATCTGAAGGGGATGGGAATGTCATCAACAATTTGACCTGCTGGTGGCACTAGATAAAAATCAGGGGATTACCACAAGTTATTACTCTTCATCCTCTGGACATCATGAATATCTATTTTTGAGATATTTCAGTCTGGACCAAAGTGTTGGACCGACTAACAGACTGACGTTGCCATCTTTAGAGCCACATATCTCAAAAAATTCAAGTAAAGAAACTCTTGAAACAAGCAGAAATATCTCCTGCCACAGGCAAAAGCTGTTAAATCTTGCTTAAACTTTTATGGCTGAATATGAGAATACACTATTTAAGATAAACTTTTTGCATAAAGGATGTCAAATATAGGAAAACTGGAATTGAAGGTGCATTAAAGCATTTGAAGCGGGGCAGAGTTACTGTGGTCAGCACAGAGGAACTCCTGTGGCTCGGCAGTGGGTGCCCCACACACACAACAAAGAGCCGGAGATATAATAATTTCTTCTGTCACTTCCTGGGGCGCACGGAGACAGCAAACAGCTGGCAGTGCAGCCCACAGTGACGCCAACAGCACAATGACACTAGAGAAAAGCGGAGCAAGAAAGAGGGGAAGATGGTGTATGAAAATGGAGGCGGTCCAACAGAGGAGCTAAAATAGGAAAAAGACAGGAAAAGCTAAAGACTAGGGAGGAGGAGGAGGTGGTGGTGATGAGAGGGCAATGTGAAGAAATGTGTTTGCCCAATCACAATAACTTCTGCCTCGTCAGCCAGTATCCATGAGGCGATGGCTAACAAGTGGCTTCAACCCTTTGCAACCTCCCACTGCTATCTGTCTCTTTTCTCTTGTACGTCCTTAGAGGCTGCTTCATAGAGCAGAGGTTTTTTTAATTAATCTCTTCTATCCTACAAAACCAAGTCCCTGTTCTGCCGCTGATGCTCCGGAGACCCTCTGATTGGCCTGGAGAGCCGGGCCGCAAGAAAGGCAGAGACACCATTCTTCTTCTTTCTTTCACATAAGCACAAACCCAACTTCTTTCCTCTCTTCAGTGTCAAACAGAGGAGAACAGATTAAATTACATCTTGGGCGCAATTAAAATTGACGGCACTTTACGCTCATCATATCACAGCAGCGACTGCACTGAATATGACTGTGTGAGCTCATTTGAATGCTCCGCTGCACAAAAGGAGGTAATTTTAGTGTCAGCAAGAACTATTAAAGTATTTGGTAGAAATTACACAAACAGAAAATTACCAAAAACACTTCATCTGGGAAAAAGAAAATCATCCCAGTGAAAAAAAGCTATCTGAGGGCAAGTTGAAGTCAGCGAGACCTGAACTGTGCGGATGATGTACAGCACAAGCATTTCCCTTACATTTGCATTAGGGGTTGGCTGTGGGGGCTGAGGTACCAGCTGCTCTGCCTCTCACACAGCCTGTATAGAGATGAATTGCTCCCTGGGTGTCAATAAGTCACCATGGCACACCACGGTCACCATGGAAACTATGCAAACACAGCATTTCAGAGGAAACAAGTAAAATGAAGTTGATTACACATTCCTTTTTTTTTTTTCTCTTTCAAGAGGCCCTTGGAGGGCTTTTCTTGGTCAGGGGAGACTGCCAGGACTCTGCAAAGGATATCCCTTTTGTTAGTGAGGATTCTCAATAAGCATCACTTGGGTTTTGCTTCTCCACAAGTCATTTCTCAAGGTGTCTGGATAGTTTGTGCATTTATTGTATGGAAAGACACGCAGTTTTTGTATCAAGAAGCAGCAGAGCACCTCAGGAACTCAGGTAGAGGAGACACCTCAGGAAGTACTTCTCTGACCAGCAGTACTGAATCATAAACATGACTGATATAGAGCCAAATGTAAAAACACCACAATGAATACCAATGCACATAATACTCTCGTATTACTGCTTCAAAGATGGAGCGGTGAGCAGGACCACAATTCAGCTTTCACCCAGCGAGTAAATAAAGACAGAAATGTGGAGAGGAGGGGGGACAGAGCAGAGAGATGAAAAGGGCGCAGGAAGTCAGAGTTATAAGAGGAAATGGAGGATTGTGGGGCACTGGTGATAAAAAAAGCAAATGTAAAGGGAGGCTGTGAAAGCAGCTGGGGTGGTAAACAAGCAAGTGAAGGATATAGAAAGAGAGATGACATGGGGAGAGTGAGGAAGACAACAGCGTGGCACTCACTGTGTTGTGGCACCCACAGAAAGCTGGCTCAGCAGTATTTGAAGGTTCTCAGATAAAGAGGTGTGTGTGTGTCTGCACATGGGCACGCCAGTTTGTGTGCTGCACGTACCGAGGGCATAATGTGTGTATTATTGTATGTACGTGCAGAGATGTGGAAAACTGGCTGTGAGTACATAGTGTGTGTTTGTGTGTGTGAGGGGGGTTCACTGAGGCATGTAATAGAGACCTGGTGTTCATAGCGTTCAGAATGATGACTCTTCTAGACCCTGTCCTCTCTCCATCTCCCTCCTATCTCTGATGCCTTCTGGGACGAGGCAAACAGCAAAAGAGAGGGTGGGCAAACCTCACAAGAGGCAGAGGTGGAGGCATCGAGCAGGACGACAGGGAGGAGACGAGGAAGGCAGCAGGAGGAAGGAACACATTAGCCTCTTACCCAGAGTGTCACTCAAACTGGCAGTGCCAGCCAGAGCCGCTAGCTGCTGCTCCACAGCCACTCCCAGCCTTCACTGGGATTTACGTCTCACTCTGATGGTGCTCAGACTTGAGGCTTTTTGCCAATTTACATCTACGGGACGTTTTGCAGGCTGAAGGGGCACGATGTGTGCAACTCATAGAAAGTGTGTAACAAGAAGTGGTTGGCTAAGGAAAGTTAATAATTTAAAGGCGCTATAATGAATATTTTTCTATTAACAATAGATTTCTCTCAGTACGAGATGATTTTTTTTGTAATAATGAAACAACAGACAAATAATTCCAGACTCTCTGGACTCACGTTAGCTCTATGGAGCTTTTCGCATCTTTTTTACTGACGTTGCCTTTTTACTGTTTTACTGTTTTGGTTTTCTGGCCCAGCAGCTGTTTTTAGATTGTACGCTACCTGCCCAGCATCAAATGGCAGACAGATAAAATTAGTGACTAGCTGGTGAACACAGCAAAGCATTTAGTAGCTAAAGAGATAAATATTTCTTTGGAAGTTCGGCAACAACAAAAAAGCTTATTTTCTGTTGCCCCCAAGTAGCCAAAAAAATCCCATATAGCAAGTAAGTAGTAACTAAGTACGAGCTGAGGATAGATCAACCAAAACACTTTCGTACGTTTATGTGGAGTTGTTGTGCACGTCAGGAATAACAACTAATTAATAGTTCAAGTCATTTATCAAGACAAAATGCAAAATATATTAATCATCTCTGAGTTTTGGGCCACTGAAGTCTGAAGATCACGCCTCAGGGAAATTAACATTTTATATGCTGAATAAATGATTGCTTGAAAAAAAATGACAGATGAAACATCATTGGTAGCAGCCCAGGTCAAAACAGAATTGTTCACTTAAGAAATGTGAGGGTGCATTCTGGGTGGATGACAGTAGAATTGCTAATGAGACTGCAGCCATCAGGCTTCTCACACCATCTGGCCACTCATTAGCCTTGGCTTGTATTGGCCATGTGGTTTCTACTAGACTTGTGTTAAAGTGACTTTTTCTTGTTCCGCTGAAGTGCCGCTGAATCCAGTTTTGCCTGTTGTTCTCGCCCCTCTCAATTCCTTTAAGTATGAGTATAACATAGTGCAGATTAGTCGTGCCTCATGAGTTTCATTTAATGATATCTTCTTTCATGAATCACCACAAGCATGGACAAATGCAGTAAGCCTTAAGACAGGCCAGTGGGCTCTGCTGGGACACCGCTGCCACTGAGCTGCATCCACACTGTAACTCCTCTGCATGCAAGTTCCCACTGGTAATCATGTAGATGGAAGAAAGCAGCAGTGGGTCATATGTGCAGAGCAAAGCAAAAACAAGAGAAGAGGATGGAGGTGTGTTTTGCAATTACCGCACACATTGATCATGAGTATTTCTGAAATAATTAAAAACGTACAACGGTGTGATTTCAACAGATCAATTTTTAGGGTCAGCAGCATCAATAGCTTCCTCTTCGCTTCGTCTTCAACAACTTCCTTTGCCTCACTTCAAATGTTCCCTTTCAGCCCTGCGGGTGAAACTCAGAGATACAACGCTTTAGTTGGATCGATAAAGGGCTGCAGTGTCCTAACCTCCTCTTCATTTTAAACATGACCCTGAGAAACCTCTGCTGTAAAACACAAACGAGATCTAGACTGTTAATGTTCCCTCTGTGTATTACATGCCACACACATTTATATTTTTGCATATACAGTGGTGCATCAACACTATCAGCACAAATCAAACGCACCCACAGTGTGAGTGTAAACTCCCTGAATATAATGTAAACACATGAAATGCTGAGAATTAAGCTACAAAACATAATTTCATAGACTTTAAAGTTAATCTTAGTGTTTCACAGGCAACTGATATCACAATCCTGGTAAAAGTGCAACTCTACTGTTGTGAAAGTTGATATTTGCTGCTTGGTAACATGACTATAAATTCAAACAGCACTAACACAACTGCGGAGAGTGGAAAGTGCTCTATCCACTGCTTACGCCAGTCAGTTGTTGTCCATATGAGGAAAGTCGTGTTTAGAGTGAGTAAATAGCCGAACTAGTGAGTATTCGCTGTATCTACAACAAATCAGCCGCTTGTCATGAAGACAACAGAAGGCACGGTTACAAATGCTTTAAACAAATGAAACAGCTAAAGCATACAAGGACTGACAGAGTGCATTTTGAAGGAGTGAAATTAGTTCAGGAAAAGAACTACTTGTTAGTTAACAAGTGCCTGTGACCTTATAGCTTCCACTATCATTTCAACCCCAGTATTGTATAATAACCATTTCTGGTCTGAACTAAATTATTACGGACCTTTAAATTAATTTAATTTAATTTCGAACTTAATTTCAATTTAAGATAATCCTTATGTTGCAGATGTCTTACAGAGAGAAAAGAAAGACAGCAGTGGACAGGGGGGATATCCAGATGATAAATGCTGCTGCCTCTGCCAATGCAGAGACTATAAGAACTCATGCCACCTATAATCTAGGAGGTTCACTCTTATCTGATTATGATTGCGAGGGAAAGAGGATTTAGGTGCTGGTGCCTAAATGCTAGGCTGTACTGATTAGAGGCCTGGTGGAAAGGCTTATGTAACTAGGAGACTGCAGGAGGGGAGAAGGTGCGCTCTACCTAAATGACAAACTCCTCTCCTGTAATACATCCTGATGACTTCCTAAAGGCCAAATAAGATAATGTAGTACATTAATAACTCCTACAGGTTGCACAGAGGCACCACCTTGAGGGAAATAACGGACTGAAAAACACTCAGACAAGCTTATGAATATGACTGGAGACCCACAAACACCCAAATCAGATTTCAACAGTCAAGGTCAGCATCCAGAGCAAAGGCTTTCCACAAAATAAGCAGAAAATTGTCAACAAGTTGAGCACATTTCAAAGATAAAATGCCAATGCCCATTGATTTAACCTTCTGAAGACTGACCACAATCCATGCAGAGACGAAAGGATGATAATGAAACACAAGACCTCCTGCTTGAATTTGACCCGTGGGCACATATTGCAGAGATCATTTGACTTAATGCTGACTAAAGGCCTCTCCCTCGCTTCCCCCATCTCCACCTCACATCATCTCTCAATATCAGAAACTATGTCAATACACACAAAAGGCCAAATGCTTGCTTCAGTGCTGTAAAAGCCTGGAAGGAAACAGACGGATGGAGAGTAAGAGGCTGTCTGCAGTGATCCGAAACAACAGGCTGTTCCAAGTTACAGCACAACAGTGTGCTAATTGAATTTGCCTCTGTCACGCTTAAAGCTACGCATTCATATTGTCACTTCTGCTGTGTCACAGATCCCCGATTCCATAAATTAATCAAGAAAGCAAAATCGAAACAGTGTGCTTTTGTGGCTAAACTGCATTGAGACGGATGGATATGATAAAAAATGTGTCTGCTACAGTACCTTATTATGCTACAGCTTCTTCACATTGTGTCATCATCATCATCAACAGTGTCTGTGTTGGACTGACTCTGGCTGCTCCCGAGCGTGGGAGGACCAAACAGCACAAGCCTGCGCCCATACAGGCCCATTGCTTAGCATTCCCACTAGCTAGACAAGATTATTAGATAAGGGAAAGAGTAATGGTGCACATCCACATTAAGAGCAAGCACAAGGCTGGACATGGCTGATGTAGGGAGGAGGGGAAAACCTAACTTGAAATGTCTGGCCAGTGAAAGCAGTGATCTCTTTTTATAATGTTCTGAATCCATTATTTTCCAGGGCTGCACAGACTCAATGGACTCTGAAGTGAAGAAAACCTAAACAGGGGAATGTTTTGTCTCTTAGAGTGATATCTTATTACAGCTTTAACATTTCACATGGCATTGTTAACATCCTGAAAAGCTTATCTAGAAGCTTTGCATGAACACAAATCAAAATAAAGAGATGCTGCTCTTGCAAGCTATACTACACATATATTAAAACTGAGCACTGCAGGCATCCATGTAACAACTAATAGCATTAATTTACGATAGCAGGAGCACAGCCTGACTCATATGTTAATGCTGAAGCTCTCATTAAATCACTAGTTATGATTGGGTGAGGTCCTGATATTTAATATATCGTTGTGTTTATCTGCAGACAGAAAGAAATGCATCTGCGGCATCAAATCGCATTTCCTGTTACGCTGACAAAAGACCCTTCCAGTGGAAAAACATAGTCAGGTTACATTTACAAGTTGTATATGCACCAAGATCTGTCTTCGCAGGAATTATGTTTGGTAATGGTAATGCATTTACACAGGGAAGTATAAAAGCAAAAGCCACTGCAATCCAGTCTCCTTACAGCAATCCGGCCATTTGGATATGGCTTCCTTGTATGAGCTTGTGCTAAGTGTATTTGTGCACAACAACACCCGTGACTCATTGTAAACAGAAGAGGGTCAGGGCAGCACAAATCCTTCTGGCTCAATATCAAGGATGACACGTTCTAGTGGATTAATAGAAATTATAGCCTACAGTAAGGAAACAATGGCAACATCCATCTGATATTTATTTTCTAAACATGATTGCCGCTATAATTTAATATAATTCAATAGCACATGACAGTCTTTTACCAGTGGAGGTACTCAACCACAACAGAGGCATCCAAGCTGTGGACAGATATGACTTTAATCTTTTTTGGGTGATCAATGTCTGCTATTTTTTCAATTCCATTTTAAATAAAATGTCCAAAACACACATGGGATGGAAGTTCCACTAAATGAAATTTCAGGTGGAAGCTCCGGCTGGTGTACATTTACAGTGCAAGGCCTCGCAGGATCTTGTTGTCACTTGAACTTCTCACTTTTTCTCCCTTGACGCTCACCTGTGACGAGCCAAGCACCGGATAGAACCGGACACAAAATAACTCCCCTGCCCCTCCTCCTCCTCATGCACGCGACAGGGCACTCCAACCAAAAGCCACGCAGCAACACAGAGAAGCCACCGCATTAGCCCGTGTCCTCCTTGTTTTGACCATTGCATTCATTATTCATTGGGAAAGGTTTGCGAAGATCCAGCTCAGCACCCTGAGGAGCAACTTACGTGACTGCATCTCTTACATCACTCTATCTCTCAGGGCTTTCCTCTACCACTATCCGCCACCTCTCTGCCTTCACTTGTGGCTTTCTCTAAACACCTCTCTCTTCCATTCTGCAAGGGCTTGCCCGTACTCCCGAAGCGTGCACTGCTGTTATTGCTGATGTAATGTAATCCTAGCTTGATTGACCCTGCTGAAAAGGTCAGTCCCCTCATGCCTAACCTTTATTTAAGGGCAGAGAGGGCCATAGGTGGCATCAACATTGGACTCTTACATCTGATTAAGGCAGTGTAAGAGAAAAAGGAAGGGAGTGAGAGAAAAGGAGACAGAGAGGGAGAGAGAATATGCCAGGAGACTCTGTGATTGCATTTGACAAAGGGCTCAGGTTACTCTGTATTAAAGCACATGGCTGTGTACCAGCCTAGTAATGGCATTTCCTCGGCCAAGGGCTTTCAAGGGTTCTCACTGCACGGTGCGCGCCCCATAAAAGGCTTCCCTGACCTCGGGCAGCCATGTGATGGTCGAGCAGCCCCGGCAGTCTTTTTCCAAATGTACAACCTTAGTGCGGTCACAGGGAAGAGCCATTAGACTCACGTTCAAGTTCCCCTTGTAGAGCACTCAGCAGAAAGTCAATGCAATTTGAATTAGGTGTGGGGTTTCCCTTTAAGGTTTCACAGGCTTCCCCCTGCATGATAGTGAACAGGTCAGCAATACGGAGATGTGTCTGAAGAAAGAGGGGCTGTATCGAGGGGGGTAAATCACTTTAAATATCACACAGCGCATCAAATTACCCCACCGCTGTCACCTGAGTTTGCCTTGATTTGGCAGCCTCCTTATAATTGATTCTTGTGACATACAGCTTCTTCCGCGGAGGTGGAATACAATTATTAAGCTGATGCGGATTCCTTGTCAATCACAAATCACAAGTTGATGCAGGACTAATAGAGAAAGGAAGAGCTTGTATAGTAGGCCTATAAAAGGATCTGAACCTTATGTATGTGGTGCCATTATCATATGCCACTATGAATTTAACACAAGGCGCCAGGGGTCTGAAATTGAATCTAGCATGATTTCCAAAACTGTTGCAGCCAAAGGGAACCATTCTTTGCTTCAAGGGGAGAAGCCTCAACAACGCAGTACACGGCACGTACAGCACATCAGGATCAGGAGCTGCATTTCTCACACAGAGCGGATGACGTTTGCTTTGGTCAAACACACGCACTGACATGGAATATAATCCTGGCCAGCCCTGCCCTGCACTGAGAGGAACGCAACCAATCAGCGAGCAGGACTGACGCATAATAGAACAGAGACTTGTACCGCTCCCTCCAAGAGATGTGCCATGTCACAAGTCATTGACAGATCTGGTCTACACTGACATGCTTTATCCCCACGAGGAAAGCAACACTAGAAGCTGACGCACCTGTCAAAGCAAACGGAGTCTAAATGTTGCTCTTACAGTGATTTCACTACTCATTTGTCAGTGCCAGAATTAAACATTTTACTTAACCACGATTTTTGCTTCCACTCTTCATCTTCTGCTCCTTTTCTTCCATTACATCCACGCAGATTGTTACCCAAAACAGCTTTCTCTATATTTAATTCATCCCTGACAACTGCTGCTACTTACAGAGATGGAAAACAAGGCAGATGGCACAAGAAAACACCTGATGAGAGTACAGTGCACGCCTGTTTAAGATTCAAACTGATGAACTCATGATTATTTCTTACAGGTGGGAGTAGGCCTTTAATAAGTGTGCTTGTAATGTGCTATGATCCAGGCAGAGTGTTTCGGCTTTGAATGTGATCATGTGAAATGTGAGATGGGGGTGGTGTGATCGCACTTCCACTTTCGGTTCCCTACCTTGGCAGCCACCGAGGAGCCGGGCTTCTCCAGGAGATCCCACAGCTTCTTCCTCTTGTCTGGGCAGCAGGTGTTATCAAACTCTCCCTCTCCCTCCCGCTCCCTCATTGTCTCTGCCTCCCTCCGCAGCTCCTCATTCATTTGCTCTTTTTTCTGGTGGTAACGGGCCTGGCAGCAGGACTCTAGGTAGATCTCGTCAATCCCCCAGTAGTCTAACTCCTGGCCAAACGAGAGGGCACACATCTCCTCCATCATGTGCAACTTGCCCGTGCGGTAAAAGTTCAGAATGGAGGTGAAGGCCCCTGGGTGCCGGTCAAAGAAGTATTCGTTTTCATTCAGGCTGTAGTCGTCGCAGACTTCCATCAGGGACTCGTGGGTGTTGCAGTCTCGAAGCTTGCCGAGCCGGGTCCTGGGTAGCCGGTCCAGGGTCCGCCACAAGACCTCGTGGTTCAGACCCCCGACGTTAAGGCGGACTCTGCGGGAGCGGGCTTTGGTGCGGATGATGTCGATGGGCTCGGGGGGCAGGGAGGGAGAGTTTCGGGTGTTGGTGGGCTTGAGCCCTGCTGGTCCAAGCTTCTCAGCCATGGTGATGGAGAAGGAGACTTATTGGGGGAAGATGTTATGACACAAAAAACAGGAAAATAGAAAAAAAAAGTCTAAAAATGTTTGAATTATGTTGGATCCTCTTTAGGGACGTCCCTCCATGGCTGAGAAAACAAAAGAGATGAGTTTGTGAGATGACAACATGGCTGATCACACAAATTAATCAACGTCAGCACCAAATATCGGATGTATTATTAAACCAAACATCCTTTTTAAGCTCTATGCTAAGCATATTTCAAGGAAACAAGAAATAAACCAGCTCTTTTCAAGCAGCGCTTTCACCTGTTACTTCACATAGTCAGTCAAAAATAGTAACAGTTGCACAGTGTTATTGATCCTTTTCATCACATTGCTAAGAAGGTGTTAGGCAGAATCAATGATTTTGTTTTAACAGTCAATATGGCTGCTTTACTTTGCACTCCATTCCAGCACTGTGATGGCTGGAGTGAGGCAACGAACTCCTGCTGGAGCACTACTTTCTGTGCAGTCGAAAATGGGACTCTGTGGTAGGTAGCCACTGCATAGATTTTTTAATTTTAACAGAGTGATTAAAATGCCCCTTACACTTGGATAACTCCTCAAAATCACATAAAAAGTTGTAAATATTAGACTCTTTAATTACACATGTTACCTCTTTAATTAGGAACTGGAAGTATCATCTTTGTACAGGATTGAGATAAGCAGATTTTCTTGAATGCAACAGTTTTTAGTTAGGCTACATTTTTGAACTACCTGGTTATTTGTGGCAATCATTTGCAGCCAATTGTACAATCCAAATGGGACATTAGGAGTAGATGTGTACATGGAGGGATGTAAAGCAGCAAATCATTGATCACCTTGTTCTGCGGTCCTATAAATTTAAAAACACTGCATACCTGTTACGCTACAACGTATTTTGCGTCCTGTAAGGTTTTCATAATCCAGCACCATCTATGTAAATCACTCCACATAATCTGCACTGGCAACGCACGGGATATGTTCTCAACCCTGTTCAAAGTAGCATCCAAATAAAACAGAAAAGTCACAGAAAAATAGTCTCTCACCTTGCCGAGGTAAACCACCTTTTGCATGCAAACTCCTCCGGTTCCTGAGGGAGCAGAGGATGAAAAGGGAGCCGGGATCCCCCTTCAGTCAAGCGGCCACGACCGAACGCCGCGCAGAGAACGCGCGTCCCTCATTTTGATGAAAAACGAGTCGAGAAGAAACCAAAAAGCGTGAATGTCTTCCTCTACAAATGATCACCGGAGCACAACCAGCGCTGTTTCGCCATCCGAACACTCGGAGAAAGAGTCCTGCCTTCACCAAAGCTTGTAGCGTGCGGAGGAGACGGGCTCACTGAATCACGGTGCTGCAGACGTCGTGCGCGTAAAAAGGCAACTGGAAGGAACGGGATAAGCGAACTGCGGAGTGTCCCGCTGTACACTACACAAGCAGGAGCGGAGGGGTGCGCACGGGCTGCACCACATCCTAGAGGTGGAAACCTCAGTGCAACTGGGTGGCAGATTATGTTCCATAACACTACAAACTGAAACCAGCTCTATACATACGGGTGAAGAACGGACGCAAAGAGAGTTGATTTGAGTTTTTTGTTTTGTTTCAGTCATTATGAGATATCATAACATTAGGCTATAGTACAAACACACACTCGTATAAACACCGAAACAAAAACAAAAAAACACACACAAGCCATAACCTTTATCTCATATCAGTATCAGTAAAGGCTGGGTTTGAAGTGTCGGTGGCAGATGATATTAGGGGCACAGCTTGCCACAAAATGACTGTAAATGCACAATAGAGCCCGGGCTTTTATTGTGCAGCACTATGAAGAAGCTCCTCTAAAAACTGATAGAAAACCATATTTAATGTAGCTTTCTTTTAGAACATAAGCGCAACTAATTGCTTCCTCCACCCCTCACTCCCCCACTCACACACACACACACACACCCATTACAAGCAAGACAGCTAAAACCTCACAGGTAACAGCTAGGCAACCATTAGAGATGCTCCATTTGACCCACAGTAAGAAACCTGATCCGCAGAAGACAAGACGATGGCCTGACCCTTTTTTTTGACCACTTGAGAGTCAGCAGTAAGCGATCAACCCAGGCAGACACACCTCCCAAGTAATCAAACCCGTCTCATCTATTAGCTATCAATATGTAATGATCTCCCCACTCCCTGGTCTTAAATGCATTAATAGAATTATTAAATTATGTATCCCTTATTATCGCTCAGATCGTTACCTACACTGCTGGAGTGTCCTCTCCTTTCTCTCTATCCCTCACGATCAGTTCATATGAACAGTGTTCAATACAGCAGTGATATTTCCCCATGCAGCTTATGTGTCAGTTGAACATTTCCCCTTAGCCAAGCGCTTTTCCAGAAATTTGATTATACACTGCATACGTGTAATTGATTCCCTTGCCATGTTCCTTCCTTCCAGTGACAAGTGATCAATATTGCCGCATTGACTGAACAGAGCCCTTTGTGGGCAACGTATACTATGTCTTTACTGCGAGGTCACTGTTTGTTTGAAGGTCAAATGCTGTGGCGCTGTCCAGATTTCACAAATGCATCTGCAGATTTTCTGTATAATCCCACACCACATTTATGTTCAATACACATATGGACCTGATTAATTATTTGAATGTGACTTCATCACTCTGGCACATAAGCTGCCTCCATCTCTTTGCCATGCACATTTGATTTGAATATTGCAAGAGGGTTATAGGAGTTCAAATATGCTTCAAAGGTGCAAAAGAAGTCAATGTTTTCCACTTAGATCCAGACAAAGTTTGCATCTTTCCTTTCTTAAACCCTTGATACCATGATGACATTCATTTGACAGTGCTCAGGACTTGAGTGGTGAAGCATCTCCCTGACCCCTAATTGACAGACGTAAATTATTCTCTTGATGACAACAAAATCGCTGATGACACGGTCGTTAATTACTTAGGGTACAGAGAAATGATTAAGGGCAATTGACTGTGTCCCCTTTCATTAATTATTATCAAACTGGCAGCCAATCAGCTACTCTGTGAGTCATGATTTGTGAGGTGACAGTGACACAAAACAGTCAGCAGAGCCGGATTGCAGCTTCTAAAGCAGACAAATGTGTTGTGTGGAGTAATGTCATACTTTGTGCAGTAGATGCTTCCAGCTCTGTACTAACACCACCTGCATGCATGGGTTCTCTGAGGAGCTGAAGCCAGCCCGCGTCCCACCATGTGGGCGGAATAACTCTAGTTAGCAGCTTGATATCTGTAATTACTAACTTTCCATATAGAAGTGTGTTGATGCACTGCAGGTTACAAAAGACCACAAATTTCTCTTTTTCTTTATCCTAGAGGGTGTTCAAAGAGATGAAGTTATGCTGTTTTTTTAATTCCTGTGTTCTATGTGGGCATGTGTGCTTGTGTGGGTGGTTGCCATAGCAACCCAAATTGTAGCATCATGCACGAGAAACACTTTGGGCCATGGAGCCAGATAGACTTGTGTACTAGCGCGGCGGACAGTGATTGAATCAACTGCTTGGTCAATTAACCTTTGCTGTCTCTATTTATCAAAATATATTATGCAGCCTGACGGCGATAACGCGATGTGATAATGGGGACTGAATGCCATGCCGAAGTTTTATGCGGCACATTCTGCGAGTGACGACAGAGAAGTTATAAAGAGGAACTCAAAGGCTAGGAGCAAAGCTAACCTAACAGTCACCCTCAGCTCTCTTTGTGAGCGTGTTCTCATCAATCTCAGACCAGAAAGAGTTGACTGACTATACCGGCTGCCTCATCCCTGAGCCGTCACTGCCTGCTGTATTTTCCCTTTCCAATTTGTCATAAAATGTGTCCACTCCATCATCCAAACAACACTGTGGACACACTTGCAATCCACAGCTCCTGCTTCTGACGCTGTCAGCACATGAGAGAGACACACCATCATCTGTTCATAACGCCTTCATTAGAGCGATGCACTAAGAAGCAGTGCACAAATCATTTTCAGCTTCCCTGCAAGCAGCTGAATGTAAGAATGGAGGCTCTTTAAGTATTAGGCGCTGTATTGCATGAAAAAGGTACTCCTAAACATGTTTTTCTTAAGAAAGGCTGAGCAGATTTTAAGCAAACAAGCTGTATTGCCTCGCATGTAAAGTGGGTCTGTGTGAGAGACGGAGAGAGAGAAAGAAATGCGGATGGCTGTAATTTACTGTGAGCTTCTGCAGGAGGGGGAGAGCAAAAGTCACATTCAGTTAAATTACAATAATAAGCATTCAATCAATGTTGGACACCTTTCTATTAATAGAAAGCTGCATTAGATTTGAATACTTGAAAAAAGACATGGGTGTGCAAGGTTAAAAACTGCAAGCATGCGTTCTCTCCTACTCAATTTCTCTGCTGCCTGCTGCCAGTGCATGGTGACTTGAAGGATTGTATATAACGTAATTTAAAGGTGTCATTTATTACTCTGTGAAATTCAAAGTTGAGGAAAGCCCATGACTGGTTTAATGTGAGGCCACGAACGAGTTTGAAGTCTTTAGCATGTCATGGTGCAGTACAGTATGGACAAATGGGTGTGTGTGTGGCTGCGTCTGTATGTCCCTGTGAGTGTGTGTGGTTTTTTTTGTCAATAAGAGGGAGGAAACACGCAATAGCAGCAGCCTGTTTATTCTCTTTGGTTATTTTTAGCTGCTGGCCATGTCAAGGTCCACACAAGCACCCACCCACAGTGGGCAGCAGTGGCCTTCAATATAATGGTCTGCTGCAGACCAGAGTCATTAATCTATGTCATCTCTTCATTCATCCCACCAAACACACCTGTTCACCTCTGATGCTGCCAACAACACCTAATGTGTCAAAAATACACACAACACAATGAACATGAGCATGCTTTGGTATTTGTTTGTGCAGAATACGGATGTAGTACGCAGGGTGTCCTGAGGGCTTATTGGTCTAAGCCCGTATCATGTAACCATGCATCTACTAAATCCTGGTTCAAATCCAACCAGGGACCTTTGCAATATGTCATCTCCCTCTCTATCTGTCTGTGTTTATTGTCACTCCCTACGGCCATCAATCAAAGCCTGGAAGCAACGCCTTAAAAACAACCTTTTAAAAAAAACATACTGTGTTGCCTTAACGTATGTGTAGTCCATGGCGCTCTGGCCACAGCTTTCTGTCTGCTGCTGTTAGCAGGGGACAAACAAACATGATTGATCACTCCTCTGTCCTGCTGGTTATGTTTGCATAATACATCTAGGGCCATAGATCACTAATTGAATGGGTGTTGTTTTTATATTTTTATTATTGGGATCTCAGCTGCTGGTCAATTGCTCACAGTCATGTTGTCCAGCACAGAAGAGCATGCACGCTGCCACAGGCAGACAGAAAGAAACACACAGAGACACTTTACTCTGCTTTGCAATACACCTCAGCATCATTGTTTACCAAGTACAGAATCAATCCTTCGCAGCACAGTGTCAGTGTAACCTCCAAATTTCACACACTCATCAGCATTCATCAGTGGGAATAACTCTGACTTGCAGGGTAGACAAGATGCTCAATGCTGCACCGTAACCCAAAGTGCTTGTGGCAGAATGATAATGTCAAAATAATGCACTTGGTCTAATTGCTGCAAAAGTACCCAGGCTGGCAATTTGACGTGCTGCTACAGTCAAGAGTCGACCTATGAGAGTAAGCATTTATGTAATCAGGGCAGGTGTGGCACCTCTGGCGTGTTCCAGTGATCACTGTGTGTTGTACATTCAAGTGAAAGACGAGGAAGAGAGACCATGGTATGAATAGCAATGAAGTTGCGTGGAGTGTAGCTGGCATATTAGCTGGGCCTGGGGTGGACCATTTAGTATGTTCAGTCTGCCCCTGACTTGTACAAAGGTATTGAAGCTGAAAGTGCCATTTTTATGTTCTGCTTTTTCCAACGCACAGCACCCTGCCTGTGATATAAAAATGATTATAGACAATATGTTTCACAACATAGAGCACATACTTTTACGTTGTACTTTATTGACACGATTTAGAAAGTGAGTTTTTATATCATGGGCGCTGGTGACACGTCTGCATCATTGTTATCAGCTTTCTCACAGTTTTGCACCTTCAACAGGAGAAGCTAACATTTCCAAAATCTTCAAATCTTTTTGCATCCACACTGGCCTTCTAATCTATGCAGTTAATTTCTGCAAATCACTTTTGCTGACGTGGCACAAAAGCTGCTGTTGTTTATGCTGCCATAAGTCAGGGAGTTGCATTGATACTGTTGTCAGTTGTGTAATTGGGTCCACAGGTAGTGTTATGGTGTTATGAGTCCCTCTGCAAAATAATGTGAAAGATTAATCATTTGGACAGGAAACCAAAACTTGCCTGCTCCTGGGAGGGATATTGTGATCAGGAAATTCTTTCCTCCTCTCACAAATGAACACAGGAGAAATAGGAGGGAGGTCTATTTAAATTGGCGTGTAATGCCGACTGTGTTTGCTTCTTTTCACCAAGGATCTCATCTTTAAAGCTGGCAGAATTGCATAAACATAATTAAGAAAATCCAAAGTCCAAAACACTGATGGGGTTTATACCGGGAAACGTATTTTCCAACATAAACAGGCAATGATGGGGCAGTTTGTTAAGATACTAGCCATACAGTATATTACACTTTGGTGTTATGGCCCCCTGTAGTATTGATAGTTAACTGCTAATGTGTCCAATTACGTAGCCTTTTACACTGTGCTAAATGGTTTGCTGGCTGAAACAACATTTAATGTATTATGTCAATTTTGGGGTTTAGTTTAATGACAGCAAAGCTAAGAGACTCAAGTGCCCTAATATTAAAATATTATGTAAATTCTTACGGAGCTTTCTTTTTTAGCTGTTTTCCCACCTTTCCCACCGTTACTTTTTCATTCATTTTGCTGATGTTTGATCCATGCCTAATTTACTTGATTTATGTATTCATGTCTGCGTTCTGTGTCCTGCTGTGAACCCATCAATGGGTTTCCCATTGGCTATCATCTGACGATGATTTAGCCTCTGGGGGCAACAGCCAATGTTTTGTGTCCAGTGTCATTGTTTACAGTCCGATTAGCAATTGAAACCCATCGGCTATCGTCTGACAAATATTTGAAAACAGATTCATTCTAAAAAAACTAATAAAAAGCTAATCTCTCAGACAATAGCCGATGGGTTACGAGATTGCATTTCGGCCAATGCGCTCTGCCTCTTTTGCTCTCCACACTTACTGTGTACACTTACTGCATGCGACCATAGCCCGCTCAAACGTGATTGGTCAATAATACTTGGATTACAAATGGACTACAAACGTAAAACATAACCTAAACCTATGGATGCTTCATTCATATGCAGAAATCTGTTTATAGAGATCGGGCTAACTACAGACGTGTGACATTATCTGTGTGTTAAGGTCAAAATGGAGCAGGTGATGTTGTCCTATCTTGTTTCCTAGTTCAGGCTGATGTGGATCCGTGGTCATGTTGAGGGAATTGGGCAATAGCGCTTCTGGGCTTTAAGTATGGGAGATGGCATTGCACTGACATCCAATCTGCCATCCCCTCAGCTAACTGGACTGTGGCAGAGCATCTGTGTGTGTGTGTGCATGAGTGAGTGATAACCTTGGATATTTGCATTAACCAGTTCATCAAGTAGACGTGTCCAAAGTACACATTTGATATGTTCAATCACTATCAGGGTCCAGTGGTGGAATGATATCATTTTATCTTGCTTGTGTCCTTCAAGGTTACACATATTGGACTTTAAAGATAATGCTAACTGCTGGAGATGTCAAGGCTCTTGATGGACTCTGGATGGGACATGCTCTCTGAAAGCACCTTCTAATTTAAACCAGTCTATTAAAGAGGTCAATGTTGCTGATCTTGATTTCTGTCCTTGACGGTGGGTGATCCTCTGAACGTGTCTGGCAGCGATTGGCCCAGACCAGTATCATGGTACACTAAGATGGAACATTTGGGACTGAGGACCAAGCCTGTACCAAGTGCCAGATGTACTGTATGTTAACTGGTTTGTGCCAGTTTAAGTGACAAGTGTGCACCACTAAAGCACAATATCAACTAACATGATACTGTAAGAGCCTTTTGTGCTCCTATGTTGTGTAATTATGAAATAATGCGTTTAATGTTATAGGAAAAACTGTACATATTTCAAAGAAAGTGGGGGGATAGGGGCCCGACAGTTCATTTCTAGTTGGTTAGTGCGGTCATGCTGGGGACAAAGAAGTAAAATCATACCATCCGTCATACCATCCGTCCCAGATGAACATTAAAGAGCGAGTCATGTTTTTGTACACTCTGTACCCTTTGTGCAAGGACTCTCTTACTCCAAATAGCAGAGTCCAGGGAATCCCTCTGCGTTGCTTTTCTAAATTGTCCCTGTTCTACTGTGTTTCTTTTTCTGCCTCGCTACACTGCGAGACACTTTCAGATTCAATCACTTGGAACATGGTGCATATATTTACCACCCATTATCCCTGCGCTGGGATTCAGAGTCGGGGCGGGGGGGGGGGGGGGGCTATAGCAGCAGTCAATAAGTTAGCCAGAGGAGCTGAGACTAGACAAGATTTTATGTCTTTTTAGAGGAAGAAAAGGTTGTACCTTAACTTTAACCTTATTAAGTAGCCATGTAGTAATGTCCAAGGGATGAGTTCCAGGGAGAGGGATTCACACACCTTCAAAGTCCAGCATGACCACCGGCTTCCTGTCATTGAATGTACAGCTCAACAACAGTTGGGGGATCAGTGCCTTCAGTGCAGTTGAAAGGCAAGGTGTCATTTGTTTTTTCCCATCCAATTCACCTCCCTAACATCCATAGCAGTTGCCTCACAAGTTGAAGTTCATTCAATACTGATTGAATGAAGTCATTTTTGATGTTGATATGTTGGAATATTCATGTCTTTTGCCGGTACATGTGTTGTGAGGTCTTTTAGGATGGCTTATATTTTGGTCTGCTTGTGTGGTGCATGTCATGAGTTTTACACACACACACACACACACACACACACACACACACACAGACTTATTTATGGCCTGGTACTTCAATACACTTAGCCATCAGTAGAAGTCAATAGGTTTTTCTCTGCCTCTGTAAATCTGAGACAGGCCACTTAAGTCTTTTCTTTCTTACTTTTTTTTTCTTTGACTACCTAAGCCCACTTTGGGAGAAAGGCCAAACCTTTTCACATGCCATGGCCCCTCTATGTACCGCCATAGCCTCATGCTGAGCTAGAGAAAACCCTGTTGGATAGATTCCTCCCGAAGTAGAAAAGGTCAATTGGTCCTTATTTTGAGGTATCTGTGAGGTGATGATGGCCAAATATGCATCAAAAAGTTGTTAAGTGTATGGGCTAAGATTGTCTCAGCCTTAAGAGGCTTTTGGAAACCAGTGCCCTGATTGATTTTTACTGCACTAAAACATCTGACACGAGTCCTGCACTTCCAAGTCCGCACTGCCGAGGCAGGCTGAAAGGATCCTGTCAGTAACTATGGCTTCCTTCCCTTCATCCATCATACGGCATGTCTGGCAACCCTGCGCCGCTCGACACGCCCTCTACACAGAACACAGGTCCAAACCCTTGTCCAAAAGTGGAGTGGTGAAATGAAGTATCAAAATGAGTTATTGCTGTCACTGTAAAGGAGAACCCCTGAGGACAGATGGCGGTCCTTGGATCATTGCACCCACATTAACCTTCCTGTGAAGGGATCAGGCGCAAGCTTACTTTCACAAGGGAGTTGGGTCATTGTTCCAAGAATATCCTCTCTGGTTTTTGGAGGGCAGTGATAGAGACCTGCGTTCAGTAGTTCCTGTGGCGGAAAAGCCCTTCCGGGCCTGGCAGACAGACAGAAAAGGAATGAAGCCCTCAAAAGAAACGACAGACAGGCCCTTGGCAGCGGTGGTAATGCTATCCCTCGGGTGCTCTGTAACTCACACCTGAGGGAAAGGTTAGCGCACAGCTGAACTCTATCCATTTGATTACCGTGACAGAGGCAGAGGTAATTAAGTTAATACAGTTTAATTATGTTGAGTAGGATTCAATGAATGTTTCATTGTTATCCCTGGTTATTGGCAGCACATAATGCAGCGTGAGATAGCCAGCAAGTGTTGCCGGATGGGAGTTTGGACGTGGTTCTGGAAACTAACACTTCCACAGCCACCATACTCAGCCAATTAACATGTATAGCCAAAAGTCACTTGAGAGGAGCGGGCAATCTGTTTGATAATTCATCCGGAAAATATATTGTTTTTCTTCACTGATTGTAAAAGTCATTAAAGTTGCATTTTTGTGAGGTTAATCATGCTTTAGAGTATCTTTGAATTAAGCGTAATTCTTTTTACTGTTTGATTTGAACAAAGTAATTTAAAAGCCATCATCCTTCATGATGTGACGATAGATGGGTCCTATTACTGCACTGAATTACAGTGTTTATACAGCACAGTGACTGTGTTGTCATCATCACCACTTTTCCCTCTGCGTTAGCAAGTAACACACTCATATACACTGAAACAGTGGTTTGTGAATGTACCTCAACTCCGGCCCATTCGGCTTCAAGGTTGGACGTGTGTTTACTGTCCATTGTTGTAATGACTGAATTCATCTGTATGAGCTTTCAGTCATTTGAAATACAGCTTGACTGCGTTCTATGCAAGGTGTTTAATTGTCTGCTCTCTAAGTGCCCTCTTGGTATTTTATTGAACTAATTTATTCTGAATGGAAACCCTAGAGGGTATAAAGCCATCTGTTTGACATTGCCAGCTGGACCCTGTCCGATAAGAGACATTTTTACAGCGAGGTTAAGCTTCAGGATTCAGAAATACACAATGCAGCGAGGTTGGTAAGAGTGGACCTTTAGAATTGAGGAGGCATACAACCGATTCCGAATGAAGGAGTAGCCACTGAATGCACGCTGATTAGATCATAAATTATGATCTCAATCTTGCTGTCCTAAACTAAAGACACAGTGTTTGGAGAAATCAATAATCCGCAGAGTGCAGGAAGAGACGCTTTAAAACAGCTGAGATAACAGCTGAACACCTGATAGAAGAGAGAAAGAAATTTGTGCAATGCCAATGAATAAATTATTGTCGTTTTTTTTTCTGCAAGGTCAGCTCTGTGGCTCGGCTTCTCCAGGGAAACCTCCGCCAACACATATGAGCTCACACACACACACACACACACACACAAATGTAGTCCCACACACTGGTCAATCGCAGGCATCCCACCAACACATGCATCACTGCAAATGACTTCCCACACAGAAATGCATCTTGCACATGCACTTGCAGCACATACTGTACATGCGTGCCATGTGAATGGAGAAGAGATGCATTTGTGCACACACACCCATTCTCCTTTGTATGGCGTTCTTAGAGTCCAATGTGTTATAATGAGCACTGAGTTAGACAAAGGGCACCTTTAGAGTGAATCTCTTGACCTGTGCATGTGGGTAGCTGTTTGCTGTGGGAGGGGAGGAAGTTCAAGGGTGAACACGGCTCTCAGCAAACAAGCTGAAATTACTGCACAGAAGAGATGGCCAATAGAGTTTCAGATGCGGCAACAAAACAATTTTCTAGTGCTGGTTTCTCACAATCTTGCAGGCACAATATTTTTACTTTAACATACAACTTCACTAAAATCTCACAGATTTGAAGGTGACATGTGGGGTAAGATGAAAAGATAGTGTAAGCCTCTTCCTTGGCTGTACTGTATGTACTTTACAGTATATATGAGCTCACATAAATATACCCCAAATAAATCGGAAGGATAGAGAATGATTAAACTTTTTAGGATTATTTATTGTGTGCTGAGCAGACATGCTGGGAGTTATTTATTTGCCGACCATCAAAAACATTTATGAGTCTGTTTCAGCAGTATGCTCCAAACAAGGAGTCATAAATCTACCAGTGTATCCTCACCCCCTCTCTGTTGAGCTGTCTCCACCTCGCTGTCTCTCCCTCCGCCTCTTCTTCCGCTCATTCCTCATTTATTCAGTGGCCCTCATCACACGAGTAAGTGCTTGCCCTCATAAAGATTTGCCATCAATTTCAAATTCATCAGTCGTGATTGGATTTTTTTTTTGCCAGGAGGGAGTGTGGGGGGGTGGGTAAAGGGAGGTGACTCTGTTTGATTTGGTGATGCCTCTCAAACAGCGAAGTCGAACACATTTCAAAACTAATGTCCTTGATCCAGCAATTCTGGAAAAAATGTGATAGACCTTGGTCCCCGAGGTAAAAAGGATTAATAAGAGGTGGCACAGTTTTCAGGATGATACTGCACTCTGCGAGCATATTCGTACATTTGTCAGATAAGCATTTCCTCCCCAATTAAAAATGTAACATCCTGCCTGTCTAAGCAGTGTGATGTTTTTGAACGGTCTCGCTAAACTGCTGAAAGAGTTCCAGCAGTTTGCCTCTCAGCATGTGTGTTCCAGTCAGAAATCTTTGTTGTCTCCACAAGGTGGTGTCATGCTCATTAGCTAAATGTTGCAGCTCATTTTCACAGCCTGCCTGACTCTTATACTGATATACACTTGGTTGTGTGGGTGATACTACCTCTCTACCATCTACATCATTACCTGAAATAAATAAAGTAGAGTAAAGTAGACCTGTAATTACAATTTGAATTAATGTGTTTTTAATGTTTTTTTAATGTTTTTTTGTTTATTACAGTCAATTCAAACTGTTGGTGGGGCCTTGTTATCCTGTAGTATAAAGTGCCAAGTGTGACTGTTTACTGCTGAGAGCAGTTCAGCGAAGTGAGACGGTGAAGCCAACCACTCATTACCACAGTTTGGAAGGTATCGGCCCGCAGAGCTGGCTGTCTTGACCCGTCCATTGACCTTCAAAATAATGGTTGCAGTGGAGTGGAGACAGTTCATTACCCACAATGCCTGTCAGTTCACTAGCTCATACATCCTCAATCACTAAATAAGGGCAAGAAAACAGGGCATCCTGGAGTGGGGAGAGCTTGAATCTCATCTCTATCTCCTATCTGTCGTTTTTTTCTGTCCACTCAGCCTTCCAACCTAAGCTCTTCCTGCATTTCGTCTTCACACATTATCATCACATAAACTCTCACTCGCTATCTTTCTCTACACATAGCTTCTTTTTTTTTTAATAATCCGAAATCAATCACTTATAGATTTCCTGAACCTGTAATTCCCAGCTGTGTGCAAAAACAAATGATGAGTGATTATGCAATATTTTTGTCTCTGGTCACACATGCCCTGGTGGTCAACTCAAGTTTACCCAGGCATAACACCCTTGGTGTCAGGGTTAACAGGCTTTGTCTGGGCCAAGCAAGTGGAACTAACCATGACTCATGATCGGCTTACTGATCCACAACCAGCGTTTATAGAGCTTCTATGAACAGGAGCATTGAAACATCGGTCAGCCAAAACTTCAGCAACTAATGGCTCTAAGATCAACTTTTACTTTAAGAATGTTTCCAGATCCTCATTATGATTGTGATTCATCTTTCAAATAAGTAGGTGCTGGTTGTGATTTATGGAGTATGGAGGCCAGGACCTTATTTTAAGCTCAAGCTCATCCTAGTTCTAATGTTCTACCAAAAATCCAAATGGGTTGGACCACACAAACCAGTTCTTCTTACCTTGTAAATGCCAGGTGTCAGTTAACTCAGTTAGATACACATATGTTAGCTTATCCAACTTAGCTTACTGACAAACCTAATGTTAGCTTAGAGTAAAAGATAACGTGAAATGTGGTCACAATATCTCCCATGACATTTGGTCAAAATCCTGTTTAATAACGATGTAAACTGTGAAGATTTTAAATTACATTTCAGAAAAATAAGACAGTATGCCTCAAATAAAATCGTCAAACTAACTCTCAAAAGAGAATCTGTTAAGTTAACATAATTGGACAGTTTCCACTCACTCTGAACTGCATGAATATGACTAATACTGAACCATATAGTTCTTCATGTATGTATAGCCTATACACACATTGCTAACCTCCCTAAAACTGCAACAGCTTGTGATGGTTCAATGACTTCCTCCTAGTTGATTGCTTTTGATTGTACCGTGCTACAAATGACACCTAGCAACTGATTTACACATTATTAATTATTTAAGTCTTTACTAGCTAATGGCTGAAGTTATTGATGCAACCCAAAATATGTCACGTTTGAAACTAGCTAGTTAATAGAATAAGAACTTATGATGGACTTTACACACACTTGAATGAATTTAAGAGACGCTGGTGCAACCCAATCCAGGGCTTACTTCTCTGTTGCTGACATTATAAGCCATTATGGATGTGAGGACCCACCAGGTCGGTTACTGAAGTGTAAATTCAGTGTTAATGATCGGCATGGAGCACAGCATTGACAGATGGAAGAATACTGTTAAAGAGGATTAAAGGACGGCTCAGGGGAAGTGGTCCTCCAGGTACCTCAGGGGCTGGAGCAGAGAGAAGCACATGAAGTGCATTGATTGACTGCAACACACATCCTTCTCTTCTTCAGTCCTGGTCTGGAGTTATTGCTGATCTGCTTGACTTGCTGTCAGTTTGTCATCAATAAAAAAAACAAATGTTTGATTTGCCTCATCATAAAGGATGATAAAAAAAATTATATCAATATCTAACTACAAAGTGAGCTTGGACTTTTAATCTTTATTTTCAAAGCACATAAAATATCCACAATTAAAAAAAAAAAATAAAAAAAAATACTGACAAATACAATGCTCCACTAACAAATGTGTGAGGGCATGGCCTTACAAACTGAGCAGATGGTGTGGCTGGGATGGGATAGAAATGATACTGTCTCTGACCTGACAAGCAGCAGAAGCCTGTGTAGCTCATGATTGTTTTTTCAATTTGACCTGTGTGAATCCGAACAGATAATCACAGGCTCCAGGATCAAGGATTTAGACCTCGGGGGGCTCCAGCAGGCATAACACTCATGGTAGTCTCAAGACAATGCAGTTGAGCTCACCTCAGCTTAGCTCAGGCCAGCTGGGGCTTGGACGGACAGAAAACAAAGGATAGAGAGGGAAGAGTCAGAGACAGAGTGATACAAACAGAAACTACACTTTTAAGTCCTGGAGGAAGGGACCATTATCAATCTAACTGTTAGTTCTCATGTCCAACACAGCTCTGACCTCTCAGCCTGTCACGCACAAATAGTTTTAACATTATCATGTCATGCTGTCAAAAATAACATTTTGCCCGACGAGGGAAACATTTCAAAGGGTTAGGTTCAGAAATACCCTCCTAAGCCGCAGTAGAAGACAGAGAAAACTAGTTATAATCCCACTTTTGAAACACTACATTTTTCACATTAGCCCACACTAATTCCCGCAAGAATCAAAGTTTAAAAGCAAACTGTGAAACTTCTTACCAAACAGCTGTCAAAAGTACTTTATACCATTGACGAATCTTTCATGGTTGTTTTATTTTATTCTATTTATTTTTATGTATTTTTTCTTTCAATATTTCCCCTGGCTGTGGAGGCCCAAATAACGATAATGAAGGAAAAAAAAGAAATCAAAATTTATAAATAAAAAACAAGATAACACAAATAGAGACATACATACAAAAATAAAAACAGATATAAATCCGTACAGGTATAAATATGGGAAATAAAGAAAAGAAGGAACTAAATCACATTGGTAATGCAAAAATTCAAAAGCCCAAATCTGACAATTCTGCACTGAAAAGGTGGTTATGGTGGAGCAAAAGACAGTTGTTAAGAATAAGTTATTCATTATGGGGTTGACTTACACTAAAGACAAAGCAAAATCCTAACATGGACACAGAGCAACTGATGTTTCCTGGTACGAGATGCCAACCTTGCTGTGTGCTGTCTTTATTGGAAACAGACATTCATAATTCATTCAGTGTCGTGTGGAATAATCTGATGAATAACAATCTTACCTTTGTCCTATTGTTATCAACACCAACACTTCAGAGTGTTTTGATTACCCTGAGGAAATACAAGGAGAAATACAAGCGTAATGCATTTACAAAAGAGAAAAGCATCCAAATGTGTTTCTCTGGCATAACTCTATATCTCAGGAAAGCCTGAAAATCATGCCTTTGAGCTCTTAATTATATGCTTAGAAAGAATCTAATCCCCAGTATGACTAAAGAGATTCCCTGTGCAAACATATTTATATTGAAATTTTCATCCTTGTTTCCAAGTGATTTACGATGTGTGACAGGCTCGTCACTGTCAGGCAGGAACATTACTAAAACAAGCTTAACCAAAATAAAAATTTTTGTTGGTTCATGTTGGTTTAATGGATGAGAAAAGTGACTTTTTGTTTGATTAGAATTCAGTGATGGTTGATATGAAAAGTCAAACATGCTGAGTGCGTTTTCAGCAGGGGACAAATAGAGTGTCAAAAAGCAGTCTGGCAGCCAGGCCTGCTGCAGTCCCCAAGGACACCACCACTCTTAAGAGGTAACCTCATTTATAAGTGATGGAACACCAACGCAGTGCCACATGTTACCAGGACCACACACACCCCTACACACACACTAACACCACTTAGGCTGTTGTGAACTTCTGATTGACAGGTCTGCAGGTAAAGCACTCTGCATATCGCTGTTCTCAGCCACTTTTGAGTACAGCAACACATTAACCTGTCCTTTTTTTACACTTAGTAAACCAACAAGAGGCATTTGTACTGCAAGCAAACCACTTTAAATAGCTCTCATGGGTGACATGCGTCACAAATATTCCTCCATGATGCCTGAGGATGTTCTGTTGCCAACAAGACACTCAATATGTAAATCAGGGCAAATGTGTAAAATTGGAAATAAAGTTTTTATGTGTATTAGTAAGAGTGGTATCAAATGCATGGGCGAGCATGTGGGGAAGCATGTAAAAAATTACATTTTTATGCAGTGTGCAGTATGCCCTCTGCATAATGGCATGAATGTATAATTTAGTCTCCAGTAGCCCTTCCAGCACCAGAGCTTGGCAACCGACTCGTCAGCACTTGCGGCATCGTTCGACAGGTGCAGTGGAGCATCCTGACACTTCACTGCTAAATACACACGCCCTCCGTCTGAGCGTAGAAGAAGTATTCAAATCATATTATCATTACATAGCCATTACACATACAGCAACGCTCATAAAGGCAATCCCTGAAACAAATTTAGTCAAAACACACAACATACACACATCACTTGGTCTCCCTAGTCCTCTCTTCCCTCTCCGCCTTTGTGCATTGAATTATTATTTCCAAGACAAACACTACCATATTGTTTTGCAGGTACTACTTCTGATCCAGGCAATTCATCAGCCACAGAGAGAATGTTCTCTTTGTGACACCGGGTCCAATCCTGCTGCCTGTGTAGCTTTTCCGCAAATATTGCTTGGACAATAGCACATCTCAAAGATAACCTGTGAGAACAATAACCGGGCAAATATTAGCTTTGAGCCAGATGTATGCCAGGCCTGGACTCTGGATCTGAATAAAGTATACCAGGCGACATTTATTATGATGGATAGTTTTGTATGTGTTCGGCAGCAAAATAGAACTTAAAGATTAAACTTAAAATTAGAGGATTGTTTGCTTGTTTGGGGTTTTATTGGTTCATAATTGCAATACAGCTGCTATAAATCAGACCCATGGCAGTGACTGCATTTCATTTTTAGTGTTTTGAGTCAAAGGTATGTTGTCAGCCAGAGAATACATGTTCAATACTCTCAAGTTTTGTAAAGTTTCAGAAGTTTTAAAGATATATTGTACACATTCCAAACATCTACTAACTTCAGTCAAACTACAACAAGACTAAGAATTTACAGCAAAGCTATCCCCCAGAGCCTTCAGAAAATACAATAAACTTCTCCTCCTGTAGTGCTTAGACTGAGTGGATCATCTATTTGATGTAATATTCTTGCATTTAAAATAAGATTTAAAATCCAGTGCTGCTAGCATGACAGCAAGAATATGCATTTTGTCTACAATCTCAGATGATACTTATTCCCTTGGTGATAATACTGGTAGAAATACTAGTATAATCCTTAGTTAATGATATACTTTATCTGATAATCCGGCTTGATAAAGATTCCCTGAGGAATATTGCTTAATCCCCACCATCAACAAGGAGGTCTTAGAGGTCGTCTTTATTCTATCTTGTCAAGAGTCACTTGCTTTAAGAGACCGGCCTCATCCCAAACATGGGCAGTAAAGGAAATAGTTTTCCTCCACAGAGTAATGGTTTGATAAATGGCATACACTCTGTTATGTGCAGCTGGGTGGTTTCGTCTTTGGTTTGTTGAAAATGTCAGGGAGCCTTTCAAATACTAACGATAGTAAGGTCAGCCCTGAAAACTTGAAATGATGGCAAATGAAGGCTGTTTTGGACATGAGGGCGTGCTCTGGTTCCTCTAGTGGAAATAATGTGTCGAGTTCGTAAATAAGCACAAAATGAAAAACACTTCTTAACAGCTAGAGACGATGTTGACGTTCCTACTCTTCCCTACTTAGATAACCTACCCCTTACTTCCGGCACCCTTGCACGGACTACACCCATTTTCAAACTCAACCTTTATTTTGATCTGAACTACACACCTGTAAAGTTTTGTGACCGCAACTTGCACAAATGTGATGCTCATTGACAAAATCTGTCCAAAGACAGAGAGGCATATAAACACACAGACTCACAAGGTGAAAGCAATACCAGCCACACGCTGTCACAGCTGGTAATTATTGTGTAAAAGATTAAAAATCACATTACGCACTGTGACTATTTTTTTCTCCTTAATACCGTATCAAGCATCCACTCACATTAACTAAAATACATTGTGAAGGAGGCAGCGGTATCGTGTTTGCTGCTTAATGTGTTGCATTACAACATGGGCCTGCCTTCGTCTCTGTGAAAACATCACGAGAGTCATTTGGTCACAAGGGGCAGCATCTTGCCTGCATTAGGAGATAGACTGGGTAAATGGCTTGCTCCCCACACTATTTAAAGTGGGGAGGAGAACGTACTGACTGCTCAGCTCAACACCAGCATCACAAATACAGTAAGTACATCATGTCTTCAACTTTGTCTTTAATGTTTGAACTTATCTAAAAAATATGAGGGTAAATGAAAATTCTAGGGATATGTTGGATGCTGACAAATGTTTTTGTTGTGGAAAGTGTGTTTCAGTTTCAAGTTTCAGCTGGTGTTTCACTTAAGATGTCAATTTAACAAAATGTATTTGATGTAGTTGAATTAGAATCAGTTATGAGTGTGAGTTACATCCAACAAGTGTCCACATCGAGAGCAGCAACAAACTTCCTCATTAAATATGTTCTCTACAGAGGTGGAGGAAGTGTTCAGATCCTTTACTCAAATAAGTACCAATACAGCAATATAAAAATTAGTACAGAAGTACAGAAGTATTAGCAGCAAAATGTACATGAATTATTATAGTAAAAGTCCCTGTGACTGATATTATATATGACATTATTCAACTGATGCATCAGGGTGTACTATAAGTAACATAGTTACTGTTGGAGCTAGTTATAACTTTATATACTTTATATACAGTTGGCTAGTTTACACCAGTTGTTCTCAACCTAGGGTTTGGGCTCATTTTTCCTCTTTTGCACTTAAGTACTAGTAGTAGTTATTTCCACCACAGGTTCTTTTGAGTTTATCATTTATTTATCAGTTAGTACCTCAAGTTTTATAATCACTTTGTTTTTTATGCTCTGTGATCATAATCTAATAGTGTGACACTTTGCATTTGACTGTAGTTCTTTTGCTGCAAAAATCTCTTCTTAATTAAGAAACCATCTGTTATTAAACTCTGACTGGTCATTTTAAAAATCTTTTTTTAGTATATAAGCAAACAATTGTCCCCAGTGTGTCTGTAATGATACTGTGTACTGCTGAATATGACCAATATAAGACTAAATCAAATCCTATGCAAGCCTGTCATTGTTAAATGCAATTATATCTACAACCTTTTCTGGTTGTAGATATACAGATATATGAGATACAACAATTTTTTGCTGTTATGGAAATGTGTTTACCAGTGCCCATTAGTGCACTTCCTGTGTACTTGGCTTCTGCAAACAGATGAGTAGCAGGCTCAATTACAGAAACCCAATGACACTTATTTACCACTGCTGCTCGGAAATGATTGGGAGGATGAAACTCACCAAATTAGAAGCAAACGAGGCTGCATTGTCCAGATTCTACTGTACAATGAAGTTCACACTCTACAGAGTACAGAGGAGGTGAAGTGACCACACTTACTTTGCAAGTGTGAGCCTGATCAAAGCAGAACTAAAATATTAATGGAAGTGTTTTGCAGTATCTAATTACAATCATGGATGAACAACATTGTACTGTATTTCTGGGTCTTCTTCAACAGAAATGCAGGAAATCTGTAACATTCGTAACAATCTGTATGCGTACCTACGTACCTCCTAATTGGTGTGAACAAGTTAAATCTCTGTGAAGTCCCCTGAAGCAAACACCACATGTTCGAGAAAGAGCTACATTTTTACTTTATGAGTCTTTTTCTTTATTTACTGGTAAGAAGAATCCATTGCTAATCTGCAGAGCTGCCCGAAGAGAAGTGATTGCCACGGTGACCACAGCTCAGAGAGGTTAGAGTTAATTATTGATCTGTCATCTGGAGAGAGTCAGTCTGCTCACCTTAAAGGAGCCAGTAAAGGAACCAAGTTGCCAGTGATAGAAATGCATCGTAAATCGTAAAGTGCGCACTATAAACAAAACATAATTCCCACAAAATGACTTCCAACCACAGAGAGTAAAACTGAGCTGCAGTTTTGACCTGAGAAACAGCTTCGATCAGTCACGGTATATGCCAAAGGAATGCTACTGCATAAGGTCGCAGGGATTTCCAATGAGAATTCTCCGTAGTAATTTGCTCAACCAAAAATGTCATTTGTTGTTTGGCCTTTTTGATGCGACTGAGGGCCTCGTACGACACACTTACAAGGTCTCTCTCAATCTCGCTCACCCAGGATCACCCAAGGACACCTGGGACTGCCTCAAACAAGCTGCCCCCCAGCTGTGAAGTAGATAATTGCTTTCTTCAACAGAAGGGCTTCAACCTCCAAACACTCTGCGGATCTGAATGTCCTTCCGGGTAAAAGACAAAGTCATCTGTGCCCATATCCCCTCATGGCGAGAGGAGCCCATGGCTTAAGGCGTTATCTGCCCTCTCGGTCACATAACACTCTGAGTTCTTCTATCTTGCAAAGCAGGCTTTATATACTCAGTTATACGACTTGATTGCAACTATGGTGGATTTGTTTTTTTCTATTTTAGTATTTTGTTGTTGCCTGCATACAGATGTGTGCATCCGTGTGTGTGTGTGTGTGTGTGTGTGTGTGTGTGTGTGTATGTCTAGATACGTGTCTTTGCCGTCATCCTTCATGTGGGCACGCGGGGTTTGTCTCTATTAAGTGATGAACTTCAGCAGGGAGGTTGCCCGACAGACCAGTTGTTACACATATGTGATAGAGGATGAGGATCTGGCAAGCCTTAATGTGTTCGAGGTGAGGCTGTCACCAAACTGTACGTTATAAAAACACATTTTTAAAGAACAAATGTATTTTAATGTATTTTTAAATAAACAAAAACTAGACCACAAATATTTATGCATATTTTGAGATGTGGTTTCTCTCTTCTTCAAGTGTTTACAATATGAGGAGTGTTTATGTAACTCAGTAATCCCAACCCTGTGTAACGTTAAAGGAAGTCATTGTGAAGAGCTGAACAGAGACCTGATGACGACTCTAGTATTGTATAATAATGTTACGTGAGTTGCAGTATTTAAACTCAGACTGTTACAGCGATGTGGCCTGGAAATTGAACAAATAGTGATTATGTCATACGTATCATTGCAACAGAAACAGGACACTGATAGCTGTTAATGCCAATAAGAAGTATCAACTCTGTATGTAATCTGTGGTGAAATCAGAGACAGACAAGTGGAAACGTCTACATGGATAACTCTCCTTCAATTATGCCACTTTCTTTATTACCATCTAGTTGGCTGAGAGAGGTGACCTGGCTCTCCTGGAGAACCTGGTGAAGAAGAGCCCAGAGGTCCTGAGTGAGAAAGATGAATGTGGAGCTAGTCCCCTTCATCACGCCGCCGCAGGGGGCTACATCACCCTTATCCAATTCATCACCACTGTCAAAGACTCACAGGGTAGGCACGTCTCAGCCATCGATCATAAATCGCACTCTGGCACAGGTGAAATATGTGTATTGTGAATCACCATAATTCTATCTTTAAGTTACTGTATAAAGTAGCATGTGTGAAAGTTAACAGTAATGTGTCTGGTACTTACAAGAGTTGACTGTATCTACATGCATCTTTATGTAATTGCATTTGTGTGTTTGTGCTGTCGTGTCCCCTCCCAGAGCTGAACAGCTGTGATGAGCAGGGCAATGTGCCCCTACACTGGGCAGTGGAGAGGAACAAGGCAGAGAGCTGCAGGGTTCTTCTGGACCTGGGGGCCGACCCCAACATCCTCAACACGGCCCTCCTGGCCCCTCTGCACCTGGCTGTCACCCACGGACACAACAGCCTGGTGGAGGTGAGGAAGGTGAAAGTGTCCAGCTGAAACAACAACTTACAGGAAATGGCTTTGCTCCAGTGTTTTTGTGTGTTTTCTCATTGATAACAACGTCATTGCAGAGGATGTATATTTATTTAAGCACAAATGGCTCACCCCATGCACTGGTCAATATTTTAAGATGGTAGTACACTTATACAACTTCATGCATATACTGTAAATTGATGACATGGAAGTGCTTTTTTCTACTCTGGATACTTAGTGTATTTCACAGCTAATGCTTTTATCTATACTTTTAATATATTTATCTTTTGTAATAGAATATTCAATTTAGTACAGTTTAATTTCTTTTAAGGGACTGTACAAACATTATTAGGGTGGGAGGGGTCAGAAAAGGGGGGAGGGAATTATAATTTATATATTTGCTGTCATAGTACTAGACTGTCTGGGGAGAGCCATGGATGGTCTTTTATTTTGTTCTTACTCCACATTTCTATTTTATTTAGCAGTTATTTATTTTAAAAATAGAGAGTGGTGGTGTTTTCGTCATTTTATGTTTGCCATAAATATACTGTATTCTTTTGAGATTTTTGGGGGAGGGTATTGCTGTTTGTAAGTGAATTGGAGGGTCTAAAGAAAACATTATAAAACAAAATAAGACTCCCCAAAACTTTTCATACAGTCCCTAAATTTACATTGTGATATTGCTACTACTATGGATTTTACTACTTAATGACTTTTTCAAACCAGGCTTTAGTTGCTCTGATGGACCCATTATGCCAACAGGGAACCCAAAGTAAAACTACATTTATCATTATGTCATTCATCTCAACTTCCTAGTTAATAGAAAAATGGTAGGCTTTCACACTTTTTTAACAAAAGGAAGAAAAAAGGACAGTGGACAATCATATCACATCACATCTTCTACAGCACATGGACGGGTCACTTCTAAAGTCAACTTGTTTACATATCTGACAAAACCTGACTCAACCGTCTACTTGGAAAGACCTTGTCCCGTTGTCCTTATAGCGTTTGGCTGTTGTCCACAAAGTGACACAGTCGCAGTATGGTGGAGGATAAGTGACGCAGGTGTATATGTAAGAGAGATGAGGACAGAAACAGGACGGAGCTCACTGTTAAGTCTTTATCTCGGCACCCTGCAGCTGCTGCTGTCATACAGTGCCACAGACTGCAATATGCAGGGAGACCTTGGGAACACCCCGGTGATGCTGGCCTGCTCCATCAATAACTGTGAGGCTCTCAGCATATTGGTATGTACAAGAGTGATGCATTCACACTCATGTATTCATTCAGCTGCACCGTCTACCTGCACCGGCCTGTAAAGGATAACTGTCCAGCTGTACAGAACAGATTATGTTGCTGTTCTTTATACTGACAGACTGCCAGCCCACTGCAGCTTTGTCTCTGACAAAGAATTGTCTCTGTTTGTCTTTTTCTCCATCCATTCTCCTATCTGTCAAAGTTAAAGCATGGAGCGAGGCTGTGCCAACAGAACAAGCTCGGCCACTTCCCCATCCACGCAGCTGCCTTTGCAGGTGCTACAAAAGCCATGGAAGTGATCCTGAAGGCCGGTACGACAAAACGAATGATCTATCATCAAAAATTGAGAGTGCTGACAAAGAAAAAGTTTTTACAAGGCCAAACAGCACATCAAACTGAGCTCACCTCAGCCCCCAGAGACATTCAGCAGAAAAATGCTCGTGCTACTTTGTACGCAAGCCAGATGCCACAGACTGACAGTGTGTTTATCTACAGTGGGAGGTCTGTTTGGTAAATCTTGTGTTGTTGGAGGAGGTTTAGTCAGAGCACAAAAATATTTATGATATTTTTGTGAGCAATCACAAAAATATTTATGATATTTTTGTGATTGCTCAGCAAGGGAATTAATGGGTATTCACATTCTTGTGCTGTTTGTGAATTTACAGCGAGGTCACAATTACTCATTACTTCCTTCCACTATAAAAACAAAACTCCTAAATATTAAAGTCAAAGAAGGAAGGTATAAGACGGAGGTCTTGCATTTGAAATACCCTTGAAAGCTTGTTAGCAATAAAAACAAATAAGCATAACTAAGAAGCCTTCATTATGGGGCTTATATGTATTCAGTGTATTCTTCACAACTAACTTCTTTAACTTTTTGCTGGCAGGAGAGGAGTTTGGCCACCAAACTGAAGGCCACATCAACTATTTAGACAAGTCCAAGAGCAGTCCGCTCCATCTGGCTGTACGTGGTGGGAATATCGAGGCCATCCGTCTCTGCATTGCCACTGGGGCCAAAGTTGACCAGCAACAGGTACAGACAAAGCAGTTCAGACATTCATTTGGTTGTCACCGCTGTTTTTCCTACCACTCTCCTTCACATAGTCATAAACCTACTAACACCTGGGAGCCAAAGATTACAAATATTGCTGCACGTCTTCCATCTGTCCATTGCACGCTCTGTCAGATTTGCATTGTGTTTTAATCCGGACCTCATTTACCTACACCTGTAAAGCATTTCCCAGGCAAAGGGTCTCAGTCTCTGTACTGTTCGAGCACGTCAGTCTTATCATGCCCATCTGGTAGTGATCGTTATGTCTAGCCCTGGGGTAGTGGCCAGAGCTACAGCAGGAATAGCGAGTACAGTAATAGCTCCGGTTGGCCAAATTGATACAAATTACCTCCACTTACACAGTGGAGCTGAGTGGAGCGATCACTGGCCTCCTCCTGCCAGTCCTGGTTATCCCATTAAAGGCTTGTGTTACAGCCCCCAGTGTTCAGCCAGCAAGTCTGGGAGATACTTTGCTAATGTTACACTGGGGAAGTGCACAATGCGTATGAGTGTAAGTGAGTACATGAGAGAGCCTGTGTGCATACTAATTCCTGTGCGTGTGTGTGTGTGTGTGTGTGTTTATTTTCTGCTCTGTCTAACTCAGTATGACACAGTGTCTCTGTACGGAGCAGACATAATCGTGTTTGAAGAGCTTGTGAATATTCATTATGTTTATTCATTATTCATCACTCATAATGTGTCCATGTTTGTTGCTGTCCAGAATGACAGGTCCACGCCGCTTCATTTGGCCTGCACGCAGGGTGCCACTGAGATAGTCAAACTGATGCTGTCCTCCTTTGACAAAGTGGAAGACATCATCAACCTAACTGACGGGGCGAGTCAGACCCCTCTACACAGGTGGGCTTACCCTATCCCTCCACCCTGCTACCACTTGTGGTAGTCCATTGAAAATACTGCACTGATTATATCACATGTGGCTATGGAGGCAAATTTAGCTCCATAATGGCCTCCTGTCAGCCATCTGCCCATTTGACTTATTATATTACACATTCTGATAGTCTTTATAGCTGAGCTTTGAGTTTATCATTTAGGACTGAAAGGAAAAGTTCCACATGTTGGGAAATATGCTTATTTGCTTTCCTGTCTAGAGTTAGATCGTTTATACGAATTTGCACTGTCCACCAATTGCAAACCGCCTTCACAGTGCTGACTTTTGAGTCCAAAATGGGGAAAGCCTTCTTATTGTTATATTTCACCATACAATTTTATATAACTCTCTACCAAAGGATGAACCGCTCCACAAAAGAGATTCAGCCAGTCGCGAGGCAGGAGTGGTACACATACGTTCCCTCGAGTTAACCTACTGGCCAGACCGGGCAGTTATGCTGTCAGAGTTTTTGCAAATACATGTTAGTGTTCAGAAATCCTTTGTATAGTTGACATTTGTATTCATTATTTTATTAATAGACATTGTTTGATTCAACTATTGAACTATTCATAGATAAGCTCCTTTAAAATGTATACCACTGCATTTATTTATCTCAACTGTTTGCTTGTGCTGTGTAAAAATCAATCCACCTGCATGATGTCATCACTATAACACTGTGACAAACAAGATAAAATCACAGAATAATGAGCTTTTAATTGGAGACAATAATATTTATATGAATACATAATAAAGATATGCTTCCCACATTGATTTTTATCTAAAAGCTATTTGTGTTGGCTCAGACAGCAGCAGAGTAGGACTTGATACAAGGACATAGAGCAGGGGGAATCTATGTAACCCTGTTTACCCTCTTTTTAACATCTGGAAAGAAAAGTCCTCACTCTATATTTTTATTCTTATTCTGATATTATTGCTGCTGTGTGCTGTAAAATACCAACACTAATCGTACTAATAAGTCTAACCCATGACCACCAAAACACAACAGCCATGCTTCTGTCTTTCCCCAGCCATAGCATCATCTGTGGATTCTAGATTTCCAGATTATCAAGTCACTGCAGACCATCATTCAGTCATGGAAATCATCTTTCCTCCACTTTATCTTAATGTGACCAGAATACCAGGAATTAGTTATTAAAGTGCTTCTTTGAAGGGAGCCATTACAATCCAGGAGCTAAAAGATGTAACCACGAAGCAAAATCTGGTTGTTATATCATGCTCTGACGAGGCAGAATTAGAACTGGATTGTCTTTAATCGACATCTGACTATTGTTAAGACCGTGATTCACATGTGTTGTGTGGCTGGTTTTACAACAATTGTGTTTACCTTTCCAGGGCTACAATATTTGACCACACAGAGTTGGCAGAGTACCTAATTTCCTTGGTAAATAAGGCACACACACACACGAACACACCCCGTGTCCTTATGCAAAGGACATTTCCCACCTTCAATATCAGGATTCTTCAATCTCTTGCTGTAAGTGCAAGAAATTACATTAAAGACAGGAAAACTGCATTTTTTATGCAGTAAATAGTCCAAATGTAATTTTAAATAGACCTCTTGGGTTAGTAAATGCTAATGGTACTACCCATTGCTTGTAGACCATCTGTCACCATCTGTTGCACTTCATAGACCATTTTAACAGAGCTGCGTTGCTAGGAAAAAGCCGGGGTTCAAGTTTTTCCCCTGACAACTCATTCTGTTTGCAAACACTGCGACAGGAAATACACTTGCGCACACTGAGCTTCTTTATCTTTGAAACTATGAAATGGTCTACAGAGAGTGACATTACCAAAGTGGCACCAAAGACCAGCTAATTGCAGATAATAAATTAACTTTTCAGCACTAGAGTCACAGAGATTTTTGGCTCGGGGCTTGGTTTTAATATGCTGGATAAACCAACAAATCAGGCCACGCCAGAGATAATTCTTAGCCTCTTTGATGTTAGTGGATTTTTTTATTGTTATATTTTACAACCACACAGTTTAATCCATTCCTGGCACTTTTGCTCTTATTATTTTGCTGCATCTTGTTATGGCTGCTAAGCTTACAAAGCTTCAAAATCGAAATCTAAAACGTACCTAATGTCCATTTCATTTCATTTTCCAGGAAGTTGCGCATGTGCCACACTACACCCCTCACGTTACACGTGTGATCTGACATTATGAGAAATAGTTCTGTTAAATGGCACCCTCCTCACAATGCTCTCTCCAAGCAAACTCCACTGCACAATAATTACAGCAATAATGTGTTAAAATGAACGTGGTAATTAATGAGGTGCATTGTGCACTCTCTCCTCAGGGTGCAGACCTTAACAGCATTGATTGTAAAGGAAACTCTCCCTTGCTGCTGGCTACGAGCTGTGGAGCGTGGAGTACTGTGACTCTGCTTCTGTCAAAAGGTGAGCTGCTGTGCTGCACTTCATCACCAGCAGTCGTATTATTTGTAAAATGCCTGATAAGATTGTGCACACCCATGTGTTTTTATCTTTTAGGGGCAAATGTAAATGTGAGAGACAGATGCGGTTGTAACTTCCTTCACCTGGCCATTCTGCAGCCCAAGGGTCTGAAAAACCTCCCAGAAGAAGTACTGCAGGTACTCTCAATCGATGTCCCCTGTTTGTGACTCATCAAATGCCCTGTATGCTGCTCAGACAAAAGATGTCATTAAGATTGGAATTTAATTACTACTCTGTCCTTGATCAATTTGCCTTGAGCCTAGCTGCATGGATTCAAGGCCAGCTGATGAAGTTCATTATACTCTCACTAAGCCAGATGATCCTTTAAAACATTGTAAGCTTTACCTAAAGCTACAATGATGCCTTCAAAATGAGCCACAGAGGAAGGCAGATATTTACACTTAATAGTTGTTTACAGACAGTGTGTGAATGGGATCTCTCCATATCTGTGTTCAAATATTATCACACTACATTATTATTTATATAATCTCGGTATTTGTGTGTGTAGGTGTGTATGTGTGTGTAGCCATGGTAGAAGTTATATAATATGTGCCCTTTATTCTGCATGGCCGCTGCAGCTAGTCTTTTGCATTTGTGCTTTGTTTAATACACGTATTGCTGTACATTATAATTCATTAATACATAAATGTGTTTATAATGTGTCTAACTTCAGCGCAACAGTGTGAAGGCATTGCTGAGCTGTGAGGATAATGATGGCTGCACCCCACTCCACTACGCCTGCAGACTGGGTATCCATGACTCAGTGAAGAACATGCTGGGCCTCTCGGGGGAGGACGGCCTTGCATGCAAGTCCAAGGATAAGAAGTCTGCCCTGCACTTTGCTGCTCAGTGAGTTCGATTGGTCCCCTAGGGCGTGACTTTCCATATCATCAAACTAAATAGCACTGATATGACCCGATTTCCACTCAAAGTTGCTCAAATTTCCATCAAAGAAGTGCCAGCAATGTCACTGATGATGACATTGACCAGTGTAGAATGCCCTGTTCCTTTTATATGTATCTGTATATGTATATATCTGTAGTGTTATTTTAAAACTACAACACTTACACACACACTCAACAATGTATCCCAAAACTCTGAAGCAATAGATTTTTACACATCTTAAATTGATCACTTCTTTTGAAAAATAGCTTTAATATTAAAGGTAAAAAGGCAGCTATCGCATCTTCCTTGTCTTAAAAATTCCAGCCTTACAGGCAGCTTAAGATCACATTCTGACATTGGTCTTCTAGTTACTCTGTAACAAGTGTTGTGTATTGATCAATGATACCAAGAGTATAGAACATTCATCAAAAATGGCTCTTCAGAGGACTTTGACTTATGACCTTATCCAAAAACAAAGACTTTTACCTTTGTAATTGAACAACAGTGGTCAGATGAAAAATGAACAGCGTACCTACATTTAAAACTGTTACCTCACCGCTCAGTTGTTTTAATCCGGTGAGCAATTTCTGTGCTCAAAAGCCTTTAGATGATTAATTGCCGTGACATACCTATTATACAGTGACCCAGAGGAATTTTCACAAGAATAGAATTCAATTAGCAAGGCTCATGTGAAGAAATGTTACTAATAGTGTGAAAAGAGTGGACACTCAACATTATTGTTATTGATTTTTCTATCATGTACACTTATTTCATTAGAGCTAGAGGGTAAATGAAGGCCACGCTGTGATATCATACTTTAACTCTCGTAGACATCTCATTCCCTGTCCCCCACCTTTCCCTCTGCACTGAAACAAAGTGCTGCTGACCTTCTTAAAAGGTTCGGAGACAAAGCGAGAGATCATAGCGCAAGCCAATGTGCCACTTCTGTTTATGTCTTCTCACAGTCTGCAGCACCATTAGTCATTAACACTCCCCCAGCACTTTTCACCTATATTTTACCTACAGGTTCAAGCCCTGCAACAGCAATCTTAAGTGTCTTGGAGCAAGACACTTAATCGCCAAGATGAACCCTGGCTTTGCTGTGCTGCAGGCCATGCGCAAAAAGCTTTCGCATTTCGAGATAAACAGATCATAACAGTGAAAAAAAGTTTGCACAACCTAATGCTGCTCCGCATCTTTCTTTTCTTTGAGGTATGGACGCATCAATACGTGTCACAGATTACTGGAGACCATCACAGACTCTCGTCTGCTAAACGAAGGTGATGAACGAGGCCTGACTCCTCTCCATTTGGCTTCAAGAGAGGGGCACACCAAGGTGGTACAGCTGTTGCTGCGTAAAGGAGCTCTCTTTCACAGGTAAACACTGGTGCGTACAAAGGTTGGAATTTACGGAATACAAACCTGTATGAAACCTAACTTGCCACCAACGCCTGTTGTGCATGTCTTGTTTGCAGTGATTACAAGGGCTGGACTAGTCTGCACCACGCTGCATCTGCAGGATACACACAAACTATGGAGATTCTCCTGTCAGCAAATCCCAAGTTACTGGATAAAACAGATGAGGATGGGGTACGAATTACTATTATTTCAAAAGGTTTAACATTATCCAAACCTGTAATTCATTTTACACCTTTATGTGATGACAATTTTGAGATTCTAGGCGTATTTTTGTAGTTCATTAATAGTAAAAATAAATGTTGATAGTTATGCGTTATGTGTGTGATATACCAGAGCACTGCACTCCACATCGCAGCGAGAGAGGGACATGTGGCAGCAGTCAGGCTCATGCTGGCTCGGGGAGCAGAGATCATCCTAAACAAGAATGACACGTCGTTCCTCCATGAAGCTCTGCAGAATGGGAGAAAAGACTTGGTCAATGCTATAATTGACAGTGACAGGTGTGTTACAAATAAAACTGTCTGTTCTGTAGAGAAAAAACAAGTAAAAACCTCTGACAACTTTTATAGTGCAGGTGTTTTAATGTGCTGCGTTTGTAAACCATGTGTTTATCCAATGTTGCTCTGTGAATACAATGTATCTCCAAAACATCAACTTTTCGTTATAGCTAAGAAAAACAGGCCTGTATTCAGCTGTGTGGCCATGCATTTTTCACCCTGATGGGTTTTCTCTCAACCCATAAAGAAACACGTTATCCTTCAGTTTATTTGTGTGTGTGTTTTTTTACTTGAAGTTTTATGTGACCGTGCAATGGTTCAAATTCTGGGAGTGTGCTGTTTTCCACAATTTACGTTTAAAATGTTTACATTTCTTTACAGATTGTAGTGGCTTTACGATTCATTTGAGTTTTTCTTCTATCAGATGTGCTGAGTCTTTGAGACTGTTCACACCTGGCTCCAGCCAGAAATGTCCCATACAAGACATGATTGAGTTTCTGCCTGAGACCTACAAGGTTAAGAAAATAACACGTGTTATTGAATCTGTCATGAATCTGTCTGCGCAGTAGTCATCATAACTTGTCTCTTTCTGCAGTTTGCATTTTTTAGTGTGTGTATAGAGTGTGTATAGTCCTTAGACTCTCTGTCTTTCTCCCTTAGCACCTATTGGACAGCTGTGTGAGGGAATCTGATGATGACTACAACAGTCCGGACTACCACGTAATTCAGCTACAAGTTGCACAATCAAAACAGCACAGTAGTCTATGTTGTATGAAACGTATTCCAGGGAAAAAACATATTCCTTATGTGTTGTAGATTGAATACAATTTTACATGGCTCCAAGCTCCCCTTGCAGTGCAGAAGTTAGCTGACAAGACCTTGAGGGCTCAGCCACTAGCTGCACTCAACGTAAGCAACTTTTTTTTTGGCTCAAATATAATTTTTGTGCAGCAGAATGCAAATAATCTACTCCCCTATGATTGATAAGTGGTAAGGTTGTATTATAGTCATGCATTGCCCTGTAATGAGGCTCTGTAGGCTTAACCACTCACCTTCATGTATGCATTGGCTCAAATCTTGCACGTATAGGCTCTTCCGATCCGGATTAGCCTCTTCATCCATAAGGGACAGTGGTGATACTTTTCTCCATCCACTTTTCTGCAGTGACTGTGACAACTACATAGCCACGGTTTGGGAAGACAAGTTGGAAAGTTGCAGCTGAAGAGGCAAAGCTGTAAGCAGTGAACCTACCAAAAGCTCCACAATGCTCATCCGCATTTAAATTCAGAGTCTGATATTGAATATTCGCAATTAGTTCAAAATGGGTTCAATCTGCATGCAAATGTTCACAGATATGCTTTGGTGAGTGGCCAAGTCCACAGAGCCCTGTTAAAGGCCTCTGTCAGATCATTCAACTAAAGGCACATTATGTAATCTTTGTCATATAGTCATTCACACGGCAAACACCACACAAAAACACAAACAATTTAATCTACCACCAAAGGTTCTGCCTGCTGATATCTTCCTACATTATGACTGTGGAGGTCAGTAAGATGCACATACTTTATCAATCTTTTTTAGGCTTTAGCTGTCAGGCTGTTCTTTCCTGCTTGTAGAAAATGTACCACCAACAGTGGGCTATTTTTCTCTTACTCTTTTTGCAGGCGATGGTGCAGTACAACCGCATTGAACTCCTCAACCACCCTGTCTGCAAAAAGTACCTAGCAATGAAGTGGTGTGTATTCATGACATTGTCATTCTGGCATGTTGCAACTACTGATCAGATTGCAAGAAAGATGATTTGTTCTGCTGAATGCTCCAAATACCAAAGTCTTGCATTATTTACTTTGACAGTCATTCTTCTAATGTTAAATGTTAAAACTGCTCTGTCTCCTTCTTTGTTTAAATCCACAGGGTTGCTTATGGGAGCACAGCCCATGTGCTCAACATGTTCTTGTACCTGTTAGGCCTGCTGCCCCTGACTCACCTGATAGTGACTCTGCGGCCCACTATGAACACCACTGAAACGGGCGAGCACAATATCATCATGGTGCCCATATCTTTCATAGAGGTACTAATGACACTGATGATCAGATGTAAAGAAGTTGTGTAAAGAAGTAAAGAAGTAAGCGTATGTGGAATTTGATATCAAAATAATTTAAATGCCTTCACAGCACAGCAAATGCTGAATTTTATAAAATGATTTGTTCTCTTAAGCCTCTGATATACCTGCTTTTAACTACTTGTAAGGATTGACATGATGACTACCCAATGCACAAGCAAATATGTGAACAATATTTCTCACGTTGCAGCTCCTTGTCTTGGTAAAAAACAAGTTCATCATGAACCTTAAAAAGGAACAAGAACACACCACGAGGAACTTCTCTGAAACCATGAATGTGACTGCAGAGATTTAATTAAACCAGAACAAAACATACATTGAGTAGAAACCAGACATTTTGTTATAGTGACATAGAGTGTGATACCACTCCTCTTGCAGCTTTATAAGAATTTGTGTTTACATGCATCTTTCACTGTGAGAGAAAACGTTAAGCAAGACAATATTTTCTCCTCACTTAGTTTTATTATCATCTGTGAGCTACAAACTGTATTTGAAACATTCACTGGCATAACTCGTTTTTTTCTTAAGTCAAATTTACATTACACCACAAAAGAGTTTTATTAAAATCTGACCAGGAAGCTGTTCAGATCTAATGAATGTAATCAATAATCATCATTTGTCATTGAGATGCAATGATAAAGTAAATCTCAATATTCTTCCTTTCATAGCAAAGCCTGTTCCTGTCCTTCTGCCTGGTGATGGTGTTGGTCATGAACGTCTACGCCATAGCAAAGGAAGTGGTGCAAATATCACAACAGGTACTGTGACGCAAGTGTCATTACCTCACATGAAGCATGTGCTCATCAATCTGTTCAGCAGCAGGTCTGTGCCGACATGCCAGCAATCAGGTGTGATGGATGAGCACCCTCTGATTTAGATTTGCAGGATGACCACGGTCAGAATGTCTGAAATATCTGGCAGGTTGATGGTCCGTCTAATTATTAAGTATTTTTGCTGATTTTTCTTTTCTTGTCACTTGAAAGCGCTGGAATTACTTCAAGGATTATTCAAACCAGTCTGACTGGTTTTCAGCCATCCTCTCTCTGCTGTTCATCATTCCCATCATGCTTAACGCCGAGGGTTCTTTACACTGGCAGGCAGGGGCGTTGGCAGTTTTAAACTCCTGGGTGGGATTTCTCCTTTATCTCCAGAGGTACTGCTCACTCTGACTTAATTACACCATTCCAACATGATGCCTTTTTTTAAGGTGGAGAGGCCACTAACTGGTATAATCTCCTGTTTTCCAGGTTCGAGGGTGTTGGCATCTATGTTGTGATGTTTTGGGAGATCATGAGGACACTGGTCCGCATTGTAATGCTGTTCTTGTACCTGATGTTAGCGTTCGGTTTGGCGTTCCATGCTCTGATGCTTAACCAGGTAGGAGAAGAAAGCAATACTCAAAGTTCAGTAAGCTTCTTGAGTGGACCCCATAGGCGCAGTAGTGGAGCTGAAAATGTAGTTTATACTGTGGGTGCATGAAAGGTCATTTGGTTATTAATTTTCAAGATGTTGTCATTGACAACTGTTTCCAGTCTTTGTGTTAAGCTAAGCTAACTGGCTGCTGGCGGTAGCTTCATATTTATAGTACAGACATGAGAGTGGCATTAATCTTGTCATCTAGCAAGAAAGCAAATAAGCGTATGTCCTAAAATGTTAAACTGTTCCTTTAAACTGATGTTGGCATTAGTCAATTGGCAACAAGGTCGCAAAATCATCCTCTGTGGAGCATGAATATCAATAGCAAATATATACAGTGATTAGGCCAGTAGTTGTCAAGTAAATAAACAACCATCATCTTTAGGCCTCACTGTAATGGGTTAAAAACATTTGTCATTTGTCATGTACTGCTTGTGTGTGACATGCACTTCATGCAAGTTATGTGCTGCATTTTACTGTAGCCTGTGCAAGATCACTTGCAATACTCTTTCTATTCACTGACTAAAAACATTTAACAGAGGGGAGAAAAAACATTTGAAGCTTTAAAAACTATATTTAAAGAAACATTTCAAGGTTTGGGGAATCAATATTGAGCCAAATATTGAGTCGTGTTTTATTATAATGGATTGTTTTGAAAAAGTGCCACAGTATCTAACTCTTAAAATTCTTTTTTTTTACCCTTTAGAAAGAGTTTGACAACGTGCCGCTCTCAATATTGCAAACCTTTGTGATGATGGTCGGGGAACTGAACTACCAAAGTAACTTCCTGGACCCTTATCTGAAGCATCAGCTTCCTTTTGGTCTCGTGACTTACTTTATTTTTGTGATCTTTGTTCTGCTCATGCCAATACTGCTGGTGAACCTGATGGTAGGTACATCTAAAAGGCACTAGTTCATATTTTTTAATTGCTGAGCAAAAGACATGGTTATTATTTGTGTCTGGTTGTCTTGCAGATTGGTCTAGCCGTTGGAGACATTGCCGAAGTACAAAGAAACGCTGCCCTAAAAAGAATAGCCATGCAGGTATGTAACAGAGAATAAGAGGTTCCTCTCCAGAGTTGCACCTCTGACTGAAAATCTGAATTTCTGACCCCAGATTGACCTCCACACCTCTCTGGAAGACAAGCTGCCTTATTGGTTTATGAAACGAGTTGACAAACCTTGCATCACCATCTACCCAAATCGCAAATGCTCCAGGGTAGGCTCTGTACTTAACAAACAGATACTGTATGAGATATTGATTTGCCTTTCTTAATCTGTACCGCCTTTGTTAACAGCGCTATTTAAGGCAATTAATCACAGGTGATGAGGAGACGACTGAGTCCTGGAGTCGTCTGCAGGCCAAATCAAAGAACTGCACTATTACAGAGAATGAGCTCAAAAAGCAGAAGCAAAGGTAATAGCAAATTGCTTGTAATTGTTACTTCAAATACTATTATAAGGAATGCAACAGCTATGGTATGTCAAGAGATGTAATGGTAGTTTTTGATGCATGAGCAGCCCCTAGTGGTTATAAAGAAATAAAGCCTGCGTCCAGGTCACAGAAAGATGTGACTCCCTGTATTCCTTTCTATAATAAGCGCAAGGAACCACTCAGGAGTATTAAAAGGCAAGGTTATAAATCTAGTCAATGAGCCACACCAACTGACGTTCTCCTCTTCAGGATGAAGGAGATGTCGAGCTCTCTGGAGAAGCAGCACAACCTCCTGAAGCTCATCATCCAGAAGATGGAGATCACCTCAGAGGCCGACGAGTACGACGGCCCCGTGAACGTCAGAGGCAGCATGTGGCCGAGGTTGAGTCAGGCCAAACAGAGAGGACACTCTGCGTCTCGGTGGGTCCCGCTGATGAAGGCCATCGAGTCCAAAAAAAAATGAAGATGACGAGACAAAACATCTTAACATGGCAACAACTACACAACTTTACAAAGTGAATTACAAGTGCATTATAAAAGTCTGGGGATAACTTGCATAATTATATGATTACTGCTCAATGCGATTCATTTTACTCATATATACTATATTAACAGTATATTATAACAGTTAATTTAATTTAAAGTGCTCTTAATTGAGTCATCTTAACTATTGTGTGGTTTGATACTGTAGAATACTGAATTCCAATGGTAGTAGAAGTATTATTGTCAATTTTTTCATTGTAGGCTAAAACAGTATGTCATTGTTAAGTAACACCAATGACTCACTGATAATGTTGAATGTTTTTTTTACTCATTTTGTGGTGTGTGTGCAGTGTGTGTATGCAGTGTTGTCATATTTCTGTAACACAACCAGTAGCTGTTTCTGTGATGTGTCTTTATGTGCAATGTGTGCTCTTTTATCTCTCATATGGGATGTTTCACCTCTCCTTTTATCTCACCCCATCATTAAATGGACAGACAGACAGACAGAATGACTGACTGACTGACTGACAGACAGACAGACAGACAGACAGACAGAATGACTGACTGACTGACTGACTGACAGACAGACAGACAGACAGACAGACAGACAGACAGACAGAATGACTGACTGACTGACTGACTGACAGACAGACAGACAGAAAGACAAACTGACTGACAGACAGACTCACTGACTGATAGATAGGTGAACAATTTCAAAACTTACATTACATTGAAATATTATAGGATTATTGTTTGTGAATGTGATGTGTTTAAGTTAGCTAAAAGTGTCTCGATAGTCAGTAAAAGAAGGCAAGATGGACTTGAGCTGTAGGCTTTTCTGGCCAATGTCTGAAAATCTGATTATATAAATGATATGAACAGATTTTCTTTATGTTTGGACTCTTTGTAGTATTGTTTCTAAATTCTAGATCTGGGTTATATTAATGTGTGGCGTCCTGTAAGCCCATGCAGGCTGGGAACGGTTTAACGCAAGACACAATAATAGACAAAACCTTTCAAAACTTCACAACGGTTGATGAATTATTGCCTCGGATTTGTGCACTTCAGCAAATCTGTGCACTTGAGCTGCTTCAGCGGTGATCATGGGAATCATAGATGGTTGGAGAGAGGCCTCTGACATCATGAGCTTGCACCTGTCCCTCTGCTTCTCCAGCACAGGGCCCCGCTAGAGGTCGCGACCCCTGAAAGTCTTTGCTGATAGACAAATGCTGGCTCTCCCTTCAAGTCGAACTCCAAGTGATATTTATTACTGTTGGCCCTGAATTTAATTATTCCCAGGGCAAATACATTAACCATGTAACCATCAATTACACTGATGTTTGGACAATATTTTCTGCTTTTACTTGAGGAACTACATCTCTAGAATGACTAATGAGCACCCTTGTTTTATCTCAACCAGCTTCTTGTTGACAGTGAATGAAGTAGCAGGTTGAAATATGTGTCACCCAGCCGATACCCTTTTGTGTTATGTAAAAAAAAAAAAAAAAAGATGACATCTTATAAAATGAGGAGTAAATCCAACAGCAGAATCCCTTAGTTTGCACCTTCAAGGGTGTCAGTCACCTCGCTGATGGATGCAGCGACAGGGGATGAGATGGCAGCCTGCCTGAAGCTCCGACTGTCTCACCAGAACAAGTGGAACTCAATATCTCAACTGCATGACACATCCAAGGGTAGGCTAAGAGCGGGGATCCCTCCAAGGTCCTACTTATGTCGGGTCTTCTTGTGAAAACTGTATGGAAGAGTGGGATTGTGGAAAGCACGGGAATGTGTCCTTGGATTAGGGAGCATTCTTGGTCTGTGAAAGGGGAGAAATTTGAGCAGTGGAAAACCGCAGGGCCCTTCAAAACCACAGCGACTTGCATTTTGACACTGATTTTTTTTATTGGAACATCATTATGAACAGGTAATAAACAAGTATAACAATTTCTGAAAGACTGAATATATTAGTAATTTAATAAAGTGATATTTGAGCCAGCATGTTGGAATACATTACACACCATCCTGGGAACTGTGGGAGTACAGTACAGCATTCAGCCAAGTTCCCCTTTTCCTTGTGTCGCTGGCATGGCCAGCTACCAAAATCAAGCATGCATCTCAGCTGCAGTTAGGTAATTCTTGGCAGAGTCTTGCCATTGTCATAAAAAGAAATCTAAATTTCACACATATTATGTGGAGTAATAGCTATCAGGGATTTTCTGGGAATATCTTGAGAGAGGAGTTCTTGTAAGTATTGTATGGATACAGAACCTTTCATTTGTGCTCCCACTCATCCAAGCTCCTTCCACTTTTCCCCAAAGCTTGACTTGCATTTTTGAACATGGTGTGGAATGTGCTCACTGCATTTTACTTTGTGATGTTTGCAGATCTCACAGACTTCAACAGATATCCTGCCTGAAGGATAGTGTGGTGCAAAAAGTAGTTCTTTCTCAGAAACTTTCCAGGCCGAATGGCATCTCTGCACACACATTTTGCGAACCTGAAGCTTCAGTGGCCCATAGCGATCTCCCTCTCTTCTTCTCTCTCCCCTTCTGGTATCTCTTGATCTCAATCCACACTTGCTACTCCGTCTGATCTCTATCTGGTGGATGCTCTCAGAGAAAGGACACACAACAAATGCAAGAATGGCCAAGATAAACAGTAATAAGAAGAAATGTTTATGATACTATGGGAATGAAGATGGTGCCTCCTCGCCTCTGCCACACCCTTGTCATGCCAACGCTCCAGATGTCATGGGAACCAATAACAGCTGGGGCTGGTGCGCGCCAAGCTGCGTGTGAAAGGCTGCTCCATCTGCAGAAACCCAATCCCTCTGTGAAACCAGCAAAGGATTAGGCACTTTTGATAAGGTCGTCAAGACATTTCTATTAGCGAGAACACATCTGTGGAGCCGACAAAGTTAGGAAATGTTTACTATATGTGTGCATTTACAAAATGTTGCAATGGGTTGTGTGTGTTATTATCAGGAAGTTAAAAGGATTATCTCTGTTTGGTAAAATCAATCCTCAGACATCCTCAGAGTCATATTGCAATTCCATCACACCTCCCAATAGATTTACCAATAATGAGCCATTCATTTACAGGGATTAATGTAGTTAACACGTTGCAGATGAGCAGTCTTTAACAGTATGGTTATACACAAGGAGACAAAGTTGTGGTTTTACTGAGGTCATGGTGGCTTGGGGAAAAAGGGGGAGGAGAAATGTTCAGAAAAAACTCTGCACAGATGCCAAATCCAGGACACTTAAATTAGAGGGGTAGCAAAGCAAAGAGGCATGTTTCAGTTTCAGAGAGAGAGTTGCAATTTTCAGACTTGACCTCAAACAGTTGGTACTGTAGCATTGTCAAGTGGTGACATTTCAGAGGCTTAAGGGTGAAATAAGTTGTAGGGTGACGAAATGGGGATTTAAAAGAGTTGATAGTCTGCTGACTTCCAGCCTCGTGTCGTTTGGTAAAACCTCATCAAGCCGAGAATCTTGATCTTCAGTCCCTGCAGTCACCAAAGCGCCACTCGTGTCCGCCTCCAAGGCGCAGGTGGAGCAGCCATGTCCACTGGCTCTGCTGCAAGTGATGGTGAGGACTATGAGACGTGTCACAGAAGGACTAACACCGCTTTGGAGAGGACCGCACGGAAGATTACCTGCTATAATCCCAATGAGTATTCGGATGAGGAGTTGGAAGATGAAGGTGTGATCAAGGATGAGCGCAAACTCTGCAAGGCGCACCAGAGGGACGCGCGGCAGTCGCAGAGGAACGCGGCCAACGCCAGGGAGAGGGCGCGGATGAGAGTGCTGAGCAAAGCTTTCTCCAGACTAAAAACCACCCTGCCCTGGGTACCGGCGGACACCAAGCTGTCCAAATTGGACACGCTTCGACTCGCCTCGAGCTACATCTCCCACCTGAGACAGCTTCTGCAGGATGACCGATACGAGAACCGCTTTGCGCACCCAGTCAATCTGGTACGAAGACATAACAAATGTTCAGACACGAAAACAGGGTTTAAAGTGGAATATCACAGTGCGTGCGTTTAACAAAGTGACCTCATAATGTAATTTCTGTCACATAACCACTCATTCTCATAATATTATGGTTATTTCATTAAAATTGGGGATTCTCTTCATCAAGACTGTTGTTATCAATAGTGAGTCTGGGGGAAAGTGTGTTGGGTGAGTTTCTTCACTGCTAAACCTGTTGCCTTTTGCTTTGACAGACCTGGCCATTTATGATGACAGGCCGATCAGAGGACAGCCAAGACATCTCATCCACTGTAAGACTGTGTGGAGCAACAGCGTAGGACACCCTTCTTCAAACACCATGGCTTTGGTTTCTTCTGGGTCCTGCAGACATTATCAAATGTTGACCCCCCCCTCCTGCCTGGGGCCCATGTTTTGATAAACTGACTGCAGACTTGTGGCTCAATCTCTCCAACTCAACGGTTAATACAACGTGGCTTGTGTATTTCAGAGCATGTCAGTGAAAACAATAAAGAATGTACTCCAAGTTTGGTTTCAGATATATTTTCTTGTGTGCATGTTTGCTGTAATTAGTATTATGGCATGTTTACACCGTGTGTAAGCTCATTTATACTGGATTTAAAGTGATTTTACAAACTTCAGTCCAACTGCTTGTTTTGTCATCTTATTGACTATTGAACATTGTTACTCAGTCGATCACAAAACCTTATTGATGTACAATACAGTCTGGGGAGTTCTGCCTGTATACAGTAGCAGCCTGTCTAGTATTCTTACCTGTATTCCGGTGCTTTTAACACAAAATCGCCTCACAAGTCAAAATGAAGTCTAAAATGAGCCGCAGGATTCTTCTATATTGTAGATTTACAGTATTTATTGTGTTTGTGATATGTTTGTCCTTTAATATGTTTGCATTTCAGATAAAAGTTTTTTTTACTAATAACAGTTGTCTCCTCTCCTTGAGTTGAATCAAATCAAAATTCATAACGATTTCTTCAGTGATTTAGCAGCGTCTTATTGTGTGTTTATTGCATCCATTGACACAAGACTCAGAGAACTGGTTGTCATGTGACATGAAATGCAATCCATGAATCTTGACTGTCTGTAGCAGATTAGTCTGGTGGGTGGCCAGTAGCTGCAGCATTAAGCTGTAAAAAGAAGATAAAACATGATATTTGTGTAATTTGTGCATGTAACCAAACACCAAATGTGCATTTTGGAAAAGGCACAATATTTTATCAGAACATTTTTGGTTCGGTTTTATTCTGCCATAATCAACCAACACATAACACTTAACACCAAAACAATGAACATATGTTGTATTGCATCACATGTTTGTGGACAGACCTTTAGACATCTTTTGTTCATGTCTTCCTTTCGGAAAACAGATGCAGATGCAGTTGTATCTTTGCCATAAATCTTGTTAATTAAATGTGCAAATCTCCTATGTAGTCATAAAGTGTATATATTAGTGACACCAACAAAACCTTATTGAGTTATATATTCAAATAAGCTTTGTCTGTCATTGTCTGCCAGCACTCCAGAAATCTTGATCCATTTCATCAGAGGGAATGCAGTTGTTCATATTTCAGTCAAAACAAAAATCTCCACAAAGCGTTGGTCAAAAGTTCAGGGAGAAGCAGAAACTCCCTCACAGAGCCAGCCCCCCCCCCCCCCCCCCTTTAACACACACAAACACAGCCAAACTTGCACACATGCTCATAAACATCCACACTTAGTCGACAGAGAGAGAGAACCGGTGACAGTGATCTCTTGATCTACGAGCCCTTTCATTCAGTTAAACCCCCAAAATGATGTGAGTACAGATGGATGGAGATCCAGTCTGGTGGGACAGACTGACAAAGTGCTTGACATGAAGAAAGAGACGAGGAGAGGAGAAAGAGGAAGAGTTTTCATCAGGTCCATGTGGAGCTGCAGCTGTTGGCGTGTTGGTGAGTTTCCCAGAACTCTGAACTGCTCTCCTGGGAGAAAACCAGCCACTCTGCTGGTCCCGGACAGCTAATGAGCCGCCTTCTCACACTCAGCCTGCCTCCGTTCTCGCACCATCAACTTCAAATGTGGCACAGAGGGAGAGCAACTTGTAAAAATGTGCGTCTTGACTGCACTGAAAATGAGGTGCCATTAATCAAAACATGACATGTCAACAAAATGATGACGTTTTTGTGGACTGGCGCAGTGAGATGATCCCAGGACTCTGGGAGGGAAGCTTTTGTATTTCACAAATAAAACAACATGTAGTCTGAGCCAATTTATGGCAAAGCTGCCTGGAGCAGCAAAGACACTCCTGCTAAGATAAAAATGTATTGCAAGTTTCATTTAAGTCCAAGCTGTTTGTAATGTTACATGAGTGGCATCTAGTGGTGAAGAATGTGAACAGCAAACCCATAGTGCCCCTCACATTCACCTGAGCAGAACAAAAACCTTGAGAAGTCATGAGAACGTACAACACTTTGTATATTTGAAATTGTCACTTTCCAGAGTGGACTACAAATACGAACATTTAATGAGAAATTACAAATAAAAGTCACTTCCTTTAATACTGATTACAGCCCTATCTGTGCAGTACTTACCATATATAAGCATCATTGTTTATAACACTTAGTGTTAAGCCTATAAAACATAAAGCAACTGTTATCACTTATTATTGTTTTGCCTTAAAAAGTAAAAACAAAAGTCTGCAAATTGAATGAAATGACACAGTTTTCTTTTCTTTTTTTTGTCTTGACACCAGTGCAGCAATCTGATTGTTCTGTCGTGTTTCAACATACTGACACTAACTGCTAGATTCCCAAATTCCCAAAACAAGGAAAGCTACATTGGCAACAAGTGGAACAATCTCACACCATTGGCAGAATTTGTATTTGTTTTAAGAAAAAATAGTCTTCATTAATGTTATTAGTAACACCTGAGCTTTTCCCAATATGACAAGTCAGAATGTCGACTATGAAGGCCTATTGATTTCTGTAGATTATGTTTTTAAGTTGCATTGAGTAAAATACTGTTAGGTATATAACAGGACAAGGACAATGGAAAGATTTAGCATGTTTCTACCAGAGGACACAGAATTACAATGTGTGCGCCCTATCAGAGTACAATATCTTGGTTTTCAGGAGCCATGGATCTTTATGTCCAGCAGAGGTCAGCATATCTTCACAATGGTCAACATCATCACAACATAGTGAGACACTTACTGCTTGCCATACATTGAGCAGTATATTTAGATTTGGGAAGCCTCTGCATTAAATTCCTTTTCCTTTATTTGTTTTCCCTCCATACATGGTCACCAAACTTCACTTCAAATAACTGTTTTTTTAATCTAAATGAGAATACAACAGCAGTATATTTGCCCTTTTGCTCTTTGTGGGCTTTTCACCCAAAAATATTGTCTTGTTTAATAATGATTATGATGTTTTTCATCTCTTTTTTTAAAGAGACGTTTTCAGATATAAATTTAATTCAGGCACAGCATGTTGCTTTGATATAAAATTGCATCGTCAGCCATCAGGTCTCAGCAGAATCCACTTTTTTTGGGGGGGGGTACGACTGAAACATTTTTCATTTGTAGAAGAATTTCCATGAACAGGAAGGAACTATAGGTCCAAAGCCAACATCGGGGGTTCAGCGAGTCTCCCTTTGTAGCCGCCCCAAGAAGCACTAACTTTAGGCTTTACAGCCTGCAGGAATCCGGCCTGGACGCTTTGAGCTTTCCAAACCCACTTTCAGCATGTTTGTTATTCAATATCCAGTCACTCAATACCACTAATGAGAAAAGGGATATGTAAATCCCAAAGTATTTCAATCACGTTTGCCTAATGTATACACTTCCCCATGGGGAGATTAGTTCCTCTGCTGTGTCCGGCATTCTTTCCAGGTAAGACACAATGTGACCCCTGAACCTACAACTGTCATCCTAAAACAGGAATTAAGGATAACTTTTCTAAAAATGTCTGTAATTATGACTGTTGCAGTGGGATTGGAGTGCAACATGGATGTTGTTTTTTGATGACCAGCTCTGTCCACACTCACTATCTCCAGGAATGTGCCCATGAACTGAGGAACCAGAAGTTTAACTTGCAACAGATCCAAAGCTGGACTTGGACTGAAGGAACGTGGCGGGAGAAAGTGTTTGTCTTGCTGAAGGTCACTGAACGATACTGGCCAATTTCTGTGCGCGTGCATCTGCATTTAGACACATTTTTTTCGTTTCATTTTATTTTTTTCAAGCACATTCTGACAATGTTACAATTTCTGAAACACAAATATTTGAACTTTTTAACTGTTTTAGGACGAGACACATTTTTTCTATCAATGAAATAAGTATTCTCACTGATGCAACATACTAAATATCAAGAATGATCTTTAAAGAGCACAATCATGTCAATGTAAGTATAAAAAAAGACAAAAAATCAGATGCCATGCTGTTTTGTCCAGGATATTGTTAATTTGCTGTTGAGAGCATCCATACGTGTATATATATGGCCTGTGGTGAGTAAGAGAGAGACAGAGAGACGGAGATCTGTCTTGTGTGCGAGACTTCCTGTTACTCTGTGGAGATGACACACTCTTCTGTTAGATAGGTGATTGGGTTACAGTGCGGGACTGGCAGCCTCCTCTCAGGAGAGAATGGAGGCTCTTTGTGGCAGGATGAGCTGGACACTCTGAAAGGGAAGGTCGAGCCAAACAGAGAAAAAAAAAGAGGAGAAGAAGAAGATAGGAGGGAGGATGCATAAATTGGTGAGGAGGGGTAAGGAGGGCGCAAGGAGGGGGAGGTTGACAAAACAACATCCACACAAGCCCTGCGGCCCTCTCTCGGCCTCCACTGTCTCCCTAACTGGGCCACAGGACGGGAGGTGAATATCAGCTCTGCTGTTTGTTGGCTGAGGCCGTCGCTGAGCTGCTTGGGTGGCGTCCTGGTTCCAGATCTGCTGCCAATGGGAGCCCAGAAGAAACAGATATTTGTGTTTGCTCTCAGGGCATGTGGAGCTATCACAGTCCCTGTTTACAAGGACTGGGCGGTGCCCCCTGGCCTATTATCTTGTCCTCGCCTCTCTGTCTCTCTTACAAAGAGATTTACACCACCAGGTTCTTTCAGCAGGCTTGTTTTACGTACACACTCGACTGCATATTTCCCCCATTGTGTCTGAGTTTCTGGATATGTAAGGTGTGCTCTGAGATGTGCTCTTGCAGGCATGCAAGCAGATTTACGGTGTTCATATGAACAAAGGTAAAAATCCTGTCATTTGTGCCCAGGGGAGGATTATTTATAGGGGTAGTGCTCAAACTGCTGATTTTGTCTGTTGATTAAAGTCCACATACATTTTTTTTGTTGAATTCCCTTTTCGTTTTCAGAAATTTTATTAATACTTGATACTTAATACTTGATTGATAATTGATACTAACTAATAAAGGGCAACTTTTTAAAGGCTGAAAATGTGAAATATAAACATTTAAAAAACGGAATACCAATAAACACAGGAAACTATCAACACTAACACTTAATTAACAGTAATTCCTTTCGGACACCAGTATTTCTGTGCAACATTAATGAGGTCATAATAATTTGTTTTGAGACACGATTTTAGTCTAAAAACCTCTTAACCTGGCTGAGTAGTGTTCACACAGTCGAAGCTGATTCTATCCTTGCTCCAGTGCCCCTCCGGTAGCATATTCTCTAAGTTCATCTTCTGACATTACAAAGACGTCCACAGCCTGACAATGGAGATAATATTTTCCCTTCACAATGGCTCCCAGTCTCCGCTCTGGGCGAAGGCTCAGTCGCTGTAAGTAGCCTGGGTTTTCCCATCCCTGTCAGACAGCGGCCCAGCCCAGTGGAGAAATGAGTCCCCAGGTTGCTTAAAGGCCCAACCTGTCAGCGGTCCAGAGGGATTAGCCATTCACAGCCTCCATATTGTTCTCCAGGCCACAATGGGCTGCATGGGGCCTGGCCCTTTGTCATCAACTCTGTTGTGAACTTCTGCTGGGGCAACAAAAGTGTAACACACCTGCAACTATGGATTAGAAGTTTTTTTTTACCTTCTTTTTTTCTTCTCTCTTGTCTTTTTCTCTTTCTTTTCTGACACATTGCCCATGGCAGTGTTGGCCACATCAAAAGTGATCTTTCAGACAAAAAAAAAAAAACAGGCTTTCCTGGTCAACACCCAGAGCGATGGTGGGCAAGATGCGGAGCATTCTTTTTCTTTTTTTTTTATTATTACTTACTTACCTGTGATTAAAAAAAGTACTTATTGTGGTAGTTCTATGTTAATATGTTGAAATAATTTATATTGTTTTACAAGAGTCCATCATTTCAATCAATCCAATTAAATGAACCAAATGTTTTTACAAGTCCAAATAAATGTCTTATTTTCACATCAGTCTTATTCTGACATCCCAGCATCACCTTTAACCCTGTAGAGAAAATGTTCTGGGGTCTCTGATGGCCACATCCAAGCAACTAAATCCCAAATCCAATCTTTTTCTCTAAGAGGCTTGAACTCTCCATGACCACATCAGAAATCAAAGTGATTTTACGGTCATCATGTTGAACGTGATGTCTTTAAAAAATCTTGGTGGAAGAGAGAAATTTACTGAGATGTGGTCTCTTTTCTTGTTTATTGCCTCAGAGGAACGTTTAGTCTGCACAGGTGCAACAAAAAATGTCGGCCATTAACATTTTGAAAAGAGATAGATACATTTCATGTTACTGCAGTGATGTTTGTATTTGTTTGTAATTAGTTGCTTTACAAAGACTTCCTCGTCTTTACAACATGTCCCGATATCACATATCAAACGTCTTGGATGGCATTAAAAACGCACTCACTCCCGTTACTCATTTTAACGTTGTTGAACTTTTGTGCAGAGTTGAGGTGGCGTTCTGTAACACAGGTGAACCCTCATGTCTAATTCACACAGCAGTATAAATAACTCAACACTCACTGTTCAAATGTTGCATCGACAGAAAAACACACGTCTCATACACAGCATCCAGGTGTTTCACAATTCAACTCAATTCAATTACATCTTTTTTTATTATGACGTCTTCTTCTTTCTAAAATGGGTCGATGTATATGCTAACAAGAACTAGTTCAGTTTTGTGGGAGTTTTCCACTTTGACTGTTTGAGTAAAACACACTGATTGATATATCTATGTGTTTTGTTTGGTAGTTATAATAAACCTAGCTTCCATGTTACAGTTTGTTTCTGATATATGTAGTTGTTCATTTTGATTGTTAAGAAAGAAAGAGTGGACTCTGTATTATATAAAAATACCTATCCTTACTATACTACTACTCACATTGCCACAAAACATGAATATACATATTTCAGTAGCAGTAGTTCCAAATAATTATGTGATTATTTAGACCTCTGTCTATTTGTGAAACCTAAAAAATGAATTAAATTAACAGTACTCTTGTGTCCCTAACTTTAAGCACAGTGGCCTTCAAACTATACAAAAGGAAATAAAACAAGGTATCCATGAGATACTATGATTCTGAGTCAATTTTCCCCATAACAAACTATCCCTTTAGGGTAATTGTTAGTGACCTTCAATCAGACATCATATCTTTAGGATTAGTTTTATGATGCATCCAATTCCAAATAGCTGAAGAGGGGATTGTCATTAAGGCACACGGCGGTCTCTTTGGGCTAACCTCAGGGTCACCATCATACACCAAGACACAGCTGACAGCAACACTCGGCCAGTTAACACTGTTTGATGGATCGCCTGTGCGTGTAAGCGTGTATGCAGTTCTGTGTGTGTGAGACGTGTGTGCATGTGTGTGTGTGTACCCCTGGAGAGCCTCTATGGCTGGATGGTGTATCAGATGGCACGTTAATTACTCAGCCTTCAAAAAGGGGGCTGTCCTGGGTTGGACTGAGTGGAGGGCTGATGGCTGTGTGGTGGTCAGAGAGGCTGCCCTTGGGGAGAAGGTGTGGAGGTGAGGGGCACATGTGGAGATCCACATGCAGACCCAGTGATCACACAGACATGCAAGCACTCACACAGGTGAGCGATCAGATTAGACTCATCATAAAGTGACACAAGCTTCGCTCTTTGGGTCTTCTCTTGTATGTCGTTTCTTCATATTTCTTTGTGACATATCAGTGGCACTATCAGCAAATGATGAATAATTGATGATGATCAGTCCATTTTTAAGTCATTTTCTTAACCCATACGTTTACTGAATAAAATAATTAAACTAAATTCACAATGAACAGAAGGTGGAACTTTTAATTTTTAACAAATGTTTTTGACACTTTTGGCAGCAGAAACAAGCTTTAAACACAATTATCACCTTTTAAGTTGATATGGGGAACATATCAGTTAACAGTTGTCTATTTACACATCCAACAGATGCGTAGCAACGTTAGCATTAATTTGCAGTCATGTGTCTGCCCAGTCCAATATTCACTCTTCTTTTATCTGTTTAGCATTGGTCTCCACTGACTCCTGAGGGGGATATGTGGTTCTTTAAAAGCTAAATGCTCCACAATGTTCATCAGCTAGGTTTTCACTTTGTCTGTCTGTTGTTTGGTTCCTGGGCAGGTTGCATACAGTGGGTTTTTAAAGCTTCCTACACTGAAAACAGCTTCCGTGTTGCCTGAAAACAACACTGTGAAAGCTGTGAGAGTGGATCAGGAACATAATTTGAGGAACAGTGAAGTTGAGGGTCAGAAAACCAAAACAATGAGCTGAAAGATGCTATGAAACCTTGCAGAGCTAATGGAAACGTTGGGTGATAATTCTCTGTGGGTTCTTCTCTACATGACACATTGACATTACACATAGTCATTGCATCCTTTTCTATTGTAGAAATAATGATCATAGGGACTTTATACTCTATGTGTCTTTATTTATCTGTACATGGGTGTCTGAGGGTGTGCTTGAACAAGTGTGTGGTCGCTGTGGTAGCAAAAAAACAGGACAGTCGAGATGGACACTGACCTTTGACCCCACCTGACCCTGCCCATCCCCCTTCCTTTCTGTCTGCTACCCCATCACACACACATATACACAGAGCTTAGAGTTCCCAAAGCCCTCTCAGACCCCCTTCTTCTGTCCGTCAGATCAAAGCTTGCCGGGGGTTGAGAGGGACCTGACCCGTGGGAGAGGCGGAGGACCCTGCTGTTTGGCTAGTCGGTGGTGTGGAAAGAGACAAACAGGCAGCTCCAAGGACAGCCAGGGACCCCCCCCCCCCCCCCCCCCCCCCACCCAGGCTGATGGAGCCCTAAATCCATGGAGGTTTCACAAGGCCATGCATGACAGAAGAGGCCGTTTGTTCTGTCATCATAGAAAGACATACTCACACACACACTTGAAAAGACACACGCACTGTTTCTCTCACTGTCTCCTCCTTCCTCTATGTATCAGTAAGACACTCTCTCGCTCCTCTATCGCTACATCACAGATGCACAGACAAGCTCAGCCTCTTTCTTCCTTTAATTGTGTCACATGGTTACCATGCAGACATGTGTCATCCATCATCTTTCTCCCACTGTCTGGGCCTGTGACACTGATTAATTTGCACCACATAATGGAGACACAACTAATATCAGGGCGACTGTTCTGCAGTTGTTTGTACATTGTGATGCAGTGGAAGAACATTTTAAGACATGAAGAGTACGTGAACTTTATAAATACTCTGATCTAGATCAAAGCTCAGAAAACTAGATTCAGTTTAGGTACATAAACAGTAAGTGATTTGCCAGTTAACTCTACCTTGACTTTTCTGATCATTGTAATCAATACAATTATCAGGCATATCAGGAAAGGAAACATATCAGATGTAATATAATATGTATAATTTTCCCCCGGGAATCAATAAAGTATTTCTGATTCTGATTCTAAAATACTTTACATAGTATTGCTGTAGACTGTGCATATTAAAAAAACAAAGTAGTAATTGCAGCAGACTGAGGTCACTACATATTTTTCAGCTGTTTTGCTTTTTAGTATACAATGGTTAAATGGTCAACTGTCAAAAAAATTGTATTTTTATGTCTACATATTATTTTTATTTCACTTTTTGCACTGTGAATACTCTCCCAGCCTTCTGCCTGAGCCTGTGTCGTTAATCTGCGTGATAATGAAGACAATCCACAAACCCTGGTGGGTGTGTAATCACCATAATCATTTAATAATTATGTTGTATTCATAAGGAGCGGACGTTTCACGATCTGTTTACCCACTTGATTAGATCTAATCACTCCTCTGTAATACAAAAGCTGTTTCTTTATATAAATTACTCTGGTGAATTTGTAATTTGCCCTTTCCTTTACACTGAAGTGGCTCATTTGCATCTATATTGCAAAAAAAAAAAAAAAAGGAGACCTAAATAATATCTAATGTCAACAATCATAGGCTAGTATTTCACAATCTCTCTTAGCTGAGAACCATAAAATACAGTTTTGCAGCATGAAATTTCCTTTGAAATCCCAGAGACACCTGATGCTTGTTTGAGCTACTTCATGCGTCTCATACTAGCCTCCTCCACGTTTTTATTAAGCACCGTGCAATTTCAGGCCCCATGTTCCCCTCTCTGCTCCCTCTGCCTCTGGTGTGCAACAAAAAGACATACTGTAGTAGTACCGCTCATTGACTTCCCCACACTTCTCTGTCTCCCCTCTTTGGTTTACAAGGTGACAAAGCTCGCCGCAGTGTCTCAGTGCAGCTGGCATCCCCAGTAAACGGGGGGCTCCCATGTGATCTATCCGCATGGCGCTCATGTTATCTCCAGTGAGGGCATTTAAAGCTCTATGTCTTTTCCACATGGCCCAGACTAGTTTAATTACCCTGCCCTGCCTCAGCTGTGACTACGAACGCCCACCACTTTCGTTGACTATGTGGGAACCAGGATGGAGGAGGAGAGGAGCCGGAGCCCGGCTGCATATGTTCTATAATATCAACTAATGCATATTAATGCAATATGGTGAGAGATGTTTATTCAAATTTTACATATTTTATATGCATATACCCATATCTCCAATCATATACACAATGTCAAGGTCACTTAATATTTTGATAGGATGTTTTTTCATTTGTTATGATTTATATTTAATTGATTTTGCTTTAAACATATGCTAAAATTTGGCATCCCCAAAGCATCTACATGCATCTTTCCATTCTATTCTATTCTATTCTATTCTGCTCGTTAAAGAATGAGCTACTTGCTTAAATGTACACTCCCTTGTTTTGTTAAAGCTCCCAATAGCTAGCCCCAAATCCTTGAATTTCCTCCCAGCTCACTGTTTCTAATTGAAAATCAACCATGAAATTGTTTTTGATTTTTAGAAAAACATCAAATCTGAGATGCGAGGAAATTTGAGGATTTCAAGGCACTATTGGGCAGTTGGGTATGTATCTTTAATTCTCTAGGAATGCCTCATAAACTCTATTTAATTAATCTGCAATGATATAAGCAACAGTATAAGCCACTGGCTTCCAGCCTTTTTGGCTTGTGATCCTTTAAAACAATGGAAAGTCAAGTCATGACTCATTATCAAAGGTTACGTATTTCTATGAGCTGCGAGCGCTTCAAGCATGCAGACAGTGATTTCATTACGTTTAATCTGAATAATTTTAGAGGTAAAATTATATTATTTATAATAAAGCAAAGAACTTGTTGATCATCTCATAACCCTTTATTATCTTGTTATCTTGTTAGCCCCTTAGGAGGTTCTGACACCCATGTTGGGAGCCACTGATATAAGCAACACGCTATCCTATTCTGTTCTAACTGGCCACTCAATAGCGTGGTTTATTACTCTATTCACTAAACATCAGGATTTCTACACTTTATGTACAAAAGCAACTGAATTTCAGAAAAAAGTTGTTGTTTACCCTAACAAGCACCACCCAGTGTTGTGTTCACATGACACTGCAGGCTTGGCTCTGCCTGTGTCAGGTCTTCTCTGGCTCTGAGCAGTATGAGAAGGTGACACACTCTAATAGGATCAGCCAGTATGACCTTTTCACTCCTCGCCTCTCTCTCCTCCACTGCCGACCCCTCACCCCTGTCGCCCCCCTCCCTCCATTCCCTCCTGGCACCTTTGGCGCTGGGTGGCACCCAAGAGCCACTCGGCCCAGTGGGTAGGGTTACAGCAGCCAGGGCCTCGGCTCACATGTTTTAACAATTTCCTCCGTCCTCTGTGAAATTATGCAAATATTTTAGTCCAGTTTCCTCGAGTCTGGAACACCAATTTAAGAGTGTCTGTTTGGTTTTCATGACAGCTGTTGAGGAGGCTTGCAGACAGTCGGGCCTCGCACTGGACGTGAAGGGCTCCCACCAAGCAGGGCCTGGGCCCAGATGTAACACGTGCAGATACACAGGAGGCTGCAGTGCACATAGGGAAGCACTACTGATGAGGTGAGATTGGGGTATAAAAAGGGGGGAAAATACTGGAGTCTGCGAGATGGAGAAGTGATGCTGACAAGGGAAGAAGAAAAGAAAACACACTGATGACAACGAGGACAGAAAGAGACGACGATGCTCAAAAAGAGTCACATTGCAAAGGAATCAAGGGAAGAATCAGGGGCAGTGGGAGGCGAATAAATGTTTTCCAAAGCTAACACAGATTATAGAAGAATAACAGACCCTTGACTTTGTGTTCTTTTCAAGGAAACCTCCAGTGGGTGGCTTTCAATGCGACGACAGACTGGAGACTTATCAATCTGCCTTGATGATGTTCCAGCGCTGCTCTTCCAGCAGCAGGTAAGGTCACATCTGCTATTACTGCCATTTAAAAGCACAGACAATAGCAGGAGGTCACAAATTGAACCTGGCCTACTGCTGGGAATACAGGCTTCTTCTGTGTTTCTAATCAGTCCCCCACCGAGGCTCTGTCTGACTTATTTTTATTCTCTTCTCTGCCTTTCACCTTCTTCCATCTCTGTAAAGAGTAACTACTGGTCATGTCCAGCACAGAAAAACTTGAGCCAAGGTCTAACAGGCTATCAAGTCCGCTCCACCTCACTGGAAGTCCATCTCTGCTTTAAAGACCTACTGGCTCCAGAAATTCTCCATCATGCCGAAGAATTTGATCCAGGGGATTGAGCTGTCTGGATAAATGTTCACTGACGTTCTATAAGGGGAATGGATTGAGGTCACGGCACTAAAGCATCTCCCTCAGTTCAAAGGTGGGCATCAATGTGAGTCCCGAAGAGAGATTCATCTTGGTCAGGAGAAAACCTCTTGAAAGGAGGGCATGTAATCGCAAGATGGAGCGTGACGGACCATATCGTTATTAAGTGGTATTGTTAAAGGAAATAGGAGAGAGAGGTCAAATTTGATGTAAGCCGTCTTATTGTGACATTTGAGACGAGCCCTTCACTGATGCTGGTGATAGATATGGGGTTAGCTTTGATGAGCTTATCCATCACTATAAATAATAGTATGGACGTAGATGTCATTTGGGGGTGAAATGTTTTTTATATTATTCATGCTGACATTACTTTCTAAAATGTTAAAACTTTACAAAAACTATTGTAGAAAAAGTCTTATTTAATTTTAATAGTATCTCCTAACTATTATCAATGTCATTAAAAACCTTGCTTGCTTCTGTTGTTAACTAAGATTGTGTGACTTATCTGTTAAAACTTTGGGGGTGAGTAAAATATTTTGTAAGCAAAATGTAAGGTCAGCTCCAGTTTTTGTGCTAAGCTAAGCTAACTGGCTGCTGGTTGTAGCTTACCATACAGACTGTGGTATCGATCTTCTCATCTAACTCTCAGCAAGCAAGCAAATAATTGCATTTACCAAAATGTATTAATATTTCCTTAAAGCTTTGGAGTTGTTAGCTTAGAAAAGCTTAGAAGTTACTATGAATAAGGTTCTTTAAAGATGGCCTGCAACTTTATCTGACCTGCCCAACTCATTTGGTAACTTAATTACCTTTTGATTACCTTTTGTTTGTTTCTTCATCCTACTCTTCACTCTGTACACCCCCCTCCCTGCCCCTTTCATAATTTTCTCCCTCTCATCCCCCCAAACGCGCCTCTCTGTGGTGTCTCTCTAAGATCGTAGTGTGGCCGAGCTTTTCTGCTCCAGGTGGCCTGCAGCCAGCCACCTGTGTTGTCTTTGTGGCGCTGTCATCTGTCTCCGGGCAGGCTTTGTGGGGTTGCCAGTGTGAGGACAGGCCTGGTGAGCACCGATGATGGAGATAGTGCTTTCTGCTGCTGCTTCTCCCAGACTCTCACAGGACACAAGGAGCAATGTTTACACCCCCAGCCAGTCCCAAAGAGAAATGGGAAATGGTTTTACTGGTCTTCATGCTTATAATATTGTTTGTATTGTGTGAGTTCAAAGTGTGATGTTCTTTTGTAAGATGCATTCACAAGTGTGTATATCTAAAATGTTTAATTCTTACATTATTCGATACTCATTTTGTAGAATTATTAATATGTTAGTTAATTCACCCAACTGTGAATATATATTCATGTATGTTCAAACGTCCAAACGCATTTGGGCTGATCTCAGAACTGCATCTCTGCTGTATTTGTACCGTCACATCGTCAAACTGTCATACTTTCATACCTTCATACTGTCATGGTGTTGTGTACCCATCCATGTGAACATACTGTAATTTTGAAGGTTACAAATATGATCACCTGACTTTATATGCATGCATACTGTGTACGTTTTTGTATTCTCTACAAAATAACAAGAAAATGCATAAAGCATAAAACCTGGCTGATATACTCTCTGAGTTCTTGCTTGTCCTGAACTATCTGCTGTATAGAATTCGCTGAGTATATAGTTAGAGACACACAAAGTATCACACTGGGGACGGTTTCTCAGCCCCAAAGTAATGCATTTTTATTAATCTCCACTTGAGGGAAACATTATGCAGCTATGGCACCTATTTGTTTCTCTGCCACACGGAATACACATCTGATGAGAAGGAGCAATTGTAGGTTTTAAAAGATGCCATATAGATATTCAGGGAATTATGGATGATTATTTTCAATTATCAATTATTGGGCCTATAAAACTTCACAGTCACAATTTAGTCCAAGCCCAAGGTGATATTTTTGTAGAAAAAAATAACTTAAGTGTTCAATTAATGATCATAATATTTGCCGATTAATTTTCTGCCAATCAACTAAACCAATAATCAAATCATCATTTCAGCTCTATATTTATTTCTATATTTATCTTTTAGGTTTTCATGGAGTATAAGCCTAAGAGATGAAAAATTACAGTTTGTTAATGTATTTCTTTAATCAGAATGATCACAGAATATGGGCATTATTAAGCTTTAATGTTAAGAATTCATCGTTTTAATGGGACATAAATTATGTAAATGTACTGTTTAGTCTACTTAAAAGTATTCTGAAATCAAACTGATGTGAGCTATCATAAAGGAAGGAAGGATTAAAAGAAAACACTCCATAAATAAACAAATTAAATTGATGACTGCTTGAGGGTCATAGTTTAGGCACTTCTTTATTTGTTATTACACCAGTGGATATGCTCAACATCCCAGGACACAGCCCCCTCCTTCCCCCTCCGTTACATATTCAGAGTGTTATTTACTCCTCATCCGGAGGGCAGAGTGTTGATAAATGACGGCGCTGCGCCCTGGGACTCTCCTGTTTAAGGAGCGCCGAGGCGATTTATGAGCGCGCTCTCGCAGGCTTCACTGTGATTAATCGACGCCGTCCTCCGCGGCCACAGGCGGGGCAGGGGCAGCCGGCCCCCCACTGTTTGGATAGGGAGATAACATCAAAGCGGCCTGCTGCTTGTGTTAAGAAAATACTGCATTCTGGGTCAGCGCAAATGAATCCAGGAGGAGCTGGAAACTGTTTTTAATGGCAGTCCCATCGATATATTATCACCCTGCAGAATTTGAGCGTGGAGGTCACCAATGACATTTGCAAATGTCTTTGTTGTATAACCCGGGAGCTTCCTCCAGGCTATGGTTGACTTTGATGATTTAGCTGTTTATGTTGGGCTACATTTATGAATGGAGTGTGTAGTCAGTGAGAGTTAACATTAATAACTGTTGCAGCACAAAACATATGAATTACCTTTAATTACTTAGACAGAAATAACTTTCTTCCAGACTTAAACTCTCCATGGTTGAAAGTTTTCAAGATTTATAACAATCCCAACCTTCAAAGTTGATGTAAATTTGTAGCTAATGAGGTGTTAAAGGTGTTAGCCCCTGAGATATTTACCTGTCCCCACACCTGCACCATTGATCGCAGGTCACACTGACGAGCTGCTGGCTTCAGGGCTGACACTGCTGCTCTTTTGATCTCTCTTCAAAATGACCTGCTGCCCCAAACCCCTCTTGTCTCATTTCAAACCAAAAACAAAAGGGTTTGTCCTCAGGAAATGACACTCAATGTTGAAATGTTGATGTGTTCACTGAAATTGCGTCTGCAGTTCAGTTAATCAAGTGTGAATTCATAGAAACAATTTCTTTTGAATCATTGATTTATTTGAATGTACTGAATACATGATTAATATAGTCGGGTCTGTTCTATTAAAGCAACAAAGTAAAGCAGTCCTGGCCAAAGCCCCTTTTTTTTCTTATCTCATTTACACATCAAAATAGTTTCTCTCCTTTCCCATTGTGAGAGCACCATACTCCTCAAGCCAACTGGGAATCGCTGGGCGAATTTCCGCTCTTTATTTTCTAGCTCCAACTGCTTCCCGTGGTTCCTAAAAGGATACCAATTTAGCTGAATTCAGGCTGAGTTGAAAGGCGCACTGTTACCTGTCCGCTGGGGTAGAACCTCTGCGGTGGCTGCCCTTTCCCATGCTTCCACTGCGGGACCTCGACCACAGGCAGACAGAGGGGACACCTGTTCCCTCAGAGAAGTTGGCCAGCATCTGAAATCTTAGCGTTGGCCCTGCCTATTGAGAGTGGGCAGCACTATAAGGTCCCCGCACTGTGATGGGGTGGAGGAAATCTGAGGAGGGAGCAGGAAAGGGGATGCCTATAGCCTGATGAATCTGATGCAATTTGCCAAAACACAGTGCCTCCCTCCACAAGACGATTACCCACACTTGCAATAGAAAAGCCATTGTCTGGTGCGAGTCTCCACTTATCTGTGTATTCTTTATCGTAATGCAGAGATACAATGGTCTGCCTGTGCTGCAGTAAAGGACAAAGTTTAGTGCTGAATGGAGGAGGGGAAATTAAATGTTTCTGTTGCCATTGGTGTAAATCAGCGCAATTATAGTCTGGTAGGAAAAACATTGGCCTCTCCTGGAAATACCTTTGACACAAAATCATAAATTGTTAGTGCAAAAAAACCCATCAAACTGTGTGTCTTTGGCTCCACTCTGCCACTATTAATCTCCTAAAGAAACAGAAGAGCAGAGAAGTTGATTTGAGACTCAAGAAGGGACGCACGCCCCACTGAACATGACAACTTTTTAAATATGTGGTTAGAAGACTGAAAGATGAACGTGATCCTTGTCTAATGTTTTCTAACCCTCATGCTTACAGTATAAACCAAGGCCATTGCCACTGATCATCCACTGTTAAGAAAACGTAATAATACTTCCCCTCTCCTGACCAAATGCTGTCAGGAACATGGGTCACAAGGGCAAACCTCCTCCCTCCTCACGCCATATATCAGCCTTCCCTGCTGAGGGTGAGTCACCTTCCCCATACCACCTTTGATGTCTCACAAAACCTGAAGCGAAATTTGTGATCACTGTTGGACAAAGCTTATGGTGCCGCCTCATTGCAAGCCCCAGTTGACTGTGATCTATAAGATTGTTTTAATCCTTCCAACTTTTTACGGTTCTCTCCTCACTTCCGTTATTGTAACATCTCACAAGTGCACCCTTGCTGATGTGGTTGAGTTGCATACGTTACGGCATAAAAATGTCAAGCACCTCGGCACTCAACCATGCTGAAGATGGACATTGCAAGACAGGATGGCCACCAAGGGGCCATTACTGAGGCCTAGGTCAATGTCTTTGTGCTGCCTTCAGAAGCCATGGGGAAATAGCTTGCAGCTCTGGCGCGGAGAGTGAGCAGCCTGAGAGGAGCCCAGATGCACACGCCTGAAATCTTCAAAGATTCCATCCTTTGACTTTCAGTATCAAACATATGTGCAGTAAGAATGCTTTATTTGATGGTCAGATCTGTAAAGGAGGAAAACTTGGAGGCAGCGTGATTTACACAACAGCAGGGTAAAGTTTTAAACAACAGGATGCCATTTGGAATAAACTGTACCAGTGGTGATTTTCAAAGAGGGTGGTTTTGTTGTTTCCTGTGGTGCAGCGTCTCCCGTGGCTGTGGTAGATGTGAGCGGAGATGTTAGAACAATACACAATCGGGTGATGACAAAAATCACATTCAAGTAAAACCTGTTCTAGGGCTGTTGATGTCATTTAGTCTAAAAATTATAAATAAACTCAACGTCTTAAAAATAAACTTCCATTATTTTTTGACTTCATGCTTTTTATTTATGAGTATGGCTTCAAGCTGGACCAGTTGCTCAGTGTGGTTTCTGAAAAGTGCGATCACGTGTGTGTGAAGCTAGTCTGTGTTGTTCAAAGTCCTGGGTGACAGCTTAATGTGGCTTCCTAATTTATTCCCCCACCCATCCGACGAGTCAGGACCAAAGAGAAAAAAAGATCTCTTTTAGCAGCAATAGAAGAGGGCATGTTATTGGGGACAGTCCGTTAAGCTGTCCTCACCTTTCCGCCTGACCTGCGCTTGCTTGGGATGTTTTCTAGCTGAGGCATCCTTCCTGCCGCAGAGGCACAGGGGTGATTTATGGCCCAACATGTTGAGAGGGAAATGTAAGGGCACTCGCCGGGAATTATTGATCCTGGAAATCAGCAGTAAGGAAGAAGCGGTGGAGAGGCAAAAGAAGAGTGAAGAAAGAGACGGGTAAGAGAGAGACAGAGACAGCCAGTCAGACAGGAGACTGATACAGAGGGGGAGGAGAGGGTTGTTCTCAGCCCCGGATCTAACATCCCAGGCCAATCTCCACTCATTCACAACAGGCAACGTACACTGTAGCCGCTTTGTTGAAATATTTTTACATGTCTTTTTTTATTTTTTATTACTACATTAAAAACTGCTTCAAGAAGACATGCTAAATAGTTCAAAATAAAAGAGCTCTGACCGGACTTGTGTCAACCATCATGAAGCTCTGGTAGCTCTGTGTAACTGGAGGTACTTCCATCTGACAGAAAAGAGCATGCAGGTCTTTATTTTAAATATCATCGTATATCATATTTAAGTGTAAGTAGCATAGTGCGAGAGCTGATTCTAACTGTTTTATATACTGTTACTGCAGGTATTTCAATCTATAACAATCATTATATTTTATTAGCTCATCATGTGCTTTGTACGTAAAAGTTTAATTTGTGAAGTAGAAACTAAAGCTGTCAAATAGTAAAAATAACTCACGTAACATGTAAGTACCTAAAATTTGTGCTTAAGTATAGTGCTGCCAGTCCGGCCCTGGTAGTGCGGTGTGCAGCAGAGGCCATTAGCCTCTCCAGGCAGTGATGGTTGCTCTCCAGCAGAAAGAGGAGGAGTGGAGCAGAGGAGGGGCTCTAATAGGATAACTCCCCCATTAACCCAGGGGAGCTGCCTTTCAGAGATGCTATCAATCCGAGCACACGTCTCCATCAGGCCTGCCACACTGTCGCCATGCAACTGCGATATACAAACTGCAGGAGAGGCCGCATCTGCCTATCATCCAATCAGACAATATGTACGTCAAATGTGCTGGAGAGGAAAGACGATGATGGAATAAAATCAGCTTTACTGTAAATCTTGAGCATTATAAACAAAGAGGCAAAGTAGCAGAGGTGGTAATAGACTGCAGACCTTCTGGGCTTACATCATTCTAATATTCACTATATGTTTACACTACAAACATCTGCGCAGAGCTGCTGAGCACTTAAGGAATTGTGCCCCTAACAGGCAAAATGTACACTTGTTTTCTTAAAGTAAACATCATCTCCATGGTGAGTGTATTATTTAAAAGGTAACTGACAGTGCCCATAAAACTTCACGTGATGCCATTCAAGCCCCCGTTTCAAAATATGAATGTAATCACTGTCAAATTTAGTGTGTTTACTCTTTGCTCGCGTACAGTATGGCTCCTTTGTGCCAGATGTTTAACTGCTGAAAAGGAGATATTTTTATTGCAGAAAGACAGACATAAGAGTGAAATTGTTAAATCCAGTTTACTATATTAGTATACATGATAAGTACTGAGGAAATATACCTTCTTAAATGGCAGATTATGAGCAAACTAATACTTAAAGATATATACATTTTTTATTTTACTGAGGCAGACAGGTTCTTTGCAGTACCCACTTTGATTGAATAATCCCCTTACTCGATTGTTTATTGGAAATGTATTATGAACGAGTGTCTCTAGACACCTTGAGTGGATAACCATATGCTGTCACAGTAGACCAGACGCGCCTCATATTGAGAGCTCTGTTGACCTGGGAATTGTGTGGGAGGTGGAGAGCGGGGGTGGAGGGGCACGGGGGACTTGTGAGAGTTTTCGAGAGGTACAAATCAAGGATTTAACTACTCCAACCCTCTCTTCTACTCAAAATGTATGGGCCAGTGTTTACATTTACGGTGCGGAAAAGAAGAAAGTCATCACAAAGTACAGGGCCGTGTGAAGTAGTGTGAGAGACAGACAAATCCAACAATAGACAGAGACAGAGTGAAAGACAGATATTGCACCAGTGCTATGGGTCTTTATTGGGCCACACATTAAATCAAAGGCAGATGTTGCCATTCCCTTTGACCAAACCACATCAGCTGTCGCTCCCCTTGTTTCCTTCAGCCTCCCCAATTATTTCTCAAAAGGGACAAACCAAAACCAACTATCAGTAAACATGCAGACTCCTCAAATTCCATAAATGTCAAGATACACAGACAACCAGCCAGCCTGCCTCTGTTTGTATAAATGGGAAACCCCTCTCTGGTTCTGACACAGGGCTGCAGCTAGCACGCTAGTTTGGGGGGGAAGTGTTATTATGGTTTAACATGCCAGCAGTTCTCCCTCATCATGAAACAAACCCACCAGCCTGTCAAACAACTGTTGCCTTCATAGGGAAGCACATTGCATTTGCTCTGTTGAAGTCTTGCTTGTGGTTGAGCGTTGGTATTGCAGTTTGTGCATTAGCAATGCAACTGAACATAATACAAATGTACTTTTGTGATTCAAAGGGAACTGAGAAACACGCAGCAACAAGGGTCTGGGAGATTTTTGCACATGTGCTCTCACAGTGATCAAACATTCGTAACTTGGAAATATGTCATTCTAAACTAAGGCGAGTGTGTGCTGATAGTGCTCACATGTATTTGGCAGCAGACCGAAGCTGTTAGATTAGTGGTGAACCTTAAAAATCGTACAGAAAAACCTTCACAAATCCATTTCGACTTAAATTTTCATGGGAGATAGAACTTGTTCCCTTCCATTACTTTGATTGTGTTTCTGGCTGTATGAAAATGAAACATTTTGAGTGTGCTGCATATTTAGCTCTTGCTTGCCCTAATGGTGCCCAATCAGTTCCACCAGGTCCGTTCCAATGGGGTAGGCGGCCTCTGCCCTGATTACACTGAATCGTGGGTATTTCCTGCCTCTAAGCCTCGCATATGGATTGAGTAAGGCAGTGGCTGAGGGACTACCGTTTCTCTCCACTACATCTTCATTTCTTTCTCCCTCTCTTTTTTTTTTCAACGGAAAAGCAAAACACTTTTGTTTTTTCTGGCTCTGCTGTCAAAATACTGAGCTGGGCTTTGGCTCAGTGTCTGCTCGCATGTAGCCAAGGAAAATCCCATGAGACAAGTGTGGCTAAATGCAGTTTAATCCACATGATCACTATCCGTCTGCGGACTCAACCACACCTATCGCTGACCTATTGCTATGAGGCAAACACATTTTCATTCAATGTGTGTTTCCCACTTTAGGATATAGATGTTTTCAATACATCCAAGTCCTGGTGAAGGTTTATGTGTTATGATTAAGTCAGTTCCACCACATGGGCTGTGGCCTGTTTTTATGGCAGAGGTTACTTTATCTTCATTAAAAAACAGCAGGGTGGATGCTTTACAAATCCAAAAAGTCTTTTCCCCCTAAAAAGAAAATTATTACATCATCATGAAACACAACCTCCTGATAGAAAATGCCATGATAGTACCTGTAAGTGACAATAACACATAAATGCTTTTAAAGCAAATACCTAACCTGCCAGCTCTATTTTTTTATGTATAATGTTTTTATAAGCAAGTATTCTTAGCCCGTAAATCTACCAGTTATTGTATTATAATATGAAACCACAGATATGTAAGGCAAACCTGGCAGAAAATGGTGTCAGTATAGAGGGAGGGAGTGAGAATAAAGAAGTTGGTTGCGGATGGCACACCAGTGGAATCATATTATATCCAAGAAGAGCCGATAAGGTAACCCCTCTCTGGTATTCCTTATGACATTTTTAGCCTTCACACACATTATTTCCTCCAAAAGCAATTTTCCATTACAAGCCAAAAGGATTCTTCTATGGTGATACTTTAAAAAGGTAACATATCTCCCTGCAATGGTAAAAAGCTCTATATGATAATAAAAAAAGTTTGATGCCAACACAATGTTTAAAAGATGCCTGTTTTATTTAAAAAGTACGTCCCATAAACCATCATGACTGAGTATAAGGCGAAGAAGAGGTCTTGCACTCAGTGCCAGTTTTCTTCATGACATATTAAAAAGAATCCACACATACCGAGTAATTGAACTGAGCAGTTTTGGAGGACTTCTCCCCGCTACAAATTTCCCATACTTTATGCTATCCCACTGGACCGGAGCTTCATGGGCTCTTTTTGTGGGAGATTTTGGCATTTGATGCCGGTGCTTGTATGTTTGTATTAAACATTTTTTGGAATGGGCGGCTCATTATTTTGCGCTCCACTCTCAAACATTGGCCATACTTCCTCTCCAATATAACCGCTGATAGAGGACAGATTGAAACGCATTTTTTGAGGTTTTACATACCTGCAGGGGTATTTGATTTGGCAACTGGACAGCCTTCACCTCGAGGCCGTATAGCACCAGAGCAATGAATCAAAGTGTTTTGGTTGTTATTGTATTTGTATATTTGGACAGATGTCTAGCAAGTCAAACACATAAATGACCACAGATAGTAATTAATTACCAAAGGATACATTGAGTTTTATAGTTTGGTATTAATTAAATTAATATTTTGGGTAGATGACTGGGTCTACACTGAAAATACATGTATGTATATTATAATATTTATATATTTTCCATGATATCAGGGCTTGTGAGGAATAGTTTTGGGCTGTAAAATGGTTAAAAAACTTCAAGTTTAAAGGAACAATCTGTGATCTGAATGTAAACAAAAGGGCACTTCCCTAAAAACATGAGTAAAACAGCCAATATGAGGAGCAGAAAAATGGTTATTTTTAATCCAGAAGTCAAACTTTCAAAAATCCAAATTAAAGATTGGACTTTTAACTGTTTACACATGGTCAACAAGTGTTGATGAGTAAGTTGTTAAATACTTACTTGCTATTTTATGGCTTAACTCCTTGAATCTAGTGCAAAAATCCAAATTAAAGATTGGACTTTTAACTGTTTACACATGGTCAACAAGTGTTGATGAGTAAGTTGTTAAATACTTACTTGCTATTTTATGGCTTAACTCCTTGAATCTAGTGCACAAACTTTAAGCATGCTTCCCTACAGGGGTCAATAAAGTATCATATTATAATCATATAAAAAAAAGTATCAAATTCCTGTTTTTAGTTTTAAAAAATATATTACTGTCTTAAATTGTGCGTGATTGTAGTTCAGTGATTCATATTGCTTTTCATGTGTCCTCAGCTGTTTGGAAAGCATTTTGTTGTCTTGCTTCTTCCTCTGACCCCCACTGCTGTCCTGTGGCTAACAAAAGAGATAATGTGACACCTACTAAATTACTGGTGTACAGAATGTGATTGATTGACTTGTTGTTGGCCTGCCATGACCACTGGAATGCACCTCGTGTGAAAGGTGCCTCCAACAAACACACTGGTGCATACCTCCTCAGGTTACCTGGGCGGCACACCAGGTATTGTAAATCTCATTGTGTGATTTAAAAAAAAAAGAAGGTAAAGAAAAAATGAATATTTGAATAAAAACATAGCTTCCTCCCTTTTATGTATCAAAGAAAATATGTTCTTTTCTCCAGGTGTGGGTTACTTCACTTTGCTTGTAATGTGATAAGAGACTAATACAAAACACCTGACCTCAAAATGAAATGCAGCATATAATGTAATAAAGTGCATTGTCTGATTGGTTATGGTAATTCTTCATTTAGCCACAATAACCTTAAGCTCAGCCGCCTCAAATCCAGTAAAATCACTTAAAACAGATGTGACTCAGAGGTTCCAGATAGATCTATGAAAAATGTGCCTTGCGGCAGAGGTACCACCAAAAACCTGGTGCTCACGTGTAGGAGTATCTTCATGCACAGAAAGCATTGGTGCATTGTTATATTTTACAGTATGGCATAAATCAAAAATTATGGAGGTGCTGAGAATACAAAGCGTCTGACGTTGTTAGCATGACAGTTCCGCCGTTCCCGTGTTTAAGTGGCGGTGGGAGCTTTGTGGCGCTAGGCCCGAGATCTCCTCCTGTTAAGCACACATCCTGTAGGCTTTGTCCCCTGGCAGTGACCTGATCCAGGAGGAGGAAGCAACCAATCAGGAAAATATTAGATCAGCTCCGGGAAAAATTAATAAAATTCTCTCAAGTCTGCCTCACCTACTGTACTGAACCGTGAGATTCATACACAAGAGTAAAGGCGTGCACTTTATACGCTTTCATCAGAGCAACTCCATTAAACTCCCCCCACTCCAGGTTCAAATGATCTATGGGCATCATGATACGCTTGTGGAAGGTGTTGTGTTCCTTACTGCCGATGTCCAGACAAGGGTGGTCTGTGCAACCGGATCCTTTGACATCACAGAGAACATGAAAACATGGAACATAGTTATTGATCACAGAGTCCACACTAATCAAATAGCACCCTGGTTTGTTTGAAGTTAAAAATGGTTACAGTGGGTGTTTACCGTTGCACTTCAGGACCCTCCAGCCGCACCCCTCTTAAACATACACAGACAGAAGTGTTATTTGTATTGTTAAATTTACATTAAGTCCATTTTAATTGCATCAACCCACTAAACAGATCTTACAATAATGGGCCTGACAGAGAAAATTGCAATCATCTGTGAGGAGCCTGCGGCGGTGTAATGGACAAACCTGATTAATTTAATCTTGTTGCACTCCATTATGGCTGCACTTTATCATTTCAACAGATGGAGCACCAAGAAATTAAAAAATGCTCTCAAGGATATGTGGCACTTTCCATCCACTCGAATCCCTTTATCTGAAGGTGTGTGGGCTGCCGTGTTGAAATGAAGGCTTCGACAGGAACCTTTGGATGAGTGCATTTTCCAACCCAAATGAGATTATGTGAACAGTCAATTGATGCAACAAATCATCAGAATTGTCTTGTGATGTATTGCTGAAGGCTGTTAAGGGATGTCCCTCCAATCCTCTAGTCCAATGAGTTGATATTATCAAAGGAGCAGAATGACAAACAATTGCTTTACTGTATGGAGGCTATTCATGCAAGCATTAATGATATATCCTGCTGTGTGCTCCAAAGTGTACTGTAATTGTGTAATGGTCAATTTAAAGAGGCCAAAACTCCATCAACAACTTTTATTCTTTATATTTCTTATAAGAGCTGCTGGAGATTTGGCCTCTTTAGACTGTTTCCCTGCTCCATGCTCCTTGGAAGTAGATGAAGTTGTGCCAGATATCCTTATTCTAATAGTCCATTTATACAATAATTAAAGCTGCGGTTACCAACCTTTTTTGCATGTGACTCCTTAATGTCTGTAAGTTGCAATAAGCATCAATTCTCCCCTTGCAGATTGTCTAACTTGTTATTTCTATAGGCCTGAAAAAGTACAGGATTTCTCAAAAAAGAAGTTAAGATTAGAAAAAAGCCTGAGAAAATGTGTAATTTCCCCCTGGGGATCAATAAAGTATTTCTGATTCTGAAAATATAATTTTGAGCATCAGAATTTCCTTTTTTCTTATTTCTCTATTTGGGAAATTATTTCATGACCCCTATAGGATCCAGACTTAGCTTGGGACCCACTGAATTAAATCATTAAACATCTGATAGATTTCTGCTTGACTAAATACTCAACAACAAAAAAATGCTCCCATTCACACTGAAAATCATTCAACAATCTTTATGGCCACATAGGGCCCTATAGGTGGCGCTGTAGTTCATATCCAGAGAGAGGGAGAGATGTACTTTACTGTATACAAGCACCATAATTACGGTTTACCACAGCAAAGACATTTGCTGTTGCTAATATTTGTGCATCCTCAAAGACCTGTAAATTTAATTATTATAGAGCTATATTATATCTAAAAAATCATAGAACAAATGACAGCATTGTCTTGGCTTACCCATATTAGTTGCATTTGAAAGTATCATCAAATTATACGGAATTTGCAAGTAAAAACAAACTGTTAGCGACAAAAGTGAACTGTAATACAGTGTGTGTGAAGTTTTCCTCGTGCCTGTTACATTTGATACCAGTGGGCAGCGCGCGCACAGACGCAAGCAGATCTTGTCAATTCTCAGTAACCTTCCGACTCCGCTGCGATTAAAAAAACACTTTAACTCTGTGTGCGGCTTTCCCCCTTCCTCGCGTTTGTGTTTGTCGCGGACACAGTCAGCGGGGAAAGAAGTTGTCGCTGACGGCTCAGAGGACACAAGACTCACAGTTATGGAGAGACAGAGGGACTTGTTGCATGTGGTGACAGCGGGGATACAGTAAGTTCAGGTAGGCAGCAATGAGACGACTCTGTTTGCGTTTTCTCGTCTTTTCTGTTTCTTTTCTGTCTGCCGTTTCGTCACAGTTATCAATGGTTAGCTGCTTGTTTGCCTTGTGTGTTGAATTGACAGCGTGGTGTTGAGCCATTTCCAACATGGGCGGGGACTTCGAGTAGGACAGCTACAGCACTGTGAATCATTGCTCTACTATTAGCTGTGGCAGTACGCAGTGATACATTAAGGCTGGGTGAATTAAGACAAACCTATATCATAGGTTTATATTTCATAGTTTTTTTTACATAGCCTATTTGAATTGTAGTTTAGTTCATTATAATGAATCCTTTTACATTTACTTTGGTGAATCCTTTGCTTTACATTACAATAATTGACCCTCAAAGAGTAATCAACACTGTTTCAGAATAATGAGTTTAGTTTTCTACTGCATAATTCAGTTGCTGTTCCATTAAAACAAGCCTCTTTACCATACAGTAGAACTATGAGTGCTCTTGCATTGTACATTATTTTGCTACATGTGTTGTCTCACATTTTCCATCAATAGCATATATTGTAAGAATAACATGCTTTCACTCCCAGAAGTAGGGCGATGCAGGTAGTACAAGCTGCATGCAGGACATTCATCAAAATATCATTTGCCTTAAGTTAACAGCAGTTGTACCTAGTTTCTACTCTCATTCATTCTGCCCCAGGCTGCAGTCATTTTTCTGTCTAATTATTTCCTTTTTTACTCTGTACCACACTTGACAGTGATGGATAACAGGTTAAAAATGGACATTTTCTCCTCACTTAGTGTATGTTGGATTGACTCAAGCATGCATGGTGTTCTTCCCTCAGACCAAAGGACCTTGGAAAGATTGTGTTCCCCTCTGCTTTTCCCATTCCAATATGATACAGTTTGTCTTCATTTTCTTCTGACTCAGACTCATTTTCATGATATATAGCTGAAGCACATCACCAAGACAGAAGTGTAGGTTAGGTCAAAGTTATGCCATCATGATTACAGTCTAGGTTGCAGAAGCGGGCCTTCTACCAGTGCAGCAGTACTGAATAAGCATCAGTGGGTCAACTGTGTAAAGATGGTGGTTCCCTGATTGGATGTTTTTCTTTGTCCCACAGAGCGAAGTTGTCAAATATCAGTAGTCCTTCAGTGTTTAAATGTCAATTCAAGAAGCTGCCATATTTATGCACCTGGTTAAATGTTATGCTGAGTATTGGCTCATGTCTGACTCGAGGTCATGCTGGAGGAGCATGGGTCTGTGGTTGCACAAACCATGTGGTGCTGCAATCACAATGGAAGAAAAGTGGAACAGGACACACAGATGATGTTGGCTTTGTTTGTCTGTCTCATCCAGCCTGATGTGTCAGGTTTGCAGACTCTTGATGTTGGTAATCAGACTTCTTTTCATGGTACATATTGTTTATTATATTTTAGCCTTCAGTGTACAGACATGCAACATGCATGATCAAGGGACAGGATTATCTACAAAGTTAGTCTTTTACTAATTAGGACCGGAACTAAAGATTGTTGTCATTGCCGATTAATCTACCGATTAGTTTTCAATTAATTGTTTGTTTTATAAAATGTAAGAAAATATTGAAAAATGGCCATCACAGTTTACTGAAGCCCAATTTGGCATCTTCACATTTCGTTATATGCGACCAACACTCAAAGATATTCAGTTTCCGATAAGATAAAGAAAAGCAGCGAATCCTCACATTTAAAAAGCTGGAACTTTTTGCTTGAAAAATGATAAAAAATTAATTCATTGTTTATCAGTTTTCTGTCTTTTGACTAATTGATTATTCGACTAATCGTTTCAGCCATGCTACTAATACTGTAATACTCCTCTCATATTGTGATTAAATCATCATCTGACAAGGCCACAGTGTCTCTTTCCTGTCCTTGGATTGCCTTGCAGAAATACCATCCATTTTATGAAAGGGAGGGAACATAGTCAAAATCCACAGCACCATAAATGACACATCTATTGTGACTTATGGTCATTACATTTTAAAGCTTTTTCTTTTTGTTAGGGTGATCTCACATCCTCTGAATGATATATTTTATGGACGTCTTTATTGGAATATCTTGTTTTGTTTTGACCCAGTTTCTTTTTGCTGCGTTTTGTATTTTCAGTCACTGGCCTGAGATGGAACAGCTGTGACCTAAAGATTTGAAGTTCTACGTTTTAAAAGTGTGGTAGCACAGCAGGAATACTGCAATGTATCATGTCTGCAGCAATGAATAGAACAATTTTCATTCACACATGTACCAGATTCCCTACTGTACTGTACATGTGCTTCACGTTTTCTTTAAGACTTGACTTCAGAGGAAAGTTCTCCAGTCTGTTCTCCTTACTTTTGAAGTTACATGCTCCTCCAATTACTGGGGCCATGCAGTCTCCCCTATGGTGTCCTTGGACAGCTCTTTGAGTGCCTGAAAATGTTGCGGACCATTAATTCTGGATTGTCTTCATCTGTTTGCATAATTTTCCCTCCGTAACCATTTTCCTCCCCCATTTTCACAGTCAGTGCTCTCCGGTTTATTTTTTTCTCTATTATAAATGTTTGAGTCTTCAAGAGATTTCAATTTTTATATCATTTCTTCAATACCACTGACAGTTGTTAAACTTTTACTTCAGCCTGTTTTATGGTATACAGCCTGTCAGCTGTGTACTGTACACAGCCGGTGTGTTTTACAGCCTGTGCGCTGATGTTGCCTATTGAAACTCTTCACCTGCCAGCATATAGGTTTACAGATGTATTCAATATTTTTTTATTCTCTTATTAAAATTTCCCAAAATATATAAAATCCTAAACGCAGCAGAGCAGTCAATAAACAGAAAATCAATTTTGAAAATGGGGTGTTTTCCTTTTAGTTTTTCAGTTAGACTAATTTGCTGTCAGGCAGGAGGTTGTTTTTGCAACTCAGGCAGACTCCAGAAATTAATTTATCCAAATAACCAAGTCCTCCTGGGCCACGGAGGTTGGGACACTGAAATGGCCCTGGTAGGCAAAGCCGCCTTTTGAAGTCTGGAATGTTTTGGCTGACTTAGAGCAGGCGACTGGAGTGGAGGGATCATTTTCACTGACCCATGGGATTTTTAACCATTTTCATATACTGAGAACAAAACAAAGTGAGGAAAAATGCCTGAGCTGATTTGCATCGACTTTGCTATCAAAAGCTGAGGGGAAAAAATGAAGTGAAACTGATTTAGAGAATGTTTTTCTTTAGGACATATTAGGACATAAAGTGTAACCTGTGTTGTTGTCACGACATCATGCATGCGAAAATGTATATTTAAGAGTTTCCAAATTGTTGCCATTAGGCTTGTCTCTTTGGCCTATCTTGAAAAAAATCAGCTATATAATAGAAATGTATTAATGCACTCTGAGTGCTAATTAGGTGGTCATTTGGACTGCGGGCAAAGTAAATATAAGGCCTATCCTAATAATACAAACACTTTGATTGTACACTTTCATTGTATAAAAGCCCTCATTAGGTGCACACACTGTTGGTGTATAATTTGTTATATCCTGTATTAAAAAAATCACCACAGTAGTTACATTAACAGAATTAATTTGTATTTATATATTGGATCCTCTTAAAGACTTTGATTACAACAAGTAAATGCTATGCTTTTATTAAACAAGCCCAAGGAAAGGGAAGTGCAGGAAACCAGGCGGTCTTGAGTAACGGGGCACTTGAGTTTCCAGCGTAATAAATAATTCACAGGTCCTGTGTGATGAGCTGCTGAGGACAGAAATCCCTAATGACAGCTTTTTATAACCTATGACTCAGCTGGCCATTATGCTTCTGACATCCCTACACAGACCACATTCCCTCTGCATGCTCAGTGCTCACTCTTCTCTCACTCCGCACTGCTTCGCCTACCGCATTGACAAAAAGGAGTTGTATTACAAAGTACTATATACAGTCACTTAATGAAAGAAATTGAATGGAGAACATATTAAAATTAGATTATTGCACGTTAAATGTGTTCTTTTGATACAGCACACCTATGCTGTAAGAGTGCTAAGGTTGTTCCTTAACAGTATCTATCTATGCTGACTTGTAAAAGGTGTTTTATCTTTTAATTACATTTTTCTTTTCAGGTGTTTTGTAACCTCTTCAAATATGATGTAAAAATTTAGTTAGCCGACAAATTACCCAATTCACTCTGTCTGCACATTATACTTCTCTATTTATACTTGTCTTTTATTAGTTCCTGCCCAGACATGCCTCTTTTTTACAGAATTAATTTGTCAATCAGGTTCTCTGTCTTCCTTCTGAAGTATTTTGTCAAGTGTGACCAATACTGAAAATGTAAAAATTGCAGTGAAAACAGCTTGTGAAAGGTTCGCTCTCAAAATGTGTGTTTTAATGTGTTCAGTTAAACCGTGGTTATTAATTTCTCTCCATTGTCATTTCCTGCGTCAGGTCCATGCAGGAGGGATCGGGGTAACCTTGACGTCTGTTGCTGCCGCTGCTGCTGCGTATGTGTGAGGTAAGAGACTGAATAATTGAGTTTCTCCAGTCTGCTTTAGGCCTGTGACTGATCAAGTGTTAGAGTTTGATTGGCATAATGACACCATACCCCCCCAGGTAAGGTCAGTCTGAGCAACATCTGGGTCTATTATGCAACTCCCAGTATGAAAAGGCAAGGCCTCATATGGTGTTGGTTGATATCATTATTGTTATCATTTCCCAACCCCAGCTCTCACTAAGAATAGGTGGTTAATTTTAGATGCAAAAAAAGATCCAATTACTCAGGCCTCTGCTTGTGGTTGTCCCCAGAGTTAGTGCAGGGAAATAAATCTGGTGGCCTTGATTAAGTACCTGACAATAGAGTTAGCACAGCACTAGCGGTTTATAGTAATACAGCGGACATGGGCAATTAGGCCCACCAAGTAATTTACAGTACTGCTTGCAGGTGGTGACCTGGTATGAGCTTGGGACCACCTCAGAAACAAATTAGATCGTATAGGCAAGCAGAGTCACAGCTCTGTAGGACTTCCAAATAAAGCAAAGCAATCAAAGATTATAAAAAGCATATTTATATATTATATACGCATATTTCAAATTTGTTATGATTTTGTTCTTGTGAAAGGAATAACATATGGCATTGGCTTTTTCATCCGTAATTTTCTGGAGAATGAATGATCACTTTATACGTTGTTGATCTTTTTACGTCAGCGTGGACCGTTCTCCTCTCACTGCTACCTATTAATTATGAAATACTGTAGGTCTTGCCCATTTCATTTTACTGCTTCTTCCTGCTGAACTTGGTGTGAAGGGCTGCTGTTCTTGAATAGGTGTATAAAAGTAAGAGTGGGGAAAGCCCCCCCCCCCCCCCCCCCCCCCCCCCCCCGCCAGCACCCACTCTCTCCAGCATTATGTCATCAGAGTCAAAAAGGCACGGCAGAAGAAAAATAGCTTGTTTCACACATGATAGACACCTTAACACATGGAGCAAATGGAGCGGGGTATGTGGCTCCTTCTCTTTACTATAGCAGGACGGACAGCGCCGGCCTTCATACACAGAAATTCATACATTCATACAGAAGGTGTATTATAATCCTTGAATGGACCTAACGTAGTATTTAACATTTTATTTGTCTCTTTTCCTAAAGTGTGTCTATTTTCTTGGTAATTATAAGATGATGACCCACATTGTAATAATAGTCCACATGTTAGATTATCCTCTTTTTTATATATATATATATATATATATATATATATATATATATATATATTTTATTTTATTTTTTATACACAGCAAGATCCTCTTTTGGCACTTTCTTAGTGTATTTATTAGATCATACTTTTGTCATTGCACTGTACTGTGTGTAACAGTGAAGAAAAACAGTGCCCTCTTCTGCCTGCCGGCCTGTCTCTGTCTTGTCGCCCACAGATTGAAACATTACTTCAGGTTTTGTTGTAGTTTACAGTGTGGAGACTGGCACTCTGTGGCTTATCAGCCACTGGACTGAGTGGCATGACCCCTTGAATAACTCGGACCGTCCTGATCCTCACTGTCAGCACATAGGCCTTAGTGTGAGCTGATTTCATCAAGGCCACCACAGTATGGTGGTTGCCCTGCTCCCCATGACGGACCACTGCTGGGCTCATTTCCTCAGCAAGCCTGTTTCATTTAACAGGAACACATCCTGTGCAGGCAATGCAGTTTCTTCCTGTGGAGTGCCTGATAGGTGTCCGACTCAGCCTCATGACACAGAAACGCAAAATTAAAAAGTTGTTTTATTTTTCATGACAAATAAGTCACAGAGTCTATTTTTATTCATGTCTTTTAACCATTTATTGTTATGTTTGTATGGCCAGTCAGAGCGAGCACACGGTTAGTTGGCTGTGGAGGCAGGTCCATCTATTTTTACGTGTGTCATTCATTCATGACAAACACCCTGCAAATAGGAAGAAACGCTAATTGGCATAAACTCCAATGATGTAAGCAGCACCACACCACAAACAGCTGTGTGTGGTCCACTAATGCTTGCACAGCTATTTAAGAGCGCCAAAAGAAATACACTGTACATTTGCGGTATACCTGCAATGCAACTTGGTCTTGAAGACAGACAGTGTAAGCAGCAGAACATTTTGTGTTTTCCCCTGATAGAGAAAGGATTAGTCTTTTAGAGCTCAGCTATTATTTCTATGACCTTCTATCAAATCTAACACATGAGTAATTGTTAATATATGAAGCCTGTCTTTTGTGAGATGATTGCATTTTCTATTTTTGATAGATCATGTAAGTGAGCATTGGTTAGAACAATTATCATGTGTCATTCCTGTTTTTTTATTTTTTTTATTTGTGCAGATGCTTTGTATGAGACAAGAAAGAAAATGCTTGAATAAGCTTCTAATTATGAGCACATTTCCATTCACCCAATAAGGAAATGTTCCCCAGGTTATTTCCACAGATGCATGTGTGAACTCCTTGCTGGACCACTTTAACAATATTTCACATGTCTGCTACTGATGTTTAATCTCTCATTAGCCTTTAGGTGACACGAAACAGCATCAGCCTTAGTCTTGCGTTTGCCAATCAGAGGCAGGTTGAGTGACAGGCACAGAACAGCACATCCCTTATGTAAACCCTTCCTCTACCACCACGAAATTAGAGTGGCTGTTGCTACACGCTGCCGCCTCCTGCTTCTACACAAATGAGAAAGTAAGCACTCCGGTTCAGAAGTTCACATTTTGGATACGTGCCGGAACTACTTAAGGCCAATGACGTTTTTCAGAGGAACAGGTGGTCAGAGTGACATAATTCTGGCTCACTGTTGAGATCCTTAGAAATTAGGCCCCGCTGCTCTGCCAGAAGGGTTATTACTCTGTCAATATGTATAAGCACGAGTTTGTATGACTTGTTACTAATGTAAACTGATAAAAAGGGACAAAATTAAGACATGAATATTTCTTTACACCTGCTTATATACATTTCTACAAACAAGCAAATCGCACACATATGTGCCCATCTTTGACATGTCTCAAGGCTTGGCTGAGAAAGCTATTTATTCTCATACACTGTTAACTACTGGCACGTATGCGTTAGAGAGGAATGCCATTCAGAATGCAGAAAATATATTTAGTTCTCGCCAACAGACAGCAAAAGGCACCAGTGGGTCTAGCCCCGGTGTGAGAACAGTTATTTCTGTCGCAGTATGGACTTTCAATTACTGTAATCCGCTGCTTGACTCCTTCAAGAACATCAGGAACGATTAACTATTTAGATGCATCAGATGTGACACCTAGAGTACATGTCATAAATGGACCTTATTTTTTTACATAGAAATAATTTATTTTTGCTATATTTTTGTTTTTATTTAGATAGTTTGGGAATATATTATAAATTTAAGAATGTACTCTTGCCTTGTTTTCTGTCTCATGTCCGTCAACCATAGCTCAGTTGTTAACAACACATTATGCTGTATATGGAAGCAAAGGAAACAGGAAATATAATGTAGAATATCTGCTTGCAATTGCTGCATGTAAGAGTTAATGAATGTGCAGTAAATGTTTAACAGATTTGAGTTATTATGAGTCTGTTTAAGCCCATTAATAGGTAAGTGCATATGGACAGTGGAAATACCCCACAGCTGCAGTCTGGTTGTTGCTCCATATGTGATCCTCCTGTCAGACCCCCAGAAAACACTCACACTACCACGCAGACTTAGTCTCAGTTGCAGCCATACAGACATGTGTCCAACAAACACTCTGGGTGCATCATGAATCTACAGATGTTCTGCTTTGATTCACAATTTGATTCATATAAAACATTGTTGACAGTACATCAGTGCTTACCATGCAGTTATGCAGTGATGCATGGCGTGGAAAATGCATTTCTGTTTTTATTGATATTTAGGGTCACTAAACATTCTGCATGGTTTTATTTAGGGGAACCCTGTGAGGTCTGTGCTTATATTTGGTGAAGGCTTTACCGAAAGCTGGGCAAATCTCATGGCAAAGCCATGCAATTCAACAAGGGATGGACAGAGAACAATGTCTAGATAAGTGAATTACCTACCTGGTAGGAACACACAAGAGCTGTGTCCTGAAGCTAGGCAACTGGCAGGCCCTCTGTTTGCATTAGGAAACAGTTGAGCGGCTCCTGCAAACACAACTTATCCTGTTTAATTGCTGCGTAATTCCTGCAAAGTTGTCATACATGTCTGTTTTTCTTGACCTATGCAAACAATAGAGGGTAGTGTGAATGGTCATTGAGTGGTTAAGTGGAGGCAGAGGGGTAAATAATTGGTGGCAGGAATTGTGTAAATACTTCTGAACCTTTAGTCGACAAAGTTGTATTGTTCATCTTGGAGAAATCTGAATGAGCTAGACTGACATACAAAGTAAATTATTTATTTCGGTCTACTGAATTGTATTGTATAATGCCAATATATTTCTGACTGCTTAAAAGGTTTGAATGAAAAACATTCAATCAAAACAACTTTTTTTTCATAATTAGATAACACATTATGTTTATTAAGAAAACAATTGTGCAAATAAAATGCAAATGGATAATTTAACAAAAATCAGTTTACTCAACATGACCTGTTAAAAACTTCACTTAATGATCAAAGTGACCACCATCACGTATCAGACTTTCATTCATTCAATTAACTGTATTGAATGACTTTCACTGAGACACTATACTGCGGTGTGTGGCGCTGAATTTATGAACTGATTCACTGAAGATATTGTAAGTGTGCATGCTATTTTTTGAGAAATTGTACATTGATTTGGCTGATGCATATTGGGCACAATTGGATTTAAAATTCATCACAAATATGGATATGGAAATATGGATTAAAACAATGCAATTTTACACACACAGTATTTGTTTCTCATAGCAGCTATCTTTGCAACAAAATCCATCTGGTTTGACTAAAATAATGAAAAATAGATTTCTTAGTCATATCTCTGATGTGCTTCCATTGAGTGAACAATACCTTTACCTTCTCTCAGCGCTCAAACTTTCTAAATGTCCTGGAGGAGTTCTCGTTCGAGTCCCAAACCTACTGAGATCTCTAATGAAGGCTTTACCTTCCAGGCAAGCATATTTCTCCAAATGACAGTAATTTACATATGATGTATTTAGAGAAGAAGAGGGCAGGCTAATTCTATTTAGAGATTTTCCTTTGTTTTAGGAGTCATTAGCAGCTAGCTCAAATCTAATTTTTACAATTTCATCAGGCCATCTTGGAAAGCCTCTGTGAGCTCATCAGAGAGGAGCATTTATTGCTAAGTGTTCTCTATTACATTAGCACACAATAAAGCGGCCAGGGACTGCTACAGACGTTTATGTGGAATCCAGTTAACACTCCGCCAATTCGTTTTTTATTGGGACACAATCAATTTTTATTCATTTTAAAGCCAGAATGCTTTCTTTCATTGTGTGCCTACCCCAGCTTATTATGCCCTAAACTAATTACTCAGTTGTTTTCACAAAATGCTAATGTTTATGTTAAAGATTTCCTCTTTGAAATGCAGGCCTGACGCACATATACATAATGGGAGATTTGTGAGTTTCTCTGTTGCATATGTTTTTCATTATCACACACTTCCCACAATGTTTTTTTAAGCATAATAATTGGATTCATTTAATTTGTAGATGTCTGGCAATAACAATGAAGTCTGAGTAATAATGCATTGTGTGGCACATTGATTTTGAAGAATGTAAATGTGAGTCATCAAATCTGGCTCTTGACCAAAATGATTAGAAAAAGTTTACCCTCACTGGGCGACAACAACACTTTTAGTATATTTTGAAAATCTACTGTAGAGAGAACAGAAAACGTAACGTAAAAGTAATCGTGTGGAAAACAAAATGAGCCTCATTTCGTGCTATGCACTCATACAAATGTTAAGCCTCTATTTATTTTGGTACTTGTGCGACTAGCTGAGAACTCGACCCAAGTGTGGCGGAAAAGCAGCTTAAGAAGTCTTAATGTGAGCTAGATGTGTGCATCTTCACTGCTGTGTGATAATTAGAGCGCTTAAGTGCTCCTGTAGACAAGACAAACCCAGATACCCTCTTCCTCCTCTCATTCACCGAGAATGTCTTTAATGGCCCCCATTTGACTCTGATATCATTTATTGTTTGGTATCAGATGCATACCTTGTACCCTTCACCATTTGTACTGAAGCACATTTGACCTGAAGTGTAATGTAGGCAACAGATGTCAAGTCTTACTCTTTTCTCTTCATCCCTCCAACCTCCAGCACTCCGCTGCTTTCCCATCTGTAAAATGCACAGGCATCCTCTCATTGGTATTGCATTTCAATACGCACAAACAAAGAATATTCATAGCTGCATCCTCAAATGACAGCCAGTGACATTGCTCGGCGTACAGCTTGCATGTGTGTGGGTTTTCTGTATGTGCGTGCAGATATTTTTCTATTCCAGTTTTGGGATTTGTCCCGCAGTGGGCTCTGGAATGCTTTCAACACATTGATGAGATGACAAGTTATCATTGATCTGTCCTTACTTAGTGGGATCCATTAAATAATGTATGGGCTCCTGTGCATTACCAATGCACTCTCCTGTCCTCGACCCATTAGAGGAGTAGGGCATGGGGCCCTAGTGGCTCCAGGCCCTCAGAGGTCCTTGGGCTTTCATTTAATTAAATTATCCTATAATGAAAACTCCTATAATGAGATTAATTTTAATTATTTATCAGCGGCCGATTTGAGGGAGAGGCTGCATTAATAATGCATGAAAGGGCTAAACATTTTTCAATTCATCACCTTTTCCTTTTGTTAAAGGTGCAATTTATTAAGTGCTCTGCAGCTGCTAGAGGTGATGGTGGTGGAGATATGGACGACCAGACCCAGAGGTCAGTCAGAAGGCCTGCTGAAGCTCTTGACTGTCATTTGATAATGTGCGTAATATTGCTAAATTAACATTACAGCAATACATGTGTGGTGTTATGCATTCCCTGGTGTGTTTACATAAATTCATTCATGCTTTAGTTTTCTTAGAGGAGCATGTCACAGTTTTCGCATCCCTCAAATATACAATAATGTTCTCTTCAGTTTCTTAAAGCTTGATGGATTTTATATTAATATCTAAAGGCAGAGAAGTAATCAAAATATACGCATACAAAGTAAGCACTCCAGTTACTTACTCTGCTGATGTTTGTATACCTCCATCAGGTTGGCATGTTGATTCCCCTTGTGTGAGCACATTAGAAGAGTTTGGTGGCTGGCCAACAGAAAAGGGGAAGATTGTCGACTGTCACACAGTGTGAAACTGTAATTAGCTGGCATGGAAGTGTGCTTATTTGAGTTCCCGGGCAAGAGAGAGAGCAGTGCAGTTGAGATCTGTAAGCTGATACATGGTTGGAAACAATTACCTTTTGTGATTCAAATGAGCACATTTCACATCTTCATAACTTTTGTATCAACTGACAGAAACATATAGGCAGGCAGAGCCGCAGAAGTGGCCCAGGGCAGGAGACAAGAATGTCATTGGGATGGAGAGCCGAGTGCATTTATCAGGCCCTCATCAATAGTTGATTAATAATTCAGGCAGAGTCTGGGGCTTCTTCAGGGCAGGGTTTCAGCTAGCTTGTAATTTTGTAAATTGCATACTCATCATGCAATGGATGGGCCAGGCTGCTCTGAGAGGCTGTGAATGTAGATTGGCCTAAAGGATTTTTAGTAACGGGTACAGTAGAGTTTAATCCAGATGTGGGAGAGTTGTAGTCAGGTATCCACAACAAATGCAGTGTGGAAACAAAGGATGTCCGAAGAAGCCTGGAGAGAAACAATATAAAGACAGTTGGAAGCACCTTGCTTGCCAAAAAACAAAATTTTAAAGCATCTGATGCACAAGTAATCTAAAGCAGACACACCGCAAGAGATGAACATGAATGGCTGTTATATAACATGCAGAAAGGCCTCACGTTTCGAGCTCTGGACACAATTGTAGTCAGAGCGTATCCATTGCTTTCTACTTTAGCTTGGCTACAGAATGAACAATATTACCCAAGTCAAAATGGAAATCAATACTCAGATAGTGGCTTTTTGTTAAACCGCCAGTCCCGTCCTTTGACAGATACTTCCTCTGGCTTACAGGAAACAAACAGGCATTTCTTTCCATTGTGAGTTGTTCAAGGTGCCCTGGTCCAGGTGTAGCGTTAGCAGAACAGTCTGTGGCCAGTGAATGAGCAAACCCCTCAATTACCCCAAGCCAGCTCTCTGATAGCTCCCATTCAACAAAATGGGCCCTCTAATTGCCCCAACCAGTATTACCTGTTCTGCGTCCAAAAGTGCACTATTCTTCCACATTGTTTCCTAGGCAACTGGAAGTTTTTGTGACCTATAAAAAGTTGCTACTCCTGTAACTGATCCGAGACTAGGCGGTTGTTTGTTTCCATGGCAGGCTACTGAGCTATTTATAGGTCTATCTAGCTAGTACTAGTAGGCACAGAAAGCGTTACCAACAATTGTATTCATTCATTTAGAATACACTGAAAGTCAACGTGAGAGTTGACGGGATGTTTTGAGAACAAAAAACACCTGGGGCTTCAGCAATTGAGTCACAAAGTCAAGAGGAAGAAGGCTTCACACTCTTCTCCCCTGTTTTCCCACTGTCTGCCCCCCCCCCCCCCCCTCCAATGCAGAAGTGGATCCTTGTAACAAAATGTAATGTTTATTTTGGAGTGAGAGGCAATGCCCCGGATGACCGGAATCTCTTTGTTGTGGTTTCGTTTGTGTTTTTAGCAAAGACTTGCAGAGCTGCTGGTATTGATGATTCATATGTTCATCATCAGAGGTCCTTGGCAGTTCATCACGTCTCCCCTCACTGTGTGCGTCTCTAGCAAAGGGTTAATCAGGGAACCCACCATATTAAAGTGATAATTTATCTCTGATTCACAGGGTTGAAAAGGTACATTAATTATCAAAGGTGTCAAGTAGAGAGTTCAAGAGGAGACCTCCCTCAAGGCATTTGGCAGCTGCAGCAAATTTAACTCCCACCCAAAATCAAAATCTGCCTCTAACTTTTAGTTCTATTCATTTTATACTATTTTCTCTGTTTCAGAGATGCCTTTTTGTATATGTAGCTGAAAAAATTTCAGGGTTCAGTTCAAGACTAGTTGTTGCCAAATATGTATGCCAAAACATGTATAAAAATATACAAAATTGTTGCTTCTTGAAAACCAAATGTAGATACAGTAAGAAACGTTTCAGCACACAAATAAGATTTAAAGAGGCTGCACAGTTGATGGAATGAGAGGTGAGATATCAATAGGAATCCATTTAGTTTATGGACTAGATACATTAACTTAACTAACAATCAATCATTCCTCTCTTTAAAGCTTTTTAATGCACATAAATCTGACCTGTCAATACATTTTCAGCATCATGCTCACTCTTAAGTCATTTTTGTGGTTATTCACCTTCTGCAGTCCGCTTGCTACTTCCCTCTTTTGAACTGCACCTTTTACTGTGCAGTCTTCCTATTGCTGATGATCACTTTTAAATTCCAGTAATGCTGCTTTGCAACAAATACAATTCTACAGTAGAAGAAGATGAAAAGGTTACAGGAAAAACTTTTAGCAGGGACACATCGATAGAACACAAGTAGACAACATAATTGTTCTTAGGCTGTATTCTCTAATGGACATAGACTGACTCTTCAGTGTCCTGGAGGAGGTCATGTGATGCTTTTGTCACTCACATTTTGCTTTTGTTGTTGACATTCTCTTTTTTTACTGTAGCAAAAAACTATTACTATAAAACTATTTTGTTATCTATAACATAAGGTCTTACGCTGAAACAGAGCAATACAGTAATACTGCTGTAGGAAACTGTAAAATGTGAGGCTATTTTTCCTCATATCACTTGCGAGTAGTTCTAGCTAGATGAGATACAACATATTTTCACAGAAGTACAAAGGGAGAGTGTGAGCAGTGCATTGCAAATTCCATTTCCTCATAGAGGAAGTCACCTTTTAGCAGGGCCACTGCTGTTCCAAACACATCAAGAGGAAACAAACATGGAAAGTTGGCATATCATTTAGTTCCGTCGGTTCTATTGATGTCTTTCACAACGATATGTTTGTCCAAATGGACTGCATTAGGAAGTCTGACGTCCCAAGAAAGTATACTAGCATTACAATTAGACTGGACTGGACAGAGAGAATTGATGTTTACTTTCAATGAATTACTGTTGTACAGTTGTGGAAGAAGTGTTCAGATCCTTTACTGAAGTAAAAGTACTAATACCCCACTGAAAATACTCCACTACAAGTAAAAGTCCTGTATTCAAAACTTTACTTAAGTATCATAAGTAAAAGTACTCATTGTGCAGTAAAATGGTCTCTGCCATTGTTTTACTATTATATATGATGTTTTTGGATTAATATTACTGCTGCATTAATGTGTTTGTTGCATGTTTCTGGTGTTTAAGGTTGAGCTCATTTGTACTACTTTATATACTGTTGGGTAGTTTAATCTACAGCAAGGCGTCATATTCTATAAGACCATCATATGTTCAATGTTAGCTCAAACTAACAGCCCTGTTTTCAGCTTTGTGACGATGCATTTTCCAGCTAATCCAAGGAGGGTTTTTAAATAGTTTATTTAGCTTAAGAAGCAGGATAATTTTCCTCAGTTTATCACAAACATTCATAACTACCACATTTGGAGATGCATGCTTTTCAGTGGACAGAAAGGGCATGAAAAATTGTAATCTGAAAAGTAACTAAAGCTATCAGGCAAATGTAGAGGAGTAAAGAGTGCAATATTTGCCTCTGAGATGTAGTATAAGGTTACATAAAATGGAAATACTCAAGTAAAGTACAAGTACCTTGAATGTGTACTTAAGTACAGTACTTGAGTAAATGTAAAAGTGCTGTTGTATTTGTTATTTACTCCTGGTTTTTAACCCACTGTTATAAACTGGTCTCCTCACTCGGATGATGCAGTCTTTGTTTTTTCATTTGTAAAGTAACTCAGACAGCTCTTCCTGTTCATTGGATATTGATAGTGTAGCAGTAGTGCTGTAGTAAAAACAATAAATGAAAGGCTGTCTCCCTTACTCATGATGACGGCAGTGACAAGTACCAGACACATGCACAGAAGTCGCTGAGAGGTACTTTGGGGTAAGGTATTAGCATATACGTCAGCACTCCTCTCGCATAGTCTTAAACTGCGATTATCCCATTGGTTATTTTGGAACTTCTTGTCGTGCTTCCTCTGACACCAGCAGGACTGGAGGCACCCACTAGTTCGGCAAGCCGCTAATAGTTCACACTGTCCTCAAGGCTGTGAAAAATCGTGCAGCTCAGCATGTTTCCCGCTGTTCTATAAAATGAGTGACATTTGGTGCCTCGATAATCCGAGCTTCTGCTTTTTTTAAGTGCATACGCAGAAGGAGACCGGGTAGACAGATAAGCCCAGCTGTTAAGTCTGTCCAGGAGTTAAAAATTACTGAAATCTGGTGTCCAACTGGAATGCCCATTCATCACTGCAAATGCTCCTGCTGTGTTCGCTTGCACTTGCTTCTTAGAGAACAAATGTGGATGTAGGTTAAATATAATTTATTTTCCGGTCTGTAGTATTTCTGTTTTATTTATGTAGGATAGATAGCTGATTGGTAATACCCCAGGCTTAAATAGCCTTGTCCGAGCTCTTGTATCGTCTCTTGGCACACACGGCACCAGAACTTGAATGTGGTAGCATATTCTGTCAGTGAGACAAACCACTGGCTCGCACAGCTCTGCCTCTTTTGTAACTGTATTTAGTTGCTAAGCAGAATGGCACAGACCCAATCTAAGTGGCTTTCATCTGGCCAATTCAAACAGACGTTTGACCCCAGACATTTGCCTAATGTGTTTTTGTTATGTGGACTCCTGGCTTCACAAATGTCACAGTGGCTGGACTAGTGGGGGTTTGGTGAGTGACTCAGGGGGTTGGGAGTTAGGGGGGGGGGGGGGGGGGGGTGTACATGAACAGGGAGTCGGCCTGAGGGAGTGGGGTTGTAAAGTAGAAGTTAAGTCTATAACTTCTGCGTTTTGTGCTCTAACCCATTGGGAGTTGGTGGTGTGGTGAACATAAGTTCCCAGTGATGACCAGCCCCTCCTTCTTCATGGGCCAGACCCACTTCAAGCCTGTTGCCTGCTGATGAGCACCCTGGCCCCCAGCGCTCTGCTGACCTGGGCCCAACTGGGCAGGCAGCTGTGGGGGAACCGGGGAGTGCCACATTTCTGGCCGCCCGGGTTGCGCAAGTCAGAAGCAGTCCCAGACAGTTGCAGCAGACCTGACAAATGCTGCCATTAGAGGGGCGCTGAAAATTTATTACCAAACATATTGGTATTTTAGGGTGCAGCTGACTTAGATTTAGTGCCGTTGCTGATGAGGCTCTGTCTTTAAACCAGAATAACAGATTACTACCAGAGTCACACCATGCACTTACTGCCCTTATACCACCTACTTTATTAACAATCACTGACATCTGCTCAACTTGCAAAGTTACAGTATGTATCAGATTCCTATCAGATGTGTCAGATTTACAGGAATCAATTGCAACCGATTTTTAAACCTAAATGTTTTCTCTGTTTGCAAATTGTCAAATTGTAGGTCAGCTTTGAGAAGAAAGAACAGGATAACATCTACTGTATAGATATGTTCTATCCAGTGAACTTATATTTTTGTCTGCCTTTTTTTTGGTTTGCATTGTATCCAAAATTGTCAACTAGATTACACACTACTGAGGCACAAACAAAAACCTTCTCTCCTTTCTAAATGAAGCAAATCTAAAAGTGTTTGATAGTATGTGATCACAGATATTTAGTCTAAGATCATTGCCTTGTGGATATTTTATTATCACAAAGGCATACTAAATTAATTTTTCCAGATGATGTGTCAGTAAAATGGTGTTATATTGATAATAATCACTGGTATAAATCTAGTAAAATAGCACAATGTAGCTCGAAACTTTCAAGCTTACTTTTTACCACTCGTTTTTCATTTATACTGAGAATCACACAAGCCAAGCTGGTAACCAGAACAGTACAGTAACTGTACTGTAACTGTAGTGTGTAGATGATGACATCAACTGCAACCCCCAAAAAATGGCAAACCCTGTGAACAAGTATTTATACTAGGTGTTAAAACCCATAAAAAACGGAGGATATTCTGCAACTGCATGCAGCTACTTTTTGCCTCAAAGATTTTGATTGATTGATTGATTGATTGATGGTTTAGGAGGAATTTATTGGTTCCTGAACAACTCCAATGCCAGTGACAACTTAGCATGTGATGTGGTCCTCCACTGTGTAGGGAAGGTATACAGAAGGTTTGTGTTGAAGTTTGAATGAGGAGAGACCTTTCATTCACAAAATTATGTCTTCCTCCACGGAAGTATGTATTGTGGCTTTCTAGAATAACATATTGATGACTAAAATCAGTTTCTATGGAACAAACCTTATTTATGTGACTCATTAAGCTGAATTTAGTCTTATTATTCTCTTTATCTTTTAACAGGCTATATATTTAAAGCGTAATGCCCACTGTGATACTTCCAGCCATAGTGATGTCTCATTTTGAGTAATAGGTCTCTAAAGTGTGCTTGTTTGGCTTTTTTGGGGCCATTGGAGAGCAATAAAGTGTCTGTCTGAGGATTTTCGGGGACCTCATAGACTTCCCCCAGGTGTGCCTCTCGCTGGTCATAAAGTACAACTTGTCTCTCATGGAATATGCAAGGATAAATGTGTCCTCTGAGTGTTCTTTAACCAAATACTAGTTATTATGCACTGGGATTTTTATCGCAACAAATACAACATTTATAATGACTTGTGTAAATTCTTGAAGTTCTTTCTAAGAGACAGCTTGAGCTAAAATGTGCTTACTATATTTTATTCAACATACAAATGGGTATTTTACTTAATTCAAAGCATGTTCTCTTGGTTTTCTTTGGAACCAAGATGGCTACAACAATAAGGTCACTCTGTGCATTTCAGTTTGTGACGTCCACTGAGGTTAACCATTTCCTTTGTTCCTTGCTTTTTGTGGAGGAAAGCTCCCATGTATTTTCATGTTGAGGTATGCTGTGTTTACTTTTATCACTGCTCCTCGGTGAGGCAGGCCAACCTGATGTTTGTTTATAAGGAATTTCGGGCTTCACTCGTAACTTTCATTCACCACTTGAAAGCACTTGACTTGCTACTAATTTACCTTGAGGGACTTCAAAATTATCTGTCTACACTGTCAGAATCTTTTTTGTGGTGACAACCTGTCATCATCAAAGTTTCTCTTTAGAGTTTAATGAAAGCCTGGTAGATAGATGGGTTAATGTTATATTGCGTATACTTGAATACTGCATGCAGAAATACATCTTGAACTCAAGGTAACATGTTTTTTTTGGGCCTCAAAATGATGTTGGTTGCTTTTTGTTTTTGCTTTGACTGCTTTAGCTGTCATTGTTGCTATGCAAGTTGCTTTTAAGTCAGTATTACAGAGTTCGCATGAAAACACAAGCAGTGGGAACAGAGGAGGAATGGAATAGTATTGAAAATGATCTTGAATTTCCCTTGGTCATCAGTGTTGCTTTGCTTCACCAAGGATATGTCTCTCTGTGCAGCTCGGTTATTTTCAACAGGAAACTATGCACATTGAATAACTCAGGAATATCCAGTACCTAGCACTTACAGAGCTCTTTGACAAATTGCCATCCAGCAAACTTAATGTCCCACTTGTGTCAGGGGCAAGGCTGGAGGGTGGGAGGTTTGTGTAGTTAAGGGTTTTTTGTATTTTCTCCTTAGTCAATAAGTGAACACTTCACCTAGTAATGCCTGTATAAATATATAAAAACTGTTATTTTATCCAAAGTTGTCCCAAGTTCAGATTTCCCTTTTTGGGGGAAGTTTTGGAGTGTAATGCTCTGTTGAGACTTATGTCAAAAAAGGAACTTGATCCCCCCAATGTGTGACATTGTATAAACACTGTAGTAGTTCTACCCAAACAAATTTGCAGCATATGCATATGAAAATATTGCATCTGTGTCACCAGGGTGTTAGCATTTTGTTTCATCTGCACCATTTGATCCCTTGTCACACCGTTCCTGCTTCTTTCACACTGTTTATGTATTCTTTGTCAAGATAAGTAAACTCACTTTGCCAAGATGTTCTCTTTTGTGGAACAACAAGAGGAAAATCTAAAACTTTCCAAGTACTAGGATTCCAGTTAGATGTACATTAACCCTCCATTCCTTATCTTGATTACGGAATCGGCCGTTTGGAAGAGAGTCTATTTTCATGTGTGTGAGAAGCTGAGTGGATAACCTGTTGGCAGTGGAGGACAGTGCAGATCTCTCTTCACTCTAAATTGCAGGCAGGCATCCCTGCAACCCCACATGAAGACCACTGAGTCCCATCAAGATAATCCTTAATAAAGAACGGCTTCACATTTAATCTTAGCTCACTTCTCAAATTTCTTACTTGATATAGTTTTTGGCAAGTGGCGTTTTAGCGCTGATGTCAGTCGAACAGTATCAGTGCTTCTTTTGTTAAGCTTTCATCTGGCAGACGTAGAAAGTTTTTATAGTTGTAGAAAAGATTATTATATTGCTCTAATTTGTACATCTAATGAGGTTTTCTTATGTTGAATGTGTCTTAGTGCCTCTTAAACTGTGCTATTTTATACATGTGAATATTTTTCATCAGAGGACCACATCTTGACAATTTAAATTCAAAGTTTAACCTATCTTTTACATGAGAGTGTTTGCATATAACAGCCTCTCATTTAATACTGTGGAACACATCACCAAACACCACCAGTAAAACTGCGAGGTTGATTGGAGCCTTGATTCAAAACATACCATACAGCACTGCATGCAGGAGGAAAATCTGAGTTCAGTCGTCGAGACATAAACAACTCTGGATAATTATACTGTGCAATTTGAAAATAACTCACTTGCAAAATTACATCTCGAGCTAATTTTATACAGCTGCTTATTGAAATAGAGAGCGACAGAGTAAATGTAGTAACTCAATTGGCATGTGTACCCCTCCGCTATTAGAAATAGTTACTTGAGAGTCCCCAAGCGTCTATTAGTCGATTGAGTTATCAAGAACCTGTTCAATTTGCAATATATTTCATGCTCAGATATTGAAACGCGAGCCTATGGATCCACCTGTGGGCAGTAGGTTTGGAAAATGAGGTAGCACTTGCATTTCCAGCACATCCACATCATTACTGCAGTGTATTTAAATCAGGAGCAGTGCAGCTCGGATCTATTTATGTCAGCTCCTTGTTGACTACTGCTGCAGAGGTTGGTTTGTGTTGACCTGCTTTCAGTGTGGGTTGTGAACTCTACAGCTGACTAATTTATCAGTTATTTTTTGATTGAAACAACAAGCAATATAATAATGAGGAAAAAAAGGTTTGAATGTGCTCTTTTAGTGACACACATCCCCTTTTTGTATTTATCATCACCCACTGACTAGTAGGTAACAGAGACGTACAAGCAGTGCACACATAGGCCAACCGCTAACACAGTATGCTATTCTTCTAGCCGTGGGTGTTCTTCTTCTCTCACCACCTCTTTACCATAGTAAATGTATGATTTCCTCTTACTTGGTAATCATTTTTCAGTATCACAGTTGGTATTTCACCCACAGTTTTATTATGTGGAAATTAAACACATTTTAAATGGTCCATTGACCTCTCAACCATTCATTACACAGAATTGATATTCTTGGAAAAAGAAAAAAAATGGCATGACATACTGAAGCAAAAGCTGTACAAGCCTCATCACCAGCTTGAATAAATCACCAGTTTGAGCTCATCAGTAGCAGCGTGGCCTTGTGTAGTAGCTTCGCACAGTTGAAATAATAACCTGGAGCAGACAGAAGGCAGTCATTACCTTGCACACAGACGCGGTGTGTATGTGTTGACGGAGGACTTCCACTAGACTGCTGTGGAGACGGACAGAGCCGAGCTGCTCGGCCGCTGTTAAAACCTCCGGCTCCCCATCACCTAAGCCTACGACCTAAACCCTTGTTTACCCTCCGAAGTCCCTCTGTGACAAAGAGAAATCCAGCAGCGACCTAAGACTCACAAGAGAGAGCAAAAAAAAATGTGGTCTGTGGTGAAAAACAGAGCATAACAAAAACAAGAGAGAAAAGGGGGGAGAAGAAAAGTGTGGGCCCTTGGGGTGTGTGAGCGGAGCCTGGTGTTCCAGTGGACAGGCAGGCCGGTGGAGAGATCTGCTATTTCATTGTCTTAGTCTCCACTGATACAATCTGGAGAGGGCTCTATTGCTTAAAGCTGTGAGTGAATGACATATGGGGAGCTGGTGTGAGGCTCAACTCCCCTGTGCCTCCTCCAGACCCAAAGTCTTCCTGTGAGAGAGCACCGAGCAACTTTTCTGCTTTTTCAAACGGCAGCAGCCTCCCTCTCCCTCCCTCATTCACTGCCTTTCCCCCGTCCCTCCCTCCCTCTCCCTCGCTCGCTCACTCTCTCTCTCTTTTTTTCCCTCTTCCTCAGACACTCACTAGTCACTGCCTGAAGCAGTAATCGGACAACTCTCTTTCTCACTAGGACTGGGTCTCCTGAGATACCGCGCGGGGCTCCATGGGTTCCAACACATAAAATGAAAAAGAAAAAAGTAGTCTTGTAGCTTACAGTTATTGTGCTACAGATTCTGCCAGCACCTGAAGAACTGTTTCAGAAAGTTTGCTGTCCGTTCTGCTGGACTGAACGATCTTTCTGTAGATTTTTTTTTTTTAAAAGAAGATATAAGAGGGGATAAACTCACAGGGATTCAACCATAATTGTAGTGAGTATGACTTTAATTCCTACGTGATGTTAGTTTACTAACAGTCTTGTCTTACCTCGTCTAATTTTTGAGTATTTCAGTGTGTGTGGAATTCTCTCCTTCATTTGATCAATTTGCATCAGCATTTAATTTTGCATATAATTCTCAATTAAAGCATTTATATCAAGTGTTTAATTTCTGCACTAATCTTCTTATGGTTTAAACCATCACACAGTACATCTTTATTGTTGTAAGAATCGTAATACTGTAGAGCTATTCAAAAATGTATAATAATCTAATGCTATCAACCAAAGAGGAAGGCTTTAATTGTCACAGGTCAGCTGTAATTCTTTGATGATGATAGATAGATAGAATAGAGAAAACAGTTGCTCTGGGTGTGTGTTTAGTTTTAATTTAAGTGAAAGTAAATGCAACTCACATCCTGATAAAAAAGTAATTTTAATATTATAGCATGGTGTTATTTAAATAGAAATTTGTAGTATATTTCAGTCTATTTGATAATTGCTAAAAAAATCCTCCTATACATTCTGTTTTCATAACACATAGAGAATGTCGAGTAGTTTTATAGATTTAAGAGTCCAGTTTGTCTGTATTTATAAATTACATTTTAACAAAAATGTCCCCTAAAATTTCCATCTTAAAAATTATGAGCTAAATTTTTTTCTCCACTCGTAATTAAAAATACCTTTTAAAACTGCAAAAAAGTTTGCTTTATTCGCATGGGAGAGTAATATCCTAGCTGCAAATGTATCCAAATTTCCTCCATTTGAAACACATCCTCTTCTGCTCGGCCCAGTTTACATTTTTGATCAGGCAAGGAAAACATACTGGTCCCTGCAGGAGTCCCTTTTTGACTGGCAGAACAAACACAACCAACACAGTTAAAGCAGTTGACATCTAATGCCATCTGCTGAGGCCAGGAATGCTGCGAGGAGACCTGAGAGCCTCTCAGCGTCTGAACCAAGACAACAGGCCTCGACTCCCGGCCGGGCTGCGTCTCCGCTCGCCAGTATTTTGCGTGTAGTAAAGATGACTCACCCGCTGTAATCACTAGCCTCTCTAATTGAAGGATGTTCTGGTTTAATGTTCTGTGTATGATCACAGGCTTACATCACAAGTCAGGGAATTAATGTGTGTGTGTGTGTGTGTGTGTGTGTGTGTGTGTGTGTATGTGTGTGTGTGAAGGTTTCATCTCTCTTAAATTTTTTTTTTTTTTTACCTCTTTCCTTTTTCATCCTCTAATTCCTGTCATTTTCAAACGCCTGCCCTTTTCGATGTTTAGAAAGGTGTGTGTTAGTAGATTAAAGAGAGGAAATAGAGAGGTTACGATAGGCTAGAGTGAGCCAGACTGCTTGCAGAGTGGCCTCCGCTCCGTGTAGACAAACATGGCAGTGTGTGTAACCGCCTGCTGCAACCATTCACTCACACAATAACCTTATTTATCCAATTAACAGATAATGAGCAGGCTGATTTGGGGCTGTTTACACTGTGTATTTGCTTTACGCAGGGAGAGATCAGGGTCTCTCTGCCTGGCTGCGGAGCTCCACGCATGTGTAGCAGCAGTGTGTACAAGCAGGAGTGGTCGGAGGTGACGGTGGCATTGTTTGCCCAAGGCCTGATGCCTTCTGTATAGATGTGTGTAGCCGGGCCGAGCCCTTGTCCTCTTCTCTCAGAGAGGAGATTGAAAATGGTGAAAGACACAGAGGGCTAATTGATCCAGCTTCACTGATTTTTGAGGAAGAGGGAGAGGCGGTAGAGAAAGAAGAAGGAAATAGGGGACCTCCTATTAAGTAGCCCATAGTGGGTGATTAGTGGGCAGGGGTTGTTTACTAAATACTGTGTGGTGTTATTTTGTTAACACGCCACTGTTTGGATCTGGAATATGTGGCTGAAAGAACAGGAAATGAGCTTTAAAGATTCCTCAATCCTCAATCACTAATATCCACTTGTGTGTTTGTTTGTAAATGGCAATATGTTTACGTTGTGCCGGATAAAGGAAGCTGCTGAGATGAAAATCTGAACAGAAATTGTATTTAAAGAGATCATGTGCATATAGCACTGTACAGATCATATGAAATGTTTTGCTTTTTGAAATTTAAAAAACTACCATCTGCAAGGTTGATATGAACTAATCAATTTTAGAATTTCCTCTGCTTCCTATGCTGCGTAGCTCATAATTTCATCACAGCCTGCACTACTACAGATTTGAGAGAATTAGCAATTAACAAGCCACAAGCATTAAAGCGATATAATCGTTAGGATTTGTCACTGGACTTTCTTTCATCTTGGTGTGTAAAGCCTCTCTTGTTCTGCGGTGGTCACGGTGGTGGGCAGGTTGTGATAAAATGTGCACCTTAAATCTTGTCGGATGGCCCCTCAAAGGCGAACTGGCCTTCTGGAAATAATTTTGAAGGTTGAAGAGCACAGTATTAACGGATTTAATGTAGCTATTGAGTGAATTGCCGGAGCACCGTGTCAGATTGAACTGAATGAGAGAGACAAATTGCACATCAACAAACAGGCACATCTGTTAATAATTGTGCTTTTAATTACAGACAAGTACAAAAATTTGAAATTGTGTTGTGAAGCACCATGCTCTTTTATAATTTGTCACCGCAAGTACCAAGTACAAACAAATACAGTGCATCTGTATAAATAAATGCACATGAAAAAATGTTTTGGTTCAAACATGTATTTTCTATTTTAAGTTTTCTAGAGCTAGAACAAACATATTCTCTTGTTTACAAAAGTGCCCTCTTTGTTCAAAATTACCCCACCATATCATTTCAAATGTAATTTATTAAAAATGTTCAATAGTCATATCTAAATGCTTGCCTGAAAAAACACCAAGCTATTTAATGTTGCATTTGTTGGCAGCCGTCATTTTTTTTCGGCCACGTATAGAGAGACAAGTGAAGTGTAGCATTTTGTAAACTGTGCCTAATTCCACTCACATCTGTGTCCAATTGTTGTGTGCATCTACATTCTTTGAGAGTGGATTTATTTTTCCTGGGCCACCATGTGGATTCAGCTGACTAGCTTAAGTGGGGATTAGTCGTTTAAAGATAGATTTTGATTAAAGCATTGTTTTTCAAAAGTTGTAACTCACAACACATGGCTTACATAGACTGTAAAATTCAAAGGACCATGGACTTTAAAATGAACATATATTAAGGATGACACAGGGAGTGCAGAACGGAAATAAACAAAGCATATTCACTCATTATTTTTATTTGTAACAGTAAACCTTAATATGTAAAAATACTAAAACAAATCTATTAAAGGTTTGCAGGTGATATAACCCTGTGAAATTGATAACTCTTGTCTGAATAGAAATGAAATATGTAGCAAAGGTGAAGGCGCAATTTGTGCCGTGTTGGACAGCGTGCATGCTGAGATGATCTATGCTAAAAGCTTGGCTGTGGCTGTGTTTACCTTTGGAAACGCAGGTCTTGAAATAAGTAAAGCGAAACAAAAGGGCCAGCAAACAACCGTGAGTGAAGCGTGTTGTGGCACTTCTTCTTCTTTTTTTCCCCCCTCTTGATGACACTTCCAGCGCTTCATCTAGCCGGGCTTTGTTCTTGTTAGCTTCAAAGACCTGGCAGTTCAGGTTGAACTAAGAAGCACATCAAAGATGCTGAATGCAGCCCCTTTTTTTAAACAATAAATATTTAGCGGCGCAGAAGAAAGACTTGTTTTTGCTTTTAAATCCCTGCCCCCCTCCCTTCTTCTCTCCCATCTTCTTGCCCCCCCCCTCTCTTCACCTGGCTGGTTTCACCTGCTGGCAATGGCTGAGACACCAGCATGGTAATGGCTTCATTGGCCTGCGCTGCTGAACAGAGAAACCAGCAACCACACACACACACACACACACACACACACACACACACACACACACACACAATACCACATCTCTCCACCACAACACACTCTCTCCACAACTTCCCCCAACTCTGTGATCACTGTTAATGTGCTGTGGCAAAATCTGTTTCTCTTTCTTCTTTATGGCTTTTACCTCTGTGGACTTTCTTTTCCATTTTTCTTTTACATCCGCAGCATATTTAAGTATTGGGAAATGCCAGGAGGAGGCACTGCAGTTGTCCACAGCGTCTATAGTGAGAATGAAATATAATGGGTTTTTTGCTAAGATGGCTGTACTATAAGCAGTGGGAGAGTAGGCAAATTGTAAAGCTGGAATGGTATTCATGAAGGCTTTGCCTTGGTGTGAAGAGCAAAGCCTGTTGAAAAAAAAGAAGAAGAAAAAAAACTTAAGACCATGCAGCTCAGGTTACCCAGGCTCATGTAAACAGTCAGCCATTAAAAATCATGCCAGGATTTTTGAAAAAAGACTTTATATGTCTTTTTCCTTTTTCCTGACCAGTTGAATACCTTTGACCTTTTTTGGACCCTGTATTCCCATGGTGGGCTGGAGTCAGGTCTAATATAGTGTTATAGCCATGCAAGTATATGGCTCTGCTTGATGTTTAGAGAGAGACGAGCAGAGCGGGAGTGGACAGCAAAATGTAACTGTCAGCTAAAGGAGAGTAATAGAGGCATTCGTAGCGTCATAGGAAACATATGTGGCTCCATATGCTCTCCGTGTTCTTGTTTCCCGTCTCGTTCATTGTCTGAGATGCACCACTGATCTGGGGGCCTCTAAAGTGCCCTGCGTGTGTGTGCGTGTGTGTGCGTGTGTGTGCATTTGCACCACTGATCTGGGGGCCTCTGAAGTGCCCTGTGCATAAGTGTATGTGTACACATGCAGACATACAGTCATGAGTTATGTGTCTCTGTGTGCTAAAGAAAAAGACATTAAAAAAAGACACGTTTTTGTGTTGCCACAGAAAAAGGAAAGATTTATATAATGTCTGTGTGAGTGTATATATTGTTCTCTCTCTCTCTCTTTCTGTCCATTGTGAATAGGCTGTGAAGTTAGGAAGTTGTGTATATTCCTGTGCTGTGCTGTGCCATGGCCCCAGGCTGGGGCAGGCCCGCGGGAAGCAGCCCTGACGGTCATTAGGACCTGTCAGTATGCCGGGAGGGGGAGTGCTGATAAATTTCAGATAGTGTCAATTGCAGATGAAAGATCTGCTGAAGATGCTAGGGGTGTCACGCTTGACTTGCCTCTGCTCAACAAGTCCCATCTTCCTTCCAGCAGCAGGCTACCTCAAGCAGGAAAGCGGGCATGCTCTCCCACCCTCTGCTGCCCCTCAGCCCCTGCTCTCCCCAACCCCTCACCCCTCTGCCTACCTTCACTCCTTCACCCCCACAACCCCTCCGCCCCCCACCCCTTCCTGCTTACCTTGGCTAAGCCGCTTTGCATGTTGATTGGGGGAGGGCTAATCCAGTTTGCAGCTGTCGTAGACCAATGATGAATCACCTTTCCGTCATTTGGCTGTGCTCCCCTTGCTCAGGGAGGAGGGAGGACCTGGAGGAGGAAACAACAGTGGAGTAGGGCTGCGGCTCGGAGAGAGACAATGTGCGCCTCTGTTCCCCCCGCAAGCCCTCTCTTCCCATTCTGCTCCAGAATAACAATAATGTTTTCTCAGACAAGCCTTTTTGTGTCATGGATGGCTCTGGACTGTGACATCGAGCTGCAATAACAAGGAGTGACATTGTTTCTGCTGGGGCAGGTGGAGGCAGAATACAAAAAAGGGAGTGTGGTTTGGGAGGACTCAAAGCCATCTAGGTCCAGGTAAGAGCACAGTTGAGCCAGTGCCAGCAGCATCAGAGACATGTACCTCTCTAAACAACTGTCAGCTTCTCTCAGCCCACTGTGTTGTCTGATTGGAGATAGCAAAGGCTTTTTAGCCATCAGCTAATGAAAAAAAAGGTTTGGGCAAAGGAGGAGAAAACAGGATTAAGTTGTGAGTGTGAAATGTAGAAATTGTGTTAGTTTATTCTGGACGATCCTTAATGTGCTTATATTTGTACCTCTGTGTTGTTGTATGCTTGGAGGGTGTGATATTTTTAGGGGAGAAGTAAATTAATATACTTCTGGGAAAAGGACAATGCAGCTTTATCATTGGAGTATGTTTGAAGAAGACTGTCTTAGCCTTTAACATAGTTTTTTTTATTATTTGTGATTTTTTATTACTCGTACCTTAGCCTTTTTGATTTGTAATGTAATGTCTAAAATGAGTTTTATTTTTTTCTGTTAATACTTAAATTGGATTTGAACCACAAGAAAGGACTACATTTGCTAAGCTGTACTGCAAAATATCATAATATCATAACATTATAATATCATCTTAAATAGAGTAAATGCATATCATAATTGAATCTTTTTATCTCACAATTCTGGTTTCTTTGTGCCATCTGATAGCACTCAGACTACTCAGACTTACTTGAGCATTTATCTTTGTGGCCTCGTGTAAAAGGCCAATGTGTATCGATAGCAGAGATACCCAGAGCCCTGGAATATAATTGGAAACGGCAGCATAATGTACAAAACATTTTGTCCTAATTTCATTGACTTACTATTGCAGTGGGAACAGTGGCAGAGACAAATGGGTCTAGAGTTTGTGGCCGTACTTTTCAAATCGCTCGTGCCGTCTTTCTACTCCATTGTCTATACTCGATCAAATCCTTTGAGCGCACAAATGAGAAGATAGAATAATGTTTTCAGTGGCGTGGTCTTTTGTGTAAACACAGAAACAATTAAGGAGCTTGCCAGAGCAAACACATGCCTCATGAGCTTCTCATCTGCCCATCACTGAGGCATGGGCTCTTATAATCAAGCAGAGTGCTGCACTTTTAACAGGCATATTAACCGTCGCCTCAAACCAGCAAACATCTGTTAACAGTCTTCCATACCACACAAAACAATATACACTTAAGGCCATTTTTGCTCTAAGATGCATCAGAGTAAATTGACAGTAAACACTTTGTGTTCCCGTCGTGTAAAACAGTGACTTGCAGTGAGATTGTTGTACTGAGAGAAATCAGAGACCGTCTTGTCAAAATGTTTACTCTTCATTTCATAGCTTGAGCTGTTTTTCTTTGTACACATGTGAGAGTATATGTGTGTGTCACATTTTGCCTCGTATATTTCTTTCATTTGCATGTGTTCATTTTGTCCTTGTCATTTGGCATCCCATAAAAATATCATTATTTTAAATATAATTGAATAAGTAAAAATGCAGTGAATTGTAGATTTTATATATAATTTTAATGGATTCTTCTTTTACTCAGAAACTCATTTATAATACTTTTTAACTTTATATTATCATCACTATTTTATTTATCTAAATCTGGACTGCTGGATTGTGCATATTGTGCACACTGCATTGTGTATGAGAGCGTGTGTGTCTTCCCTGAAACCAGAGTGAAATATGTAATTTGATTTGGTGTGTGCGTGTGTGTGTGTCTCATCAGGTCTATGGAAATGCAGGATCTAGCCAGTCCTCACAGCCGAGTAAGTGGAAGCAGTGAATCTCCTAATGGTCCCAACCTCGACAACTCCCACATCAATAACAATTCCATGACACCCAATGGCACTGAAGGTATGTGTGCCGTGCCTTTAGTGTCTGTCCAGTATGCTATTCTTACATTTTAAAATGGGCTGAGAATGGTGATAGAAACTGTATTCTAGCAGTCAGTGAAACTTTTTAATCTGACAGTAATGCAGCATAGCATTTATGCATTTGTGGCAATAAAGCGAATGCAAGTGTTGTTGTGTCTAATGTAGTTATTGTTATTAGGGTGAATTACAAATACTCTTTTGCAGTAATATAGTATTAAACAGCTAGAAAAACAATATTTGCAATGTAAATTATTTTGTACCATACTGACTATTTGCTGCCCTAGCATTTCTGACTTTAACAGTTCAGTGCTACTAGTAGTTGTTTTCCAGGGACTATTAGCTGTGCATTTAAGTAACCATGTAATTATTCAAAGCCCACAGCATGAAAATGATGGAGTTTTGCATGAGGTCTCTACTGTTCATAGTTATATTTACTCAGGTGATTCACCTGTGCTTAAATACGAGCCTTTGTTTAGTGAAGCAGTCATGCCCATGTCACAAACCAACATGAGGTATTCAAAACAGATCCCCCACCCCCGTCACATAATCTTCAGGTTAGTCTGTGCTTTGAGCTCAAGGACCCGTCGACATGGTGCAGACTGTCATGTGTCCCTTTGCCATTCTTTCTTTCCCATAGGTGATAACATCACAATGCTTACCACTGCAGACTGGTTGTTAGGTTCTAACTCACAGTCCGCTGCAGGTTTGTCTTCTCTTAGTGACACAATGAAAGGACAATACTTGGTGTTTTCCTCAACTCAACTGAGAACAAGAATGAAAGCAGTCTTTGTAGTTTACCTTTTCGAACCACCCACTTCACTCATAAGAAATTAAATTTGTCTCAACAAAAAAACAATTTAACAGATGCAAAATTGCCTCAACTATTGTGCCTTTCATTCAGAAACTCTTTGGTATTTGCTGTAATTGTTGTGGTATTCTGTTTCAAGCATGGTTTGACACAGACTGGACTTGAGTCCATTGTTAATGAATGGTCAGATTGTGATCTTGCATACTGTTTATTTTGTTATCATTTGGACGTTCCATGCTGTTTCCTGAATACAGAGGTTATTGTGTGCTAGTGTGTGCTAGTTTATGCATGCACCTTACCACTATTTTGTCATCGGTGTGTTGTTCAAAAGAATTGCCCCTCGTCAACATGTGTTTCTGCACTGAGCGAGCATAGCGGAAACATGTAAAACATGACAGCAAATGGCTTCTTCAACCATGAGGGATTCCACCGAGCATGACTTCCTTACCCACATTGTCAATTTGTTTTGCCAAAAAAAAGAAAAAAAAAATCCTCCAGCTCGCCTGAAGTGAAATGGATTGATTTCAAAGATTCCTGAGCTGTCAGAAAGCTGTGAAATTGTCTTTACAGATCTATCGCTGAGCTGCATAATGGAGCCAAGGTCAAACAGCGTTCGCTACACTCTTAAAAAGATTTTATACACTATACATTTCCTTGACATTTCAATTGTACTCGTACATCCCTACGGAGCTCTTTTGTATCTGTTCATTTAAGTACTGTTACACCAGTAATTTATCATTAAAAGTAAATTATATGTTAAATTTTCTTTGTAGAATGTACTGTCAAATTAGAGTTTGATTTATATTATTCTTGCAAAATAGTTCAAATTCAGTTTTTTTATTATTTCATAAGCTTTACATTAGGAAATGGCGCACATTTCTAAATGTAAAATGCTTTTCTCCAGTTTGAACGATAAAAGGATCAGTGATAAAGATAAACCTAAATCTGATAAATCACATCAAAAAGAATCTACAAACTGTTTGAAACAGATTTAATGTATAATGTGTTAATAAAGCATTTAAATGTTCCAGCATTATAAATACTGTTGGAATGTTGTTTGACTTCTCCTTCCTCTATGTTTTTATTTTACACTGAGTCACTTTTTGATGTATTTTCAAATCACAATTTGGTGAATGTGAAAATCTGAAGGCCTAAGGTAGTTTGACATTAATCTGATCTTTTTTTTTTATTTGTCTTTTTTTTTCCAGACTTGATTTGGTGCATTTAGTGACAATGTGGCTTCTTTGTTTGCAGTTAAAACTGAGCCAATGAGCAGCAGCGAAATCGCCACCTCGGTAGCAGACACCTCTCTAGACAGCTTCTCAGGATCAGGTGAGGTTGGAGGAGGGAGGACTGTTGTGTGTCTGTGCATGTGTGTGTGTGCACTCATGTGTCTGACTGCCTCACACACACACACACACACACACACACATACAGCTGCAGAACTGATAAGTGAGAGATGAGCCTAGAGATGGGTGACTGATAAGCTGGGCCCCAGGAAGTGTCTGCAGCTAAAACACCATTATAGTGTGTGTGTGTGTGTGTGTGTGTGTGTGTGTGTGTGTGTGTGTGTGTGTTTAAGAGCAAGCGACTCTTACCTTACCTTTGTCAGCATATTTATATGCTGTGCTTGCTTGCATGTGTGTGTGTGTGTGTGTGTGTGTGTGTTAGCACTGCTGGTTCCCATGCCAGTGAGGACTGAATTATGACCTGTAATGCACTGAGCCTGTCTGTCCAGTGGAGTGACATGGCGTCCCAGTGGCCCTCACTCTCCACGGGCTGTTACCCTATCGCCCTGTCAGAGCCAGGGTTTTCACACCCCCCTCTCAGCACGGGAACATCACACACACACGAATGCACATAAGCACACACACAGGGGCATCGCTAAATAAAACCAAGAGCTCAGTATAATGAGCATTGTAGGAATTGTAAAAGAAATAATCACTAATGTGATAATTTCTTAGCTTATTTCTTTTTTCCAGCCACATCAGTATCTATGTCAACCTGCAGCACTCTCTTATATTTTCTGTAAACATGTATTAACAGTACTGCATCCAACTGTGCATGGTATTATCTTGCTGCTAATTTTCCTGTATTTCCTTAACTGTTTAACTAAGTACTTGATACTTAAAGCGAGAAGCGCATAAATCAGTGCTACGACTGACAATATTAATGAAATTTAGTAATCGTACACCCCATATCCTCCACAGGGGAAACCCAAAGCTCCGTTCAGAAGAGCAGGTTTTGTCCAGTGGCAGGTGCTGCTGATGTGGGAAAAGTGTTCAATATTAATAACGTGCGTGAGGGGTTACAGCATACAGTTACATACAGTTAGCGCTCCCCCGCAACCAAATCCCTTATTTTACATGTCACGACCAATTAGACAGATGTTTCAATACTGTGCCACTCCGCTGCAGTTTAATGCAAGTAATGCAGCAGGACTGTGACTGTTGCCTGAATTGTTCTGCTTTTTGAGTGAATTTGATAAAGTGTAGATGTATTATCAAACTTGAATTTATTTAATTCATTTATAAGGCCATCTGTTGTGTTTTATTCCAAAATTAGATTTTCATTTTCAATAAATTATGCCTACTATTTCCAAAATGATTAATTCAATTAAAACCAATAATGGTATATTTTAAGTACAACTGTCAAGTTGGTAACAGAAGTCATGCAGGCTGGTGCTCTTGTGTGTGTGTCTTTTGTTTAGATTTCTTTTTTTTTTTTCAGAATTTATATTTCAAATTTTGAAACTGAAGCCTGCAAGTAACATTTCCCACAACACTAATATAAATTCACATTTTCCAATTAATAAAAGTTTACTCGAGGTGTTACTTCAAATAACACTGACGACTGAAAAAGCCCACTGGGGATTTCAAACCAAAATTGTACTTCTGTGAGTTATTTGTGGCTGAACGTTCACATGTTATCAGCACCGTGGAACCACATAGTCGTACGCTTAATGAAGGAATGATTATGCAGTAGCACTCATTACTTGCAATCAGTGATGTCACTTCCAATGTGCTTGTGGCTTGAAAGGCCCAAGGCAACCGAAGCTACAGGCCGAGACTGATTCAGACCATCCTGTGTGTGTTTACATCAGCGGTCGTCATAGCAGCCCAGACATATCAGAGATACGCGGGTCAGCAGAAAAACCTGATGTTCTTACCTGATTATTTTACTTCATTATTGCTCTCCGGTTTTCAACCTTAAATAAGGTTACCGAAATAAATAGAGTAATGCAGTGTAATTACTGTTTCCTTGGAATTCAGAAGTTCTGTTGGCAAAAGATAATATTTACCTTATTTCTTAATGTTTAAATATGTGCTTGCCTCTTTTCTTTTCAACTCTCCACAGCTATTGGAACCAGTGGCTTCAGCCCAAGACAAACTCACCAGTTCTCTCCACAGATTTACCCTTCCAAGTAAGGCTTCTTTTATTTTTCTTTAAAAAATAAGCAGCATCCAACTTCATTTGGATCTTTAATTAGATCCTTCTGCTAGATCGGGGGGTTTTCAACAGGCTTTGTTTGCCTGGATGTCTGCAGCTTGTGCACTCTGAAATCTGTTGTAATTATTACCTTGCAAAAATTTACTTTGCCATTTATTGTTCTTTCACTATGTATATGAGCTGTGCGATGCTATCTGCCTTACAGCTTGGCTCAGTGTTTAAAATGAAGTAGCACAATCACAAGGAATTTGTCAGTTAGCAAAGTTTGTGTTATGGTTTTCAGGGTAAAACATGGTCCCCTTTTTCTTCCTGCCTTCCTTTCTCACTTTTGTCTTTTGTTTCTTTTTTCAAATAGCAGAACATATCCGCATATTCTCCCGACCCCTTCATCCCAAAATATGGCTGCGTATGGGCAGACGCAGTACACCACAGGAATGCAGCAGGCCGCAGCTTATGCTAGCTACCCCCAGCCTGGCCAGCCCTATGGCATCCCAGCCTATGGTAAGATTTCTCTAACACACATCATGGCTTCGTCTTGTCTTGCTAAAAGATGCATGTTAATAATGTTGATGCTCTTTACATTGTATCCATGCATAGGGGGAGAAAACTACAGCTAAATATTTTTCCTTCCTGAAGGTCAAGACCAAGACCTTGCTCGTAACAAAGCGTGTTCCCAGAATTCCTCCAGTAAAGCAAGAGCAGCAGAGATGCTGAGTTATTGTTTAGTGCCTGCATATTCTTCTCCACTGCAATAAAACAAAATTTGCTTGTCAAGCTGTTCGGATAGATCTGAAAGATTGGTGATAAAAATCTGAAAACAAAAACTGGTTTCCTCTGGCGTTGCAAGAGAAAGCACAGTACGTGGCTCACTGAAGGCTTTATTTGTCCAAAGTCTTTAGAGTGTTTTGACCCTAAAAGACTCTCCAATATGTGGAGGAATTTACACTGTTTATTTGAATGAAGTCCTGCAACCTACCGCTGCATAGAAACTGCATCGTGACTGATTTTATGTAAGCAGTTTAACTCCCAAACACAAACAGAATGTTTTATTACTTTTGCATCTTTTCACAGATGACCTATCTTAGATGATGATAATAATAATAATAATAATAATAATAATGACAATAACATAAAATCAAACAATCATAGTCCTAACATGCTTTTTGGTTTTACAGCCAAGAAGACAGCTCCTTTGCAGTGAGACAGAATTCAATATTTCTAAACAACTGATGATAGTAAAAATCCATGATCAGATAATCAGTGCTCATCCATTGTGATTAGTGTGTTATGCTAACAGACACAGGCTGTGTCCCTTTGCTGTGTCCAGTGTAATTCAAACCTGTGTGTTGACTGTTGTCTGTGCATCAAACCGATCTGGTGTCACTAACTGATTTAGGTCCATTGTGGGCAGGCATAAAGACAGAGGGGGGTTTGAGCCAGTCCCAATCCCCGGGACAGACGAGCTTCCTAAGCTACAGCTCTGGCTTCACCACGCCGCAGACAGGACAGGCCCCCTACAGTTACCAGATGCAAGGTGAGGACATCTTTGTGAATCCCTCATCTTTTTCCCTGTGCATCTTCACAAGTCAGTTTGTATGGTGTCGAAATGCAGCGTGAGATGCCATCACTCTGTCTTTAAGCTGGCAGCATGTACAACTTTACAGCTATAACAGTTGAAATGGCTAACATCATGATGTTGGCTCACCAACAATCTAAATACACGGTGGGAATCTGGTTGCTGGTATGTTTTTTCCTGTTTTGTTCTCTCTGTGTATCTATTTCTGTCCTTTGAACCTCAGTGTCTAAGTACGACATTATTTTGCCATGTGTTCCCTCTGCTTAGCCCATCCAAATAAGGTTTATTGTACTCTTATAAAAAAAAAGATTAGAGAAAAAAAGTCCCTGTCCCTGATTTAATAGCATGTAGAGCCAGACTGATTCACAACACGGCCCTCTTCCTCACCCCAAAAGACGGTTGCATCCCGGCGGTCGTTATGTGCAGCCACGACGGCTGCCTCCCTCTCCTCTCCTCTTAAAAGAATCAACACAGATGGAAAAATGGCAGGCACTTAGGAGGCACCAGCTATGTCACTCCCCAGCCTTTGTTTTTTCTCTCCCTGTGATCATATTTGTATTTGTTTAAGAGCTGAGACCTTAGAGATTTATGGCCTTGAAACCGATAAAGATGAGTTGTTGTGCCCTGCACTCCCCCTCCTTTGCTCTCTCTGTCCATTCAAAGTCTGTTTAAATGTAGATCAGGCCTTCTGCCATGTAGTGTTTCTATGACTCTCTGTTTGTATTGGTTCAAAAAGCCTCTTTTCCACCTGCACTAGGCAGGGACAGTTAGTTAACAAGTAACATAGTCTTTGCGTTCTGTCCTGTAATATCTAATGTGTGACAGTAGAAACATCTCCACATGTTGTTGAAAAGCCTCCAGAGCATCTCACAATAAATAACGCCAGCTCAGCAGCAGATGTGGCGCGGGGAAGCCTCTTTTCCACGCCTCTTAACCAAATACAGTCGGCCACAGCTGGAGTTTTACAGCGCGCAGCCGAGCGCCTGAAAAAGGAGAGGCAGAGAGAGCGAGAGAGAGGAAGAAAGGGAACAAGAGACGGAGCATGTGCGGCAGAATGCAGAAGCTGCTGTCCCGCCCTTAGTGGTTTAACTCACGATGACAGTATTATGTGCCCATTCATCTTCTAAGTATTATGCTCTTACTCTGTCTTTCTGTTTCCCTCCGTCTGTTTCTGTCTCTCCCTCACTGTCTCCTGCTATCTCTGGCTATCGGATGCCCCACGTAGCGTTAAGTGCGTTAGTAATTGACAGCCATGTTAGATGACAGATTGACCACTATTCTGGCCTTTGGTTCTCTAACCGTGGCTCTGGCCCTCCGCCACACCATCATCATTACTCTTTCTGGCCTATTGATCTGCCTGGGTGAGGTGCCTCGGGCCTGGGTGTCCCAACCAAGGACTCTTTTTCCACATCTGATACTCCCCCTCTCTGTCAAGTGTCCCTGCCACCAGCCTGTGGCCAGCTGTCAAGGCGGAGGACGATTAGATTAATGTTTTTGCTCCTTGCTTTCATGCCCGATGCCATGGAGCTTTGTGTGAGTGCTAAAGTCGTGGCACCAAATAATAAAAGGGACAGTTTTATTGCGCACCTTAGTTTTGCGATTCCTTGTGGCAGTTTATGTAGTGCATCTCATGGATTGTCAGAAAAAGCCTAAAACATCAGAGGTGTGTGACGCGACGGAGAGATTGTGCTGATGGTGGGACTGAGCAGATGCTAATTAGGTGAATAATTGGATTCCAGCATTCTGTCCCAGTGGCAGTGCGAAGAAGAAGCTGAAGCCTCGGTTGCCTTTTTAAAAGGAGAGCCCCATCTGGACTTGATAGTCTATTCCCAAGTGGGGCATACAAACTTCTGCTACAAATATTGTGCACTGATGATAGACATAGCCCATGGCAAGGGGACTGATCAAGCAAAGCAAATGGACTTCCAATTGTGGAGCCAGAAGGCAGGCGGGAAGGAGGGGAGGAGGGAGGGATGATGTCTGGTCTTGAGTGAGTGAACTAACTGGAGCAGGACAGGGGGAGGGAGAGAAAACATGCCCCCTGGGGACCCCCCTCTTTCTCCCCCTACTATAACCAGCACCACCACTCCCAACAGCATGGGCTCATTCTCACTGGGCTAGCAGGGGTCTCTTCGGCTTTTATGTGGCTCCTTGTTCTCCACAGAGCAGCCCTCAAACCCTGCCAGTGAGAGCTTTTATGACTGTTTGAACTGTGCATTAGGCTAATTTGTTGTCCTTCTCAGACTTACTCCTCCTTGTCTCTGTCTTATTGTTCCGTCGGACTTTCACTTGATGTTGAACTTTCTCCGGAGAACACAAAAGTTTAAAAATTCCCCCTGCAGGCCTTGAAAATATCAAACAGAACAACAAAGAGAGAGAACAGTTCTGATGAAAATAACCGGTAGAGGCCAGGATGAAGAACAAGGTGAAAATCTGCTGTGTGTGTAATTGCTGGAAGCAGAGAGCGAGAAACCTGCACAAATAATTAGTGGATCCTGGTAATCTTGGGAGCTTGGGGGATGTTTGTTTCTCCTTTTTAGCCACAGTGCTGCATACTTAGCTAACTGACAAGGCTAAACACTGCTTTACGTCTTTTCTTTTTGGTGCTTTTTTCCACACGGTACCCTTCATGCCCCCCCACTTCCCTGATCCTTCCCCCTGTTCTGAAAGCTGCTTCACGTTTGTCACGGTGTGGGAGGGCTCTCCTGATGGGGCCAATGACCAGAGGATGAAAGGAACTCCCTCTGTTTGTCTCTGGGAACAAAGGTGTAATTACGCCCCCATTTAGAAACAGTAAATTTATCTCCCCCTTCGTTTTCACTGAAGCTACGGGATGTTTTTTGGCTACGGGAGGAACACTGTGGTGATAAGTGAAGAAGCTTTTCTTAGAGAATGCAATGGTAGTGCAAATTAATGTTCCCTGGATGTATGGAGAAGCGATTTGACTTTGCATGAACAGAAACGAATAATAAAGGCCAGGGGCCGTATTTGTAGAGGCTGGAAGAACTGCAAAGACACGCAATTTTAGACTTTTTTAATAGATTATGTATAATTAAATCTTTCAGATTCAAGCCTCTGTTACTAGTTAGAGAAAGTCAACAACTGCCCAAAGCTTTACAGTTGTTGTTGTTTTATGTATATGGTTAGTTGATGACAACTATTTATTTATTTATATAGCACAGTGTTATAAAGTGCTTTACAAACAGGGTATATGGTTAAAACAGTAAAAGAAAGCATGGTTACGCAGTGCATTTATATAGAAGCAATCGGGGAATAAAGAACTGATAAAAGCAAAAACTAGTTGAATAGAAATAGTGAAATAAGATAAAATAAAATAGAAATAAAACAAAATAAATTAAATGTTCACTATAAGACGGCTTTTACATTAAAGCAGGTTTTGAGATAAGATTTAAAAGAGGACACTACACACAAGTTGCTGGCCTGAGACGCAGGCATAAATATTATACTATTAGCATGCAGAATAATGTACATACACCAAGCTGCATAAATAATCATATAATAATTACAATCACAATGAATTAAAGTGAATGGATGCAATATTAATTTTTTTACATTTAGACTGCCTACTCTAACGCAGCAAATCAAACACTCCCTATACAGCTGAATTGTCTGAGCCATCCAAGGCTTTAGTTTTTGTTATCAAACTAAAATGTTTTAGTGCAATTAAACTATTTTGTTCTCAAAGATCATTGAATGGTCATGATACCTGTAATCTCAAGAATGAGCAAAAGTAATTGGGATGAATTTTAGCTTTAATGTATACAGCTCTCTTATACTCTCCTTGTCAGCCTGCGGTCTCTAGCAGTCTGCGACCCCCTTTAAGCTGCCCCTCCTGCTGTTCTCTTGCCTGACATGACAGTCCAGGTGGACGGCGACTGCAGAGAGTCGAGCCCCCGGGGGGCCGCTGCTGCTCCTCTCCTCTATAACTCATGTCACGTATATTATTAAGCCATTAGATGCTATCAACCCCTTTGAATGATTTAATTACCCAGGAGGACCATCCTTTGAGCAAGTGAAAAGAGGAACATACATATTCATTGGGGCTGGATGTCAGCAGTAAACCCCCTCAGTGCTACTTACACCAACCTCAATCCTCCTTCCTCATGCTCCGTCCCAGTGCATCCACAGTTTTCACCACCCCCCTTCACCCCACGCCGCCACCCTTCGGTAGCTCACACACAACAGTCTCTTGTCTACCTCACATTGTGCGGGCTTGGACGGCTTTGGGAGCAGGTTCTGTCCACCCCTCACCCTTCTCTGCCCCCCTTCGTCATTCATCAGGCCTGATCCAATCACTGATAAGGAAGGAAGAGGCGAAAGATAAGGCCACTGTTGGGAGCGCTCCCTCAGGCCTCCCTGTTCACCACCTCAAATAGTTGTTTCACAAAAGACTTTTTTTCCCCCTAACAATGGGCCATTTCATTTCTGTCACTGCACTGCTTGCAGTACTGCTGATTTAATAATGTTTTTTGATATCATATGGTGTATACATAACTCAAAAGTTCCATTCTTTTTCCCTAAAGGTGGTACTTTCACAACAACGTCAGGACTGTATGCAGGAAACAACTCCCTGACCAACTCGACTGGCTTCAACAGCACACAACAGGTAGCCGCGCACTTCCTTCTGCTCATTCTATTTCTGTGATCTGGTGTCAGTTCTGCAGCTATCCGTTTATATCAGTTTGAATCGCAGACTTCTTCCCAACCTGGAAATCTTTACGAAAAATGCATACTCAATATGTTACATTTCATCCGTGGCACATTCAAACATAAATCACTCAGGATGTCAAAAGCTTTGTACGCAGGATTATCTACTGTACCTCCTCCAACACAAATGTATTATGCCACAGAGGAAAGGGAGAGGGGAAAAAAAGCCAAGACAGATTGTTGTCCAGATGTAGGACAGAACAGACATGTGTTTGCATTTATGTTTTGGAATCTGCACTGTAAAGTAGCAACACTGGTGCAGGGCATATCTCGCATTACTCTGCCAAACCCCCTACTTCTCTTTCTCAACTCTGCTACCTTTTGCCTCTCTTCGCCTCCATCTTTTTTATCTCAATCTCCCCTCTTACATCACATTTTACATATCTTTCTTCATCTCTTGGTTTTTCTTTACTTGCCTTATTTTTTATCCAAATGTAACTTATCTTTTACCATATCCCCACTCTGTCTCTTTCTCAACAGGAATACCCCAATTATCCAGCCTTTGGCCAGGGTCAGTATGCTCAGTATTACAACAGCTCACCCTACACTTCACCCTACATGACAAGTAACAACACCAGCCCCAGCACACCCTCCACCACCACCACCTACACCCTCCAGGAGCCACCCACTGGCATCACCAGCCAGGCCCTCACAGAAAACCCTCCAGGTAAGAATCAGGTCACAGACAGCAGGGTTGCCTTGTGTAACATGAATATCATAAGTTTGATCCTGCTAAGAGCCGTCTTTAAAAAAAAAAAAAACAAGCGGGCCACTGAATCCCCTCTTTCTCCCTGACTGGAAGTTGCACACTGATAAGAGAACATGAGCTAAATGCCAAAAGTCTTTATTTGTACAAACCCAAATCCACAATATGAGTAGGAAATGGTTTCAGCCATCACATTGTGTGTACTTCTGTGGAAAGCAAGAAAAGTTGAAACTGAAATCAGATGTAGAATTTCCCGTAATTTAATGTGACATTAATGCATCATCTGGCAGTCGAGCACTGATTGTATCTTTATAAGTCAGTCAAAATTTTATGGCTGCATTTGAAATTGTCATCAATCAACACCAAAGACATCAGGCTTTAACTAAACCTAATTTCATACACAGTCATCCAATTTAGATAAATTACATCTTTGCTATTTCTAGTTGGCATGTACTCTGTTACCTCTTGTTTATTAAATCAGTATGGAGCACAATAGCTTTTAGTATGTGTTCTGCAACTGATTTATGATATGTTTGTTACCTGTAGACGTGCATAATCACTAAAATGTCCCAGGAAGCTGTCTGTCCTGCATCAAGACAAATGTTCACTCACACTTCTTTGCTAAAAGGAAATAATGGCTCATCTTTGATACACACTCTTTTTATATTCTCCTTCTTCCTTCTTTCCTTCCTTTCAGTTGAGTACAGTACCATCCACAGTCCATCAACCCCCATTAAAGATTCAGATTCGGATCGATTGCGCCGGGCCTCGGATGGAAAGTCACGTGGCCGGGGAAGAAGGAACAACAACCCATCACCGCCGCCTGACTCCGACCTTGAGGTAGGGTGAGCCTGCTACCTTGGCGACAGACAGCCTCGCCCTGTCTGAAGCACACGGACACTAATCCACTTACTGTATGGCTGCCACACCAGTGTTAACTCTTGATGGGCATTAATTCTTAAAGATTTCATTCCTTAACTATAAATGCATTATTAATGCATCGTGGAATATATGACTAAACGCATATCTTACATAAAGTTCTCATGTATACCTCGTGAATAAACAATAAGGCATGTGATTGAGTGAGTCATCACTGAAGTGAATAATATATATATTCTACTCATCAAAGGCCGGACACTAGCTGTGACTAACAATGGTACCATTGCACCATGAGCCATTCAACACTTTGACAGTGGCCATATGTCAAGATAAACTCAGAGGGCTCTTCATTAATATGATATGAATTTGAACGAGGTTAATAGCACCCATTATAGCACTGACATCATGGCATGTTAACATATCTAGTTAATTAGTTTGTCACTATTGATTACTCTAATGTAAAGGGCAGGGGATGGAAAGCGTGTGGTGGGGTGATGGGAGGAGTGTTGCGGTGACCAACCCAAGCAAATGGATCCTGGTCCCTGTGGCGCACAAATACACGCTCCTGGCCTATTGACCAGGAGGATCACCTTGCAGCCCTACAGAGTGCACCATTGATTTTGCCTCTTTTCTCTCTGTTTTTCTTTGTTTCTTTCTCCCACCCCTCCGCCCCCCATCTCTTCAGCGAGTTTTCATCTGGGACCTGGATGAAACAATCATCGTTTTCCATTCCTTGCTTACGGGTTCTTATGCCAACAGATATGGACGGGTAAGTGACATCAGACTGTGGCAGTAGTGGTGCATTTAATCAGCAAAGCACAAAAAAAGGGGGATCAGAGGGGAGGAAATGGCCATTGAGTGGAGGATAGATTTCACTGTGCCTTGAGTCTATAGTGAGCAGAACTCAATGTACAGATAATTGTTTCTTTTTTTAATAGGTCCAATGAGGCTTGGCAAGTATTTGACTGCTCTTTGCAGCTGTTGGAGCTATGCATGGCTGGTCGAGGCTCGGCTGCAGGGGCTCACAACAGTTGCACTCTGGATGTCTATTGACACATCTTAAGTGTTCCTTTCTCCTTCAGAAATGCCACATTGTTAGTTTAATTAAGTGCTTCTCAATCCATCCTTTTCAGGCAGGGATCTCCCTGGAGACCCTGGCAGGAGACTCGGAGCACAGAGCTTCCCTTTAAACCTGCTTTCATTAGGATTCAAATTAAAACATATTACATATGTATATATATAAATCTTAACAAACATATTATTATTATCATACTGGAAGGTCATTTTCCATCCCATGTCTCTGTGTATGCTTTTAAGATGAACAGTTTACTTTTCCAGGCTTTGCTATTTGTTGTTCCATGTAAATTGCTTCTCTAAATTTAAACTTTCAAAACAAACAATTTGGGAAATAAGGCAGAATGCTATTCTCATGGTTTTGTTGAGGTCATAGGTTCTATATAGCTTTCAAAGTGTGTCATCCGTTCTTATTTTCCCATTTAGATAAAGTGCGTATGAATAAAAACAACAGCAGAATCTTGAAGAATTTATTCTATTTTATTTTGCCAGCAGCATTTCTAATCACCGGTTGTTTTGGCTATGGAGGTGTCTGGTTTTGAAGTCAAAAATGACATATTGCTCCTCATATGTCAGAGAGCTTAGCGTCTGCGGCCCGTGCTCTGTGCCTTTGTTCTGGTATGAGGGGGTGTTTGATGGGGGCACTGTTTTGTTTTTGGGGTGAAAGAGGACTGCCCCACGACCCTCCACTGTTTATTTACTTTATACTCGGCCCTGCATGCTGGGTAAAGGGAGAGCCAAGGCTTAGGGAGCTGTGGCTCAGTGATGAGGGACTCTCCAACCACACACACACACACACACACATGAACACACACACATGCATACACAGGGTCTCCAGTGTGCTCCTCTGAAACAGGAAACACTCCTGACTCCATAAGGGCCCATTCCATCAGAGCTCATATAGGATGTGACAGCCGCTAGAGTCCCTCTCACTCTCTGTTATTCCTTCTTTTTCTCCTCCTCTGCCCATTTCAGACCCTTTTTTAAGCAAAGTCTCTCTTCCTCTCATGCTCCAACCTGCTGACACCATCACATTAAAGCAGCATTATAAGAGGCAGACATGCTCATTCACAGTAACCACAGAGCGCGCTACCTCAAAGCCTATCAGAAACACAGATCTGTAAACTACCTCAGAAAAGAAAGTGAAGCAGACCAACATCCCCCACAACCACCCATCCACCACAGGAACCACCCCGTCTCTCCCCCTTCTCTTCCCTCCTGTGTGTCAGTCATGTCATCCATATCTTAGTGGCATAAACAAAAAAAGTTACAAAACAGTTTTCCCTCCTTGCTGCTCTGAGCTTACTATAAATAGATGTGTATCTGAGTGAGTGCACATCCACACTTTCTCTCACTCACTGTGACCTCCCACCCACTCCCTCCTTTTTTTCTCCCTCTCATACACACATAAACACACTGCTGCTCTTATCAGGTCTTTTAATTGGCATCAAGGCAGCTCACCCCCATAAAGCTGATGGCTGAGGCCAGCTGTGCTGCTATTGGGCTGGCCAGAGCTGGAGCTTAAAGTGGGTGGGGATGGGGGGGGGTTGTTATTGGTAAGGGGCTCAGAGGAAGGGGGGGCTGGGGACTTGGCGCCCCTGTGGATGGCACTGACATCTCGGGACAGGTGGTGCTGGAGCAATGACAGCAGCAGCACTTTGGCCTTCTGGCCTGCTTGTATTCTTAACTCCCTCACTGACTGATTGTTTAGATTTAATTGGAAAGGATTCACTTGCGCCAGAGAAGGCTGCCTTTTCCCACCAAACCAGCCCATAATGCTAAATCACCCGACAGCGCCACAGGTTGTGGAGAGGGAGCTAGTAGCCTGTTGATGTGGGAGGCTAATTATTTTTGATGAATTCCAACTGAAAGATTTATTCAAACTGGGAGGTTAAGAGGAAGCAGAAAGCCTCCAGAAGTGGGGATTGAGCTCTACTTGTGTGGTTTGTCATTTTAGTGAAAACATAAGCATTGTGGGGTGTGACAGCTAATCAGCAGAAAGCTCAGGTGTGTCTTCAGGTGGTTTATCTCTGTAATCCCTGCTTCTGGTCCTGCCTGGCCCGTCTTTAATGCAGTCTCACCCAGCTGCAGAAAATCCTCCTCCACAGCCTGCCATTGTCTCTCTTCATCCTTCGCTTGCTAAAGACAATCTGCTGATTACAGATTTAAGATAAAGAGGAATTCAATTTGTGCAACAAAAAAGAATGGAATCCATCCAGTAAGTTAATTAATTATAATGTTTTGAATTTAGACTAAAATAAATGTGCAATCTTCTTAGTATGTGAAAATTATTATACAAGGCTTATATCTTTCTAAGACACGGAAGACTTTTTGCCTATTCATTTAATTTTAAAGGGAAAATCACACTCATTGTCACAGGCTCATTAAGTATTTACAGTGTAGTTCACTCTTCTCCAGGTATTATCTTACAGACAGTGCAACCCTATCACCATTACAGCACGTGTCACATTACTGACAGAGATCATGATTTAAGGAGAAAATTGCTGTTGTTCCCGATGCAGGAAAATATCAGCATTCTTTTTACATTTGAATTATTTTTTAATATTAATAGATAATTAATCTAACACCTCAGAGTGGTTGCTTCAGGGGGGAATTGTGTTATATCACCTAGCGAGCTATCAGATGCATCAGCACAAGTATGTGGAGAATGGGCTATTTACGATGAGACTGTGACCCCAACTCTTCTAAATTGACCACCCCTCCTGAGAAGAGACATGCTTTTACTGCATTCATTCAAGTCTGTGGCATTTCTGATGACTATTCTGGTCCCTTTCGGAGGGTCGTAAACAGAGGCTGAGACTTTCAAGTCCGCCTAATGTCGTCTTTTATGGGAATAGCCTGCTGAGGAATTTAAAGGGATTCTGTGTAAATTGAGGGAACAGCATTATTTATTGTTTCACATTAACTGCTTCAAAAATGGAATAACATTACCTCAGTATTCAGCAGAAAGATTTTTATTTGATCTAATTGTCTTTGTCTGTTTTTCAGGATCCTCCGACATCTGTATCATTAGGCCTGAGGATGGAAGAAATGATCTTCAACTTGGCCGACACACACTTATTCTTTAACGACTTAGAGGTGCGTCTATCTGTGTGTTTTCTCTCCTCTTTAAGCTTTCTTTAGCTCTGCTATTTTCCTGTTCTGCACAAATGCCTTCTGTTCACCTTGGGGTGATTGTAGTGGTCAGAGGAGTGTATATATTCTAACAGGAGCGTAGCAACAGTCCATTAAGACAATAGTAAAAGCAGCCACAACTGTTTCATAGCGTGGAGCCTGTTTCTCAGTTATCAGTCCCATAGTGGTGAAGTATTACCTCGGAGCCCAAGGGATACCATGAATTTTACATGTGCTGTCAGCCTCCGTCATTCCTGGGTCACCACCCCCCCCACTCCCTTAGCGGCCAGCTCAATTTGTCAGGCTCTAGTATTTCTGTGGCCGCTCTGTCTGTGTGTCATGCTGTGTGCTTGGTGTCGCTGTCCACCTACACCACAGACCCCACCGTCACAGCGTGAAATCCCCCGCCATCTCCCCTCCCACGCCTCTTTGCCCCCCTGATTCATGTACGGCTAGTGTAAAATCTGCCCCTGGGGCACAGGAATAGAGGGATGAAGGGTAGGGAGGGGTGTGTGTGTATATGTCGGTTTGTGAGGTGTCTGAGTGTCTGCTTCACTCTGGGGAGAAGTGAACGACCAGAGGGTCAGAGATGACTATAGGCTCAGATTGTATGTATAGAAAAGTGTGTGCCACATGACGTGCGCCCACTGCCCTCTTTACAGATCCAGATGTCAAACCCAGCTAGCGCGTGCTCATCACATTTTAGCAATAAACAAAGCAAATTATCTCAGTGTTTTTCCCTCCACACTGCCTCTATTCAATTCTCTGTCTACGATTTTACTGTGCTTTTATTTTTGCGATTTTCGTCCACGCCTCCTCTCTTTCTCCCGGTGAATCTGATCCCACTGACCAATCGCTTTTCCTCAGTGTCCTGCTTCATGCTGACCTCACAGTAGAGGAAATGTTTTGTTTGATACTTAAGTGTGAAGTGATCTGTGGCCAGTCAGCCAAGTCTCATTACTCACCACCATGTTCGGCTGTGTTACACGAAGCAAACCCAAGGAGGAGGAAAAAATGTGAGACAGAGAGAGAGAGAGAAAATGTTCATACTCTCCCAGACGGACGAGTGACTGAGATTCCAAACGCAGTCATTGTGATCAAAGTTAATTGGCTCCAATTGGCTGGTTAAATATTTCCTTATGCCGTGGCCATGTAGAATCAATTGTAGCTGCACTTTATTTAATAGATGTGCCCCAGTCATTTGAAAAAAATGGCAGTTTGTGACAACGCTTAAATGTGGTTTTGCTCAACATCTGTCCTGTGTTTTGATTTCTTTTCATGTGTGATGAAACTGTTCACAGATGAATTGGCAGCTCAGACTTCTTATAAAATTATTTAAAAATGCAACGTGTACATTTCTTCTGCTCTATCTCAGAAACGATATTATTAGATTTTGTTTTGACACTTGAAAGCTTTGGACTTTTTTTTACCGGCTAAAACTAGAGTAGTATTATTACTGAAATAGCAATCTGTGGTCTGCTGCAAGAATGCTTTTTAGAGTGTCCAATGTAAAGACCTCTCTGCAGACACTGCAGTGATTGTCATTAACAATCATACCAGAGGAGGAGTGACATTCTCTTGGAGGCGTATTGATCTCTCCTCTTTAACTGAGCTGGGCCAGTCTGAGTGTTAAGTGCCAGTTCTCAGCAATGCCTAACCAGTTGTGTTTCCTCTCTGCTGATTTACAGTCCTCCATCTCAGATAGAGCTAAATAGAGTCCAACTATAAATACCGCAGCCAGCAGCAGTTATGTATTTAAGCATGTGCAGAAATGCATATGGTCCATCTAATTCAGTCTAAGCCATAAACGGAGACCCCAGAGGCTGTGCAGAAACACAGGTGCAGAGTTAGTGGCCTAACGGTGTGTGTGTGTGTGTGTGTGTGAGAGTGGTCCATCGAAGTCTTAACACTGTTGTCCTGCCAGCCTCTGCACACGAACATTAAACACGGACTCAGCAGCGTCCTTTCAACTTCACTAAATGTGCAGTTCCGGATTATTTAGCTTGTATTAAAATGTTAGTTTTTAAACTAAATTAATCTGTTTTAACACACAATCGTTGTTTACAGGCCTCTAAACATCACAATTAAGCTTAATATTGTGCTCGGCCTGCCGAGGCCAGAGCGACCGCTCTAGTCTTGTGTATTATGTGTTCAAGTGTGTGTGAGTGTGAGTGTGTGTGAATGGAGGCTGGACCGTGTTGACAGAGCTGGTGAGTGACGATTCAGAGGAAAGTCATAAAAAGAAAGAGGGCATGCCGAAGGGGTCAACAGGGATCAGTTTCACCCTTACGTCTCTCTCTCCCTCTTCCTCCTCTAACCTTTTTCTGGATCAGTGCTCTCTTTTTTTTTTTCATTCACCATTTAGATGGTATTGAAGGAAATACTGAATACAGAAATACTGCACCTCCCCAAAAGACCTCCCAACCCACACACACACACAAACCTCTCTATCGATCGTCCCACATAAACCATTTGCTGCTCAGCCCTTTAAAGGACGGGTGTAGTATTGTATGAACAGCACAATCTGTTTTTATCATCAAAAATGCTCTCACTGAAGGACGTATTAGGAAAGTAATTCAAGGCAATATGATCCCTATTGATGTGATCTCTGCTGTATTAATTTTCTTCATAGAAGAAGATGTATTTCAGTAGCCACAGAGATAAACATATAATCAATGTTATATCTAAAACAACATTAAAACAACATTCTCAATTAATAGCAACACCCTAATGGAAAGGTAAGATCAGTAATTAAATTTTTTTTTGTATTGTATTTTCAGAATTACACTCAGTCATATAACCTTTTAATATTTTTCTAAGTGATCTATTTTTAGGAGTAAATTACTAAGATTTGTTGTTCACGTGTTCTTATTTTTTAAATATAGTAAATTAGCTTCACTTGATGCCATTTTCATTCTAGCGCTGTGGCGGGGGGTTGAATGTGGAGTTAATTGATGGTCTACAGTGATGTGTATAATGAAGCCCACTGAGGCTGAGCTCACTGGGAAGACTGACAGCTCTGCTGTGACTCAGGGTGTGAGTTTACTGTAGGTGCGCTACTGCAGCCCAAACGCTAACACCGAGCGGTATGTGGGAACCAGGGGCCTCTCTCTCGCTGGCCAAGCCCCCTGTGTTCCCCTCTCAGTGGGGTACGGGGGCTGCCGTCTCCCCCTTCCCTGGGTGAGAAAACAACCCTCCCTGTCTGGAGGATAAAGGGCATGGGGGCAAACCACTCACAGGGAGAGAGAGGGGGAGAGGTCTCTAAAGGTGGGAACATTTTAAATTAGTCCACTGATGCCTCCATGCTGTGTGCAACGCTCTCACACTTATGCACATGCACGCTAAACATGTTGTGCTGCAAAGTCTTAACACACACACATGCAAACACATACACACAGACTTTCACACTCACACACACATACCTGTGGAGCAACCCTGTGACACTGTGAGCTGAGTGCCTTTTATAGCTCCCAGCCTGCAGTCCCAGGGTTGAAACCTCCTCTGTCACTCTCACCCAGGGGCTGCCTGTTAATGAGAGATGCTGTGAAACGCATGGTTACCTTTTCCTAGTGGCTGAAATGGCCCTCCAGAGCCTCTTAGCATGGAGCCATTCTGTTGGTTTTATGTCCCACTGTAGAGAGTCAGATCCTGTACTCGCCATTCCGTATGATTGGTAGCTTTATGGTGTTTTCCTTGATAGTGTATTTTTGCGGTTTTATTCCCAGTAAGGAGGAACATTATGCTAACTGTACTTTTCATTGAATCATGAAATGAAGTCATTTGGTTTATCGGTTACCAATTAACACTGTAGCTTTGTGGCACAGATTTTTTATTTATATTTCAATAAGGCCATCATAACACATAAAACAGAACAACCCGTCAAGATCTGCACCAGTTAAAACTATGAAAACATTCATTAGGAGTTCCTATTTTTTGTCTTTTTAATTTTTAAACAGCGAACTAAAAAAGGCAATTTTCATATAAAATATATTTTGTCAGATGGGATTTCTTTAGGTCTGTACACACTAATGTGGGTATTTCATCATTTGTCTGGCTGCTGAGGCAGCAGTTCTGTTATGCTCCTCAACCAGGGTCCGAAATTAACACCTGCCAAGCGCCAAATGCGGGTAGATTTTCCATTTGGTGAATAAATCTTGGAAGGCTATCCCCCTGGCCGGTAAATGTTTGTACCAAAATGTAATAGAAATGCTGAGAGTCTCTACCGTTTTGGTGTTACAGAGCGCTCCTAGACACTGTTTACCGTACGGGACAAAAGCTACGCCGCTAAACTATCACTTGCCGCCGGTCTGCTGCAAGCTACCATTAGACTAATTAAATAGATATTATGTGGCAATATTAACAAGGAGTAAGCCAACTTTTAAAACAAAAACCACCGACAAAAAGGAGGACGAAGCACATACAAAAATAACTTTTTTCCCTGGACTCTTTAAGTTTGTATTCAACATAATTATTTTGGCATGGCCGGTGGATTTTTTCATCTACCAGTCCACTCGGCCGGTGAGTTAATTTCGGACACTGTCCTAGACATAACTCCATCACGTCTCAAGGCAGGGCCACTGATGTGTTTTGGAAAGACTACGGAGAGAAAGTGGAGGTTTCAAAGCCACCCTGTCAATCTTTGCTCCTCAGAGCTCCACCTCACCCCCACCCTCTACCCACTATCCTAACATAGCCAATTCATGCCCCAATAGGGGTTGAGGGTGCATGGAAAATATAACATTATGATGATATTTCAGAATAGATTTCTTGTCCCGAACTAAAGAGGGAGACACAGCACCTGCCCAGCATGGTCTGTGGAAGAAGAGAGCAGAAACTTGCACAGATTTGTCCAAACAACAGACCACTTGGCAAGAATAAACTGTTTCTCTATGGATACATTTGTTGAGAATGGAAAATGCTGAAATGACTGAGATTTGATATTGCATTTAATGTCGCTCTCCTTGAGGTGTGGTTTGGGCTTGCAACGCCAAAAATAGGAAATGAGAAGCAGCTCATCCATCACGCATAACTAATTTATACTTTTCACTGCCTACCTGTGGGGGGTTTCTTTCTTTTTCAACTTTTCCAGCTACTGCAACAGTGTTAAAATTCAGTCCGTGGATCCCTTCTCCTTATCGTGTGAATTTTTGTAAAACCAGTATGGACTTCTCTTTACCTGTGCTTTGTTTGGCGCCGCTGTTTGAATTCCGTGGCTGTTCAAGCACAGATTGTGGATTGAAATGAAGTGGGTTCGAAGAACTCTCTCTTTGTTACCCACATCCTGTGTTTGACCCCCAGGTAATCACAGCCCCCCCTCCTTCTGCACCCTCCTCCTTTCCACCCAGACAGGGGTGCCTGTGGTGGGAACGGAGAAGGAAGTTGCTGGGGGTCACAGACCGCGGGGGGGATGACAGCCACTGCCGGTGGAGTGGCGGTATTGAGAACCTGCGAACCATGGATGAGCCTTTTTCACATGGCATTAGCCTGTAGGGTCACAAGGAATGCTGTGATGACGGCTGTTATCGCTCACACTGTGGCTTTGACCACCCACCCCCACCCCAACAGCTCACCTGAGAGAGAGGGCGAGTGGGGCAGCTTGTGTCCAAAAAGTGGAATATATAGTGGATTATATGGCAGTGACCTAGACCTTCATTGGAAAACCAGGTCTAAGAGTTAGTTTAGATAGCTTGGTCCTCTCTTTGCATGTATTTCTGACTTGCCCCATCTTTCTTCTCCCTGCCTCTGACTGTTGCAGTCAGCACTCTGAGCTCTTTCCAGGGCTACAGGAAGACTCAGGCCGTCATCGCTGATTGCTTAATGACAGATGCCAAGGGAACAAAGAGGGCTCTGATAACTTCCTCCGCAGTGAAGGGTTTTCAGCAGACTAGTGGAAAGACAGAGAGACGGGGAAAGGAAGAGAGAGTGAATGATGTAGAGATGGAAGCATCCTGAGGCACAAGCATCCTGTCTTCAATTGTTGTGCATTTTTTGGTGTTTTCATCTTTCCTGTGCAGATAAAGGACCGTCTGGTAGCTGAAAGAACTCCGATAAAAGAGAAGAATGTTGCTGAAATGTAACAGAAAAACATGGTGTTTGCATAAGGAGTAATTGCGATGGCTTCTGGTAGAGGGTCTTCACTCCTGAGTACAGTAGGAACATCTGGTGTGAGTTAGTGGTGATTGTAGGTTTTAGAGAGACCACTGTTTGCTTGGTGAGGGGAGAATCGGGGGGATTCGACGGAAAAGAGATGTTCAAAAGGTTCTAAGAAATTCTCAGACTGCCCGTCAATGTGCCACCATCTTGAAACCCTGTCATTCTATTGTTCGTGTTATACACAATGTTATTTTTTCTTTTAAGCTTTCCAATGAGTCAGTGACAGTAACTTTAAGTGCTTATAAACTATTTTGAGTCCTGCATCACAAGGTGACACTAAGTAAACAGTAAATTATATCTTTTCTTTTATGAGGCATATTTTTATTTGCTCTTCTTTTTATTTTCTGTATACTCAGTGTGCATTTCCATATATCCAGATCCAGATCTGTTCAATTTATTTGGCCTTTCATAATCCATCCATCCAACAATGCTTGATTGCCGCCAAGTCCGTCAGTTAGAAAAATTCACCGCACCATAGTGGTTCTTTCCACCCGATTCACTCAGACTACACGACTGTACTTAACTGACTTGAACCTGCACCATCTATGGCTCTGTGGTGTTTATGAGGTCTTCAGAAGTGGCTCCTAATGAGTATGTGTAAGGGTTACTGTACAACATTACCCACAGCCACCTCCTCTGTTAGCTTTCCCAGTCTTCCCAGGAAGCCAGTGCAGAGGTTTATGCCAGCCCCAGCTGGGAACAGTAATTGTTGGAGTCTGCGCATTCTTCCAACAACCCCCTCCCTTTTTATTCACCACACACACACAGACAAACTTCCCTGTGGAGGTCTCAAGCCCATTTCAGCTGTTAATTTAGCATCATAATATCTACAGAATTAAAAAGCCATGTAAACCCAAACCCCTGTATTTTTCTTTGCCGTTTTAATTTGTAACACTTACTTTTTGTTGAGGTTTGATGTGTTTATTAGCTTTGAGGATTTGGAAAGGTCCATGAAAAATCATTCATAATCAGGCAGCAGTTATAATGACTACAGTGAGGCCTAATTACTGAGACATATTTATGTGTTTCAGGTCATGTTTGAGCTTTGGCTGTGGCACCTAAAGTAGAGTAATATTGTTCTCAGAAAGCTGTTTTGATCCTTTCTGGCTGCCAGAAAGAAACACATTACAGGGGAAGAACAAACATGTGGAACTATTGTCATCCAGGAGACAGCATACAATTAGGCAATGATATACCAAACGAGTGGAGCTGAATGGTCCTGTACCAAAGTGAAACAGGTGGCAGGAGCTTTTGCAGTCGGTGGATTGTGTGTGATTCATCAGCAGGTAATTACTGGATAATAGAAGCATTCCAGTCACTTGCACCAGAATTGGAGGTCTTTGAAAGAAGGCTTTATGAGGTGCTTAACCCAGGGTGCTGTTTTTGTTTTCCTAAACAAACAGATGTGCCTCTGCTACTTAAAGAATTAAGCACACCAATACTTCTGGCTTGGATTCTGTTCTGAGAAAAAAAATCGGGGATAATTTGTGAACATAAATTATCCACAAGTTTGTTGGCAGCAGACCTTCAAACTGGGACAAATTGCTGCTTTCTTCAACTATTAAAGATCTGCTGGTGAGTGTCTGGAAGCAGATGAAGCCAACAGAGCTAAGAGCCCCCGCTTGCGCCTCATCTCCAATTGGCAGTCCATCTTCTGGAACGCAGGGCTCAGAGCTCGCTCCATGTGCGGTCACTTTGGACTCTCTTCCCCCAGCCTTTACCCGCTGCTCTCTTCCGTCTCCACCTCTCTACCCTTCCACCCCCTTATCGGGGTGCCGGAGCCCCAGAAAGGAGGGGGGGGGGGTCACGGGGTCAAAGTCTTTTCCTCTTTGGATCTTGGGGCTTGCTGGGAGAGGCTTGGCGAGAGAATGGCTGCATTAGAGCAGGGGTTGGGGGTCAAGATTTTAATTCTGTTAAAGAACAGCTGGTTTGAGTTTCTCCTCACGTCGCTCTCCCCTCCCTCTCCCCACAAATCCAGGGAGATGAAAAATTTGTTCAGAGGGGAACCAGTAAAATAAAAAAGGTTTACAGTCCAAAGCCCTTACCCTTACCCTGCTCTAGCATTAGAGAGGAATGCAATAACGTCAGCATTTGGCCTCAGTTAGACTGACTTAAAACAAGGAAGTCCTTTCTGTGTTTTGGTGTCTTAACAGCCGGATGAAACTTAATTAAAAAGCTTTAAAAAATTGGGAGGGATTTTTCATTCTCGAGACCGGAGGAATTCTCTCCCTCAAGTTTCACTTTCCATGAGAAATTATTATTTCTCACATAACTTTAAACAGGTGAGACTAACCTTTTTGGAAGTTATCCAACCAATTTAAAACCTGTAGCTTTCCAGAGAAATTACTACTTTGTAGAGATATCAAATGCGCTCTCTGTTGTTCGTTATAGATTAGGCCTGACTGAAACAAATTGAGAGTTTGACGTCACATTCATTTCGAAGACTTTTGCTATTAACAAGGCTATTGCTCAACCTCTCTTTTGGCTAAATTGCTAGCCACCCCCAGTTTTAGCAAAATTAAGCACAGCTAGTGTCTCTCTGCTCTGCCCCATGTGAAATGTGTTGATCTGAATGCCAATGCAGGACTCCTTCACATTTTGAGCTGACTGAGGGCGGAGGGGGTGAGGGGTGTGCACTAGAGCTCTCCTATAAATGGAAAACTAATAACAGATTTTCAGTCTGCTTTCTCCTGCGCTCTTTTGCCGGCTGCCTGGCCGACTGGCCCCGGGGCTGTGTTGGTGTGTGGCGCAGCAGCAATCAGAGGTCATAATTTCATTGGCGGTTAGCATCAGGTTCAATTTTTCTAGTAGGTTCATTTACCAGAAAGTCTGGATTGTGTTACTGTGTATCCGTGGAATCAGTGCAGAGCTGCAGAATCCCGCTACCTTTCCAAGAGGAGCCAGGCACCCCCAAAGGGGAAGACGAGTGCACACATATGTTTAGAGATGCTCACACTCATGTACAGACCATTAGTGCCAAAGCTCTTTATACACTCTGCTAGCCTTCATACATCCTTCTACTGTATGTATATATATCAGTACTCGCAGACATAGCTGTTCTAATGCCAACCTGGCATTAGAACAGCTAATGCTAACAGCAATTAGAGTTGCTGGATTGAGACTTAATTGGTTATGTCTGTGGGTGTGCATATCTTTAGACCCCTCTAGTGGTAGTAGTCCACTCGGGCTGATGATGAGGTTAGCTTTTGTTTGGACAGAGCTTGTGAGGGCACAAGGGAAGAAAAATGTGGGGAACTGATTCAAAACGATATATAGAGAAAGTCAAGGCGAAGGGAATTAAGACTGAGGTGTCCAGCCAAGGTACAAATTCCTGAATAGATATGTTGTCTCAAGTGAAAACTTACCTGGAACATGTCCTTTCCCAAGAAAGAAATCTCTCTAAATTATAGATTTGTGAATCCTACATCACTCAAAGGGTATGTTTTGTGTATTCCAGGAATGTGACCAGGTACATATCGACGACGTGTCCTCCGATGACAACGGCCAGGATCTGAGGTACAACACTGGTACACTTTCATTCTTGATTGAATAGCTGAAATAAATGGTGCCACTTGCTAGCATCAATGTTGGTGCAGCCTGTGCTGACAGATTCTTTTTTTTTGTCTTTATCTCAGCACATATAACTTCGGCGCTGACGGTTTCCACGCAGCAGCGACCAGTGCCAATCTGTGTCTGGCCACAGGCGTGCGGGGAGGCGTGGACTGGATGAGAAAACTGGCCTTCCGCTACAGACGAGTAAAAGAAATCTACACCACCTACAAAAATAACGTTGGAGGTAATCCCCGACAAGCAGCGCTGCTCTGCACCGATCTGTCGTGTCGAAATGAGTTTGCAGATGTACGCACCCTCATTACGTGGGCGTTTGTGTGAGTGTCTGCGCGTGTTCACGTGTGTTCTAAAAGCACACATGCCACACCACTTGGTCAGGGTGAATTTTGAAAATTTCAGTGGTATTCAGAGGGCTGGTCCAACCCAAACAATGTTACCCTGCGTTTCAGGTCTGCTGGGCCCAGCCAAAAGGGAAGCCTGGTTGCAATTGCGAGCAGAAATTGAAGCCTTGACGGACTCCTGGTTAACACTGGCACTGAAAGCACTAACATTAATCCACTCAAGGTAGGACTCCAGTGAGGAAAATTGTACCCAGTCCCATACCGCACATATATAAACTCGCATGTGGTGTAAATACAACTCCGTACTCCCAAGCTATTAAAGAAAACACCATTGCACCAATTTGTCTTTTGGACAGGCTTTGTCTGACTTTAAAAAGGAGATCCAATCCTCCTTTGTAGGACATGTTTTAAACCATTGATACATTGCAGTGTCTTTATTTTCGGCACACTGTGTTTTCTTTTGTCCTCCCTCTGAGTGATTTAAAATGATGTCATCCCTTTGCTCTCCTCCCCTGTCTCTCTGCTGCAGGTCAAACTGTGTGAATATCCTGGTGACCACCACACAGCTCATCCCTGCCCTGGCTAAGGTCCTGCTCTACGGCTTGGGAATAGTCTTTCCTATCGAGAATATTTATAGTGCAACCAAAATAGGTAAACATTTCATCTGAAATTTGTGGTTTGAATCCTGTTGTGTGATCAATCTATCACTTTGGGACGTGAATGCTTATTATTTTAGCTCGGTGAGTGTGAAGCGTTAAGACGCACATGCTACCTAAGTGACGGGACAGAGGCGTGGATGGGGTGGGAGATTCAGTCACCGGAGAGGGTTGATGTTCTTCTATGAAGGAATAGGCCTAATCAGCCTGGGATTATTTTCCTGGAGCTGGGCCTGTGCTGGGCCTCCCCAGGCCTCTCCTGTTCAGTCTCTGCATATGAAACCACTTCTGCACATTTATGTCATTCCGCAGCAACAGGACCCCCCCCCCCCCTCCTCCTCCCATCTCTCCCCCTTTCCCTCCAGTCCTTCCCCGTCTTCACTGTTTCAAATGCAAAATAAACATCAAGCTTCACCCCCTCACCATTTTCAGGCCCGTCAGCGCAGAGTTGGAGCCGAGTGTAGCTCATGGTTCCTCTGAGCGTTAAGCACGCTGGTCCTCCTAACCAGACCCTGTAGCATGCAAGAGTAATTTAGCAGATTTAAGTCTATTTGTCCCATGTTGGAGGAGGAGAAGGGGCAGAGTTAATGCTTTTCAGATTGCCTTTATCTGAGGGCTGATCTTATCACATCTCCTTTGCTGAGCTCAAAGTGTTTACACTCTGCCCTGTTTTGTACTTGGGGTGTTTTTAAAGGGGCTCCTGTCACCTTGTGCCTCTGAATCAACGTGACGGTGTTTAGTGTGGGTCCCTGAAGGTGTCTATGTGCCTGTGTATCTGTTTGCATCACGCAAACGCTCCATTAACATCCTGCTGTCCACTCCTCCACAGGGAAGGAGAGCTGCTTTGAGAGAGTGATTCAAAGGTTCGGGAGGAAAGTTGTTTACATTGTTGTTGGAGATGGTGTGGAAGAGGAGCAAGGCTCAAAAAAGGTAAGAAGTCTTGGAATAATAGACACCACGTACTGTATACACATTGAGTCATCTGGTGAAAATATTTTTTAGAAATACACGGAGCTAGGAGAAAAGATAATGTTTGGACTTTGTGATTACTTTCCGTAAGGTCAGGAGTTCATTATGAATGCTTACAGAACACAAAACATACCTTCCATACCGTTCCAAATAAAGGACTCAGCTCTCCTCCTCAAGAGTCTTACTTTACTTTCATTCGTTTATCCTCTTATAGGGCATCCGAGTACAAGAGAGAAAGTCTGTAGTGTGTAATCAGCGCTCTTCCTCCGCCGTCTCAGGTTTACAGAGCAGGGGAGGGGAGAGATGGCATAATTATATATTCCAGCTCGGTGCCCTGAGCAGCGTGAATGCTGTATGTGTAATGCTAGGCAAGCCCTTTCAGGCATGTTGAAGGGCACATTGTAAACAGAGCACGCATAAAGGAGACTTAAATCATTGTTGATGAAATTAGAATATTTACAGCAACAACAAGCCTGTTAGCACGGCACGGATCAAGAGAGGCTCAGGAAAACATGACGGTATCTGCTCAGATCAATCTGACATTTGCTTTTTTTATGTTACCTGTTGGCTCTTGCTCCACAATTTTGTGTATTCAGCGTTTCTGCCACGTTTTGGATGTAAACCAAATGCCTCATGCAAGCCACACACAGCAAACACATTCATTAGCAAATTAATCAGCGGCCCGAGAGCATACTTCCCTGACAGTTTCGGTGAGCCACAGTGTCAGGGCGAAGACGTGGAGTTTCCCTTTGAAAAGCCTCCAGCTCCTTTTTCACCTGTTTCTCAGTAAACAATAAGTAGAAGCGTGAGGACAGATGAAGAGTGATTAGCCAGCGATTAGGAAGAAGTAGCAACCTTTACCCCGGATAAGTGTGTAAAGCAATAGCTCTGTATTATGAAAAGCGAACACACCCTGGGAATATGGTCTTGAGGGATGATTGTGGAAAAAAGATGCAAATATTTTTACTCAGTCTTGAGTTGTTGGAGTGTGACATTGATGGAAGGATAAGGCGTTTTTTTTTTTTTTCCCCTTTTCTGAGTGGTGCGAGTCCCATGACACGCCATGCGGTAAAAGGTTTCTATGTCAACATCAGAGAGGACATGAAATAACACAACAATTTCACCCGTCAGGAGGCACATATCAGACGTGACACTGTGTGGAACTACAAAAGCAAACGTCTTAAATGTTCTCTCGGCCCTCATTCCTTCATCAAAAAGAAAAAAGAAATCCACAATCCCTGAAACAATTCTGCCTTCAGTTATTACCATCGCCTGGGAGAGGAGGCAGAGATAACATCTTCAGCTTTTAAACTTAAAAGCAAAGACAATTTACAAAACAAAAAGCAAAGAGCTTTTTAAGGGTCAGTGCAGGCTCTCCTAAGCGGAACATATGCCTGGGAGAGGCCATACCTTTGATAAGGGGAGGGTAATGGGCTCCACACACTGAGGAGCCGAGGACTCTACCTGACAAGCTCCTTTCATTCTCTGCGGCTCAGGTTTCCTCTGCTTGGGAACAACAGCTCATTTGCACTGTCCCAAACACACACTGGCAGGCAGGAGGTTCATTCAAAAGACACTGTGGGGAGTTCAGTCCTGTTGAGGTTGAAGACAGCTACTGGAATAGTTTGGTGGTATAAAACTACACGTTGATGCAGGAGAGAAATTAGTTAGAGGTACAAATGTACTGTTTGGCTGCATAAAGGTATGCACAAGGGAGCAAGAGGAGCAGTCGTGGTGTGTTATTGATATGATTGCTTTTCCTGGTGAATGGACCAGACTCATTTCATTCAATGAATGTATTAAGCGGCAGTATAAAGAATAAAATCTTCATTTTTGCATTTTGCTTTGATAAAGGACTGAAATTTTGTTGATTACCGTACTAAAAAATAAAATATGATGTTTTTATTCCTCCCACAGCACAACATGCCCTTCTGGAGGATCTCCAGTCATTCAGACCTCATGGCCCTCCACCACGCTCTAGACCTGGAGTACTTGTAGCACTACACCACGATGGTACACCCCGCTCCGCCTCAGCACACCCTGCAACCTTTCACCTCCGCCCTCCAGCCCCAGTCCCACGCTTTGCCACAGACACCTACAACTCAGAAAAGCCCCCCCCGTGCTGCCTGCCGTCTGTCTTCCACTACACAGGAAGAAAAGAAGAGGAGAATGGAGAAAAGAAAAAGGCTGAGCACACGGTTAATGTGCTGACATACGGTCACACTTCGTCTTAACCCTAAACTTTTTTTTTTCTTTTTTTTTTGCTGGAAGCGAAGGAGAGAGGTGAATTTATGGCGCTGCAGCTGCTTGCCCTGGTTACTGTGAATCGGCCACTTTCTGAAGCTGTCCAAGTGTTTTACGGCCCCCCTGTTTGTGCCGGGACTCTGTCAGGGTTCACACCTGTGAGGAGAGCAGAGCTACTGATGGCCTCCCCTCGCCACAGAACTCAGCCACAGTAAACCGCAGGCCCACGACTACTGGTGGTGACATTTCTCCACACCTCTAGCTCATCCTCCCCCTCCGCTCTTCACCTCCCGTCTCGGGCTGTCCCTTATCTGTCTACCTACTTTTTAGTCTCTCTTCCGTCACGGGACAGACAGACAAAGCGACTGCTCCTCTGTTAACTGTCGGCCTGGGAGTCCTGTGCTTCTTATTTATGAACGGAGACTTTGTTAGTGGCGCCGTGCCACCGAGAAGGTACCTCGACGACAAAAGACTCGTGCCTTTTACAAAGTACTATTGATTTCCAACGCAGCAGAGAGGAAGACATTTATGGAAGAAACAAGAAAAAGGGGGTTTTCTAATAATTTAAGAAAAATACAAAAAACTTTATTTACAACGCTGAGACAATCGTGTATAGAGGAAATCTTTTTTTGTGTGTGTAAGTTTGTAATCACTGGACTATTCCTTCCTATATTCATTTAGGTACGTGCTCTTTAAAGGTGGCAATGCTTTTTTCATTGAAGTAAAAAAAAAAAAGGCATCCCATCGCACATACGCTTGTGCGAAGCCTGAACGTGTTGATGTGTTCGAGTTTTGTTCAGTAAAACAAATATGTAGATAATGGGATTTTGTGATAAATCGTTTTTTGTCAAGACCAAAAGCATGGATGTCAAGTGTCAATGACCTTTCATTTGATTCTGTGATGTTTCTCGTCCCTACAGGAAACTTCAGTCACATCTTTATACAGCATAACAGGTCTCCTCTACTGCAAGTCCTTTTTAGATTGATATTTTAAAGGGAAAGAGGTTTGTTTGTTTTTTTAGTTATTCAGAAAGGTAGCTCACAACTTGTGTCCTCACGGCATTTCACCAGCTTGCAGCCCTGACCCCATACATTTCAAAGCAAACTTCATTCTCATGAGGGTTTTCGGATGTGGCTTGGAAGTGAGAAAACTCACAGCTTCCTGCCTCCTGAGCGCCATTTTAACAACAAATTTGAATAAATCTGATATTTAAAAAAGCAGGCTTGAATAGGTTTTATTATCTTTTATACAAGCGCTATAACAACTCTTGTACAGCGAGCGTAATTTTGTATGATGTAGTGTTTTTATTTCGACTTTGAAAATACATTCTGTGTCCCTCTTTGAACAGCTGAAATACACAAAGCCCTTTTCATAATGCTTCGACGTCTGTGGATGGGGAAACCATAATTAACATTGAGAGAAAAGCCACTAACTTCGAGGGGTTTGTGAACATACAGGACATGTGCTATCGACTGTGAATTTCTTAAACAGAAACCCATTCGTTGTGTTTCTAATTTTTTCCCTCCTTTGCACATGATCACTGTTGGCCTTTACATTTCAATTTGGATCCCTCTCTCCCCCTAACACCACCCCCCTGCCTCCCCCACCCCCGTCTTCTCAAAACAACTTCTCCCCCCTGCACTCCAGGGGTATCTACATATTGCTGCTAGATCAAGGTAATGGTAGGTAAAAAAAATAGGAAATGTTTTATAGATTCATACAGCACGCTTTTTTTTATTATGTTGCAATCATAAATGCAAACTGGAAATACTTTACACTACATGGGCCTCATTGTGAAACGCAAAAGATTGTTGTGTCTGCAAAATATGTGTACAGATGTTTTTGACATTATTATTTGATTGTGTTTAAATTAATAAAACTGATTTGTGAACTGTTATATGTTGCCCTTTGATTTTTTCTTCTTTTTTTTTTACGTAATACATTGTTTAAAATGTTGTGTACAGAACAGTAGGTGCAAAATACAATTTAACACTGTCTTTAACATATACTTAAGGCCATATTTGTTTTAGTACTTTCCATTGTGTGTTAATGCTACTGGAATAACATTACTATCTGCCCCCAGTGTCCAGAGACTGACACTGATGCCACTAATCCTACCAGGAAGCAAATAGAAACTGGAGCTGGTTTAGTTTAGACCAAACAACATCACATACCCACATGCTAATCACATCTTTTAAATCTGCACAATAGCTGCTATAAAATACTTTCTACAGCAAGGCGACATCTGAATGGCAGACGTGCTTTTGTGGCTGTAGCTAACGTGACTTTTAAAAAATAATGCAAAGGCTCCTTATATCTTTTCATTACTGCGAGACAATGCTAAATTTTCTTGAGAGCCTCAACAATGTACAACATGCGTCATACATTCTTGAGGCCAATGCTCGGCCCAATATTTGCAAAAGTTCTATCCTCATAGCGTATGTCTGTAGGAGCCTCTGTGCATAATTAACATACATCAAACCTCTCCAGGCCATAGAGAGCTAGTTTAAATAACACATGAAAATTATTTATGAGGCTGATTTTATGAGGTGGTCACAGCTAAGACAGTCCAGCATGTAACACTAGCCCGGACAGGGAAGAAAGTGTCCGGCTTCCAAAACCACGCTGGAGAATTAAGCATGCACGGAATTTTATTTAGAGCCGCACGGCCTGTTTAATATCCAGATCAATTATGTTTTCAGATGGAGCGGGAGTGATGGCCGGGGTGAGGCCAGGCTGGACGTAGCAAGTCGGGCTGCTACCGCTGGAATGCACCAGCACAATGACCCCTAATGTGCTTCTCCCACTTCCGAACAGCTGAAAGACTAAGTAGCGTCTGAGGTCCTGACTGGCTGTCTTTCTAGGAGAGGAGTTGCTGCTCTCTCCGCGGTGCAGAATAGAGGTCTGTTCTCTTTGATAAGTTTTCCCGATGCTCAGGGACCTGGCAGAACAAGTCAGACACAACCAGACCAGACATTTTGAGAAAGAAAAAGTGGGTGTTGTGGCATGTCGGCCAGCCGCTCTGGCTCTGCTCGTAAGAAGCAGAAGGGGAATAAAAGTAAGAGCTAGATTGTGTCTGTTTGGCTTGTGTCTCTTTCCTGACTATCCTCTACCAGGACTTTGATTTTCTGTGAGATTTATCATCCTTTGGTGTTTGTGGCTGCTCGGCGAACATGCCATTTGCTTGCTTTTGTTAGATAGAGGCGTTCCTGTGCTTTAATCAGGCTTTACAGTAACCATGTAATTCTCAAGAGGCCTGATCTTCACTGAACTCCCATCAACCCCCTTGTGGAAATAAAGGGGCCATTACCTAGCAGGTCCTCTGTTGGGCATTCCTCTCCGGGACGTCCCAGCAAAGTGCCCGCCCTCCATAAAACTGTACTGCAATAATAAACAACGCCATTGGTGATTTACGACCTTGCCTAGACAGTGATTTCATGCAGATTTCCATAGAGGGGGCCTCTGACGGTGCATCACAATTGAACTAATATTGTATTACATGCATATCAAACTCCCCCCAAAAAACCTGATCTGCCACATCTCTTTTATGAGCAGGAAGCCTATTAATAGGCCTGTGTTCTCCTCTTGGTGGCTAGTGTGTCTCAAGTTAGGGGAATTTGTCTCTGTAGCGAGCAGATGTCCACAGATAGAGACAATAAGAGAGAGAGAACGGGGGGGGGGTTGAGTGAGACACAAAGCCTCCATCCTGAGCAGAGCTGCAAGGAGTTTCTGCTCAATCTGAGAACCAAAACGACACGCTATTAGATTGTTTCAGTCTGAAATTTCTGGTTTGTGTCTTGGTTTGGCTGATGCTGTTTGTCTTGAGGCGGGATAGACAAACCCGCTGTCACTGATTGCAGCTCCTCCTCCTCCTCCAGTGGTTTCAAGATGAAGAAAGGCATCTTACTCCTCTCCAGAGCGCAAGGCTCAGTGAGCCTTGGCAGGCAGCGAGAGTGACAAACCTGTTGTCATGCTGTGGCGGGCAGTGGTGCTAAACTAGGCCCTTTGTTTACTGTTTGTTTACCTCTCAGTTACTGGGATTTGACAGGCAGAGTGGGGCAGGGACAGCTGGTAATCAGGAAGCTGTGGATTCCAGGGATCCCGGCCAGGAGTGTCAACTCCGAAGGGGCCGGGCGCCCATAACTATGCCTGTCCCGCACAGGCGAGGCATTCCCAAGTGAGTCTAGACTGTGACAATGCTTTGCATAGATGTTGGTGGAGAGTTTGGACTTGCAGAGTGGGTTGTGACTGGTAGAGGTCAGCGAGGGTTAGTCACACACACACACACACACACACACACACACACACACACACACACACACACATTCATACACACATTCATACACACATTCAGGCAGCCACAAGATGAGGAAAGGGTTGATTGTATTTGCAATATATTGCGTTAGGGTTTTGTGGAATCCACCATTGCAAATTATGTGTTATTTCACCAGAAGTAGTTGTTTTGACAAAGCCCATACTGTTTCAATAAAGAGTTGAGATACACTGGTAGCCATTGTATGAGTCTCTCATCATGCATCTCTCCTACACTAGCTCAGCAGTTAGTTGCTGCAATCCTTTTGTGATTAAATTTCATAAAGCAGAAACATGTTGAAATGTAACCCTTGTGTCTGCCAGTCATCAAGATGCTGTATTAGTCTTTTTGTCTTCTGATTGCAGCGTTGTTCTTTTTTTAAACCATTTTCTTTGGATGTTGAAGCAGCGAGCCTCCTGCAAAAAGTAATTACTTGTACAACAACTGCTGCTGTAGCGTAGCAGGTACTGACGTTCATTCGCTGAGCAAATTCAGCAACAAAGGCACACTTTCACACAACCTCTCACTGTGGCTCATAACCACCTCGAGGTTGCAGTGTTTGAGTCTCGTTGCCAGGGCTGGACCTGGAACGAAGCTCGCTGTCCGCCCGACCACACCACGACTCCACCTGCATCTGCGGTCAAACACACACACACACTCCCTCATATTTACTGGGCCCACCGCACCACTCCATTTGAAGGTGAGTGGCAGAGATTTATATGGCAAGCTAAGGCCACCCTACAACTGCGAGTGTGTGTGTAAGTGTGCATGACTTCTCAGCTATGAGCTACCAGGTCCCCAAGGGTTTATTTGCCTGCTGCTGCCCCTTCAGACCTCCCTGCATGCCCTGTGTGTTAGCATGCGCAGTGTGTTTACGTGTATGTGTGTGCTCCGAAAGCGTATGTGTATGTGTGTGTTCGCATGGACCTCGCTCTCGGGTGTTAATTGGGCTGGCTCTCCCAAGTTGGGTCTCGGACCCAGGCCAAGCTCCCTCCCGTCTGGCAGCAGAAAGAGCCAGTTTAATAAACTCGATGTCATTCGGTTAATAAAACAGCCTTGCGTCCCACCTTGGCTTGTTTTTGCTCGATAAGTCATGGGTGATGTTTTTTTTTCTGTAAGTAGAAATGAAGGAAAGGTGAACCCTGTTTTGTAGGTGGGCTGTATATTCTTTCCAGTTGGATTTTTTACCCCTCCTAGTCCTGAAGCTCCTGCTGCTGCTTTATGTCTAGAAATACTACAGCAGAGATGATTCATTTAATTATTTTACACTTGCAAGAACAGATGGTAATCATGACTGAAGCTACAACCACATATATTGGAGTATTCCAGTTTTGTAATCTATAGCCATACTCAAGGAACAAAACAGCAAAGGACTGAGCCTTCAATTGGTCAAGTGGACTCCCTCAGGAGCTAACTGTAGACTTTGGTGTGTGTATGCCCAAAGTGACAGTTACTGAGGCTAATGTTAAGCTAGCTCTGTTGATGGTCAGTAAATCCCTGCAAACCCTAGGCTGGCTGCTTGCTAAACCATAATGACTGTTTTCTATTTCTACACATATTAAACACCATAGATGTGAAGAGGCATGAATGTACAAGCAAGTATTGTAACTCATTATTTTGCCAATGACTACTTATTAAAGTAATGTCATTACTTTTTTTCAGTGAGTAGTCAGTAAGTAGAGTAGAGTAATAATTGAGTACATTTTTCAAGTAACTTGCCCAGCTTTTTCCTCACTTACCCCTGGTAATACTGCTGAGATTTCTGCTGCCATCCCCGATACATTGTGGGTGAATTACATTTTGTCAGTGTTGCTCAAAGCATTGAAAACTTATATTTAAAAGTTCAACAGCAACATTTCTTTCCAAAAGCAGTGCCCCTGTAACTCTGGATAATCCACAGAACACGCTGTCAACAGGTTTTATAAGACCTATTTCTTTGGTAGAAAGTAGTTCCAATGAAAACTGTCCACAACAAGGTCTGTGAATTATCCAGATTAAGTCTGACATGTTGTTGAAAATTTAAAATGTATTTTTAAATCTGTAAGCGGCACAAATTAAATTCCATTTGCCTACATTGTACTGTGGTGACAGAAATCTCAAAACCTGGGCACATAAAAAAGACCCGGAGGGACACTCATCTTGTAAATAGAAAAGAGCCACATGAGAGTTGTTTTATGCCACATTTCTCTCTCTTGGTATCTTGTCTTTCTCGTGGGCCCATACTGCCCCAGTAGGAATGTTAATGTTTCGTTCCAGTTGGCTGAAATGGTTTCTTTGCTCTGCGTCTGCCTGGGTAGGGGACACAGAGAAGATGGAGGGGCGAGGAGCCACTGGGACAGGAGAAAATATTCTATATCCTGGGTGACTCTGCTCTTCTGGGGGATTACAAAGGGTTTAACTGGCGGATGAAGGAAAGCAAAGTGGTAAGTGACATTTCTGGTCTGAGAATATGGCAATCAGCAGCATGGAGTCCCGCCAAGTCTCCCAGCCTGGCCAGAAAATGCTAAAAAGGCTTGGGAGAGTGTAAACAAATGGGGCGCTGGCTAGCAGTGCGGGAGGGGAAAGGAGGGAAGGGAGGGGGGGCGTCCAGGGGGACAGATCTGTTAACCATCAGTGGCTGCGTTTCATCCTGCCGCCCCTCTCCAAACCCTTCAAGGGAGGCTTTGTGTACCTGCTCTGCAGACAGGAGCTGGGAATTTGGGGAACAGGAAACCAAGGCTTCCCCCCCTTCTCTTCTTCCCCACACCTCACCCATTTCCCTTCCCCTGTGCACCCAGCTGCCCCCCAACACACACACACACACCCTACATTCACCCCCTGCTATGCCCTCTCTTCTACGCCACCCCTGCTCACTCCCAGACCTCCGATCGCCCATCCCTCTACCCTGAATAGGCATGTTGTACAGTATGCCACTCGAAACACACTCACACACACTGACACAGTTGATGAGGGGACCATGGCTTGTCCCACTTCCCTTCTCCCTGTATCAAAGGATGGCTGAATATGTTATTGTATGATCTCACTTTCAAATCAAAGGGAAAGCTTTGAGGTACACCTTGGCCAACAGCAGCCGTCGCTCGGCTCAGGTACGAATGAGATCGCCATGCATAATCTGAAGGCCTGCATCCTACGGGTCGAATGAAAATGGGGGTGGCAGTATTTAAACCTTAATCCATAATTCATGATTCTTCCTCTGAACCACCGGCCAAGAGAATCAGAGCATTGACAGAGTTCACTATGTTAATTGGTTCTGTTAGTCCATGAGCTGCTCAGGACTGTTCAGCCACGCACCCTACGCCAATTCACATCAGCACTTAGCCTTTTGGAGGGATATTGTTCCTGACAAAAAGCTGCTAGGCCTATTACTCTTACACTGCAAAGGTTAGCATGGGAGAGTGAGAGAGAGTTCAGAAGATTGTGGAAAGTCAGCATGAAAAGAAGGTGGCCTTGTCACAAAGTTACTGCTAGCTAATTATGCTAGCTAACTGCATCTGATAGAATCTGTTATCTACAGTTTTCCCGTTGTTGGCTAGAAATGAGAAGCCTGCTTTTATTTCCTTATATGAAATCAAATACCCATCGTTTCAAAAATACTACAAACTTGCCAATGTTATCATTGAAAGCAGCATTTGTGCTGTGCAAGAATGGAAAGCAAGCATGGCAACAAGGGTCAACTGCCATGGATTATCAAGACGTCCAAACAATCACAAATTACTGTTAAATCTACACCCCACTGACTCATCCTCAGCAAAAATGTAACATTACAAGCTTCAAAAGTAGCATCTTTTGCAGGCCGACTGTAATGTCCTGTTCAGTCGAAGCTGAAGGAGTTGGACTGATGTCTGTTTGTTAGTACGCAGATGAAGAGAAGTACTCGTCCCTGGCACTGAGCTGACACAGATCATAAAGGCCTCATTGTGAATGCCGACTTCACTCCCAGTATGCTAAATTAAAAAATGGATGTAACCCAATACGGGATGGTAGTGGCGATAAGATCTGGAGTCGGCCCGTGTCCCTGCAGGCCCTTCTCCTCCTCGCTGCACCACAAGGGAAGGCAGCACAGTGACAAGTAGGTGTTCAGGAAGCAGCGAACACCCTGCAGATCGACAGATAATATTTTTTGGCAAATAAATTCATTCCTGAACCTTAAATTACATTTTCACCTCCCAAAAAACAATGTCTGCTCTCCATGCCTGAGGCTGTGTCTGTCTGACACGGATGGAGGGGGAAAGAGGAAGTGCAAGGTGTTAGCTGACGGCCGTCTCCGGCAGTGAGCCGTCTTTATGTAAGCTATGTGTATGTTAGTGTTTTGTATGTGATTAAATAATGTGCAAGGTATTATAGATATCTGTCAATATGAATGTTTCATGTACTGTACTGGTGAACTTGGTGCACATGTGTGTGTGTAGAGAGAGAGAGTCACTCTGCAGCACCATGACAACAGTGGAGGCTGTCTGATCCTCTCTCTCTAATTGTCTGTGACCTCGTAACTGGAGACGCACTCTGAAGGCAGGAGGAGGGCCTTTCACACGGCAATCACTTTTGGATTTGTCCTCTATGCAACTCCTGAATACCACTGCCAAAAAGAAGTGTGCATGTATGTGTGTCTTTGTGTGTGTGTGTGTGTGTGTGTATATATATATGCAGGTGTGACCGCTTCTTTAAATCCAAACCCCCTGTTGATTGGCATTGAATATATGTGCGGTGGACAGGTATGTGTGGATTAGACACCCAGGTCACATGATTGGTTAGTTTTTGATGTCCAAAAAAAGACCATACGCTGTAATCATGAAACCTATAACTCATTTGATAATTACATAACGTAATGTGTGTTCATACCACCATTACAGAAAAGGAAGGGGAAAAAGTTAAAGACAAGAAGCAGATTTTCAACTTCTTTGACAGTTTGGATTCAATTTGTTTTTTGTGAAGACCCGAGACAGAGAGGCAGATAAAAGATGGAAAAATCATACTTGCTGCATTATTAATTATTCCAGAGGAGTCAATTGCTCCATTCATGAAGCAGGTTGAGCAGGTGAATTCAGGTGAATGCTGCCATCCTTTCCTGATTTGACCTAATACTTCTTGCTCATCCACTTCAGTCTTTATGCTACTGGATATTTAAAGGCCATTCCTTTCTTTTACCAGTTGTGTGCAACAAGATGCAGCTCAAAATTTAGGAGTTTTTATAACTTTTAAGTTATTCAAAGTTTCCAAAATATCCACCAAAAATTTATTTTTCCTATATTTGGATCTGAATACACAACTAGAGTGTAACTGTAGTGGTCAAGCTTCCTTCTCAACGGTCGGAGTAATTGATTCTTACATTGTGTTTTACATGCTGTCCAGAGAATCCACTCTCCTCTATCTCGTCTCTGTCTGTCTGTCTGTCTGCAGAGGCCGGGCTGATGTCTCTGTTCTGTTCCACCATAAAGGGGCCTCAGTAATGGCCCCTGTCACACACACACAAAGGTATTAAGGCCTAAAGCCTCTCTCTCTCCGACGCCACTGGCAGCTGGGCCAGGGGAATAATTTGATTTGGTATTTTATGCTGGAAAAGAGCCTTTCTTCTCCAAGCCACATTTGCGCTTGGCTTCTCCTCAGCTCTGCAGCCCCCTGAAAGACTTTACATGACATTAACACATTTCAGAGAGCATTACGGCTTGAAAAGAGATTTGTCTAGACAAAGACATGGTTTATTTGTAGTTAAAGCTTCATTTCCTGCCTGTTCCTTCTCCTGCACTCTCTCCCTGCACCTTTACCCCCACACACACACACCGCCCCTCCTCCCTGCGTGACTCCTGCCGGGCGCACAATGGTTGGCGCCCTGACAGGTAAGAGGATTTCAATTAGTTTACCTCGCAATGGGCCCAGCAAAACGTGATTAATGAAAGCAATTAGTCTCTGTCATGTCTTCCGCACACTTCTGCTAAATCACCGGACTGCTCCTCACTGACGCTATGAGCAAATTACATCACCCAGATCCTCTCTCTCTCTCTCTCTCTCTCTCTCTGCCACTTTATGAGCTCCCCACGTCTCAATGAAGAGAGTAACGGAAAGGAGAAAAAAGAGAGGAATGAAACCCAGCTGATACCCATGTGTGTGTTTTTACTGTCTACGAGCGTATCCCATAAACATCCACAGTTTCTTAAGACCTGTAATAAAAAAGAATAATACTCATCCTTTTTGCAAATACTGTTCAATGAGACTGCTGCTTCAAAATCTATGTTACAGTGAGATAAACATTTAAGAATAAATGTTCTGTGTGTGTCTGACTAATAATAGTCAGCTAGTGAGCAGTGTGTGTGTGAGTGTGTGTGTGTGTGTGTTAACGAGCAGTAAATTAATCAGGGGCCTGGGTTTTTGCTCCCCTGATTATAGCACGGATGATCTACAGCGTCACACATATGTTTACACTTCCCAAATGTACTTCCCCCCTCCATAACATCACACAATACACACAAACTTATAAACTAAAGTGGGATTTATGAAGACGTGTGTTAGACTTTCGGGCTTCAAAGTGTGCCGTCGTTATGGGATTCTGTCACGGAACCGCAGAAACTCTCAACCTGAAACCCCCCCCCAAAAAATGAAATCAAATAAAAGGGGAATTTGCGGAGCCATAGATAATGTTTTGCTAGCTGCAGGCTGGGTGGACCTAAGCCAACAGTAATCACTGCCCACTAGGAGGGAAACAGCCCCACCTGCTCCAAAAGCATCGCATGCAAGCTTCCTCTTCTCAGCTTTTCGCTGGTGTTATATATTTATGTCACCATCGCACAGCTCACGCCCACCCACCATCTCTCATACTCCTTCACTCGATACTTTCTGCTTTCTCTGCCTTGACTGTGGCACTCATGCCCAAGCCCATTCGATCCTACTGATCTAACCCTAACCCGAACAGGTCACAAATATATAGTTTAATTTTTTACAAGGGCATAGTCATTTCCTAAAACAGCTGGGCACTGTAGCTTTTAGCAAATATAACTCAAACAGGAGGGCATTTGTATTTGCTGGGGACTATTTTCAGTGTCGGATTAATATACATTTGATGCATTGCTGAGAATTTACTGCACCAGGAAGTTGTGTGTCAACTCAAGATAAAGTACAGTGCCCAGGTTTATTGTAATGGAGCAACAATCCGCAGTACTTCAGCAGAAGGTATAGTCTCGTATGCTAACGACGCACATTGCTGAAGCCATTAGTATTTGTTCTTCTTTGGTTCAACTGTTTAATTATCGCTTCGTAATCTCTTTTTAGGGGGGTTCTGTATTGGTTGGCAAGTCCTGCAGACCGACTTGGTTTATTTTACTATAGTCATATTTTACCATAGTTTTGCTCATTTCTTAATAAACTCCATAGAATTGTTTCATCTGGCAAAAGGTTAATCTCCTAAATCCTATGCTGGCTTGTATGCAGCCTTTGGAAAGGTGTGCTCGGGATGATAGGGCGTGCATATTTTGATGTGATCCTATTTCTTCATTTCCTGCACTGGCTGGGAACAGAGGAGCAGCACAGGCTGTAGCTAGACCAGACGTTCTCCTTCTCTCGCTCTCTTCCTCTGCCATTCTTTCTCATCCTCTCTCGCTCCGTGTTGTCAGATGGAGGATACCACTTTGACAAGATTGGAAATGGGATTATTGGAGGTCTTTGGCATCCTCCCTGGCCTGTCCGCTCCACTGTTCGATGCACTGAGTCCACCTTCTGACACTGTTTTTCACATTCCTGAGCATGTCTATATGCGTGTGGTGGAGTGTGTGTCTATATTGCATATTTGCATGTCTATCTGTAGCAGTTCACTCATGTGCCAGGGCTTGTGAGTGGCCTGCTCCTTCCTGTAAAGTTTCAAATGGAGGCTGCCTTGTCAAACTGTCATGCTTCAGGACAGTAATATCTGAGCCCCCCCCCACCCCCGCTCCTCGCCCCATCAGTCAGAAATTGGGAAAGCCAAAATCACCACACGCACACATACACACACACACACACACACACACACACACTCCAGTCTCTCTATCTGTCAGTTTCTTTCTCTTTCACTCCATCTCTCTCTCCTGTTGTCTAAGGTTTTCCTGTCACCGAGCCAAAATCTAATTGTTCAAAGCTCTGTCAGCCTCCAACACTTTGATATTTTTCTCAGGCTTCAAAAGAGCACGACAACAATAGGCTTGTGACTGCAGGGCACGCCGAGGTAGCCAAGACTATATTAGTTATCACGTCTTTATGTCTTAGTGTTCACTGGCATGGCTCTGAGAATTTTACTTGGGGGGGGGGGGTTCGGAAGGAAGCAGACTTGTTAGTGGTTTCTCAGACGGCTTGTTTGATGCCTCGGGATATTTTTTGGTTTGCGTTTGACTTTCCAACACCAGCTCAGGTAAATATCAGGGCGTGTTCGGTGTCAGAGCTCAAGATGGTGGCGTGTCTGTTCTATGTTAATAGCAATGTTGAGGTTTCTGTAATTGACACTGTCTTAATGCGTGTAATTTTTACACATTGTTACTCACCTAACCACAAGGCCCAGTCTGTATTTAAGGGTCTGGGATGATTAAGCCTGTAAAGGACAGACGGGATCAGATCATTTGTTACAGATTTAACCTTGGCAGCACTTCAGTAAAGCTGTAAGATAGCATCAGAGGGACATTCAAAATGTAATTTATTACAACAAACCTCCGGTCAAACCCAGCCTTTCAAGCCAGTCAACAAATATCACATTCTTCCTCTTAAAAAAAGTTGAATTCTAAGTAACAAAACACTCTATTGCTCAATTCAATACACTGAGAGGTTTTGCTGCTACATTGTCTGGTATGACCAGTAATTATGGTGGCTAATGTTAGCTAAAGTTAGCAAATTCAAGGTACATTTTGCTGTGTAATGCATACTGTTTTAGTTCACTGCTACTGTTACTGTAGCTGAACATTTTAGCTAAAAGCTTAGCGAAATACTAGACTACTGTTTAGCTAAATGCTTAAGCAGCATTTTAGCTAAATTCTTTAGCAACATTTAGCTAAACAATAGTTAAGCATTTAGCAATGCCTGTTAGCAAAAGTGACATAGTCTCGCTTTAAGGTAAACTGTCACTCCAGGGTAAAATGTTGCCCAATAATAGCATTTTCACTGCACAACTGTAACTAAGCACCATCACAAATTGTTCCTAATTTGAATCATGTGTTGTATTTTTATTTTTTTCACACCTAACTGAAATTGAGTTTCACTATATGTCTTCGTAACTCTCCAACACAGATGAAAATTAAAACAGGAAACACTCAAAATATTCTCTTTTAAATTAGATTTGACCATTATTTCACGTTGCGAATTTTACCTAATTTTAAATGAAACATATCACACTATACAATCTTGAGACATCCCTGTTTTTACTCAATTGCTTGTAATGTAATTCTGTCAAGGGAACCAGCACTTGACAACAATAAGCATTAGATTGCGTTACACTTTCTTGTGTTTTACTCCACATAACATTAGTTCACTTTTCACACAACAGTGATCCAATTTCTGTGTTTCTCTGTAACAAGTATTGTTTAGTGTGGAGATTGCCAGCAGCAGGTTAGCACCTACTCAGCCCCGCTAACATGATATGCATTCACCTCCATGGGGGATATGCTCTGCACGTTCTATTTATGGATGCTGAGTAAAATGACACTTCACCCTCAGACCCCTCTGTCTGAAAGGGGAAAAAGAAAAGACAGAGACCATTCTCATATGTTACATGCAGGAGTCAGACATACGGAAGTCATGCCTGATAAAACAACACTGATGTGCCTACATCCACCTAAAAAGTGAATCCTTTTTTGATCCAATAAGGAGGACTGGTCAACCACTTTTCAAAAACAAAGTCTCAAGTGGTTCTCTGAAATACACATGTTGTACAGCTCTTGCTCATTGAATAAGTAGATACATCACTTCCTGCTGGATATTTAGAACAAAAAATTTCAGGGAATAGTTTGCTTTCTTGCCTAGAGTTAGGCGAGAAGATTGATACCAGTCTTGTATCTGTCTGTTGATAAAGCTCCAACCAGGAGGTTATTAGCTTAGCTTAGCACAAAGACTAGAAGTAGGTGGAAACAGCTAGCCCTGCTCTGTCCTAACAATTTCTTGGCGACCAGCGGCCGGGCCCAGCGACTTCCTGGAGTCTACGCTCTTTGCCTTGTCTTCAGGGTGATGATAAGACTCCATGAAGTCACTGCACCCGGCCAAGAAATAGTTCCAGCACATAACTCCACATAAAAACACAACTTATCGTTATTTGTGTACAGATTAAACAAAGAGATATAACATGTTAATTAGTGAGCTTTAGGGATGCTGGTGGGTGTACGTTTGACAGCTAGGCTAGCTATTTCTCCCTGATTTCAGTCTTTAGGCCAAGCTGAGCTAATCTTTTCCTGGCTGTAGTCTCATACTTACAAACTTGAGATCGGTCAAAGCTACTGAAGTTAGACCTAAATTGTAATAAACTGGAATTTTCCCTTAGATATAAAATACATCAGGCCCCTCTCCACCCATCCATGTAATAAGTAAAGTGACTGCAAACACCTTTACCAGGTAGAACAATGTGTGAAAATGGTTGTGGTCTCTGGCCCTGACAGGAGCCTTTGTTTGGACTGAGTCTCTTTTCAACTCTGTGGGATTTCCTCCAACATCCCAGTGCTCCCGTTGAACGAGGAGTGGGTAAAGGGAGAGCAGCCTAACAAGCTGCCTTCTCCGTCTGAAACCAGACTTTCACTCACGCTTGCAGAAAATGGCACTTTCCACTGGGACAGGGGAGGTTTGGCCCAGGCTTCAGACACAGATCGCGGTGAGCTCGCTGGCAGTAGCGAGCCAGGCAGTCCCCAGCTCCTCTTCCCCGCCTCGGCAGCTGGGAACAGTGGAAGTTACGGGCTGTGATTACTGGCCCGGACAGAGCCGAGGTGAGCTCAGACTAGCTGCTTTTCACTCACTCGCCGGGAGCTCTGTTTTTACAAGGCTCCAAACGTGACAGGAAATGGGTAGCAAATGAGCTATGGTGTCCTTCATCAAAACACACTACATTTGAATTCTATTTCCCAGGTTAAATATATCATACAATTACATGTATCCTTGTATTCCAAGCTATAAAAAGCAGATATTTGATGGAGATGTAAATCAACCCATAAGAGAACCTGTCTATATTTGTCAGGTATCAAATATCAAATCTGCATTTATGTTCAAGAAACAATAGAGACAGTATGGCTTTCACATACGTTACCATAAAATCAGCTGTACAGGTTACAGTAAACAGTGTATGTATATCTTTAGATCACCCCTTTCCTTCAGAGACACAACTCTTTTCTCTCGCTTTTTGTTCTGCAGGTGAGGGAAGCAAAGGTGTTTTATGTTGTGCGTTTTCCAAAGACAAACCCGATGTATTTCTGCGTTTTGCCTTCATCCCTCTGCCTCTCCTCTGCCCATGGAGCGTCTCTGCTTCTCATCATTCACTCACATTTCAAGCAAGCTAAAGCAACAGAGAAAAACATATGCAAAATTGAACATGCTGGGCAATTTCCTTTGATAAGCAATCAGAGTCTGGTATGTGCATTATGGAATCAAACATTTCTTCAGAGCAAATTTTGCTCCCAAATGCAAAATTATCTTTTCATCATGTCGGTGAAAGCACAAAGGAAAACACAGAGAGCAGTGAGAGACGTGCTTCTTCTCCTTTACATGTATTCATTCACAACAGTGAAGCTCATCCCAGTTCCCCAAACTGAGAAAAGTATGTGGTGTCTATTTTGACACAGGTACATACCATTCATTGTAAAATAAAGTCTAGATTTAGACTGGAAGAAATTAACTGTGATTCCAGAAGCTTCTCATTTCTCCTTGTATATTTTTGCAATAGCTGCAGTAGATATTACACTTTTTACAAAAAAAAAAGCACTTCCCTTAAAAAAAAGCTGAAATCATCTGTATCACCTGGCAATTCTTGTGCTTTCACGTGCCTCAGTAAAACTACATAGACTACGCTGTAAATTGTGGCTGTCATGTGAAAAGAAATATGTGTAAAGTTTGATGATTTTCATGCTTTTGTTTATGGTGTTCTTTTATGCATTCAGGAGGTTTATGATTTATTTACAACACGTGAACTGATCACCAAAGGCCTTTATAGCTTCAAAAGTCTGAGATTGTCACTGTAAAAAAAAAGGCTGTTTTTCTTTAAAAAATGGGATTTTGTTGAAGGTACAAGGTTTGGCAAAGTCCTTATGCCACACACTCTCACTGTGCCATTTCCTCTCATCCCCTTCCTCCGGTGACAGCGAGTGGATTTATGTGTATGTGGTTGCCCAGAAGACCCTCTACTGTACCCTCCCCGCAGAGCCTGTCACACAGGCTGATGTATTCCCCTCCGCCCCCTCTCCCTCGCCAAGCTTTATGATGGAAACTGATACAAACACTGTGATAGGGTTTCGGGATAAATTATTCACGCTTCCAATGCTCTCTGCTGCTGTTTCGGTTCTTAGAGGACGTCCACTCTACAAATGGCCCTTTTTTTAGACCTCATCCTTTTAATTGATCCGTGGCAAAGGCAATACACGTGTGATTGAGAGAGCGGAGGGTTCATGCGGTAAAAGTTCAGCGCGGCGCGTAACACTTTGGCCGGGCTGGTGTGTGTTGTCGGGCGCTGGCGGCCCTGTGCTGCGGGGCATTAGGTGCCTAAAGATTTACTGCCTGGTAAATGAAATGGCTGTCCATCGGTTGCAGGGGCGGCACATCAACAGAGCACTGGCCTAATGTCTCTACCATCTGGTAGGATAGGCCTTTAATTGAAAAGAATTTCTGGACTGAAGGGGAAGAGCTGGACCAGTCTCCTAGTGCCCCAAGAGAGAGAAGTAATGAAAAGAAAATAACTTCTCTCCTCTTTAGTGCCTATGGAAGCCATAAAGAATAACAGGACATGGTGATATAACAGACGCACTGCCGTAGTGAGTGGGTGAATAACTTTCATATTACAGCCTACCATCTGCTAAGACGGTTTTGGAGCTAGGAAGCCAATTGGATTAAACGTTATGGCCACTTTGCTTGCTGTGGCTTTTAGGACTACCTTCAGGTGGCAGTTCATAAAGCATTTCTTTGTCAGATTTATTTAGACATGAAAGATGTGTTTTCACTTTTGTGTCAGACACACCCACTCCATACTCCCACTTTCAGAGTGAGATTTTTCTTAAAACAAACAGGAGGGAGGGAGGGAGGGGATGGCAGACATCCTGGAGGCCATAGAGGATAACTGATGAGTCTAGCAGGACTGAAGGCAGAATAACAACACTCACCTTTAATGTGGCTTTTACCGTTGGGATTCACTGAGTCCCAGACACAGTCGACGTGTGTTTGAGTCTGTGTGTGTGTTTGTAGGTGGCTCACACGTGGATAGGCTACAGAATTATTTCATGCATTGAACAAATCATGAATCTGATTGTCTCATGTGTTTGGCTTGGTGTCAACTGTAGAGAAGATTATGGGTACAGCGTACATCACAACTTCGGTATGCTCATGTGGCACACAGACACCCTTCCACTTGACAGCATTCCCTTCTGTGATGAGCACGCTGCCAGTATGCACGTCTGCTAGCAGGGCCAGCTGAGCGGAGCTGGCTAACTCTGTGACAACCCTCCCGACTCCCAGACTATTCAACTATGTGAGAAAATATATCATTTACATCCACTTTTTTTTAAAAAGGCCAAAATGTTCTGTATGAACCAATTCCACGCTCACTTCAGTTCACAAGTGCGTATACTGGATGAGGTCATCGGCTAAATCATTTCAAGCACCCAAAGGACTCACCCACACCCAAGGTAAACAGATATAGATACTAAAGGTAAACAAGAAAGAAAGTCGAATGTAGGCGACATCAATGGCAGATACTGTGCTGCAGCAGATGAAATAAAAACAAGCCGTAATAATGATGATTTTCACCATCTATTTTTCCACGTCTTTGTAAACGTCGGCGGTGTCAGGCCCTCTTTGAGCACACAACTGATGTCTCTTGTGTGTTTTGGCATTTTGTTGCTTTTTACAGGCATCACATCGGCGTCCACACGTGCACACATAAATGAAAACGCACGCAGCACCATACAGGGCGTGGACACACACACACAGATTTTGATTTTACTCCGTCTGGGGATGGTGTGTTCCAAGACGGATCATTGCATTACATTACGCTCTGAAGACAGGTGGAGGATTGACTGGCAAGGCTGCAATGCATTTAACTTTCTGGCCTCCATTTTGAGTTGACAGAATAAGAACGCTGTCACTGAATCTGCAAATATGAAGGAAAACGCTCCTGTCAACAGAGGTGGAGCGCCCAAGTAAGCCAAGACAGTCTTATGGCAAGGAAAAATGTAATCAGATACATCTCCAGCCACAAACACAGCATTGAACAAATTGCACACGGGTAAACCATTTTGTTAAAACAATAGCCAGGAATAGGCAGGGTGAAACAGGCTCTGTCCCTGTGTGTGTGTGAGTGTGTGTGGAGGCATGGGTCACAGCTTGTCCACTGACATGGACCCTATTAGATCAGATGACAGCACTTCATAATATTGACACATTCACAGCATGAGGTGTGCTATTCAAGAGGTCACTGCGCTGATGATATACTGTACGCACCTGACGTGTCACAGACTAATTTTGAATCAGTCAACTACCTCGGCCACCAGACAGAATGAGAGAAAGCTGAGCCGCATGGAAATATAATATTCGAATGTAACTCTAAGCGATAGCAGACGCATACACACATACAGTACGTACATGCATACTGGTGTTTATTACATATGTATTGTTTTATACCGTTTTTAAAGCATGAGTTAAACATATACATATGTAATTATATTTTTTTAAATGTATTAATATGACAATTTAATATTTGGATGTGTGTGCTTTAATAAAACGTCATATATTGCATTTGCTGTCAGTTCAGATGTGTGAGATTTTTCTTTAGAGAAATGTGGGAAAATAAAACCAAAAATAAATAAATAAATAAAAGTCACATTAGGTAGATACACATTTATTTCTTGCTGACAGATTTTCATCCAAACCACATGTTTTTAGGGTAGACCAAATGTAATCATGTGCTTACTATTTTTTTTCCTGTGTATGTGCAGTTCAGGCACATCCAAAATAATTTCTGTCATGTAAAATGATTATGATGATTTTGAAATTGACACAATTAGCAGATAATAAATCATGTAATCATTTAGAGAGACTGTTAGCATATAATAGTTCTGTTAGCATATAATAGTTCTGTTAGTAGTTCATATAAAGTATTTAAAAGATTAAAGCTAAATTAAAGCACATTTTTTAAAGCTAATTTTCTATACTATTTTGCACTTATTATTTTATGCCTCTGTAAGTATTTGAAATCACTGAATGAACCGAATAAAGTCAGATTACGTCAGAATAATTTGTCAGTGTTTGGAGGGCAAATGGGGTAATTATGATGTTGACGGCCCACAGATGATTCAAACTCATGCTGAAGCCTCCCCAATTATGTGTGTGAGGTAAAGTGGCCTCAGCCAAAGCCAATGAGAGCGGCCGTGGCTCTCCTCGCCTCCTTGCTCTTAAACAAACACACCAGTCAGACATCAATAGGAAGCGTCTCTGTTTTAGCACGCCTGACCTTTAGCCGCTGTCCCAGTCTGTGCCCACCAAGACCAGACCTGCACGTCCCAGACATTTAGCAGTAATCACTGACACCCACGTAGCTCGCCCACGCAAATTACATCGTAAACCCGGCGTGACCCTCCTCCGCCATCGTTGGCTGTGCCCAGCTGATCTGCAGAAGCATGATGGACAGATGCATAGCTTGAGAGACCGGCAGAAGACTAAAATAAATAAAACAGTGCTGCTGGATGACAGCGTGGGGCTTTAAATGGTGGGTGATGGAGGGTGGGAAAGGGGGAGGAGTGAGAAGACATGATTGAAAGAGTGTGTTTGTGTGTTTGAGAGATAGCATAGGCGGGGGCCCTTGTGAGGCTAACATGGTCTGTGTTATGCCATGCCACAGGGCCAGCTGGCAGGGTCCAAAGCTGGCATGACAGAATGTGACAGAGGATCCGGAGAGCAGGGACTCGGGGAATCCCGACACAATAATGCTGATGGCAGGAGCTAAAGCCCAGATTTAATCACAGCCATCACCCACCTGCCAATAGAAAATTACACAACGGATATCAATGGCAGCCTCCCCATAGTGTTGAGCCCCCAATAGAGTTTCCAGGCCGGGCCCAGCTGTCAATCACTGAGCTTTAATGGTGGAGCTCTCAGCTCCCAGACAACACAATGGCAATGCTATGTAGTGAGCACCATGTAGTCACAGCTGAAGCTGTAACCTCTCCAAAAAGTGAGGGAACTGGTGTGATACATTTTAGCAACGTCAATGTGATTTCAAAATTTCAAATCTGTTGAGCTGAAATAAAAAATGCAATTGATTTCTCGTGTTGGCACACTTTCTAATGCCAATAAAAACAGATTCTTGTAATTTTAATGGTGATTTTAATTACTAATTAACTTTCATTTTACTCAAGTTGTAGTCTATATAATATAAAATGTAAAAATATAAAATATATAATAAGATATATACAATATGTATATAAAACACTAAAGACTAATGTCTACAACATACAAAGTTATGTCTTCAACCATAAAAATAGAGAAAAACAGGAAATCTTTACATTTAAAAACATTGTATGTTATATTGTTTTATAACAGAGCAAATTATCACTGATTGATTTGCTGTAGACTACTTGTTTCAGTGGTTCACGAGGTTAGAAACAAATTATACATATCGATATCCATTTTATCCAGGAGATTTACCAACATGCATCTGCATATTTCAATATCAGAAGTTTTCATGCTGTTCATGTTGTCATCTGTATCTAAAATTATATTTACAGTTTCACTTTCAAACGTCAACTGCCAGGTTTTGACCATCATATAATCTTGAAAAAGGATTTGTCTGGTTCATCAAGGCTCCGCTCTCTCTGCTTTTTTTCCCCTGCTGTGCTGTCAGAAAGCAAATCACTGAGAATTTAGATTATATGATGGCATTGTCAGTCTGGAGCAGATCAGACCCTCTGATTTTAACCAGAGCTTTTTTAGTGTCTCGAGCAGGCCTGGGTTTCAATCATATATAATCATGTATGTACACACAAATTTACACACACACGCTCACACACACATCTCATCAAGTTAGTAAGCGCTGCTCGGACTTGACAGGTAACGGTCCTGTGGTTTGGATACCAATCAGTCTCCAAAAATGTTTACATTTCAACTGTGCTGCATGCTTTGACTCTCAGGTGCCCCTATATAGATTGCTCGACCACAATTAAGATCTATCAAAGAGAGAGTAATTTTACATACAGGACACACACACACACACAGACATATATACAGTACATTTTTGTTAGCTAAGTCATTTTTTCTGTCAGATGGAGAAGGTTTTTTGGGAGATACACAAAAACATTTTTACAATTATCTTTTTCTGCTTGTTTGAAGTATTTCATCTGATAATTTCATATTTCAAGTTAGTCAGTTATTGTCTACTTTGTTTGCAGCATTGTTCATCAGATTAACCAAACCAAAAAGTGCCTCAGCCTTAACCATTCACATACGCTTGATTTCAGTCTTTCTTTTATGTTGGTTTGGTTGGACTGCATGTGTTTGTGTGTGTGTGTGTGTGTGTGTGTGTGTGTGTGTGTGTGTGTGTGTGTGTGTTTATGCTTCTGTGTGTTAGATCCTGACAGCTATCACTTCTGACACAAAGTGGTTGTTTTCTGAAGGCTTTGCTCCGTTTCATGCTGTAATAGCTTCCCTGTGATGGCGGAGAGGACCTCTGCTCCACGCTGCTCTCAGCCATGACTCCTGCAATATTTACATGTTTACGCTCACAATTTCCATCTGTTGTTTCTGGAACAATCAGCAGCCAGGGCCTGGAGAGGAGCACGGGGAACTGCTGTAAGTCGCGCTCAACTTGGGTTTCATGATTGGGAGGCTGGGCCTGATTATGCTCGACTCGGGCAGGGGCGGAGGGGGGGGTCGTTTTGTTTCCTTCAAGGCCCTCTCAAGGTTTCTGACGAAGGGCTGGAAAGTGAGGGCTCTGGGGATCTGTGCAAGTTCGCCCTCGAGAGAGAAGCTTCACCAGGGTGAGGTCAGTCACTGTGGGCCTGTAGCCCCGCTCACCCCGATCCAACTGGCCAGGGCCAAACTCACTAATGGATTTCAGATACATCACAAAATCAATCGGGGGGTTCAAATGTGGACAAAAACATTTTGGTATGTTTATCTGCCATGAAGTTACAACAACCATTTCAAAAAGAACGGAATAAATTCAGTCATGGTTAATGATAGGTTTGGACATATTGGACATGTTCCTTTTCAACTTCAACAACACAATTATTAATCAGTCTTAAAGTGTTGCCTTTCAGAAAACAAATTTAAGGACTTTAGAAAGATGACTGACATCATTGGAAAATGTTGTTCCTTACAGCTGAAGAGTAATTAGATCTTATCAAAGTATCAGCGGCACTGTTATGTGTTAGAAAATGGAATGCTAAATAATCATTTAGAAGTCAAAAGAAAACTATTACTACTGAGAAGTAAAGTTAAACCCCCCGAGGACAAATGGGAGCTCTAAAAGAAAGGGTGATACTGATGACTGTGTGGATAGAGGGAGAAAGAAAGCAAAGAAACACAGGCAGGATGAAAGGGTGTGTTGGTCCCTTGTGATGTGGCTGCAGACGTAGTGGGTCCCAGCGTCGGCCTGGCCCAGCGTCGGGTTTCCCCATGCCGGAAGTGGCGCGTTTCCCCTGGCGACAAGCTCTTCCTGCAAAATAAAGAAATCATTAGAAAGATGACAGCTGGGCCAGCCAACAGAAAGCCCAGGGGGGCCGGCCTCAGAGAGCTGCCACCCAGCATTAGCTAGCCGCGCTCGGCTTCACCATCACCTCCTTCAGAAGGTAAACAACGCCGCTGCAACGCGTCTCTCAGTGAGATCACTGTTCTCTGTGTCATACTCTATCTCGTTCCTAATTTTTCTTTTTCTATCTCTGATCTGAATGTGCTTATCTGACACTTGGGCTCTCGCTCGCACACATCCTTAGACTTCTCAGAGTCCCAGAGGATGATGGGTGGAGGAACAATGTGGGGGTTGGCCTCCAAACTGAGAAATATTCTGACATGTGAACCCCAAATCATGCGCAGCGAGTCTGGAGCTGAAGGGTCCAGGCTGGGGCAGTGACCCCTGGCAATCACGGCGTGTGGCAGCCACACTGGGGCCTCTGCAATGCGGCCTTCTGGGAGCGCACCGCGCCACATTCCAGCCCAAAAGTCCTCCCCAAGCATTTCCTCCACAAGCCATCGCTTACTTCTGTCTGCCAGACGAATGTAGCCAGAAGAGCCAGAGGACTTAAGGGTGCATTAAGAGAGCTCTCCCGAAAACCATCAGTACTTGACCTCAGCTGAAATGATTACACTGTAAGGAAGATATTTTGAAGTTGATCCCAAAAGATAGTCTCATCTTGTGCTTAAGGGCCTACATGGGATGTATTGATGCTGCCCTTGGAGCAAATGATGCTGTTCTTGCATTTAGTTGCTTATTATTTCAGACGACGACTGGATCTTTCAGAAAACTGTTTCACCTCTTCACCTTTTATTTTGTTCTTTTCTTTTATTGTATTAATTATTGTTTGAAACAACCAGTAAACACAGAATAATGAAAACATCACCACTTAAGAAATAGTCCCACATTTTGGGAAACTTAATAAGAGAGATGAGAAGATGTCATATTTGTCTGTGCAATATGAAGCTAGAGCAAGGTAACTGTTAGCTTAGCTTAGCATGAAGACTGAAATCAGGGTGAAACAGCAAGCCTAGCTCTCTCCAAAGTCACTGATCCCGGCTAACAAATAGTCGGGCACATAAACACCTATAAAACCGCAACTTGTCATTTTTATACTTTGGTTTTTGTGTGGATTAAGCAACAAAAAAGATATATAAAGTGTTAATTAGAGGGCTTTAGAGGTGCTGGTAGGTGGATTTTGTTACTTTTGGACAGAGTCCAGCTAGCTGTGTTCCCCTGTTTCCAGTCTTTATGCTAAGCTAACTGGCTGCTGGCTTCAGCCTCATTGAAAAATAGATTTGAGGTTGGTATCAATCTTCTCATCTAACTCTCGGCAAGAAAGCAAACAAGCATATCTCGTAATCAAGTTATTTGTCTCTTTATATTATACTTGTATATGTGTGTGCGTGTGTGTGTGCATGTATTGGGAGTGGGGGTGATGACCTGAACATGACACAGCCTCACAGACACCTCCAGGTGCCACGACTCTGTTGCCATGGCGATTAGGAGTGACATAGGTTAACACCTGCTAGCGCTCACTCATGGAGATTAATGTGGCTGCTCAAGTAAGACACGCACACACACACACACAGACGCAAACACGGGCGCACACACTCACACTAGACCCCTGTCCCCTCTAATGGGGACTGATAAAAGACAGGCTCCATCTCTAGCAAACAGGCCTGACTGCAACCATTTCCATGTGCTGCTGCATTTAGACATACAGGCCCATGACTAGGAAGCAGGACACATTTTCTCTGGACCCACTTGGCTCCACTACACTCCATGCACCAGAAGGCCGGTGCCTACATAAGGTCACTACTGTGATATTAAGTTAAGTAAACTCATGTCAGCGGTCACTGCAGTTGATAGGTAGACAGATGTTGTCTGCTTTTTACTGTCTCTCCGAAGGGTGGAGACTCAAAAATAAAAGCATCAATCTGTGAGGCTGACAGGCAGGTAAAGTCTCCCAGTTAGCACTGTCACCGTGGCACAGCAAATCCTAAATGAAGTAGGATGAGCAAGTTGATCTGAACTGCTTTGAGGCTGTTGACACACTGAGGCTCATTTCCATCGCTGATGGCGTGGCCGCGGCTCAGGCTTATTTACACACACAAATGAGGCCGACTGTGGAGGCAGACGTTGCGCTGATGGGAAGATTGCCAGGATCTGCATTTGACTGCATCTGTCATTCTGTTGGATGCTCTCTCTATTCTGAACTTCAAAAGTTCACCCAAATCTTAAAATACATATCTTCTCACTTACCTCTAAGCAGGGTTTTTATCCTCATATAATACCTGTAGAAACAGATGAGAGTTGGTTCACCTGATTTTAAAAACAAACTCACCCTAGTGGTGTGTAGCCATGCAGATAGTTTTGTTTTTTCTTTTTTTCAATGATCTGCCCTTGCGATTTCTGCCTCAACGATGCAACAGAAGTGAATGGAATTTGGCTTGTAGTGTTCACAGCACTGAGAAATTATATTTGAAAAATTCTCTTTTTCCAGAAACATTTCAGACAGACAGAAAAAAGCATATTTCCAGAAACAGCATCCCTGTTACTCTGGATAATCCACAGACCTCCCTGTCATCAGTTTTACAGGGACTATTTCTTCCAAGGGAGTTACAAAGAAGGTCTGTGGATTATCCAGAGTAACCCTGACATTGTTGTTGGAAAGACATTTTTCTGTTAAATCGGCATGGCTCTAGAGATGGCAATGTGGATCGGAGTGTAATATCTCAACAACCATTGGATACACTAACACAAAATTTTGCATAGACATTCATGGTTCCCAGACGATGAACCCTAATGACTTTGGTAATCCCCTGACTTTTCTTCTTGTATCACTATGAGGTTGACATTCTTCATGGCAAATATTACCTGCTCAACATTGGCATGTTAGCATTCTCATTGTGAGAATGTTAGCATCCTGACATTAGCATGCTCAGAGCACTGTGCCTAAGTACAGCCCCACAGAGCCGCTAGCACATCTGTTTAGCCTTGTTTAAATTTCATTTTTGAATGCTATGAGCACCGCAAACGCAATTCAATTCATCTCGATTATGTTTGGGTGGTGGTAGAAATAGATGTCTCAAAATCTATGTGTCTAGAAACCACTAGGAGTAAATTAGAAATAAACTTTTAAACTTGTATTGCAATCTTTTTCAAATAATAATGATGTAATACTGTTGTCCTTCATTCAAAAGTGCACCTCTTACTCCACAAGTGGTTTTCATTGGGCTGTGTAGCCTAGAGCAGCTCCTAGCCTCCATGCCGGCGTGTGTCCTAGAGTAGTGACTGTAAAATCCATTTGGGACACTAAGCCCTTAATGATGAGGGGATGCTGAGGTAAGGCAGGTACCCTGACTTCCCTCCTATACTCTGATGGTTTTTGGACAACTCTAACTCCCCTGGACTCGGGTGTCCTTCTGGGCCAAATCACTCACATGGTACTATTTATTTGGCCTGTTAGAGACTCAGGGATAATCGGACCCCCCTGTTTTTTTTTCCTTTTTTCTCTTCTCTTTCCCCTGGTCCTAATAGCAATTGATATGCGCTATTAGAGGGTATTCACTGTGTAGTTTGTGCTCACATGAAAGCGGTGGTCTGTTTACAGAATTCTAAATGATTGGGATTTGGAAAGCATTGTCATCACGGTTAAGACAAGGGATACAAGGCACTTAATAACAATGAAGAGAAAGATCCACAGGCACGCTTCACCGACAGGGCAGAATGTTAGAAAGAACGAGTGCCAAATTCATACGCCGACACATAACCAGTAAACTGTGGACTGGCATGGTTTTCTGTAGCATCTATTATATTCACTGGAGAATTTGAGGAAGTACATTATTTTCTAATGACTTGAGGTTCATAGTCAAACATAGTCCATCAGCCAGAGGATTCTTGGTTTACTGTGACACAGTTGTATGTTTTTTTTAGGAAACTGATTTGAACTCAACAGGCTGTAAAAGACCTTCCAAAACCGCACCTACCATAGTTATAAAAACAACCTCATTCTGGTTAAAATGGACAGTAATACTTCATTTTTGAGGAGGGTGCTTCCCATCAACTAAATCAAACACTGTAGGAATGATAGTCATAATAACAGTGTTTTTTCCATGTAACGTATGCCAACTGCAGCACTCTCTAGTACAAGCAACATGGAGGATCTCAATCTGTTCATGATTATCAGCAATACGTCACTCAGCATTAAATCAGAAAGGAGCTGTTGTCACAGTGCTGTCACGCTATGGGCTGCCACCATAATGGCACACAACAACAATAAGGCCTTCAGTCTTTTGTGGAGCAGCCCTGTGGGCCACATGTACTTCTTCCAAAGTTCCCAAAATATTTTTTTGCAATTGATCGGCCCCGTCATTTTGTACATTTAACAAAAAAGAGAGAGAGAAGGGAGGACAACAAAGCTCGGAGGTGTAAAAATAGCCTTAAGGCTCCGGGATGCATTGTTTAGTCTCTCAATACAAAAGGGAGGAGTGAGAGAAGCTGAGGCTGGGAATCACCCCAAGGGGCGAGGGTGGAGAGGTGGAGGCACGCTAAGAAACAAAGTCCAGGTGACATCCTAGTGTCAGTGTCACCTATTTACGGGACAGCGCAGCCATATCAGTGACAAGAAACGCTGCGGGCTGTAAGCTCGGTCAATGCTGCCGTGATCCTGACAGGGAGGAAAAGAGTCAAAGTTTTCAACACAGACCTTAAGAAGACAATGTGAGTCTTGTATAAGGCCCCACTTATTGTACATGCTAAATGTTGCCCTCTTTCACTTGGTGATGGATGTGTTTCTCCTGGGTGATTGTTCCTTAAAAACATATATGGATGGGACAAGTGAATTATTCTTCGGAGGTTGGAGATGGAGGTTATGGCCAGATTAACTGAGCGAAAAAGCATAGATGCAACCCCAAGCCACCAAACTGGACACTCTTCACCACGGACAGAGCATAGCTGCTGCTCCTTTGTGATGAAAGAATCCCATTCAGGGTGGTTCAAGCATCTGATCAGGATGCCTCCCTGCGGAGTGACCCCAGTGCAAAACACCAAGGTGGGTTAGCACATCTCAACCAGCCCAATAATGTCTAAGGATCCCCAGGAAGAGTTGTAGGACAGGGCTCGGAAGAAGGACATCACAGCTACTTTGCTTTGCCTGTAGCCACCTTGACCTGGACCCATATAAGCAGCAGAAAATGGATTCAGATTACAATATGGAACTCCAGTTTTGCCTCTGTCTCTCTCAGGTGTGAGTCTTTTCTGTTCTGAGATCCAAGCTGGGCCTCCTTCCAATCACTGTGGTGGTCGGGCATTTTCCTATGACGAAGTAGGGTCTACAGTAATGGATCTATTTAGCAGTAATATTCCTTAATGGAAACAACCTAATTACAACCACAAATATCCACAAGCCTTCACAAAGGATTAAATATACAATAGCAGAAAAAAGGCAGGTATACATTTTCCAAATGATGAAAAAGTGAAACATCTGCTGTTCTTAGCAGATTTTAAAAAAAGTCTCAGAGGGAGAGAGAAAAATGCTTTGTCACTTTTGATTTCACAGCACCAGTTTGAGCTGCGAGGCGGCTGGTTTGGATTTCAAAGACCTCTACTTCCAGGGAGAAAACAAAAACAAATATTTGTTTTGTGGTTTATTGTGTTTTAATATGGCAGCAAGACGAGACGCAAATTGAATGCAGAAAAAAGTAAAAGATGCAGCTGCTGAAATCAAGGGTAAGGATCTGTCTCTTCCTTTGAGGAAGATTTGTGATTTTGATTACTGCCCTGTTTGATTATTCAAGTTTTAATCTTTTGATTGTGTTACTCAGATCCAGATTTCATAGGAAATAGGAGCTTTTTTCACTTTCTCAAAGGCTTTGCTTGACTTAGCTTGTCCTGTCCTCTCAGCCATGGTCTAATTTCCATTGTTACTAGTGAGATGATCTCAGATGTGAAAGCACAGAGGGTACAAACTTCTTTAGAACCTCTCAGACTCAACGGGTATAAAACAGAAACTACCTCACCCAAAACAAATAACAGTATGATCCCCTGTGCTGTGTGGACAGTTTCAAATAAGGCCTGAATAGAAAAAACAAATCCAAAGTTATTAATAGTGTCCATGGTTGATGGCAGGCCACAGTAAGTGGCAGGTATAGTGAAATGAGGCCACCAGGGACGGCTGATTGTGAGTGAAGGCCTGTGATCATCACTCATCACCGGTCGTTACACCCCTGTCGCTGCTGTTGGTTAGCCCCACTGGCTGCTAAAATTGAATCTCAAGTTGTGTCCTATTTTGGTTGGAGGAACAGGTGATGTGCTTGGCCCGACATGTTCCCTTGCCTCCACACCACCCCCTTGGGGCTGTTAGTGAATGCAATGACAACATAGTTTTCCAAGAAAAGGAGCAGAGGCGAAAGAGGGCCCTCTATTCTACAACACAGATCAATACCTGATTAGCACAGTCGCAGAGCTGTGGCACGCATGGTTGTGTTTAACATGGGAAAAAGACATGTTTCCCATGAGCACCTCAATAAAAGACATTTGTCTCTGCTTTTGTTTGGTAAAATAAATCCATGTTGGACAGCAAGCGTAATCAGTCCAGTACTGTTTAATTTGCCGTCAGCTTGCGTAGCGCAGAGCTGTCTGTCTCGCTTTGTTGGCCTTTGTTGACAAATGCTTGACTGACTTGAAAATATCCACTCAAATTAGGCAAATCCTTTGTTCCCTGTGTGCTCTGACAGAGAGTTGCACAGGCTAAAAGTTGAAAATATCAGTGCAACAAGCGAGTTAAATGATACTTCATCTAACCAAGTCTGTTTCTACGAGGGTAAATTTCATATTCCTCTGGTTTGTAGCTGGAAGACAAACAGCAACACACAGAGTGGATATGTGTCATTGTCAGCGGCAGCGCACCTGGACTTTCCTGTGCTCTGCACCTGCCCGCCTGCTGTCAGTGCAAACTTCTCCCAACCCCCCATTTACATGCAGGTCAAATCCTATTCAAATGGCTCCATCTAAACAGAGGAGCATTTCAAAACAGACAGCCTCAACTGACTTTTGATTATACGTCAATTTGTATAAACTCTCCACAGACGCAAAAATGGAAATAATCAGATTAATGCTGCCGACTATAATCTCAAATTGTTTATACTGTCATAAAAGAGCCTCAAATATATTTTTTAATTAGTCTACAAGTCAGTTTATTCTTCTTGGTCATCTTAAATCTATTTCTGGCAACCGTAAACATAAACATCTTTCCTGTTACTCACAGAAGGGTTTGAGAGAAAGAATGCTGCACTGCTGTGACAAAATAGTTGTTATTTGCCTGGCACACTACCTAAAACTTTCCTACAATCTTACAATTATTTCTACCATGTGGATGATTACGGGCAGAGCAATAGATACGCACCGGCAAATTATAGTCCAATCTGGGATGCTTAGATTTGAATACCAGCATGCTTAACTACAAAGTCCACGCTAGAGAAGAGCATGAATCATATAAGAGGGGGGAATAAGACGAAGAGAGCACGCAGCCAAGAGTTCCACATCCCTGGTTTCAGGGGTACAGAGCGCTCCATGGATGGAGCATTAGTGTAGAGTTATATATTATGTGTAATTATGAGAGTGAATTTAAGAGGTTTCAAGGTAAAAGTTCTGCAGGATGGCAAGAAATTACATCCTGGGGGAATATACCCTTATGTCTGTAACGTCATTTAAAGAAATGAGGCATTTATATTAACCACAATGAAGACAAACTAGTACAGTGGCTGCTCTTTCCTGTGAAAGTGATCACATCTTTATGGCTCCCGTCACTGCTCTTTACAGATCTGTTTCCCAGAGGTATTTGATGGTGGAGAGCCAAAGAGGGAGGAAGTGTGGGTCTGCAGCCCCCGTGTTAACAATGGCTCTCCTCAGACCCCCGGCCCAGGCCCAGCCAGTCATGAAACACCATGGAGATGTTATTGACCTCAAGGTTAACTCTCCTCAGGTAAGCCTGGGAGATAATGGACAAAGAGCAGTTCTTTTACAGGTGGAGTGACACGGCATATCCACGCCGCGCAGCTCCTCTCGCATTGACAGATTTTCTAATTCACTGCAGATTCCCATAAAACTGGGTGGCCAGGGCCAGCTCTGCCCAACAGAGGGCCCATTCATGCTGGGTGGGATAGGGGGCCCGGCCAAATTAACCCGGATTAATTTAAAAGAGCAAAGGGTCCTTACATCCGAATAAAATGAAGATCAATAAATTAAATGTCCAGGTCAGGATGTCAAGTTGCAGCGATGATCGACTGACATAGAGAAAGCTACGTCCTTTGGCTGAGAGCGGGAGAGAAAAAGAATGGGCGAGAGATCCTTAATTACTTTATTCCAAGGAAGAGAAGTGCTTCCATGCGTCTCTCTTTACATGCTAGAGTTGCGCTGCTATAAACACACTCATGTCAGAAAAGAATGCTCATTACTTCTCTCATTTGGCCCTTGGATTAGTTACTGCAACAGAAAAGTCATCAAAGAAACCACTCGGAGATTTTTAAACTTGTTTGTATTCCACAGTAAGAGTTATTATTTAATGTGTGATTTATGTCTCTCAGGATTTTCCAGTAACTTCTGTTTTTTTTCTCCGTTCATGGCTGGATTGTTCTCTCCTCCTCTATAGACAGGGAGTGAATGGGATTCCCACCCTTGATTTTCACCAAATCTTACAAGTTTAACCAACGTCTTATAGATGTTCATTTATCCACCTGAGACTATGAAGTCATTACCTCAAAGAAAAGGTGTGCCGTAAAGAAAAAAGTTGATCATGCCTCCGTGGCGGAGCAGCTAGACCTAAACCTGAACCACATCATGTCATTCACTACATGATCAATTATCCAGCAAGGGCAGCCTTGTAAGGAGGCCATCTCATCATGCAGCCATTAATATCTAAACAGTGTCTGCCTGGAGATGACATATAGGACAATGGAAAGAGGGCCAAAGAAATGACCGAGTGGCCCAAGCCCAAGCTGTTAGCAGATTAAAGTGACTTAAAGATGCAGGGACCCGAATTCTCCATGACAAAAGGTAAGGGAGGTGATACAGAGATTTTTGTAAGGTCGGTCGAAGTCTATGCCTTTCCTCAGTATGTTAGAGTAGTCTAAAGTCACTGACAAGATTGTTTATATTAATATCTATGATATCCAGATTTCATTTATTTTGTTAAAATGCATCCCCAAACAAAAGAGTCATATGTGAAAAAACATTCTTTTTTTTATCAGATTGACTGAAATAACTTGGCAGATTTAAGTCCAGGCATGAAAACTTTAGGTTTTTGTTTCATCTTTCCATGTTTTCGTCTGCCATTAAGACAATCTTTAATTTCACATGTAGACAGTTCAGTTCATATGTAAACAGATGATTCATGTGGGATGAACGTGGAGAATTCAATGCATTCAAGAGGTTCTATTCATGTCGCAGTCTGTGAAGGAACAAAAACAGACAAAGGTTTTTCATTTCTGAAGTGATGCTAACCTGAATTTAAAAGATGACATTTGTTGAATTTCGTCTCAACTGTCAGACCTATGATGCCCACAATGGTTCTCTAAATGAAATACCAAACCTGTCGCTGAGGCAGGCTTCACAAATATGCCAACAGGATACTTCCTCAGATTAGCAGGGCTGTTTACACAGTCCCCTGGTAATCTGGGCCACAGGGGACATACCTGTACTGTGTCAGAGACGGAGCTAGAGTTACACAGTGGGACCAACCAGCCACAACGGCCCACACCAGAATACGATCCAGAGGGTCCAGCGGGACTGGCCTGGCTCCAGAGGGGTTGGCACTGGGTACAACTGGCCTCGTCTCCCCCCTGCCAGACAAGGGGAAGAGTGGTGTGTGTGTGTGTGTGTGTGCAGTTGTGTACGGTGGTAGTGGGAGGGATATACCGGTTGCCACCTCTACATCCTTCCTTCCTGTTCTTGTTTTTTTTTTCGGGGGGGGGGGCATACTTTAGTAATTGGCTTGTCTACAGGTCCATAAGCAATACTGTTGGTACACACTGGCACACACACACACTCACACACAAAGAGGAAGCTTTCCACCAGGTAAAAAAAAAGTGCAACCGTGCCTTATGGGCCTGGACAATGACAGCACACAGGGAATACTGGTGTTATTGTGCACTGGGGGAGGGCAGTTTTAATGGAGCCTAAAGCTGATGGAAAGATAATAGGAGAGAGTGGCCCTGTTTGAACTGCATGCATTATAATCAGACATGCACATACACACAAATACAAACACATAACTGTGTGCCCATGCCTCCATGCATGTGTGTGTGTATGTGAGTTTGTTCTTTCCTCCCAGGTGCTCCTCACTCTTCATCCTTCAGCTGCTTCTCTCCACTAACAGATGTCTGAGGACAAAAGACAGGGATGCTCACCAGGGAAAGAGGCAGTATATCATTTTATCTCTCCCTGACCAATCATAGCAAACTCCACCCTGATGTGTGTGCCAAGCAAGGGACAACAGAACAGGTCTGGTGAGCTAGACCAGGTCAACATTGTCTTACCTGTATCCATCTACCTATCCGTCCATCCATCCATCCCTAACCCCAGTGGGATAGGGAACCAGCAGGCAGCAGTGCACAACACAAAGGCTTTCTTTATCACACCAGGGCTTCAAACCCAGAGTTCAGTTTTCACAGGCTTAACAAGGTCTTCTGCAAGTGTGCTGAAAAGTGCCACTGATGCAACACCACACATGCATTACATATGAGGTAGACTGTATGTGTACACAACGGACAGAAAAGTCTTCAGTTCTTGTATCATTTATAGTGCGGGGTAAAAATGAACACATGTAGAGGCATCTGCCACACCGGAGCAGTTAAACAGTAGTAAAAGAAGAGATGAGAGACACACAACAATGCTTCTAATTGCAATGATAATGATGCCATTATGCTGCCCACTCCCCTCCTTCCCCACTCTCCCTAATGGGAGAGCAGCCACAGGGTGTGCTCAACAAGGCAGCGAGGCTGGAGGATGATTCTGGAGTAAATCACTTGTGGAAAGGTGAAATGTGGCCAGCACGAGTCGGCCTAATCCATGCCAGACATGTGCAGAACACCAGAGGAGCAGGTGCAAACAATTGAAGCAGCTGTCAGTGAGCTGCCGTGATCTCTTTTGATATCTTAATTGTTAGTCAATCCAAGAGCAATTTTGGCAACATTGCTGTCAGCCCCAGGACTTGCCCCGCTCAGCTCCCATCTGTCAGGGGCTTGCAGGGCTCTGGTGCTGCGTACCCTCCCTGACTGAGGGCCCATGTCTCTGAGATGTGTGTGTCCAGCCCATCCAGCATCTCTGAGGGAAATCGGGCCTGATTGCTGCCATTTCCGCTCACTTTGGCGGTTTGGGTCGGGGGTGCAGGCTAATGCTGATAATTGCCACGTTTCAAAACTACTGGAAATCGTCAGGCCTCCCACCCAAACCCTGTCCGGCCCTGTCTCGACCCCCTTGTCGGTTCAGTGTTCCTAAACATTGTGATTAGCATAAGAGCAGAGTGTGTGTCAGTATAGATTCAGGTCTAGGATCTGAGACTCTCCAGATACCCCCGCTATGGAGTCGTTAGGACAGGGGTGATCAGGAGCTGCGCGGCCCAAGTAACACTGATGTGAGACCAACCAACCAGACAGTAAACAGCATCACAAAGACAACGGTGAGCAACAAAAAGTTTGTTGCCTTTTGACCTAAATGGAGAAAATGAGAGCTGAGGACTTCTTATAAAAACCAAATAACACATCACACGTCACTTTTTCACACACACACAGGGTTACACACATTCACAGACAGCCAAGAGGCGTCATTATAAAGAGATAACTCACAGTGCAGTGACAGTGAGTGACCTGCCTCTGCCCATTCAACATGAGGTGAGGCCTGACTCTAGGCCCAGCCTGACCCTCCCAGTGATTTATGTGGCCCCAGTAAGCCGGGTCTATTTGAGGGCCCAGCGAGGAATGAAAGTGTTAACAGTGAGTGTTGGGGAAGGTGGGCGCTGAGGGGAGTTATGAGTTTTCTCAGCTGAGCGCCCTGCCTGGGTTTCTGACATTGTTTTCATCCGAAATGGAGGAGAGAGCAGGAGTAGTAAAAAGGTGGGGGGAGGCAGGCAGAGGATGGGGTGGGTTGTGTGTGTGTGTGTGTGTGGTGGGGGGGGGTTCATGGAGCCCGCAGGCTTGAACTCCACAGCTGAACCACTGACCCCGACCATCCATCAGTGCAGGGGTGTGACAAGGCAGGGGCAGGGGTATGTGACAGGGGGGGGGGGGGGGGGGGGGGGCAGGAACGGAGAGAGCTGGTGACGGGGGAAAGGGACTGAGGGGCTATAATGGGATCTGGGACAAAGGAGGGGCCAGTCACTGGGGGGGGGGGGGGGGGGTGCAAGGAAAGGAAAGGCCAGTGTACTGTAGAAGGACGGAGTTGGTTAATGGGCTGGGAGAGAGGGAGGGGTGTCTGGTTGGTGGATGAAACAATGAAATAGGTGTGTTTAATACAAAAAGTAATATTAATAAGATATATTAAAATGACCAGAATTAAATATACTAATAAAATCCAAATCCTTTTAAATTCCCTATCAAACCTACTTAGGTTTAACAAATGTATGTAACAAAAGTTAAATATTTAAGAGGTAAAAACCCCTAAAAATAGTTTGGAATCACCCAGAAATGTTCATGTTCTTGACTGATGCATTTAAACTGACCAGATCTGATCATTTAAACATGATTAATCGAGAATGAGCTAAAACAGTTTGTCATCATGAAACTAAAGTAATGGCTGCTGAAAATGGGTATTTGCAGTAACATGAAAATAAATATTCGTCATTTCCAGCAGTAATAGCCATTTGCTACATGTCTTGCTATATTGATATCAATTTAATTCCACTTTGATGTAAAAAAAAAAAGGGGGTGGGGGCGGGGGGGGTGGAGTATAGTATACATTCCTGGGTGATTTCAAACTTTCTTACAGCCACGTTTGTGAATTGCTGTTTGCTAATAAAAATGAGAGAAGGTAAAACATGTCTAAAACTTTTAATGAATCCAGGTATTTTACCAACTTGGAACCAAATCAAAGATCCAAAATGGAACCCAACTTCTGCTACAGACAACAACTACATTTTTGTGTCATACTGTTTCCACTTTTGTGAGATTTAGGCAGAGCTCAAAGCCACATTGAACCCCCCCCCAACCCCAATACTTTCAGCTGTTGCCCAAGACTCACTGTCACTTGGCTCCACACAATGCATGGCCAATGGGTAGACTGGATCCCAGTATCCGTCCTCAGAGGGGCATTGGCCCTCAGCCAGACAAGCCTGAGCTGGGGGGGGCCCCCGTCACACTGAAAGACTAGAGCAACATTAATGGTTAACTCTGAATTGGCCATGAGGAAGTGTCTGGGAGAGAGAGAGGGGAGGATCGTTTTAATATGATCCAGTTTGGAACTCCATAACACATATTCCGGTTTCATTAGGGGCCAAAGATGGAGCCTTATGTCGGCAGCATTAGCGGTTATAGGGGTGACTGTGTTTGTCTGCTTGACACTGTGTAAAAGAGGGTTAAGGCATAGAAGAGGAAGAGGGAGCAGAGGGGAAGAGAGATAGAGAAAGAGAGAGTTCGTGGCCCTCCCAGTTAGGTTATGGCTCTGCCTCATGGACAAATCCATGAGCAAGCGAAACCACTGTTTTAAATAGCAGGTATCTGGTGTCAGCGTGCCCTGAAAGAGGCCCTCTCCATCAATATGTTCCTTTGCCCTTGTCTGCTCCTGATATCTTTATCTTGTCAGGACCTCTCCTGTATGTTCCACCTCAATGGCTTCCGTCTGCGCTTGCCCTGTCCTGTGCAGATGGGCCACTGCTGGTCGCTGCGCTTAAGGCCCTTGAGGCCGGATGGGGAGAGAGCAGCGGAGGGGGGGGGGGGGGGGGGGGGTAAAGGTGCAGCGGGGGTGAGCTGAAGGCAGTCTTATGTCAACCTGTAGTCTACAGGGGCCTCATTACACAGACGCCAATGGAGAAGCTTTTAGAGGGTAATTAGACCATTACAGATAGCCGGGGGAATAAATGAGCACTCCTTATGTCCCCTGAATAAATGAGACGTTAAAATGTGCAGCGATTTCTTTTTTTCAATTAGTAAAGCATTTGGAAAAGTTCCGTTTTCTTATCAAATGTTGCACAAATGCACAACTTTACATGCTGAATAAAGAAACTGATCCAAAACATGTGTTTGTTTGCAAAAACCAAAAGCAAAAACTGTAAAAACCCACAAAAAATTCAATGCAAATGAACAATTTTTGCCAACTTTATGTGCTGCAAAAATAAACAGTGCTTATTTGCAACCTGGACTCTATCATAAATTGACTGGACTCAGATTGTACTCTGAGTCTGGTGACAAAAGGAAGCTGCCACTGTTCTTTCCTGTAATTTCGAGCTTACCCTGAGATGAAAATGGGAGCTGGATTGTGGGAAATGACAGATGCGGCTCGGGAGGGCCATTGAAGAGGTCATATGTCATCACGGGGTCGCACACGCCCTTAGAGCAGGGGCCGAGGGGTGGGGGGGGGGGGGTTTGCCTTCCCACACTACCTGAGAGATGAGGCCTGGGAATGCAGCTAACCTGGACCCGACTGACTCCAGTCACCTGTCAGTCTGGTCATAAGTGTGTTCTGGATTTATGTTGGCCAGTCTGGCTGGCATCTGTTTGTCTGTCAAAAAACTGCTTCAGCAACGTGATATATTTCTAGAAAAAGAAACATTTTACTTTTCCTGAATACTTTCCATGTACACTTTCACCCTCTGCCTCTATACAGCGGAAACAAACCTCTTGTCCCGTAGGTTTATCAAATATTATACCTATAAATCATCAATGCCATGTTCCTCTGCCTGGTATGTCCTGCCAGTGTTAGAGTGTCTAACAGACCGGCGCCTGCACTATATTTCATCTCTGTCTTTCTTCCTCCTCTCCCCTTCTCTTTCAGTCTCTTTGCAGCAACTTGCAATATGTGTGTGTGTGTGTGTGTGTGTGTGTGTGTGTGTGTGTGTGTGGGAGAGAGAGCGAGGAGCTCAGGACCAAGTGTGTGTGTGTGGTTTTAATAGCCGTCGGTTACCTGCTCACACATGATACCCCTCCAGCCTGCTCGGGCAGATGGCTATTACTTTCCAGTTGTGAAAATCAAGCTTATACAAACACAGGCAAGACTGAGACGCGCTGGACCAAGTGTAGTATCCCTCTGATAGATAGTAGTGGTCGGTGTGTGTGTGTGTGTGTGTGTGTGTGTGTGTTGTGATGAGAGCTGATTCTCTGGCGTCTGTCATGCGCAGCCTATCCTGTGGAAATCATTAAGTAGGAGCACTAGGCTGTCACTTCCTGGCAAAGCATGCAAGTGAGATGAAGAGCTTTATCACTTTCCAGGACAGGTGGGAGCATTATTGAAGGCAGGGCAGCATCAGTGTCCGACCTGAAGCAAAAGTGAGAAGTCATTTTCACTTTTGGTTGTTTGGAGCTTTTAATTTCTGCATGTGTACATTTGGAATATTTTCTTTCTGACATTGACTTTTTTGAACCATTAAAAACGTTACTAGTTAATTATTCATACAAATAATAAGTAAGACATGTGACTGTTTTAAATGTGCATATGTTCTTCTTCTCTTGCTAAAATAAATTACACATTTCTAAATCTCTGTAGCTCGTATCGCTTTGATTTGAAGACATCCAACAACCAACTGTAATTTTCCGGTTTCATTAATTGTGGGCACTTCATTTTTGGTGGGAAACTTGAACTTCTCGCTGTCTTGAAACTCAATAGTCCTTTTAGTGTCAAGGTTGGCCCTGTCCTGCTGCCTCTCATGGAATCTGCCGTCACGTGACTTGCCCCCACTGTCCCAAACCGCCGAGATTATCGATCCCTCGCTGCTGTGAGTGAGACATTCACTGTAGACTGGATCGCTTCTTTTCTGTACTGTCGATCGATAGATAATATTGTGGTGAATTATTCAGCCTCCTTCAACATGTCGACAATGTCATGTGTGAATAACAATAATGATCATGATACTTTTCTAGAAAATAGGGACTTCACTCGCGCGTGGACGAGCATCCTGAATGCGTTACGTATTATATTACCTGACTAGATGTTGCCTTGAATTTTAATAAAGGCAATGATTCACTTAATTGTTCTGATCAAACGGCGAAAAAATAAAAATTACGATAATAAATGAATTCATCATTTAACGGCCTGCAATTAAAATAGCAGTTTGTGCAATTTACACCGTCTCAGACTTACTGAGAACTTTTTATATTATACAATGCAAATTTCAACAAGAATTATAAGCTTTTTTGACATTTTACCTCATATTATATAGCGTCACAGTTAATAAACAAAATAAATAAAGAATAAACGATTTAAAAAGCGATCAGCATTGTAACATTCCTGCTATAAAAATGTTAATTCCACATTTTTCTCTTTAATTTTTAAATTATCGGTTAAAGCTAAACATTCTGTCTGTTTTGCGCTGTATAATATTTGAACGATGAATTATACATTTCTGTATTTCTGTTTCTCGCTGCAAAACAAAAAATGAGATTTTAGTGAATTATTTGTCCATCGACGAGCTGCGGGTTTGTTGTCTTGAAGCAGTGCTCACACTAAAAGGTCTTCATTAAAAACGTAATTAGGCAAAGCACAGTTTGCCTGAGACATGCTGAGGCGCTGGCCGCTCGGCTGATTAGTGCGGAGTGGTGATGAATCCGGATCAGGTGTCTCTCTGACCGCTGGCCTCTGCTCAGACAGGGGCAGCCAGAGACTGGAAGCCCCGGAGGGACGGGGGCCTTAAAACCTCATAGGTGGAAAAGCACTTCCATGTACATATACCGCCATCTACCGGCCACATATCAGGCAGTTCATAGCAGTATCTCACTGTATAAAACTACACATATTTGACACAGTTGTCTTTAATATGATAAAGATTTAATAACTCTCCTTATTAATCTGAATAGTATGATACATCTTAAATTTGCATATTATTTCTGAACCAATAGGAAGACATGTTGCAGGTACAGGGGTATACAATCTCTCACCTTGTCATAATGAATGTGAAGGGTCCAGTCAGAACTGTCTGGTGGACCACATTCTGCACCAACAGCCCCCCATCATCCTGTGGGTCAAGAAAGAGCCTTATAAGCAGCGTACAGTACACAAGCCAAAAATCCTGAACAGAGCTTTATAATAATGCTTAAACCCTGTGTATGTGTGTGTGTGTGTGTGTGTGTGTGTGTGTGTGAGCTTGTGTGCGTTTGTGGGGGGAAATCCCACATGTGCCTGCCTCAACTCAGAGCCCTCTCTGGGTATATATGGTCGAGCCCGGCCTGGACTGGACCCTTGAGTGGCATAAAGTATACTTTTGCTTCACACGGTTCATAAAATGATCAATAATAATCATAAGTCAAAGTTAGAGCTCCTATCACAGAATCATTTGTTAATGTTGGGACGCAGGGGAGTGTTTGTTTGAGCTCCCCATTGCCCTTTTAAGAAAAAGGCACTTCATTCATTCTTGCTTCTTTGCTCTTTTGTATTTTCCTTGAACTTCACACTTGAACTTCGTCCAGCTTGAGTAGATGTTCTCTGTAAAACAGGCACTTGTATCATTTCCACTTTACGGGTCAGCTTGCACCCAGAATCACCTCTGACCGCAACTCCTCTATCTGAAACCTTCATAGACTTTCCACAGATTTCTCCAACAACATAAACACTCAAACATCTTTGGTGCAAATTATAGTCTGCGATCCCTGTGGCACGGGCAGATTACAAAATAAAGTGCCTCTAATTGTGATGCTTTGACCATCTTCCCCCTGACTGTTATTTAGCTTGGCTGCTGCTGAGCTTTGTGGTTTTCAACCTGAATAGTTCAGTCGGTGTGAGAGGGAAAATGCATTATTATTCCCGCTGCCCGCTACACTGCACATGCTAATAAGGGAGGACCACTGGGATGTTTTTTTATAAAAACTGGGGAGACGGTGATGTCATCAGTGTGCTTTATCTGAGTTGGGATCTGAGGGGGGTGTAATTTCCTCTGGTAGATACTCTGGGGCCCAGGAGTGAACCCGTGGCTTTGCCAGGGAGTCTGTTTAAGGAGATTACTCAGTCACCACACCTTTGTTGCATTATGGGCCAGAGTGAAAGGCCGTGCACTGTGGACATCCCAACGAGACGCCATACTGACAGATTTCTGACACTCAAATGAACATGGACAGACGTTCATATGAGCCCACTTCTGTATTTCTGTCAGCTAGGATGGAGGAAGTTTATACATTGCTATCCCTGTGAATACGTAAAAAAAGTTAGTAAGAGTCTCCTTTATGGCAAATACTTGCCTATGATAGGACTTAGTTAATCATCTGAGTCCCAGTTAATTCTCAATAAATCACCAAATGTTTGATCTCACACAATATGGCATCGTTAGTGCAACATTATATGGCATTAACTGTCCATGGCAGGCTCATGAAATCAGATAAAACTAAAGACTACCTCATACAGTACATTGGTGGTGGTGGTCACAAATGGTATCTGATCCAATGTACTGAACAAATTACAATTACAAAATGAGAAAGACGCACTTTAAAAGAAAGTGGAATGCCCTCTAAGAAATTACTGCGAACCCACAACTAAATTAAGTCATTTCCTCATGGTCTGGTAAAGAGATGGTTGAAGTCCTCAGTTACACTCTGCATCCTCAGTATTTTAGAGGTATGAAGCCATGACCTTAGTGCACAAGAATCTTGCTATCATGTCTAGGCTACAAGCAGCAGCCAGAATCTGACTTTTTGACATTTGTTTTACTATAAAACGCTATTCTACTATAAAATGTATAATTTATGTGAAAACAGCTTTTTGAATTTGCAGTTAGCAGAGCCAGAAAAGAAAAAGAAAAGTCAAACCGCAGTGCACTCTGGCTATGTAGTTAGCTACTGCATTCTGGCTTTGTATTGCTGCCTGTGTCTGCAGTAACTGCACTCTGGTCTGGTGATGTCTGGACTCTGGAACCCATCTTTGCCTCAGAAAGACAGCCAACCAGACAGCTAACACAAGAGAGCTATGGCAAGTTTAAGCTAGTTTGTGAAATAGCCACGGCTAGCCTTAGCTAAAGCTAAAACTGAATTTACATATTGATTTTTCCTTAACATCTTGATCTTCAGTCATTGCACATAACAAAATGAGGCAGTCAGTAGCTGCGATCGCCTGATCCAAGTGGAATTCAATTTGATGTAGTTAATTTACCTTTAACTCATATGTTAAAGTCAGAATTCACACATGTATTTAATTGTAAATTAATCTATTATATTGATTTGAATATTAACAATAGAAGGACAGACAGACACCCAGTAAAACAGAGACACATTGAATTCCTATATGAGCTCTAAATAATTAAAATAACCATTATTTTCTTCAACAAACGTGCAGGAACAACACATTTTGTTGGAAGTTAGTTGCATTTTTTAGGTTTTTTGAAGGTGCTGTGACCGATTTTTTGCGTAAAATAATCAGCCTAAAAAGGCATCAAATGAAAGCATAATAACCTTTCTACCTGTTAAGTAGTTTGCTAATCAGCCTAAAAAGTCCTGGCATTAAGAACAAACTTGTGGTAAACTTTAGTCTTATTTCCCATGGCAGAGGAGGAGTGAGGTGACAGTCTGAGACTCAAGCTGATCCTAGTAGGCGGGGGAGTTCCAAAGTGTATTCCAGCCACACAGAGCCTGATTTTATTGCCCTGATAAAACGTCCTCTAGGGTAATCGTGACAGGCAGTTGCCCCTTTTCATGCCCACACTGCAGCGGCACAGCAAGAGACCGGAGAGAAAATCATACATCTCATTTCTCACACCGGCTTGTCTCTCATACTCCGGCCGAATATGTGTTTTATGGACATTTCCCCCCGTTCGCTGCAGATGGGTTAAATATTACATCAAAGCGTCTTTAATGTTCCACAGTACTTCTCACGTTTCTCCTCAGTATCGAGTTCAAAACTAGTGCAGGCTGCATTTTTACAGTAGATTTAATGGATCAATGTCCATAATCACATTAGCACTGGCTTAACATGTAACAAATTTCACCGTACCGGCATCAAAGACCTGACCTCTTGTTATAATCAGGCATAGCATCTTTTCCTCCACTCAAGATCTACAGGCCCTCTGATACTGGGAGAAACAGAAAATTGTCAAGGGGGTGATAAGCTGTAGTGAACACAGCTCAGAGAGTAACTATGAGAGAAAAACATTTGTCCCCCATAGTCACACAGTCGCAGATGCTCTGTGCACCTCTTCACTGTTTTCATGGATCATGCTGATAATCCTCTCCTTCTGCAGCTCCGATCGAAAGATTGTTCATTGACATATAACATCCTTCCTCCTTATAAAACATCAGAATACAAGAAAGTTTCATTCTTGAAGGCAGAGGGCAGAGGTCCAACTGAGAGATGCAATTTTAAAAGAAAAAAGAAAGCATGATGTATGATGTCTGGCTGAAAAATGCCACGACAGTCTTCACTCAGCACTTCCTGTACAAGGCCAACAGGCCATCAATGAATAATACAGATTAACACAAAATTCAAACAGACAAACTGCAGACAAACTAGAATTGATGGCTTCCACTGAGCCACTCAGGGAACAGGCCATGACGTAAAAGGAAAAACATGTCGGGTTCCCCTGGCCAGGTTAATCAAGACAAGCTTCCCCTGCAAAAAGACGAGTGTGTGTATGTGTGTGTGTTTGATTGCAGGCCAGTGCTTTTCATGTGTATGTATGTGTGAACCCATTTCTCATTCATAATATGCAACCTTATTTTACGGCTGATTGTATTTGCCATACATGGGCTGTATGCATGAGGTCTTTGCCCATATTCTTCTACCCAGCACAGCATAAATAAACAGGAACACTCTATAATCCATCATCCTGTGTGCTGTGGGAGCGTGCCCAACACAAACATGGCTTCTGTTTTCTATCTGTGTATGCGTCTGTGTGAGAGAGAGACCGTGTGTGAGGGCTAGGATGGGTAGCGCTATTTTGTTAGCGCTCAGTCCATGACTGTGAAACATAAACCGTCTGCACTAAATGAGGACTACACAAATGAGCTTCCTCTTTGCTCTTTGTTTCTGTGTCCCACTGTCTGGACATGGCAGAGTAGAGAGTACAGTTTGTTTAATTACTGCCACAATTCATTTTAAGATGATTCTGATCTGAGTTTGAAAAGGGCTGATGGTAAGTTAAGATGGCACGTTGGAAATAAATTGGCTTACAACTTGCCATTCTTTTTTAGCCATGAAGAACTGTTTGCGAATACATATGGGCAACAAAATAAACCTTTACAGTACGTCAAACAATCAGTGTATCTTAAATAGACTGGTAAGTCCCATGCTGAATCCATGGACTGGCTGGGAAAATGTGGAAGCAGGAGGTGATTAACTACCGCACTTTCCTTCCTCAATATCGTTAAATTCCCAAAGAGCACTAAACACCAACTGCCCCAACGGAGCTGCTCTGAGGACAACAGTATAAGACTGCGGTTGTTTCAGGCAGCCCCCAGGTGTGAGTGTTCTTGGTTGACATTTAAGGGTAATAAAAATTGTAGAACCTTTTCACATCACAAAACCTGTGCATATAAGGTACATCTTTGCTGCACTGGCTGATCCTGTTCTAACCTTTTCTCATCATATTTATTGTATGTTGTATTTATAAAAGGTACCAGGCACCAAACAGCACAGTATGTACAAAATGTATCACCATGCTAATGGCGTGGCTCTGGCATGTATAATAATAAAAATAATAATAATCTTTGTGATGTTGTGAATTGGCAAAACAAACTTAAATTCTAGACCGTGATTGCACAACAATACCAGCTTCATTGTGCTCTAAATGCCTTCATTAATTATTACTTTTTGACATGATATATTTCTAAAAAAAATTAAATTTATATTTTAAAATATAAAATAGCCCCAGATAATGAAGATTCTGATTCTCTATAGTATATGACTAGTTACTGCAGGTAATTGGTGCCTTATGTCAGATTTATGGTAACAACTGACTCCAACTCATCCACAATATTTTCTGCTTAAGCCGAGATTGACTTCCTGTTGCAGTTCTTGTCATACTACACCATCAGCTACTCTGGAGCAGAAATCAAAATGGTAACAATGGTGGTGCTATTGTACCCAGCATAATGCACTTTACAATATCCTCATTCATTGCATGAGGACTTTATTTACAGAACCCTCTTGGTAACGCAATGCCATGCTCTGATCACACACACCAGCCCACTGCATGTAATTATCCTCAGCCTGCTCTCCAATCTGTCACTGCCCAAACTCATTTGTAAGTGTGCATGTACAGTGATTAAAGAAACCTCTGTGCCATTGCAAAAAGGGGGATTCTATCCCCCCCCCTCCCCATCTCCCTCCCGCCCTCCTTCACATTCGGGGAATTCTCCAAGAATGAGGCGAAGCTGCCATGTCAGAGCGAGCCAGGCAGATGTGTACAGATCGCCAACATTGCTAATGCATCTGCAGCACTGGTGCAGCAGTCAAGTCATAATAATTAAAGACATACAACATCTCAGGACTTCATTAATCATGGTTTATATGGACTTTGAAGCCCTAATGAAAAACAGCCTGCCTCTGGGTTTATTGTGTCTGTACAAATTGTGGGGATGGCGTACGCCAGGAGTGCCCCCCTCCTGACTGGCTGTTACAGGAAGTGGTGATGGAAAACAAAAAGATAAGATTTGGTGAAAAGCTAGTGATGGTTATGGAGAGGTCAGTGGTCAAGGTTGTTTATGTAGACGCTGAGTGCCATTCAATCAGACAAAACTGAGCTGCTGACAGTGATGCAGTGTGAGTTTACATGTGTTTGTGTTTGCACATTTGCCCTCTGTGTGTGTGTGTGTGTGTGTGTGTGTGTGTGTGTGTGTGTGTGTGTGTGTGTGTATGTGTGTGTGCATGCAATAAGATGCACTCAGTGGTCAAATGAAGGCCTGTGGTGCTCTGGAGATTCATCTTGCACTGTCACGTATCATCATCTTTGATTTGCTGCTATTAGTTTCTCAGATTCTCACCAGCCCTCCTGGAGGTGCATTACAGTGAGATCAGAGTGAGAGATTACTGGGTATTAAGCTCTCAGTGCCAGAAGTAGAAATTACAGCGAGGTTGTCAGCGCCAGAGTTCACTCTGCTTGTTTTCTCCTGGAGAGAGAGACGTAATGCTTTACTTAACACGTTTCATCCCGACAGCTTGTGACTGGTCCCTGGCAGTGCTATCAGCAGTGAGTCAAAGCCAAAAGCATGTGTGGCTCAACAAAAGCAAAGGAAGACAGAGAGGGAGAGACTGCTTAGGACTGCAGCCCAGGACACATGCATCTTCTCCCAATAAAAGTCCCTTTGGCAGGTTTACATTGCATTAGTCCACTGAACCCAAGGAAATATACAGTGGAGGGGAGAGAAGGGAGCATCCGTCATCTGAAATGCAAAGGATGAAGTCATTTTATTTTCTCCCTAATGATATGTCCTGCCTACAGGTGCAATGGTGCAATATCCTCCTTTTGGTGCCAAAGGTAAGCCATCAGCGTCATTTTGGGATTCCATCTAATTACTCGACATGAACATTATATGTCTATTTACTCTATAGCTATTTATCTAGGACAAATACATTTGCCTACTCTGATAACACAGAAAGAATAAGCATTTAATAGATACAAGTCAAAGAGTCTGTGCACTGCAGCTCCACAGCAAAACTGAATTCTGTGTGGTAACTACCTGGCAGTGATTCATTTCCTCTCCATCACAAGTTCCTCACTTAAATTTGTCATTTTATGGAGTGCGTCTGACAGAGCACAACTGACAGATGAAAGTTAAAGTGGCCCCTTGGAGTAAACAAGTCAAAAAGCTCTGAGTTTGGCTGAATTAAAGGAAGAGAGGGAGGAGGAAAAGAGTTTATTTGAGAGCCAACAAGCATCGTGCTCTCTGGACCCTGCGGTTTGTCAGCGTTCCTCCCAGGTGAGCTCACGCTGGGCCAGCCAAGTACGGCCACCCCCACCCCCCGCCCCTGGCCAGGGAGAAACAGCATCCTCAGCTCTCCAGCTTGACTCACACAATATTTTGCCGGTAGTCAAAACAAAATTAGCACTGTTTTGTTATTTCTAGTTAGCTCATCCGTGACCCCTGTGTTCATCATTTCTGAGGAGAGGGAAATGTTTAGTTGCCACCTCTGAGTTTGTAGGGATTAGGATGAGAATGATCAGAGCAGTAGCTGATATTTAAAGTTTAATTCAAGGTCAATAAGATGATGTTGGTGGTAAGGCAGCCACTTGGAACAGGAGAAACTACATCCAAGCCTGTGCTGGCGAGCATCTGTTCTGCTGGACTGTCGTCGAGCAAGAGCTTTAATCCTTTTTAGGTCCTGTTAAAATCGACCTGATCCTGCACTTTCATTTATTTGTGGTGATCAATAAAGCATTGTTTTATTATGTTTCATTATCATTAATCTAAAGACATATTCTAGGGGGAAGAAATAGGTGAAAAGAGGCAGAAAAAGAACAAGAATATTAGGCGCTGAGGGTCAAAAGCAATTAACAGGCATCCCAATTTCAAACAAAGGACTGAATAATCTAATTAAGGGATCACATAAATCATAGTTACAGTTTAGAATTTAAAGATTAACATGTACTAAAGTATTGTGAGATTATGTCCAACTAGGCAATGGAAATATTAAGGGAGAAGACATTAGAGTGGTTAGAAAAGGCCTGAATAATGTTGCATGTTTTCTGACTAAAAGCAGACCTCACAGAGAAAAGTCAACCTAGACAATAACGCCACCTTGTGTTTAACATGTGTGTTACAGGCTTAAAGAAAACGTCTGTCCACACCCACCAAATAGTATCCAGCGAAGGCATGCAAGGTGACATTACTGGACAGTAAGTACTCAAGAAGATAAGAAAACAGCTTGCAAGTATACAATATAACAAGTATGCTTATTATTGTCTTTGTACATCACATGAATGTGACTTTCTAACACAAAATGTAGAGAAACCAACTGATTTTGACCATAATAGAATTTTTAGATTTGATTTTAATGCATTATTAATGGACAGTCTTGGTATATATAATATCTTCAAGGAATCTAAGGAGACAATGTCTGTCTATTCAGATTAGCAAATATATTACTTTGATGAGAATAAATATATCATTCATTGACAAGTTTATTAAAACAAGAATAAATAAAAGGTCATTGATACATTAAACTATATTGCACTTAATTGCTTAGCTACTCATTTGTATCAGTAATGAAAAAGCTAACTTCACCTCAGGATATGGTAAAATAACCGATAGCAGCATTAGTGTGTAATGAATAACGAGCATAATATCAAGATGACATCTCCCTGTACAGGCTCTATTTTCCTTTTCCTTGTCGAATTGTTAGGCAGCTTCAGATTCACAATCTTTTTCTCTGCGGTCCCATAACCAGGCTGGGAAATAGATTTTTTTTTAAACTTCCTCAAGGCTGTAAAAAGTTCCTCATTCTCCTTGTGGTCTGTGTTTCATTTCCCAGGCCGTCCACCTCATCTGCCTCACGCCCCCACTCTCTGGGATGCAGGAGGAGGTAATACAGCACGAGGCACACCAGCCCCAGCACTGAACCTCCATATATCAAACCACTGACTGTCAGAAAAAACGTGTCTGTCTGCAACTCTGGCTTCAAAAAGGCCAGCAGTAAAGGAGCTGTGACGTTTATAACACAATAGAAGGAGTAGTAGATGATCATGGCTACTTTGGTGTCCTGTCCTTTGACGTTGAAAAAGGTGAATGTGAGGATGACTCCGATGACTGCTCGGTACAGAAGCTCGAGGCCTCTGGATGAGCAGAATTTGGTTTGAAGCATGTGTGTCCAGGTTGTCCCCAGCAGCCAGAGGACGGTGAGGGCTATTGTGCTGTAGGTGCTCAGCAAGAGGAGGAGGGTGTAGCTGAGGATGTGGCTGGTGATGGTACAGAGTTTGTAGAGGAGGTAGACTGCCGTGGGGAGACCAGAGGGCATCTCCCTTACATGGGGAAGGGATCTGCGCAGGCAGCGGCGATAGTCCACCAGGGCCCAGGCAATGTTAAAGAAAGAGAACACCATAGATAAATCTGAAAGAAATGGACAGGAGGTATAAATAATGATACAGTGAATTCATGAATATGCAGAAAATGTCTCACTTTCTGCCTCTACTTACACTGCATGGCCGAGCACTCATTGTGGCCCAGCACTATGTATAGTTGTAGAAGGAGTTGAGGAACACTCTCCAGGAAAGCCTCAAACAGTTTGAGCATGCTCAGATCAGTAGCCAGGCAAAACAGCATGTGGTGCACATCTCTCCTCTCATCCACTGTATAGGAATTTGTTGTTGTCCAAACCACTTTGAACCCTTGTTTCAGCAGGTGATAATACCTAGCAACAGGTCAAACACAATGACAAACAAAGTCAGACAGGTTGTTCCCAACATACTGTACATTGTTACTAATTCATCTTTTGCTGCTGCACAGACGATGATGCATTTGTGAGGCTTTTTCTTACAATACACTACAGCTTAAATGTAGTCATTCCAGTTTGCACATTCCATGATAGCACACCATTGTGCATAATTAGCATACTGCACATTTTGAGTCACACCATGCAGGCGCTCCTTATTGCAGGCTACACGAGCAGCTCATGTTATTTTGTAGATATAATAACAAGGGTCAGTGCCTTCTTTAGCTGCAGTGCTCTTATAACATTACACCATTTGTCATTATGGTTAATTCCATACCTGGCGAAGATGCCCACGCCAAATAGGTGCAGGACAGCAAGTCCACCTTTGGACATGCCTGATATAGCTGCTTTTCCCTCAGGGTTCATCAGAACATCATTCATGTCGTCCCTATACCAAGCATGGCTGAACATCTGAGTTACCAGCAGCCCAGCCAGAACAAACATTAGAGTAAGTCCAGCCCACACAAAATGCTTCTCTTGGAAATATTTCAGTGCCAGTCCAATGTCTGTCCAAATGTCCACCACATACAAGAACAGTCCAACAATGGTTAATGACCATCGCAGTTTAGTGTATTGAATGTTTGACTGAGGCATGTTGTCGTCAGTTGAAAAGTTCAGCCTTCTTCTGTGAAGAAGGTAGAAATGTTCAGGTGCCATTTTGGTCCATCTGAAAAAAAGCATTACATAAGTGTCATGAAAAAGACATTGTTCTTAACATGCACAAACATTTGGTTGAAATCATGTGCAGATTTACCACAATGCAAAACAAATCATTGCTTAAGACAGTTGATGTTTTAAATGCAACGTGACTGCAGTCAGCTGCTGTGTCATAGTCTGCTGCCCTTCGATCTCTGTCATAAACACTTTATTATACAAAGTCCTGATAAATGACATACTTACAAATGTGATAGACAAATAATCAATGACCTTATCAGCAGGAACCATAAAATGATAAAAACAAATCATGCCTTGCTCATTCCAAACTCTTATATAACAATATACTATTTTAAGATCGATTTACTGAATCACATAAGTGCAAGTAAAGTCTCTTTAAATTCTCTAGCTTCAATATAATTTTAAACTGTTTACAGAGAAGCCACTGGTGATAAAGATAACCGACAAACTATCAAAATTACGTTCATATTCTCTTTACTTGAATAAAATGAAGCCATTGTTATGTTATCATAAGATTTCTTTGTAAATTATTATGAGTTCATATACAAATCCCAATTTGATCACATCCTGCCTTTATTTACACACAGCTACAGTAAGACACACACAAACAAAAAACAGTCATTGAACTTACCCTCTTATTTTTCCCACGGTAGACAGCTGTGTTCATTCACAGAGGCAAACACTTCTGCACACATCAGTTCTTTCTCTTTCCTTGAAACATGCGACAAGCTCCACCTCAGTGACAACACTCTGAACTAATATAGTCAAGCCAGAAAAATTAGATTACGTAATAGATCTTGTGCTTGTGTGCATGTGCGTGACTTGGTGTGTGTGACTTGGTGTGTGTGACAGGGTGTGTGTGACTGGGTGTGTGACAGATCACACTTTAAATTCCCTGTCCTTTAAAAGACATTCTTCAGATGGCTTAAACATCAGCCAGCCAGTGATGAAATGCTAAGGTATCCCCAGACATATCCCCAGACATATTGCTTCATTTTACAAGTGAAATGTGTATTGCAAGTGTAAGCATGAAGACGAGTGTATATTTTTATTGCTGTGAACAGAAAGGGTGACACACCTCACCCAGTGCTTTTCCTGTAATCTAAGCACTTACAGTAAGCATGGCCATGTCTTTATCTGATAACACTTGACTGAAACACAAACACAAACAATGTAAACTTGAAATAATATATATTATTATTATTATTATTATTATTATATATAATACATTGGCATAGGCAATCAAATTTAAACTACATCACTTTTGAAAGAAGACATAACACATTCTTCCTCTTACAAAGTTTGATTAATATGCAATAAAATACACCACTACTCAGTTCAATACTCTCTGGGGTTTTACTGCTATGGCCTTATTTGGTCTGGTGCGACCTGTAGCTTAAGATGGCTAAAGTGAGCTGATGTTAACAAGCTTTAGCTAGCTATTGCTGTGTAACTGACATTACTGAGTCAGTATACTTTTCTACTAAGTTACATAGTCATGCTTTAAGTCTGTAAACTTTAATATGCTGCCCTAAATGCAAGTCCAAATGCAGCTGAAAGTAATGAGATCACTGAGTCTCAGCATCAACTGGGTCAGCGATTCAAGTTACAAATACACACAGTTCGAAGTCAGATTTTTTGTTTTAAATAAAGTGGGAAGTCAAGGTAGATAAAATTCAGGTTTTGTCTTGTAATCTCAGGGTCGGATTCTTCCGATTAACCCGCTATATGGGGCCCCAGGGCAAAAATTAGCTGCAGGCCCCTTGTTCCACTCGCATGGTGTATGTATCCTGAAGTATCAGAGTGTAGCCATCATCAAAGCTGAAATACTACCTACCCCTGCCTTGCGTGGTCTTCAGTTAGTTTGTGGAATTTTGATTAAAGGAATCGTTCACCGTTTTGGGAAATATGCTTATTTCTTTTCTTGCCAATAGTTAGATGAGAAAATCCATACCACTCGCATATCTGTAAGGTAAATATTAAGCATAGGAAACAGGGGGTTATGACTATTTCTTGGCATGGAGCAGTAACTTCCTGGAGTCACCCTGAGGTTGCCAGGCAACCAGCAGCCAAGAAACACTCACTGTACATAACCCCCACAAAAACCACAAATTGTCGTTTTTACACTACATATTAAACAAACAAGATATAGTTAATGTGTTAATTAGTTAGCTAACTAATTAAACCTATAAAGCTAAATAGCTTTGGTGCTAATTGGTGGATTTTGTTACCTTTGGACAGAGCCAGGCTTACTGTTCCCAGTCTTTATACTTAACGCTAAGCTAAGCAGCTGCTAACGTGTGTCAACTGTAGACAACTTTCCCCCGACCTTTTGAGACAGAATAAATGTAACGTTAGCTTGAACGAGTAACGTTAAAAACGAAAGATGTGTGAGAGAGTGAGAGAAAATACACTATCTAGCTGTAGTTATTATTATACGGTTATACTCCAGTCCTCTAGGTGGCGATAGAGAGCCCCAGTTGTTTCTCCCCTGTGCGTAAAGAGTCTCGTTGTTCAGGCGCAGCGGCTCTCTCTCCGTGGACCCTCCCACTAGCAGAAGAGTGACACGCCATTCAATTGCTGCCTGGCCCTTTGCTCGTAGAAACCAGGAGGGAGCTTTGAGCGTTCTCACACGGAAGGATAACAATAATAATATCTGATAGAAACCGACGACATCTGCTCGGCGTAAAACAAAAGTTGGGCCGAATCGTGTCGACATGGGGATCCGAAAAAAGACCAACAAGAATCCGCCGGTGCTGAGCCATGAGTTTGTCATCCAGAACCATGCAGACATTGTTTCCTGTGTTGCTATGGTGTTCCTTCTCGGGCTGATGTTTGAGGTAAGTCCCGTCCACATGTTGAATGGGTTTTAATTGTGGATTACGCGGGGATGCTCGGCCGAGCACAGTGGACGGACTGCTGAGACTCCCCATCTGTTCTCCTGGAAACTGACATGGCTGTCTGATCTATTCTTCACACTACTTCCTCCCGTGAAAGTTTTCTGTGCACGGCGGCATCGCTTTTTCTTTATTCCACGAGATCATCAACTCACTCGGGTAGCATGGCATTAGGTTTTCCTAAAACCCAAATGTGTCTTTGTTAAAGCGACATAGGAACTAGTCTCCACTTTCCATCTGGCTGCCTCCCATGTTGAAATCGATATTTCAAATCACTCGCCCACAGGCCCTCGGTTTTAACATAAACAAAGTTTTTCATGTGCAGAATTATTCTTAGATACATGTCAGTATGTTGCAGATTTGCAGCAGTGTGTCGATCTGGCTGGTTACAGTCTTGTGCAACACTCTCGACTTGGTGAGTTTATGCGTAGATGTGTTACGTGGCAATCATACAACGACTGAGGAGGGCTGTCATCACAGAAACCCGCTTGCACCAAAACTGAAAGTTGTCCTCGGAGCGAAGCAGCGGTCTAAATGTAACTCGATGCTGCGGGCACGCAGCATCACGCAGCGTGGCCGTCTCTGTGCTCCATGCGGGTCTACTTTCTCTCCCATTTATGTTTCATTTGCGTGTTTCATCCTCAGTGATAAGCAGCGCCATTACAGTCAAACGCGCTATAGTGTACAGACTTCCTGTTTTTGTTTTACAAAGTAAAACCCCTGCCTACTAACAGCTGTTGTAACGTGTATATCGTATCGTAATGGCAGCATGAGCAGTTTCACAATCTTGGCTATTTATGACAATTTAACTAAACAGTGAATATTCTTCTGTGTATTTAATTTCAGTTTGTTGGCCACGTAGTACTTTTGTTGTGAAGGAGGAATTAGCTGCTTCCTGTTTCAACCTTATTATTTGGCATTTGTAATGCAGCTCTATTCGCTGCTCCTCCAACACATTTTAATTGCTCATCACACATCAATCATATTACCCTGTATCCCTACATCCATTGATTTAATTATTCTTTTTATTATATGCCTCTAAAGAAGGGGGTGGTAGTGCTTTCTCACATTGTGTTCTGTTTATTACAGTAATATGGCAGACTTCCCATATGGTCTCATCTTTGAGTATTATCAAATTGCCATAATGTATTGCTAAAATAAAACATTCAGTGACTTTAAAACCAATGTTCCACTTAAATATTCACATATAAGTCTCAGTTACAGTCACTCCACAGTGGGTCTTGCAGGGAATCCTTGATACACAAATGCAATGCTCCAAATTTTAGAGTGTATAAACACAAATAATCCTTTCAACCTATTTGATTTTACAGTAAACATGCATTTGATCGGATCCTTGTTTAAATGACTGTCACATATGTGCAGGCTCTCATTACTAATATGTTTTGTTTTTTTTACATCTACAGGTCACCTCGAAGTTTGCAGTGTTATTCATAACTGTGCAGTACAATGTCACCATATCAACGAATGGTAAGTTAAGGATTCAATTGAGAATACAAGACATATGCTGCTGAACAGGTGTTTTCAGATGACGGTGAATGTGTTAAATGAACACTGTAAGTTTTGGCTTTAACGTATAATGCAGTGCTTTCTTTGAGTTGTCTGGCTGGAAGCCTCTCATTTGGATTCTGGAGCGGTACTTGCATGGCCTTACTCAAACCCATTTGAGAGCTTTTTTTTCCCCCTTTGGAGCTAAATTTAGGCTGCCTGATTTATAAAGTTCTCTTGTGGCAAGGTTGCGCTGGGTGAATTTGGGCTGAGGTGTAATATAGGTCTCTCAATCCAAGTCCTGCTCATTTCAAGGTTAACAATTTCTTTGCCAACTTCAGATACTGTTGAAAGAACTCACGACCTCAGAGCTTTTTGTACTCTGTTGCACAGGCTGGAGGTTTGCAGGCTGCCAGCTGGTGATTCAGTTCTTATCTGAGAGGCCTTACCACGTACCTAGTAACTTATTTACAGCGTGTATCTAATCAGGCAAATAACATGCAGCGCCTAAATCTCTCTGTAGTGGAACAAATTCAATAACGCCATTGTATTTTTTTCTGTGTCTGTGCTGACTTTTACAAATGATGGGATTGATTTCTTTGTGTGGTTGAATAAACCATGAGCAAAAGAGCACCGCTCAGGCTTTCTCAAACTGTTTGCTGAGAACTGTGTTCATGTATCTATCTCTGCGCTACAACTCATCACATTATTCACAGTGTTTCACAGATACAGAGTTGGAGGCTGTCTAGATAATATGTAACTTTAGAAAGACAGAAGAGGCTCTGTGTGTGGTGTAACACGTTACCAGATAAAAGTAGATCTTTTTTGTTTATGGTCGCTGTGATGATGCTGTGTGACCTCTGTGTGTGCTGCTACTGAAGGCCCAGAGGAGACGGCCGTGAACCACTTCCACCATGGCATCAAGGACTTGGCCACTATCTTCTTCTACATGCTGGTGGCCATCATCATGCATGCCATTATCCAGGAGTACGTGCTGGATGTAAGTGAGACGCACACTTTGAGCGACACAGGCTTTAATCTCTACGAAACAGTTCTGCATTGTTTATTGTCGTTCATCTTTGCAGAAAATCAACAGGAAGAAGCACTTCTCCAAAACGAAGCACAGCAAGTTCAACGAGTCGGGCCAGCTCAGCGCCTTCTACTTATTCTCCTTCGGCTGGGGTGCAAGCATCCTGCTGTCTGTACGTACAGCAGCTGAGCTGCCGTTATTCTTGTTTACATATGTTTTAAGCCCTGAGACTGCCTGTGATTGTAATTTAAAATGTTTCTTTGTTCTTAGGAAAACTTCCTGTCCAATCCAGTCACCCTGTGGGAGGGTTATCCCCATACACTGATGCCGTAAGTTGTAATGTTGTGTGTGTATAGAGGTCATATTATTTATTTACCTGTCACATACGTTACTATATTGGTTAATGTATAAGAGCTTCAAGTGTGGCTTTGAATTCTAAAAAAAAAATTTTCATTTTCCCTTCAGATTCCAGATGAAATTCTACTTCATTTGTCAGCTTGGCTACTGGTTACACTCTCTCCCAGAGCTGTATTTCCAAAAGACAAAGAAGGTAAGTGTGTGTGTGTGTGTGTGTGTGTGTGTGGTGGGCCCATTGGTTTGGAATAGTATGACGTACTGGAGCGTCTGTTTGGACCCCGAGGCTGCATCCTGTTTGACTTCCTTGGTTATGTTGCATTGTTTCGAAGAATCATACTCGTCTTGCTTAATTCTCTGTGCAGAGCCACACTGCTGTAAATATTTTCACCATTTTTGTCCTCCCATCCTTTTGTGTTGACTGTTTAGGAGGATATTCCACGCCAGCTTGTGTACATCTTCCTGTACCTGGTTCACATTGCAGGCGCCTACATTCTGAAGTAAGAACTGCCACTTAAGGAAGTCTGAAATTATGTGTGTGATTGTGTGTTTGTACACCGCCCTCAGAAGAAAGTTAGTGGTGTTGTTCCCGTCAGTTGTAATAAAGGGGAATCATGTCTCCTTGTGTCTTTCAGTCTGAACCGTCTGGGTCTTGTCCTGCTCGTGTTGCACTACTTTGTTGAGCTTCTGTTTCACGTTTCCCGCCTGGTCTACTTCAGCCACGAGAACAGACAAACGGGGTGAGTTCTCGTGCTCAGCATTAATGATTTCAGATTCTTCATATTGTGTGATTACCAGTTAAGAATTACTGATGGGTGAGAAGTCTTGAATGCAGTGTCATGGTCATCCTCTCGTCTTCCAGTTTCACCATATGGGCGGTCCTGTTTGTCCTTGGACGGCTGCTCACCCTGTCCTTGTCTGTCCTCACCGTGGGCTTTGGCCTCGCCACAGCCGAGAGTCAAGGCTTTGATTTGGCTGCAGGAAACTTTAATGTTCTTTTTGTTCGGTAAGTGTGTCTGAGAAGAGAAATGGGACTAATTTATCCTAAAATAATATTAAAACTGCTAACAAAATTTGAAGTGGATTTATTCAGGTCTGAAAATCTGCCTTTTCAAATGTAGCATTCATCAAGCCACAAAGAATTAATGAACATTTGAATGAAAATGAACATTTTAAGCCATTATAAAGTTCATCCGTCAACATCAGGTTGGCCACTTAGAATAAAGGAACAAGAGCTAATTTCAAGACTCACCACGTCGCATGGAGTTTCAACAATTATACAGGAAGGGCTCCATTGCAGAAGAGGAACAGGGTTGTTCACCAACACCAGCTTCAATAAATTGGAATGAAAGGCATCCGCAATGGATCACAATACACACAAAGCCAAGGGTGACAATTAAGAAATCAACAAAACCACGCAGAGAAAGTAAACTGTAGCACTACATAATGGACTGTTTGGACTGTGGGTATTTTCTGCAGTGTCCACTGTGTGACACACACGTCTTTGTTAACCTTCTGAGTTACTGATACTGTTTCCAACTCTCTATCAGGATAACTGTCCTGGCCGCCATCTGCATCACTCAGGCCTTCATGATGTGGAAATTTATCAACTTCCAGCTGCGCCGGTGGAGAGAGCATGCCCAAGCTCAGACCTTGAAAAAGAAACAAGTTCCTTCCAAGAGCAAATCAAAGAAAGACAAAGGTGAGCAACGAGCACAAAGTATGGGGTGCATTAACTTGATTTATGAATGTATCCTTGTACAAAGCACTGAACATTTCCCCCAAGCAATAAAATGCATAGCAAAACGCATATTTGTTAGAATATAATCCATACATGCATTTCTTCTGTCCATGCTTACATACACTTAACATCATTCATTAGTCAAATGAAACTAATTTGGATGTGTCCTCTGTTTTTAGCCAATGGAGTAAACGGAGTGAACTCCCACGGAGCTGATTCACCAAGAGCAAGAAAAGAGAAGTCATCATAAATACATTCCCCTCAGTCCCCTCTATTAACCCCCTTCTCAAAGAACCATCTTCCCACCCCATGCCTCCGTGGTATCCAACCAACATTTCCTCCAGCTCCTTGACCATGATATGCATCTCCAGCTCCCACACAGGACTGACCTCCCAGCTGGATTTCAAGGGCCAGAATGCATTTAGCTTTACTTGTCGCCAGTTGTCCAGCGCGCCTTGATTTAAGAATCATTGCTCTGCTGTGCCATTCCGAATGAAAAAGAAAACAAATTCAGAAATAAACTATGAAAAAAAAGACCTTATTTAAGAAGTGCCTATTGATACGGATTGTTTTGTACAGGGTGTGTAATTTTAAAATTTCAGGAATGATGACTTCAGTGTTTATTGTTTCTCCCAAGTCATTCTTCCGAAATACTGTGTATTCCAGCTTGTGTTTTATTTCCCCCTTTTTTTCTCTTGTGCTTGTAACTGCCCAGCTCTCTCTGCCACTGACTCCTGTTCCTCTTTTAAGGGATTTTTGTAAACATTGTGTGGCGTTTATGAATTTCCTATATCTCTTTATTTTTCCATGAGTGAAGGTTTGTGTACAGTCTTGTTATAATCTCCATCTTAAGGATATGACTGGGTTCACATCCCAGACTGTTCAAACTCACACAGCAACAATGTCACTGACCAACATGCACCTAAAGATGGAAAGTAGAAAATGAAAGTTTTCAATAGCCACTCGTGGATAGAATAGGGAAGAGTGTATAAAAGCAACCAAGGAAAGCAGCAGACATCACCCTGTAATACTGTAAGTAGATTCACAGTTCAGTATTGTGCAAAACTGCCCTGTGACCTGATGTAGCATTTAATTATTGGAGTTCAGAGCAGCTTTGTAATCACAACAGAACATGTTCCTTGCCATGAAATTATACTATTACAGTTCTGCCTCTAACGCTGTTTGTAAATGAACACACCTTGTGTTTTAGTTTACAAGAGATGGCAAGGACAAAATCAGGCAAAACATCCCTTTAGTGAGTTTGAATCGTTGTCTTGTATGGTCCCTCTTCATTCGCTGCAAGTGGAATGGGTTTACTGTATTTGTTCAGCCTTGCATATTATTGCTTACCTTAAAAATGTCCACAAGAATGATTTGTTGTAAAGGCAAAACCACATTTTGTTTGGCTGTTTTCCCCCCTACCCACTATTGACTGTGCCAAATGAGCCTGATTGACTGTTGATATATGCCTTTTACTTACATGCCATAAAAATGAATTTACAAAGCTATGGAGTGCACTCAACTGTATTGTAAGAATCAATCACCTAGGTAACACTGGCTTAATCTAAAGAATGAACCCATTAACTAATTTTAGGTACACAGTAGTGAGTCATGGTTGCCTCCAGCAGTATATCAACAGTGTATGTGGTTTTCTCCACTTGTCCTGAGGGTTTATCTATTCTACAAAGGAATAAAATGTTTTATTGAAAAAAGAGAATTCTTATTTCGCTGTACTAATAGCAGTCAATTTTCCAAGCAACATGCAAAATAACATGTCAACCGAGGAGAGGTGTAATAACTATTTGGCATGTCAGTGCAGTGGCTCCCAAACTAGGTCACAGATATTGCTTGGAACCCCATGCAATAAATGGAGAAAAGTTACATTTTAGTATTATTTAAGGCCCTAGGAGCAGGGCTGTAAGTACTGAGATCACAAGTACCCCACTAACCCACCCCTCACCACTCTCTGAAAAGAAAGGTCCAAAAAGAAGGTCTCTAAAATGCTTTAATTACTTGTTGTCATATTTTATTTTTTCAGTGACTGTAAATTTTACATCTCAACATGAAGGTATAAATGTCATTTCAAAGCCTTCTCCACACCAGCAGGAATTAAATTAAGCGGGTGACGTGCTGAAGCCTTTAGGTATTTCATATTTTGTTGATCTAATAATTTTTAAAATTAGGGCAAAACCTCAATATTGTTGTTGGTAGCTACAGCCCTGACTCGAATGTAGCATATTAAATAAGTTACAGTTTTTGTGAGGAGAGATTTGCGTTATACTGCGTAGAGCACTGTCCTGAACAAGTCAGTGAAATACCTGCCAAACGGGAGCAACTGCGAGAAAAACCTAAACAAATGGTGATGTGTGGTTGAATGTGTCCACATACAGTTTCTTTCTCTCTAGTCTTTACTGTGGCTCATGGAAAACATGTAGAAACCACCCTGTTGACATTTCACACAGCAGCCACATGGCGGCGGTGTTACACAGGTTTTAACTGAAAGAAAACGCCTGCTTGCTGGTGTGATGCATGGATAGTTGACCACGCAGTAAATCAAGGTGGCTACATAAGTAGGACACGCTCATTTGTAATATTTCTAAAGCCTGTCAGGTTAACTTTCCGTTTATGTTTTAATACATTTGGTTAATTTCATAAAATAGCAAATAAGATGAGCTTGTTAAAAAATATTGCCCGCTATTGCAGTTTTTTTTTCATCAGTCTAGTTACTGCCAGTGATAAGTGTTATAGCAACTGTAGTATCTTAAAATTAACTAGACTGGAATGAAATTGAACTTTTACAAATGTGATTAAAGGAAACTCAAACTACATTCCTTTTACCAGCCTTTTTATTTGCAGCACAGTGCTTACACCCATCATTTTATAGGCTGACATAAATCTTTATGACCTCAAATATACATTCCTCTTGGTGCGCAGTATTCCCTCCGGTATAGATGTATAATACACTTTTTTGTTCCTGTATTGAAAAACCTGAGTTGGGATGGGGGTCATAGTTTGCCCACCTTATAAAACCGTGGTCATAACATACATTTAAACATTAGCGGCTGACATGACACGGTGGTGTTTTGAAGTAACTGTTAGTGGTTGTCAGATTAAATGTCGACAAATGACTGCTATTCTGTCTAATTGCAAGTACTGTGTCATCCTAACAGGTAAATCGCCGTAGTGTTGCTCCTCCGCGGTAAGTGAGTTGATACTGCTGGAGCCCCGTGATGTGGTTTGGTGTGGGGGAGGATAGCAGCTACCAGCCAGATAAACACTCAGCATTGGTTTGCACAGCAGGAGTAACATGGCGGCACAGTTAGCCAGCAGAAATGTTGTTTCACTACCGCGAAGGTCAGAGCTGCGTCTTTTAAACGGAATTTAACAGCGAGGACACAACCGAAAGTATTAAATCGTAAGTAGCCACACGTGTTGGTGCTCCTTGTTGAAACGGGACGTGGTGTTTTCGTTGTGAAATCCATGATCCACTGCGAGGTCTTCAATCTCGGTTGTGTGTCTGTCTGGCACAGGCTCTTGCTTCGGCGTTAGCTTATTAGCAAGCGTTAGCTTCTTGGCTAAGCCCGCTGCCTGTGTCACTAGTGTTTTCTGCAGCAAACTCAATTAGACGGCTCAGACAGCGAGCTTGCAAGCGAGTTAATGCAGTGTTTGTCAGCCGTTTGTGTTCGGCGGTGGTATGGTCACATATACATTTGATGTAAAGTAAAATGCAGCGTGCACAATACTTTCATATGTCATTGTTTTTTGTGCTGAGTGAGCGGTTGACCGTGCATACAACACCGGACTAAGTTCGCCAGTACAGCAGGAACGTAGTTAGCATGCTAACTGTTTAGCTGCAGGCTAGTCTGGCTGCTTGGACGTCGTTGTCAGAATATACGAGTGAGTCAGGACAGTTCTCACCATGTGTTTGAGCGGGCTGTTATCCCTGTTTGTTGTGGTATTAACCATGCCTCCGTGCTACTTGCTACGTTAGGTAAGTTGACGAAATTTCTGCATTTGTTCAGGGTGCAGGGAGCATTCTCATTTTATTTTTTGCTGAACTAATGTTTCTCTTGTGTTTGGCTGGCGTGTCCATGTATTGTCGAGGGGCTAGTTAGCAGCCAAGCTATAATGTGATCACTGACAGTTAAAGCAGTAGCTTCAAACATGTAATCAAAATGTATTCAGAAAGTTGTGTATGGACTCAGCTACACACCAGAAACCCAGACTGTGGCTCTACGCTCAAGATCGGAAGAGGAAAGAGTCCGCAAAGTGCTTGCAGTTTGTTGTGGCATTGCTTTCCAAAGACGTCGGAAAACTTGAAATTATGTTTAAAATCATAAGGTGGCAACACAAGTACTAGAGATTCACGTAGGCTTCAATGCGGAGATGTAAATATAGGCAGGGCTTTAAATTGAATACAGAAGATGCATGCAGTATGGGGGAATGCTGCTCAGAGGTTAGACGTGTGTGTTGCTTTGTTGTGTATGTGTTGAGGGTACACTGCACTCCTTTTAAGGGCTCTCCTGCCTGACAGATTCAGGACTATACAGGCAGACAGCCTGTGCCATTTCAATGATTGTCAGCGCTCCTCTCAGTAATGCTGGAGGAACGCATCCTGTGGAACCAGTTGAGCAGTTTCTGTTGCATCACTCTGCCCACCTGATGGTGCACATTGCTCGGGTCACATCACTGATAGGAGATTTAACATGACATGTTGTCCAGCTGCGGTTTGGCTGCAACTTCAGGGCTTCTGTGAAGATGTGATGCGATGGATTTCAGTCAGATCTACCGGTAGTCATATGCAAAGTAATCTCTCAAGAAGTTGGAACAATGTTGGCATGCGGCTCATATTTTTTCATTAACAGCACATTGAAAAAGGATGGAGCAATTAAATTGAGTTTAAAGATATGTGTTTATTCCTTTTACCTGCATCCTTGTGTTAACCACTTTTAAAATGCTCCTCCTGCGAACCTGAGCTGCATTATATCTCCAAGGCATAGTGCCTGAAGGTATTGACTTTTTAATTTGCAGTGGAACAAAACTTGATCTCTACCAGTATTTCTTTGGCTGATCGAGCTGTTTGTCCGTGGAAGACAAGAAAAGCCATGAAGTAAATTTTCCTCCTTCACTGACTGGATTTTAATTCTGTGTGTTAGATGAGGACATGGAGCATGCCTATGATGTCTGTGACAGCCCTCTCCTAGGTACAAAGAATGCAGTCCTGTACAGATGGAAGCATGCATTTGCCTTTGTGTGTTTTGTTTTAAGGTTGAGGCATGCTAGTCTGTGTTAAGAATGATATAACAGGGCTTTTGCCTTTGGCTTGTACACTAAAACATTAGTTTCATGTCATTTCGACTTAACAGTGCAGAAGAATGACTGTGTTGGGATGATGACAGTTCAGGAATTCATGCGAGCGTGTATGCAAGTATGTGGATGTTTATACAAGGATAACTGACTTGAGGTTTTTTTTCTCACACTGACTTGGCACAGTGCGTGTAATGGGTGTTACCTAGAAGTAATTCTCTGCCTGAACACATTGTAAACTACAGCTATAGCAACAGGTGTGTGACAGTAATGCCCAGCTTGTCACATGATTCGATTTGCTGGTTGTCTTCTTTCAGTCCTGGGCCCTATAATTTCCTTCACACAAACACATCTTTCTATATTGCTGTTTAACTCTTTTTGGTTGGCTACCCCATGTTGAATATATGTCCATAATTCTATAATACAAAGCAGTGTTTTCCAGTGAACTTGGAGACAAACCTCCCATCTTGTAATCACTGACTTTTGCCCTGCGATCTGTTGCTTTGTTGCGTCACCTGAGTGATACTGTAATCATTTGACCCTTGTTCTGTAGCATACGCTGCCAGTTCTTGGGTTGATGTCTGTCACTGTTGGCCTAATATGATAGCCCAGTAATGAGGGTTTTTTTGTACGACTGCCCCACTAAAACTTAAAATTAACATTTTTGTACCAATGCCAGAAATATGCTTTGTGGTTTATGCAGACAACTCATATATATGTTGTTATTTTATTTTAGTTTTAAGCATAAGTAATAGGCTTGACCAACCGGTGAAAAAACTACAGCAGAGGTTGTTCCAAACCCAAGACCAAAGGGGTTATAATAATTGCTGAGGTTGTCTGTGAACCAGGATCTTAGTATATTGTTTTTATCTTTTTTAATTTTCATAAAATCACATTTTATGGGGGAGGTTGTTGTGACAATTATACCGTATGTAATACTGATTGATACTTTGCTGCACAGCATTATGTGTCAGTTGTATCTAGGAATAATCTGTAGAATCTGGTCTGTAAATTCAAGTGAAATGCTGATTTTGTATATCCACACAGATGAGGTGAATACCTAAGTCACATGAGGTTCCCAGGTAATTATGTCCCATTGTTATTAGGGCATTAAGCTTATCATAACAACTGGACTTATTTCAGGCTGGTAACCAAAGCCGCATTCAAATGATAATCAGTTTTAGAAGAATTAACACAGAAACTCACCTAGGTTTTTAAACTCCATTTATAGCTGAAGTGATCAGTCACTTAATCGATTAGTCTATCAATGGAAAATTAAGAAGTGCCATGTTGTTGCTAAAATTGTAAAGCTAAAGATGATAAATGTATGACACCTGAGCAATCCAAGGAACACCGTTTAAATTATGACACAAGTCCCTTTTTAAACCTGTCACATTTTACTATTTACCTACGCTGCTCCCCGTTTCCACCTACTTCTCTTTGCTAACAACATAAAGTTGACTCATTTGAACGAGGCTGGAAAATGACATCCCTGTCATCCTCTTTTAATGTGTACTCTAAAGCAGTGTCAAATGACAACATCCAGCGCTGAGAGGCTGACCGGATTCTGGGCTTTCATAAGGATGTTGCAAATTATTACTGCCCTTGCTCAAATCTGCACATTTCATTCAAAGACCCAATGTTAGGAGAGTTGTTTTTGAAGAGATTGCTCTGGCCAGACCAGTTCAAGAACGTTGGAATTATTAGCATTTTCCCTTCTTTACATATATTTTTTAAATTAATGAATAACCTTAAATGATTTAAACTCTAAGATAGACTTTGGCAGCGCGATAAGGCCAGTCAAACAAACACACGAGAAACCATGTGGCTTCCACTCAAGTTTAGATGTAACAGATCGGACTACATTGTGTTATCTGTCCATCACATGCTGTATAAGGTCCACAGTGTATTCTTGACATGATGCACCACTCCCCCCTGGTATCTGTTTGCCTTGTCTCACTGGGCATCTCACCCTGCTGTCTCTGCGTTTGTGTTGTCATGGAAACAGCAGTGTGACAGGTCCTGGGTGGGCGTGAGGGATGAGCTGTGGGGAAATGGCCAGGTTTTTACAGCAGAGGGAGAGAGAAGGGGGAAACGGCAGAGGAGAGACGTCTAAAGCGAGAGCAGAGATGGTTGATGGAAAGCTGAGAGGGCTCTGACATGGAAGAGGAGGAGCGGGAGTATTTACTCCCTCTCCGCTTCTAGGCATGTTGTCATTGTGTTGTTTAACTGACCTCAAATCAGCCATCCCATCTATCTGTGCTGAGAGTAGGTCCTTTCTTGTTAACAACAGCCTGTGCAGGATCTTTTTTGGTCTAGCTGATTCTATTCTGTTATCCAGAAAGTAAAGCGCTTGTCTATAATTGAGCCCAAATTTGCTCTTGGATAACTTGCCCCTTTAATTTGTGTGCCCAGTGTTTGGCTATCAAGAGGTTCAATCCGTGTTAAATGGCTATGGAAGAGTATGCCTCTCAAAGTAACGTTCAGGAAAATTTAAGCTCTATGTTGGCTAACAAAAGCACTGTTGAAGTGTCCTTGATTTTGTTTGTGATCATTTTCCAGGTGGGGTCGCAGTCAGTTCATGTTAGATTGTTATTTGTTATTTGAATCTGTATTGTTTTTTAAAACTGAGATTTTATAACATCACACCGTAGGCTACCTCATGCTCTACTCCCATGGAGACTCTACCGGGGGTCCAAGGATCTTGAGGCTCACAGGCAATCCAATGATTTCGACAATCCACGCTCCTCCACTTATGTAGGTCAGCTACTGCAAAGTGCATATTGATCTCCCAAGCTAAATGATATTGTGGTGTCTACTGCTCATTGCAAAGAAGGTGCCCTCAGCCAGTTTGGCTTGAACAGAGGAGGAAACAAAGGTCACATGACTGTGTGACAATGCTTCTGCAGCTGTTTTCACTTTTGTTTGAGGCTGGCATTGCTTGCTGTACTATATAGTAAATCTAATAACTGTTACTATTTTTAATATGTACTGTAAGTACCTCATTTTCATTTTAGAGGAGCTGGGATTCCATGGCTCTTTCCACAGTCATCACAGATCTGATAATGGTAATAAAATATGCAGTTTAAGAAGTACTTATTTAAACATAGAGCTTATAAAGTTCTTTATGGAAAGGTATAAAAACACTCCCCCCTCCCCTCAAAGATTGACATAGGTGGATCATATAGATAGAGTTGTACGTAAAGGTTAGCGAGTGTGCTTTGAAGTCTGAATTTGTTTGAGTGGGTGAATTGCATTCCCCTCTTCCACAATGTGTTTGTGGCACTGGGTGCTAGCATGTGGTTGGCACCTTTCCCACAGCCCAGGGTGGAATCCTTGGCACTGAGGGAGGGAGAGAAAACTTGGACTGAGCAAGCTGCCTGCTGGGGTTGGGTGGGTGGTCCAAAAATATGCAGCGTGAATCGGTCCTGAGGAAGATCTAGTATACAGTCTTATTGTGGAATGGAGGTGAACGCTCTCGTTCACCACCATCACAGGCTGGGCTAAGGTAGTATGGAATGACATGTGCAGAGCAGCAGCATTTCTCACTCGCTTGTCATAAAGCCACAGGAATGTGGGGATTCAGTTTCAGGCTTTTCATTTCTGTACACATTGTGAGGGTCAAACTCTGACCAGCATGATTTCTCTTTCCCTCGCTCTCAGCTGACTCAGCAGTGTTCCTTCAGTGACCTGTAATATGGTTTTGCTTGCTTTATCTTTACTGTTTTCAGCAGAGAAGGAGATCTCCTTAGCTGACCTGTGTTTTCCATCCATACTGTACAGTCCAGATACACTGTAGGTTATTATGACTGAATGGAGCACAGAACCATCAGCTGGAGTACTTGTTTTGCTTTTATTAATCACTGAGAACATAAAAATGTTGCGCAGGTTCATGAGGCTCGTATCACGCCCCGTTAACTCCACAATGAACCATAAATGGTGAGTGAAACGACCAATAAGAATAGGTGAACATGGTGTGCATGTGAATCAGCAATAATTACCTGATGGACATGCAGCAGTAACTAACAGGTAATTTTTTCAATTAACAAGTAATATAGCAATAGTTGTCTCAATTAGTCATTAAGTCCATATGATTTCAGAAATGACAACTTTACATAAGTCTAGCGTGATATCCTAAAACTTAGAAACTTAGAACAAAAAGCACTCAATGCACAGTGACAGAACATTGTGTACCAATTATTTCCCCTCATTTGAGAAGATGTAATACGTTTTATATAATTGACTGTATTAATAAATATAAAGATGAAAATTTAAACATTTTCTGATTGACACCACATGGGTTAGTTTAGTGGTCATAGTTCTGGCATGGCCGGTGAGAATTTGAGTGGCAATAGAAAAAGCTGTCAAACATGTGCCTACATACATGCTGAACACTCAAAGATAAATACACACATCAAGAGTTTTCTTTCATTGATGTGTCTGGTACAATAAGACTGCCAGGGCTCCAGATCCATTTGCATTTTTATAGATTATATGTTTAACATCATGCAAATATGAAGATTCAGTGTTTATTTCTTTGGATGGATGACCAGCTGATAAACTGCGCTTGCTGTGTTGATTTGTAATGAAGGAATATGTCTAAATGCAACAGCATAGCTCTTTCATTTGTTTTTGGATAACAGTGGAGTTTTATAGCGTGCTGCAACGTCACGCTTTGACTAAACAGACACTACTTGCTAGTACAATAATTGTATTGTTGGGGTTTAGTTTTTATGGGATCTGTTGATTGTAATTAGATAAAATGAGGCAGGTCTTGTCCTTTTTTAATGTGGGGTAGAGGGGGAAGGAAGCATTTCCACCCCCTATCTAATGACGATGGCAATGGAAATGTTCATATGTTTTAGAAAGTGAGATGCCATACACACTAACCACTGCCCCCACACTAAAAGGCCAGCTCTTTTGTATCAAATGGGTAATGATGGAGACTGTGTTAGTAAGCTAAAGGCCACTTTTGTCAGTGAGAATGAATTCCTGCTGCTTCAGTTTTAAAAAAAGATGTGCGATTATGTTTGTAATTCATATATGTACGCACTGAAATGATTTCATTACATTTCCCCCTCAATAGAATAGCCAAACTATCTGTATTTGTTCCACATGGAGTGTGTGTGTGTATGTGTGTTTGTTTGTTTGCATGTTAAAGTGCTCCCATTCATACCTTTACCCAAGAGATTTGTGGTTTTGGCACCTGAAGATGTGGGCCGTCAAAACAAAACCGCCTCCCATCTCATCTGGCAGTGGAGCGCAAAACAAAGGCACTCATTGGAGAGGTGATTACACAGGAGAGGCAGAGCCATGATGTTACACTGATGCTCCGGCTACACAAGCTGACAGGCGATATCTTAATTTAAAAACTCTCTGTTGGAGTGGAGTTCTTTGACCCTTAATAGACATGATGACAGGAGATGAAGGACTTAAGTCCTCTCTGATGTCACCATATAGTTAAGCTCACCGTCATTACAGGGTCTTCCTTAAAAACTGAATATTTAGAGCAAATATCACCAGTGTTTGGGAAGTTGCCTAACACTAATCGGACACTTTCAGTCACATTTTAACACAAGAGTGAACTTGTCATTAGTGTCATACAGAGTTAAAGAAAATTGCGCAGATGCCACCTAGAAATAGAGGAGTGCGCTTGTTGTCACAGCAAATGAATCATTCGTATAATACCTTGTTGGTAACAGCTGTTATTAGTAAGGATAGGAGGTGACAAACACTAGTTCTTTTTCCCTAATGTTATACTGTAGGCATCTCAACAGATCTACTTCAAATATGGGTGTTATTTCACAGAAAACAAAATGTGAAAAAACATAATTTTAGCTCCTATTAGTGACTCTCTGTCAGTGACTCTTTTGCTGAATAAAAGTTAAATAGCCGTAGTTGTAGGGTCTACCTGACCTGGCTGTGGCCAAGTGCTTCAGCAGGGGACTGTTTAAATGGAGAGAATGACAGAGAGAGAGGGAGAGAAGGCTGCTTCACTTTGCTCTTTGCTCTGTCTGGTCCAATTACATGTTCCACTGTCAGAGCAGCAGCACTCTTAATCAGGTAATGCTCGGTTTAAAGGCATCCCCCTAAACGTGCTCCACAGATTATTACCCTGCTCACACGTTCAATGGTTCAATGGTGCAGACAAACACTATGAACCTCTTTCTCTGTCCTCTCTAAGCTCCTCTACCGAATATGAATCCAAATTTTGTTTAGTTATGTTTTGCAGATTCATCAGACACTATGAGTCTGAGCGTTGGCCTGTCACATTGTCTCAGTCTTTGGCTGATAAAGTGACATAGTTGTGTCAGCTGATCTAGTCTTCCCCTCCCCTCTGTGCTAACATGGCACCTCCTTATCCTGAGTCTGCTTCCACTGTACAGCCTCAGGCCTCCACAGGAACTAATTCCTTACAAACTGTGACAGGCAATAAAAGATGGTGGACACACACACAGGCACAATAGATATGCAGTTGACATGCAGACCAGTCACAAGATGAGCCCCAGATCAGCTTGAAAGCATGATACAATCAGCTGTGCACACAAATTGTTCTTTCTGCCCACACCCTTTCTCACACCCCAACTCTGCATTTCCATGGCTGCTTCAGCTACAAACTCACTTGCTTTCTCTTGTCATTATGACTCACCTTTTTACAACACATCTTATCACTCTCATTATGGTACTTACACATTTGTGTTTACTGTTCCTGAGGTCACAGCTGAAGGAGCTGGCTGTTATTTGAGCAACAGATGTAAGGGCACCTGGCACAGGGTTGCGCCTGTATCAGAGCAGCTCATTGAAATCTGCTGGCATAGTGCCAAAGTCTAATAAATAAGTGTTTTATGTGAGGATCTCTGTATATATATACTGATGTCACCAAGGCTACAAGATTTTCAGTCAAAATAGTATGAATCTTTAGCAGCCTCCTTCTTCATGCCCCCTTTGCGTTAATAGTGAAAGAAGCCTGACCTGAAAACTGTTTCCTACAGTTCACTTTTATTGTATTTTTGTTAATTGGCTTTAGGCTTCAGGAGTTATGTTAAGTTAGTCGTGTATGACTGAAATATGGGTTCAAAAGCTGAAAGACCAGTTATGTACGTTTTTTGTGTACTCTTTGTGGTTTACACATGGAAATGGCCATGCTCTGAGTACAGGCAGGGATGGAACTGCATCACATTTGTATATTCTGTTGAGCTGTAAATAATAGAAACGTGTTGTTAGATCTTCCCTCTGAATATGTCCTTGAACCATGAATATGGTATTGTTTATGTATAGGGATTCTTAACATATTGTTTGCCTGGGTTTTTGCTAGTTACATTGCTTAAGTACGGCGTTTAGGTTGGTCATTATTTCCATTTTTTGTATGAAGTATGAAAACGTCATTTGCACTTTTTAAAAATCTATCCACAAAAGAATCTTGCACACAGAAACCTTGCACACTAAAGTCCAATACTTAATTTTGTTGGTTTGTGAAACAAAACAGCAATGATGATGCGGTCACTTACAGGTCAAACGTAAGGTCATACTTATTTTTTAACATCTTCCATTTTCAGATGAAAATGATACTTATACATACTAAGAGTTTAAAAAAAAAAAAAAAAAGCTGTAAAGGTGGGATTTTTTTACATGTTTAAAAAAGGTTTTACAAACCAACTCTTACATCTATCAAGGTCTCCCTGGCCATGGGTTGTGGGTACCTTTTTTCAGTTGTGTTGTGCTTTACAGCAGTACAGTTAAAGATCTCCCAGAGGAACCCAGTACAACCACATTCCTGTAATGTTTGCTATTGAGCTTCTCCACTGACGTAAATGGGTATCAAGTGCCTTGTTCTGGGGCATCCCAAAACATAACTGAGGCAGTGAAGTTTTCAATTTTTAGAGCAAGTCCCATGGCCAATCCATGATTTTAAACCTGCTGCCATGTGCTTATAAAACAATACTTCTAAACCTTTAATCTGTCACAAATCCCATTTATGGCAAAGCATGTATACTTTTGTCACCCTGTGCCCTATACATGTGATTAAATCTGTGTTTGGCAGAATAATCTGATTAAGTGATTTATCACACCTCGCAGTTGCTCCCCACTAGATGGGCCAAAATCAATTGATTATTGGTTAGGAAGAGGATCTTGATCAAACCTTGGCATTGACTAGAGCTAAAAGGCCAGGTGTTTTCATTAGGGTAGACCATAGCCTTGATTCTTATTGAATTGAAGGCCATTAGTGGGCCATTCAAAAAGCACCCAGTAGGGGCTCCATTGGTGTTTAGCCCTTCTGTGACCTAGCCATTATGGTCAATTTCTAGCACATGAACTATCTACCCTTTGTCCTATCTGAACCTGATTAGCCGGCTCATTAGCATTGTTAGCCCAGCCTTGGTGACAAAGCCTTTCACTCAGAAGGAGCCCATTGCCAACTCTGGAAGAAAGAAGGGATTACAACTACTCCCAGAGTCTCCCATGATCAACCTGTTTTTGTCCAAAAGAAATGCCAGTTGTCTTGATGAGAGTGTACCACATTTAAGGCTGAATTAACTTGGAGGTGAAATCTGTTGTAGTCATTCAGTCACTCAGTTTATGGTGGTGTTCTGTTCAGTTTCGATTCACAAATGGTTTTGTTTCACTTTCATTTCTTGGGATCATTTTGTCTTGTCACAAACATTAAGGATAATGTGAGGTTTTGCATTGCCTAATGAAACTGTCAGTTACCAGTTGTGATTTAATTGGCTGCAGTCTGTTTAAGGGGAGCTTGAACTTTTAACCTGATCTTTGACCTCCCTTTTAAATACCAACAGATGGTTGGACTGAGAGTGTATTGGGCAAATGAGATACTCCCATGATCCAGTGCCAGGTTTTAAGAAGGTGTGAGCTTTACTGTGTGTGGGCTTTACTAGCATGTATATTTCTCTGGCTTCATCTATCTTTGGGACTTCTTGTCATATTTGTATTGAGTTTTTATTTTTTGAAACAGGCTTCATTTTTAACTTACAAGCAGCTTTATTGATTGTGTCGTGCCAGTATTCAATATAACATGAAACTCAATTAATGTTGCTGCTGAGGCTCAGAGACAGTCTTGGCAGGGTTATGTGTTTTTGTTTAAGTTACACCATGTGTCACTTAACACTTCTGTGCCAAGTAGAATTGCCCTTCAAGGATAGAAAGCCGAGGACCACAGTCCTTTCCTGAGGAGGTCTTCTGCTCCAGTGTGTCTAGTTGATTTGCACACTTGCATGCAGACATATGTGCATGCATACTTCTGGTGTGACTTGCCACTGGTCTTGGATCACACCACTAATGTCACCCGCAGGTCCCCACCCCTAACATCACAGGAAGCGTTGGCATGGCTCATCTGGTCTAATATGTGAGAGGTGGTTTGGTGCAGTCTAAGACAATCAAAACTCGCATAAAAAAGTATTTGAATCGATGGCGGAGGCTACCACTCAAGGGTCCTGTATGCCAGCAGTCCGTTAAAGTGATGGATGTAACTGGATGTAGAGATGCTTCAGTATTGCTTATAAAACAATATTTTTCTGTGCTGCATGACAACAACTAGCTGTGATTCATTTCTCTTCCATTGTGCTGCTGATTTTCTCAGAGGAAATCACTATTATTAAGTGGATCTTCTCTACAATCGACTTAGATTTATAAACAAAGAAAGGACTCCTCTCATTATAAAGATCTATCTCTCGGAAGTTTTTGTGTGGCAATTTAGAAATGATTACTGCTAAACTAGTTCAATAGTGTGTTTTCACACTCTGCCTTATTCTGTCACTCAGCCCACAGATCAAGGACCGGACTGAGACTGAGCATGTGACAGCATTAAAGCTCAGAGGAAATTCCTCCAGAGGATGAGAACTAAGAGCCATGCAGGAAAGGGAAAAGGAAAAGATGAAGGTGGAGTTGAGGAATATGGAGTAATGAAATTTCATTAAAAAGAGGATTGAGTGTAGCATTCAAGATACATCAGCAATTTTATGCTTTTACTATACTTGATGTTTAGTCCTATACAGACGCAAAAGAAGAGTTCTTCAGGATTTCTTGTTTTAAACTGCACGTTTGGTCACCTTCCCCGACTCATCACAGATGTCAGCTGTTTGAGCGTGTGGTGTGCCGCAGTTCAGAATACTGAATATCACCTTTCCCCATGGCTTCATGGCTCCATAGCTATGGACTTGTGCAGGGTTCAAAAGGGGAATCGGTTTACTCTCCAGTTATGTCAGCACATGACATCACATGAGTGCATTCCTCAGCTGGCTCACTTGGCAGGTATTTGGGAGAAATCACCCAGGCCAAGAGGGGCTGGCTGGCTCTCTCCGTTCATCAGGCTCCATGTAGTACAATTTGAGCTCTTCCACAGAAACCTTTCATTGGGAGCTTTTTTTTTCAGCATAGCCAAATAGCCTAGCAGAGTCCTTTTTTATTTGAGTTACCAGTTGCATTTTCTAATTATCCAAATGGGAATATGATTTAAAATTGAAACTTTTCTCCTGTCTAATTAATTGTGTGCTATGATTAAAAAGGCACACTGTGATCCACGATGTAATAGGCTTTGAGGTCCCCTAGGAAATGAATAGACCCTGTAGACACTTAACTTGCAGCTCCATGCTAACTTAATGCAAACAGTTAGCACTATATAAGAGGACTTGTTGTGGGTTTGAAGCACATTAACAGTTAACTGAATTGCTGGGACTGTTAAAATAAGCTAGCTAAGAAAGGGTTTGATATTTTTGTGCATGTACTTGAGCTTTGCATTCTGTTGACTGATTACACTCACACTTATAATGCACTTATAATACAAAAGGACGGCATTTTATTTTGAAGTACCGTTTTTTTTCTTTCTAATTAGCTGTTTTCAACTGCACTGAAACTCAGTAAACATTACTCAGTGGAGCTTGGCTGTGAGAACGCACAGTATGATTTGTAATATGCATGCTGTACTATAGCATTACTTTTCTATGAAGATCTTGTGCAGTTTTCACCATAGGAGCTTACAGTAGTTTTGCCTTTTCTGCAGATTAATTATAAAACTTGGGCAACGTGAGGTTAAATCCTTTTTGCCCAATCAGCAAACATCGTTTTGGTTCTTTTAAGGTTTTCTCTTGGTTTTTCTGATGAGATTTCCATGGGAGCCGTCCCTGTTCTCAGTCAAGGGTGTGCATGTGAGGAGTGGTATCACTGTGGTGACAAAATGTGGACCTTTTTAGAGCATTGTTATGACATAACGGTGAATAAAAGCAACACAAATTTAAAAAAATATCAAAATTGTCTTTAATATAGTTAGAGCTGAAACAATTAGTTTATCAACAGAACATTAATCATTTTGATAATCACTTAATGATTTTCACCAGGTTCCAGCTTCTCAATTGTTGCTTCTCAGATTTTTGAAATTTGGAGAGGCCACTTTGGACTGGGGAAATTGTAATAGCCATTTTCCCTGATTAATCAAGAAATAATCAGAAGATTAATCGTTAATGAAAATTGTTTAGTTGCAGCCCTAAATATATTATTACACCTTCACTTGTCATCATGTAACGATTATGGCACCGTACATTGTGGTGAGAATCTAAGCTCTTCCTTTATCCTACATGTTCTACCTTCATGCTGAGAGTTGTGCTGATTCACACTACATATTGTACATCCCAATTTTTATTTCTTTCAGCAGGGAGAAGTGGATGATGCTTAAAGGTTTCCTAGCATTACCGTCTTGCAGCAATGGCCTGAGGGACTCTCTGGACTGAAACCAAGGTGAGAAGCACAGCCACAGCAAAGTCTCCTTTTACGCAACTCTGCTGTGTAATGTGGCAAAGAGACACTCCAGTCCAAAGACAAAATGACAGATTGTGCAGATTATGCAAACATCTAAACTAAAAGAAACTTTATTTTTTATTCTTATTTTTTTTAAGATTAGACTTGGCCTTCATGTGTGTCTTCCCTGTTGCAGCATTTGGTTTATAGGCTTTTGTCTCCATCTATGCTCTTAACTGTGATAAGTGTTCCCTTTACATGCTTTGTATTCTCGGCTGTTTCTTGGATGATTTCTCTCATTATAAGGGAAGAGCGTCGATAGTGGTTTTAATATGAAAACCTCCAGGCATTTTTCCACTGCTATCAGATGAGCCACATAGTGAGAACTTTGTTTACAGGTCAGAGTTCAGTTTTGAACAAGGTTGTAGTTGAATGGTCTCCCTGTGAGATGGAAGTCTGTTAATTCTCTCCCCCATTTCCACACAGTTCTTGCCTTTTCTCTGCGCCTGGTAGTGTCCAGATCTAGTGAGGGCTGCATCCAATAGTCCCGTTGGTCTGCAGTATTCATCCATCTTATGTGAAAAAATGCTTCACTCTTGAAACCACCATTCCTTCTGTGAGGTTCTTTTCCTTCACAGGTTACAGTTCAGATGGTGTTGGCTAGAATGTGTCTTTTAGGATTACTGTATTGCCAGCAGTTCTTACAACACCATTTTCTGAGTGAACTTTTCCTCAAAATAATAGTTTGCATGAGCTGACATGAGTTTGGCTGCAGTTAGTTAAAATGAACTTTTTCTTTTTACTACCCTGTGTTTCCCCCTGTATTAGAATTAGAATATGCGCCCCTTCTTTGTGCTCAAGTGCAAAACCCTTTTTTCCTCCTTGTCCTCAATATGAGTCATCTAATGTAGAGTGTGTTCAGAGTCTCAATCCAATATTTATATTTTTCTACATAATATAGCTGATGCAGTGCACACTAAAGTTGACCTGCAGTAAAAATGGTGAGTTTTCTATCGTGTCCTGCAGTGTTTTGTATGATACCTATTGAGAGTTGAGTGTCATGAACAAAACACAGACGTTTAAATGCATTCTGTGATACGCTTCAGAGGCATAGAACACCGAAAAAATGCTATATTTTAAATGAATTCATTCATTTGCTTAAAGCAGGTAAAACATCATTCATTGAAACTGCTGGCTGGTTGTTTGTGCCGCTCCACAGTTCACTTGCTTGTGTACCTGTGAGTTAGGAAGGGTTTCCAGTGTTTCAACACAGCAAGGATACCCAGAGCACAATGGGTTACAATAAACAAAGCATCACAAATCAATATGTATCAGCATTGATTAATTAACAATACCTCAATTGACCTGAGCTCAGAATGTCCCTATATTTAACCCTATACAATAATCTGATTTCCACAGTGACATCTGAATCTCCCCTCAGTCCATGCTCTCAGCCACAGATGAATTGTTGACTAGATTGTTGTGGAGAGGTGCTTATTTATACCAGTAAGTACATTTTGCCATCTGTTGACTCTTTGTTTCCGTCCCCCCTCTCTTAATTCCTGCCCTCTCCTCCTCTCAGTGTTTCTCTCCGACTGCCAGAGCCCTGCTTTCTGTGCTTATTATACAGAAAGCCCTCCCCTTCCCATCCTGCGACATCCTGAAGTGACTGCCAGTGTTAAAGATTCATGAGCGTGATCAGCTTTCAGTAAATGGGGGGGCCTGGCTCTTGGTTGCACTCCGGCACTTTAGAGCCATTACCCTGCAGTGATTCTAGAGTGGACAATCTCTTGAGTGAGACTTAGTAACAGACAAGGTGCATACCTCTCTGCGTACTACGTCAACAGCGGTCTGTTTGTGTGTTTTTGTCAGATTTTCTGGACACATGTAATTTGAATGAAGTAGATTTGCTTTGTGTACTGAGTAAGAGGATAACTAGGGGGTTTAAATGTCATTTAGCTGACTCTGAAAACTGGAGTAAGCAAGTAATAGAGAGTGAGCTTGAGGAGAGAACTGAGAGTAACTAAGCACTTATATAATGTAATTCTGTGCTTTAGCAGTGCTGTATGTGGAAATACAGTGACACCTAGGGTCTACTGAACACGTCATACACTCAGTGAACCTTCTCTATGAAAAAGGCCCATGACCTATTTTTGTTCCCTTTGTTTCCCCTATCTTCCTTTACTGTCTCATACATCTGATCTCTCATTTTCTCCCCCGCCTCGCTCTCCACCATTGATCCGATTCCTCTATATGTTTGAAGTGACAGGCCCGTCACTCAAGTCTTGTTAAATTCACCCAAGATTCAAGGTTTCAAATTCACATTACGCTTAATCTCTTTCAATCCATCATCACATTCCTTCCTTCCCTTGACCAAAACCTAATATCAGAACATCTGGTTCAAGGTAACGGCAGCTGTCAGCAAGGCCAGAGTTCACTGCAGATCCCCACCCAAGTTGCATTCTGTTGAAATGGATATTGTTTCCAAATACATGTTTGTCTTTAATACCATCTGACATGGTTCCAGCACGTTTCTGTGTGTTTTGGCTCTCTCAGCACTTCTCACCCTTGCAAATATTGAGATGTAAAATGAGATGAGTCCTCAGGGCCCCTCCCCTGTCATGATTTCCTCTCAGTTTGGGGGAAATAAATGGCCCATGTTGCAGCCCTCCAGAAGCAGTCTTTATTGGTGCGCTCTTGTTCTCCAATTCTCTCTTGGGGACTGTTGTACCAAGAAGCCATGTGAGAACAGATTACACACCAGCTAGACATTGTTCAGTGCCCCACAGTGGTTTTGCGTTTTCTGGAAGGGCCCTCATTATTATAGTGCAGGAGACTTCAAACACTTGCCCAATAGCTTTTGATGCAGTTTAATGCACAGTCATGCCCAGTACTCTCTGAGCTCCAGAAGCACTGGGTGTGTCTTTATAATCAAAGCCCTGCTAACCCACATGATTATAGGAATGGCACACTGGCATATGCCCTCTCCCCTTGGCAATCACACTGATTTTTTTTCCCCCTCCACATCCGTTTTTTCCCACCATTATACTATGACTGGAATGGGTGATTCAGTGTTTTTGAAGGTCCCCCCTCTGGTGATGTGCATGCAGCCTGGCTCACTTTGTGTGGTTATGGCAGCTGAATTTTGTTAAAGAAAAGCTGTCTAGTAGCAGTAGTTAGACGTAATTGTTAGAAGGCGGTGTCACAGCTGTATGGTGTTTTTTTTGGTCTTGTTTTGTTTTTTGAGAAACACGCAAAGTTAAACAGATTCATCTAATGTGGAAGAAGCATTTGCATTGTCTAGGGTTGGGTGACATCAGTTGAAATCAGTATGCAAATATTAATCAATATATGCTTGACTTGTGGCCACATTTATTCGGAACACCTGTAAAATCTATGCCAGCTCAGCCATAGATTCCTTGTCAAAGCAGGATGTTCAGTTTTGATGTACACTGCCAGAGAGCTGTTCATTTTGCTATATGTTTATTATTGAGGTTGTAGTTTGCAGTGGTGTTGAACTGGACTGCATTATATTGAGCAGTGTTTCTAATGTTTTGCCCACCCAATTTAACATGAGGGCGGAAGAATATTAGAAACACATTTCAGTGTAATGTAGTCCAGTTCAGTCCAGTATATTACAATATGCAAAATTATATATTAAATAATCTATTTTGAATAATTAAACATGTTCCACTGTTGTGGATTACATGACCCCAGACTCACACAAGATTTGTATGATAAATGTATGTAGACAAGATTGTTTGAATCCGCTGAAAGTCAATAAATGATATAATTGAATTATTGTTTTACCACACATAAGAGTCACCACTTTGCCTCATGTCTAATTGTTAGCCAAGAAGTTCTGCTTAATAACCAAAATATCAATGAAATATCAATGTATTCATTTTTCAATACTTTTTACTTATTAAAAAATTGCCTAATTTATAGGCATCAGTGATAATAATAATCTTATTTTAGATCGCTAACTCTCAATTTTTACATCTCCATCACACATGTTGTAAAACTGACAGACAGGAGATGACATCGCAGTCATGCAACTCCACAATTGCAGACCAAAACAGACCCTGAAGTCTTACCATGGTGGACGTATGAAATTTGGACAATACCAGCATACTGCCTTCCTGACTGGCTTTGAATTCCCCTGCGGCCAACAGCATCATATCACCACGTCATTTGGCATCACTGTTTAGTCAAACTCAAAAGTTGAAAAGTAAATGTGCTTGACAGTATGTTTCCTGTTAGTTGAAACGTTTTATATCATGTCAGTCGGACAGCCTTACAGCCTCACAGATGCAGTTAAAAGTTTAATATGTTGCCCTTTTGAGGTGTTTATTGCAGTTTGATACAGCATGTCATGTACAGGTTGTACCAGCTGAGTTTGACAGGAGGAAATGTTGCACTCGGGGTGGCAGCAGCCCCTTGTTGTCTCTGCATTCCTCCCTCGCCAGACTGGTTGGCTCCAGCTCAGTCCTGGAGAGTCTACTCTTCTGACACCTAAGACATAAGCAATGACACACACCTATGATCACCTCCCTCAAGTGCACCTAGTGCTTTCAAAGTCAATTGATTTTTCAAACTTTAACTTGTGTCTTTATCTGTGAGTATTCTTTTTGTTGTTGTTGTTTTTTCTTTTGGTCGACTGAGGTGTTTGTTACTGTGTTATGTAGAGTTAAAAGTAAATATTTCATGTTTTGCATATCTCTTAGCATATTGTATGCTGTATATTATGGTGTCCTGGTATTACAATCTCATTTGTGGTGCATTGGTCTGATAAACAGGTTCAGATATTGGAAAATCATCAATGTTGTGTTGCTGAGGCAGTGTTGTGGTTGTTACAGTGGTTTAATAACCTAACCCTTCATTTAGCCTTGTGAGTCAGTCACACAGATAGGCCACGATGAAGATGACGACCTGTAATGAAGTGTTGAGTTCACACTGGCTGAGCTGATCCGTCAGCACACAAATATACAATTATGTTTTGCTGTCTTTTATATGTGTGTGTGTTTATGTGAGAGAGATGGGCAGAGGGGAGGGGTCTGGCTAGGTAGGTGTTTACTACACTTATGTAAGTGGAAACCTAAGCTCATCACAACTTTAAAGTAGCAAAACAACTGCATGGAAGGCTATGTGCTCCAATAAACCTCGTGACCCCACCATCATTTCCAGTCAGATTCGGTTTGTACTTTCCCAATGATCGTCATCCTGCCAGTGCTTTGTCATAGTTCAAGTGAAAAATGCATCCCTCCTTTAACAAAAGGATGTTTTTCTTGGCTCATGTTTGTCAGCTGTATTGTATTATCTCTTGTCCTCCTTTGATATTATATTATATATATCCTTTTTAATAGTTATTTAAAAGCTGCATTGCTTTCATTCATCTTGCCAATGGGGATCTTGACAACCCCCATTTAGCCCAACAATGATTTCACACTGTTTATAACTAACATAAGGTAGCTTGCAGCAACTGATGGAGCATATGTCTCAACTTACAATACTAATGAACTAAATGAGGTGACAGCTTGATGAACTGCAAATTTGGTAGATGCCTTCCAGAACATGCCAATCAGTCCTGTACATAATGAGGTTACTTGCCCAACCCCCTTTTACCCTACATTGCTCTGAGTCAATGATATCTGCACACAGCACAGGTGTACCAATGGATGCCAGTCTCTTATACATGCATGGATCTATGTTCAACCTTATCAATCATGTTACCACAGCTTTTAACATATTCCAAAGTTAATTTCATAGTCTGTATGCTAGCTAAAGCTAATGCTAGCTTAGTCTTCAGTTGATGCAACAACGTAATGTAATTTAGTCTCTTTTAAATGCTTTTTGGTTTGTTGATGATTTTTTCCTCTCAACACTCCTTCCTTTGCATTACTGTGTAGTTTGCAGTAAATAAAATGAAGTAGGACACTAGACTATAAATGTTCTTCCTTTTTTAACTATAACAAACATTTTTCAACCACAGTTTAAGAATATTAATTTATATAAATGTTGAAAATCAGTTGAGAATCTCCCTCCTTGTTTGAAAACAAGTTCCTTTTCATTCATTCTTAGGCGGGTTAAAGAGCTGTGGTGTACACAGCAGTGAACCCATGATTGTGCTGTCTTGTCCATTTGTCTTCACGGCCTCTTAGTTGTGTCAGACATGGCTTTGTTGCTATTGGTTTTCCTTTTTAAATTGCTCAGTTAAACGAGGTGAAATTGGTTGTTGTGATTTTCTTTTTCAAGTGATTGAAGTGTGGGTGAATCATTTAGGCTACATGCATGTGTCATACTGAAGGGAGATTGGTAGGCATCATCAAGAACTAAGCTCAGCACTCTACCTGTATTCAGAGCCATAAACGTGATTGCCTGTGTCATCGTCCATTATCATCATCCTGAACATCACTGCCTTGACGTCTCTGATGACTCGGTGTGTGTTGTTGTGGTTGAGTGTGTAACATACAGCTACATAGTATAATGTGTTGTACAGGTGTTTTTTTTTCATTGCTAACAAAATGGTTGTGTGTTCGACAACCAAAGCCTTCCATTCCATCAGATCTGCAGGACATATTCCTTTACATTGTTATATTTAATGTGAACAGCAAAGGATGTTATTTTTTTGAGAGTAAAACGAGAAAAAAATAAATGTGTTAAATGTGGAAAGAGATGAGAGTTTATGTTCTAAACACAAAAACACCGAAGCAACATGCTACCACTCACTTTCCAGACTTACTGTGAGAGCCTTGGCAAGAAAGAGCAACTCTCCCCTAGTGGCTGATGTTGATGAACTCAGTGACATAGCTCTGTACAGTAAGTGCTAACACCACTGCCCAGCTGTTTGTAGCTGCCCAGAGATACTGGGCTTTCTCTAGGATTAGAAATGCCTAGCTAGTCTGCCCATGTGAAGATCGGACCCCCCAGCAACAAAACCCGGCCTGCCAGCCTGCTGCCCGGGCTGTCTGGCTGTCTGTGCTGGTGTCATTGAGACGTGCCTGGTACTCCCAGTTTCTCTTATTTGTCTCAACGCACACTGACCCATCATTACTGCCATGTCAAGGAGACCGAGGCAACCAATCATATCCGGCCCGGCGGGACAAGCGCAACCAATCAGGTCTAGAATCCCCATGGTAACTTGTGCTGGAAAGCCCAGGCACAACCAATAGGAGCAGAGAGTGCCACTTAGCTATGAGAGTTTAATGGCCTGTTTCTGTTGTCATTAATAAAAGCACATAACCTCTGCTATAGAGACTGTTGTAATTTCAGTGGACAGCACAGTGCCACAGCATAAAGACACCCCAATGGCATTCATAAGAGCTTAATGCAAGGACACATGCACCGTGACGTTTGTGTTCATTACCTGTCTATACACTGTACAGGCCAGTAGTATTCAAGTCACTTGTCAACAGAATGGTAGAAATGTGTTTTACCCTTCAGAGTCTCCTCTGCCTCTCTGGCCAATCACCACTGCTTTGACTTCATCCATTTGAGCACAGACCCTACCATTAGCTTAAAGTAGGTCACTCCAGGCCAGGAGGGAGCCAGACTCAAGTTTGCATGGTCACTAGCTCCCTTTTTTAGTTTAGCCTGCTTCTGCTAAGCTATGCTATTCCTCTCTGCTCTACATTGTGCTGTGCTGTACTCTGTTATGCCTTATGTAATGGCTGAGCAGTGAGCGGTGTGTGTCACTGCCGTTTCCATGGTTAGGGTGGTTAAGAGTGTATCACAACACAGCACTGTGCTGGGGAAAAACTTTCTTTCTCTTCCCCTCTCTCCATAACCCTCTCAAATCAAAGGGCTGCAGATCGCCCATCTTGCTTGAACCAAGAAGAAATAAGTTTTTCTTACTTATATTTTTAAATGTCACCATTTGCTTTGGAAGACGACAAGTGTTCACATCTTCTATCCAGCAGATATCGTCCTATATTGAAATCCAAGTCCATTAGCCACCATCAAATTATGGTGCAGATGATGGTGGTAATTAATAAGACATTACTTTGATCAATAATTGATAGTCTTTCTTTTAATGGCATGAAGTTCAGCCTGTGCTGACTCGCAGAATAAGAGATATGTCGGTACGGGGGCACAACATCTGCAGAGGGACAAACTTGTCTCCAAAGGCTCTCAAGTCGTTAGAGAGAACACAACATAAATTCCTGCCATAACTTAATGGCATTTCATCTTACATTGCAGAGAAACCCAAGATAGCAGTGTGTGGGGTACTGGTAACAGAAACAGCCCTCAGCCAGCTTGTCACTTTGGATAGCACAAAACAGTCACAACATGAATTCTTACTTACGAAGATCTCCTGCTCTGTAGGACAAGGTATCATTCTTACATTGGATTTTTTGAGTGACACTTACAAACCACTGCAGGTAAAGCAGTCTCAGAGGGACTCGGTAAACACGGACACATGTTGTGATTATAAACCCACTCGGCTCTTGCTGTGAGCTGGCTTTGCTCGGTATCGTGTAACGAATGGGTTTTTCTTAGTACATGGTTGAGCGCGCAGTCTGGTGCTGTGGGCAAAGCGCCGTGTTCTCATTTCAGTCTCTCTGGGGAGAGCTGCACCATCAGAGAGAAATGATTGAATCTCTTCCTCCGCTCCATTTTCACTCATTTCTCCTGGAGTGGATCAACCTGTGCCCCCAGAGTGTGTGTGTGTGTGTGTGTGTGTGTGTGTGTGTGTGTGTGTGTGTGTGTGTGTGTGGTATGCAGATGCACATGCTGGCATGCTCACACAACTACTATGTAAGTCATTTCCACATAATTCTCCTGTAGGAGTCTGTAGTCGATCTAAATGTGCGCTTTCATACGTTCATCATACATTTACGTGCGTTTTTTGTCTCCATGTGTTCATTTTCCAGACGCTGATATGCATTGAGGATGAGTGGAGTTGGTGAAAACTCATCTGACCCTGCCAGGGCAGAGTCACGGAAACGCAAAGAATGTTCTGCCGAACTTCTAGGACCCAGGTAAGACCTTGTACCTCTGGAAAATGCAGATTACCCCAAAAATATCTCCCACATGGAGACATTTCTACTTGATTTAATTGTATACACTTGAAAAGTGTAGGGGACATTTTCATGCAACAAAGGTCAGGTCCAGAGTAAACCTCTCCATCATAAGTGTGTGGTCAGCAGCTCTGCCCACTGTTTCCAAACCCTCCTGCACCACCTCTTATCCATTGTAAGACTGTAAAACAAAGATGATGTCAGAATTTTGAAAGTGGTTAAAGTCAAATCAAGCTCCAGCTACGTATATCTTTAAATACTGTACGTACAGTAGCATCCCAGTAGCTACAAGAATGGCTGTATGCTATTGTGGCAGCTAACCCCGGAGCTCTGTTGAAGTCTGTACAATAAATCTGCATAATTCATCTAAGCACTCAAGAATGAAGGTTTCCTTTATTGATGCAGTGCTCCATGTTGGCACTATGAAGAGGCCTGGAGATATATTTCCACCCATATGGAGAATAATTGACCTTATCCCCCTTCTGACTCTCCTCCATGCCAAGGTTTGCAGTAGATGTCAGCACTGTCATTTGGTAGCTATGAAAATGAGAGGGCTCTTCAGTCATGTCAAGAGATGTGTGTGTGAACACTCACACTCTGGTGTAGTTTTGTAGATGGATCTTTTTTTTTCTGCCCTGCTTCAGGTTCTTTGTAACTACCCATTTATTCTGTTATTGTGGTAGAATTGCTCTTGCCATACATAACATTTACCCACACTTGAACATCTTTTCCATACTTTTTTATCCCTCCTGCTGTTACCGCCACCTTCGTTGCATTTTCTCACCCCAGTGTTTTCTTTGTCTCTGTAGTCCAAAGCGGAGCAACGAGAAGCGTAACCGCGAGCACGAGAACAAATACATCGAAGAGCTTGCTGAGCTGATCTTCGCCAACTTCAACGACATCGACAACTTCAATGTCAAGCCTGACAAATGTGCAATCCTGAAGGAAACTGTGAAACAAATCAGACAAATAAAGGAGCAAGGTACAACCTATAATGTTTTTTCTGACACTTTGTCTCTTGAAGAAACAGACATGGTGATAGGTCCCAAAGTACAGCAGTGAAAAGAATACTGAGTTACTTTTCAGCTGGCTGCTTTTTCTTAAACATTTAATTCACAATGTCTGTTCATCCACAGTCTTTCCCTTCAGTTTTACCACATGCAGACTAGTTATATACCAAGCTTTAGTGAATACCTGAAATGAGTTTAATGCTTGTTGATTTGTAGCTGTTTATGAATATGTTTAGGATGTTGTTGTTGTTTTAAGGCTCCAATATAACCACAAGGGCCACAGGTGGTACTATGTTGGCAGATGCATCAGATTTTATTGCATAAATATTGTAGTTTAGGATCTGTTCCATACTCAGTAAATAATGTTGTTATTAAAGGGCAGCACAGTTGATTTGCTGTTCGCTCCATCACTTCATCATATAATGTGGATGAACCAGAGCAGTTTTTTTTTTTTGTTGGCTGCCGATCTTTCCCACTTCCATGCTGAGCCAGAACATCAGGCAAATGGATCAGCCGGCTCAGTTGTACTTGCCAGCTTCTCCTTTTTAGTAGTCTTTAGCAATTAGTTGAGGTCTGTCTTTTTTTTTCATGTTGGATTTTTTTCTTTCTTACAGGTCCAAACATAGCTTAGAAAAGTTGTAACATTCCTGAGGTAAATATTAAGGCAAATACTAAATTGTGAATAAGCTTGGACCTTGCACACAAGAAAAGCAGCTGAGTGGCTGGTAGACAAAGAGTGGCCCACTCGAGGTACACATGAATCAGACAGGCTGATGATGTCATCTTGTTTTATGTGACTCACAGAGCCCAGCGTTATGTAATGGTGAGCAATGTGATGCAAAAATCACACACAAACTGGCTACCGTCTGTCTGCCCTCTCCCACTCTACTGTCTTAGTCCATACTTCCTCCCTCCCTCCAACCCTTCCTTTCCTCACTCTCCTTTTTTTTACGCTAGGCTAGAGTGCCATCCCCTGCCTGCCTCCGAAGGCATAATTGTGTTTGTACAGCAACCACTGAGGGAAGGGCTAAACAGTCCTTGCTTTTCAGACCTCAATGGCCAACAAGAGACACCTTTTTATAGCTTATAGAGAGCTGCTGCACCTCGTTGTGCACAGTTCAGAGGGGCAGCATTTTCAGCAGCCCTTCATTTTTCTTGGTGTACTCATATAGATCTCTTTATGCTCAAAGTAGATGTTTCACCATTTTACCACCACCATTTGTCCTTTTCATTGCATCTCATCTTCCGACCTGTTTAGTGTTATGTTCTGAGGCTCTATAGGATTGTTTGTAGTGCTCGATTTCTCTTTCTATAGACCAGTTGGTGTCACAGCCCTGCAAAGAAGTGCAATGCAGCGAAGATGGCCTTTGAAAAAGTGGCCTCCTACCGAAAGCTGTTAATTCATCCCTGTTTGTTCCTGTCATGCTGTCTGCATACATTTTGCTAATTGAAATCAGGGTGGAGTTGTGTGCTTTGCATAGGTTTGTCTTTTTTTCTGTTTCCAGCTTGTTGCATCTTAATAGACAATATGTTGAGTTATGATATCTTTTATAGGGCCTATAAAATTATATATATAGGGCATTGCCAAGAGTTTTACAGCTTGCTTTACACTCTTAACTGCTCTTTGCCAACACAGCAACGACCCGATTTCATTGGCTAGAGGCTGAGACATACACTAACAGCTATAGCAGATCATAGCCATTCACACCCGCTCTTCCCAGTAATTTTTATTCATTATACATATGTGAAAAATATCAAAATTCACTACATGTGAATTTTTGAATAAGAGAGGGAAGAATAGAGTATATAGCTAATGTCTTGCCAGTCACAAATTATGTAGTTATTACCCTTATAAATAATCAGTTCCTCCCTCTATCTGTGGCACAGCACGGATGGAGAGCCAGTGAGGGCTGCACTGACATTGAGTGATGGGTCTGTACCCAGGGCAGCTGTGCTGGTATACTGGGCCCCGCTGGGCCTGGAGAGGTCCTGCTGATGCACACATCATTAATGCTGAAAGAGATGAATGTGGGTCTGCGTGGTGTTGCACGAGCCCACAGAACGGGGGGGGGGGCTGCATTTGTGTCCGCTTTCACACATCTACACCCCAAAAAAGAAAAAAAAAAAGGGCGACATGATTTTGTTTGCTTTTCACCACAACATTCTCTCACCATATGGTCAGCCCTCTTCTTGGCATGGTGTGACAGTTAAATGTGTCCCCCCAACAGCCCACTCATATTCCGCCTCTCATCATCATCTCCAAAAGTAGGGCAGCCTACGCTCTGAACATAAGGCTGCTCTGCATGGTTATTAACCCAATCACTCGCATGGACAAATGCACAGTACCATAGTGCAGGTACAGGAGCTTACAGGATACTCTGATTTATACCTCTAAGCAAATCAATCACATAATCATTACATTAAAAGGTTTGTGGCACTTTATTAGGCAGTGGAATCAAAGGTACTATTTTTATCATTTTGAAACATCAGTGTGTAGCTAGTTAAATTAGTGTAATTGTGTTTTGCAGAGGTCCAGTTTGGTAATATTATAGACCATAAGTACATGTGCAACAAGCCATACTCTCTGTCCATACTTGGAAATCCAATAGGAGTATGAGCTCGCAAGGAGACACTGCCAGCGAAGTTATTTGAGAAAGGCAGCCCATACAACCAGGGAGGCATCCCCTGGTTAAAGAGTATCAATGCTGAAGAGCTTTCCACAAAGTGGTTCTGTAGGAACAGTTCAAAATGAAGACTCAACTCTCAAACGATTGCTCCGTTTATGACCCTCTAAAATCACTATCATATATCTCTGTGACAAAACATCAGAGTAGGTTAAAGATTCAACCAGAGTTTTGAGAAATGTAGTGTGGCTTGATTTATCACTGGAAGCTGTTTATTTATTTTCAAATCAAAAATCTATTTTTAATAGTCTAGTTTATACTTTTAATTGTGTTTACTAAACTGATGAATACATAATACACTCTAAGTCAGAAATAGTTATGTTTTCAAAATATATATTAATTAAATTAAGAGAGGTTTATGGTTTTTGACATTTCTATGGTCTGCCTTTGCCAGTTGACAACATAGTAAGAACTTGCTGCTCTATTGGGACCATGAGTTGTTTACACACTGTCAATGTTTCCATAATAGCCCTTTTTTTTTGCACATGACAATGCAATCCATCCAGGGGCTACCACCAGTGTGGCAGCTGCGTGCTCTGACACACTCATTTACAACAACCTTTCACTCTGCCCGCTGCTCAGTGCTTGGGTTTGAGCCATGGCAACATGTTTTTGACAAAGGCACAAAATGTGTTTGCTTTGTAGCTGGAAAGATACTCGTTAAAAGCCTTGTCAACAAGTGACCTCCATAAAGTATGTGGGTCAGTTTCAGGGGGAAAGCAAAATTGTTTTCTCTTTGACTTGCTTGTTTTGGTGTCATGTTTTGTGATGCAGTTTTGTTCCCCACAAGACATTTTGCCTCTAAAACTTTTGTCACTGACTTTCCTGTTCACAGAAAAAGCTGCAGCAGCAAATGAGGAGGAGGTACAGAAGGCTGATGTCTCATCAACAGGCCAAAGTGTGATTGATAAAGATGCCTTGGGACCAATGATGCTGGAGGTGGGTAGAGGGCCTTGTCTTGCTTATTCATAGTGTCATATCGAAATACCACACACTGTATACTCCAACGGAAGCACCCCACACTGAACACTCATACTAACACTCACATAGGATATACTCTTCCATTTAAATCACGATTGATATATAATGAAGAGTGCTATCCCCAGTAGTGGTTGTGTGTGAGTGTAGCTGTGTGGAGTAAAAGCTGCCAGCATCTTGTATCTGCCCTGGATTGGGTGTAAATCACAGAGCGGAGCAATGGCCTCGTTGTACTGTGGAGGGCCACTGAAGTGCTTACGTATAATGGGAAAGAAAGCAACAGCCTGGCGAATGAATCAGTCCATTGAGCCTGTCCTCTCACTCACTTCCTCCCTCCCTTTCTCGCTCTTACTTGTTCAGTTCTCTTTTCTCTCTCCCTCCCCATCTTTTCTTCGTTCGCCTCTAGATCTGTCCTGTCATGGAATATTTATAGCTCTCCTGGTCCAGCGTCACTGAATCGACATACAAACTCGCAGCTAAATATAGCCCGGTGCAGCCTGCATGCTTTCCCATCTGTCAGCAGCCCCAAAACGCAGCGATCGGCCATTCACACCCGCGCTGCTCTGGCCATGTCCCCCGTCCGCCAGCCCGGGCTCATTACAGGATGCTCTGAGGAGAATGGCTGTCGGCAGGAAATGCACCCACGCGCCCCATGACCCTCCTCCAAGGCTCTCTGCTGCCCACTCTCATGTGCGCAGAGGGACACAGAGAAGACAGTGAAAAAACATTAGTGTGCTGCTGTTTTAACCTTCTGGGAGCAAGTCTTGTTCTGTCACCAGACTGTTGTGGAATATAGTTTGCATTCCTGGTAGACTGCTCTGTATAGTTGCTGTTGTGTGGTATGACATCATCGTCAGAGAATCATTTAGACACTAGAGAGCATGTTTAGAAATGTACTAGTGAAACTGTGATACAAATGATACCTGAGTTTCAGTACTGATGCAAAAACAATACTTATTTTGATATCTTACTTTGAGAAATGTAAACATGTTTCTCTACAATCCTTTTGTTTATTTAATAAAAGAAGCCAAACTTCTCAAATGTTCAACATTGTGTCGTCACAAGTTGCTTTATAGGAACTTTGCCTTGAAAAAATACAGTCTAAAATTTAACTCAATGCCAGATTTAGAGACTACTACAGACACATCTGTCTGTACCAAAAAAGTATTTACGTTCAACACAGAGCCCTACTAGAAACCTGTTTGAATTGCTTTTAGAAGACAGTAATGCTTTGTCATGCTATAATGCAGCAGGTGTAGTAAGAATGTATGTGAAGAGAGACCCTGTTTGCAAAGCACCAGCATCATATCATAAATGACAGTAATACCCCGAGGGGAGAGAGGGGATGACCAGACCCTATTCCCTACACTATAACAATTCACTGCATACTGTACATTGGTAGGAGGTTAAGCAATATAGAGTCATAGATCAAGACAATGGGCTCAGTGCAAAATGGAACATGACTATAGAGCACATTTATTTAGAGTATATTTATTTGTATCAGCTTCTGCAGTGTATATGTAATCAGGGCATTGTAAATTAAGGTATTGGCTAACAGCATTATGCAAGATTGTCTGGAAGAAGGAGTTGGCACTAAAGAGTGTTTGCTCTGTTTCTGTTTGCCCTACTTGTCCAGTACATGGCCTTTCTTCACACAGGGTGGACTTACACAACCATGTTGCATTTTGGAACCGCTCCACTTCATGCAGTGATAGATGAGATCTCCTTAAATCTATTTTCAGCTTGTGCTGTGTTAATGCAGGCGAGGGAAAACGTCTTTCCCAATGTGATCATGTGTAACCTGTCCTGGGATGTATGAGTTTGCTACACCCCAAAACTTAGCCCGCTGGTTGATCGCAGGTATGTTATGTGTAGTTACAGAGACAGGCAGTTGATTATAGGTGTGCACAGGGTGCTGTATCAGTGGCAGACTATGGGACAGTCAATATGCATTATATCATGAAAATAAATAAAGACATTTGGTTCAAAGACCGTTTATGCTTTAATGCATGTAATGTAAACTGTGTGTGGTGTGTAGGTAATGATTATTTAAGCAGAGGTGAAGAGCAGACACTTTGTCAGGAGTTTCTTGTCTCTTATCTTGACACTAGATTTTACAGCTTTACAACCACCAGAATTTCCTCTTTTTTTTTTAAGGGCTCTGGGTGATTTGATGGCCTAATTGACACCATCTTGTGTGTAATGGCCATCCTGGGGCTGTATTCTTTCAATTAAGTGCTCCTCCTCCTCCACTTCCTCCAATCTCTGCAGGCACATGCTTTTATCCTGCTTTCTATCAGGCACAGTGATGTTGAGCATCTGCAGGAGTTAATAATGTACCGAGAACACAGTGTAGTAATCACCTCTTTTTAAACACAATCTAGATGTGCTGCATATTACACAACTTGATAACACATGTGCCAAAATTTCAGTACTGTATGTGCATGCTAGCTGATACACAATAACCGCAACTCAGGCACAAGTGGCACATCACTAAAGATAACAAGCTAACACTAAGGAAACCAGTTCCTTGATTAGTTTTGTCCTACATTTGCTTCTTTTGACCTCAGACAACCAAAGATACACATACAATGGAAGTCTGCAGTAGTTCTACCCACCTCTGCATCTATATCTGGAATTTTGGCTATTTACAAAAGCCCTGGAAATCCTGTTCATGAACCAAATTTAGCTTTTGAGTTATGAGTGGGGAAAAGCACATCAGGACTAGGCTTTTAATAACCTACTCAGCTGCAGTGTTATTAGCAGATAGTTATCAGCCAGTATTATTAGGAAATACAAGTGGTCAGTCATATTTTTTCTCTCTTACATTTTCTTCCATTTCACAGTTAGAGGTTTGTTCTGTGTCCATGGAAAAAGAAATCAGTAAACAAACTTTTCTCTTCTGAACTTTTCTCTCCTTCGCCTCCCCAGGCCCTGGATGGCTTCTTCTTTGTGGTGAACATGGAGGGGAACATCGTGTTCGTGTCTGAGAATGTGACCCAGTACCTGCGCTACAACCAGGAGGAGCTGATGAACACCAGTGTCTACAGCGTGCTGCACGTCGGGGATCACGCTGAGTTCATCAAGAACCTGCTGCCCAAATCCCTTGGTTAGCATCGAGCATATTTTCTTTTCAGGGATTTGTTTTGCTCTTTGCTTTTTCTACCTGTCAGTTTCTGTCTCACTTGTTTTCCACGTCTCGCTCTGTTTTCCTAACTCCGCATGTATGTCCTCCATGTTGCATCACTCCCACCTCTGCTCATAACTTAGCAGGCTCTCGTTTACACCCTGGCTTCTTCTCCCTATTCAGACAGGTGTGTTGTAGGTGGCTGTTTGATAGTGATGTCAGTTTAATTAAAGCACTAAAACGTTTACGGTTAAACTGCTACGGAGAGGATGTGGGAAAGCTGGCTAATACAAAGTGTTGTGTAAGCTTTATATACAGGGTTGGCACCGTGCATAAACCCTATAGGTTCTTCATTCTCTCTTTTGCTGATGCTCAGCCCAGACATTCTCGCTCCTCTCTTCTTCCTCCCTCCCTTTTCAACTAATTAACTTCCTTTTTCGGCATCTCTCCCCTGTCAGCAGCATCGCTCCCTTCCTATATTCTCATCTCATGCCCTTCCTTCCCCTTCTCTTCACTTTGTGTGTTGTTCTCACCAAGTTCCCATTTTCATGTTCTCGCTTTCCCATTTCCTAACCCACCCCTGAAAAGCATTGTCTTTATCCTAGCATTGCTCATCTCATGAAAACAGGCCATTTATTTCCGTAAGACAGACATTTGCCTTTTTCTTTCTCTCCTCCGGTTTTGTCCTCTTCTTTTCCCCATGTCCTTTCTCTTCTTCCATACCTACCTCCATTCCTCCTCCGCATGCTACCTCTCCATATCCTCTGCGCAAGAGGTGATTGTAATGTATGTCAGTGCGCCCCTTCAGGAGCTCTTTCTAAGTCCCTTCTCCCCGGCCTCTCCTCCTCTCTCCTGGTGCTCCGGATTGAGGTCTTAGTGCCCCCGCCATCTGGGTGGGGGAGCAGCACCGAGCGGAGTACCCTGGAAACGATCAGTGGGCTGTGTCCCAGATACTGGGAGATTATCAATGCACTGAATGAGATCACAAACCAGATGGAGTGTGATGCGAGTTTGCTAGAGTTAAATGAGTTGTGTGTGTGTCTTTTTTTCTCTTTTTGTATGTGTTTGTGCGTGTCTGCTTGCACATGTGTGTACATGCGTGTTTGCTCGCGCCTGTGTTGGAGAGAAGAAAGATTGGCAATGATGTTTTAGAGGACATGCATATGGAGGCCTGGCTGTGATGCATGGCTGTGGATAGATGGCACAGGGCTCAGGGTGCCAACTGCTCATTATGACTGGTCTCTACCCAGCAACTGCTCTCTCCTTTTTACACTTTTTTCCGCCTTCATTCTCTCTGTCTTGCTCTCATTATGTCTTTCACTTGCAGTGTGGTAGCCTCTCTTGGCTCGCTCATTGCAGCTCCCGATCTCCCTGTTTTGTTGTTCCATTTTGGCCGCAGTAAAAATCCTCGAATAAAATCCCCAGGAAGCCACATTGTAAATCTCCCTTGCCTCCTTCTTGCTCTCCTGTAGTGAATGGCGTCCCGTGGTCCAGCGAGGGTCCGAGGAGGAACAGCCACACATTCAACTGCCGAATGCTGGTCAACCCTCACAGCGAGAGCCAGGACGAGCCGCACGAGCATGAGACTCAGCAGCAGAAATACGAGACCATGCAGTGTTTCGCTGTTTCAGAGCCCAAGTCCATCAAGGAGGAAGGAGACGGTATGGAAGGAGAGGGGGAGATAGTGTGGGAAAAGACACTGAAAGTAGTCACCCTATGAAACAACCTTGAACGAGATTTGTTTTGGGATCTGTTGAAACTCTCTGAATTGCCTCATTCTTGTGATATGTATAGTACCAGTCATGATCTTTAATGTTTAGGATTAAATCTAGAGCAATTATAAATACCTTTGCGATTAGGACGTTTAAGAATAGAATAGTAAAATGAGAAGTTAGGAACTTTAGAGTCTGATTAGGAGCTCATTGCTCATGTTGTAGCTCAGAAACCTTGATTAGGACAAAAGAGTTAAGAAGCTTGCTTGGGTCTAAAAAACATCAGAACATGGAAAATGGTTTTGAATATTAATTCAAGTTGCAGCCATTTTCATTTAGATTTATTATGAATAGATCATTGGGATTTAGATATATTTAGTTGTATTATATGTAAAAGCGGTATAAGCAACTGATGAAGTGCAGTGCTGGTGCCACTCAACTTCCATCCATGAAAAGTTAAGTGACACAAGGGAGACGAGCTTCTGGGCAGCTGTCATTAAAGCCTCTCTATAATTCATGTACATCCTCACAAACCTGGACTTATGACTCCATGGAGAAGATGTAGCTGTGTTAATCATGTGTATTGCACCAACAAACCAGTCTTTTGATAACTTTCAAACCATTCTCAAACACAACAGCATGTCAACACTTTGAACGTGTTTTGGAGCATATGTGAGCAGGAAAAGAGAGAAGCTGCGTTTGTGGTAGCCACTAGTATAAACATCTGCTCGCCTTTTCCTGGGAAATGATTTAAATTGTATGTTGTCTCTGCTCTCCTTACAGTGTTCAGTCACTGAGAGGTCACTGGGCTTTTCCAGTGGTTTTCATGGCTTTAGACAGGAACTTGAGATCCTGTAGTTTGAGTAAATTTCCATCACAAGTGACTGCCCAGTATCCAAAAAATATCAGCACATTGTAAAGCATTGATACGTAATGCTCTCAAAATGCAATATTCTACATCTTAACTATCTAACTCCTATTTGCTCAGTTTGCTTTAATGAGTGGCTATAATTTCTCACTACCCAACTATAACTCGGTGGTTAATTAAATGCAAATGTTTCACTCCAAATCTAGTCTCAACCTGTCTTTTCCCCTCTCTGGCTTCCTTTGTGCACCAGCTGCTTGCCAGCCATACTTTGGCAAATACACTGACTAGGACCCAGGCCAGAGGTGTGTGAGCGTGTGTGTGTGAGCGTGTGTGTGTGAGTGTGAGTGGCGAGGCAAGATCAGTGGTTACAGTTGCAGGAATTTGTCCAGCCATAGACAGAGGAAGGAAGGAGAGAGAGAGAGAAACCAAGAGAATCTAGAGAGATTCACAGATCTAAGGGCCGGACCACCCAAGAGGCCCTGTTTACAAGTCAAAATGAGGAATGCTTGCGTGTGTGTCAGCCCTGGCATGCATTACTTTGCCAGAAACATGTGTGGGATTGTGGGTATTACTGGCACAGGAAAGTTAGATGGCAGACTTTTTGGGGTCACCCTAGTTGTGGACTTGGCGGTGTCATCTATGTGTGTGTTGGAGGCAACTGTCATGATTGAGCGATGGCAATCTTTAATGTTGGGCCAGGGGAGGTGTCATCGGTGTGAGATGGCACTGTAGGTGAGACCAGCCGGAGACAGACGCACATGAACACACACACACACACACACACACACACAGGCATGCACTCACTCACACACGTACACACACACACACACTTTCAAAGGTCACACTTCATCATTTCCCTTGCCAGCGATAGCTGCTCCTCCTCATGAAAGGAGCGCAGCCCTGATCCCCATGCTCATTAATAACTGTATTAATTATGCTGCCTGGGAATAACATGCTTTTCATTTTCTTTCCCTCCCTCTGTCTCTATCATTCACGCCCCCATCCACCCCTCTCTCCTCTCCCATCCCCCTTCATCCCTTCTGTATCTGGCCTGTCCTCTTTGTTACATCCTCTACCTGATCTTTTCATTCCTCCATACGTTCCCTCTGTTCGCTCTCTTTTAGACTTCCAGTCCTGCCTGATCTGTGTGGCTCGCAGGGTGCCCATGAAGGAAAGACCCATGCTTCCCACGCATGAGAGCTTCACCACGCGCCAGGACCTGCAAGGTACATGAACCAGTCTCACACAGCCAGGAACTACAAATGAATATAGTAAACATTGACAGTAAACTTGATTGATTTCTCCAACAGAAAAGAAAACGCATGTTCTTATCTCACAGAATAACACTGTGTGGCTAATAGGTCATGCTGATCATGACCATTTTAGACTACTCCCCCCTAGACTACAACAATTTGTGTATTGCATTTTCACACATGCAGCTGTTTTGAATAAAGCTGCGTTGCAAAAAATAATATAGTGCCTCTACTCTGGCACACACTTCATCCCATGTCGCCAGCCCATAAATCACCTCACACTATGGTTTAGGTATTTAAACATTATTATATCCTTGGTAAAGGCCCTTAGGATTGAACTCGTTAATTGAACCTGCTGCCCACCTCTGTCTGCACTCTGGGAGGTAAAGTATCTGTCTGAACACTGGCACATCAATGCAGACAGTTGTCTGCGTTTCACCTGGTCTTTGATGTGCTTGTACCATTTATGTGTGGCATACACACACAGACACAACACACAAACGCACACTCATAGTTACTCGCTGACATATAGTAATTTACTGTAGCTCCCCACCCAGACGTTTGTAGGTGTGTATGTATGCATGCCTACATTTGTTTGTTGGGGCTGCACAATTCTGGATAAATTATCATAAAAGTATCATGATTTTGAGAGTATGATTTTCTTCACATGATTCTTCTGAAAACATTTTTGGTAAAATTATATTGCTTCTGCAATCTTCTTTTGCCTATGATAATTTGTTGGATATGGCTGCCTTTATAATTTGTGTAGCAGTCTGCTTGTCAGCCTTTTTTAAATGCATCACTTCCTCCATTTAAATTGCAACCCAGTGAGGGACAACTGTTGCATACTTGTAGCTCGTAGCAGTGTGTGCATTTGCCCACGTAGCATGGGTGTATTTGTTGAGCTGTAAAGATGGTTGAGCCTAAGCTGCCCTGGTGATGTTTAAAATGAATCTACCTGTTGTATTGAGTGTCTAAATGGAGATCTTACAGTTTGTACTGACAGTTTTTGTACCTATGTTTGACTATCTAATCCCATGTAGCCAGGCCTTTTCTCCTCACATAATTTCAGGGCATTTCCTGGCACAGAAGCAATTTCTCGATAAAGCCTTTGACAAGTTGTACTTACAATGTAAATACAGTAAATTCTCAGTATTTCTTCATCCGATATCAAACCACAGAGCTGTGCAGCAGAGTGGCCCAGTGAAGAGCATCCTCTTGTCAACAAGCTGCTCTACATATTTTATGTTTAGACATTGAATCCCCATCAGCTCAGCTGGTGTTGGTTTGTTCATGTGTACAGAAATCCTTGCCTCCATGTCTGACTAAGGCAACCCTAATCTGGTCCTCTGTGTTTAGGTAAGATAACGTCCCTGGATACCAGTCTCCTGCGGGCATCCATGAAGCCGGGCTGGGAGGATCTGGTGAGGCGCTGCATCCAGAGGTTCCACCTACAGAATGACGGAGAGATGTCTTTTGCCAAGAGACATCAGCAGGAAGGTAATGCCATTTATTGCAAAGAGCATCCTGTTTAATCCTTGCCTCCTGATGGTTACTTCCTTTGGTCTTTCTGATGCTGTTGTCAGAGGACTGCATGTGTATAAAATGTTGATTTGATCATTGGTCAAAGCATTAGTCCCTTTTAAGCAAAGCTAATGGTTAATCGTTGGCTGCTGCTTTGAGACCCTCAATCCAATCACAGTTTTTTGACTCTTAAAAAAAACTGAAAACAGAATCTAAACAATACACAATACGTAGCCCAACGCAGTGAGTTCTCCATTATTTGTATCCAAATTAATAATCTAAATAAAAAATACTTTGTGTGTGCATTTACTGATATGTGTGTCCTTAGTGCTCCGCCATGGTCAGGCATTCAGCCCCATCTACCGTTTTTCCCTCTCTGATGGAACCATTGTGTCGGCCCACACCAAGAGTAAACTGGTGCGCTCGCCCGCCACCAACGAACCACAACTCTACATGTCCCTGCACATTCTTCAGAGGTATGTTTCGCTACCTACACCTGTGTCAGGAAGAGAGAGACAGATCTGCTGCATGAACTTGGTTACGTGTTTGAGCTTGTTAATGCCCTGCAGCACGACCTGTTGTGTGGATGGGTTAATATGTAAATTCATGCTTGCTAGTGGTCTGGGTATCGGGGGATAGGGTCGCAATAAAATCAGACAGAAAGGTTAGTTCATACAAAAGAAGTTAAAACATATTTCCGTGTTATATGCAGATAGTTTTGGCTGTATTTGCCCAGTTGCTACTGAGACTTCTGCCACCAATACAATGTAGATTTTAAACAACCAAATAACAGCAAAAAAAGAACAGCAAAATAATGTTCAATAATAGAAGATAATGTGATATTGGCAGCGATGGCTCTTTTGTAACAACAGTGTTGCACTAAGGATAAACCCCGGCACGGTGCACTGGCCAATTTTATCTATTTTCTGGCTTCTACAGAAAATTCTTAGTAATGAAAACTTTTGAGGTTATCAGCTCTATTATCTGTGTTTTTGTTTTTAACCTCTAGGGAGCAGACAGTATGTGGAATGGGCCAGGACATGGGTCCTGGCAGTCAGGCCACAGGGATGGCTCCCAAACCGATGAACTCCTCCACTCCCTCCATGACTCCTCCAACCCCAGGCAGTCTGCCAGGTTCGGGGCCTCAGGGCCAAGACACTACCATCAGCAGCAACAGCACGCCTTTTTCCCCTCCAGGACCTGCTGGCCCCAGAGAGCCAGCAGCCATGGGGGGCCATATACAGGGCTACCGTTTTGGCTGTCCCCCACCACACAACCACACAGGGGGCATGCAACCACCACAGCAGGGCCCCAACTGGAGGATGAACAGCCCTTCTCGTGCTAGCCCCAGCCCAGCAGGTGGGCCCCATCCACCTCAACAGAACTCTATGCTGTCGCCCAGGCACCGAGGTAGTCCTGGGGGGGCAGGCAGCCCTCGTGTAGCAGGAGGCCTTCACTCACCCTCCCCAGTAGGAATGTGTGGTGGAGGGCCTGGAGGTGCAAGTAGTAGTAGCACGACGAGCACCCATGCGAACAGCTATACTAGCAGTTCTCTGTCAGCTCTGCAGGCCCTTAGTGAGTGCCACGGTGTAGGACACGGGCATGGCCCTCCCCATGCACACACACTTGGTTCTCCAGACCGGAAGATAGGCTCCCCAGCTGGGGTCACACCAGGGTCAGGGGTAAACACTCATCTAATGTCAAAACTTGGAGGAGGCAGTGGTGCTACTGGTGGCACAGGAGATTCATTTGGACCTCACACAGAGATGGGTCAGGGGCACCCCCAGGTCCAGACAGAGAGCAACCTAGCTGAGCCTAAGGAGGAGAGGGAAGGGCCCTCTGAGGGCCACGACGCTCACAGCCGTCTTCATGACAACAAGGGCCACACCAAGCTACTGCAACTGCTCACCACCAAGCCAGAGCCTCTGGAGACACCCCTGTCCCCTAGCGCAGGAGGAGACTGCAAGGACCAGGCTGGGACAGGGGTCCGGGGTGGCCACACTGGAGGGAACACTCATGCCACATCCCTTAAAGAAAAACACAAGATCCTCCACCAACTGCTTCAGAACAGTACGTCTCCTGTAGACCTGGCCAAACTCACTGCAGAGGCCACAGGCAAAGAGCTGGGCCAAGACCCATCACAGGGTGCTGGTAGTACAGCTTCTGGGGGAGAAATTGCTCCCAAGCAGGAGCCCTTGAGCCCCAAGAAGAAAGACAATGCCCTGCTACGGTACTTACTGGATAAGGATGACACTGTACTGAAGGACAAGGTCCCTAAGCTGGAGCCTGGCGAGGTGAAGGTGGAAGGGGGCAAACACCCCCTTGTCAAGGCGGAGAAACAAGACACAGGATACGACCGAGCTGAACAGGTCAGTTTTTACAAAAGATCCCTCCTCCTTGTGTGCACATTAAAAGAGAGCTGTTAAATTTTAGAAACGTTTTGTCGTCTTGCTTGAAAAATAACTTGTTTACTGCATCATTTCCATCTTTGCAAAGATGAAAGAACTAAAGCTGCCCTAAAACTGATTTTGTAACCTCCTCCCTTTGCAAAATCCCAAACTTTTCTGCCCTGCACTGCTCCACTTGCCTCCCCTCTCTGTCTGATCGTTAATCTGGGTTAGGTAGCAGATGTTGGCTCCTCCAAGTCCCATGTCCACACAGGATGCTACATCTATACACGCAAGCGGTGTGGCAGTATAGCAGTCAGACAGACATTTGCGGCATATATATATAGTCACATTCAGATTTACATTCTTGTCATATACACTTAAGGCATCATGCATGTTTTTTTTTAAATTCACGTATATAATATAAACACATCTGGTCCTTTCGCTGCCTGTGTGTTGGCAGCACAAGCTGAGGGAAGCTCTCTGCCAGCTTCAAACAACTGTGACATTTGGAAGGAGCCCCTGTGGTTCTCCAGCCATTTGATCCTGGTTGCGTTTGGCCAGAATCCTCAGGTTTGGCACCGAGCTCAGGTCAGGCCTGACGTTGAAAGAGAGAAGAAGAGGAAAGAGTAAAAGGGAGTGAGCAGGAACAGTGTTGCTGGTAAAACTCAACATTTCTGTGTAGCAGAGGTTTCAGCTTGCTGGCTCTCTCATGCAGGAAAGAAAACCAATGATTGGTGAGACCATAACCTTACATACAGGAAACATGTGTATGGCACGCTCTACTAAACACACGTTAAACACTCAGGTCTAGCAAATGTAGTTCTATCACAGACATCACTGCTAAACCACAGAATTACATAGAATTACACAAAATTACATGAATTCCCTTGCACGCTTTGCTACTCTCATTACCTCCCTCTTCTTAGACCAGTCAGTAGTCTAGGTGACAACGATACCATTTAAATGTCACTAACATAAAAGAAAGTTCAGTTTTTATGTCGAAATGCATGTTCATTCTTTCATAAAACCAAACCGCACTTGATCCTGGCCTAAAGAAGCGTGCAAAGACAGATGGGCAGGTTTAACCAGCGTCGGTTTGTGGGTCCCTTTCATAACAGTGTGGTTTTCCCATGCACACAGAGGGGCAGTGGCACAGACTGTCAGCTAGCTATGCGTGCTAGCTGTGTATGTACAGTATGTGCTCAGCCACATGGGTACATATGAAGAAGAGGAAAAGGTGATTGGATGGATAATAAGAGCTGCTGTTGAATTGAACAAAGAAGGAGAGATGAGAGAGGTGTAGATACCCCCAGGAGAGCCCAGCCTCGGCAGGCAGAGTGAAAATGATGAGCCATATGCTCCTGCATGTCCTCTCTGCTACCATGGAGATGGAGGGGAGAGGGAGTGGTGTGTTTGTAGAACAAGCAACGTACAAGAAACAATAGAGGGATATGGAAATTGAGAGAAATAGAGGTTTGATATGTATGTCTTAATACTGAAGGTTTTGTTGTCTATAAGTGTATAACACGTAACAAAATTAGATTGGTTAATTTATTTCTGCCTTGTTGTAGAAATTGGTAAAATCTGGGTTTCACAGTTAGATGATGATTAAAGCACTCAATCCAGAACGAGGACATTTGTTAGACATGAACTAAGCCATGATTTCATTGGAGCCATTACATGTGTGTGAGTGGGTTTCAGTTCCTTACTGGTGAATTACTGCTTGGCCATGTGTGAAAGCTGACTGTACTAGTTAAAAAGTCCACTCATCCTTCTCTCTACTAACCTCACCCACTGTTTTCTCTGCTGTCACTCCCTCTCTCCCTCCCTCTGCCTCACTCCTCCTCATGATTGTTTGAGGGCTGAATAATTGATGGCTGGAGCAGCACTAAATGAGAAATCAGAGCAGAGCTCCATAGTAGTGGCTTAGCTGATGGCTGAAGGAAGTATAGGTATGGTCATCTAGCCCCATGGCACTATTGGAGGCAGGATTATCTGTGTGTTTTATTTGTGTGTGACCCCGTGCAAACAGTGACATGACATTCGACCATTCTAAATAGTACATTTTAATCTGTTAATGAGGGTCGGCTATGGTCCATCCCTAAAACACACTGAAGCTGAATAAATCTATTTCCACTACAGTAGTATCCTTATTTTAATGCATGTAAGTAATTTAATTCATGTTTTAGTTTCCTTTTATTCTACCAAGTATTATGACATAACACGAAACATATTCTTCATTGTCACATCAGTCAAATCTGTCAAATTAAGCAAATAATTATCAGTAATAGATAGAATCTGTTCACTGTGGTGGCATGTGAAATCATTGCAGCTCAGCTCAATATTGAGGTAAATGAAATAAATTAATTAATTTATCTCATCCAATACAGTCCGATCTTCTGTTTCAGTAGGTCCTTCAGTAGCCTGAATACTGCCATTCTCTTAGTCTTCTGTACAAAAGATGATATAATGTCAAACTGCATGCCAAAAATGTCATTTCAATTGGTGCAGGCAAATATACCTGCTGTATCAGACATTATGTGGGTCCTTTTGCACAGAATATGTCAAGAGTTCTCTAATTCTCTGAAGCACATGGGAGGGAGTATTAACAATACAATAGTTGTCAGAAATATTATTAAATAATTTTAAACTAAACTTGAAGAGTAGGCCCTGCCATCAGAAAAGAATAAGAGCATGTTATACAGGTGAATATGTAAAAGTCCTGCATTAAATCACAATCCTTCAGTTTGTTGCATCTTAAGTTGATTTGCTGTGTTTAACCTCCCCTTTTTGATTCGGAGTTCAAAGCCCCAAGATATCACACAGAGAACTAATCCGTTATTACAAATTATTTCAAATTACTTAATGAGATTCATCTCATAGTAAAAAACAGCAGCAAATAAGGAACAAGAAGTACTCCCTAGTAACACACCGTCAACCATATATTGCAGTACGTAAGGATTGTAATTCATGTTGCAGCCATCCTTGTGACTTGTGAAAATTGCAGTTTCAGCTCTTTCAGACGGTGTGATAGATTTTTGCCAAGTTGTTTTTGTTCAATTCTTTTTATTTTTAGTTTATAAAAGGCCAGCACCATTCTGGGGTGAAAAGACTTCCTTTGTCCTTCCTTTTGCCTTACTTGACAGTGCCAGTTCAGCTTTACCCACCCTCTTTCTCAGTTCCCTTTCCTATGAAATGACATGGGCTCGGTCAGAGAGGCACACAGTCCTCCTGACCTCAAGTCCACATTAACATTAGGGCGCATACTGTACGTGAAACTGGGATCAGGAAGTGTATCGCATAATGATTACAACTCGCTCATTTACAGATGTAATTGGTTTAAGTTGAGTCCCAGATGGATTCAAGTCAGATTGTAAGAGCACACATTTGGCAGAGGCTCGCCACCACCCTGCTGTGAGAAAGTCGGACTCTGCTGTTCATAAGCACGCAACTGTAGTTGAGTCCCCTTTTGTATAAAAAAAGCTAAATTGCATTGTCATAGTACATGAAAGTGTTGCTGATAATTGTATCTGTATTTTTTTTTATTCAGTAAGTAACCACAATTAAAGAGGATTAAGTTAAGTAGTGATTGTAATTCCTGGGGATAAAAACAGAGATAATGCCTAAATTAAGAAAAAAACATACATGATTTTTAAATATTCACGTGTGCCCTTAAACAGCATCTTGTGATGTACAGTATGTGTCCCTAGCTGTTCGTACCGTTCTGACGTTCAGAACGTAAATAATGATCTGCAAATGGGGCATGGCTTGAGACTAAATATTTGATAATGGTCATTCGGCCTTACAAGTCCTTGCAGTTTTCAACCAAATACAGTATGCCAGCCTGAGATGCAGAAAAAGAAGGCCATGGATTACATTACATGCGCTGACATGCATTGAAAGAAGAGAGTAACAGGGATTGATAGAAATAGGACCCATTAAGGGTAAAAGCAACTAGAGAAGACGAGAGAATAGAAAGTGGGAGGAGAGAGAGAATTGGAGAGGAGGAAGAAAAGAGCAAACTGAGAGCATACAGGAGCATTACATCATTCCTGACCTCATTAGGGCTTTTCTCTCTCCCACCACCACCGCCACCCCCCACCCCTCACTCTGCTACTCTCTTTAGCTCTCCCACATATCCTGTATGCTTGTCTGCTGCGTACAGTGATCAGCATTGTGTGGCTGTCTGTCTGCTGCTGTGTATATGAAGATGTTTCTATTCTATAAAAACACATGCAGGCTTTAGTCCATGGCCACTTAAGATCACCATTCAATCAGGCATTTTTGGCAGCCTTGTAATCTTTAGCAGCATTTGCATGCCTAATAGATACATGTCATTGTCTAGAACATCGAAGTACAACATTGAAACAGTGGCGGGTGTGCTGTTTTCCGGCTGTACAGTGTGTCACGATCAGGAGTTGTCAGTGATTCCAAGTGTGCTGCACTCTTGTGGCCAGTTACAGCCAGTGCAACTTATTTACCTAAAGTCCCTCAGGCCTCTCTAGGAAGCATTATGATCACCTATGTTGATGTTTCTATTCTATTTTGAAGGTAACACACATTTTCTTATCTGTCATTACAATTAAATTCAATACAATAAAGCTCCAGTTAATGCTTCCTTTTTATAAAGATAATAATGTTCCACGTTTGGTGAAATTGTGTCAGGTTGCTGTTGTATTGGGCCGCCTTATTTGTTATTTTGTCCACTGCTTGTGTGTCATAGAGAGAACGAGAAATACAGAGGAGACAGTCTCAGTGTCCTAAAATAAAAAATAGCTTCCAAGAGATTCGTCTTTGACAGTCCTAGCAATTCTTCAGTTCAGCAAGTGAAACCAGATCCCAGCACGGCCTTGTCTTTGTTTAAGATAGTTGTGTGAAAAACTAAACAAAAGCTGGCCAGATAGTTCAAAGCCCAGCTGTGTATGAATGCAGCCTTGGGCTGTGTTGGGCAGGCTCAGTGCAGCTGTTTGCAGTAGGGGGGCAGAGAGCTGTTCAAACTTTGGCACCAACCAAACTCCTGCCGCCTCATGCTGCTCTCTCATGTTACTCAGCAGAAAGCAGCATCAGTAGCCACATATTTTCCATCTTTGCTGTGTTTTTCTCTCAATGGGGGACAAAAATAATGTTCACATTGATATGACATTCTTACATATGTGCCTAAAATTTGTAGACTATAAAAAGGGGAGCAGACGCAGTTGTGTGGTTGAAACCACCAGCCGGTAAGCGTAGAGTAGTTTGAGTCTGATAAGCTAAGTCAAAGTGAAGTGTGGCCTAGATTTGATGGAAAGTGGTCCATTTTATCCCGGGGTTACTGCTGTATTATAAACAAGGCCAGGCCTGCTGTTCCCATGTCCCAGATAAAGACTCTAAATGATAAAGTGTTTACAGAACAAGTTTGTTCACAGTAAATGTGTATGCCTGTCACATGTATATTTGTGTTTGTGCGTTTGCAGGTGACGTAGCAATTGGTTTCTAAGCAGTTCATCTGTTTTCACACATTCCCCTTTTCTCTCTCTCCGGCCTCTCCAGTCGTCAGAGCTGGATGACATCCTGAACGACCTGCAGAATGCTCAGCCGCAGCTCTTCTGCGAGCCGCGGCCCGTTTCGTTGCCCAGTCCCATGGACAAACAGAACATCATCAATGACATTCTGCAGATGTCCGAGACCAATCCTGCCATGGCAGCACAGCAGCCACACAGGGGCATCGGGAGTGGCATGGGCCCAACAAGTGAGTACCACACTTAGTTGGCGAGGTGTTCCCCCTCACTGTAGACAACATGATATTAAAACTTTACAGTGTTTGAAAAATTCTCCCATCATGAGGTTGTAAGGCTCTAAACATGTAGCTATTTATTGACTTCTCCATTGTTCCACATTTGGCTAAAACTCCTTTATTCCTGTCTTCAGACTTCGGAGGTGTCCGACCAGGCCAGCCAGGCAGGGGTCTGCCTGTGAGGAGCGTGTCTCTGGACATGAATGTGTCCCCCCAGAATCCCTCATTACAGTACCCCATAAGGGCCACTAGCCCATACACTCTCATACAGCAGCAACAGCAGCAAGGCATGGTGGGAAGTCACGGCATGATGGCTAACCAGGCCGGTATGGTCAACACAGGTGGGTGCAACAGTCAAATAATGATGCATGCTCTGATTTAGTTGTGTACATTAAATAAGAACGACCAGCCCACAGAGCAACAGACTTCTTCATAGGTGTGGTCTCCTACTGTGTCCTCGAAATAGTCATACTTGTATAACATTAATGGACTACCTACACAAAATGTCCATAGGATTGTGTAAACACCAAGGTTACAAAACATACAGTAACCTCATAAAAACCTTAAAGCATGTTATCCATGAAAAAGTATCTAATAGAGTAGGCATCGAACTAAAATCAGTTAAGAATTGAATTCATTTTACTAGTATCACATTTGTTTAATTGCCTTTTTTCAGTTTGGGTTCACTATTAAATGAAAATCTCCTTTTAACTCGTGTCAGGTTTTTGTGATGTGTGATTTCTGCCTGGCAATCACACAATAACAAAACCAGTGGCTGAAGCACTATTACATCATTTTGCACTTGTTGCTGCTTTCCAAATTCTGAGGAAAGACCTTTGTTCCCTCGATCTGTGTGTCTCTCAGCCTGTGACGTGTCATGGCACAGTGACTCACTTCCTGTGACAGGAAATGTGTCACCCACTCTGGCACAAAGTTTCTGTCACTCCCACATTTTAGCAGTCTTCAAACATCCCCCAGTACTACATAGATGGCTTTCCTCCTTATATTGCACCATTGCATCATCAGAGGACATCCACTGAGGACTGTCCTGAGGTATTTCTCACTCTTTCTCGTCCCCCTATGTATGTTTGCTCCTCTAGGACTGATGGCTCAAGGCGGTCCACGGCCGGGCATGCAGCAGCAGGAGGGCTGGGTGGGTCCGGCCTCTGCCCCTCCTCTGGGAGCGTCCGGCCCTGGGCAGCAAGGCGCAATGCAGGGCAGGATGGTGCCGAACAGTGCTCCCATGAGGCCCAACAGCCAGCCAGGGCCCCGGCAGATGCTCCAGTCCCCAATGATGGCCAATGGTGAGAGCTCAGTGTACCCTAAAAAGTATAGTAATAGTAGTCAACTCTAGACTGACCCATGACAATAAAGCCCCATTTTATTTATCTATTGTGCCTCCTTAAGAATATAACAGGTGCAAAAGCATTTTAATAGAGAAACCTCATGGAAGCACTCTATAGCATGGGTCACTAACAGGCGGACCGCGGTCCAAGTCCGGACCCAGACGCCGTCCTATACAGACCCGGACCTATAATCAATAAATTATTAAGGGATTTTAAATTTTGACGGGGCGCTCCTATTTTAACCGGCGCAGCTTTTCTAGTCTTTACGGCGCTGGTTTAGCGGATCAGGAAACTCAGACCAATTAACGAGTTACGCCAGCCCACGTGGCGCTACTCAGCCAATCAAATCTGTGCATTCCAGGCAATAAACATTGCGACTCTGAATACAGACAGACGAGAGAGGTGAGAGACGAGTGAACGATACAGGGAGAGAAGACACATTATTTATTGTGAAATTGGTTCAGACTGTTAAGTCAAGATGTGAAACGGTTAACAAAGAAAAAGGGAAACTCAAGCTGCTGCTACACTTTATTTCGTTTTTTTAAAATTAAGCACTTTGTTTTAAGATGCACAATTTTTCAAAAGCTATTTTATTTATTTTCTCTATTTTATTTGTAAATGCAGCCCTTCTTTTACTTAATGAGAGAAGAGCATTATACATATCTACAGTATTATATATCTGTGTAGTTCAATGTTAAGTGACAATAAATATTGTCAAAATTTTTGAATTGTACTTTCTTTATTTGATTTGACAGTCAGTTGTTGATTACATGCAGACGTTGAACTACTAGGCTACTTCAATATATATTGCACCAAATCACCACGCAAGTTAGACATTATGATGTTCCGGACCTTTGCTTGAGGACATTTTCTCTAACTGGACCTCTTCGAATTTTAGTTGAATACCCCTGATCTATAGCTTCACCTTTACTGAATTATCAGCCACAGTACGTCTAAAACCTTGTGGTGGTGCAGGGGGACTGGTGAGGCACACAGGAAAGGACCTCAACTCATCCATATTATAGTGTTGCTGCTGAGTTTTAAAGGTTGCCACCCAGTGGCGAGCCATAGTACAGCACTCAAGAAGTGAATGTAATATCTGCCCAGCACGGTGTGCTGGTTGTTCTGGGTTTAAGAGAATATTGGCCATCATCCAGGTTGCCAGATTGTTTTCCTCATCATAACCAAAAGTGCAGAATTGATTATAGACAACAGTCTACAATCCTGTCTTAATCTGTTATATTTTTTTTCCCATATTTAGCCCAACCTGATATGGATATTGGTATGGCTGGCCACCATTTCTCCCAACAACAGGCTCCACCCAACCAGACAGCCCCCTGGCCAGACAGCATGATGCCCATCGACCAGACAGCTTTTGTAAACCAGACCAGGTAAGCTTCTTACTTGGAAATTACCATTACATGGTATTGATTATGCAGATAATGGCCCCACTACTCAAGATTAAGATTTCTGGGGGGTTTTATCAAGCTTATTTATATGAGTATTTTTGTTGAAGTGGGATTGCTGGTCTGACGGTTTGCAGTGGTTTGTACTGGACAAAATGTTCTCATTGAGAAAATGTACAAAGTACCTTCTCTGTCTCCTCTCTGCTCAGGCCGGTGCACTCAGCGCCCCAGGATGATTTGCTGTGTAGTACAGGGCTCAGCTCAGGTGAAGGCAGTGGAGTAGACGAGGGGGCCCTGATGTCCCAGCTGTACACCGCTCTCAAGGATTTTGATGGCCTGGAGGAGATTGATCGTGCTCTGGGGATCCCTACTCTGGTAGAACAAGTTTGATCCATACCACATTGTCATATTCCCTTTTTATAGGTAGTCTTTTTTTATTTAGTAGTCTTTTTTCATGGCTCTACATTTTTCATCTATATCTGTGGCTTCCTGTTTCAGAGCCAATCACTGGAGCCGGACCAGTTCCCCCAGGACCCCTCCATGATGTTAGACCAAAAGCCCCCCATGTACACCCAGCAGTTTGGTCCCCCACCATCCCACATGGCCCAAAGGGGCTACCCTGGTGCCCCAATGCAAGAGCAAGGCTTCCACCCCATGTCTGGCCAGATGGGTCCGCGGCCGGGTTACCCCATGATGAGGATGCAGGCCCGGCCTGGACTCAGGCCAGCCGGGGTCGTCTCCAACCAGCCCAACACACTACGACTGCAGCTCCAGCACCGGCTACAGTCACAGCAGGTACACGTGCGTCTAGACTGTCCCAACACTGCTGGACGGGATACTGTCCATTGATTCTTTGGTCTTTCTGATGTAACCTCACTGTTTGATCAGTAGCTGTGTGATTGAACATGCAGATGGGAGTTGTGTAATTATCCTTGAGGTTGACATTTTGGCAGGGTTTTTATGCACACAAGGAATAGTTTAGACATTTAGGTCTACCTGCCATCTGCTGGTCTTTCATGGCATTTACTGGAGTAATATTCATCATGTTGCTCTGAAATTGTGACATGGGAAACATGAATTTGATCCACTCATGTAATGACTGTTTTATTTATTACATCTGTAATATAATTTCAGTACAGATGTCAAAGACATTTTAATTCATTAGAGGATGATGTTTGTCTTACCCTCTTCTGTTTTTTTCCCACCAGAACCGTCAACCAATGATGACTCAGATGAGTAGTGTGTCAAATGTCAACCTACCTCTTAGATCAAATGCTCCAAACCAGGTAGGTCACCGCAGCCATTACATAATCTGTCATCACAGAGATGTATGTATGTATGTATGTAATGACTGTAGTTGGTGTTAAGTTTGTTGATAGCTTGCAATAAATTTAAAGCTTTATTTTCAGTGTTTGTTATGTTGTGGAGGCACAAGTAGACTTACTTAATGTAGATCTATGACATTTTTCTTTTTTGTGTTTTATTCTTACACATCATTCCCCTCCCTCTTCCAGGGGACCATCAATGCTCAGATGTTGGCACAGCGGCAGCGGGAGCTGCTGAGTAATCACCTGAGACAGAGGCAGCAGCAGCAGCAGGCCCAGCAGGTTCAGCAGCAAAGGAGCATGGCCATGAGGGCCCAGGGCCTCAACCTGCCTCCCAACATGGCCGGCGGAGGCATGAGTAACCCCCGGATCCCCCAGGCCAACCCCCAGCAGTTCCCCTACCCGCCCAGCTACGGTACCAGTACAGGCCTGGCCTCGCCACCTCCCCCTACTAGCCCCTTCTCCTCCCCTCTCTCCCCCAGCCTGCCCTCTCTCCCCCCCAACCCCCAGCTCCACCTGCATGGCACCTCCTCCTCTTCCTCCACCTCCTCCTCACAGATGATGATGGGAAACACAAACATGATGGGCGGACAGTACGGGGCCGTACTCAGCCCCCAAATGCAGCACAGTGCCTTTCAGTTTCCCAACTCAGGTACTGCTCCCACACCCCAGCCAACCACACACTTCACCCTACAACCTGTGTGTGTGTGTTTGTGCCATTGTGTCTGTGCGTTGACGTGACTAGTTGCACAGCATCACATGCTTTTTATTAGCGGCAATCATATGATTTGTAATGTTATGCACTGATGACTGCATTAATCAGCTGCCATTGAATGATCCAAATCATACTACATATTTTACTCTTCAATTTTACAACATATGACTTGCTGTTAGGAAGTGTGGTCAAATTCTCTCATTGTTTTGTGCACTGTCCAAAATGGTGTCCTGGCTATACAACCTTGCTCCACCAGAGGGCACCAAGAGCATAATAATCAAAGTTTAACTCCGGAAACATACTGACACCTGACTCTTAAGATTGTGAGCAGGCAGAGCAATAATCAAGGCTGTATCTGTCAGTCTAACAGTTTGGCGTGTAATCTGGACATAATCTGATAATCTGGTGTAATACTGATTTGTATAATGACATGGTTGATTTATCCTTCACTCCTTAATCTGATTCTGGCCCGTGGGTTTGTACAGAGCGATAACTTCCGCTAGACATTACTTCTCTCTTTCCCTTTTCTCCCTATTCCCATTCTTAGTGCCTTGCCTGTTCACTGCTTGCAAGCATGTATGAAATATAAACTGCCTGCAAATAATCCTTAATGCAGACTGGAATGGACAGTCACCAATCATCATGCTTCCTCAGTTGCTCATTCCCTGCCAAAACAGTCATCTCTATGTGGCATGATTATGCATATTATGAGGAATGCTAACATTTACTCCACTCAGCACATTGGTTTGCAGTTGAGTCTCTGCAGGTCCAGTCTGGTTGACCTGTCTTGATGCGCCCACCACAGGTATGAGCCAACAGGCAGACGGAGGCTTTGGAGGTCCCGGCACACCACAGAGCCCCCTGCTTTCACCCCGCATGGCCCACACACAGTCCCCAATGATGCAGCAGGGCCAAGGAAACGCTGCTTTCCAGGGCTCCCCAGACATGAACGGCTGGCCACAGGGCAACATGGGAGGCAACAGGTAAAGATGGATAGAAGTTACTCCCAAATAAACCTTTAGTGCCTGATTCAGACCCTTAGATTCAGTGTGATTACACTTTCCAAGGATATCAATATCTCAAATGTCTATTGCAGATAAGTGTCCATAAATCCTTTAAAAATCATAGAAAAAAAGCTCCAGAACTTCAACTTAATTTTTTAAGTTTGTGATAGTTGTCTCTCCGTGGGTACAGTGCAAACAGGAACTGCTAATGCCTAATTTTGTGTACTTTTAACTTTTACAAATTTGCCAAAATGTAAACCAAGATGGGCAAAAGAAAAGAAAAGGGGCTCTTGTTGAAGCCACAGCTTACTCACTGACTTCATGGCATTGTGTTTCCTCCCCAGTATGTTCTCACAGCAGCAGGCATCACCGCAGTTCACCCAGCAGAATAACAGCAACATGTACAACGGCAATGGCATGAACCTCAACAATGTCTCCATGGCCACCAACATGGCAACCAGCAGCATGGGTCAAATGGCCGGACAGATGAGTGTCACGTCCATGGCCTCGGGGCCCTCTCCCGGGTTGCCCTCAATGGGGCAAGAACAGGTAAAATACCAGGCCAGTCCTGACACATTCATTCTCATAACGGGGTTGAAATGAAGATGCTTTGGGAACTCGTAGGAGCAAAAATGACCTAAAATGTTGCTTTAGAGAAAAGCTGTGTTTTCAAATGTTTCACAGTTGGGCATCGTTAAGCATGTGATATCCTCAGGGTGTCCCTTTACAGTAGCCTCTTGCAGAAATACAAGGCAGACACTTTCAGAGTTTAAGCCTTGGAGGTTAACAAATTGGACCCCTTACAGTTTTACACAGTAATCGGGGGACCAAGAAAAACTAAAAGGTTCGTCTTTGTTTCTCCCCGCTCCAGGCTGCTTATCTATGTGTTTGTCTTATCGTAAGACCCTAAGTGTTTGGGTACACTTATTGCACAGCCGTGCTAGTGAATAATTTACTCAGTAGTTTACGTAACTCCTCTAGCTGGAGTTCTGATGCTTCACTTGAACTTAGAGGACAATGATGTAATTAGCAGCGGGCACTTTAGAGCCAGACCATTTAGACTATATAGATGTTACTGTATGATGTTCAAAGGCTGGCCTGTCTGGACTTAAGACTAATCAGCTGGTTCGCTTCACATGGAAACCTCAGATCTGTCGAACCTCCACACCCTCTACACACATACATATGCAAGCATAATACAGTTTGATTTGGCAAGGTGACAAGTCAGACTTTCACTTGCACGTAGACAACTGACCTCACTCGCTGACAGAAAATTGGGTAAATGTACAAATATTTTCACTTTCCACAATCCATTTCTGGTGATTATTTAATGTCAACCAGGGTAATCCTTCTTCCTTTGTCTCCCTGGTATTGTTAGCTTGGTATGTGCAATGCACTGTTGTTGTCCATGATGCTTTTAAGCCCAATAAAGGGCCATGAATATTTAACCAAGGTGCTGCTGTTTGATTGTCTGCACTTCAGACTGTTGTAACATACCAGTATATCTGTCACTTGATTTATCCTCCTTCCAGGATTATAGAAATATATTGGCACTTAGATAATTTCAATTATTTACCGTTTGGCCATTAGTGCAGGCGTTTGTGATTTACTGACTTGTTTTAGGCTTGATGGTGTTTTCCAAGATGGTTTCTAATTGTTTATAGTCATTTGCACGTGTGGCTGATTTACTCCAGACAAGTTCAGGTTGTGGAAGTTGAAGCTAACCAATTTGTGTATTTATTAAATGTCTTGTTTCTCCGCAGAAATACTGTTGACCCTCATGGAGTTCTTAACCTGAACCTCAGTGATCAGCTGGTGCAAGGAGCACGTCGGCCCTTTAAAAATTGTACAAACATGTAACCAACCGACTGCCCCTTGAACCAGGCCGTGCCCTGACCCCATCTCCCCAGCCCAAGTTTGCCGTCTGTCCCAGCCGGGCCTCTTCGGTGGCCCCGGAGGAGCCTGGCCCCGAACAGACACGGGAGTGTGAAGAGGGCCAGGGAAGGATTGTGGATCTCTGTCCAACATGCCTAACCCTCCTGGAGGAGAGCCTTGTGATGAGCCAGTCTGTCTGCCTGTCCAGCTGCATTCACCGTCGTGTGACTTACTGTAGGCCTCCTGGTGGGGGACACTGACCTAAGGGGGCAGCAGTGGGTGGGATCCCTAGTTCTGATGAATGTATTCCTCTCAGTGGACAGCGGCCATTTACAATCTCATCTCAAAAATGACGTACACTGATTTTTCTTTTATGTCCTATCTTTCTCACACATTTGTGACATTTCCACATAGTTCCAAAATGGCAGCAAAGACTCCAAGTTATGTTCAGATTTATGGATGGAGCTCAAACACTTAGCCGGGTTTGCCTTTTTGCTGTTCTTTATTTTATTATAATTTTAGTTGTTGTTTTCTTTTCTTGTTGTGAGAATTAAGATGTAGAATGAAGATATGGTTGAAAAAACTGATCTTGAAAAACACTGCAGAAGAATGGTTTGAGTGGAATGGTGATTTGTATGATTAGACTAATTTAGTCAAGAGGTTTATATAGTGTATTAAATTAAGTTTTATTTTTCTGTATAGATTCATTTTAATTATTGTAGATGATTCTTTATCCTAGTAGCAACAAGAAAAATATTTCTAAAAGTGTAAAAGAGGCACTTTCTTTTATAATTTTAACGGTAATGGTTGTATTCTTTCTGAGAAGATTCTTCTATTAACCTGAATAATGGATTATACTTTGGTCCTGTAGTTTCAGAAGAGGATGTCAAAATCATATATGGTTTAAAAATGAATTACAGAGATTGTACATAACAAATAAGTAAAACATTTTCTTTCCTATTTATTTTATTCCTTAGGGTTTGGTTCCCCCGTCTGGTCACAACTGCCTCTTGAAGCAGAGCAGGGTTTTGTTTTGTTTATTTTTTGTTTTGTTTTTGGGAAGTGGAGTGGGAGCCTTCACGTTCTGATGTTCTGGTACGACGCAGACAGGGGTGGGGTTGGGTCATAAGGGTTGTAAGGGGGGTGTGCTGTGTATACAGTGTACAGATTATCGCTTGCTTCTCTGCCTTTAGCATAGAACACCACAAAAAAAGGAAAAAAAAATCGACAACTTCAACACAGCCATACAATAACTCAAAAAAATAACAGAAGTGTGCTTTCTATGTTGTCTGGAGTGAAAATTGCTTCATACAAGCTGCTAGGTGCAAACTGTTCTGGTGTGATGTAAACAAGCAATAACGATTACTTGAGAAACTCTTGGGGTTTTTTTGTGTTTTTGTTTTTGTAATTTTTGTACAGTTTCCTGAATAAAAAGGATACATTTTTGCTCCACGTTTGGATGCAGTATTAAACACAGTTTTTTATTGCAGTTTGTACCAAGAAAGTCTACATCCACACACAGCGTTCCTATTAGATTATGCAGCATTGGCTGAGGCCTGAAGAGGGAAGGTAGTTTGTGATCCCCTTGTTGACACACACCCTCTCTGCCTCCAGCCACTCTTCTATAGCAGAGGTCAGAGTTAAGACTGCACGGTTCATGAGACCTGCTCTGACAGACACTTAGCCATATTTTATGACCTCAGGCAGTTAGTTCAACTATAAAGTGTTCAGTAATGACATGCTATTCTTGTGCCCCAGTAGGGGTTTGGTCTGACCGTCACAAGATCTAAAGCAAGTCATCTTCTCTAACCTCAAAAGTACATTTTCCTCAAAAAAAACAAAACTTTTTATATCAACTATTTTAACCCAGGACAGACTTGGAGCAAGCCAAATAATCCTCACCTTTCAATTGGATTTCTGAATTCTACCAGCTTTTATTTTCCTAGTGAGAGACGCCCTGTTGGTTAGCATGCTTTGAGGCCCACAGAAAACAATAAATTTATGATGATGTCACTTAACAGGGTCTAATGTAGATGTTGCAGCATAAAACAGGAAGAGAATCATTCTGAATGTATTGTCATGTAAAGGCCTAAGGATGTGACTGGTGGTGTTTATTGTCAACATGTTGACAACATGGTGTTGTACAGTTACACCGTGCTCTTCTCAGCATTTAGGTAGGAAGTTGCCCATTGTTGCTTCTTTTTTTAATTAAGTTCTGTATGAAATTTGAAGCTGTAGCAGGTCAACTTTGGGACAAAGGAAGTCTGCATTAATGTTTTGGTTGTCATCATTGCAGATGTCCTGCAGTTGTTTTGCTGTAGGCCTACAGGAGATCACACCTTTTTTTTTAAAAAATAAATGCTGTTTTGATTGTATCATACAGTCGTGCAAAACAAGCCTTTTTGAGCCATTTTAAAGAATGATTCACAGCCCTTTGCAAATTTCCAAAGATTGTCAAGATTTTGAAAAGATATAAAGCCATGTGGTAGCAATGCATTTTTTTAGCATTTATAATGAGGACAGGTGCAAATAAATGATTTTGCCCCTTACAAATATCCAGGCTTCGGACCCACTTAACGAAAATATTTTCTGTCTTTAACTTATGGTTTTGAAGAACTTTAAATGCCCTTTTGTATTGTCTGCCAGTTTCTTAGAGCTAAGATGCAACCTTGAAATGCTAAAAGCCCTAGCATAATGCCTTAGATTTCGTCCGTTCTCGTTCTTGTACATTACACCGCTGTCTGTATAAATTTGTATAATGACTTGTGTACAATATTGAATGGGTGCATCATTGTTCAACTCCTCGCAGTTGCTGGAGACTCGGTCACAGTTGAACTGTCCCTCATCATTGCTCTCTGTTCTGTGGGTTGCCCCCCCCCCCCCTCACTGTTTGTATGGAAAAGATGATACATAGGGATATTGAAGCAATATGTAATATACTATATGGACTTTCTAAAGAAAGCATACTGTTGTGTTTTCCCGAGATGTTTTTTTTTCTGCATTGTTCACAAGAATCACACTGTATACCCGCATCCATCTTTGTATCCCTAGTGTGTGTGAGCGTTTTATGCAAAATTAGATATACAAGAGAAGTTAAAACCACAGTTATGCAAGTTGTGAACTAATATGGCTTCGCTGATGCTATTTGCCTTGTAAATAAAGAATTCTGTTATTGCAGTATTTAATCGGGTGACTCTTATTTCACGTGGAAGTGAAGACTGAGACCTCCTGCCTTTCGTTTGATTGTGTTTAGCTTCATAGACTGAAACGGCTGGAAAACGTTTATCATATGAAAACTGTCAATTCAATAAAGAACACCATACGCACATAACAAACTGTAATATGCCTTTTAAAGTAATTACAGTTTAACGATAAAATATTCCATTTTAAGATAACAATAATGAATTAGAAATGGCATAAATAAAGTTTACCTTGCTTGAAAATCACTACAGACTCGCTACAAATTCCTTCAGAAATATTTTAGCTAGTTTCCTGTTTTGGTACACGCTAGCATTCACCGCAAAATAATGCGAATAGCCTAAAATGAGCCTTATAAATACATTAATTAGTGTATAGACCTATTCGTTCATTTATTTGATGTTTATATAGAAAAGTATAAAGCAATGGCATACCAGTATTATGCGTACAACCTTGTAAGCTTGTCATGCCTTTATACAAATAACAGCCTCCATAAAACTCAACAAGAAAATGCATTCAAAACAGCCCAAAAACACAAACACTGATACAGCAGCGATTACCATAAAAGTCCATGACAAGCACCAGATCCGTATAATGTGCGGCCTAAACTCTACCAAAATACTGATGGCGATTCGTTTCAGTTTTACTAATTTTCTCAACGAAGTCTGGAGCAGTGAGAGAGAGATGTAGCCGATAAATGCCCATTTCGACCTTTCTTTTCTCTCTTCCTAATTCACCGCATCCAAGTCATAACAACACATGCCTATACTCCACTGGGGGTCCATCAGATAAAATCGTATCAAGTGTGTGTGTGTGTGTGTGTGTGTGTGTGTGTGTGTGTGTGTGTGTGTGTTGGGGTGGGGGTCCTCATATGGAAATGTTTGGGAAACCCTCTCAGCCTCATTGTAGCAGAGAAAGCAGGCTGGTGTGGAGAAGTTAAAGGGTGGGTTGTCCCTGAGAAAATGTATTCCTGTGGGGCATTGAGATGCATGAGGCTGAGCTGATTCCTGGCCAATAGGAAGGAGGTGCTGGGGGAGCATCTCCAGCAGACCTGACCGTGTACAGTAGAGGTGCCCTCAGATGACCACAGACCAACATAAAGACAGAGAGAAAGGTCCCTGCAGCTCACACACACTCTGAAGTTTAGACCTGCACGATTTGGAGCTTTGTCTTCTTTGTTTGATTTTCATACACGGGAGGCTGCGGACATGACAGAGACAACTCCACAGTGAAACATCTCCCATTTATTGAACAAGGTAAGCTTCTTTTCCAGTTTCTGAAAAATCACAGCCCTTTGCTGCATATTTATATAGGAAATTACTCATTGAGTTATTGAGACTTCTTTTATATGGAAAAGGCCTATTTGTATATTAATTTGTGTATTCTTGTACTAATAGGCTTCTAAAGCGTTGAGATCATTGTCATAGGTTTGAAATTACGCACAAAGCATGACACACTCTGATCTTTATTCCTTTTCATTCATCTTGTTAAATCCCAAATTCTTGTTACATATATTTTTTTATTATAACAATTTCCTTTGCTCCAACAATTCCACTGCTGATGTCTTTTTTTTTTGGCAATGATTGTAAGGTAATTGTATAGTCTATAAAATGCTCCATTAATGTTGACCTCTGCTCTGTCCGACTGTTCTTTAATTAGTGTCATGACCCTGGTTTGTGTCTCTATTTACTGGCTGATCGGTAAACGGCCCCCAAAAAGAACACGCCATATTCCAGCCGGTCATTTAAAGCCGCTGATGAACATTGGATGTGTGTCTGGTGTGTGTGTGTGTGTGTGTGTGTGTGTGTGTGTGTGTGTGTGTGTGTCCTCTCAGCTGGAAATATTGCAAAATCGGCTGTCCAATTTCACCGTGGAGTGCTTTTACTTATTATGCAAAAGCTTTGTTCAATATCTGCCCAATAGTTTCATCTGCAGTAGTCCACATGTAGGTGAGGTTTGAACTTTAAATTCTGGATGTTGTAGATTCATTGAACATGTTGTTATATTCATTGCGGAGCAAATAACGTGTCCCTGATTCTCACTAAGGATTTTATGGTGTTTTCATATCTCTTTCTTAATGTCCTATCAGGATCTGTAGTTTGGTATTTCAGTCAAAGGTTATCTCATTTACTGCACTTAGTTTACTAGATTGTTTTAGCTCTGTTTTGTTAGGGTGTCAGCTGAATTACTAAAGTAAGTTAAAAATCATTCCTTCAGGTGTGGTCAACCTCTCTTGATGTCATGTTTCCTTTTTTAGATTTCTTGCATTAAACTTTTATAACTCACCCCCACTTCCTCTCCCACCCCCCTCTTCTCCCTCTCATCCACTCAAGGATACACCACCATCTCCATTTGAACCTCTGCTTCACCTCCGTGCTGTCATGTCGGTGTCCCTGTCCAGCATCCCTGTCGTGCTGAAGGACAAGAGCTACCATGCCGGCATGCTGAAGGGCAGTCCCGCTCGGGGCTTCTACCCTGCCCCTCTCCCCGCGCCCCACCACTACATGGACTTCTTCCCGCGGACTCACAGCCTCCTCCATCCCCTCAAGTCCCTCGGTCGTCTAGTGTCGGACACTCAGGCGTCCCTGCCGCTCAGCCTGCACGGCGGAGCCCCTCCGTTCCTCGGCCAGGGCGGCCACCACGCCTCGGTCCTGCACGAACACATGTTGAGCGCCTCCGGCATCCCCTACCTGAGCCAGATGTTGCCCGGACACCCTCTGTACTCCAAACCGGAGGAGCTGGCTGCTGTGGTGACCGAGCACGCCGCCGGTCCGCTGTCCTCGGACTTCAGCAGCCCGTCCAGTGAGAGGTCCTCTTCTTCCATCTCACCGCCGAAGGAGAGTTTGTTTCGCCTCCGGAGCGCAGACCTGTCGCCAGAAAAAAGGCGCACGTCTTATAACTTTAGCGAGGATGACTTGTTCATGGTGCTCTACGGTTACTCCAGCAGCCAGGAGCGAAACGTGGGTCACGCTATATCAGGACTGGCCCTGCCCGAAAAGTCAGGTGAGACTTCTGCCTAAGTTATTGGATGTTCATTTAGTCGTATATGAAAAGATAAAACGGCAAACTTTTACTAGTATCCTGCAAGCCAAAATCTCCAGGACCTCTGTCTGTTAACTATAGGTCTTATATTGCTTATTACTTATATAATAATAATGTTTAGAAATTGGATGAACGAACCCACGAGTTTTATTCCCCATTTCCTCATTTGGTGTTTGTTTTCTTTTCCAGTTTCGGACTCTCTCATTCTCCCCCTGGACAAAGAAACGCTTGAACTTCCAGAGGGTAAGACCTGCAAACTTTAATTACATAAATCACCTTTAATTCTGTGTCTTTGAATTCATGATGGCACGACTGAGACTTGACGCTGTGTTGTCACTGTGTTGCAGGGTTAACCATCCTGCAGGCAGCCTGGGGAAACGTCTCGCACCGCGGAGTCTTCACAGAGAAAAGCAGCATCCCTAAAGGGACGCGCTTCGGACCTTTCCAAGGCAAACTGGTCAACACCAGCGAGATTAAAACATACGACGACAACACTCTGATGTGGGAGGTAACGTGTTGCAGCTGTTCCCAAAGTCCTGTTCCAAGTGAGTCTGGTCGTTTTAACTCCTGTCTAATGCAGAAACACTCTTTTTCCTCCTTCAGGTGTTTGAAAACGGCCGGCTGAGTCATTTTGTGGACGGCAGGGGAGGCTCAGGGAACTGGATGTCTTTAGTGAAGTGCGCTCGTTTCCCAGACGAGCAGAACCTAATTGCTGTACAGGTCCAGGGTCAGATCTTCTACGAGGCCTGCAAAGAGATCCGGCCAGGACAGGAGCTGCTGGTGTGGTATGGGGACTGCTACATGCAGTTCCTCGGCATCCCTCTCACCCTGAAAGACCCCAGAGAGGACAGCAGCGTGGTTCTTGCCGCTGAAGGTCAGAATCTAATCTCTTCTGTTGATTTGACTCGTGCTTTAATCAACGCCTCTTTGGTTAGTTTTACCACCATGCTAAACATATTTCTTTCTCTGTGTCCCTAGATGCTGGTGAGGGTTTCAAGTGCGACAGATGCGGGAAGGTGTTTGCCTACAAGTACTACAGAGACAAACACCTGAAGTACACACGCTGCGTGGACCAGGGCGACAGAAAGTTCCCCTGCCACCTCTGCAGCAGATCCTTCGAGAAGAGAGACAGATTAAGGATCCACATTTTGCACGTTCACGAAAAACACAGGCCTCACAAGGTACTGAAATGCTGCAGCCCATGAAACCATCTCGTCATTGCATCACGCAGTAAAGTCGATAGGTGCATGCAGAAGTGTGTGTGGTGCTGAACGAACAGCTCCCCGCAGCGTCACTTACAAACGGATGCTTCAGGTTTTTATTAGGCCTCGTAATGAAGCAAGTTACTGTAAGACCTCTGAAGGATGAATGTGATGTGAAGCATCACAACTTGACAATATCAACAACATTGGTTATTAAAATCACCGATTCAATTATTCTGCGCAATACTCTTATTTCTAAATGAGGATAAACTCTTCCACAAAATTGTAAATGAGTTTTTCCTTCAAAAAATGATGACTCACTTAAATGACTAACGGATGTGTGTCTGGTCCGCAGTGCTCAGTGTGTGGAAAGAGTTTCTCGCAGTCGTCCAGTCTCAACAAACACATGCGTGTGCACTCTGGAGAGCGGCCGTACAAGTGCGTCTACTGCAATAAGGTAAGGAGCTGTTTTATTTTCCTTTTACAAAGAAATGTTGCTATATTAGCCTTTACACATTTCATACAGTCAGTCTGCCAGTAGTATAGACTCCTCCTATAAAATGCATAGTAATAAAAAGTTATGTAGCCCTGACCACAGTTATCAGAAGTAGGCCCATGAGCTCAGTGATAACGTTACACTTTTAAACGGAAACGTCTTCAAATAATCAGTCAAATTTGAGTTTGTTACTTTGTAAAAATGGCACATTGTTTATACAGAAGAGTCATAGGTATCACACACTGTGTCCTTTAACCGGAGGCCTACAGCTGCAAGAAACTTGAAAATGAAGAGAAATTTGCAGCCATGAAGAGTCTCCTTGTTTCTAATGGAAGTATTAAAGTACAGGACCTGCAGGCCTTTTCCTCCTCCTCCTCCTCCTCCTCCTCCTCCTCCTCCTCCTCCTCACTCCTCTTCCTCTTCCTCTTCCTCTTCCTCCTCCTCCTCCTCCTCCTCCTCACTCCTCTTCTTCTGCACTTCTTTTAAACCCGCAGCATTTTGGATCCATTTACTGTCTCCTCGTTTCATGGTGCGTTTGGCGCGAGCCCCTCATTATTGTCTCTCTCCGCGAGACACTTACATGCTAATTATCGCCAGATGTACACCCACCCTTTTGTCTGCCGAGATTACACTTTTAATTTACGACTCTGGAATGAGCAGAAGTTTTTTTTGTTCTTTTTTTTTCTCGACGTCCTCCCCTGTTTTATGCACCCGGAGAAGGTTTTGTTTAACCTAATCCCCTTTCTCCTTATCTGGACAGAACACGAGACCAGAGGTCTCATTGCAGAAGGCTAGGAGGCGACAGACGGCTGTCATAAAAAAATATAACGAAAATATAATAATAAATAATAGTAATAAAAATAATTGTTATAGGCTACATAAAGTCATTATACTGTAAAAGTCTATTGCTAGAGGTGACACTTTGGCTTTAGCCAAATTAGCTTGATTAGCTTAATCAAATAGAAATAAAAATTTAAATACAGGTGTGCTTGTAGCGAGGTAATAAAAGAAAGACCAGGGCCTGTCTTTTTGGTTACAACTGCGGTTAAAACCCTTGTTGTTGCCGAAATTGAGAATTTAACATAGTGAAAAAGGAAATATCGTACTGACCGAGTGTTTCTCCCTCCCTTCTCCTCCAGGCCTTCACTGCCTCCAGTATTCTGCGAACACACATCCGCCAGCACTCCGGAGAGCGGCCCTTCAAGTGCAAGCACTGCGGGAAGGCCTTCGCCTCCCACGCCGCCCACGACAGCCACGTCCGGCGGACCCACGCCAAGGACAAGCCCTACGCCTGCAACCTGTGCGGAGTTTCTTTTCAAGAGGAACAGGAACTTCAGTACCACACGAAAAGTCACAAAAGTAAGACATTATTATTATTATTATAGGAGTTATAGGCTTAATTCAATTTAGCATTAAAGGCAGGCTCACCTCTTTTTGTCTTTTTATTTTGTGGATATAATTCGTTGTTGGTTATAAGGTGATATAAAAAGGCATTAAAATAATGCAAGTAATTTAACCCATCGAATATTTAGAGGAGTATAAATTAAACACAATTTATCCCATAATGAGGTCGATCTGTAACAGATTTATTATTGCCATCAGTGTGGGAATCGTGTCTCTTACAGGCTGCATTGTGTTTAAATGTCTTTGTCGTATCAATTCGGTGGAATAGATATCGTGGGCTGCAAAAGGAAAATGTTGCATTGCTTCCGCCTTGGAAATTATTATTATTATTTATTGAGCTTTTTTTTCCCGTCTGCAGAAATCCTGGACAGCACAGTTCTTCCGTCTTCTCCAGAGAATGGATTACACGAGGACCCCGGGTTTCCAGTGAAGGACAACCCAAAAACACAGAAGAACGCCGGACAAAACTTTCCTTACTCCGGGTTAACAGTTTTAAATCCAGAATATCGGCCCTGGAACTAACTGGTCTATATGAGCTAAACTGTCCGCAGAAAGAAGAACCATGCTAATCGTGTGTAATATTTTAGACTAAACCTATACAGGACCATTGTGGTAATACCATGAGAGATAAATAAATAAGGCCTTTAAGGTAGGATCTTGTGGTTTTTCTTTGTGTAAATGCTGCTTTAAAAAATGTTGTTCTATAAAATGCCTATTTAAATAAGCTCATCCTAATTTAAATTGTTGGCAAAAAAAAATGTGTCTAAATCTATTTATAATATGTTAAAATATGTTGTCTGTTGTTTTGTGGCTTAAAGCTTCCAGTCTGCAATGATTTTGTGAACCCAATGTGATTCCATAATAATAATAACGGGTATTATTATTATTATTATTATTATTATTATTATTATTAGGTTGGGTTTTCTTGCATCCACTAATGCTTGAAAAGCAAAGCTATTTTTATCATTGTAGATTTGAGCCTATTTGTGTACAAAATAAATGTTCTCTTAATTTATAACGTATCATAATATTTTTTACTGTAATGTACGGCTGCAAAAGCAATCGAGAAATGTCCTCGTTTGTTCTCTATGAGCGTCTGCTTTTTATTAACAAATAAAAAATCAGCGCATGGAAACCAGATTGTTGCTTTTGGTTTATGTCCTTGAGCAGGTTTTCCTTTGAAATGTTGGTTGAGAACAAATAAAAAAACGAATTAATACAACACAAACCTTCCTTTTGGGCTACATGAGTTTTTAGTATCTATAATATTATTATTATATTATTTTATACAGCTTTATATATGTAGTTATATCTTTTAGTGAATGACTTTTGACAAGCATTATTAAGATAATTTTAAATGCAAGAGGAACCAAAAATGGGAGAGAGATTTTACTCAATCCAGTAGTTTCATGAAATCAATTACAATTTTATCAGTTATATTTATATTTTTATTTTGTTGAGTCTTCTCTCAAATGTGTTATTAGTGTCCATCGGTGCAGTTAAAAGACAGTGTAAAGTTGTTAAATAATTCAGATAATGTTCCGTGGAACATTTAGCAGACAGTTGCATGTATATCTGCATGTGTGTGTGTTTTAGGTATGGACCCTGTGTGTTTTGCATGCACGTCCAGTTATCACCAAAGTGCATTGTGTCCCTTTGTGTGTATCCACTGTCTAGTGTGTCTATATGTAGCCACGTGATGAATTGGAGACTGTGTGCTCACAGTAAAAGTGAACAAACCCCACTGGACCAAATGAATGACAATAGAGTGGAGCAGTAGGGTGGTCTATTGCTCCAACGCACAAAAGGGCTCGGTATGACTGACATCTGCCCTCACACTGTCACCAACTGTCCCACATGTGTTACCCTGAGATAGATAGATAGATAGATAGATAGATAGATAGATAGATAGATAGATAGATAGATAGATAGATAGATAGATAGATAGATAGATAGATAGATTTGTAAGTGTGTGTGTGTGTGTGTGTGTGTGTGTGTGTGTGTGTGTTGGTTAATTTGAGGAAAGCCCCACTTGGTGCTGCTGCTTGTGGTGGCGGCAGCATGGGGTCTGACAGATGACACAGCGTCCAGGCTTTGTCTCAGTGCTCTGTTATGTCACCTCTAACCTCTGCGTCACCATACTTCACACTGAGGGCATGTAGTCAGACACAACAACACTGCGACAGTGCTAAAGTGAGCGCTACAACACAGATTCAAGCAGTGGGAGAAGAGAAATAAAGCAAAAAGGAAGTGATTGAAAAAGTCACAGGGTGTCTTTCCATAAAGCATAAAAGATTAAACAAACTATTCAGCCTGCATGATGTAGATCTGAAATCTTCCTGTTTTGCCATCAGATCAGCGTGATAAAGGGCTTTTCTGCACATCTTTCTGTGCTGTGTCTGCACTGCAGGAAGGAGAGCAGTAAAGTCAGCACCGCTCTGCCCAGCCTCCCTGTTTATTTTCTGTAACGGATGGACAGCAGCCTTCAGGGTCAGGAGTCGCCTCCTCACTGAATGTTTAACAGCCTCCCTCTCCCTTCAAATAGACGAAATATGGATGCTTGAACAAGTGTAGATCACCCTTCATTGGACCTGCGCCTCCCATGTATACAACCCCCGAGCCTCCACGAGGGGCCTGCTGTGAAAAGAGAGGATACTCCCCTTTGTGGCCCTCCAGGAGCAGAGGGGTGGAGGAGAAGGATGGGACAAGGAACAAAGACAAAAAGAAAGACAGAAGGAGAAAAGAGGAGAATGAGCTGCCAGAGCTGAAATACTGAGATTGTTAGCGAGCTGTGCTAAAAGACTGGTTTTACTAGCACCTCTTTGATTGGCTGATTTAGGACTCAAGGCTCTAGCATGAGAGAATTTTATATCCAGGTCGTTTATACGGATTGATTTCACACTTAACCTCCTGGCAAGTTAACAGGGCCTCCGGAGGGCTATCCGTCAGATTAATCTCTATATTAATGTGATATTAATGATAAGAGCACTGGAGTTTTATGGTGTAGATTTGGTGAGGTTAATTCCCTCTGAGATTGAGGCAAACGGCCATAAAACAGTGCATGTTTTATTACGCTCAACTCATCCCATAAATGTGACCACAACTGAATTTGATGTTGTGATCAATTAGTCATGTCTATTGGTATAAAGAGGAGATTGCCGTTGCAGGGATATTCTTACATTTGCGGCCACCTGTGTGCTTCATTTTCTGCATTTCTACATACAGCATGATTGATAGATCTCTTCTCTTCTTTTGCATTTGCTAAGCTAGTGGAGCTGAGTGGTCAAATGCTCTGATGTATTGGCTTCTATTGATTCCCTAATAGATGTCAGTGTAGTGTGTGTGAGTGTTGTGTGTGTTTGCTGTAGTCTGGCTGATGTTGAGGCTAGCCCCTGTTCCAGACAGGCCTCAGACTCTCAGCTGAGTGGACTCATAAACTATAACCACACCAGCTCTCTGTCCATCTGTGCCTCAGTCTGCTTCAAACCACATGGAAACCTCAGCGATGATGAAGATGAAGGAGGATTCTGAAACGTGGAACTTTTTTGTTTTTCATATATAAAGACACTTTGTAGTGCTCTTGCAGTAAATGTGGCACCTGTCCCTTAATATATCAGCTTATATACACTTCAAAAACATGCCCAAAAAAAGCAGGTTTTCATCTCTTCATGACTTTAGTTTTGAAAGATCAGCCTAATTGAAGACCATGCAATTTATTAATTAGTTTTGTAGGAAGTTTCCAGGTGAGCCTAGTGGTGATGATGCCTTTTCTCCCTATTCAAGACCAAACTGTTCTTCTAAGAAGACGCATCAAAAATACCATCTTTGCAGCAGTGGGCTATCATAGTTGGACATGTCCCACCACGTGCTTGTTATAGTACCTCCTGCACTAACTGTACTTTTAATTCCTTTATTGAATTTGGAGCAGTAACTGTAAGTCCACTATAACTGTATTTCTGGTCTGTTATTTTATGTCTAATTTCATTTCATTAGATTTCATTTTCTATCATGTACATTTCCCCCCTTTTTTAGCATTTTTAAATGCATTTGAGACAATAAATCCAGTTGTTTTGGAAGTAGACTTTCCTTTTACCCTTCAGCTATATTTTTTTCATCCAGGTTAAGCTTTTCTGCATTTTTACTCTGAATCTTAGTTTGAACTGGCTCTCGTCACAGTGGCATGTTATCTGTGTGACTTCTGCCTTTAAAGAAACATTTGAGTTAAGTCATTTAAGTTTGAATGGATCCATGGAGCCCCCCCCCCCCCCATCAGCTTGTGTCCTGCCATTCATGCCTCAGGTTGGAGCTGTTGTTATCGGCTAGTGATTTCCACTGGGACAGTGGACAGTACAGCAGGAGACACACAGAGAGGCTCAGCGGCCTGCATGCTGCTGACTGGATGAAAGGCAGATCAAACACTGTCTGCAAAGCCTCTCCATATTGCTACCCAGCACTCAGTGTGTGTGTGTGTGTGTGTGAGTGTGTGTCTTCTAGGTGGGATTGATGCGTGAGGTGGGCAGATGGCCTTATCCTTCTCTGTGGGGGCTGGTGTGAGGTTCCACTGTGGTCCCATGGGGCAACATATTTTGGCCTACCGCTCCCAGTCACACACACACACACACACACACACACACACACACACACACACACACCACATAACCCCCAGCAACCCACAAAGCAACTCATCGTAAAATCTACTGTATACCTGAGCATAAAGTTTCATGGGATCTATCTATCAATCTATGTTGTAAAAGAACTTTAAAAAAAACATTATGTCCTTGCTCCTGTTTGAAGTATTTAACCCCTGATGGACTGCCGGGCTCTTCTTTTAGGCCAATTCATATGCAACAGTGCTGAAAGGAGTAAATCTGCTTGTAGGTTGACATCTGGCATTGTCATTCGGGATGTTAGAAAGTGTTATAGGGTTCTTCTCCCCATGCCTTGCGCTTTACAATAGTTCTCGGTGTGCTATTTGTGTGTCTTTATGCGCAAGGCTATTGTATGTACCCAACTGTTATTCCTGTGGGTGATGAAGCTAGCTTCGGTAGTGAGGAGAGGAGCTACTGTTACAGTACTCCCACCCTCCCTCTCTCTCACACACTTGTGTTTCTGAATCACCCCACATTTCTTGCTCCCCTCCGCCTGTGCGTTAGGGTGTGCACGTTTCCTCATGTCTGTGACAATAGCTGAATAAATTGACAGAAATTGCAGCCTACAACATGTATGTGTCTTGCTCTGATAGACTGTGACCATGTAAATCCCATGTGACAGTTACATCATGGTTTTGGCTGCCCCTGTTGGGCCAGGGTCTATTCTCAGGCGAACGTTTCTCTCGGTGGGGTCGTGGTGTTGAAAGGCCCTGGCTTGTCTTAAACTGATTCTTTAGGACAGTTGGGCCACATGCTGCTACGACACTATTGGCCAGAGGACAGACACACGCTGGTGTCCTGCATAAACTCATAGAAAGTTCAGTGAGTATCCCTGAGGAATCTTTAAATTTAGACATTTTGTTATACAGTTTTCTACAGACAGCTTCGATTGATCTTCATAAAGCATTATTTGGGTTTTCAGAGATCAGAGGAGGATTTAAATGTTAAAAAAGCCTAAGAATGTGTACTTTCTACCAGTAAAAGAAGGCCTGCATGTGTTGTCCCTGAGGGAAGGATTTACAACATATGGACACTGTACTCCGGCCACATGCGCATCGATGCACAGACGTGGTGACCTCCCTGCCTCTAAAGATGTTTGCTGTTAGTCCAACTAATCCCAACTAAGCTGTCCATTTAGACGACACTCTAGGGCAACACTCCCGTATGGCAGACATCAACTCTGCACTGGGTGTGGAGTGTGTTTTATGTATCTGAGATAGAGCAAGAGATAGTGAAGGAAGTGGGAAATTTCAACCGTCTTATAGTGGATTAGCTAATAAGCACTCTTGTCTTTTCCTCACCTCCCTTGTTCCCTTCATCTCTTCCTCCTGGAGAATGCACAGTCACAAGCCACACAGGACAGCTGATGATTGATTTCCCCATGGACCATGAGAGTACAGGAGTGAGCCACACAGTGCACTATAACCCTGCACACCAAACCCTCCAATGCACGGGTATGTGTGCGTGTGCATGCAGCTGAACAAATGCACACAAATCTACACAATGTATGCCCAAGGATGTGTTCATGCACAAACATAACATGCACATGAAGTGATGGACAGAGGGGGGCGGGTCAGCCACATATCCATCAATAGCTGTCAGTCACATTTAACAAAGCTAACAGCGCAGAGACAAGGGAGGACAACTGCTTTATCAGCTAGTTAGTTCCCTCCTCCTCTCATCACCTCCTCTGCCCTACCTCACCCTCTCTAATCACTGTAATACTGCCACTACTTTCAGCTCACAGTCTGATTTGGGGAGCCAACGACGTAACTAAAAGAAGTTACGGTGTGAAGCTGCAAAGGATTAAGCCCGGGGGGTGCTTTAAACTCTGCATTTATGCAAATCTGAACTCCTGGGATGGAATGATAATACGGCTCAGAGTTTGCACAGTCTGTTCCCTGAGTTAAACAGTGGCCAAATTCAAAAATGTAACCTTGCCCTGATACAGACAATATTCTTGTCATATATGCAGCTGCTAGGAACAGACCTGCAACTCATACAAAAGCTAGTACTGACACTTTTGATGACAAAACATTGATGTCAGGGTCAATATCCTCCTTTTTCAGGGTCCACTCCTTCCTTCCACTGCCTTTGAAAAACACAGTTTACCAACCAGGTTATATAGTCTCTGTTGCTTTCGCAGCTACACTTCTATTGTTCATGGGACAATTGACCATGACCCCAGGCAGCTCCCAAAGGCCCACAGGGTCAAAGGGCAGAAGAAGCTGAAAGGCCCTGGGGTGTGAGTGGTTAGCGGCTACCTCAAGGCTGGAATGACTGTTTAAGCACCTGATGCTTTGCGATGGTGCTAAACATTAGCGAGTGTAAAGCTGAAAGGTCTTAAAGTTGCTCGTCCAGGAGACTCGAGGCAATGATTCAACAGCAAGTGTGTTGACAGTGATGGAGATGAAAACTGTGAAGGATGAGGCGGGCACTGAGTGCACTACCACAGCTAAGAGTATATGTTCTTCTGCTGGTTTGTCGTGCTGTGTGTGAGTGTCTGTCCTGTCTGTCCACGTCTGTGATTGTGTATGTAGGAAAATAGAGTGTCTTGGTCCTGGAGCTGCCCCCACCCCCAACACTGAGTCATGATGGCTTTCTGAAAGAAAAGCCCCCCCCCCCCCGGTCCTGCTGAAACATTCATGAAGCCTTATGACCCTCTAGTCCACCTAATGTACCCTAACAGGCCTTTATGGCTTCTCTCTAGCATAGCGCCACCTTAGTGCTGCTTCCCGGCATCTAACTTCTTAACACCCCGCCACCACTGGTCTTTTACGCCCCTTCAGCAGTTTGTCGGAGAGGCCTCGCCCTGGTTCCCTGAGCGCACAGAGGATGGCTGCAGCACAATTACCCCAAGACATCCATTAAATCAAGCTGCAGGTATGTGGTTGCACTGGGGATAGATCCGGCTGATTTTGTCGCATGCTTCCAGTGTCATGTTGTTCCCCTTTCTTTTTTCTCCTCTCCTTCACGTGTGGTCATTGACTGTCTTTGAAATCTGACTCCTAACGGGGTGCATTGATCTGTTAAGATTGTCACTTTAAAAAAAGCCCCATTAGGGTTTAAGGTTTGACAGTTGATATCAACATCCTTTAGTGTTGTGACAGGTTTAAATGACCCAAAGAGCGAGGGGAATAAAGGCTGTGGGGCAGGAGGAAGGGACTGTGGATGAGAAACTTTAAGATGGAGTGTGGAAAAAATAAGACCAGGTGGATAATTTACTTTTGTAACAACCCTGACACAAGACTAAAGACAGAAGCAAGAGACCAGATTGAAGGAAAGACAAAGAGTATAGCTTCCTGTGTTGAGCAGAGTGACCTCAGCTTGTCATTGGGACTGGACACTGTGTCCTCTGTGTGTGTCCACCCTGTGTGGGTCCACAGGGAGATCTGGCCTGAGCAGTGTGTTTTACTATTCTCCTGGCCTCCCCACTGTGTTTACCTCTCGGTGGTAAAAAAAAAAAAAAATGCCATATGCTAAATGGGCTTGTGTTACGGCTCTGGTTACCAGGCGGACCTTCGGCCCCACACACACGCACTCCAACATCAAGCAGAACGGACATCTAAGCCATATCCAAGCCTATAAAGTGGAGCTCCATTGATCTGTTTATGCTTTTTTAACAATCTCCAACACATGAGATTCATCTCTGCCACAGACAATCTTCTGATGGCCATTGATTCATTTGGTAACACCAGAGCAATTAATTAGCGATGGCAATCACTGCTGCTTTTTGTAGTCGAAGCGTTATCAGTTACTCTGTGACATTTGCCATTTCAGTAATGCAATAAAGCAACTCCATAAATACTGTCTGATAAAATAGACCTGTTTGTTTTGTATTAACTAAATATCCAATACAAAAAGACACAACCCCTTCTCTTAATACAAACTACACATCGCAGACTACTTTATTGACAATGTTCTTATTGACTGAGGTAATAGAAGTCACAGAAGATGGCTCAGACTCAACATACGGTAAGAGTCAGTCTATATTTCTGATAATGTACATTCATCAGAGGAAAACTGCAGAGCTCTGCAAGTATTTTCTTCACTTCAGGATTTATTGGTGCCTGCTGAGTGTCTGGAGTCTGGGTATAAAACGTATCCCTGGCTTTTTTTAAAATAGATTTTGTAAAATAGATTCCTCTACATGTCAACCTTCTTCTCTTTAATTATTTCAATTATGTACTTAGTCTTTCGATAAGCAAGAGGATCTGCTACAGCATCTCAAAGCATTTATCCAGACACACGGGTTGGACTGCAACAAGGGATTCCTCAAATGTATGGAATACTATTTAAAGGCTTCAATGCACATGTGAAACATTGATTTAAACAATAACAGAGATGTAAATATTCAATACATTTTGAAAGGATCCACTTGCAGAGTCAAGTACAATACATATGCACATGCACACAGTCTGTTACCTCTATTCTGTTGTGTTTCATCCTGAATCTGTTTTGCACATTCATGTTCTTAGTTCAATCAGGACACTCACGTCAAGGTTTTAACTATTTACTGCAACAATATGCATTTTTAGTTTGGTGGTGTGACTCATGCAATGTCCTGGAACAAATCTGAGCAACTTGACACAGACTCTCCCCGGCAAAGCCTGAGATACACAACATCTAATGATCCAATGAGCATGTTCAAAATTCCTGTACGACTAAATGCTAATACAGGAGCAGGCTGGGGAGGTGGAGCGAGTTACATTTCTGAAAGCTGCCAGGAATGTAGCTGTTAGGATGAAATAATTACGTGGACATACTTGATTTGAGGGTGTATGGAACATGTGAGTATAAAATGCCTGAACTGCCACCTTTTGGTCCTTTGCAGTTGTATCATATCAGGAAATGTCCTGATATTATCATTATCATTATAACTGCTGCAAATAGAGTAAAATGCTCCAATGTTTCCCTGTGGAGAAGAAAACACAAAGTAAAGTTGTGATGATAGCTAATTTCTAGGAAACTCTTTGTTCTTTAAGAGAAGCAGACAACAGGTCAAAGTCACTAAACATAGTATGCCTGCATTAGTATCCCTCATTACATCATCCACCTGTGGTCCTTCTCTCCGACTCCGGCTCCAACTCAGATCAATGCCTCTGAAAAGGAGCCGACCTACAGTCACATTAATGGTGAGGGATCTTCCCAGAAGACTTTGCTGCTCACACTCTCACACATGCTCCGAACACAGCAGCCAGCCAAAGGGGAAACAAAGGTCAACACGGGCTATCCTGCACCAAGTCTTGTTTAGCCTAGCCAGGCCTGCTAACAGTTAAATGCTTACATTACAAAGTCCTGTTCATCAAGGACCCTGACAAAACCAGAGATGGTTCTCAGGCATGAGGGTGTATGGGGGAGGTATCATATGGTCCACATCTTCTCTGCAACAGGAAGCTTCTGTTTTCTTGACATGAAAAATGAATCAAACACCTTTCAGCCCTGTGTGTGTGTGTGTGTGTGTGTGTGTGTGTGTGTGTGTGTGTGTGTGTGTGTGTGTGTGAGGGCTTGCTGATGTATCACTGACCACAATACATCAATACTGGCACCTCTTACCATAAAAGATTAAATCTGCAGCACAAAAAATGATCAATATCGAAATGTGAAGAGTAGGAAGCATGTTTTTTTTTCTGTGGCTCCAGGGTGCAGACAGACACATGGCACCTTCCTCAGTCATAATCTCGTATTCCAAGGATTACCAGTGAAAGTGTCACCTTCAAACAATATCTGCTCACTGCTGTATAGGCTGCACGCATGCTGGCTGCTTCCATTGGAGGTCATATTAGCTGCAATGATGAGTTTCTCATTTCTAAAGACCCTGGTCAAACTGAAAGGCCTCCTCGGGGGAATAGGGTTTAGATGTAACCCTTCTTCATCCGCTGCCTCCTGGATGCTGTCAGAAGGCCTCCTGAGTATAAAAGAGTAGAGGGAGCCTGGCTAATGCATGAGGGGTGTTCTCTGCAGGTGGTAATGGTTTGAGAATTATACTGAATGATTGGCTTTGAGCTCCAAAACAAGTTGGCCGTTTAGTTTTTTTTGTAGCACATGAACCCGCTTGGCCAAAATTAACATTTTTTTTTTTTTTAATTGAATCAACTCATAACAGAAACATTCACAAATATAGAGAAGATGACCTTTTAAAAAATCTAAAAAATGTAATTTGTGTGCAAGTAATGCCCATCTTTCCATGGATATTTTTGTTTTAAACTAAAGTTTTGCCATGATGACACAAACTACCTGAACCATTTCTCTCCATTGCTCAATATTTGGGGATCTGGCTTTCATCAAGAGACCATAATGTGTTTTCTTTCTGCAATTATAAGCACAATTCTTAAATAAGATAAGATAATTCAACATATTGTCTGAAATGAGATATCAGATATCAGAGTCAGATTGACGTCCAAAATGTATTATTACAATTACCTAGTTTAGGGCAGTCTTCATTTTGACTCCATGTCCCTTTTTAAGTCTACGTCCTGGTTTGTATGTCTTAAAATAAACATTACATGATCAATTTCAAGCTAAGTAATTGAAAAAGTTTGCAAAAGCAGGCAGACAGCTCCTAAGCCTCTGCAACTGAAAGTAATCCAGAAAATCAATTCACCTGTACTCCTGTCTCCACAGAGCAGCCGGATTGGTTACACAGGCTAATCATGTGTGTTGATCTCCTCCCTGCTGCCAGCATTTGAGGGCAGCAGCACAGCAGTTTCCTCTCTGTCCTTGCAGTGTTCAAGCCCAGCGCCTTATTGATCAGAATGAGTAAGTTAATAAGCTTTAGACTCATTCATCAGCAGGGTAGAGACTGGAACTGCACATGGCAGGCTTAATCAAGTCATCAGTGCCTGTCAAGCATGAAGACAGTAATTAAAGGAAGAGGGAACATGGAGATGAGGAGAGAGGAGAGGAGCAGGGGGTCTATAGGGTCCGCCTTGGAAAAGAGATAGAGAACTTCAGTGCTCCATTTATAAAGCACCGATTTATAAAGACAACAGCTGAGGAACGACACAGTTACATGAATCACTCTTTCTTTTTTTGCCATATATAGCTTTCACATCAATCTGGCCTTAGTTAATCAACAGCTGAAATACAATCAGCCAGGTGATCCAAACAGTGACCTGAGGACAGACAATTCATCCCGCCTTGAGTAGATCCTCCATGCATAAACAAGACAAAGAACAACAGTCCCCTCCTCCACCTTAATGACACGCACACACAGCTGAGGAAATCACCAATAATCGCCATCATCATCATCCTCGATATTTCACCGCTGTAACAGAGTGAGGCCAGAAGGATGAGCTCATTTGGCTTTCTTGGCGGATGGATGAGGCCAGCCAGATTTACAGCAGCAGCTGTGAGCGATGATGCTCCTCTGCAAACAAAGGCCATCAGTCCTGTCTGGAGCAGAGGTGGAGGCAGGCTGGGGAAACTCTAATGGGCTACAGGCCCTGATTTAGAGGCTGAGACGTGGATCCTCGTTGTTTCCACAGAGGTAACTGTGTGTGAGTTATGCAAACTGGGGCTGCTCTGTAAGGTCAGGGTCAGACAATTGCGATAGGCATCCTGCTTTGGATGGTGTTTTAAAGGATTCGCTTTTTTTCAACTCTGTCTTAAAACAATCTTCACTATTTTAATGTACATATGGGCATGCAAGTATTGTTTTAAGACAGACAAGACAGAAAGATGCGAACCTATCCTTTAATATTTGAGTTACTGGCAGGATAAATGGCTCTTCACTGTCTCAATAAAACATCTAAACTGAGAATGAAATTTGAAAAGCACAGATGTTAGTTATAACTGAAAATCTCTGACGAGGGTTTTTGATTTCTCCAAAGGGGACAGTTCAACCAAGAGACATTCAGTATTTTTCCCATTTTGGTTACATCTGCTGAGGTTTTCAGATATCTGTCTCTGAGAATGTTGCCACCATCCCAGTGGGTGAATGTACCTTGTGGCCCTCAGGGCATTTTAAAAACTCACCTGTAGCATCCTTTTTCAGAAAGTCCCTCTCTGTGAACCATTTTTATTGGCGTTACTTTCTACCAAAGAAATCAAAAAGCCCCCGCAGATAAAACTAAATCTAAATCTAACTAAAAATTAGAAAATATGGAAGTATTTTACTTCCTCTACTTTTCTAGTTCTCCTCCCCTCCTGCTTCAATGTAACAGTCACTTTAATGCCTCTATATTCTCTTTGTATGTCAACACTGCTGCAGTCCATGTGTTAATATGTGTGTCTGTAATATGCATGCAGCGCGCCTCACTCAGGTGCTCCTATCCCCCCTGTGCCCTATTAGCCTTAAACCTGACCATTAGACTGTCCCTTCAACTCCTGCGGAAAAAAAACTACACACCTAATGAAGGCAGCTCCCAGACTGAGTGTCCATTAATTGTGACTGTTGTTGTCCTGTAACCCATCTCTTGCTTGATGATTGGTGTGTGTGTGTGTGTGTGTGTGTGTGTGTGTGTGTGTGAGAGAGAGACAGAGACAGAGAGAGAGACAGAGAGAGAGAGAGAGAGTGTGTGTGTGTGTGTGTGTGTGTGTGTGTGTGTGTGTGTGTGTGTGTGTTAGTTAGTCAGTGTTATGTCGCCGGTATGGCTGCTGTGGTGAGGGAGCTGACAGGTAACATTAGCGTCACAGGTGGTCATAGAAGCATGGCAGCTCCATGCATGCACACACACACGCAAATGAGTGGGAATACACACATGCACATACCCCGACACACACACACATACAAAAACTGTTTATGGCACTACTTGTGTAACTTAATTAGTATCCCCTCTGAGGTCTGTACACATTGGTGGTGTTTGTATCAGTTTGTTAACTCAAAACCACTTTTAGTAAAACACTTTTCATCCTTTGCTTTTCTTTCTTTTTGATACTTTCATTTTTAGTGGTTTTTCAGATGAAATACATGTTACACATGGCAGTAAAAACAACATAAAGTGGAACAAATAGCTGTTATGGGGTACTCATGTACAAAACATACATTCTCATTTCAACTTATTCCGTATGTTACTTTAGTATCTTACTTCATATAAAAAGTAACCAATTTTTCCCCATTTCTGTCAAAAACATCATTTTTAACTCCCAAAAGTTTGGCCAGTTTTTCCACTGAATACATTTCTTTGACAAAATTACTTTTTCCTCCAATGTCTTGTTAAAGCTAGAGTCAAGGATCTGTATCTTTTTTTGTATTGTTTCTTCAGTGTTCCCAGGGAATGGCCCGTCCCGTCAGACTGTATTGTCCCAAAAAGGGTTCAGTGTTGTGTTCAGGAAATCTATAGGCATCAGATGAAAATGAGAATGGTCTGACTTTTTACCAATATGTTTGACATCTGAGCAACACAAGTCACGTTTCATTATTTATAAGATGCATGCCCTCCAGTCAAATACAACAAAATGACAAAAGCATATACATATGAAGTCTTTGCATTAATTGGTCCAATATCTCAACCTAAACTTTACCCTCCTCCTCTCCCCTGTCTCTCTAATCACACAGCGCAGTGGACAGACTGAATACTGATCCCCCTCTGGGACTCAAACCAACAACCGCAATCACAACCTGCTTTACAACTCATAATTAGCACAGGGAGCACATCTCCCACTTGGGTCGACAGTGTGAAGCACACACACAAAAAAGCAAGACTATGTGCCAAAAGTGTGCTGATAATCCTCCAGGAGCATACCTTGGACATATGTGCCTGTAAACACATGTGCTTCATGAGACACACACACACACACACACACACACACACACTGAACAACTCAATTACAGCACGAGCCTCTCATAGATCTGTTAGCTTATCTGATAGCCAGATCACCTGATCGATAAAGAACTACCACAGAGGGTTTATTTAAGTCTGCCGATCATTAATGTGGGTCCTGCAGATACGGAGCAGCAGTGGAAACCTGTTGAAGTGCTCCGACACAGCTTAGCAGCACAAACAAGGACAGAACAACGTGTGTGTGTGTGTGATTCTGTGTTGTAAGATTGTGTCAGGGGGTTTGCAAGAGGGACAATAATTTGCAAACCAAATTGCTAACTCTACTAGATGCACTGGCAGAGCTGTGTGTGCCATACAGTAAAAAACACTGGGTGCTCACCCCATCTCAGATAGCAATTGCCCTCAGTGTATTGATCCCCATATAATCATTGACAGGGCAATCTCTGAATGACTAGCATGGGATTCAATTAAAGGCTCAGCCCACTGATGATTTCTTTTTTTTTCATCCAGCCTGTGTAACACCATCTCCCTCACTGCCTCAATGGCAACACTGTGCCTCCCCAATTAATGGGTAACTAATAAATGAAATGAATGACCACTTGTTTTCTCGCTCACAAAGGCCTGTGATGAGAGTGGCCACCGAGGCACGAGGCAGCACACTCCAGTGTTTGCATTAAAGTGTCGTATAAAAGTTTGACCCATTGTGCGGCATGCTTCCTGGCCCACACCGGGGCTTACTGTCACAGGGCTAATTGTGCCTCTTTTTAGTCCCTTTGTGGCGCAGCACACTTCTCTTGTGTGTGGGGCGGTGGGGGTGAAAGAGAGACAGCCTTTTGGAGGGGTCTGGGGGTGGTTCGAGGGACAAGGAGGAGGGTAAGTGTTGGTAATAATGAAGGAGCAGGCACGTATGACCGACAATGGATCCCCCGGATTATGGTCCAGACAAAGACAGTGTTGCAGTAATTACAGTGCAAACACCGCTGCATTGTGTGTGTATGTGTGTGTGCTGATGTGTGGATTGGGGGCAGAAGGCATTGCTCTATTAGCAGCTGTGACTACTGTAAGAGGAGGATGTGTGTGGGGGGCCAGTAGGATGATCCAGAAGAACCTCCAGAAAAAAAAGACTGTTTTTCTATCTAACAAATTAAAGGATGACGCTGGTGATATTCTATTTATTGTACTTATTAGGCAAATATCTGAAAAGACCAAAACCAACAATGTGTTACTCCATCTCTCAATATTTGACTTCCCTGCCCTGTGACTCTCAGCCCTATGCTGTAGTTTTTAGCAAATGTTACTCAAAGAGGTGTAAATCGTGTTTTTTGGGGGGATGATTTTCGGCAGCAGATTTGGTGATGTATGTGGGTTTGACACAAAGTAAACTGCCGTGTCCATGTTCAGCATAACACCTGGTGCAACAATGTGACTCATTTATTTTCAATAGTTTTTGGACAACAGTGGAATATATATATATATATATATATATATATATATATATATATATATATGGATATATCAGGCTTTGGATACACACACAGTGCTTGTTAGTAGGATCAGTTCTTTGAAGGTTTTGATCTTTTTGTGGTAAAATACATATAAAAGTAAAATATAGAATATCACCAGACTCACCAGACCAGCAATATTCAATTGAGGTGTTCCTAAAACACATTTTTGATATTATTTAGAATGTGTGGCTGTATTCTTTTCAAATGCTCAAAGAAGAAGAAAGTTTCATCAGTTTACCAAAGAAAAAATCAAAAACAAATCTCTCTCATACCACCTAAAAAACCCTACACCACAGTGAAGGGAGATGCCTGTTTGTACTTAACCTTTGAATGTTTTAAATGTCACTGCTTCTATTTTACATTATTAGTGAAAGATTCTCTGAAGCTTAAACCATGTCTCGTTGGAGAGGACTGACGGTACAAAAACATGATGTTGCACTGCTACCACAGCATGTTGAGTTTCCCAACTCTGTAAGCAGAAACAAACTTAAAAAAGAAATAAATCAGCTGGATTGATCTTAAGACACCGTATGCATCAGGGATGATGTCATCAAAACTTTACAAGTTGTCAAACTAAAGCTTTTGGCCTCAGCTAATCAGCTTCATTGAAACACCCTCATTCCTTTCATCCCCTATCCATCCATGTCTCCCTCTGTCTGTGCCTCCATCCAGCCTTCTTCCCAGCTTAGGCTGATTATCAGGAGTGGCCCATTTACAGTATGGCTAGAAGGTAATTAGTGGGATGAGCTGGGAAGAAGGATCCTCTTCAGGGGTTAAGGAGGCACATGCTCAAGTACCTCTGGCTTCTGAGGAGCTGGTGTGTGTCAGGGTGGTATGACAACAATAGGAAAGGGATTTCCCTTTAGGTTCATCCAAGCAGGACCCACCCTGCTCAGTGGAAAAGGGGTGCACCACAGCTTAGTGGTAACATACATGTTTTCATTATCAACAGCTGTTCCAAAGACAACATTTTGGTTCACATGTGAGATACACCTGTCATGATCTGATGCCGTTGAAATATTTAATTCAGTAAAGCACTACAAACACATTTTCTTTTGCAAAAAGTTTCAGCAGACAAATGAGTCCTTTTCCTTTCAAAGTTCTGCATCCTAAAAGTAATTGTTTAATTGCTTAATTTTGAGTCAATGAGAGAAATTAAATCATTTTACTGCTATCTTTGGCAATCGTGCTTCCTTTTCAAAACAAAAACAAACAAAAGAAATGATCCGTTTTAAGTGTAGCATTTCTTTTCAGCTGATAAGCGATCAAATAAATAGTCTGGAGTGTTGCATGCACAGACATAGCAATCCTTGACACACACACACACACACGTGCACGCACTGTACATTACAACGGGACCTACGCAACGTACTTATGCACAGCAGTCAAGCGTCCCTTCCCTCCAGCAGATGATAGAGCACACCCTCTGCTGAGGGCTGATCACCTTAGCCCAAGGGCCTCAAAAACGCACACATACTTCAGTTGGTAGCTTAAGCCTCTAAAGAGCAATTATTCCATTCATATGGAGGTAATTGTGCCCCATGAATATGAAATGTTTGCCAGTCCCTCCTTTAACATTGTGAGGGCTGTGTGGATGCTCTTGGAGAAGGACAAAGCCCTAAAGGTATGGCCCATTTCCATATGTGTTAGGGGAATTGAGGAGGGCTTGAAACAGCACCCCCCCCTGTTTACAGTAAACTCAGGGTCCCTTCTGGAAGGACAGACATGCTGAATATGTAGCTAAAGGAGGCTTTTCCAACTCAAACCAGCAGCCCACTCATCAGCTGCTGTCTATTAAACAGCATGCTTATTTATTTACGTGCATAGTCCTATTTGAATTCAAATTAAAATAAATGACCGATGCTTGATATCTCTGTTTCTGATGTCTTCATAATCAAAATAATGTGTTTTTTAGTAAAAAGGAGGAAATGTAACTGGTATTCTAACAGAGAAATAGCTTTGGTAATTCATTACTGTAAAATGAGCTACAATTGCTGTTTTTAGTGCAAAATTGATGGCAAACCGGCTTGATAACGTCACTAACAATGATAAGACTTGTGTTAAATATAACATCTCAATTTACACGTGTTTTAGTCATTCATTAGTTTGATTACATGTATTGCATTAATGTGTGTTTAAATGACTGGTGCTATTCTATTTAATCTGAAATTAAATAAGTAAATTTACCACCAAGTATATCATTTTTGATTATGTTACACAGTGTTTTCAGTTTTCTGTGTTTGGACTTTCAAGCATGACTTTCAGTGACTGTGTAATGTTTTCTTGATTAAAAATTATTAGCATCCATAATAGTGAAAAGTTTTCCAATGATCCCCTCCGCAGGGGAGAACTCTCGGGTAGTCTTTGCTAATCGAGGCTGTGTGTTATCAGCATTAAAGATCCCTACAGGGAAGGGAGCTGTTGTGCTTTTCTTAGCGAGGAACATATTTGTTAATGTCCTCATGATTTATTAGGAAAGGGACATTCAGCCAGCCTTTGTCATGGAGGACCCTGTGTATGAGTCCACTCATTGGTTTACCTGACCTACCAATCAGGATTTTGGAGGTGATAGCAGGGTTGAGGGTGATGGGTCTAGTGGGGAGGGGGTGAGGACTTTTGCATAAGCATGGGCCCCAATCTGCTGGGATTGCTCGGCACAGTGAGGGGGCCTCCACAGGCTTATACTGGGGGTCTTTATTTTGGGACCCTTGCACTTTTTAACACAATTACAACACCACCCTTCTGTCCTGATCTGCTTGCCTTATTCATATGCATCAGTCGCTCTCTCGGGGTTGCAAAGTTTCCAGTTGCAAGCCCCTCTGAATGGGGTAAACTAATTTGGGGAGTAGTCCTGACTACAGACCAGGGAGTCTGTCCACAACACAAGAATGTTGTCCTTAGACAGCAGCACAGAGGGGACGGCTAATTTAAAAGGATGCCTTTCCGGTAAGCAGAATGTGGTAAAACAGTACCACAGAGGGTTATAGTTCAAGCATAGAGTCCTCCTATATCTTTGAGTGCTGTTGTAAAGCCATTAGCTGATGAAATCGTGCAACAGTCGGAGGCAATTGGATTGTTTACCTTCACCTCTTTTCAGGCAGCTAAAACAATAACGAGTCAAGAGGCCCTGAGATGAAGAGCCCACTGAATATTTAGGATTCATTATGCTCCCTTATGAGGCAGGTATCCTGGAATTCCTAGCAGCACCCCTGACTTCCAGTTACAGATGCACACACCTTAATGTCTGTCATTATAGCATTTTCCCGTATGTTACTTGGTGGATACAACAGCCAAGGCTGCATACAGGAAAAGGCTGCTGTGTGTGTAGATGTGAACCAGGGGGTGGGGGGTGGGGGGCGTACAGTATATTTATGAAGTCTGTGTGCGATAAACAGACTGTGTTTCATTAGTGATTCCTGTAATGTCAATAAAGTTGGGATGGTTAACAGGAAGAGTGTGGGATGGAGCAAGGGGGAGACTGGCCCAAGGCCACGGGAAGTGTCGGACCAGGCTGCAGATGATGGTGATGATGATGATGATGTCATCCCTCATGAATTGACAGGAGATCTCACTGGCAGAATATCTTTGAAACAAGCACTTTGACCAGACTGAATCTAATGTGTGTAGCTGGAACAGAAGACAAAAGAAGAAATATGAAATGCCCAAATCAAAGACACACTGAACATCATTGGCTGTTAAATAACATGTTATAGTGCTAAAGTGGCAAAATGTCTTTAGACAGTTTCAGGTTTTGTACATAGCCAGTTTAACTCATATAGCTTTTGTATTTTCATTGAATTAAAAAAAGAAATTAGTTGGCAAGCTTTTTTGTTCTTGTGAAAAATCTTGTGTAAAAACATCAATCAAAACTGATGCAGCAGAGGCAGAGATAACATTTAAAAAATTTTTTTAAAAACTCACATCATTCCAGTTTGTAACACAGGTTTATCAAACCCAGTCTGAGATAACCTGATGAGGTCATCAGTGTTAGTTTCCTCTCTCCACAGCCACAGGAGACGTTTTACAACCGTTTTTATGGGCTGATCTGCATGTGTAAAATCAGTGGACGCTGCTTAGAAATATAATTGGATAAATAAAAAAGCAAAATAAAACAATTTACATGAATAAATACATTTTGTCTGTAGATGCTGTATCCCAACGAGCAGGCCAGCCCTCCTTTTGACGGCAACAATCTTGAGGACAAAGCACCATCTACTGGTCACGTTCAGAAACACAAGCACTCTGCAGATCCTGCCTCATTGAACTGGATTGTGCACTAGAGGGTGGTGTTGTATTTCTCTCCTTTGTGGAAGTGCTCAGTTTTGAAAGCTGTACCTTTGCTCCACCACATTATAAATACATAACTTTACAGAGTAATATCCAAGAGTTTACATTTCCATTGAATTTTCTCTCTATAAGACTTCATTATATCACCATCTGCTAAGCCAGTTCAACAGGAAATGATTTTTTTGTGTAACACTGGTCTGAATATTGCCCACAAATATTGATATTTTTAAATAGGTTTGATTTCTGACCCTCTGTGAGTGCTAAACAGTTTTTACAGTTGTTCTAATAAGAGGCTGTGTATTTTATTGCTGGTTATATGAGAAATGCAATATGGCAATAACTGCTGGCAGTGGTTGTGGGAAACATTTAGATATGAAGGAAATCTTTGTAGCGACTCCCCCCTTTTTTAAAAATGCAGGCATGCTTGTTCAGTCTCTATTGTACTGGTTCACTCGTTCACATGGGAAGCTTTCTGTTAGTGTTTCTGTACCAAAAACAGAAACGTTTTGCCAAATTCTTCTAAAGCTGCACTGTACTCCATTAAAACTGTTTCTGAGAAGGCATGGACATATTAACCTTTAGGAAGGACTGCCCCGGTCATCTGTGAAGCCTCCAGTCACACTCTCTCTCTCTCCGTGTTTTAAGAAAGTTCATAGGCTAACTAAATGTCCCTGGGCTAACAGTGTAGCTTCTCTAAATCAATGGGCATTTGACTGGCGAGAATATTCCTATTCTTTCTTATACTCCTTCCACTTGATCACAAAGAATTAGAGCTACGGAACGGTAGAACCACACATAACCTGTAATACAACAGTATATACTTCATAGACAATAAGTGACAAGTGGCAGGGTGAATCTATCCTTTAGAGCCAGGGTCAAGAATGTGGTGTCTGTAGTGTCATTGAGCAAATCACTGAATCTCTCAGCCCAGCACAAGCCAGACCATCCCAACCAAATAAATCATGAAACATAATATGGATTAAGGAAAATCTGTACTCCAACACAGCTTCACTCACTGAAGTAAATAAATAATAATAAATAGGTTGCCTGTCCAAATATCTGTCTTTATTTGGATGTCATGATGTTAAAGTCACTCAGTGTGGCCACTTTTTATGAAATTATTGCAACATTCAAATTATTCACAGCTAAGGATTGTACAAAAATGAGACACTCAGTGAAAATTGGTGAAATGTATGTGTTGTGTCAGTGGTTCTCAACCCCCTCAAGGGATATAGGAAATAAGACAAAAAGACATATTTCTGCTTCACTATTTATGTTTCTTTTCCTGACTTTTACATAATGTAAATGTTGCCACCCACTGATTTAGATGACTTTGGTTGTAAAAACTTGCTCTTACCAATAGGACCAAATAATCTGGATCATTGTGGTTTGCAGAGCTGCTCTATGGAAGAAAGAAAATAAACAAAAAAAACCTTCCTACATACTGTGAAATGTTTAATAGTGTTTTTAAATTCCAAAGTGTGGTACATACTGTAGGTAAGGCTTTGCCTCTGTAATAGATTTCCTGCTGTAGGTATACTTGCAGAGGAGCTAGCTCTGCCATAATGATCTCTCATCCCTTTATGCTGTTGTGTATTCATGGTGGTTTGTGGTATCGATTAGCCTGCTGTGTGCTGATAGCCAGAGAGAGAGATGAAAAACTCCTGAACAGAGGCCACAGAGGCCTCTATGATGGACCATGATGCTTCTCATTGATCCCTCTGATTGACTATTAAGAGACAATCATTCTCTCTCAGACACCAAGGAGACGACGGACTGCATAATCCTGCACACTGAGGTGGGGGCTAAGCGTGCTAAATGTTTTTAATGTTAGGAGACATCTTAAAAATATTAGACATTTGCCTCCACACGTACCAGTTTTGGGTAGTGGAGCAGAGACTTGACATTCAGGCTTCGTTCAAATGCTGTTCCTCCAAGGAGGAACCAGAAAGCATCAGAATGAGGAGCAAAAGAGGAGGAGGAGGAGGAGTGGGATTGATCACCCAGCCTAGCTAGTCCAGGAAATGAATTAATGACCTTGGGGAAAGTCATCCATCCCCCCTGACAGGCACGGGGAGTCAACGCTCTCTACAAAAAAAGGTACATCTTATTCTCTGTCAGCACAGATGTTTTCCATTTAATCTCCACTCAGTGAAATTTTACCTTTCAAAAATATAAAATCATGTCAAATGTTAATGTTTAGACTAATGGCAGATACAGAATCAGTATACCTCTATTTATATGTCACAATATTATTTTACCTTACCTTAAATGTATGACTAGTGATGTCGCAATGGTCATCAGAAAAAGGGGTTATCAATATGAACTACAATCCTGATCATAAGACCATTAAATCAAAGTTTGTCCACATTAATATTTGTTTACATTAATGTGATTATATCTTGTTGATGTGTAGTATGAATATATTTCATAAAGATTAGTTTCAGCTTTAAAAAGGGGCATAAACTAGATTCCTCTGAGGTATTTCAGTGCGATTTTCATTGTAATGGATGAGTTGAAGTACTTTTCATCAGTGACTGAGTGGTTATACATCCTCTGAAGAAATAAACTGCCTTCAGTGGACGTTTTTGTTCACAATTTATTGCGTCAGAGAGACTGTCAGGGCAGAGAGCCCATTGTGTACATGAGCCTGTGACCAGTAAATCACTGCTAGGTCAGCAAGGGTCCCAGCTGTTCAGATGACGTGGTGTGCTAAACAAGCCACCATATGGTCCGACAAGCATGCTGGTATATGCAGTCCTAGAGTTGTTGTAATCGAAATTAACTGAATGAAAATATGACTAAATCAACATCTCCACAAGTATTCGGTGTGGATTATATCTTAGTCATCTCAGTTTTACATGTCGCCAGATAGTGCAGCTGAACGCACGTTAGTCTCACGAAAGAAACTACAACTCCCAGTGTGGCTGCTGTGAAAAACATTCTCTCCCACGATTTGCTGCGTTCAAGTTACATACTCCTCTTTGGGATTTACCTTGGAGCTTTAAAGTTGCAAATAAGATTTGTCGTATATGTGTGTGCCTGGTGAAAAAGACCGTCAAAATAGACCAAGACATGTTTATTGATGATTATTTTTTACATTTTAGAGCTCAAGTAGCACAGAGCTGCTTTGAGTCATAGACGTAAAAAGAGTAGGCTATGGGTGAGTCTTCATGGATGATATCACTGATGAATAAATTATGTCATGTAATCATCATCTACATCACCTTTTCAATCTTAATTCTAATCTTATGAGCTCACGTGATCAGTTAGACGCATTCAGTGTTGGTGCTCCGAGCTCTGAATTTGACCATTTCCGATAGTCCTGAAAGCAGCATCTGCCCACCAGCAGCAGCAGCCATCCGCATCCAGCAGACTTCATTCACTGAGTGGCCGCTCCGTGGAGAACAACAGGCTACCTCCCTCCGTCCTGTGTGAGTATTACAGCCTTCGGTACCTCTAGCCTTTCCTAGAAGTTATGTCAAATAATATTTGTCGCCGTTTCAGCTGAGGACTTATTGTTGCTGGATTTCAGAAATGTCTCGTGTTGAGTCGGGTGTTTTTAAATTTCTTTTCGAAGTCATGACTGAGACGTTTGTTGGGCAGCGTGGTCTTTTGTTCTCTAGGTATATTTCTCGTTTTGACAAAGGGGAGCTGGCTGTAATTTAGCTTCCCCCGCTGCGACACTGTGACACCGATGCGACTGTTTGTTCGTGTGGGTTATTTTTTGTTTTTGGTGGGATCTTTTACTTGTATCTAGTTAATTTAGCGATATGAAGTGACCAGGTAAATCCAGGGTGGACATATTACCAGAATACCAGAAGTGGAAAGGGTTAGATTTTCTGGGTAGGCTATATAAATGTGTCCACCTTGGAAGTAGAAACCTTTTTTTATATTTGATAATGTTTTAATTTCCTGTTTTTATCTTTTTTTCTAGGATGCTGCACAGCTATGGGACAAAGGAAACGAAAAACCCTCATGAACCAAGGTTGCTATCTAACAAAGAGCCATAAAATCAACATCAGCTTGGGATCCTAAATTACAAAAACATTATTAAGACAGCACCTTTTTTGTTATTGGTTTGTTTTTTAATATTATAAGCTATTTATTGTAAACAATTCACTCCATAGACAATATTCCAAAGTGTTAAATTAAGGAAGGTGATGTTCTTCATTCAGCTATCACTAGCAGCTGGTAAGAATATTTTGGAGCTAATGTTGTGCTTTGAGAGAGGCTTTTTGTGACAGAGCAGAGCTGCTGTAAATAGCTATGTGTAATAAAACATGCTGATAACTTGAGGGCTTCAGTCCGACCCAGTGCGACTGGCAGGGCAGAGTCTTCTCTCCAGCACCCAGCCCTGCAGCAGCTCCACTGTGTCCTCATGTGGCAATAGTTACTGACCGACTTGTCAGCACAGCCAGGAGTCGACGGAAGCTGCATCTCTAGCTGCGCCATGACCTCATCGGACAATGATGAAACGGGGAGTGACCTGTCTCTGGAGATCCATGAGCTCCAGGACCAGTACATGGACCCAGAAACCTGCTTCAAGTCCAAAAGCTTACCCATCCTGAATGGACCCTGTCAGCCAGATGGAAAGGCCGCAGAGTCACGACTTGTCAACACCACCCACACCTGTGTGGCCGTGCAGGAGCACAGTGAGCTCCAGCCAAAAACCCCAGACTCCAGCCAGCCGGAGTCTCCCTCCTCCAGGACAGACTTCTCCCCTTCTGCGTCCAGCATGGTGGGTCTCAGCAGCTCTCTACCTGTGGAGGGCCACAGGGCCGCTGGCTCCGGGGGTAAAAAACTTGGTTTCTCTCTCACATGCCTTATCCGCATCCCAGCCAGGAAGTATGTGCGGGTCATCCTTAGGGACTCCCGCTGCTTCCTGTTCTGTATGTGCTACCTGACCTTTATTCAGTCCCTGATGGTTTCGGGCTACCTGAGCAGCGTCATCACCACCATCGAGAAGCGTTACAGTCTGCGCAGCTCTGAGTCCGGCCTGTTGGTCAGCTGCTTTGACATCGGCAGCTTGCTGGTGGTGGTCTTCATCTCCTACTTCGGGGGCAGAGGTCAAAGGCCACGCTGGCTGGCTGTGGGTGGTGTGGTCATTGCTGTGGGGGCGGCATTGTTTTCCCTGCCCCACTTCATCTCACCACCGTACCAGATCCAGGAGATGAACTCGTCAGCGGGCCACGAAGGCCTCTGTCAGAGCGTCAACAGCAGCGGACGGGAACTGGATGTGGCATCGTGCCCTCGCGACCAGGAAGGCAATGAGCACAACCTTTATGTGACGCTGTTCATCGTTGCTCAGATACTTGTGGGCATGGGGTCGACGCCAATCTACACCCTGGGGCCCACCTACCTGGACGACAATGTGAAGAAAGAAAATGCATCTCTCTACCTGGGTAAGACAATCTGAATGTACTAGTAGTTGAACGGGAGGCTAGATTAATGGCAGGTGTCTACATCAGTTTCATCCTGTAGTCCATTTTGTTTTCCTTTTGCGTATGAAAGACATTTACACAAAGTGAAGAAATCATGTTGCATCACAAAAACAGTTTACACAGTCCAGACTTACTGAATTTATTTGAATAAACACAGAAGACAGGCTGCCTTTTAGACTTGAGCAGCTTCACTAGTCTTGCTCCGCATTTTAAACGAAGCAGCTCTGGTGTGTGTGAGTGTGTGTTAGTGATCTCTAACATAATTAGTGTCAAGTCTCCCAGCTGATTTCGTGTCCATTATGAATGGATTAGATTTTAGCATTTTGATAGATTTAAAAGACAGCCTTTTAACTGGTTTGGTCTTGCTGATGTTTACCAGGAGGGCATGTGCATGTACAGTATGTGTGCCCGCAGAGTTCAACTGCCCCCCCCCCCCCAGCCCCCCTGTCCTTTTAATTTAAGCTCCACGGCATGCAACCTCTGCACCACACTGGGGTAAATACAGACACTGCAAAGTCAACCGTGGGCCAGAAGCACATGAGAGGAGTGTGGGGCGAGAAGCAGAACTGGGTTGCGTATGATTAATGGTCCTGTGCTGTGTGTCCTCAGGCTTGTGTGTGTCTGCACTAGAAAGCTTGCTCTCATGTTTAGCCAGGAAAGACAAGTTTCTGTTTTGTTTGAAGGCTGGCAGATTGTCTGTCGCCTTCCTTGCCAAATTGTACATTTCTACACAGGTATCCTGTAAATCATCTGGTATGCTGGGGCTTCGCTGGCCTTAATGGTTTTGCTCCGAATGATTGCCTGTACATACATACCACATACTCTACATAGCTCATCGAGGAGCTCATGGTTGCAGAAGTAATCCTCTCGCCTGTCTGCGCACTGTAGTTGGGTAATTGGGACATGGGGCACCCTTCAGTCTGGTGCAGTGTCTAACACAGATGGTCACCGTCCCACTGACCTGTGTGTAGAGCTGCAACTAATGATTATTTCCATCATCAGTTAATCTACTGATTATATTTTTAATTAATTGTCACATTTTGTACACTATAAAATGTGCCATTGCAGGTTCACAGAGCCCAGGGTGACGTTTTCACTTGATGAATAACTTCAACGATTGATTGAAGTACGGCCAATTTAACTTTTGGTTAACCGATGAATTGACTTCAGTGGCTGAGTTGTATGCAGGTGTATCTTCATCTGCCTACCTGTCTTTGTGTATTCTTGTGTCTATGTCGGATGAAAAACAACACTGAGATGGTTGTGCAGCATTAGCCACAGTGCTGACACCAGCCCTTGATCACAACATTACACAGCCTATGGAGCACATTGGATGTCGAGTCCTTTGGCTGGCTGCTCCGCTGCCCTCGAGACCCAGTATTGATCAGATCCCTGCGTCACAGGGAGCCAATGCAGCATAGCTATTGAACCAGGCAGAAAAACAAGGAGGGAAACAACCTCAAACACAGGCTCGCTGTGTCCCTTACCTTGGCAAAGGTACTCCAGAGCAAAATGCATCAGGACTCGTGAGGCTCATTGAGTCATCACAGTCAAGACACCCCCTTGTACAGATATCCATCAAAAGCAGCACTCGCTGCGATGACCTTGATGGCCACTCACAGAGGGATAATCTGTTTGGTTCCAGCAAAGCATTGTTTGGGATAACAGACATGTTCTGACGTGTCAGAGGGAGTGGATAAGTGAAGTGAGGAAAAAATGTCCTTGATTTGTATCACCATAACCATGGTAACTGGACTGGGAGTACATTTATCTGTTACATTGTCTTGAGGCATGTTGTATTATTTGGTGCAGGAACTAGCCACAGGTAGCGAAGTCCAGGTGATGTGGGCTTGAATAGAATCCGTCAGATATCTTTATTTCACCTTTTCAAAGCTCAGAAAAAAACACATTGTAAGTGTAAGATTTAACATTGAAATGTTATTTTTTTAACCTCTACCATCCCCCTTCCTCCCTGCAGGTAGGAGAAAATAGAGCACTACTATAAACCTGTTCACCCAGAAATCCTCAAAGCCATTTCCATATATCCCCAACTTAATTTTTTCGGAGATGTAGGCTACCCATATCTTCAGGAGGCTTCCCCCACTCGTACCTTGAGGTGGTTTTCCCCCAAACCCATTAATGTACACCCCATCTCAATTTCCACTGGCTCAGAGGGGAGGAGTTGCTCGTTTTTCTAGGACAATAGGGTTTACACTGAGGGGTACTTCTGGTGCCCTTGGAGGGAGAGAAAGAGACAGAGTGTGTGTGTGTGTGTGTGTGTGTCTTTCTGTCAGGATGTTATCTTTGTGTATGCATGCATACACAGTAGGGCATTCCCTCTGACCCGTCACCCCATTTCCCAGCTCTGGCCCCACGTCACTATGGTAATGTAACGGCAGAGCATCTGAACTTTAACTCTTTTACTCTACTTTGTGAGGAAATGGTGAAATTAGGGTATAGCTAATTTGGCTTTGTGCTTCTTTTTAATTGTAGGATTGTGTGTGTTTTTTGTTTTTTTTTAGTACTCTAGAGAGTATTAAGACCTGGCGGCTTCTAGTGTCAAAGTAGCCACCGTGTGCACATTTCTGCCTCTTTCGTCAGTCTTTTCTCTCTTTCTGCTCCGACAGATTTACAACATACCATTCTTGGTGTTACTATGGTGAACGTTTGTCTGTAGCCCTCTCCTGAGAAGCCACTCCATCTTGTGTGAAGGTGGCTTGTTGCATTAGATGAGGTTTCAACAATTCGTGCTGAAGGTTCAACTGGAAACTTATTTGAAACACCAGCTTTTGTTCTTCTTTGTTGTCTCTGCTGTTTCTGAATGTCTCCAGTCTCTAACAATCTGTCACCATCTTCCGCCTGATTTGGCAACACAATGACCCACAGATCAAAACGATCAATAATCTAGTTTCTCCTCATTGAATTGTTGGTCCGTTCCAAGCCTCGAACAGTGGCTGTGACCTCCGGTTATGAGAGGGGGCCGGGGTTTTTCTTTTTTTTTTTGCACTGATGGCCTCTGTGATTTACAAGGTAATGATGCTGAGAAGCTGTTATTGATGTGGGATGAACGGAGAGGTCAGCTCTGATTAGATTGTTGTCTGCATGTCCACATTACCTCCCAGAGGAGGTGTATAAACTTAGCTTGCAGCAAAGATTTACCTGAAATTATTATAACCCTTTTGATTATGCACTGTTGTTCTTTTATAACCTTTTTATTGTCTAGACTTTGCTGCCGCTTTGCATACAAATATGCATGTAGCCACCCTCTCTACATGCAGGATAATGTTAATGGATTCCCTCTGGCCTTCAGAGTCCCGCTGCCTCTGCATGAACTAGATGACTCTGAAACTAACATACTGGTGTGTGTTATTGGTGTTTGTGTATTATTCATGTTTTGTTAGATACTCATGAAAAACCGAGTGCATCTGACGTAGCCCCAGCTTGACACAGTGGGACTGTAGAGGAATGTTTATTTACTAAACAGGAGGCGGAGGAGAGGTGGCGCCCAGTTAAGGAAGAGAGGAGCTCTAACACCCGCAGGGACAGCTTGAACACCGGTCTTGTCTGCACTCTCTGATAGACACAGACACACACTCTCATGCTCACATAAGCACAAGGGGTGTGTTCTCTGCTCTCTCCGCCTGACAAATTTAGAAACAGTTGCTCTCAGTCTCTCTCCCGAGGTGTGTTTTTTTTTGTGTGTGTGTGTGATGTGTGTCCCCACCAGATTAGAGAGGGAAAAAAAAACAGGAATGAACAGTTAGTTTACCTCACTGAGTTTTTAAAAAAAATTGGGGACTCTGGGATTATCAGTCACGGCCGCCGGCATGTCCCTTTCTGTGCACGCTCAGTCAGTTTCATTAAATTGTGTGTGTCCCGTTCTGCTTAGCAGCCAAAGCAAATGTAGATTGTGCACACACAGAAGCAAACACACAAGTCCCTGGAGAACCTGCCGTCTCCCTGCTGCTCCCTGCCCCGCCAGGCTGACGGATCACATTTCAGGATTGGTTAGGGTACACTTTTGGGCCCTACCAGAGGCTGGCACTCATAGGCCGGTCCCCTTGGCTTATTCTCAAGGAGGATTTAAATATCTCTGTCCCCTCTCCCTCCACTCAGTCCTGTTGGCCACACAGACCCTCGGGGTTACTCAGCAGCAGGCGACCTTTTCAGCTGCAGACTGCAGGGCTGCCAGCTCTGACTACTACTACTACTACGACTCCCCTGTGAACTGCTGAGGCTGAACCTGTGCCACTGATGACTCTTCTGTCTGTGCTTGAAAATCTTTTACTATTGTTTTTCTCTCCACCAACCTGCACTCCTCACAGACGATTTTCTCTTGAATCAGTCCGCAGGAAGAGTAGGAGTGATGGAATAAGGCAGAGAGAGTTCAGACGAGTGTGGGAGTCCGTTTGTTTTCCACAAGCAAGGGTCCTTAACCACAACAACTGTAGTGTAGTCTTCGCTCAACCTCAATGGCCGGTAACTTCTGGACATTTTTCAGTGCTGCGGCCGGGTTGTTTTGACAGTGTGGGAAGGTTCCTGGGGAAATGCCACAACAGGTTTTTGTGATAGCAGGAACGCTGAGAAACCTTTTGTTTTCAGCTATGCAGGAAAGAAATGGACATTTTTTTCTTTGTTTCTGATGGCTCTTTGGTCCACGTTGTTCCGCCAAATCCTCCTTGATCCCTGGCTCTTGTTGGCTCGGGTTAAAATTGAATAATGCCCCAAAATAGCTTTTGAAGTGGTTTAATTGTCCCTGCATAGAAACAGTGTAGGGGATTGTTACGTTTACATTTTTGGGACATTTATGCATTAGAAATCGGTTTGGAAAATAAAATATGATTCAGATTTTCAGTCTGATTACTTTGGGTGGTTCATGTGTTTGGTCAGATGTTATATAGTAACTGCAAAAACGTTCAGGAATGCAGACACTTCCACCCCCACCCACGAAGCCATGAAACCTAATTATTGAATGTCTTCTGGGATTACAATCTGGACGAATGACCTGTGCCTCATTCGCAAAAGAATCCGATTCACATCTAATTGATAACACATCTTAATGTGGCATCTGTACTTTCAAATTGCATTGTATTTTTCTCTCACTTTATATTTTTCTGCCCTTTCATCTCTGCTGGATGAAAACACACAAAAACCTACAACCTCCCTCTGTGTTTTCCTTGATTAAACTAATGCCTGTTGTGTCCTGTCAGGAAATGAGTTGTTGTCAGTAATTACCAGATGTTTATCTGTTGCCAGGGGTACAGTATGTCCTGTGATGGCTATTGGCACAGAGGGCACTCAAGCGCTGGATTCCCAAAAAGACAGAAACTCTGACTGTTCTACTTTGGGATTCGACATATCTGACCTCTGTCAACTCTCTCTGGATCAGCTAGATACAAATACTGAACAGAGGCGGCCTGTATGTCCATGTCAAGCGGAATTACATTCCCTTCTCTCCCTCTTGTGCATCTTATCTGCACAGCTCAGTCCGCCCTCCAGTTTGATTCAGCCTTTAGGGTGTTGTTAGGAGTGTTGTTTTGCTACAGAGATGAAAAAAATCGTCCTCCATTCTAGTGCTGTGCCCTCAGAGCAGTGGACTGGCTATTGTTCTCCTTGACCCCCATGCTGCAAAGCTGGAGAATGAGGGAGGGAGGGCTGCTGGAGGGAGAAGTGTTAATGGCATTTACATAAGTGTAAGAACATGTGGAACACAAAGAAGCTGTGTATTTGAGGGTAAAAAGTGCTATTGTTCACAACAAATGCTGTCCTCTACATGGACATCCAAATAGATTTGCTCACTGGAACAACACTGGTGAGAAAATTAAAGCATTTCTTTTATTATGTGTTTTGTCTATTGACATTTTCTATACACTGGGTGGCCTTTTTTTGCATGGACTTTCTTTCCTTAAATTGGCGTTTGACCTTCAGCTGTTACTCTACTGTGCTGGCTGCACATAGCAGACCCATCTGTGTCGAGCCTCCTGGAGGGACAGGAGCCCACTCTGAGGGAGATGGATGGCACTAAACGTTTTCTGGACCGGGGAGAATTCGGCTCTGCACATTCATCTGTCTGTCTTAGCGGCTCTGCCAGGCTCTGTTATGCCACCAAATGTAGCGTTAAGCTGGTTGTGCATTATATAACGCGGGCTAATAGGCTAACATGTAACCATGATACAGCTCATTGGAGAGACAGTGTTTTGACAAGAGTCGTCCACTGCTGTTAGCTGACTAAGTTTGCTCATCATTGTGGAATGTTTGGGAGAAAAATGCTACCAGTTTATTAAAAGTACGCAGCTTTTCTGGCTTTTGTTCCTGTGTGTTTTACATTTTGGGGGGCCAAGTTGTTGTTAGACAGTTTAGGAGTGTGAATGGTGAGAGAGCAGCTGTTGAGAGCTGGCAGGGTGCTTGCACAGGGGGTGTCTGTGCCCATGTATGTGTGTGAGCGTGTGTGCACCTGCAGTCGGGGGTGGGTGAGGTTTGGGGCTTTGGGGGGTTCTGAGTTGCAAACTGTACACTTGGTTTTCCTGCAACGTGCAGTGGTATTTGAACATCTGTGCCTGTGTGAAGAGACTGCGGGGAAGGTAGGGAAGTCTGACCTATCAACCTGTCAAGCCCGGCTTCATACACTCCTGTCACAGTGTGTAGGAGGCTCCTCTCCTGCAGAACAGTGTGCCTGCGTTCTTTTCTTACCTGCATTAACACCAAACTGTGTGAATGAAAGCAAGGCTGTGCTGTGTAGTCACTCCATCTTCTACATGTTGTACCTCAGTAATTATATTGTCATGAACAGTAAAAGTAAAAGTATTCCAGGTTCATGGTTAAGATCACATAAGCTCAGCTATTTATATATCCATTTAGTCTTTTATCCTTTCATCCAATCATCGAAGTGTTGTCAAGGAAATGGCGCTCACACAGGACACAAATTAGCAAAACACACTTGTAGGCATAAAGAGCATCTGTAAATATGATTAAGGATATGCCTTGATATCCTGGCTAATCTCAGATATGTTATGTTTTCTTGAAGGCAAGGCATGAGCTAATGTAGAATATTAGAAATGGTGCTTGGTGCTTGAACGTTCACCGTTGGTCTGTAGATTTGGAATCAGCATTCTTTCTTGTTTGTTTTCCTCTTGAGGAGTAGCTGGTGCAGGAATTGGAAGGAGGAGGATGTGCTGATGAATTGGCCAAATTCTTGGCGCTGTCTGAAGGTGAGGGGGGGCACAGCTTTACCACCATGGACCAGATTGCTGTGCCATGTCTGTCAATGAGAGAGGCTGAAAAGCTGCAGGTGCAAGCTTGTAGCTAACTAACACCAAAGCCCCTACTCTCATGTATTCACACACTCAGAGCCTAAGTATATTGTGGTTATACCCCAAGTCCAGATGCCCCATTCATGGCCACTCATCAGCTGAAAGATTATCTGCCACCCTCTCAAATGTTGGATCATTATCTATGCATAGGCAAACACACAGACTTGGCAACAGACTTGGTGTGTTTGATGCTACATTTGGGAACTCTCCTCGTGTGTGTGTGTGTGTGTGTGTGTGTGTGTGTGTGTGTGTGTGTGTGTGTGTGTGTGTGTGTGTGTGTGTGTGTGTGTGTGTTTGGCATGAGGGAATGAAAGGAGGCATCTCCTCAGATTGGCTGGATGACGTACAGTTTCGATCAGAAGTATAACTGCATATGTTTATGTCAACTGAGGAAGGTAAAGGCACAGTCTTCCTCCTCACAATGACCTGCACTGTTTGACAAAGCTGTAAAGCTACAGCATGGTCAATTTTGACCTGGAAAGGCATTTATAAACATTACCTGTACCCTTAATCTCACAAATCTGATGACTAATCCTAACCTAGAATAGCAATTTGTTGATTTAACAGCTCGGCCAGAAAGTGGTGAAAAAAAATAACAAGCTCAACAGCGGACTCAGTTTCCCTGCTCGTTGCCCTGTCTGAGCATGGTGTTCTGCACATTTGCAAGGCACCTGAACCTTTTTCCTTCAATGTCTAAATAGCCAGAAAAATGCCCTATCAACCATCCAGTATAAGCAGTTAGTCGAGGATAAACTAAAAACGGTGGATTTGCTCATGTTATGTCAAAGGAATGGGAGTAAAAGTCACAAAAAAGATGGATTAGAAGGAAATTCCACTAAAGATGATGGATTAGACAATTAAGTGGAGAGCAAAAGGATTGACTGAATGTGGCAATGTGTGGAAGACTTCGGAAGAATATTAGAAAGGGAAGTAATATGAAAGGGAGGAGGCACAAAGGAATTAGCACATTTCTCTTTGGCTGTGACTTTGAATGACATTCCATCACTAAACCAGTTAAAGAGAACTGTGTTGTTTTGATTGGTTTGTCACAAGGGGAGATTGTGAGGAAGAGGGAGTGAAATAGATTTCCAACTGTCTAATAAATAACACTTTATAACACTGGCATAGATGGTGAGAATCTTTCTCCTCCTTTCCAACAAACTCTTGACTGACAACAAAGTAGGATTGCTTTGTGCACAACATTCACAGAAGTACCTTTGTGGGTTCTGGTGAAAACAGAATTTAATATGACCGTAAAATCAAAAGTGAATCATCACTCACTCCTATCAACAATTCTCAGTCGTTATTAAATAACAAGTGCAACTGTGTACAGTGCTGTTTGCCGCAGGCTTTCATCAGGTTTCCCTCACAACAGACTTTCTCTGAGAAGAATAAATAGCCTTGGTTGAGCTTACAACCACATCAGACAGAGACAGGTGCATTCAGTCTCTACTATAGCAGAATTATTGGGAGGTGGGCAAAAAAATTGGCAACTTTTATTTTAACATATGCAACATACAAGACACGAGTAGATGTACATCACAATACATAAGATACTAGACGGGGTCCAAGCATGCCAACGCAATAAAACAAAATGGAATTGATCATCAGAATAAGAAAATCTTCAAATAAAGAATTTGGACACCAACAAAACCGTTGTTTCATTCAACGTACATCACAATAGTTTTTATAAAGGAACCCCCACTTGATCAAATCTGATTCCAAAAGTGTTCTCACACTTTAAATCTTTTGTCCCAAACACAGCGTTTTGGATTTAGAGGCCCAGTCACATGTTTTACTGCAGCACAGAAGAGCGAGCAGCTGAGGACTGACCTGATATGCATCGCTGGCTGGGTTCTCCTCCCATCACCACGTTCCCAGTGGATTTTTCCGACTTTGCCTTTTAGATTTCTTTGGATGCAGCAGTACTCTCCCAGCCTTCGGCCCCTTGAGTGCATTCTGGTGGGCATCAGCAGCAGATTTGTGGTCTTGCGCTGTCTCTGCAGGTCCGGAAACCTTAAGCCAGCATCGGAATCAGCAGAAAATGGTCATTTGGTGTCAAGAGTTAGGATCCGTGACCCCTCTGACGCACATAGAAGCTGCAGAAGATGCGGGATCAGGTCCCTCAGGAAAGCCTTGCATGCTGGCTGAAGTGGTAACTGATGAAGGTCACTGCTACAAGAGCTTTGTTCTTTGTGGACTGGCTGAAATATATCTTTCATATACATCTTTTATGCTGTGATGCTTTTGGTTTTGCCTTCTATCAATGAATAAGGAAACACATGTTCATGGCTGGCTGAAGCATTGCCTCACTGGCTGGCTGACTACTGTACCGTTGCCTCCCTCCTGCAGCTGGGGAGGCTACGGGGAAATACAGAAAATCCCTCCATTCTCTTATTTTCTAAATATATGATTAGCAGAGTGAGCTTGGGAACCCCTGCATGGAAAGTATAGCAGCTTGCATGATAAAAGATTTGGGCATTGCTATCCTGCAGTGAGGGGCTTTGGTATAAATCACCATGTGGAGTATATGCGGAAGATTTATGAATCAGATCTTCACCTGCCTTCATTGTGTGTCTCACCTCTGCACCATCAATCATGCACCACATGACCTACATCTGGATAAGATACAAGGTCACTAGGTCATGCGGTAGTTTGCTGTACCAAAGAATGCTGTAGGGGGAAGGGATGGGAAAGACCAGAGCTAAGATGCAGATCAAGTTCTTTCCCTTGTGACCAGTCATGTCTTTGCTTAAGGGGCTTATAACAGCAATGGAACAAAAGCCTGATGGGTGGCTTGAAAGTCAATTTCCGAGTAAGACGGGCTTTGATGTTGCTGTTCGTGTGGTTCTTAAAAGTCTTGTCTGGCTGATAAAGTCTTGACTCTTGGTCTGTACCAGCCTGTACTGACTGCACACCAGGATCAAAGTCCTTTTACTGTACTTAATCCATAAGAATATTTACCACATCCTGCATCTTACTGTGCTTTGATTATCTGAACTTCATACTTAGCCTTTTACCACCCACTGTTCTGCCTGTGGGACGCTGGCCGATGTGGAACTTTGGTAGACTGCTAGTATTATTAGCTAAATGTTACATGACTATGGACATGTAATATATGCATGAGTCAATTGATTGAGTCAAATGATTGTCATCTTTTCGGCCATTCCAGGTACAATGCACTCCCTACTTTCAAAGTAGTCTGGTCAAGTGTTTAATGATCAAATCTAACCAAAATCACCATACTATATAATTTTATTCAGTAGTGAATTTTTAATTTTGGACTATTTTAAAAGTATTTACAATTAAAGGAAACCTGGGTTTTCCCGAGTAGAAAAGATATTGCCTTTTGCAGTGTGTCAAGTTCACACTGTTCGCTGGCAATTGTTTGCACACACATGCAGTGGGCATATTTATAGACCTGCTGAGGCTGTGCTCTGTCTGGGTGCCCAAACAGACTGGTAGTGCTAAACCAACTGGTGTGCCACTGCAAAGTTAAATCTGCATGATATTATCACAGAGACAATATCCTCCGGCTTAACACATGGCAGAAAATGACTTCTTGACCTGTTTGTGCAGCTGCACAGCTTTTGTCTGGATTTCGTCAGTCTGTGTCTATTTCTGTACGTTGTGTACTGGTGTGGTAGTACACATTTACTTATGCAAGCTTGTGGTGCTAATGGCTGGTTGGGGGTCACTGGCAGGATCTGGATTATCATTCCATATTAGCAAGCCCACCCATGTAATCACTCATTTTATTCCCGACAGGCCACTATAATGTGTGTATGTATGTGTTTCTCTGTCTATGAATATCTGACTTGTGAGAGTTAGTGAGTGTAGATGGGTTCATGTAGTTTAGTCTCTGACTTGAAGGAAATTGGGATTTTGTATCACACTTCATTCTCATTTATTTCCACCACCTCTACTTCCTACTTCTAATTTAAGCAAAGACAACTTTCTTTCCCAAGGCTATGAATGACAATTTGCACTTACTCATGGGATGGGAATTAGTTGCCTTAACACTATGGGCCCTACTTTTGTGGTGGCGCAATGACCAGGTTTTCTCCTGACCTTGAAACATGACCTCCTGACCAGCGCAGAGTGCACAGTGCACAGGTGGAGAGGCTCAAACAGGCGGGAGGTTCATTTAGTTGTTGGTATTTTGGTGGACAGGGCGCAAACTAAAGACTTGCAGCAATGTGTTTAAATCTGCGTCAAACAATAACTTAAAATGTGGTGAAAACATGAACCCTTTTAAATCAGTCTGCATTTATCTATGATTTAATGAGTAATTCTTGCAGTATCTGTTGTCCACTGCCATTATTCTGTATGAAAAGCTTTTCATTCAGTTCATTAAATCCCTGCAGCCATCTGAAGGCAGCAGGACAGATATGTTGAGCAGCCTCCGATTCGAGACGTGCCACTCCAGAGCGCAGTGCCATTATGCACGGCCGTCCACTGTGTTTACCTTCATTAAATCACATGCAAATTACACCAGACTGCGACTAACCACACACACCTCTACACACATCAGGGTGGTCAGTATTCTGCCTGTTTATGCGAGAGACATTGGATTACCGGAGCTCATTAATTCTGTGCATCACAGCCTCCTCTCCAACTTCTTAGAAAAACATTTCAGTGGTTTGTTTTTTTATTGAAAAGTATTACATGAGAGCGCTGTTGTATAACATTTTAAGATATGAAGCAATCACATTAACTGCTTCACCAAACTTTTCTTTAAATTATTTATTTTTTTATCTAATTTTGTTGTTAAACAAACGCACACAATCTGCCTCTGGCTGCAGATTGATGGTGCTGTGTGCTCACGTCATGTCGCACCTCCCAGATAACAAAATTATTTCCTTAAAACGCATATCTTCATTTGTTGAGCTGTTGCTGTCATGCATCACTGTGATTGGCAGAGCTGTTTCGGAGCTATGATACAAGTGATCTGATTGGTTGAGATTGTGTTTATTAATCACCACACCATCTGATCTATATTCCACTTTCACTCAATCCTTTTACACTTTGCACTGTGCTGCTGCACATACATGAACCAAAATCAGGTGTGCCCAAGACTGCTTTGCACTTGCATGATTAAAATAGGCCCCCTATATCAGTTTCTGGACTAAGGAAGTTAGGAACTAAGGAAGGGAACTACAGTAATCTAGTAAAGAGAAAATGAAAGTGTGGATTAATAGTTTGAGGTCCATAGAAGACAAGATACATCTGATTTGATATTTGAGTGAAATGGATCGAAGCTGCAGTGGCAAAGTTATCAGGTCCAATTAAAATAATAATCTTGGAAGGAGGACAGTTGATTCGGGTTATTGGGTTTGGCAGAGAAATAGAATCTGTGTATCATCAGGATAACAGTGATATATAACATAAAAAAAGAGGATCAGCACACTTTCCATACAATGGATGTAGAGAAAACATTCCTTTTTATATACAATGTTGAATTCTGGTTGTTTATGGGTATCATCTGGATAACTCATGCATGTTAATGTGTGTGTGTGTGTGTGTGTGTGTGTGTGTGTGTGTGTGTGTGTGTGTGTGTGTGTGTGTGTGTGTGTGTGTGTGTGTGTGTGTGTGTGTGTGTGTGTGTGTGTGTGGCCATAGTCCCCCTGCATGCCCTCTGCGTGAAACTGTAAGGTTAGGACTTGTAAGAAGACACTGCTATGTCAGCAAGTCGCTATGACAGTGCTGTCGTTGCCCTATTTCTTTGTCTTTTTCCTCCTCTTGTCTCTCGGCCTGGGGGAAGGTCACATGACTGAATTGATCCCCAGAACACAGGGATACATGGAGCCCTCTCTTTTGGTTCTCTTTCCAACAGCAGTAACCGCACTGATCATCTATCATACAGCCGTCACCCGCAGCTCCACTTTCCAAAGAGCTTTAGGCCTTGAGCTGGACTGTGCAGTGTGTGCTGACGGATCACATAAAGTAGATGTTATTAAATTAAGTAGCTCATTTAGATTTTCTTCTGTCATACAGCAGTTGTGGAAATCGATTACTAACCCATGTCAGAGTGGTGGGTAATGTGTGATGCATAATGCTACATAAATCGACACAATTTGGCCCTTGAGTAATGCTGAGAATACAGTGTGATTGCATCTTTTAGAGATTAGATAGCTCAGGCATAACACATTGTATACAAATCCAAGGTCGTCGTGTTGCTGCCTGCCATCCATTCCCAGGCTTGTTTGGAGGTTGATTGGGCTTTGTAAGCTAATAGCCAGGTGGAGCGCTACATAATTCATTGAAACCAAGTTTCCAGCCAGAGAGAGCGGAGAGAGATTTGCAGAGCCAGGCTCATACCTCAGCAGCCTGTAATCCATGAAAGTGACACGAGAGAAACAAATCTCAAAACAAATGTGACTTACTGCACGTGGCCTGCTCGTAAACATAAACACACTCGCATACACACACAGTGCTCATTTCAGCTTGTGTGGAGATGTGATAAAAGTCTGACACTGATGATTCTCCTGTCGTGTGAATTGTAGCCTCAACCTTTTAACCCCGCTGTGTTCTGACAAGCAGTGAAAGTCCTGTCCTTTTATTTTGTTCACGTAATTAAATCAAATCATTATCTGTGGTAATGAGTTTGGCCACCGGGGAGCTGCTTCATTAGGTGCAATGTGCCTCCTCATCAGGTCCGGTTTGCTGTGCGTTCTCTTCCTCCGCTCTCTGCTGCTCTGGCTGTGTCTCAAGGGTGAGGGGTGAGGAGAACAGAAGGTCGGTAGAGGTTGGGGGAGGGTGGGGGGTGGGGTGGGGCGACTGCCGCAGACGCCATTTTATTGTTTTGCCTGAATTTCCATTCACAGCCAAGACAACTATGGAAGCAGCTGGGTGCTGTATATCCCAGAATTCCTTGCATTTCTTGCAGAGGTTGTCATTTTTCAGGGAAGGGAAGAAGACTGGTTTCTCATTATCTGTATCTAATGAGATCTATCTCATCTATCTATAATGAATATTGGTTAACTATAAAGCTGAAATAAATGGTCAATTAAACAGTAAGTCGATCAACTGAAAATGTATTAGCCATTTTTGATTATTGATTATTCAATTATTGAACAGAAATGCTTCTTAAGTGCAGCTTTTCTCTCATTTATAAACTCGTAAATAGAATATCTTTGAGTTTTGGACTGGTGGTTGGACAAAATCAATCTGAAGACGTCATCTTGAAATTTAAAAAAAGTAATAAAAAAGCGTTCAGCAAATTAATCTGAAATGAGAAGTCATTAGTTGCAGCCCTGGATAGCTACAAAGGATGGGCAAAATAACAAAGACCTTAAGGTACAATACACCTGGGCTTTTACCGTCTTGTAATCATGCTTCTAATTCCTGCCTCTTCTGCTCTTTGCTTCCTGTTTTCACCTTCATTCATTCCTACAAGCTCTGAATGAGTCAGTGCAGCTCATGAAAACAGAGAGTCACTTGCGGAGCGTGGAGGAGGCAGAGTGGAGACAACAGAGCAGCGCTGGTCCCTGAAGGTTAGATGTGAGAGGGATGTTGCTGAGCAAGCTTTATCACTCAGTTACACAGCAGGATCAGTCACCACAGACTGCAGCCCGGCTCCTCTCCTTTCCTCTCCCCCTGTTTCTTTATGTTCCATCGCTCCTCGCTCTCCTTCTCAGATGTTATTCTCTTTCTTCCTACCTCATCTGTTTTTGGTAGTCTCTGCTTTCTCTCACTGCCACTTTTCTCTCAGTTTATCAGTTTTTATTGCTTTCTATATCCCGCTACATTGCCTGTTTCTTTCCGGATTATTGTCCAGTAAATCTCTTCTTCCTCTTCCTGACACCACCGTGTCCATCCATCACAAACGCTGGAGCTGAAACACTAAATTGGGGTCAATGATGCACTAAAACCCTCTAACCTTATCCCTCCTTCACTCTCTCCCTTGATGCCCTTGCACCTCCCCTGTCATGTGTCCATGTGCATCCACTTTCATGTGTGTGTTTAAGATTCAGGGAGGGACTGACCTTGGTTGACGTCACATTTTGTAATTGATGCTTTGGTGCTTCTCGGTGAGTTCCTGTCAATGCTCACGTGTGCGTATTTGTTTTTTTCTCCAGGCCTGTGCAATAAACATTTCCTCAAACCTCATTAATATCTTGTTGCTGATATTGGATTCTGCTTGTAATATGTTAACTTGCAAGCTCTGTGGCTTCATCCTCAATTTGCATCTTTTCATGTGTGTCTAATGCACTTAGCAAAGTCAGCGCAAAATTACCACAACATAGTGAAAGTCAGGCTTGATGGTCACGTAGATGGTTTGGATGCTGACGTTGTATAACATAAGAGTGAAAAGCCAATAACTGCAATGGAGAGCTCCTAATCCATTACCTCCACACGTGTAGAAAGCCATATGAAGCCCATAATGCATTGTCCTTCACGTTCTGCTGGTAGAGGTCTATTGCGTAATTGAGTAAAGTGAGCGCGCCATGCTTTCCACATTGTCATGCGCACCCCCTGCGCTCCACTGACGTATGTCACCGCAGCATGTGTGATGGAGCGCTGCTGCTGTTGCTGTGCCAGCATATTCCTCAATCCGATGGCTCTGCCCTCCCTGGCCGCCCTTCAGCCCAGCCGCAGCCCTCCAATCCCTTCATCCCTAAATATCCCGGCCCAGTGCCAAGCGGGCAGGGTAGGGCAACGAGTTATGATGCCCCTACGTCCTCCAATCGGGCAGAACACTGTTGCCGTGATGGATGGAGTGGCAAGACAGGTGCTTACACAATCGCCTAAGGGGGATAAAATATTGCTGTCCTCGCTTGGGTGCCCGAGAAATGGCGAGAATGGAGATTGGACGGCAACCAAATGGACCATACCTGGTGCTCAACCTTTCCCTGTCGAATGTACGCCTGGATGCACCCGGTGTATCTGGCTCAAGCCAGAATGTGTTTTAAATGATGGGGTGTTATATTTGGAAGGGCACAGGAAGGGTCAGCAGTCTGCAAGGTGAGGAGCTAAGAATGATTAATTGATGGGCTTTTCTTTATGGGCCACTCCAAGAGCTGATTCACACACTATGGTCGTGTCCATTCACATTTCCTTTATTAACCAGCTTTAGATTTGTCGAGATTTACACTTGTAACATCAGACTAGTCTGAAGCTCAACCAAGAGGCAGGAGATCTGAATCTGAAACCGTCATTTTTAAACTCGGTCGTCAAGGTCTAGTCAGCGTTATAGACAGGCCTTACATTACGGACTATCTTCTGTTCTTTATAGATGGAAATGATTTTGCTGTGCACAATAAAAGCCTGATTCACTAGCTTAGGTTTTGTGAGAAGTTTTTTAATTTCAAGATGGAGATAATAAGATGAGACCTCTTGGCGTCCTTCCCAACTATAATTAATTGTTTATTGTCTCTGGGTGGTAATTTATCCAGTTACATTGTGTAACGGTTTGACTGCTGCAGTGACTCTCCAGCTAGCAGGATATGAGAAATGGCACAGTGAAAGGAGTTTAAGGAGATGAAATACGATATGCGGGGGAAAGAGAAGAAAGAGGCAGTAGAAGTGAAAGACAGACACCTGCTTTAGGTGCTTAGAGAAGAGATTCATGTCTACTGGTGTAGATTTATAGAGATGAAACTCCCACAGTCCTTCAGGCTCACACACAACACACGTATACAAAAAACGTATACGCTGAACATGTCTCCTCCCTTTTCTCTTCCATCTCATGTATGTACTGTATTTCTGCAGAAACATGCTAAAAAATGATCACCAGAGTGTTTGGAGCCAAGGGAATTGACCATTGTTGTCTTGCATTTTATGATGCTTGTGTGTAAGCGTGCGTGTGTGTGTCTGCTTTAGGCTGATAAGAGGATTTGTTGAAGGGCCCTTTGTTCTTTAAGCAATATTTTCCTCTCTTTCTCTTTCCCCCAATAGTTTTGTTTAAGGAAGCCATGATTTAATTAAGTCTAGATAAGCGAGTGGGCTTTGGGACATTGTTGGAATCACACTATAGGAGTGAACATGCATAGGGAGGAAAGGACGTCCAAATGCACTCAAAGTGTTGGGATGAAAATATGAGGGCAGTAAAAGACACAAGCCTCTTGGCATGTAGGAGTGCTATATGCAAATGTTGGCGGGGCAGCTGAAACATTTGGTGAAACAGACTGAGATAAAATGGCTTTTGAGCTTCCTCTCTGACAAAAACAAACTTTGTAGATGGAGGAGAAGTGTGCGTGTGTATGTATGCATGCATTTATTATGTAATCTGGCAGAAAGGAGGTGCTCCTCTGGTCTCGGGGGAGAGATTAAACATTTGAGTGAGTCTGGACACACAGCACACCTGCTGCTAAAACGCAGACACACTGCCGACGGGGTTTAGTGCCAGCATCCAAGAAAATGACATTTGAGAGACACAAATAGAGGAACGGGAGCATTTGTGGGTGAGAATTTAGTCATTCACAGAAACATTTTAATGCATATGCACAAACACACAACCATCAAAGAGCTAATCCCTACCCACAGTCTCTCTCTCTCTCTCTCTCTCTCTCTCACACACACAACACACACAACACACACAACACACACACACACACACACACACACACACACACACACACACACACACACACACACACACACACTCTCTCTCTGACGGCTGGCGGCAATGTTTCAGGTGTAATTATAGTTTGCCCCCTGATTACAGCTGGTAAATGGCTTTGACTCGCGTCTCTGCAGGATGTCCGCAGGAGGGTTTTCCACTTGTCCAACTAAGGTTATCTAACTTTAATGAGTTTTTCCCTTCCTGGGGCAAAGTGACGGAGTGTGATTGGCTCACTTCAGTGGCGGTCGGAGAGCCCCCGAGGGGTTAATGTTTCGCCCCCGCTCACTCTGAGGTTGTGATGGTGTGGGAGAGCTGCAGGCGTGCCCTTAGGTCAGCGTGAGACCTCTGGAGGGTTCAGGTCAGTTGTTCCAGACGCTTCAAATGCTGTGAGAAATGACCTCAGGGCAGGAGGAGAGTTCCCACTGATCTCAGTGCAGGTGTGCTGAATATGGTGGGCGATGCATCGGGGGTAATGAACAGCTCCCACAGGTCTGATTTAAACAGTCCCAGTTAACCGTGGGTCATTAAGAGCATTAATGAATAAAGTGGAAAAGCTCTGAAACAAAGTGCTGTCTTCGTGTTTTAATGAGTTAATTTACGCTTCATCAGAATGTAGTACTTATAGTATTTCCAGTTAGTTTAAAGAGTATTTGATGTTACGGAAGTTTCTGATTGGTTCTGTCTGTGTCTCTTCTAGCCGTCATGTATGTGATGGGAGCACTGGGACCTGCAGCTGGCTACCTGCTGGGAGGTGTCCTCATCGGCTTCTACGTCGACCCCAAAACCGTAATCAACATCGACCAGAGTGACCCTCGCTTTGTTGGCAACTGGTAAATATGCACATGCATCTGTGCGGCTGCCAGAGTCTTTATGTGCGTTCCCTGTGTGATGGTCACTCTGTTCTCGGTTGCCTTTTACAAGCCATCTGTTGTTTCTTCCTTTCAGGTGGAGCGGCTTTCTCTTGTGTAGCGTAGCTATGCTTCTGGTCATCTTTCCCATGTTTGCCTTCCCCAAAAAGCTGCCTCCACGCCACAAAAAGAGGAGGAAGAAAAAGATCGGCTCGCCTGGCGACGTGTCCAGCGACGACGAGGTGATGAAGGAAAAGTCCAGTAGCAAAGGCCAGAACGTCTCCTCCTCCATGGGCTTTGGAAAGGACATCAAAGGTAAGGAACAGATACTACCAGCTATCCTCTCCCACCTACTGGACTCCTTGGTGCTACAAGTACCTCACATAAAGGAGCTGTGAGCTATTGATGTACCCATAATCAATCAATGGCCAGGATTAGCCATCTTATCTAATGGTGGAAGCTGCATTGAGATCCTCTTTAAAGATGTTATTGATTTGTGATGGAGGAGGTTGTCCACACAGTTGACTAATGAAGCGGGTAATTCACTGTAAACATGGGCAGTTTTAGTGCACATTGGGCTCTGTTTACTTGAGTAAATTAACAGTAAACATGGCTAAAGGTCACACATTGCTGTCAGTTGAAGACTTGGCAACCTTGATTTGAAATTAAGTATGCTTTTGACATTATACTTCCCAAAAATCATGCATTCTTCAACTAGAATAGAAATATGAAATTACGAAAATTGGAGATTGTGTTTGTTAACATCTGGCAGCTATGTGCCTTTGTGCATTTTTTATTTCTTCTCTGAGCCAGATATACCAGGAATCTCCTGATATAGCAGGAATCTCCTGGTTTTCCCTGATTAAGCTGAATTTTGCTCTCGTCTGATTTTGTTCTCTCTCTCTCTGTATTTCTTTCTTTCTCTTTTTAAATGAGCTCTCAGTAGAACTCAGTCATGTTTCCACACACAGGACAGACTGAGCAGCAGAGCAAAACTGTAGCATACATGTTTGCTGTCACACTCTTTTTATTATATGCAAAATAACTGAAGTGAATTCTTGTATTTAAATGGCTGCTTACTCATAGATTCACGCTTCTGTGTGCTCACCAGAGCAGCCCAGACAGCGTTTAGTCTCGGAGAGCAGATAACACATCCTGTAACCATGAATGCGTAATAGCTTCTTCAGACCCGTGGTAGCTCTCCTGTTATTTTACTTGTCCCAGCAGGATGTTTTGGGCTGTTGTGCAAACTATGGCCAGTTTTGCAGACTCAGGCACTTCAATGTTTGGATCTGTAATGTATTGTCGTGCTGTGCGTGTCCCTCTATTGAGGGGTGTGTGTGTTTGTCTGCACAAATTCAGCACTTTCTGTCAAAGATATACTGCACTAAGTGGCTGTTTTCACCAAGAATTTTTGCCCTTCAGATCAACCCCAAAAACTCAAAAATGCTAACACTGAATATTTCGAGTAATTCCCGTCAGATGCTTTTGATTGTGGAATGTTCCAGAAGTTTGTCAGCTGCTGTTTGGAAGCACTTCTTAACGTTGTTGGACTTTGTACAGATGAATAACTGCAGCCACATCATGTGTACATGTGTATCACAATCATATTTCAATTGCTGATTGCTTACCTGACAAGATTTAAAGTACACATATAGAATCAAAATGTAGTTTCATTGATGACTTGACGTCCTTAAATGTCCACATATTGGAGAAGCTAGATACAGATTGTGAAGATAGTTGGTGGTTAGTGGTTTTTCTGTTGAACAATTAATCATTCAATACTAGCAGAATTAACATTTGCTCAGTGTTAAGAAGTTGATGTATTGTTAAGGCTCAAAATGATTATAAGTCCATTGAGACCTCTTGTGCAGGACTCATGCACACCAATAGACTTTACTAGCTTCATGGGTCGGAACATCACTTGTATGAGCTGCAGGGCATTTATAGATATTACAAATAACAAGCTGTTACCACTCGTCTCCACTCAAAGGGAAATGTTTCGCAAAAGCAGATGGATGAAGCAATTTGGCCGAGTCATCAAATAAACTCTCACAAAGAAACAAAATAGCAAGTGTGGCAACCATTGCGAGCCAGTGGTCTGTCTGATAGAGGGAGCAGCTGCTGTAGACGTCACCGGGACCTCGCCATCTGTCCCCCTCCAGACAAGACTACAGCTCCCCAGGAATGAAATAATTAGCGTCACTATTCCATTCCTACCTTTTCATCTGAGATAACACTGACAGGTGCTAACATTCCCCCACCTACAACAAGATTAGTGGAATTAGTGCTGAGACGACTGTCCCCAAATCAAGGCACTGTGCCACCCAGTTAGGCCGGCCAGCTTCATAATAACCTCCCCAGTAAAAGGCAGTAATAATCCCCAGTACATTTCCTGCCTTTTCTTTTGTTCTTGCTTTGCTTTGAGGCGTCTGTGTGTGAAGCATGTGAGACAAAAGAAGTCCCCGTGATAGCCTTATGACTGTAAAGTCATAATATTTGCTCTCAGGGTTTAAAACACTCCACACACATAGGACAGAGCTGTCCCCAGCCAAATGCTCTGAAGTCTGACTTTTGTTCCCTAATGTGGCCCTTGACATATCACACACTTACAGAGTGGGAGGAAGAATAGAAAGCCCAAAGACTGAGGTAAACTTCTAGAATCTAAAAACCTGAATATAACATTTTAGTTTGAAAGGCTTTAATAAATGCTTCCTTTGGTTGCCATCCTCCCCCATCTTTCATCCCACAGGTAGTTAAGGTCAATGGTAGACGAACAAACCCAACAGTCTGACTGGAATCAGACCCCAAAGTCCAAATTCATCTGAATATAGAAGCTTTGCTTGCTTGAAGTGACCTCGCTTCTTTAAGTTGCTGATCATTATTTCTGATGGAGGGACCTTTCCTGGCCTTTCAGATTTCAGCTGCATAAAAAAAAGCAAAGAGAAAATTGTTTTTTCATTTCCTGTCTTTCTGTTCACTCTGAAAAATTGGTTATTTCAATCTAATAATTTTTGTAAGAGGGGCTAGAGAACAGACCAGACATCTGCTTTAACAGCACTTTGCTCCAGCTCAAGGCCAGTTTGTAGAAGTGGTCCCTGCAGCACGTCCTTGGTCTTCTTCAGGACATCGTAACCAGGTGCCCAAACTACATCAGCTTTCTCTTTTTATGTAGAGAAGCAGCAGCTTGAATCTGAGGTCTCTGTGGATTATGGAGATCCCCATTCTGTCAAACCTGCTGCTGAAATCTTTTGCCTCAGTCGTGTTGAGATGAAGGAGCTTGTATGCTCCAGTGTCTGGCAAGGACATTTAAAGCAAACTTTTCAAATGAAAGTGGCTAGACCCTGAACAAATCAAGAAGACCGTCATAGTAGCCTTAAAATTACCAGACAGAGCTCGTAGCTTTTTTATCCCAATGTGGTGACATGTTTCTACATTAAACAGGATGGGACATGGAAGTGATCGTGCACTGATGGTAGCTGTTTAAGAATCACTTGGCTTCACTTATTGGATGACATGAGCATGATGAGAGGTCAGACAGGTAGATGGTTCGGATTCCAATATGAAATACACAGAAATGCATTTTTTACATATTTGGAATAGTGCATTGATGTGCTCAGGTTCACCCATGGATACAAGGTAAAAATGGATCAGGCATTTTTATCATTTTAGTAAAAATGGCTATTGCTACTGGCAGACATCTTATAGAGTTGGTGCGTGGACAGCATAGTGGTGTCATGATTTGTCGCTCAACTGGAGGCCCATGTTTGAGTTGCCATGACAGCAAGCATCTGCCCTGCAGATGTGACGTGAGTAAGAAACTGAGCCCCCATTAGCACTGCATTTCCTCTGACGGAGAGAAAGTTTCAGCAGAGTTTTATCTTTTTCATCAGCACACTTTTATTCTGCCTAGTAACAGTAATGTACTTACAGTTTGGCCACATGACTTTTGAGTGGCAGGATGAGAGGGCATTCTGCATCATGCCAACACCAATCACATGGACAGTGTCCTCGAGCAGACGAAAGGGCATGTTCGCCCTTGTTATGATGAACCAAGGATGACGGCATTCAGGGCGGATTTGCGGAGCTTGGTTTGTTTTGGGCTGGCAGCAGAGATGCACATGATCCACGTGCTTGCACTGTACAGTAAAGTCGCTGTCAGCTGTTTGAGCTTCTTAAAGTGTGATACGATTTCAGGCTACAACTAGCATCTGTGTGTTTATGTATTGTTGTTTGCTCCTGCAGTGTTGCGTGAAACAAGGATACTTATCCAGATGTAATGAGACAAGCTTGAATGTGAGTGTTTATTTATGTGTGTGTTTCAGAGACATTTAAAGATGGTGTTAACTTTACTCTATTATTACCTAAGGTTATCATTACATAAGGTTTATTTGGATTACAGATGCAGCTTTTTCTGCCTTTTCTTAATTACAGCTCTTCTTCCTCTGATGATTCCATGGAGTTTATGTGAAAGCGAGAGCCAAGGTAATGAAGTTCTCTGTCTTGTCTTGTATCCGTCTCCAGACCTTCCCAAAGCAGCACTGAGGATCCTCAGCAACATGACCTTCCTGTTCGTCAGCCTGTCCTACACGGCAGAGTGTGCCATCGTCACCGCCTTCATCACCTTCATTCCCAAGTTTATAGAGTCACAGTTTGGTATCCCCGCCTCCAACGCCAGCATATACACTGGTAAGTCTTTCTTTGTTACTTCACTCTTTTTGTTACATCAGTTATTTCCCGTTGTATTCACTCATTCAGTTCGTCACAGTTGTACAGCAGAGTTGGACACATTTTTGAGTCGTCTTGTGAGTCGCTGCAGTCTCTGTCCCCTGTGGGCCACCTTCAAGGATGTGTGGGAGCCTTTAATGAGGGATTCTGTACAATATGTTCTGATCAATAAAGTGAAATAAAATATTCCATTGAAAACGATGCAGTAGAACATGAAGGCACCATATGACTGCCTGTAAAAGAGTCATTTCCAATGAGATGAAATGGAGAAAAGTGCAGATTCTCACATTTCAGAAGCATTGGCATTTGTGCTTGATGAATCACTTTGCTATCATAAAAATTGTCTGCGATTTTATTGTCTGTCAAGCGACTAATTGATTAATCAAGTAGTTGTTTCATCACTTAAAATAGGCACAAATATTGTAAGAAAATTTCAACAATCAATGAGGGTAAATGGACCGGTTGAGGACAGAGAAAATTAGATTGTTTTCCTCTGCCATCACTTTTCAGCTGCAAGAAAGAAATGTTGGACGTCTTTTGTAGAAGGAATTGTGTGTTTATTTGTCTATAAAGGTTTAAGAATTTCATTAATCTAACTGTCCCTGAAAAGATCTGAAATAATGCAAACTTTTATCTCAATGAACAGTTAATTAGTGTTTTTCCTCTACACTGCAGCATTTAAAAAGAAATCATAGATTTTTTTTCTTTTTGAATTGTACCTAATGGTTACAACTAAAGAGTAGCAAATATATTATTATTGTGAGACCCACATGTGAAATATTTACATAAATATGCTCTAATACACTATAATGGATTTTGGTGAAAAGTGGTTTATTCTACATAATGTGTTACTTTCTTTGTGTTTATTCTGTGCGTCCTGATGCTGGACAGGAAGATAAAGGATGCGTCATCACGTCCTAAATGCGCCATCAGTCTGTACCAGTTTAAGCTCACATTTGTTCTCACCTCTCCACGTGCACACAGTGACTCACAGTCGGAGGGCAGCGCTATGAGTCATGCAGTCTTGCTGACTTTCATTCAGTGATAAGCTTCCATTACATCCCCTGACTGTAACACACAAGTCTCTATTGACTGCGGGAGACACATTCATCATAATGTGGTCACATGCGCGCACACACACACACTACCCTCTGCTCTGCCTGTAATTTGTGCACCACATATGTAGGTTGTACAAAGAGCGAGCGGAGATGATACACAGTAATCTGGTGTCGGGATTATTACAGCAAGGAGTGATTGAAAACAGAAAGGTGTATGTGTGTATTTGTGTGTGTCCAAGTATTCTGCTGGCTAACATATGGTCATCTCTAAACATACACACACACACACACACACACACACACACACAATACCATTGCCTCATCTCATCTGCCTGTTGCCAGGATACAAGGGGTAAGGGCAAACGGGTGGTGCGGTTGCTATGGCTACCCAAACGATGCCAAGCTTCTAGGATGTGATGATGGTTGGCAAGGAGGAGAGGGCACGCCTGTCGATGGGAGCACAGTGCTTCTTTAAGCAGATGACCAACTCCGACATGTCCCCGATGATCGTGAGGGTTTGTTTTTTTCAAGAATGACCGAAAGACCAGACCAGTGTTTTTGCATGTGTAATCATGTGACCACCATAAATGTGACCGTTGTAGAAAACCTAATCCAGTCAGGATTAGCTTTCAACAAGTTGAAGCAACAGAAGTTGGTGTTTAAGAACAAAAAGGATTGACAATCGGAGAACTAAAAAAATTACTTTGCAAGAGAAAAATAGGAATACAGTTTTAATTAATTTAAATTTGTTATTTGTTATGTTGCTCCGTACATACTGGTTGTGTAAATAATCAACAGTATGCTAACAAGTTGGCTTTATCAAGTTATGATAATATCCTACATTAGTTAAGGCAGGAAAAAATTTGGTTATTTTACCAACTTTATACCACATCCAAAATGGAACCAGCTAACAGAGCCCAGCCCGAATTGCCCGTGGATTCAACATAATATTTTATTTGCTGTATTTGTCAGGTTACTCTCTTTTTGGAAAATGTTCTGAGCTACAGAGGAATGATGCATTTAATTTTTCGGCAACACCAACAGTGCTTTGTTAGAAATAAATAGGTGAAGTATTAGGTACCTAGAATCAGCTGCAGTGGCTGACAGGTCCAAAGAAGGGTGTAGATAACTGACGTCTTTGTCTTACTGAGTGCAGAGTCTATAGGAAGTAACCATATATACAACACAACAGTGTAGAAAGCAAATAGAAGTCTCGCACTTTGATGAGTCTGTGTCATTCCTGCCGCCACTGCTACATGCTCATTAGATGTTGCTACAGAAATAGCATTGTAACATATCACACACGCCTCCCTCCGCTGCAGTTTCCCCCATGTTGCTGCTGCTGCTCTCTGCCTGCTTCTCTGACTTTATTTTCACTTGGTGGCTCTCTGAATCTCAGCCAGTGTTCCTTTTAAATATGCACTTTCCATTCTTTCTATTTTCTCTTCTTTCTTTTGTGTGTCCAAGGCATTTTTCTTCTGTCTCTGCTTGTCAGGAGAGTCACGACGACTTCATTTCTCAAATAACTACGGAAAAAAACACTCACATTCATGCCAGCATAGCTGTTAATCCAGATAAAGTATATGTGTATATCATTCACGTAGCATTCAACATGACAGCATAGTGTGTGTGTGTGTGTGTGTGTGTGTGTGTGTGTGTGTGTGTGTGTGTGTGTGTGTGTGTGTGTGTGTGTGTGTGTGTGTGTGTGTGTGTGTGTGTGTGTGTGTGTGTGTGTGTGTGTGTGTGTGTGTGTGTGTGTGTGTGTGCCTTATGACACTGTAATATGATATCTGGTTTGGCTGTGTACATGTTTAATCCTGCAGAAAGCAGGTTTTAGCTCATAAACATGCACTTACAGGATAACATTATGCTACAGCTGTCTGTTGCCGAGCTCTCACTGAGCACGCTCAAAGAGGCACTTTTTCTATCTCTCTCTCCATCTTTCTCTTGATGGCTCTGTTACTCACATGCATACAGAGATGGAAAAGCCAGATGACATTTTCTGTGTACTTGGATCACTTCTCCGTTGATCCTCTATCTTTGACGACCCTCCGCCCCCGCTGACTGACCCCATCTTGCTCGGTACCCGGCTGCGAGCGCCTGTGGCTGGGCTCGAGGGCTGCCATGTGCAGCCTCCCCGGGCCTTAACTCCTGCACGCTGACACTTTCCACCCGGTCAATCCTGCCAGCAGCCAGCTTTGCCTTTCTTCATACTGTCAATTAGACTAGCTCTAGTGGACTGAGAGCACGTGCCACAGCCTGAAATGACTCACTGCTAGCCCGAAGCGTAGCCTGGTCACATTGATGCAGCAGAGCCTTCTCTGGTCCCTGTTTTTTTCCTTGAAGTTATTTATTCTTGGTTTGACGGGGGAAGTCACATTGAGATTGATGTTTGTTGTTCAAGCCACCGTGTCCAACAAGACATCATAAAATCTTTCATATAAAAGCACAACATGTTCACATATTATTCATGTTGTGTGCCTGATTGAAATACTGTAAATCAGATGCTTCATGCTTTACAGTAATTAATTCAGTGTTAACATTTATTTCACGACACAAATTAGCTGTTCTATTTCTGTGCCGTTTGCAACACTTCTGAAGTTTCCCCCCCGTCTCACCCACTCTTCTCTTCTCTTTGATCTCTCTCTCATAGGTGTGATCATCGTACCCAGTGCCGGGGTGGGCATCGTGCTGGGGGGCTACATCATCAAGAAGCTGAAGCTCGGTGCCAGAGAGTCGGCCAAGCTGGCCATGATCTGCAGCGGGGTGTCTCTACTCTGCTTCTCCACACTCTTCATAGTGGGCTGTGAAAGCATCAATTTAGGAGGCATCAACATACCCTACACTACCGGGTAAGGACAAATGTGCCAATAGACAGAAGTGACCTAATCAGCCATGGGTTAAAACATGCTAACAAAGAGTCGGAGGGCATTAGATGTCTTTCAGTATGCAGGAGACTTTAGATCCTCTGTGTGCACATGCAAATGTCTGCTTTTTGCATTAGCATGTGGGTTAGGATTTGTAAGCCCTTTTCCATGACTATGTACAATATGAATCATTTCACGCATGATGTACTTGGGAGCCAGGTATACATTTGTTTCTAGACCTTACTCTGCATATGAAGTTATATCTGAAATCCACACATACTGGAGGAGGGTGTGGGCCTGGGATGCTGTCACCACTCCCATCATCCTCATGCGTTGTGGCGTTGAGTTGGAGTGCGAATGATTAATTAGCAACACTGGCATCTGCTCTCGTGGCTCCGTTGAATCACTTTGCCACCTCTATTTCTGAAGCCGCTGCTCGACACCACATCAGCAGCCAGGCTGCAGAGTTAACAAACAGTCATCCGATGTGTCAGGCCCCGCGGACAGAAATACGGAGCGGACGTCTGTCGGCACACACGGTTATGAACACACTCATACAGACAGACGCGTAAAGGCAGCATGCACGGAGTGACCTTGGATGATGCACCGCAAACATGTTACACATTTACTGTATTAATATCCCATCTCATCATACTGTATGCTGCTAACTGTCATGTATCAAAAATCAACAAACGTTTCAATTAGAAATGAAAAACTTCTTTCTGCAAGCATTTAGTCATAAGTATTAAATTTGATAATGGACCTGGCTGTATGGGCCGGCCAACTGCCAACAGGAGTTCACTGAACACAAAGGTGAAACTGCTAAACCTCTGTGAAATTTACTTTTCACATAACTACGTTAATCAAAGTGAGTATTTGCCAACTAGTCGGTGTGCCCTTTAGAGCCCCATAGCTGACCCTTTAATAACTGTAGTCTTTGTTTGAGCCGGTGTTTATGGAGGGGTCAACAAGACATGTGAGCCGGCGGGGTTCCTCATTATGGACAGCACCGGTCACTGGTCACTGGTAGCACCCACATGAGGAATGTTTAGCCCAAGCCCACCCTTTGTGTCACTCGTCTGAACTCACACACCAGTCTAGACGCAGTTCTGCCCCGCTGACAGGCCGGAGACTATTTGACAAAAAAGGACAGGACACACACCAAAGGTCTTCAACCTTTTCAGAGCCACATTCTTGAATATCTGCAAAAGTGTTTTTGATTATGACTTTGGCCTGGCTGCTGCTGTGTAGTCATCTTTGACTTTCAAAATAAAGCTGTCCAATAGTCAGGCTCTGCCAAACACACCCTTTTGTTTCCTCCGTTATAAGACCTCAGAATTTGTTTGCCGTCATTCTCCCTTTAAGCCGCTCGCTCTCTTGGCTCTGTGTTTGGGTTTTTATGCAGTGCCGCCTGCACACAGTGACACAACATCTGGAGGGTTCAGCCAAGGCCAGGGTTTAGTCTGGGGGGAAAAAGGACATGTGCAATCAGTCCAGCAGGGCTGATGCCTTTTTTACGTGCATGTAAATATGCACACACACACGCGCGCGCACACGCACACACTCTCCCCCTCATGTGTCTGGAATGTGACACTGTTATGTCAGGACAGGCCCAAATGTGATTCTCCTGTTGCAACCAATATAGAAATGAGGATCAGTATCACTGTATGGTCTTGATGGTCCACTGATTTTAAGAAGTAGCATAAAATAATTAAACTTTTTCCTGTTTGGCCTTTCATTTGTTGGTAGTCTTTGACAAAATGTCTTAAAATTTAAATAAAATAAAATCGGACTATTGGCCAGCCATTATATGACAAATAATCATCCTAAACATATTATCAGAATACAAAGAGATGTCCTGTGAGTGTTGTTTTTGTTGTGGTGTCAGGGCCTGTCCCCGGCTGTTCCGCGGGGCTCAGAGCAAAGCTTCCCAGAGAAAACCCAGGACTCGCCTCACTGCTCCTGGTGTAGACTAAGCCAAAGTCCTGTTTGGCTTAGAGCGACTGTTCCCACACTGCCTGTCGAGCCACTGGAGGTGTCACTTCCTCGATCCCCTCGTGTCTGTCCTTCTATCATCACAGCTGGTGGAGGAGCTAGATTAAAGCTAATTAAAAGGATTATGTGCCGCAGATTAATAACAAGACAGAGACTACACTAAACATTGTCGAGAAGATTGGCAGACTTTGTCAGCTTCCACGCTACATTTAGCTTTGTATGAAACACGCTCTTGTTTCGTTTGACAGAAGTTATTTTAACTTTGCAAATAATATACAACATTGTTTGGCTCTTTTTTTTCCTGTCGAAACAAAACATTATGGAGTGATACTGTGGAAGTATTATCCTCTTTGCAGCAGGAGGCATTGGGTTTTATGGTAAAATGTGGTCTAAAATGCGACATATAGCACCATAAATTTGTTTTCAATATTTCTGGAGCTAAATGGTGTGCTGCTATCCCAGCAGGTCCACACTTATGAAAGAGGTTTTACTGAGACTAACCTAAATAAATGAATGTGTAGAAAATGAATAAATGCTCCTACAGATAGGTAAAATGGCCAAGTCGCCTGCCTCAGGCCTTTGCTGACACAGCATTACTGTGAAAATACATCTCCAAAGTGTGAATTAAAAAAGAAAAACAACCTTATTAATGCCATATGACATCATCCTATAGGGTTTGAAAGGCTAGGAAAAACAAAGTTAGAGTTACAAATAAGCACACAACCCCCGCACTTAAACAAAAGACTACTTGTAAATGGCACCGAGATTCCAGGCTCAGGAGTTCAGCTTTGTCGTATTGTGGTCTAGTGAATGGATGCGATGGGTCCCTCTTGTTCTTAACAAATGTTTTCTGCGTCCGTCTGTGCAGTCCGACCCTGACGATGACCCACAGGAACCTGACGGGCAGTTGCAACGTGAACTGTGGCTGCAGGATCCACGAGTACGCTCCAGTCTGTGGCTCAGACGGCATCACCTATTTCAACCCCTGTCTGGCCGGATGCAGCACCGTGGGCAACGACAGCACTGGGGTGAACACACACACACACACACACACACACACACACACACACACACACACACACACACACACACACACACTCTACACTCATAGCTTCATTGTTTTCCTGCCTCAGAAATAATTGCTATGCAGCCATTTATACATCAAGTAGAATGATGAAAACGATTTCAGCGAACACACTAATCATAATGGATACACAAAGACCGGTTCTGACACTTCCTGTACTTCCAGAGCTAGGGGAGGAGAATGTACAGACTTCACAATAATGCCTGATAGGAAATTATAACAACAAGGAAATGTCCAGATTCTTCGTCTAGATCACTGATTGCACCACATTGCTGTTGCCACCCAGTCTGTCCGTCTGTGTGTGAATTCACATTAGATTTTTCAATGTAATGACAATATCAATAGTCTTTTAATGACATTAGCTTCAGATTTGAGACAACTTAGCTTGCGTGGATAGTGGGATTTACTCCAGTTGTTTTTGACCACAGATCAGGAACTACACTGACTGCGGCTGCGTGCAGAGCAGACAGGTCATCACTCCGTCCTCCGGCGGCCAGGTCAACCAGCTCCAGCTGGTCATCGTTAAGACCTACCTGAATGAGAACGGCTACGCCGTGTCAGGGAAGTGCGACCGCACCTGCAACACTCTCATCCCTTTCCTCATCTTCCTCTTCATCGTCACTCTCATCACCGCCTGTGCCCAGCCCTCCGCCATCATCGTCACACTCAGGTAACGGAGAGTTTAATTTATCCGCCCCAGCTCTCTTTCTGTAGGACTGGGAGAGGGGATTACTGTTGCAGCTGGCGATCAGCTGCTTGTCTCACTTTGTGTCCACTCTGCCTAATGGCTGTCTTATTTTCTGTCTGTTTGACCTGAATTATAGATGGATGTTTTTTTCCTACCTCCCTTTTGTATGGATGCAGTCAATCTGTATCATTTACATGCCGTTTCTCTGTTCTTAGGTCTGTTGATGAACAGGAGAGGCCTTTTGCTCTTGGGATGCAGTTCGTCTTGCTCCGAACTCTTGGTGAGTTCCTGAATATTTGCGTGATGATGAATAGTAAACGTATTGGAACCACCCATTGTATGCTTTGTGATCTTGTGAATCGGGTTAAAACACTCTAATCCACAGTATCTACTTTGGTCATAAAGAGTATTTATGTTATTCAGAAAGCACAAAGGGTGTAATTTAGTGAAAGCAATGTATTTGTAATTAATTTGTCCGTAATTGGACAGTAAATGGCCACCAGAGCAGTTCAAGGATTTGGAACGAAACGTTACTCATCTAATTTCTATTGGTGAGGTTTTTCTTCTTTTCTAACACCCTTTTCTGTGGTTCTACTTCTCTCTCTTGTCCTACAAGTTGAAAGAGAGCAGGGGTGCAGCGCTGCAGTGGACCTCTCTGAATGTTTGTGTAGATAAGTGTAGAAAAGCCCTCAGGGTTAGTAAGCGTTGCCCTAACATGCCTCTGATGCGCTTGGTATGGCTGCGTGAACATAAAGCTGTCACATCACCTCTCTATAACCATCTGATGGTTGTGTGATGTGCTGGCAACATAAGGGGGCAGGAGGGGGTCTGTATCTGTGTGGTTATTCAGTTCACTCAGAGTTTTAAATCCAGCTGTTATCAGTTAATTATACAGTCTGATGCAATCCTATACAACAGCTCTGCAACGCATTTTACATTCATAGTTCAAGTTCCATTTTTTTGTGTCCAGGGAGGTGCTGATTCAACACTAAAGTCATTACATTTTTGAGTTAATGGTGGTGTTGTATTGGAGTCATTATTTTGAAAGGTGTTTCCAATATTTTGTCCAGTGCAATTGACACAGATGTGGGGATCAAACCTGCTTCTGATCTGCATGAAATGGTGCCACCAAGTGGTAGAATATTGGTGCTACAATACAGTAAATCTGCATTCAAGTGCTGAATCCCAATTGCATGACTTCATTGTATACAGTGTGTACTATAAACAAACTGTCATAGTTAAGTGTTTTTTGCAGCAAGTATATATGAAATGAATGTGCTTTACTGTGTTGTACTAACTGTAAATGATACAGTATGGGCTGGCAGACTTCAATCAAACTGACTAAAAACTGTAAAATCAAGTATTTTTTTAGTATGCATATGCACTTTCTGGAGAATACTTAAAGCCTTTGAAAACTTGAATTCAATACAAGTCATATTAAGTAAATGAAATATTTATGACTAAATAAGTAACACTCAAAGTAAAAGAAAAAACCCAAAACATTTTTGTGAACACTCAAAAACGTATTACCTATTACGCTTCGTCAGGACTCTGTCGGTGTGGTTTGTTGGATCAGATTTAATTGACAGGGCTTGGCAGGCAAACAGCCTTACAAATGTTGCTAAACTGATTGGTTCATGGAAATACGATGACATCACTTTTTTTCCAACTGAGCTCCAAAAACACAAACATAGAAACTCATGTGAAATAACCTAAACTGTTGTAAATTTGGCAGAAAATAGTGTGTACATGTCGGACCCCATCACTTGTAATAAAAAGTTGATTGAGAAAATAGGTTTTCACAGCCTTTAACTTTGCAGTGTGAACACACTTTATACACGAAACCAGCTGATAATTAGTATGTAGTTTGGACTTATTATTTATCTCAACATCTCTCTCCTCCCTCAGCCTACATCCCCACACCCATCTACTTTGGAGCTGTGATCGACACCACCTGCATGCTGTGGCAGCAGGACTGTGGCGTGCACGGCTCATGCTGGGAGTACGACGTCACCTCGTTCCGCTTCGTCTACTTCGGCCTGGCCGCCAGCCTCAAATTTGTCGGCTTCATCTTCATCTTTCTCACCTGGTACTCGATCAAGCACAAGGAGGACCGAGCCGAGCGCTGGCGCCAGCACCTCCCTCCGCTGGGCACCGTCAGCGAGCTCATCTGCCACGCCGGGGGCCAGAAAAGCCACGCGCGCACCCGCTCCTGCCCCGTGTTCATCCCGCCGCGGGCCGACCCGCCCGCCGCCCTGCTGCTCAACCGGGGCCACAGCAGCCTCAGTTGCCCTGGCAACGCCCTCAAAGCAATAACCCCGCCCATCCTGTTGCCGCATCACCACAGAGGCTCTGCCCATGTCTGAGAGCGCGCCAAACCTCCCTCCGGGGTTCATCGTGACATGTGCCTTCCTGTTTGTGTTTCTGCTTTCCACCAATCAGACACCAGGCGGGGCTCCACAGCTGCTGTAGGACTGACAGGCAGAGACACGGGTGTGCCCACCACACTTAAAGGGCTGCTCATAGTTGTTTATAATAACCGGAGACTGACAGATGTTCTGCTACTCTGAGCATCAGCTGCAGCCACACAGAAGGTCAGACTTCAAGGTTCGGACGATGTAAAGACGTCTCATGGTGCTACTGTTCAAAGGCAGGGCATTAAAATCTCTGTACAGACAGACGAGTCATCAACAACACGGCATCTAAAGCACAACTGACAAACCTGTACTATGCAAGATCCAATGTACAGCTCCTCCCTTCTTGGTACTGTACAGCTCCCCCTGTATTCCATCTGTACCTCTTTCTTCTCCCCTGCACAGTTCATACATACCACCATGTTGTTGTTGGCTCACAGTCTCTGTGAACATATCCGCCTCTTCTACCTGTTCTCTCGTCGTGTTGCATCTTCAGAATTGACAAAAGTGGGATATTTTTCAATCCTCTCACCTCCTTTTTTTTTTTTTCTTTTTCCTTTTTTTCGTAACAGTGCCTCTCAGGCTGTCTCGGCCAGTCCAGTATACAAAGCTAGCTACCAGGGTAAATGCTAGCTAGCGAAAAAGCCAGTCACTGTCCTCTCAGTTAAGCGACAATATTCTGCTTTGTTGCCCTCAGCTTCTGTGTTTGGGAACAGTTGTCACCGAGCTCGAGTCGTTGCGCCGCGTTGGACGATGCTTCTCGCCTCGGCAAGGTAACCATGTAGCTTAAAGCCGACAAGCACCAATGGTACAGTGTTTAATGACTTCTTTGAAATGTGAGCAAGAAATCTATATTTCATTACACATCACACTACTGTATTATTACAATGTGTAATAATTAGCCAAATGGCAAACAGGAGAAAAGAATAAGAAGGGTATCTCATCTCTGACCATGTGCTGAAACTACTGTGTCCAAAAGATGTGATTGTACTTGAAACTGGAAATGCGATGGAGATTTAAGAAAATGTGGCAAAACTGCTGTTTTCTTTACAAATTTGACCCATTTTTCAACACAACTTCTTCAAAGTAAAATGATTTGTATCTGATCTATTGCAACAATCAGCAACAAATGAAAGGATGCATCATTTTGGCTTCGTATTTTAAAGGCGCCTCCATTCTAATGGTCATCAGATGTACATAGTAGTTATCTAGTAGTCTAGGCTTTTAAAAAAAGTACCGTGGCAAGCATGTAAAACCTCCTTTTATCAGCAAGAGTAATCCGATGTGGATTATTCAGTTCCCGGGTGTTTTGGGGCCCTCTAGTGGACAGAGAGATGATTGTGTGAAGGCCAGTGAATGTTGCCCTTTTTCAGACCTACTGTACTATGAAGTTCTTGGTTAAAAGGTTAATTATTAAACTTAATCACTGCACTGAATTTAGCTCCCCAGTTTCCCGAAGATATGCCTGAGCAAAAGACGACCTGCTGTCTTTGATATTTTTGCTGCAGGTCATGTGACTAAATTTTTTTATTTTGTCTGCTAGTTGAAGTCCACACAACAGTCAGTATATAGCACGAATGTTAGCAGGTGCCATGTTTTAATAGAATTGTCTTTTACCTTGGGCTCATGTTAAGTATCTTATGGATTTTCCTTCCTTTGAATCGAAGAAGTGGTAATACGACCTTTTTCCTGTTAAAAAGAAGTAAAATATGTGGCACATGCTTTGAAAACCACAGATTTATTTTTTGAGTATTTTTTCTTTTCAGAGCGGGGGACATATAAGAATAAAGTTATTGTATTTTACATTCTGATGAGTTCAACTTCATTTTAGTCATTAAAAGTCTGCGGAGGAACGGAGAGTCTGGTGCAGTGATTCCATTTTAAAAGTTAACATTTTTTACTAAGATTCATGGTGTTCTGCCAGGTGAAGATTATCAAGTGGTAATGGCAGTGACTCATTTTAGTATTATCGTGACTTAGTACCTCAAATGACATATTCATAAGTGATTCATCGTGTAAATATTGACAAAGCAAATGAAGCGTATTATAGAGCTCACGCATAGTTAGAAGCATATTTATGAACTAACCCATGACACTGTAGTTAAAAAATAAGACTTAAAGCTACAAAAAAAGTGGAGTTGTCTCGCGGTGCCTGAACAGTATTATTCACACGGGAAGGGTTGAGTTCACTTAACGTCATGTGGGGAGGGAGTTGGGTTATTGCAATGTATTTTTTTTTTTCAAGTTATGCTACCCAGAATGCCCTTCTCTTTATCTGTAATGATTCTCTACCCTTCCTCCAGTGCTCTGTATTTATCAGTCTCAAAAAAAAAAAAAGAATACCATTGTAGGGTTATTGATCAGGTCCTCGGCTAATGTTACGCCAAACGTGATCCTCTCTGAGTCGTCTTACAATGAAATATTTACTCCATTCGTGTTATGGCGGCTTATGAAATTCTGTTCAGATAAAAAACCAAATGTTGAGTAAAAATGTTTAAATAGATTCTTAGAGCCTTATACTTACTTAACTTTGCAAACTCTTGAGCTTTTATTTATTGACTCCTTTGCTAGACAGAACAGTTATATTTAATATTTTGATTATTTTATCAGATTAAAAAATAGTTCATATCTTGTGGATTCTGTGATCTTAGTTACGGGTCAGAAATTGGCTTTTACACACAAAACCGCCTAAAGAAAAGGAGGTGAAGTGAACCAAACTGTGCACTCTTTGCAGGGAAGTGTAGAGAATCATCCAGTAATGCCGCACAGAACATTAGACAGTAAATGCAGGGATGTCTGCCTTTACTGTACTGTACACCTACTACTTGGAAATGTCCTGCTGTTCAAATGCCTGGACTACTACTGCTGACAGACGACTTCAGGTTGACTGTAGATTTGCTTTAACGCGTTTTCCTTTCATCAGTATTTGAACTGAGAGAATTTCCTGGACAGAACAGAAGCTGTATTCTGAAAGTCGAGCTCTTATTGCTTTTGTTCCTCAGGAGCAGAAGTCCAATTGATGTTTGTGAACACTTGGTTTACAAATGCCTTGAATACTTGATATTTGTCATTAAAAAAACAGAAAAAAATTGACTTGGCTGCAGAGTATTATTTACAGAGACATGCGTTGGGACAACACTTCAGGCCAAAACATCACCAGGAAGGTTCAAAGGATTTATTTCTTAACAGCTTCACGGCTCCTGAAACCAGATTTGTTTCTAACACTTCTAGGACAGCATGAGGTTTTAGCAGAACCAGTTTTCTAACATCTCGGTTGTTCTTGTGAAGCACCAACTCTACAACCAACAGCAGAGATGAACTACTGGCACAAAGTTTAAACATTTTACCCTCAATGACTGTGTCTGCAGAGTATTGTACCATAGACAAAGAGTGTGCTGTTCTACTGGACCATACAGTTACATTCGAAATGAATTGGCCATGTGCAACATAATACTCTGGATTATCAAAGCACTACATCATACACATGATTCATTGGTGACATTTACAAAAAAAAAAGTTACACAATGAACATTTTCTAACCCCTGGTGATCGTGTCAGCATTTGCTTGTGATAAGTAAAGATAGTTTTACTTGTGTCAAAAATAAAATGCTGTGAAGAGTGTCAAATGTGCAAAGTGAGAGCTGGTGCAGTGGTGCAACTAATCAGTAAATCGTGAACTCAGAGTGTCAGATGTGTTTGCTGCGGCTGGATAATTCAGACGATGTCAAGCTGTCAGTATATTAACTGTTAAAAATGTCCCGTGATTGTCGAAACTGTCTGATACTGTAAACGCCATAAGGCAAGGAGGTAAAAACAAATGCTAAAATATTCCCATTATAGCAAACTTAAAATAACTTGTGAAACAGATGTGCATTTGTTGATTCTGTAACGTCCTCAGAAGTGACAATCCAGTCTTAGTTTTAAAAAGTAGTCAGTAGAAATAATCATTTCAAAAAATCAGATTTTACAATGGACACAAACAGTGGAGGGCGAAAGTTATAATGTGGAAAATTCAAAAGTGCATCTGGGGTCAAATTCAGCTGTTATGTATTCAGTGAGTGGGTGCTGTTGTGTGACTGGGCAGGTATATAGATCCTTTAAAGACTGGAGCGTACCGAAAGCTGACTAATGCTAACTACTCGTTCAGATGTTGAAATGGTTTCACCACTCACACTTGTTTTTCATAAAAACATATTAAAAACATCAATGGTGTTATCTGTATGGAATTAATCTTTTTTTTTAATCCCAACACTTAAGTTTAGCTGCATTAAGGCTTTTTCTTTTCTAAATATATATTTGAAAAAAAAAAAACATAACACTGTTCTGTACTAATAAATGTAGGCACCTGTAAAAAAATAAACAATAACTTTAATACTCATTATACAACTCTGACTGACTGAGCTCATCTCCCAATCACTGTGTCTCTGTGTCTCTATGGCGACCAGCAGCTCGTTGGCTGGCAGACCGGCACGTGAGTCTGCCTCAGAGGGTCTGATTGGAGGGATGAGGCAGAGAGCCGCTGCCCTCGTAGTCCAAGGTGAGGGGCAGCGCCGCCTGAGGCAGCACCTGTAGTACCAACCCGACACTCCGCGGGGCGCTAGTCTGTGTGGTGGGGGGGCTCCCGGTGGTGCTGGCCTGCACCTTGGGCCTCAGTGTCTGTGGGGAGAAAGGGAGGTAGCCTTGGGCTTGGAAAATGTCCTCCTCTTCTTCGTGGTCCAGGCCAAGACCATGTGGGCCGGTTTCCTCTCCGTGGCCCAGGCCAGGCTCCAGCTGGGCCTGCAGGCTGTTGTGAGTACGCAGCAGGTTGTCGTGTCGTGTCTCCAGCTCAGTCAGTCCGTTCCCGCTGAACGTCTCTCCTTCCATCTCCTCCAGCCGCTGCGCCCACATGTAGCTCTGGGAGATGACTGCATCTCTTCTTGGACCTGATGATGATTCCGTCACCGGTGACGCTGACATAGCGGACACCCCAGGTCTGTTTATAAGCCTCTCTGGAAGGTCGTTGACAACAGATTCAAGTGTCCTTTCCAGTGTGGGCCTGGGTGTGGGTGGTGCTGATGGCGTTTTGCTGGGGGCGGGGGTGGCGAGGAGAACCTCTGTAGCCAGGCCCGGCCAGACGTCGCTGGCCGAGGCTAACTCTTCCCCGCTGCTCTCTTCAAGGCCTCCACCCCCGGCCCCGGAGCCCAGCTCTGGCAGGGTGGAGTCGTCAAGCTCATGGGTTCGGTTGAATTTGTTTAAAACGTGTCGCAGTGCAAATATATTATCTACATCCTTCTGGAAGTTGAACCAGTTGTCTGGGCTGGGGCTGTAGTCAGGCCTACATTCATAAAGGCTTTCGTTTATGCTATACAGATCCTCCAGTCCCTGCCAGTTCACCTCCTCGTCTGTCAAGTTGGGTAGCTTAACCCTGTCGTCCGTCCCATATTGGCTGTGTGCTGCCAAAGAGAAACAGAAGACTGTAAGGATGCGAAGCAGAAAGAACAGGGAGCTCTTTTCAGGTTTACTCAGACACCATGCAGTCATGCCCAGCCTCCAGCTCTTACTAAAGCAGATAGCTCCATGGGGTCTGAGGCCCCAAGCAACACACACACACAAATTCACATACACACTTCAAAGCAGCATTATATAAACTAGATAAACACAGCACCCACACTAAGCTCAAGCCATGAGTAGTGCAAACACATGCTGCCTTAGAAATTTACATTAGAAAGACGGACTGAAAAGAAAACATATTTAATGATCCATCATGATGGACTAACATACTGAGCTGCACAAGAAAAATGTAATGGCATAGTTAATGATAAGCCTGGACTGGGTTGAAATGCAAAGTCAGGCAACCTGGAATAAAAGAACTTAACAGCAGAGGAAACAAAAAGGTGATCAACAAAATGAGAAGATCAAGGAAAATGAGCTTGCTGCTGAATGATATAGCCCCAGAAAAGGAATAAATAAATAAAGGAATTCAAAATGCTATCAGAAAAAGAGGCAAATAAAGGAAAATGGCAGCAAATGGCTAAAACAGAGTCTGGCTCAGTTTGATGTCTGCAAGTAAAAACTGAGGAAAAGAAGTTTAAGTGCCACTTCAGGTTGGCTTTCCTGCGTGAGATCAGCTTTCTTGTGACTACTTGCAGCTAGAGAATGGAGATGGTTGGACTTTGGCTTACAGACTCACAGGAAGGAGAGGCTTGGTCTCCTCTTTGACCACTTTCGAAGCTGCTGCTGCCTGGTAAGCAGGTGCCAGAAACAGAGGTCAACAGGGGGAGAGGTCAGTGGGGGGGGGGGCAGAGAGGTCACAGCAACTCTAGTGTCCACTCTACCACAAGCTAATGGCCATGAGCACATGTGAGAGGTATCTGAATGCAATGTTACACTGGAACATTAATGTGACCATGATTTGTGGAAATGGCTGATGTGGCGTGGAGGGTGATATTAAAGGAATAGTTTGACATTTTGGGGAGAAATGTTACTTATTCGCTTTCTTTCCGAGAGTGAGACGAGAAGATTGATACCACTCTCAAGTCTGTCTGTTAAGTACACGTATGAGACCATTAGCATAGCTTAGCATGAAAACTGGAAGCAGGGGGAAACAGCCAGCCCGACTTCCCTGCAAAAACGCAAATTGTTGTTTTTACACAACAGTTTTTGCACAGGCTATAAAAAACAAGATATTATACGTTAATTAGCTTCATTAGCTTTATTAGCTTTGGAGAATCTTGACTGAAGCTTCATATTTAGCACACAGATGTGAGAGAGGTATCGATCTTCTCATCTGACTCTTGGCAAGAAGGGGAATAAGCTTATTTCCCAAAATGTTGAACTCCTCCCTTAAGCTTTCATGTAGAATGTGATGCATGAAGGGGGGGGTGACACAGTATCATGCATTGTCATTCACGTGCACTTGATGCTTGGGTGGGTCTCAAGTAGAAGCACATATTCAGCACCCCGCTTTACAACTTCTCAATTCTTATTTAGCCATGCTATCACAAGAAAAGCTAAAAAAGGATCAATTTGAGTCTTTATATATATATATATATATATATATATACACACTATAAATGTTGCACTCTCAAGCAAAGGTGTGAAAATACGCGGTCAAGAACATCTGAACTGCTGATTGTATGTTCAAACAGCTGCAGAATGACATCACACAGCAGATACAAGTGAAGACAGATTGTGCGCACAGAGGTGACAACAAATGAAGCTGCTTTAATGAGGAAAAAAAACAAAAACATCATCTGTTATGATTTGTTAGCGTGTCCCCAGCATGCAGCCACAGATTAAACGCCAGCACTCCATGGATGGATGTATTAGTGGGAATGAGGCAAAACTCGGCCCATGCAGGTGTTAAAGAAAAAGCCACTGAAGAGAAACAAAAATTGGTGGATACCTGTGTGGCTCATAGCTTCCTCCATCTTTACCTCCTGATCAGAAAAATAAAAGCAATCCATTGTTAATGTCTTGATTCAAGGAGATATAGGGGGGGAAATAAAAAGATCATTCACACTGAAGTTGTCTTCATGCACAGCTGCTAGTCCCTATGGAGAAATGCAATTATTGGACGATCAGAATGAGGAGAAGAGAGATTTGGATTTTAATTGGATGAAAACAGGGAGGTTTGAAAGGTCATATGATTGGGCTGGATGGAGAGATGAGGATTGATCAGAATTGAGTGGTTCGTGAGGTGTCGAGTTCAACAGGGCTTCCTCTTCAAAGCAAAACACACAAGGTTATCCAGTCAGGTGATAATGACAGTTAAGTCACACTCTGTAAATAGACGCAAGTAACTGCTAGATCCATTTCACCGGACCAGTTACATTTTAATAATCTATTCCTCCAACAAAAACACCACTTGGTGTAACCACAACAGCAATTTCATTGGTTCACGGCGCTGGCATCGTACCCGAGCCAGGGCAGCCAGTGCAAGTAAGAGATTTTAGGCTGCTATGTGACATGTGTTGGCGTGTGTTTGACAAGTCCAGCGTGCCAGCACTGAAACACAATCAGTTTTCTCAGAGCAGCTCGGCCGCTCCAGTGCTCCACTCTCCAGCTGGTAATTACAGACATTAAGTTTTTATCCTCGGGACATAAACAACGCGGCCAGCTCACACCACACACGAACGCTACGGGCTTTGGTCATCACGACATCACTTATTAGCCACCTCCGTCGCTGGGATGTCTGCTCTGTAAGGAGGCTTGGACCATGTTTTGGTAGTGAAAAACATATTGTGGCTGATTATAGCGGTGATGCATGACAGGCTCAAATAAAATGACAGCCTCAATTGCCGTGATGACAGCATCCTTCAAATAATATCTCCAACGCTCAGTGAGTCACAAAGGGGATGGGGGCCAGCACACACAACTGTAACATGGCCTTATTTTTACTGTAAAATACTATAATTCAAACCGCTAGAACTCAGTTAATGTAAACGGGGAAAATATTCCAGCAGAGTGGAAGATCCTGGGCTGAGAAAGAGAGGTCAGAGTGTATGTGTGCATGTGACGTCATAAAGAAAACACTGAACACACATCAACAAAAGGACACACGTGTGTGATGATTCCTTGACCTCCACCTGAAATTTCAGCACACTTCACTGAGTGGATCATCCCCAAACACATGCAGCATGCAGATATGTGCAAACACACACCGAGACTGAAACAGATACTAAACACAGCAGAAGACTAGACTGAAATATATTAAGTATGCCTATTACCATATAGTCACTTTGAAATATTACTATCTATGTGGCCTTTTAACTCAAACTAATTCAAATTTAAATCACTTCACTCTAATTCTTCTGTGTGTAAAATCTGTTTCAGTCATTGTTGGCATCACAACTACCACTAAACCCAGTGTAATAGTCCATATGTCCAACCTAGGGCAGATACGTAGGAACGATAAACAGGCTGAAAGTGAGCATTTTTACCTGCATCCAAGCCTTTTGGGCGAGGGTTACACTGCTTGTAACCTTGACAACTCCTCATCTCCATCAGCTGGGCATGGAGAGCGTTCAGTACCTCCCGATCCACTGCATACACCGCGTTGGTCAGCTGCACAGGTGAAACAAAAACAGATATTTAACCACTACGCACACAAAATGTTGTTTTAGTGCCACGATGTTTTATCTGCATGTTTATCCATCTACAAGAAAGGGCAGGATGACATTGCAAGTTGCTGTTTCCACATAAAAACCTTCAACATTACTGGTTCTATAATACATTCGAGAGATACAGACAGGAAGCACAGCTGAATGACTGCAGACAGATGTTCGCCCACCTGGTACGGGTCACTGTTGAGGTCAAAGTACTCCAGGAAGCCGGTGGAGAACTCGCAGAACAGTGTGTTGTGGGTGTCGTTGATGGTTCTCAGGCACCAGTAGGTGTTGTTGTTGGAGCTGGTGCATGCACAGAATCCACCCACTAGACAGCAATCGAGATTCATTGCAGTCAATTCTCCTGCAGCTACTAACAAATATCTTAACAGATTGTACAAATAAGCCATTTTCACATTTTAGAGAGGAAAAACCATAAAGTTGATGTGTGTAAGATGAATGAATGAAGAAATGCGGTAGTGTAGATGGTAGAAAAAGCTGTTAATGTCAGTGTACATACATGACCAGAGGGGAGCAGTCTGCCAGTGGTCATTGTTATGCGTGAAGCATGTGAGGCCAGGCAGGCTGCAGTCGTCTCCCTTCCGCTGCCGCTTCTTCTCCTTCCTTTCCTTCTTCCTTCTCCGGATCTCGTTGTACAACTGGGTCTTCCCATCTATTTCCTGCGCAGCCTCCCTGTTGGACACAAACGTGAGAGAATTACAAAACGGGCACGATTCAAAGATGTCATCAGCCCCCTACCCTCTCTAATACCAGCAACCGCAGTGGTGGGAGATCTGGAGGGGACTTCCAGAAGGCACCGCCGATGCCAGGATGTGACAGTCTGTTTACTTTCATGTTTAAGCTCTCGCTATGTCTAATTTTCTCTGGGATGAAATTGTAGCCACTGTCCCCTCTTCCTCCCCTGAACACAGAACAGACACCGCAAAAAAACAGCTGCTTTATATCGGCATAATCTGTTCCCAATGTTTCCTGGTGCAAGTTGATCACTGTGTTTGAGGGATTGACTGATTTCCCCTCTGTTGAGTCATTCTATCTTTCCATGCGACTCAATCACTTCCAGAAACACACACATAAAATAGGTCCCTGACCATACATCTGCTTTGTCATTTATACTACATTCAGGGATTAAACACTGAATGAAAATTTCTAAATAACATGTTTCCCTTAGAAACTATTTTAGGGCCATAAACATCATCAACACATCACACTACAGATACAAAACACACACATGCTGGACCGGTCATCTGGGATCTACATAGTCATCTAAATGAAGGTGAGCTGTATGTTTACACTGGACATGCAGTGACCATGCAGATACTCAACAACAAGGACAGCAATGTACAGTCATGGTCAGTATTCATTAATAAGGAAAGGGGTGGCAGTAAACGGGGCAAACCCATAATTAAAGGGGAAGAGAAACTCACTTAAACGGATGGAGTTGATCATTCCTGCTCCTCACTCTCTCTGCCTTGTTTCTGTCTCCTTTGCTATAATAGCTGGTTTTATAAACAGAGAGAGAGACTAAGGACCAGACAGAAAACTTCTTCAGGAATGGACTCAAATAGGGTTTTGCATCAGGCCTTAAACAAGTTATAGATAACTTGCAATCTGCATGGAAATCACATGAAAGAGAGAAACGTATTTTTGAGGTGAAATTTAAATCACTAACCTCTTCTTTCCACAGTCGCACTCGTCTGGTCGTGTCCTCTTCAGATGGCCTCTTACTTCCCGGAGGTTTTTGATTTTGTCTTGAAGTGCTTCAATCTGGAATTAAATACGCAACAAATGCTATCAATGATCTTTTATCAATCATGACAAATCCTTGACCGCTGACAAAATGGGTAACCTGGAAATGGTGAGTGTGTGTGTGTGTGTGTGTGTGTGTGTGTGTGTGTGTGTGTCTTATGGTCTGAGCTTCTGAGCTTTGTACACTCACCTCCTGGTCTACATAGCTCTTATGATCTTTCCAGGCTCTGGAGGACTGGTAGACTTCTCTTTCACAATGGACACTGTCATTCATCAAGATAAAACACCTGAAACATGCAAAAAAAACACACTTACACTGCTGTCTTGATGGACATACAGTAAACATGCATGTGAGAAGTCCTTGTTGGGACATTCTTTAAATATTGAAGCGAGGCTGCCTTCTTACTTGTGGGTAACTTTCAGAGAGTTTGGGTATCCCACAGCATTGGTATCGTCCGCCAGCATTTCCTCTGAACCGTCATCTGACCCCAAATCAAACTCTGGGTCCTCTGGGTTGTGGTGACGCTTTGAGATGACACGGCGGCGGACAGCTGACTGATCGTCTGCTTGAAGGTCAATGTCATATATCTGACCTTCAAACTCCACAGACAGAGACCTGGTCTGCCGGGTGTGGACAAAACGTGGCCGGTAACCTATAAAAAAAATAACATGGGTCAAAAAATGCTTTTCTGCGCCCATTTTACTAATTTAATACACTTAATTGATTGACGATAAGTCCTTATTTCAGTTTTTCAAACCCCAAGGTCCAAATCCTGTTCATACTTCAGTTGCACCTTTTCAAAGTAACAGTAGAGGGCATCAAACCATTCGAAACCCCAATCCCAACAGCACATACACACACAGCAACATCCACAGAACAAATTGCAGGACTTGTTGCAGGATGTTTGCTTTTTCCGTGCATCTGTCTCCCTTTAGAGCATAAATAATCCATTACGGGAAATAAAGCCTTGAGCCTTTGCAGACTTCGTTTTCACCAACTGGTACTGAGAGACAGACATCAATACAATGTTATAAGTTAAGAAAAAGCTGGATGTTAAATGAGGCAGTCTGCCCTGTGCCAGATCCTCTGCTGTTTATTGCTTTACTGCTTTATTCTGGTCACTGCACTGTTGTTATTTATCTTATCTTATTTTTAGTTTTATTCTTATTCTTATTTTAGCTTTTATATTCTACTTATTTGTTATCAAAACAATAGCACCTTCAGACCACAGCAAATTCCTTGTAATGTATGTTACTTGGCAATAAACAGTTTCTGATTCTGATTCTGATTCTGTTGAACTGAAATAACAACAGTAAACCTACACACATGTATACCCGATCCTCCATTCATACAATATTAGATGAAGCAATAACAGGTTCACGTATACTCACGCTGGCCTGATGAGGCAGAGAACTGTCGGTGGGAGCGGCGGTCCGTTCTGGAGGGTTTGAAGACGGCGTCCCCACAGTCACAGCCCCTCTCTCTGTTGTCATAACTGCTGCGGGGCTTCAGGCTGCGGGCCCTCTTCCTGGAGCCTTCTTTTGAACCACCTTTACACTTCTGTATCCTCCACTTCCCTGTGATCTCCTCCACACAGTGCCATTTCTGTCAACAACCAAAGCAGAAATAAACAGGGAGGAATAATATTCCCTCATGAAGTCTTTTAAGTTTTCTATCCCCTAACTCAATTTCTGTGTGTAGATTTCTAGAAATAACAACAAACCAAAGTGTTCTTGATCTAAATTACCACGTTACTTTAACAATGAACAGATTTTCTGGCATAGCTACTAAGCTCTGTAGATGTTAACAATATGAAAATCTTAATCTCAGACAAAGCCTCTGTTTTGCTGTGATTTTAGAAACTGTGACAGATATATCTCAAATCTCAGCCTGTGGAAAAGAATGGCATCCAACAGCAGCAGGAAAGATAAACCAAAACAACCACATGAGATGAACTGGGCCTGTCTGGTGTCTAGAAAATAAAGTGGAAACCCCTATCACTCTCACACTGGCTATGTCTGTGCCAAGTGCGTCACCAGTGTAATTGTGTACATACATATCCACGCACTTGTGTCTTTCTCAACATCCATTCCCACCAGGAAAAGAAAGCTGAGGCTAATTGCTGTGAGAAGTGCCGCTGGTTAAGTCTCATATAAATTGAAGAGACACATCTGCAGAGTGCAGCGCAGATGATCAGTGGAGAGTGTGGGAACGAGGGTCCAAACAAAGGGCCATAAGGCAGATCAGGTTTCCTTTGGAAGGCTCATATAGTGGAAGAGCTTACAGGCCCAACAGAGCTGTTATATCAGCATAAGACAAGACGAAAGGGACAGAGAGAGAGTGATGTATTGTCACTCAGAGATTTCTTTATCCTTCTCCCTCCTGTGAGTGCTTTTGAGGCACAACAGTGCCACTGCAGCAGCAGGACAGCAGAGATGGAGGGGAGTGGTTAGATAGGAGCAGACATGGATGACCATGCGAGTTGAAACATGAGTGCTAAGTGGACGACCGCAAGTCACTTTCACTGTCATGTTAAAAATCTGGTCTGTCTGAACCAAGATCATGTGGTCAATATTCAAGAGGCAGTAACTTTTAAGGCTTTTCAAGAACAAAACTTCTCTCATTCCAACCTAAATCAGGTTCAAGGCTGAGGTTTAATGTCCTTGTTGAAGACCTGAAGGCCCCTTTAACTATTCCAATACAATGCTTCAGTTTGATCAAACTTTTCCTCCATACGTAAACAGAAGCAGGAGCTAGAATAAGAAAGATTCAAATAAAATGAAGAGCACTTGCCTGCTGTGTGTAAGTTGTGTAAGTGTCCGCAGTTTGGTAAGAAACACTCCACTAGCTCTCAGGCTGCTCACTGGGAGGCCATGTTAAATGTTAAATCATACCAGACGGACCATTTATGATCAAATCTTGTCCTTCATGCTTATGACGCTGCATACTGTAAATGATCACAGCTACAAAAAGACACATTTCTACACATCTTTTGTGCACTATTACAGGTCCACACACACACACACACACACACACACACACTGTACCCACACTCTCACGTGCATTCACACGACACACACTGCTCAACTCAAATTGTTCCATTGCTGTCTTTAATAACTGATTGTTACATACACACATTTATGTGACCATAAACTGGATCTGGATCACATTAGTCAGCCCCTCAGAAACTTTGCCTGTCATTTAACGCTACCTGAAACTTGTAACAATTTGTATTGTTCTGGTCTGTGTGCTCCAAGGCCACATACTGTAGCACTTGGCTGTTGATCTGCCAGAACATTAATGGGCACAAATGAAAGAGAAGTACCAACAAATGAATGCACCACAAAACAGTGCAAAAGGGTCCAATTATGAACCAACTGATGGACTGTAAATGACTATTTCACTTGTGGCTCCTTCAGAATAGTTCAGCAGGCATCATGGAGGTCACTTCACGAGTGACTCATTACTGTTAGAAAAGAACTGAAGAAACTTTTCTCAGTGGATATCAGGGGAACTCATTTCTGCTCACAAAGGTTTGAAGAAATAAGCTGTATGGGTGTGTTTGTTTTACCTGTCCAGGCTGTTCGCAGGGTGTCTGGAATTCGGCCTGCTGGCAAGTCTCTTTGACCTTCTTGTACTTGGGCAGGCTGTTGGTGTGCTGAGTGTTCACTGAGTCATCCTTCTTTCTCAGAATCTTTCTGCAACACAAGTACACAACAGGATCAAGAGGAAATCAGAATCTAAGAAACATATTCAGGGAGTCAATATACTGTTACAGTATTACTGAACTTAAGTGAGATGAATTGAAGTTTTATTCACTGTAAGAGTTTCCTGTTTTTTACTTTCTGTTTCTGTGCTTCACATGGTCATGGCTGATGAATGGGTAAGTTATGTAGCGTCTGTGTGTGCCAGAGGGTCTGGCCATGGCGCTCAGCTCAGACTCACACCAGTGCTCAGCTCCAGGCCAAGCTGTTTGACCTCGGCTTGGCATCACGTTCAACTGCCCTGCCCCCTTCTCCTCTGCCCACACCACAAGGCCTGGCTGCGTCTCTGCTAAGGCCATGCCAACAACTCCTGCCCCCATCCTGCTCTATCCCAAACTCTCTGCCAACATGGCCTGGTAAGCTCGCGACACACAGACAGAATGACGGCGACAACGAAGCACAGAACAACCTGTCCCCTTCAAGAGTAGGGCCGTTGTCTTGTCCGATCCTGTCTAGCTCTCTGTTCCAGGAGAAAACAGCCAATGTTCACACAGTGGCTTGGCTATAGTCTCTTGCTTTTAGCCAAGGGTGATTAAAGAGCTAACAGTTGTTGTCGATGTCACTCCCTGACGGCTGCATTACGTAGATGATTGGATTCTCAAACAACACAGTCAGTCCCAGCTGTCAGTCAGCATTTCACAGGCTCAGAGGTGCAGTACTGTAAGGTCATGCGAGGATATTAAATCATAGAGCATATCACATGACCACTGTACAAAAAACATTAGCTACTGTGTGTGTGCTGCTACATCTGTGCCCGAGTAACTGAGTGAAAGGTCTGTGGAGGCTAATCTCAGCATTTAGAGACAAGCGCATAAGCAGACAGCCTTTATAAACAGTGTGGATTAATGGAGGAATGGATTGAAAGAGCTAAAGCCGCTACAGGTCAAAGGTCACACTCTTTTCAATTCATACGCAGCGGCCTGTAGACCAGCAGCTAGTTCTTCAGTCACACAAACATATGCCAGCAGGAGACTGCATGCGTGGCAGCAGAGCTAACTAATGCTTCTTATATGCTCTTGGATACGTGTCTGCAGATGTTGACGCAGTCGCTGGCAAATGAGCAAATTAGAGGAAAGGAGGTGAGAGGGCCAAGCCAGCGATTTGGAAAAAAAATAGGGATTGTGAGGAAATGATAGTGGGGAAAAACAGCAGCTGTATGGGAGAACATGACATACTGTAATATACAGTCTCATTACACATGCTGCCAGCAAAATCTGGCCTCAACCACTGTTACTGTTCTCTCCCCCTTCATTTTCCTTCCAATGCCCATATGTCTTTCCTTCCTTATCTATTCAATTTTAACCTTTTTTTTCCCTCTGGCACCTGTATCATGCGAAAACAAACTTGATGGGATTATTTCTCTCCAAGTTGTCAGGTTTCTGTCAGTGTACCCCTGGCATTACCACAGCTTAACATGTTAAGAGAACAAAAGCCTGCTGTCAGATTGGAGGTATCGTTTTCTGCAACATATATCTGGCAGCAGAGGAGAGGTTAAATAAAGAACCGACGGGGTTTGTAAGAGAGCACGTACTATATGTGATCGCGTGCACTACAAAGAAAACAGTCTTGGGGAAACAGTCAAGCGTTGGCTGCTGCATTCCACACTGGGGGAGCTGGTGACATGTCCTGTGCGTGGATTGAGAGTGAGCCTTCAAGCCATTCCTCAGGTAACATCATCCTGAACCTGGCTAGCCTTTGTTTATTTTGCGTGTGTCTAGCTCTACCATGTTACTGAAATGTATCTTCCGTCTGTCTCCGCCAGTGAATGAACAGCAGACTAAGTCAGGTTTAGGACCCCGATCATGTGCTCAATATATGCTAGGCCCCTCACAAGACAAAGGCCCTGCTTGTTTTTCTTGTAAATGATCAAATGACCTGGTTACCCATGTGTCAGCGCCTCTTGCGTGAACTGTCACAATTTGCCAGCCGCTTATAGCTTTACCAAACAACTTTGAATATTTCAACCTCGTCCACCGCTGTACCCTTCCAAGCCGAATGTGGTCAGGAAATGTCTGTCAGATAACAAATAACTGGGAAAAGCGACTGTGTTGCTGGAAGAGGGAACGTGCACTGAGCCTCACACATTTCGGGTTCATTGAAATGTTTTGTCAGGTTTGTATGACACACAATGCTGTGCAATGACATGGATGTGCCTGTGGTGTGGAAAGGGAATAAAGAGCCCCAGTTTACCCTCGCTCCACCAGGAATGTGTCCCTCCAGACTTTGGGTTTCCGGTTGGGTTTAAATCTGGGAAAATAAAAACGCACAAAGTTTATACAATTCATATGGCCTATGCACTCACCATCAGCTACAGCATGCCGGGCATGCAGCTAGCCAACATTATGTTGATCACAGCAAGCTCAAGACCTTGTGGGTGAGCTTTAAATAGATTATCCCAGTTCTCTCTGTTGCTCTGGAAATGATTTCCATTTTCACTGATTTTCTTCTTTAATAGTGCAAATATATTATCAGTTGCTGTTTGTGCTATTTTAAATGCCTAGTAAAGGACAATGCTTTTGTATTTATATTAGACACTGTTTTGTTTTACAGTGGGTTATACTGGGAAAACAAATGATTCAACTTGCAAACAAATTCTACAGGAAACTTCATAAGAGGAACCTCAGTGAACCCCAGCCAAAGTCCCACAGCCAAGGAAAATCCACCAAATTGCCCTGAACCCACTTTGTGCTCAGCTGGAGTAAAAGCAATTATTTTGGCTATGGAAATTTGCATTTGCTCAATAATGGCAAATGAATATGACTGTTGCACATATCATGCACACTGTGCAATTACTGTACATAATATCCATTACAACATGGCATGATGGATCCATACAGACCTATTGCCAGTCCTTTCCTGTTCCAGCAGCTTAAGGATGGACTTTCCATCCATGTCTGGAGGGGTGTCCAGCCCAGCAATGTGCAGGATCGTGGGAGCTAGGTCAATGTTCAGCACCAGATGAGGGTTTCTGAAGAAGTACATGCACATGAAGTTTATTTAATCTGTATGCTGAGGGAAAGAATATCAAGATACACACACACTGCAGTTCATACAATGTGGAGACAATGTCATTTGTAAGAAAAGAAACTCTGATAATGATTGTAGTTGATGCTTAGACTTACACTGCCCCTGGCTCTACGTTGGGTCCTCTCAGGAAGAACGGCACACGGATGTCAAAGTCATAAGGCATCGACTTGCCCTTGACCAATCCAAACTGACCAATGTGGTAGCCATGGTCTGCTGTATAGATGACATAAGTGTTGTCCAGCTCTCCAGTTTCCTCCAGCATGTCATAAACCTGGGAAGTAAAATGAGTGACGTTGAGAAGATAAACAGTGGACCACCAAGACATTTACAGTAACTACATGCCTGAAAGGAGCAGATATTAGTAATTACACTTACTTTCTGGACTGAATCATCCACAGACATGAGAGTCTGCAGCCTCTTCCGATGGAGGAAGTTGGTGAACTCCATGTGGATGGGTTTCATTGGGCCTGTGTACTGCATGATCCAGTGTTTGTCCATATTTGGAGCATAGTTGTAGCTGGGGGTGCTAGGAGGGAACAAAGGAGGGAGAGAGGAGACAGTGAAAAAATTGACTCTATTTAGCATTGATAGAACATACATATATTCTGTGTGCCTGATGAAGTCAGTAAGAAAATCTTTATGGACTTTTGTCTAGATGTGAGTTATCAGAGCACGCAACAGCTATGAAGACTCGATTTAAGATGCCAAAAAACACCTGTCTGCTACTTTTCACAAACTACTGCTCAGTAACAGGTGCCACAGTTGTCCGCTGTGTTTGACACGCATCAATAGCTGCTCTGTTTGTTGAAGGAAATGTCTTAATGCTCAGCAGCCAGCACCTTAGCTGTTTTTCCACACCTCTCTCCGACCATCTCTCCCCTCACACAGAGACGAGAGTCTCCTTGCTCCACAGTGTTCTTGGCACAGACGAGTCATTTGAGGGTTGGCACATGCTTAAGAAAATAATAGGCCCCAAAGTCAAGTTTGCAACAACTTCAGGACCAAAAACTCAATAAGTCATGGTCATTTGAAATGGGGGAATAACAAGAGTGGATAAAGAGCAAGAGGGAGAGAGAAGCGGTCTTGTTTGTGGAGTTATATGGGGTTATCACCCGTCTGCGGTATTACCTGTAAAGTAAAGGAGGGAGATAAACAGTAGACTAATGTATGAAGTTGACTTTGCGTCTGCAAAGTTTCAGACCACATTCGGAGGTGGTCTAGACCGCATACGGCCACATTCTTTTGGCAGTGTGTACATTGAAGGACTGCCTATTCAACTGACGTCCTCTGTGTAAGCTGAAGTATGTACTCAGTCGCGCACCAACAGCATCATATTAAAGTGTGACACAAGAAGAAGAAACAACAACAACAATAAAATCATTTTTTAAATGTATTTGTACTTTTAATTTGCGACAGACTAGGCACGTGAAGTGCATTGCTGCCTCCCAGCAATTAAAAACAATGCATTTGGTCTTTGCAAACGGAAATGATGTACCTGTTTATTTACATATAGAGCGGGGAAGTGAGATCCGATCACAAGTGGTCACTCGAGACGCATTCTAATGCCAGGTATGAACTGACGTATTTAGAGCTGTCCAATTGCGATTGGATCACCCAAGACGCATGTTAATGCCAGGTGTAAACAGGGCCTTAGATACTTAATGAAGACCTGCCATGGGAGCTGCTTTGCTCTGACTGAGTGAGCTGCCTTCTGCCCTCGTCTCCTCAGGTCTGCTTTGTGAGAAGCGTGAACTCTTCACCCACCTAGCCAGGCGGTCTAATAAGCCCCACAAAGGGACCTGTCTCTGGGCAATGGGCCACCAAAGTATGGGGCCCTGGGCACCAGGGAACCAGGAATGCAGAGGTCAGTGGAATGAAGCCGGTCCATAGGAGAGGTCACACCTGCCACCTGTCACATATAGGTCGATGTTTTGTGGCATTAGCCCTGGATTACAGCAGCCCAGGGCCCGCTGTTCACCCCAGAATGCCTCCTGACCTTACAAAACTTAACATAGACACATCCCGCATGAGGATTAGTGACATTCCCTAAAGCAACTTGTTGAGCTACGACCAGAATAACTTCCCTTCACTCCCTGCTTTAGAGAGACATGCCATTGAGAAACCGCACCACATCTATAGTGCTTAAAATAAGTCAGGAGCTTGGCTAAGAGACCGGGTAAAAACACCTTCAGTGAGGAATGTTAATGACATTAACATCAAACCCTCCCCTGCTATTGTTGCTGTCAAAAGTACAGACGCTCATTTAATTTATGAGGCGGCTCCTCCTTTACTGCCACGCAGCCTCTTCCCAACTCAATATATTACGAATTAGAGGTATATTGTATCTGCTGCAAAGACAGAAAATGACAGACCAAACACATTTTCAGTCATATCTTTCCATTAGTGGATGACCTTACCACAGATTTACTGGCTTTTGTAGAGAATTACAAAAGCCCTCTGAACCAACTCAAAATGGAATATTGCCAAAAACAAAATCACATTTATAAAAGGAAATTTGCTCCACAGCATCTGCCAGTGAATAAAACTTTTTCTGTTATGGAAGTGTGTACTAAACAAACACCAAAACAAAAACACCCACCCACATCAACCACCTGTGCTGCCACAGCAACCGCACCACATATTCCACACACACACTGCACCTACACACAATCACTGGGGCAACCCCTTTAGTCACCCACGGGCCCCAGCTCCACCCCCTTCACCCGGAGGCTCGAGCTAAAAATAAATTAATAATGTCACAAAAGGGTGTTCCGAAGAACACAATGCATTCCTCTCGTCCCAAGAGCCGCGGGGAGAAGCTACTGATTGATATGGACAGGATCAGGAAGCCCTTTGCAGAATTTCACAGGAGGAGAGGGAGGGGTGGGGAGAGCGGCACAGGGATAGGAAAACGAGACAAGACACTGGGAGACACAGAGGGAGAGATAAACAGAGAGACAGACACAAACAGAGATATACAGATAGAGCAACACAGCGGTAGAGCAAACAGACTGAGGGGAATGTTAAGTGGACAGAAAGTGAGAAGAAGGAAGTTAAAAACACTGAAAGCACTGGGAAACAGAAAGAAAGAGGAATATTGAGCAGAAATGGCAGCCTTGCAAACGACATCTATGTTTCTAAAACACCATCCCTCCCCCCACCAGTAGTGCATTCTGGGAGCCTGTTGGAGGGCCCACCAAGAGATGGCAGGGCACGTTGCCATGGAACGACCCAGAGTATTGCAGCGCTGCCTCAACTCGGTGATGAGAGTTGTGGGAGGCCAATGTGGGCTTGGCATGAGCGCAGTGCTCCGTAAAACAAGCCATCCCTGATCTTCTTGATGGTATGTGCCCCAGCTATTCTTGGATTATAAATCATTTTGATTTCACGCTTGCCGAGTCGTCGGCCCTCACAGCTTCTGAGCAACCTGTCATCACTGGGGATTGAGGGGCGTGTGCACTGTAATAATGTTAGGTACACCAAATCATAAAAACTCTAATTGGATGTTAACAAGGAAAATTCCATACAGCAGCAGATGAAAGCTGCCGGAGTGTCTGTGTATATAATCTCTAAATATGGGCCCTAAACATTCATTTGTCATTATTTTCCAGGGTGAAATGTAGGAACCCTGAATGTGTTTGAGCGTGTGTGATAATGTGAGTCTGAATGTGAAACTTACATGTGCTGCGAAGCATTTGGGAAGTGCTCAGCGTACTGTGGAGCAGAGTCCTCTGGGCCATGAGGAGCAGCGTGACTGATGACCATCATCACAGGACGGTGAGGGTACATCCGCTTGGACATACGGAAAAAGTTGATGCTGTCGTTGGTGATTAGATCTGTGAAATAGTCCTGGAAAAGAGAGAGAGATTATACCATGAATACATTGGAATTATTAGGTGCTGCGGGGCTAAAATCCCATCTAGTGAAGGCTGAAAGAGGAGGTGGAATTGGGGGAAAATGCAAAACAACACAAGCTTTGATAAAACTCGTTCGCAGTCCAATCACCATGACATGTTGCTTTCCCTCTTCCAGTCATTTTCAAATAAATGGAGAGGGGCCAGTGGGGATATGAACTGGGGCCATTGAGTACACTACACTACCAATCTGTCGAGTCAACAGCTGGCAGCTTGCCTGTGTGTGTGTGTGTGTGTGTGTGTCTAAATGTGAGTGTGCGCTTGAGTCTGTGTGTGTATGTGTATACAGAATATGGGCTGTTGCCTCATCAGTGAATCTCTGCACTATTGAATGTGACACCACTTGATGGTGAGAGGAGCCTGGCGCTCTCAAATGGTATGTTGTTATGACAGCTCCCACCCTCTACTCCTCTCCGGGCTATCCATTCTCGTTTTCCTATTTAGCTTCATTTTATTATATCCCTTTTCTCTTAACATGTGTTTTCTTTCATTCCCACCGATTCACTCTGGGAGATAATGGAACACACAAAACAGGCACAATGACCTCAAAAGATATAAGCCTCAGGCATTACTGGGGAAAAGTGCTAGGGTGAGTGATGACTTGTATACAGGAGATGGGAAAGACACAAGTTCCCAGAGTGCTCTTTCAAATTTTAGTGGCAAGGGCAAAGAGAGGACAACAGAATGAATGTAAGTATAACTTACTGTAAAGAACTTAGACTTCGGAAATGTGAAATTGTCACATCAAACAACCCACAAGCGTGACATTTTATCAAAACCTTTATTCCAGGCAAGGTGGCGTCTCTTTTGTGAATGTACGGTAGGTCACACCCTGAACTAAAATCACAAAAGCATTTGCCAAGTTTCCAACAGTAGATTAACCATTCTACCTGCAGTTTTGGCATGCCACTGTCTGGCATACAGCATGCGGAAGGGAGTGCCAGGTTCAGAATGAAAGGGTAAAGGGTGATTTCCCTGAAATGTCAGTAGTGGGTTTGGCTGATTCATCCTGTCTCTATTAATAGGCTTTATAGCCAGGCCAGCTTTAATGGCCTGGCGGCTGCACATGCCCGTGGAGGCTGGTGATTGCGTGCACATGGCAAAGCATTGCCATACTTGTTTTCTCTGTGTTACCAGCTCTCCAAAATCTGAGCCACTGCAGCTAAGGGCTCTGGCAGGTCAAAAGGAAGTGACAGTGTCATGGGGAATGCCTGGCCAACAGCTATAAAATTGTCAGGGAGGTGAAGAGTATCACTTTTCCCAGAACCTTTTGGAGATGATGAGCGCTAAGTAGCAGTCACGTAATACAAATTAATGTACAGATGGTTTAATTTCCCAATGACATTCATCTATTTAAATTGAGATTCTGACATTTTAAGTTTTATAACTTACGTGGTTTGACTGTCAAAGCTGTGGGGTGCTGTGGCTTTGAATTTACAAGATTTGTAGATGTGGATTTGTCTATTAATTTCAAGCTGTTTGATGAAATGTCTGTTAGCATTGATGACACCGACATACCACATCTGGCTACTTTGTGTCTTTATAACAGTTGTCTTCTGACATGGAATTGAAAGAAAAAAGGGTATGAATCATATTCTCAAACTAAATCTCACACAAAAGGCGTTCACAAAGGCCTTAACCTCAATGAACTCATCCTCCTACGGATGGAAAATCAAATGGGACCAAATTGAATGAAATCACTGGGCAAGTGCCTCATCTAATCACAATGACTAGGTGTGCCAGATGCATTCACTGTGTGGAATACCATGACCTACTCACCCTGTGTGAATCTAAAAAGAGGAGCTGTGTTTGTCCCAGTGGTCGCAGGTTAATGGTTTTGGCAGTAAATAGCAAATAGTGTGTCCATTTGGTTTTAAACCACAATCTGCTGACCAAGCCCATGTCATGTAAACACCTCAGCCTCAGCTTGTGGGTAACTTTACACCTCAGTCCAAGTTGGCAGAGTAATAGCAGTCCAAACATTTGTTTGCCCATCTTTCGGGCAGGCCATCTTGAAACTTGACATGTATCCAAACTATAAACCCTCCTCAAGGATTCCTCATGTACCCAGGACTACGCTACCTGGGAAGATATTGGCATAGAGCTGCAAAAACAAACTGACAGCTCTTACAAAAACATTTGGGGAAGATTGATGACCGGTGCCATCCGGAGCCACAGAAAGACAGTGTAACCACAGTGTTCATCCCCAGAGTCTGACAGTAGTAGAGTGAAATTTCCCCTCCTTTTTTTTTTATTTATTGTGGTATTATTGCACAAAATCATTCTGCAAAACGTCACAGTGAGAAAAAAAGAAGAGGAAAAAGGCAGACAGACAGAAAGAGAGACAAAAACAAGTGCAGGGTTGTATTTATCACAGGCAACATTGGCTTCTCATAAATATGCTTCAATTTTACAGGGCATAAATGTTGAGGTAAGTGTCATAATAAAAGGATGCCGCAGAAAGAGGAGACGCCACCTCGAGTCAGCTCATTCCCTTTAATTCTCGAATGAAAATTCCTGTCAGCCTGGATCACAACACCGTGATAAGTGAAGTGCTTCACTGTCTGTATTTATAAGTAGAGTGGAACCTGCAATTTGTCAGGCGAAGTCTTTCTATTAGGTCATAAAGGGAAAACAAATGAGTGATTGAGTTAATGGTCCCTTTTTTAGAAATTATGGGAACACATACCTTAGCATAATCGGCACCATGTTTCTCCTTGTAACCGTTCCGACAGACAGTGTAATTATAGAAGCGGGAATTTTTTATCAATCCAAGCCATTCGCGCCACCCAGGTGGGATGTAGCTGCCATTGTACTCATTGAGGTACTTGCCGAAGAAGCCTGCATGAGAGAAGTAGACAGAAAATAGGGTTTCTTTTAATTTGCAGTCTTATGCCATAAATGCATGTTTTCCTTGTTTACCTGTGAAAATCTCAACTCTGGGCGTCTGTGTGACTTTATCTGTGTGTGTGTGTGAGAGTATGTGACGCATAACTTTTTTGCTCGTCTCTTTTTCCCTTGCTCCACTGCACAGCATTCTCGGATAGGCTGGGCAGGGAGCCAGCCTGTCCCAGAGAAGGCTAATTGCAGACTAACGCATCAGCTCGAAAACCGCAGGCCGTGCTGCAGCCCACAGGACCCCACTGAGCTGCCCAGTCCAACGCCTGCCCATCACTCACACAGACACCGTCTGATGAGACATGACAGCGACCTGGCACGCTCACCATGTTTGCATTTCTCACAGCAGACAGCCAGGCAGGGCGGCAGAGTCTAGCTTACTGTAAAAAATCTGCATTGAGTGAATACAGAGGGGCCAGGAGGACATTTGAGCTGGTGGTGATTGACAGTATCTTGGCAAAAAGTGGGATGGTACCCAATCATAACCTGAAAAATGCAACTTTTCCATATTAAATCACCAGCACTGCATTTAGAAGGTCATTGATGGACATACAGCAGCCTAATACCCTTAATGCTGATTATTGTATACAGGAAAGTGGTCACATACGTGAGTGCATGTCTTTGTTCACCAACCTGTCCTGTAGCCAGTGTTGTTCAGGTACACAGCGAATGAGCGTGGCTCGTGCTGAGCTTGCCAGGAAGGGGAGGAGCAGTTCTCATTGTTGGTGTAGGTGTTGTGGTTGTGGACATACTTGCCCGTCAACATGGAGGACCGTGACGGGCAGCACATGGGTGTGGTGACAAAGGCGTTGGTGAAACTTGTGCCTCCGTCTTCCATGATCTTACGGGTTTTATTCATTACCTGTAGAGAACCTGGAGGACAAGGTATGGACGTCAGTGCTGAGTGCTATGTGTCACTGAAATCTTCATTTAATACGTTCATTGTTTATACTGTGAAAAATAGGTTGTGCCAATACACATCATGACAAATGTTTTTATGTTGACTTATCACTTTTTTTCAATAACGAAAATGACTTCATTTTCATGTGGATAAACACAGTTCAGTCTATTTAGATCACTTGACCTTTTCTCACTGAACTCTCTAAGTGGCAAACAATTAGAATTCAGCAGTTAATAGGCCAGATGGCCATTCGGCTCTGGCTTATGGCCTCTATTTAATATTTCATGTGTGGAGAAAGACCACATAAATCCTGATGCAAATATCCACAAAGACAAAGAAATTGATTAAGACAGCATAGAGAGAAAAATCACAGAAATTAAGTTTTTCTTTTTTAAGTAAGGTAATAGGACCCAAATGAAAAGTAAAGAGGGCCTGTAGAATTCCAGGAAGACCAGGAAGTGTGCCAACCTTACCCAACTCAACATCCTGGTCGTCAGTCATGATGAGGATAATGTTGGGCCGGATGTTTCTGCGGTCTCTCTGGATGCGACCCCTCAGGCCCTGAGCCCTGGTGGTGATGAAGGCCCAGCTGCCTGGAGCCCAGTCCAAAGACAGCAGGGCCATCCAAGCCAGCCACTGCATCAGCATGGTGCCTGAGACGGCTAGAGACAGGATGGGTAGATGGGAGGATTAATGGAGGGATGAAGGGAGGGAGAAGAGGTCCAGCCAGGCCACTCACTCACACCCGTGCAGCTCTCACAGCTGTGGTCAACTATGAAGAGACAGAAGGAGAAAACACATGGAGACATTAAAACAAGGAACACAGGGACATTTTAAAGTAGTAGAAGAGAGAACTGCATTATATTCTCAGAGAGACAGTCAGTGAAAAGCAAAGATTCCCTCTAGGAAGATTTAAGCATATTTACTTTAGAGAAATTGTGTGCATCTGGTCACAGATCATTCTCAAACAGTTTATCCATAAACAGAGAAGCCAAAAAATTCTTCCGTGCTTTAGCCCTTGATGGTCCACCAAGGAAAACTTACCCAACAGTTCCAACATATGTTGCATCCACCCCATCAATACTCTACCTTGAAAACAAAATCCCTCGACATCAACTCTCCTGAAAAAAATAACTAAATCCTGGCAACCCATGGAAACATTTTAAACAACAAAAGAACAGCAAAGAACTAGAAACACAGATCTCACCTCAGAGAATCCCATAAGTCTCATTTTGTTTGATCTTTTCTCATATTATCCAAGTACTTTTTCTTGTGTTTTTCACTCTCTCCTTCTGTGGCAGATAACACACACTCACAAACGGAAACTCTCTATCACTGCTGGAGAGCTGTTGTTCAGCTAACTGTGCAGAGGCTGCGCTATTGGCTGTCTGCACTCAAACACCCACATACAATCTCCTGTGTCAGCCAATCGCAGTCCACCTTCCACCTGTCACTCAAAAGTCACCCCCTGGTGAGTCAAGCGTGACAGAGGGCCAGTGGGGAGGATGGGACCACACTAGGGGGGAGGGGGTTAGGGGGCACGGGAGGCGGAGAGAGGGTTCCGCTACATTAACCCCAGTGCCACTGTCGCCAATCACAGATTACCACTGAGTCATCATAGCACTTTGCAGCCTCTTGCTCACTTACAATGTCATGGTCTGCATGTCCTTTGCCTAAATGCCAGGGACCAGGGAAAAATGTATAGTAGTACCAAGCAGTAGTACTAAGCACGAGTCTAACCAACTTCACAAGAAGGTAGATATTATGCCGATTATTATGCTATCACCAAAAGAGAGATCACACTTTAAACACATCATAATTCAAAACACTGATCCGCAAATCCACAGTAACATTAAAAGATTAAAAGAGTGCACAGGTAATATGGACAAAATGGAATGATTTAAATTAGCAGGTAACTTTCAGTGACCTGAAGAATGGCCTGTGGCTGTGAGATGAACTATGACGCTGTAACAATGAGTACTCCATCATTGCCTGCGAAAAAGTGCCTTATGGACAGCAATCCCGCCGTGTGGCACCATACTGCTCGCTATTCTGAGTTAATGGCCTGGAAACAAATGGCAGGTCTATGACACCTGAGCCTGGTCAAACCCCACTGGGTGGCTCCGCCCTCACCCTCCACAAAGGGCCATGAATGATAAGATGGACGAGGCCTAGCATAATACACACTAACTCCATTGCCACGTATCAGCCCTTACTATATCATAATCATAATGTTTATTTGTCCAACTAACATCCAGAAAAAGTAATCTGCAAACATCTGCAAACACTTGCTCTGATGTGTTAAACAGATGGCCCTTGATAAGATAACACCACTACAAATAACCTTCTTCAACCAACACATCAAATGGGTGAATAGGTGAGTCATGTTCTTTTCCTTGCACTGCATTGTTTATTTGTTTTTCCTCTAGTTAGATGTTGTCTGTGATAAGCAGAGCTTCAGGCGGAGCTTTAAGAGCACTTTGGTCTGTCCTGCATTTCAGATGAGCAGTGTCCGGGCCAGCCAACCCAGTCATCGTGACAGCCCTGTGCAAACATTGGCGCCGTTAGGACAAACACCCCTCCAGCGCAGGGTGGCAGAGTGCACAGAACCTCATAGTGAATTACACACACAACACAAACTACTGTACAAACATATGGTGACACGCAGGAAACTCATAAGACACTCACACACAAAAGGCTCTCTGCCACAAAAACCAATTCTCCTGCTGTGAGGGTCCAAGTCCTCCTACATAAACGGGAAGGCTTCCCAGAAACAATAGACGGAGCCCAAATCTAACTCAAGTCTCTATTTCTGTCAAACTGTGGACGACTTGAAATCAACTGTAAGCCAGTCAGCCAACTAGTGTAATGTTAGCACCCAACGCAAATTCAATTTTACATGCCAATGGTTCCCAGCAATAGCCTCTTCATGCGACCTAGAGAAGTGAGAAAACAGACAAGAAGGTTCATTGTGGAATCTGATACAAACCTTGTGGTGCTGATGTGGTTAGCTATAGTGGTATCAATAGCTACACTGTCTGAAACAGCCAAGATGGCAGGACTAATAAAGTGCCTCACATAACGACCAATGGGATGTGGGCCGAGGTTACGCAGGCAAAACGACACAGCTGCTGCCACGAACTAGAGAAGACCTCCCCTTGTCCTTTGGGCCACCTCTCATCCTAACTCAATTTCACCTGATCCACTTTCCTCACAAGGTCATCTGAAGTTCACTTAGAACCAAAAGGATTTCCAGCAGCTCCGGGTCTGACGAACGTACCCCTGGATCAACTGACAGCTGCCCATCTCAAAGTCACCCCTCATCAAAGGAAACACCACAATTATTTATTTATGTAGCATCCTCATTAACCAGACATTTTCATGTTAATGTGACATATGGAGCTTTAAGCTGCTAAAAGGAAATGAGCAGCTAAGTGATAAGAGCAGTGTGTAGATTGATGGCAGTTGGCTGGCTGTATTGACCTACGTGTATAAGACCTATGGCAGAGTGACTTTACGCACAATCAAAATTATGTGATTATTTGTGTGTGTGTGTTTGTGCAAGTGTGTTCCATTATAAATATTTCAATATTTAGCAGACATTTCTTCCCTGCATACTTTTGATTAAAAAAATAAACAGTTAAGAACCAAAAACAGCCTTAGTCTGAGTGTATGTCAATCAGAATGGACAAAGTCAAAGTCCAGAGGCTACAGAGAGGGCGATGAGGGTATGAAATGGTTTAAATATGCATCAAGTTTTACTAAAACCTCTTGTCAAGGGATTTAAATCAACTGCACAAAGCACTATTAATGGTAAATACTTACAATTAATATGTATATTAAAAACTACATCCGCTCCAGATTTGAACATTTGAGTGCATTTAAACTGTCCACATTGGACAGTTTAAATGCAGCTTTAAATCACTACTGGTTATCAGGATTCACCGCATAAGATTAACTGAATTAGATCAGTGTGTTCAAATAGTCACTTCCGAGTGTTTTGTTCTGTACATACGCTTTAAAAAAGTTAAAAAAAGAGTTCTTGCCCTCAGGCGCACTTGCACACACGCAGCAGGGAAGGTACCCAGTACATCCAGCTGTAAACATTGCTGAATATATTCAGACTGAAGAGGCAGCTCATACACTGTAAATACAAGAAATAATATGAGCAAATATGCTAAAATCTGAAAGTTATTATATAATTGGCTTCTGAACCACTCTTCTGTTATGCCACCGCTTCTTACTTGCCTCCAGAGTTAAAATGCATGTTGCCAATTTCATGAACCTCTTGAGAACCCTCTATGAGAATGTTTCATGTCATTTTCATAAACGCTTCATTTTGAATGACTCATTTATTTGTGTCATCTAGCGTGATATAAGTAGAACAGGCTTCTTCTATACATCTGTAGAACAGACAAGAGGTCTTTATTCCTGGACAGAGTCAGAGGACTAGGGAGCACATTGTTTCTCCTTCCTCATTGTTTTGGAGGATTAGCACTAATGACCCTTTAAATGAGCCTTTACTGTACTCATCATGGTTAAGCTGGGGAAGGAATATTGGGGAGGGATGGGAGGAACGTAAAATGCCCAGGGGTATAAAGGACTGGAACAAAAAGGCCACTATGGGGTTTTCAGACACACAGCTGCCAGATACATAAAAGATGTGCAATTTTCAGATTAATGGCCATCAACACTAGGGACTTTTAGCACACCTCAACACCATACTAATCTTTACTTTCAAGATTGTAAAGTTTTTTTCCTACTTTACTTGCAGAAAACAGCTCTTTCACTTACTCTCCTTTGGCACATGCAGCATTGCTCAGTGATTTGGTATGGCTGTACAGACAGCTGTGCTTTGTGCGCTGAGTAAAGCTGAACATAATAGAGTTGCTGCTTGTGTAACCATCCAGGGCAGTACTCGTTGGCTGGTTGGCAGTTGTGCCCTCCAGTTAGGGCCTCAAACCACACACCCTGCTGCACCCTGACCCTCCTCTGACCCAAGTGGTAATATGGCTTTGATGGTGGCTTGTTTAACCTAACCTCAGCAACCTGAGGCTACCCACACACAGGGGTTAAGAGGGGAAACTCTGAGGGAAGAAAAAAAACTGAGTGGAGGGGGCTCGGTACAGAGGTATGAAGGTAACAAAAGTCTTGTAAAAGCCTGGTTGTGATTGGCCTGCATATTCATTTCAGAAATGGCAGACAGGCTGCATCTGGCTTAGGTTCTGTTCAGTCAGCAGTGGCAGTCAACATTTATCAGCTGTCATTGAAAAACAGCAGACGCACTGAGAAGACGCATAAGTGAAAACCACACTGACTGACAGCCATGAATCCATGTATCCCTTAAAGCAGCGTATCTGTCCTCTAATGCCTACAGATTTTGAATCTTGTTCAACTTAACATGGAGAGTTTGGAGGTGAGGGGGTTCACCGTCTCAAAACAAGATGCAAGTCAAACCCAAACCAGATGCCATGCCGCGCTAAAGTAAATCAGTCATTCATAAACGGCCTTACTATTAAGGACAATGGCCATTTCAAAGCACCTCCAATCCCTCTTATTCCTGTCCGTTCTCTCTCTCGCTCCCTCTTTATTTGCCCAGTCCATCTCTAAAGCAGCCAGGTCACAGAGGAACAATGGCAAAGAGGGGGGAATTAGTCTGATGGCATAGTTTGAATTCTGGAGGCTGTTCTGTGACTACAGGCTCCATGACTAGCAACAACGGTAATGGCCTTTCTGCATACAGTCACAACTTTGTGTAGGAACTCCAACGTCTACCATGAGAGAAAATAAAATCACAGAGAGTAGAAATATAGTACATGTTTGGTTACAAACTGATCCGAGAGACAAAGCAGAAGAGATAAAAGACAGAGAACAATGTTAGATCTCTTGATTTTTGCTTCAGACCAGTGACATTTTTCAGATTGCACCCTCTCCATTTCACAGGGGAAAAAATGATTATTGCGAGGCCTTAGATTAAGGTTTGTCCAAATATTTCTGTAATCCGAGGGAATTTGGCTGGTCTGCTGCCACGAGGACTGACGAGGGCCTTTTACACTGAGGAGGGCCTGTGTCAGGGCCCGCTGTGCCCGGCAGGCCAAGGGCAGCACATTGTACCCACCAAGACCCGCCCGTCAGCCGCACTGAGCTGACTGAAGGAGAGCTCTGTCCCAGTCCACTCACTTGGCTGTGGGTATGCACTCGGAAAATGCTCAGACCTTGGTGTTTTCAGACTCTTAACTCCACTGATTTGTTTGACCAGAATGCCCAAATTAGTGTAGGATCTATGACAAAAAATTCCAGTGAGAAGAGATCACTGGCTCTTTGTTCCAACATGTTTATGGCTACACAACTCTTAACCTTGACAGGCGCATTCAGGATCTTCATTTCATCCATGCTACAACTATAAAACTTCAGATGTTACAGCTAGAAATGATTCCCATCCACTGGTATGCGGCGTGTTTGGGGTACAACGCAGGCCACTTTAATGAAGAAGAATGGCCTCAATTCAGTGAAATGTGAACCTGGAGCGAGTGCATTCACGGCCATTAGTTAAACCCCTCATGTTTCTCTCGGACTTGGTAAGAGACCCTTTGTAGTGCCAAGGCTGCCAGGCCACCCCATCAATATTATGGATGCATCTTAATGTATAATTAAATGAATCCTGGTCCAAAAGACTTCAAAGTGGGAATGGCTTGCGGGCCACCAGGTGGTCTGTTGGAAATCATGAGGGGGTTTTAAGAACCCTAAGAGGGAAATGATTAAAAAACACACAAGGTCATTTCAGAAATGGGGAAAGCCGCCTGTATTTATTTGTGTATGCGTGTATGTATGTGTGTTCCTGTCCTGAAGGTGGTGTATATTTAAGTGTTCATATCCTCAACCATGGGCACCCTTTGTTGAGGTCTGTATATCTAAGCAAAAGCTTCATGCTGGTAACACTGACAAATTAGGGCTTGGAGTCAGTCAACACGACTGGTACCACTCACGTACACTCATTATCATTATGTTCAGTGCCCTGGGAAAACAGTACTGCATACATTTGCTTTATATATATATATATATATATATATATATATATATATATATATATATATATATATATATATATATAATGGTGCAAAAGGGGGACCACTCCTTTGATTTATAGTGTGATAAGAAAACATGGAATCACAATCAGAGGATCAGCAGCCACAGTTATATGATAGGAGCCTAAAGCAAGCACTTTCTCGTTAAATCTATTCTAAGCCATGAATGGAAACCATTAGCGATAGACGACCTCAGATGAATGAAATACAGCGCATTTATATTCCCCCAGCCACTTTCTTGTCAAAACCCGCACTCCCATCAGAAACACTCTATCAGGCTGCGAGAGCTCCAGAGAAAGTCAGAGCGAGAGGGAATAGAGTGTATTGCTCACTCACGGGTGGCTTTCTTGTCTCTTTGACTCGTCAAATATACCCCAGATAAATTATTCCTTTTACCACAAAAGAGAGCTATGGCAAATTGCTTCAATGGGTTTCCACTGAGGTAATTGTCAAGACTAAAGAGATTGACTTCTTTTCCATGAAATCAGCAGCATGGTGGCACAGAGAAAGAACGAGAGACAGAGAGAAAGAGGGAGCGAGAGAGAGCAAATGCACCAAGTCTGAAGGATTTCTTTCTGTGCTGCTCGGCAGTTTACCAAGTTCAATAGCCCTGTAATGTTCACTGATTGCTGACTTGAGGAGTGTGACTTGAATCCTCTGTCTTGTATATCATGGAAATTGACTAGGAAAAAAAGACCTGTTGTTGAGTTTCAGTAACTGAACTAGTAACACATCATTAGGAAGACGTGGGATTACTAATTGGCAAAAAAAAAGACTGTGGTTCATCCTGGATAACCCATTGACTTGATTTAAGTAGGAAAGGTAGGATACGGCAGAATCGTGTTTTATATAGCAAAATGAGCTTTACTTTTCCCATCCCTGTGTTTGTGTGGGTCTGTGTTTAGAATATAAATAACTCATAATACAGACTAAAGAGAATTATGTCAATGTCAATACAGACAGAGATGTGTTTGGGTTCAAACTGAACAAACACTGTGCTTCTGGGGAAAATAAGCCTTGAAACATCACATCTATGACATAATTCCTAACAGACAGACAGTCAGACAACTGCGTGCACCTGAAATAAACGCAAACTTGAGAAAAGAAACAAGTTTAGCAGCTGTTTTGTCTATGAAGATGATCAGCGTGTATCAAACTCAACCAATAAACATAGTATACACTATTATAAATTCACTGTACCAATAACTGTTTATTTTGAGCTGATAAAGCCAAGTTAGCTACAAGTTAAAAAATAGATTAAGCAGATGATTTAGATTTACTACTAATAATAATACTCCTCTCAGTAATGCCGACATGTTTGCTACAAAGACCAGACAGACCCAATAGCCAATGATTTCTATTTCTAGTCACTGGTCACAAGCAAAGTGACCTGAAATATGCTTAATATTACAGAAACAGTGCTATCTACTGCCCCGTAGAGCCAGCTGATGTAGAGGAATGAAATGTGAACGAGCATTTAACATTTAATATAAAGTTCCCCTAATTGTGAGAATATAAACCAAATCAAGTGGCAATCAATAAAAGGAGAAAAAGGTTGAGATGGTAGCTGCTCAGTCAGCAAAGCCCAGTTAAGTGTAACGCTGCTGCTGGTGCATGAAACTTAACACCCCTAAAATGTGGAACATGTGTAGGCATATTCTCTGGGAACCGTAGACAAACATAGACCATGAGAACCAGCCTGCGTGACCCTGGACGTCATAAACAAACTTCTCCATGGCTGTGACACACCAACATGATACCACTCATAAAAACACATTCGTCCGATTGCACCTGTGCCCGTTCAGCACACCCCTCTCTCGGTCTATGCCTGTGGGCGGATATGCCTTTGTGTATTTGGATATCATATACTCTGCGTGTGTTAGTCACTAGGCACTAGTCATTCACTGAAACAGCCAGAGTAAGAATCAGTGAGACGTGAACACAGACAGACAGACACGTAACCTGTAATTTGTACACAGGGGAGCTCTCCCTTCCATTGCCTCTGGCTCAGTGTGTGGCTTTCCAAAGCATGCAGTAACGTCATTTGTAATTTAATTAACTTTATCCTGTCTGGCAAAAATTCCAGATCTTAGTGCATTGTAAAATATCTAAAATACGATATCTAGACTAATTAGCTTACAAAGCATGAAACAGGAAGCTTACCCCTCCAAATGCTTCCATTTCTTTACATTTGAGCCAAAGCTGAAGGAATGCAGTCAACACATCATCCCAACATGTTCAAGAGACACCAGCCAAACTCAGCTGCCGCAGGCAATTCAAGAAAAGCGAAGCGAAGATAATGTGTGTCATGCAACGCTGGACCTTGTCAGTATAAACAAAGTTACTCAACCTTTAATACTACAACTGTTCAAATATCCAGCCACTCTGCATCCACATGGCAAAGTCGGGCTGTTCACGTAAGGGCAAACAGGACCAGAGGCTACCAGTAGCACATGGCCAAGTCCACACATATAAGTGTTTGTGCATGCGCACGCGCACGCGCGCGCACACACACACACACACGGGCAGAGGAGGGGAGTGCTGGCAGAGGCTGAATGTGTTTGCCCGCTCCAGGGGAGAAGGGAAGAAAGGGAGCAGAAGAGCTGAAACAAACGCATGCTGGCTTCTATTAGTTGAGCTGTGGAGCGGGATGGAGGGGTGAGGAAATGTATTCATTCCCTCTGCCCCCCCCATCCATTCCCATCCCTCCTACCCTCCTACCCCATTATCTCCATTCTGGAAAGGCGGCGGATGAAAGGGACAACCCCCCAGTGGCAGCACTTCTCCCTCCAAACTTACGCCGACGCATTCTGACGGCTGCTTAATTGTACGTGATACAGGCAGGGCCCTTTCTCTTTCAAATCTAAAACAGATTGCTTCTCCCTGGGGAGGGGATTATTGGACAAGAGAGATGACAAAGCAGGGACAGTGCAGCCCTCTGGGGGGTGGAGGACGGAGGGGGTAAGCTTGTGGGTAGTGTGTGTGTGTGTGTGTGTGTGTGTGTGTACACGGTTTTTTCTATGTTTCTCTTTTGTACATGCCTGTGTCACAAGAAGATTATGTTTGTGTCCATGTGTTTCAAATGCGCGCACGTGTGGGTGACAACCAAGAACGTGTGTGCAAGATCGAGCCTGTGATCACGACAAGATCATTGGATCTTTCTGTCCATTTCAAGCTACTACTTTCTTCCTCTCTTTATCACATGTTCACACCTCCCTCTCTCTTATCTTGGCCTCTTCTGCTTTATCCCTCTTCCACTTCCCCCTCTGTGTCTCTCTTGACCCAGCTTTCTCTTTCTCCCTCCTAAGCCCATGCTGCATCTATGTGCAGTGACATTTGAACAAAAGCCGCTCAAGACATCACAGAAAAAGCATTAAAACCCTCTCTTTCTCTCACTCAGTGGCTAAAAGTGCACATTAATGAATAAAGCCTAACAGAAATCCTGCATCTTCCCTCTCTCTCTCCATTCATTCTCGGGCCAAAACTGCACGGACCTGGTCAGGGGTCATTCCTGGCGGTTGCATAGCTGAGAACTTTGCAAAACCTTTTCTTCACAAAACATATCTTATCTTTCCAACTAGTCATCAGGGCTGAGGCTCAAGACAAAGACAAGGGGAACAATGCCAGACGCAAAAAAGTAAAAAAGCATCAAATATACGTCTGGTTTGCTGCTCTGTTTAACGTGTGCAAGTACTAGATCGCAGGAAGGAGGATCAGGCATTCCTACCAATGATGAGAGAATGTGATGTTTGCATGCCCTGACCTTTTCCGCTCAAAGGAAAGGCTGAACAAACACTTGGGGGTGCTATTGTGAGCTACCCAACACCCCAAAAATAGATCTATGCAGTGTGTCTGTGTGCATCCAGATATGCATGGTATATTTCCCTGGAGATACATCCTCAAAAGTCAAGGACACGTTTAAGGGCTGCATGCAAGTGCATTGAAACTCCATGGAAATGTTTGATCAGTAAGGACGACAAAGGAACTGAGAAAGTGGCTGACTCATCTAAAGATAGCCTTTCTTGATTCCACATAAATAAAAGCATGCCAAATGCTCGCTGTTCAAATACTGGTCATTTGCAGTGATAGGACTGTGCAATCTACTCCAGCGCTACTATGCAATCAGGCTAGTATGAGGAACACTATCATTAAGCTGAAGAGATAAACAAGTGCCGGAGGAGAGGGTGGTTTAGGAAATCTTTTCTTAACATGCTCGCACACAAGAGAACACACACACACTATAGTTATAAAGCATCTCTTTCTGTATTTTCCAGAGAGATGAAAAATGCAAGGAACCACTAGTCTCCCAAAAGCAAAGATGTTGAATAATTCAGTAAGAGTATTCATTAAATCGTCAGCCAGTTTAACTGATCAAGTGCAATTTGATCAAAACGTTTCTCGGCAGTTTGGATAATGCCAGATTCTCCAGTTCCAGATCTTCTCCATTTCAACACCATCTGAACTTGGAGCATTTTTTGTTGGCCATGAGCATCTCCCTATTCTTACAGGACAATGGAAAGTCATCTGCAAGGCTTTCAATTTCACTGCAACCAACCCTATAATGACAGAATTCATAAATGTGACTTCTGTCATTGTAGGATCAAGTTGAGAAAGTAAAACGCAGCATGATAACAGTCTGACTTGGCTGAGATAAAAAATTATGGTACTGATTTGGAGTGAAGAAGGGAGGACAGTTGCCTTGAAACTCCACTGCTCACACATACTAGAATCTTAATGAAATGCAGTACCTTCAACAGGTACAGCACATATTAGAACAAATGCATATATTTAATGTCCTTTTCATGTCTTACAATAATTAGTCTGCCGTGAATACCTTTGACCTTGTTCATCAGTAGGCGAGTATGAAGTCACGCACACTGTCTGGGAAGTCTTTGATTCACTGTGGCTGGCATTTAAAGGACACACGCACACACACACTTTTGGTCTTGTTTGTACAAATAATGAAAAGCGCAGATACTACCTCTTCCCTTCTACTCAATCACTCACCATGCTTACCAGAAGAATGAATTACTTCACTTATTGCTTTCTCGCACACACACACACACACACCACAGTAGATTCGAGTGATGGCAGCGCTGCTACTGGAACAACGTTTGTCTTGGCAAGCGTCTACCCCCCAGAACCTAATTATTTGCAGCAGCTGCTCACGCTCTTGTTTGTAGCACAGTGAAGCTAAACAGTTTAAAGGATCTCCCTTCTCTTCTGAGCTGGCAGTCAGCGCTGCACTTTAAAATGCCCCAAAGCTGCTTTGCTATGCTCCGGGTAGGGTAATCAGAAATTGAATCTAAACACTGCTGGGTGAAACTGAAGTGAAGGAAGATTTATGGGACAGTCTCGTCAATACTGAAAGTTTGATCTTAGGCTTCTCCACATTTCTCCAGCCTTCTCATTCACTAACACAAATTGGCTCTGCCGATGTATTGAAATGTAAGCCACTCTGCTAATTGTGTCTGGTGTAAGCAATTGCCGTTGAAGAGGACCACAGCATAATATTGCCCTTTAGGAAAACTAGTTCAGAAGGATCAATTCTCTACTTTTTGTGGGCTATATATAGAATAATACATAAAATAATAAAATACAGTGTCCCAAGTCACTCACTTGGTCCTGAAAACAAAGGAACTTTAATATCATTCAGACGCAATGTTATATGTACATGTAATGTCTGTCTCTGGTTAATATCTAACTATATATAATCAACTTTCGCTCCCAGTTCTCTCAGAAATCTTTCAACTGTTCCCCTCATTGATCTGCTCATACAGCAAAATTGTACGAACGTTTCCACTGGCCTTAAAGCAGCAGTCATCACAACCTATTGGTGGTTGTGTTAAATACTTCAAGTAACAAGCAGGAAGTGTAGCTACTGCTGGTTTACCAAGGTAAACACAAATTCACACAACAGCAGCTTTCACCCATACAACCTCCTCTCCTCTCAGCTCTCCTTTCACAGCTGCACAATCTCCATTAGCATACACCTCATACACACACACACACACACACACACAGAGTGCCTGGAGGTAGGTATAAATACTATACATCATATTCCCACTCCACTGGCAGGTTTCCCTTCTCACTTGACTTGAGTTAAATAGCTGAAGTGAGGTGTACATTCCCTGACTTTCTGCTTTGCTCTGACAGTTTGTCCGGAAAGCGCTCTTCAGCAGCTCATCCATTTAGCGTATACTGACACGATCTGCCAGAGGTGCACTCTGAATAAGATTTATGAAAAAACTTATCTGGGCTGAAGCGAGGGAATGTTAAATGCCACACTGAGTTTTGGGAATGTAGAAAAATTCTGCTTTCATTTCCTATTACAAGAACTGACAGTTCATCTTCACTAAAGTGTTTAGGATTTTAAAAAAAGATATACAAACTGAATTTTTTAACCCTTGTCCCTATTATAACTCATAGAATGCCCCCACTGAAATACAAATATCCTGCATTCAGAAAACTAGAAATTAACAGATGGGTGCTTATGGATTGAGGGAAAAAATGACATTAATGGAATGTGCTGCCTTCTAATCCCTTGAGACGGAGGAATTTGCGACGGAGGGAATTCCTGTCATTCAGGGGGGAAACTATGAAGTCCAGCACACACAGAGCTGCTGTACAGGCAACACAGATCTACTGCGCTAGTAAACTCCCACTTCTGACTATATGCTGCATCAGAAATGTAGTGCCAACTAAACAAACTAACAGGCACAAACACTGCAAAAAGCAGTGGAGAAATGGTGGAAAATGGTAGAAAATAGACCAAAAAAAAAAGACAGAGAGAAAGTTGTTAAGTACCTGAAAGGGAGGAGAGCAGAGTGCTGTCCGAGTGAGAGGCAGGATTCCTCTCTGTGTTTTCTTCTCGCGTTTCTTCACCGGGTCTCCCTCTGCTCATAGAGGGGTTTGTGTGTTGGTGCTGGGATTTTGGGTTGAAGAGTAGGGGGGACCACACAGCTCCTGGAAGACAACCTCTCTCCTCTAATCCTCTCTCCGATGTGATGACACTCTCTAACCTCGACCATCTGTTGAAACACGTCCCGGAGCAGTCAGCACCGCGCTGTGTCAAGAACCCCACTCCCCTGCCCAATCACAGACCGGCTGCTGGGTGGCTCCTTGCTGCCAGGAGGCAGGGACAAGGACACAGCTCAGCGCTGAGGGAGACACACACACATGCATTCACACACACACACACACAGACACTCTACGAGATGGAAGCAAGAAAACCCCCAGTCATCGTAACCTGAGAGGCAGAGTAGGAGGAAGGGACAGGGAGAGTGAGAGGAGTGGAAAGAGAAGGAATGGGAGGGGAGAGAGAGAGAGAGAGAGAGAGAGAGAGAGAGAGAGAGAGAGAGAGAGAGAGAGAGAGAGAGAATGTTTAAGAGGCAAAAGCTGAGGTAGATAAGAAAAAGATGGAGATAAACATGGCTCATGTTTTCCTTTACCTTGCCCGTAATGTTACTTAACAATTCTCACACAAACCTTTGACTGAACCCCCATGCACACACACATAAACTACTTTACCCTCTGTCCCTGACCCCTTTCCTCCCATTCCACTCCCTGCAGCCACCAAGTATGTGGTCTAAAGAATCAAACTAAAAAAAAGCAATAAAATTCTATATTGGCTCCGTGGTGAGAATGCTGTTGGCACTAAACTGTGACATCTCCAGGCACAGAAGCACAGGCAGTAGCCCTCACACCTTAGTGTGATAAATCCTTACAGTCCCACAGCTGCATTCCTGCCCTTCACCACCTATTGCCTTAAGTTAAAAAGGAGGGCAGAGGGGAAGACACTAAAATTACAAAGCTAAGGAAAGAGTAAGATAGAAAGAGAAAGAAAAGGAAAAGAAGTAAAGATAAATGGGGGGGGGGGGGGGGGGGGTTCTGCAGACTGGCAGCAGACTGATAAAGCTAACATTTACCATTTATTATCAACCCTTCGACATTAACACTGTTACTGGTGCATTTCCTAAATGAATCAACCAATTTTCAGCCCATTCATGCAGAACACAGGGAACATTAGGTGAGAAAGGCTGTCACATTAATCATTTTGTTGAACCACTGTCCTACTCACTGATCCATTAAAAAAGGATTACAAGACCCTGATGATATTCAGGAGCAACTTCAAAGGCAAACCCTAATGAGTTAATACCCATTTGATTTCCGACAGCATCACAATGAGTTAATCAGAGGTGTGAAACGCCAAAGAAAGGCTTGTAAGTGGTTCATTTACATTCTATATGCAGCATCAACACCCTGGCCTCTGTTTCAAGTTGTCCTTTGATAAATACTAAGTTCAAACAGGTTCACAGACTTTGATTGTTCCTCTCCAACTGACCCTTAATCAATTCCATGCATCCCTCAACACTGTTTGTTGTATCCTAAAGTAATTTATATGTAGCATGACCCGACTGGTAAAGTTTCACACATGTTCTGTAATATTGCTCAGATGTGTATCGGCTTTCCATTTTAATTTGATTGCCCCACACACACACACACACACACACACACACACACACACACACATACACACATACACACACATACACACACATACACACACATACACACACATACACACACATACACACACACACACACACACATACACACACACACACACACACACACACACGCATCAACAGAGAGATCCTACCACTTTTTTCAGTGGGTGCTCCCAGTTATATTCCCCTCAGGTTTATGTATGAGGATATTGGATTAAACTAAACAAAGCCTATTTTCACCAGGGACACGTGAAACTTTCCCCAGCTTGGACTGATGTTTGAAACAGGGGCAGTGGTGAGGGAGAGAAGGGCCTTAGGGGGAAAGAGCTCAAATTAGATTAACTAAATTCACAAAGACTGTCCCCAGCCCCTCCTGCATGGCTACACACATCCCAACCCACACCTCCAGCCCCAGCCCCCATTCTCACGGCCGAGAGGTTTCCAAAGGGCCTTCAGGCAGGCCAGAGGCGACCAAATCCCTGTGCTCTTTACTGGATTAAAGATGACTGCCCCACTGGGGGAGAGGGACTGTTTTTTCATAAGCTGAGCACATCTGTAAACATTATAAATCCATCCTCACAGAAAAGGTTATCAGGCAGAGTTTCTGTGAGGAAAACATCTACAGCCTTAACCAACTAGGGCCCACCTGGAAACAAAACTTTTAAGAGGTAGAAACTGGTCGTCCCATTATGCCAACACACATCATCCATTTTTCATGACCACTCTTAATCTCCATTTTCCATTTTCATTTCCACTGATGGACACAACAGCAACAAAAAAGCAAGGGTGGAGGGAGGTCTATAAAATGAATGACTGAATGACCTGCAGGGGGGCTAGTGATTTTCTGGTAACCTCCATTCACTCTCCTTCTCCCCATCCTCACTTTACAAAGAATTCATCAAGCCCATCATGGCGGATATCTAACACAGAAATTAGCTTTAAGCTGACCCGTTTTCTCTTATTGTAGACCTCTCTGATTGAGTCCCCCATACAGTATACTGTCAAACTCTTGTCCAAGCTTTACTTTTAAACTGGATCCAAGCCTCCTCAGATCTCAAACTCACATCCCCCTTTTCCTTCCAGCTTTCCAACCATCAGTTGGGCCTGCAGGTGCAGGCAGAGGCCAGTGTTGGGGGGCTACTCGGTTCACTAGTCCCATTCTCTATGGCTGAATGAGATACATAGGGGTGTCATAGCTGTGATCCTGCCTCTGTGCCAGTATTGAGCGGAAGCTGGGGGATACAGCTATGATGTGGAGGAAGGCAAACCTAGGGGTGACATTGTCTTGTGCTAGACAGTATTTTAAATGCCAAGCCAATGGCTACTGCCATGCTAACTTCCCTCTGTAATGCAGTGCTGTAGACTCGTGTCAGGTGACGAGTGGGTATCTAAGTATTGAATGTGTCAGCTGCTTAAGATCCCTTTGCTTAGGATGTAAGACACTTGAGACACTAGATAAATCAACTACCAACTAATTAACTGCTAAGGGAGCAGGGCTTATGGCCACATTAGAGAAGACAGCTTTCAGTTTTCTACAGCTAAGCCCAGGTGTGATCCAGTTTGTAAAGATACTACATTTGCTTTGGTCCTGCTGGTTCCCAGGACCCATTACACTCCAGGGGGTTGAATCAGTGTCATCTTAAGTTCATGCCAGAGAGGCACAGCTGAGAGCTGGGGACGACTGGGATACAGCAGGAAAGCAGGAGAAGACACGCACAGTTGGTCATGGATGTACAGGGCTGGGAGGAGAAATGAAAGGCAGGAGTAGGGAGGACAGCGGGGAGACAGGAATACAGTAGGGACAGAGCAGAGGGGCGGCAAAGGGTAAAGGAAAAATAGAAAGAGAAAGCGGGGAATGGAGGAGGAGGAGGAGGAAGGGCTTCTGGGGTGCAGTGACAGCTGAACATGCAGCACACGCATGTATAGGGAGTTCTCCTCACGCCACCCTCCTGCTGTGCCATGCATGTGTCCTACACGGATGTGATTTATCACGCATGAAAACCACACATCCATGCATCGCAGCATCTGCCACAATATCGTGAATAGAGCCAATTGACAAAACCCTACAGAGTCACATAAAAGAAATATTTACCGCCAGAGTAAATCAATACCGTCATTATTGCAAATGCCCTGTTAATATCTTTACTGGGTTAGCATTAAGGTACTCTGGGTTACTAGATACTACTTAGTGTGTTACTTAAAATAACTTCTGTCAAGTTGTGTACATATCTTTGTGGTAACTCAACAACCAAAAACATGTAAATTAGAGTTTAGGGATTTGGAGTTGGCTTACTACTTCTTAAACAGCTTAACTGAGTCATTACCCTTATCTTGGTATTCACAATGAGTTATATGTGTGGATGTAAACATGCTTTGTATATGTGAAGCATTCAATTTACAGGTAATACACCAAATAATAAATAACACAATTTACCACTAGACTTAAAAGGTTGCCAGCCATTGCTACAATAAACAATAAATCAAGGCTGACACCCACTCTCAAGCAGCTAACAGGTAGTGCTGCAGTCAAAGGGAATACTCTAACACATAATGAACTCATTAACAGTAACCTGAGATCAAGTGAGGTAATGATGATAGGATTTAGAGGTCTGTTAATGACCTCCACCAACAGACTTCAGTCAGATGCCAGATGTGCCATCACCTCTCTGGCAGATGTTTACATGACAGTCAACCATGGCCACCAACCATCAGTGTAAAGAGTGTAAAAGCCAGTTCCCCTTACAATGGAAGATAATATTGCAATTTAACATAATCTAATTTTAGGGCCTTTAACCAACAAAATGTTACCTTGAATGTCATTATTTCAAAGCAGTTGTCATATTTATCTTTTCCCCATAACGTAAAGTGGCTATCCTTCATTGAAGGAAATTGTTTCCATAAGCCACATTGCCTTCATGTTGCAATCACACATGTTGTTCTTCCAGCTTTCCCAAACTACAGTTGACTTAATCCTTCAGCTGATCATTTTTGATCTGAAGAAAATTATAAATTTGATTTCCATACAAAATATCAAACGACAGGTTATACCATTGGTAATGATAAACAGGTGCAAATACTTACTAACTCCCACATATCTAGTTCATGAGGAATGCATCCTATATTGGATAATTCTTGGCATGAAAAAAGGTAAGTGCATCCAGATTTCCAAATAACAACAACTGTCAGCACAGACTATGATTCCTTGGCTCTTACTAGCTGCCAGAGGCACTTAAGAACATACAGAGACCCCTACTGATCAAGCCTTTAAACACAACATGTGGCAAATAGGACCAGATTCATCAAATCCAAGTATATATTATATAATATATGATATTTCAATACTATGTTTGCTTTTCCAAAATTACAGTTTGTTTTATGGTCGGAGTAATGATAAAAATCCAATGATAAAATATAAAACATCTCCTGTAGAAATCTGATAGACCACCCAGGGAGCCATCTTAAAGCAGGATTAAGACCTTCCAAGAACTTCTAAAACAGTTGGCAAAAGATAGTGAGAGAAACCAATCCTATCATTCCTGTGATCTGGTGAATCACAGGATGACGGAAATGATTTGGGATAGCCTTAAGGTTCAGTAAATGGGAAAATGGCCGGGAACCAGTGCTGTAAGCCATGAAGATATGAGATAGATACAGCAGGGAGATACTGGGTCCAAGTCGAAAGATGAAAGACATTCTGAAAGACAATGGTGGTCATGTAGTGACCAGGTTCCACAAGCAAAGCCCCAGGGACCTTTACCACTGCAATAACTGAGCTCCACTTGTAGTTTTGAATTTACAGAAAATGTTGGTGACTTTTGTCAGTCTTGTCAGACAAAAGCATTAGTTAAGGATATATCAGCAGGTGGAACTGCAATAATGGGGTTATAAAAAGAAAATGCCACTAAGTTCTGGCTTATGATTTAATCATGCTCTGTAAAAGTAGGCCTCTCCTGTGGACAGTGCCCTAACATTTCTCTTGCTGGAAGAGCAGAAGTGGCATAAAAATGGGTTATTGTTGAATAAAAAGACATCTTGGACAGCTCTGTAATAGAAAGTTAAAAAACATATAAACAGCTGTTATATATCCATTTGGGCCAAAATGTGACTCACGCCACCTTCACCACTCAAAATTGAACAATTTTAAATCTTTTTATGAAGCAATTTCACCCCAATTCCCAATCTCTATTTCTGGCCTTACAACAGTCACCACACATATCAGGCGGTCATGCCCTACTTTTGTTTCTTCTTCTTCTAGGACAGATGTCATCATTTGGTACATAAGAAACGTGCAAGGACACTTTTCTCAACAAATTTTTTAACACAAGTGCTCGTTAGCCTTCTGTGTTTGATCTTCTGACATCACTGGTTCTTAATGCTATGCTATCTTTTGTTATCAAAAGCAAATTTGTGGTTTTGAATGCAAATAGCATCTGCCTGATTAAGTTATTTTCTAAACCAGATCACTGCTGGCACTTGACAAGAAGGGGTGCGATTTTGTACACTAACTCTGTCTGTGTAAGGAGTTAATCTCGCTCAGTATAAAATATGATTAAGCCCCACCTGAATATGAACCCTTTTACTGGAACAGTCAATAGGCCAAGTATATATTTTAATCTCAACAAAGAATGCGTTTTGGTCTCCAAAAAGATTTATTAGAGATAAAGGGAAAAAAGACATTGGTAAAGCATATCATTGACCCCGCGAGCAGAGTTCCTCTGTAGCCACAAATCAACAGACTCCACACCACCAAACAATAATGCATTCAACAAATAATCATTTCCCTTCATACCCTCTGACTCTGCAGACTCCACTCAGTCTCTTGGGTAGCAGAAAAATCTGTTTGTTTACACTGATATTCTCTGTGAAAAAACAGGCCAACTCTTTGTTAACTCCTAAAAAAAAGATCCCCAAAAGACATTGAGAGAAGGCAGTAATTGTTGTCATAAAGCCAGTGTCCAACTCCTTCCTGTCTCAGAGGAGCCTTTGGAAGTCTCATTCTCGCCGAGTGGTGCTCCGTTTCCGGAAGCCTGACTAATCCTCTCAGGCGAGAAGGTGAAAGGCAGGGACAAGGAGGGGGGGGGGGTTGTACGTGGGAAGGAAGGCCTATGTACGCTACAACATTCAAAATGCCTGGTAGAAAATAATCCCATAAAGCATGCCGTCAGTGGCCTGTTGAGAGGGAGAATTAGGATTTGCGTAGTGCAGATAGGCCGTTCAATTATCCCCTCAGAGGCCTTAACTGGCCCCGGGCCACGATAAGGACAGAATTTTCACTTGTCAGCAGAATGTGGCAAGAACAAGGGAGATCAGGTTAGAGCATACATAGCATGTTGACATATAGTAGATTAATGATACATCACTACATAACAGCTCCGCTCCTAACAGCCACCACCACCAAACTAAGAGCAATCAGCAAACAAAATACCCAATAATGAGGCACAAGAACTAAATTGGCAAGCTTATAGACATCCACTGCAACACTGTTGTCCACATGGAAAACTTGGTGCACACACTAGTTTAATTAGAATACGAATTCTATGCCCAGTAAGATGAAAAAACAGGGATGTGGCTGCGGCTTTTAACAGGGTGTTTGTTGGGTTCCTGGACGAGGGGAAGCACTGTGGCTCTATGTGATTTGTTATTCGCACGAGGGTGGGAAGAGGGGCCTTTTAATCTGTGCCCTGTACTCCGCTTCCTCTCTCTAGGAGAAAATCAGTAACATGAACAGCTCACCACTACACAACTGCACAACCACTGGGATGTTTATGACCCGCTGAAGGGCCACACAGCGCAAGAGATCATTTGTGTGAGAATAGGTACAAGAGCAGGACCCTCCCCTTCTCTAAGCTCCCTCATCCAGCCTCTTTTATACCCTCAGGCCCTCTCATCATCATCATCATCCACTCTGCCCTTTACCCATTTAAACTCTCCCTGCTTGATTTCATTCTTTTAAGATTTATTTCACCATTTCCATACCACCATTCTCAGGTCTCTGGTCATCCCCTAGGTTATTAACGTATGCCTATTTCACAGAGAGAGCCAGAGGGACAGCTTTCAGGAGAGAAGACCACAGGAGGCAGGTCTCAAACAGGTGCAAATTCCAGTGATGCCTGCGTACGTTTGGACACTTTTGTGTCTCTATAAACCTGGGCCAAGTAGCACGCTGAAGGTGATGGCCAGCAGAGATGTCTGACAGCTAGACCTTCTTTCAATTTGCTTGAATTTTCACATTGTTTTACTGTGTGTGTGTGTGTGTGTGTGTGTGTGTGTGTGTGTGTGTGTGTGTGTGTGTGTGACCAACAGAAAGTGAAAAGAGAGCAAAAAATATACATTTAAATGAAATACCGCAACGGGATCGTTGACTTGATTTGAAAACTGTTCCATAATTAAGTCAGAGTAAACCTCTTAACATTATGAATATTTAATCACATGTATGATAATTACTATGACTTAATAGTGTTAAACTGTAACACACTCCCAGGTTCCCATTTCACGCTCATCCTGCAGACTGTGGAGTCTGGAAACATGTACCGGACAGCCCATCCCAGAGGAGAATTCAGAGTCCGGGGCTGTGTGGGTGGGTGAGCACTCATTTGAAGAAAACTCCCAATAATCCAATTAAGCACATAATTTCCTTTAGTACACAGGAATTGAATCAACTGTCAGAAAGCAGCCGAGTTAGAAAAAGTGAAAAGCAAAAAAGAGTGGACAGAGAAAGGGTAAGAAAAGGCTTTTCTGTGTACTGTTCAGCTGCTGCAGCGAACAAAATGCAAACAAAGCTTTCAGAGAAAGCGGCTTTAGATCTCTGCAAACATGGTGGGGCCTCCCGTGCTCCACTTTGTAACTGTCCTGCTTGGCTGGCGATCAGCTCTCTCGTCCAGGACCATTCTTTAGCACAGATCCCTTGACCAAGAGCCAAGCTGCCTTTCACAGTGTGCAAGAGTGTGTGTGTGTGTGTGCGTGCGCAATCATGCTTGAATATGCATGAGAAGAGATGGGCTCCTCCACTGTTCTGTGTGCCGTTCCATAACTGGTCTCATATTCACAAAGCAAGACAATGAAAAGAGGGGAAATATGGATGTGGGGGCACATTAGCTACATTATATGACAGAGTGATATGTTGCATGTAGGTGAAAACATACATAACACCACCTATCATGACTCCTACCTGAACCCTGTCATTAACTTCTGTTTAAGTAGATGTCCTTCTCTCCAAGGTGACATGGATATGAAGTTGTTTCAGTGACTACACTCCTTCAAAGAGAGGGACAGTAGAGGGCAGAAAAACAGTACAGGAATTCAGAATATCCTCCTAGTAAGCGCTTATCTTCCCTCTTGGGGCATGGAATCTCAGCCACAATGACGAGGCCAAAAAGGAGAAAACGGGCATCATCTTGTGAACACAACAAAAGGTCTACACACACTCCTGTGTGTGTAGACCTTTTAGCTACTTCATTTAAATGCACATCTCTATGAGCAACAGTTTTCAATTTCTTTTTCAATTTGATTTTATACAGTTGATCCGATTCACGAAGGCTTCCTAAAACATAACTTCAGATGAGAACGTAAAGATAGAAACAAAACCTGTGTTTTCCCTCCCTCCTGTGTTGGCACGGCTGTTGATCTCTTGAATTTTACCGAGACCATCCGATAACACTGCCGTGCGCTCACCGGATTATTACGGGCAAAACTAGCACAATCCAAGGCTACAGGGGCAGATATACTGTATGATAAGATTGAAGTATAAGTGAAATCTAATTGTGACAATCCTGACAACAAAGATGGACGGAAAGAAAAAGATTCACAAAGAGGGACAAAATGAAAGCAAGAAAGAAGTGGAGAAGAAGGTCGGAGGAGGGCAATATGGTCAAAATTAATATAGCAATAATTATCACAGCATTGTCTCACAGTATTCAAAATCAAATGGTATTGTTTATCAATTGAGCATTTATTTAAGTTTTACTAGAATGAAAGTGAAATGAAATTTTGATAAAATTGTACTTTTGATTAATTATTGACTTACACATAAGATCTGTGAACTACTTTTGATAATATTAAATATTACGATGAATGGAATATCTCCCAACCCTTGCATAAAGGACGGAAGAAGGTAAGGAAGGAATCAACAAAGGAAAGATGGAAGGGAAGTAGCAAGGAAGGTCGAAAAAAGAAAAGAGAAAGTGCCTTAATTTGTGTAGCCCGGGCTTAAACTGTGAAAAGGGGTGCTCAGCTTTTCTTTTTCAAGCTTTCATATCCTATAAAGAACCCCTCTTAATTCTTCATTCTTCATTTCCTGTTCCTGTCCGAGTCCAGATGGCCAAAGGATCTAGAGAACACCCGTAACAGAATGACTGAAGACTTTCATGACTGAGCTGGTGCCGAGCGGGATAAAGTTAAGTGGGAGGTAGAAGGATTTGTATCATAACAGTACATGTCCAGCTTCTTTTACCCATAAATCACAAACTGTATTTCTGCAAGTAGAAAAACGATATACAGCATTTCTTATAGGAGAGCATTCACTGGCATACCCACAGACATGTTGTAATTGGCATAATAGACACAGCACATGTAGATATCTTTAGAAATCTCACATTTCTAATACAGCTGATGAACTCAAAAATCCCGCAGCTGAACTCTGTGTGGGGGTTCAATTTGAATTCCTAAAAAAAAAAGGAAAAATAGTGTCTAATTTTATACGATGAGGAATGTGTTTAGCTTGGTGTCAGACATGCTGAAACCATACACGTAAGAAAGAAAGGGATAAAACATGTTGAAGGCTTTATGGACCCCTTGCCACATATTGTACACCACTTGGTGGCTGATGGTGAAATCAAAACTGTACGCTGAGTGAATTAAAAACAGTCATAAATATTATAGCCTATAGCCTAGATAAACATGCTGTGGGAGAGCAAAACATCACAGCTGTGGAGGTTTTCTGCAGTTGTCTAATCTCATCCAGGTACGTTAAGAGAATGACAGATATAAATTGACAGATTTACAGTTAGCAAAAAAACAAATATTCTTGTAATCTGATCATTTATGCTAAAAATGAGTGGAGGACATCTACTAGAAACAAAAGGCAAAGAGTAACAAAATAAGGAAACCTTCTCATGTTCTACTTCTATTATAGTCATAACTGTATGAGCCTATTTGTCTCTTTCTATCATTCTAGATTTGTACACAGCATTATGTGAAACCATGTTGCTATGCTATGCTTTCGGTTTTCCCAAATGTGTCAATGCAATCTGTTCTGCTGAGCAGAGAGCATGAGGACTAGAGTAGATCTAGTTGACTCATTTCTATTTGGTGAGAATAACCGTCATGGCATGTGTGGATTAGAGAAAAAACAGCGTTAAACAGCTGAGGTGTTTTAGCTACAGGTAAAGTGAGATTATAGGCTGCCAAAGAGATCAAGGCTGTTTGAGCCTTTTGCAAACGGATGTATAACCCAGCCACAGGCTGCAAACCTATTGATATATCAGGTTAAATCATTCCGTTTAGGGAAACTGTCTAAATCCTATTCTGGAGAAACAGTAACTCAGCTCAGCCACAAATATGTAGTCAAAAAGTTTGACAGAAATTGCCTATAAAATGTGCTCTGAGCACTTTCCACATCACATCAAGTTTGCCATATGAACCCCATGCTCTTGGCATCTTCTGTAATGACATTACACAATGGTGTTCCATGTCAAACAGCAAGTTGGTCCTCTCGCATCACCAGCCAAATAGAAATCTCAACCTCAAGTTTTATATCCAAGTCAAAGAAAACTAGGCTGCTGGCACCACAAATGTAGAAATCTGGATCAGCAGGAAGTCAAAGGGCTTTCACTTCAATGTCTTTGCTACCACAATTAAGACTTCATAAATATATCCCAGAATTTAAAACACTTAAAATTGAGCCCTTCTGCACTGCATTTGACTGACAAGGCCACTACACTCCAAATTACTCACAGGCACACAGCAGGCAAGCAGAGTGTTTGGCTGAGATGTGTGTGTGGTGCCAGTCTGCTGCACACAAGCCAAACTTTTGGAGTCAATTGTCAAGGGCATGCAAGGCTTGGCCATGAAAGCCATCTGGAAAGGAGCAGAAATGCCACTATTTACAGCTATAAATAGAACAAATAAAGGCCCACAATCAGAGTGATAATCCCTCAACAATGTCGCGGCTTTGTGGCATTACTTAATGTTCCACGACAAGCCTTGGAGGAAATATCCTGATCCACCTAAGCGTCACGTTGTTCCTCTCAGATAAACTGACCCTGAACACGTTATAATGCGGTCAGAGCGGTGGGGAGGGCACATGACCTTTGGCCTGTGTAGGAGGAGTCAGAGAGGTCTGGGATTAGTAGGGTATGACACTTTGGTCATGGACTCTCACCAAATCCCCCTTGTCTCAAAAGAGTCCTCTTCAGTACAAATGGACTGGAGGCAAATGCTGCAGTCAGGTACAAGTGAAGATTGATGAGGGGGCAACAGGTCAAGTTTAAATAATTTCTCTTAATCTGGCTAGAGGACTGAAGACTTAAATTTAACAGGTGGTTTTTCAATAATCTGTATCAACAAATGGTATAATAAATAGGCAGAAATGCTCCCTTGAATGTGTTTTAAAGGACAACATGAATCCGCTAGTATTCATCTCTCCAGATGTCTCTCCACAATAAAAGAAAAAGTGGGGGCCAAATGCCTAACCTGGCAACCCTATTGTCTCCCACATCTAGTCTGTATACACAAATACATGGCAGCAGATCCCTTTTTTAAACTGGTGCTTCTGAAGCTGATTCTCATTACAAAATAGCTTTTCCCCCGTGGCATTGTGTTTGCTCCTTCTTGCTTGACATGGGGGCAATATATTAAAATGTATGAGTCTTTATCCTACCCTGTTCAAACAGAGCCAAGCTGGGTTTGCCCAGACCACAATACAAAACACAGGAACACGTGCACATGCATGCGCGCGCGCACACACACACATATATATATACACACACACAAAAGGAGCGGCAACCCCTGCTATTGTCTATTAGTAAGAAGGCCAAATATCTATGCTGGCACTGTGTCTGAAATGAAATAGTATACAGGGCGCCAAAAATGGCCATGACATTACTAGCAGCAGGAAAGAAACCAAGCCACAGGGACAACTATGCCAAAACCCAAGAACATGTATTAAAAGGTAACAGATTTTTCTTTGCTACTGCTTTACGCTCACCTTTTCTTCAAGAAAAAGTTCTATTACAGACCCATCTCTCATTTCACCTCGTGTCAACTTCCACACTTGGGCATTATAACAACGCTTGAGCTGATTTTAAAGGATCTCTGAATAAAAACAACGCAGCACCCTGAGATGATTTGCTCCCCTCCTCCTAACACACAGCAAGGTACGCAAAAACTTGAGCTTGAAGAAAAATTTGTTATCTGCTAACATGTTTAACTCCCTGAGGGAAGCAAACATGCTCAGACTTAATGCAAAACATATTGAAGTATTAAAGCCCCACATCCCCTTAATGTTAGCAACAGAATAACACAGCAGCAATCCTCCCAATGTTCCCCCTAATCCCCTCTAAAATGGGCCTCATCAATGGAAAAATCAGGCAGTTTCTTTTTAATAAGGAGATGGTATGAGAGAGTTTGAGCCTAATCTTTGTGAATGTGGTGCAGAGACTATGTGGAGCAGTTTTTTTGTCCGACATCAGCATCAGCTCTGGGCTCAGTCTTAAACACATACCAATCATTATTGGCAAGTTTGTTCTGGCCATCCATTGGATAGGAGGAGGTTATCAGATATCAGCCCTCAGTGTTGTGTGAACCAAACCCTGAGGCTGTCTCTCTTAAAAAATAAAAAGGTCTTGCTATAGACTGATCTACTGCATATCACAGATCAGTACACAGACCTGGGCAAAGACTGATAGTTTCCACTGTAATGAGAAAGACACGGCCAAATCCAGTTGTTACAGGGCCCAATCTCGGCATTTTGTCATGTTGACAGCAGAGGCAGACAAACATGTCACTGTTCACAAAATGAGCAACAAGAAATGACAAAATAAAAACAGACAGTAAAGTTCGGATGAATCCAAAACTGAAAAACAGTTTCGTTGGGAATTCACGAGCAAGGGATATGAATAGACCTTCCTCAAGTATTTTTACCACATACACTGTCTCAGTGTATTTATGTCTTCAGCAACATTACTATTAAATTTAATAGCAATTTTTGAATAGATGCTAATAAAAGCTGTACTTGTATTATTGGCTAGTGTTTTATTAGCTGGAAGATTAGAAGAAGATTAGATTAGAAAAAAAATAGCAACCATCATGAATGGGTCAACACACCAGACTGTGTGAGCACTTGTGTGTGTTTGTGTCATTTTCACTTAAAGAGTTTGAGAATTTATGTATCAGATATAACAGTTAATGAGAAACTAACTCCACAAACTCTTTCCCATATCAATCTCCATAGCTGGTGTGTTGTGGTGTGTTGTGTGCCTGTATCCCTGAGAGTTGAGAGGTCTGGAGGTAAAGGGAAGCTCAAGACTGCAGATAAATCAACCTCTACCCATATCCTCTACTAACTCCTTTCCTTTCCTCCAAGACCTCCCAGTCTCCCTGGGCCCAGTGGGGCCACAAGTAGCTGTATCAAAACAACACTAAATCATCTCCACTACTGGTCTAGATAAAACAACCTTGCACAAGAACAACAATACATTATGCCAATATATGTAGCACACCAGCTACAGAGCATTGACATGATACTGTTATTAAATGAACATTAATATTACCCACACGAGATCATTTAATGTTCACTGCTGTGTGTCCATGTTATTATTTATTATTATCAAAGTTGTATAGCTGTTGTTTAAATGGGTTCAGTAAAACTGTAACTTTCAGGGCCTTAATACTTAAATCCAATGCACGGTTCATACACTGCTGAGTAATTTCTTCTCATTTCCCTCTCCAAATGGTAAAATAGAAAGTTTATTTAGTTTAGTATGTATTTAACTATACTTGCTAAGGAAAGTCTGATACAGTTAGGAAACATTTTTTTGTTTTATATGCTTTTAAAATAATTTAATTGAACATCTACTGTAGTGTATGTGAGAGTTTGGTCTCGGTCTTGTCTCTCACTTGTGGGATGTATGACTCAGATTTGACAAGGTCTCACACATTATAGTCTTTGGTCTTGACCAAATCCAGAAATCTTTTATTTATTTATTTACAGCTACACTGTACACATTGCAGACAAAATGCAACCTATTCACTAAATGTATGTCCAATCTTAGACTGCGTAAAAGGAAGATTTCTAGTGGAAAGAAGAAAAAAAAAAAACACCAAACAGAAATGATTTTACACTGATGGTTATACAAAGCATATGCAACAGTACAATAGTTGCTGTATGCAACTTATGACAGCAGTTTGGGGGCCTATTTGCGGTGCGACCACACATGGTATAATCTATAATAAATTTGAATGAATTAGACTTCAGATTTGGAAGACAGGCTAAGTTTTTTTTTAACGGTACTGACAGTTTCAAAACATGTCCTTTATTATTTTGACAGTATAAAGCAGCCACAGTATATGAAAGCCACTTTCTCTCTTACATCATTTACAGTAAACATGCTTCTTCCTCTCATACCAAAGCTCTCTCACTATTTAGGACAAGCACTCGCTTGACCTTCCAGCAAACTACAACTACAACTAATATGCCTGCAAATGTACACACACACAGCTTTCTCTTGTGGGACATAGTGGATGTGTTTGTTTGTACATGTGTATAAGTGCGAATGGCAGAGAAGGACAACTACCTGCTATTATTCATTAACATAATACAGTATACTAGTATAATATAGTATCGATAATCTACAAAAATAAAAAGATTGTTTTCTGAAATAATATACAATCCTTTATTTCATTTGACTTTTTTTTTTTTTTTTTTTTTTTTTTTTTTAAAACAAAGAGTATTTCAACAACTAGTTTTCTTGATCTGAAGTTGCATGCAAAAGCTGTTGCAGACCCTACTCCTGAAATAAATGAAAAGATAATGCAGTTTGTGGTCAAGTGGTCTCCAGAACCTCCTGAAAAAGTAAACACGTGTGCCACACGAGGGCAGATTACACATTACACATAACATGATCAGGATAATTAATATTACTTCTCTACACTTGTAAAAGACAATATAACATTTTATTTTCAGTTCTAGGTAATCTAGTTCTCCTTTTATTTACGTCTTTGTTTAGTTTATGTGTGTATGTATGGCATCTATAATCTTAGTGGGGTTGAGCGCCAATGTGGCATTGATTGTTTGCAACTCTGAGCCTTCCTGGTAAGCCCTCTCCCTCACCCAAGATCCCTTCCAATGAGAAGCAGACCTGACTAGGCATCAGTTGTGGTGTAATGGCTTTCAGCGATTTTGTTCTTAACCCCAGAGCTTGTTTTGAAACCCTCCAGGGGGGCATTGGAAAATGAAATGCAAGTGCTGTGGAAACCTCGTCCTCCCCAACCTCATTGCACTGGTTAAGGGACAATTGCACTGGGGCACAGGGAGATAGATATTGCTTGGTGGAGAGGCACATTTCACTTAGCTAAATTGACCGTGTCTCATCCCTCAATACCTACTGTTCCCATGGGGAAAATGAACTCCACCAGGTGCTATGTAGGATCTTTAGAGTCTCGAGAATTTTTCCCCACCCTGCATTCCTGCTATAGGAGTGGAGACTGGTCAGACATGCCTGGATAGCATTGGTCAACACCTCACCAGCAACAAACCATGTCTCAGACTCTGGTCTGTCTTTCACACTCTCTGAGGTGTGCAGCAGTATTTTCTGATGAGTCACATGATACATGTCTGGCACACAAGTCTGCTCACAAGTGCAGCACACAATCTCACTCTATTAAGCATCACATTTTCAAGAATTTGGATGGAGGGCAAATTGTCCAGATGGCCCTAACTCAGCAGTAGCCGTATTAGCTTTCAAAATGTCCCGGCTCAGTCCTGAGTTACCATTTACCTGGGGCGGCAGGGCACTTCCCTTTTGATTTCTGCACAGTTGCTCTGATCTGTCAAGCAGAAAAATAACCAGAGGCTACTTCAAAGGCCAGGTCTCCTCGCAGGGGCTGAGTCCAAAATGCTGCTGCCTTCATGCAAGGAGCCAAAGCTAAAAGGCGTCTTTATATGAAAATTGGTTTCATTAAGATCACTGGAATCCTTTGAGGGTCAGTGGAAAAAAGAAAACACATGTTGACAAGCACAAACGTCTGCACCTTCTTATAAACATCAACCTCAATACCTTTCACAATGCGTTTATGACGAGATTTTTTCCATTTTGTAAGACAGAACACAAAGGATAGAATGCAGGTACTGAAAAAGTGACTGTATAAGTCTTAAAAATGTCGGGGTGTTGAAGTAGCTTTCTGAACAGCAAGACCCTGTTCAGTGGCCGGCAAATGTGGTTTCTGTGTTGGTGAAAGCATACCCTATGCACTAAAATTTTATCTTAAGAGGTGTTTTACAGTGTCCAGAGGGAGGCTGAGAGGAAAAGGATACATTTATTTTTGCCTGATGTGAAGGTACATACACTGCAGTAAGGTAGCAAAGGCACTAATTATCCTGCAACTAAAATCAAGTGGCATAATGCTGCATTTCCCCTGCAGAGGAACTTGCACCCTAAAATAGAAAAATGTGTCACTACCAAAGCCAATAAAGAGTCAAACTGACAAAAAAAACAAGATAAATTCTAACAAAGACAACAGTCAGACAGAAGAGCAAAGTTCAGCATTGAAGACATTGGACAGGAGATATCAAAGGAGCAAAGACGGATTCAAAAGCCTTTAATTTCAGGGGCTAATTTCAAAACACTTAGGGCTGGAATGTGAAATTATGGGTCAGCTGCTCATTCACACCCTTCAGGTCGGACTGGAAAAGCTTTCCAGCTGTAACTTGGCTGCAATAACACACTCAAACCCTGTCAAGTCAACTGATATCGGAGCACGGAAATTATTAGACATTATACATAAAAGGAGATGGGAGAACTCCACCAGGGAGGCATTTTATCACAGTCGAGGCTCAGGACATGCTGTGGTTCTTCTCGTCCAAGTCAAGGAGGGGGGTAACCCAATCTCATCAAGCAGTTCCTTATCTGGCCAGGGATCAAACCCTCAGGAGTGTGCTGTAATTTCTTACCATGGCTTTGACAAGCAGCATTTTGTTGTGGTTTGGTCCAGCTCTGGAAAGTGGTGCAGCTTCTATACTATGTGAAATGCCTTTACACTATACAGGACGGAGCTATAAGGGAGGTGGGAGTGAGTGGGAAATGATGAGGTGTTTCAACACCGCATGAGGTGACGTCTTAGGTAATTTGACCACTATCATTTCCACTACGTCCAGGTTAGATGCTTCGTCATCAAAAGCTCACAGTGAGAGGGATTTAGGTTCGCAGCAGCAGGTCTTGTAGATAATAGGTTTCAGTTAGGCTACCCCTCGATCATAGCTCACTGAGCTCCATGTGGCTCGGTTTTCAGAAGAAGTGAAGACATTAAAGTCATCTGTCTGGGTCTCTGTGGATGCATTTTGGAGGTGAGGTTATGAGTTTGGCTCGTGTTACCTGGCTCTGCTGGAGCTGACCTGAGCAGGACCTACAGATTAAGGAACCATCTGGGAGCTGCAACCTGAGCTCAGGAGAGAAGGAACAGCAGGGCCTGGCCAGGACACCACTCTTGCTTATTTACAATGATGTGCACACACACACACACACATGTACAGCCTCCACTGTTGTTCAGAAGTACTTTAACTTAAACTTCCTTTTATAGAGCTTTGACTGTAATGTCATCAGGGATGTCCCAAGCTGATCCAAAGCAGGCCTATCTGTAACAGGGTCGATCTGGGCATGTTTAAATGGATTGGTATCAGCTTTAAATAAAGCTGATCAAAATCCAATCCTTTCTTTACTGAACTTTACTGTGTTTTGTCCACCTCAGCCTGCTAGTGTTGCAGAGCACTGCTCTCCTTGACAAGAGATAATAGCCGGGCTCTACAGTGCGAGTATTTCACTGCATATTAAAAGTGTGTTAATGTGAAAAATTATTTGTTCGCACTAGTGATCGACTCTGTTCCGACACCTGGGTTGGAAAAATACACAAATTCGCTAAGCTCCGATGGTAACACATCTGTTATCTCTCCTCTCTCTCACGAAGATCAGTGTATAAAACATTCAACTAGCAGCTTCTGATTTTTAGCTGACGCTGACTTTCACCAACTACAAATGTTGGCGGTAAATCCTATCAGATGTCGCCAATTAACGCTAATTCCGTAAGTAACTTGATGATCGGCTAAAATAAAACTTGGACATGGTCGGGTTTGTGTGTTCTCTGCAAGGTGGTCTGTCCTCTACCAAAGATTGTTTATGAGGCAAAAGAAGCATCACTCTCCTACACCACACAAATGCAGGCGTTTCAAACAGAGTGACACATCTTCTCTCTAGGTGATCACATCAATGTGTCCAGCTCCAGAGACAATTGATTTATTGGCTCATAGACTGTTTGACTTTGTAAAGCCAAAGGGGATTCATATTATTATCATATTTATCAAAAAAAAAAAAATCACCTGATAATTCTCATATTCTACCATGCAATCTTTTCAGTTTCTTCTCACTAGACCTCTATATTGGTATGACCTCGTCCCCAGTTAGGGAGGACAGCAGTAAAAGTTAACTGAACAAACCAAGCTTTCTCGGGGCAAAGACATTCCCCTTTAAGCAGAGACACTAGCTGATGAAGAAAAATAAGTTGTACTTTTGGAATAATGGTAGGATTTAGTCCAAAGACAATTTGGCTCTCACTAATTCATTTCCTATTTAGAGAGGCCCAATCCATATATCATACCAAAAGGATGCTGACCTACATCACTGTACATTTTTCAGTGAAGCACTACGACGATTGAGATTTCCCAAAAGTACAATGAATACAGTACCTCATCCATCCATGTTACAATTCAGAGGTCAGCACAAGTGCAGGATTTGTAAAACAATCCCAGTTTATGAAAAATAATCTGCCTTTAATCACTTCGCTGCAACTCACAATAGTTTGCTTCTAATGAAGACTGATGGCTGAACCATCCAAGTGGCCATGACTGACATCCCCAGGTCCAGATGTGAAATACAGTAGGCATGATATTGCTATGCTTGTTTTCTGGCCCTTTGATCCATAAATATGAAGTGCATCTGCTGGACATTAAGAATGAGAACCAAACATTGTCCAACTGTATTCACATAATGTAGGACTTGATTCATCTTTAATGAACAACGTCAGGATTTATCCCATTGCCTGCAGTTCTTTCACCTCCAATTTGACCACCATTACACAGTCTCACTTTGACGTTGCCTCGCTGATGTTCTTCAGAAGTCGTGCAGTTCACTTCCGCAGCAGCAACTTCCTTCTAAAAGTTCCATGTGATTCTCAAATGGCTCCTTTAGGTCCCTGTGGTGGCAGTCCTAATCAGTGTGTTGCACAGAGCAGTCAGCCAGAGGGCCCAGAGAAAGGCCTGGTTTCCATCTGAGCAAACAATAATGGCTCCTAATGCCATCCTCAGGACCCCTGTCCTGTCAGACAACACACACTGATAGATCAATTTATAGAAATGACTCATTTTTAAACAGGGCTTTCATGTCTCCATTAAACAGGCCCCTTCCCTACAGCAAGTGTCAAAGCCAATAACCACTTGTTTAAAGAGTATATACAGAAAATATACTGTGTGCCTCTGTATGTTGGATGTGAAAGCATAGGGACAATTAAACAGAATGGACACAAAGGGTCATAACCACACTGAAAGCATTAAAAGAGCTCCTTTTAAAAACTACCATCATACTTTCCCCTTCCACCACTGCTGTCTCTCAAGCCTCAGGTGCCTGAGCTCGTCAAGTATCTGCCCACCCATCTGCAGCCATGGACTTGTCTCCAGACAGTCAGAAGTGATTGGACTCCATCTCCCCGATAAAGTGCTTGTTCTAATGACAGCCCTGTGCTCCACACGTTGCTATAAGCACAGGCCTCACATCTGCTGCGCTCAAACAAGCCCACTAAAAACATGAGATCAGCATACCATCTGCTGTTGTGTCTCTTCCAGATCGTTAATCAAACTCCCTATCACTGCATTGATGCTGTAGAAGATATTGTTCCCACCACATCATTACGAGTGCAGGGGCCCACATTGTTTTATGTCATCATTGTGTAAAAGCAGTTGAACTTGAATATGTCTGATACGGTGAGAAGTATTTTGAGTTATCATAAATGAATGCATATATCATTAAGAGTAAGGCTTTGAAAGTAATAACATTTTCAGTAATTTTACTTCACACACTGGAGGATTTAAATGCCACTGAATGGGTGTAAACAATGTTGACTGTTATGCACAACAATAAAGATGATTTTGTCGACACAAAGACACAGCAACATCCTTAATTTCCAACCAACCAGGAAAATGTCAAAACTACCCCCGCTATTAGGGGTTTGGTGGTACCCGCTGGAAACGATGTGGCTGACACCAGACAAACCATCTTCACAGTGCCATGACAGAACACCAACACACCAATACCCCAAGCAATGGCTGTCACTGCTGCACCCATGCTGTGCCACCCCAGAACAACACCACTAACCTCAGACCTCTAAACTGAGGCTGTGGAAGGAATTAAATAGCAGGGGAATGTTTTCTGCAATAAGATGTTTTTTTCCCCTTACTTTGATACAATACAACAAGAAAGCTGGATTGACAGGCAAGTTCAGGTGTTAAAAAATCCATGTTCTACATCTCCATGTGAAAGCTGTCCGTCAAAAGACAGCATCTAAACTAAATCTACTGCATGGATTGGGACCTTTTTTCATATGCCCCAAAGATTAAATACCAAGAAAAGTGCCTTCATGTTATTTTAATTAAAGGAGATGCATGGTTGTAGCTTTGAGTGGGGGTTGGGTATGGGCCACCAGCACATACAACACCAAAATATAAATACAGGACATATTTTTCACAAAAGACCACTGGTTGTCAAAAGTAATAAATCAACAACAAACTTGGCGTCCATCCGCTTCTTTGAACATGTCATCTACAACAAATGGCGCATGACCACCCAGCAACTACACTACTGTGGGTCTGAAAATGAATCCAGTAACAAATAGTGTTGTAATTCTTGAGTAACTTTTTGCGGGGTGTTTTCTAAGTTCATTACAGGCGATTGGTTGATGTAGCAGGCCTGGCAATGCTTGTTCACCCTAATATAGATATTTATCAAAACTGTTGCTGGTTTATAGTCCGATTCCAAGTCAAGGTTGTGTATTGATTTATGGCACCGAGACTCTAGGACAAGTAGCAACCTTGTTCTGCCAGCAGCTGAAAAGAAGGGGCCTATGGGCCTCAGCTGAGGGGCTAAATGTCAAAAAACCAGCTCTACCTCCCTCCCACCCATGTGAAAACCATCCCCTAGGTTTGGAAGTGTCTATGTGAAAGTGATGGAGGGAAATGAAGAAAGCCAGCATTGTTAAGAAAAACAAAACTTGCTTCTTTGCTCCTTGTCAGGGATTCCTCTGTGTGAATTACTATCTGGCTGTTGGTCATTAATTGCGCATAACTGGAAATTTGTGAAAAATGTCGACCATTTCCTCTGATATATATCTGTGTTGTCCAGCCATTGAATAAATGGTCCTCTTTACTAATGACTCACATTTAGACCAGTGGCCCTAGCTGAAATAGAAGCATACCAGCGGGGGATTTCTTCCTTATGTCTTATAAAAGATGTATACATCATGTGAGGATATCTTTGTGTTGGCTCATACAATTCCATTAACTGTTAAATGGGTTGCTTCAGAACTTCTCTTTATACTGCAATCTACACCAAGAGGTGTGATCAAATTGAAGAAATTGGATCATCAAATCATCCATAACAAGTTTGCACACAGATAATCTGTCACCCCTCAGGGGGTTTTCCAAAAATGTAGTCTCCCACTTTCTGTTCTAGGAAGCCTTTCAGGGAACTTTCTTCAGCTGTGGCCAGCAGCCACAGTAGGAGTGACTCTGTCCATCTATTCCAAAGATCTGTTTAATTTGCTTAAACTTGCACAAAAAAACAAAACAGCAAAGTGTCAAGCAAGCCAAAAAAAAAACATATCAACTAACATGCTAAAGCCCCAAATGTTTTTAGACCAAATCACAGATAAAAGTGTGAGAGAGTATGAGTGAGTGTGTGTGTGTGTGTGTGTGTGTGTGTGTGCGCGAGAGAGTGTGTGAGTGTATAGGTGGTGTTTGGGTTGACTGGGGGATTCAGAAGCTGTCATGTACCATTCAATGAAACATCTGTCATGGGAGGTGCCCATTTGATAAACTCAGTGACCCACTCGCCTGTTGCATGTTGTCCAGCCCCAGATATAGGCTGCTATATAAGCCTATAATGGCGGCTTAACTACACAAGAGATTGTCTTAATCATATCCTCTGTGCTAATGAAACTCAGCAAAACACTTGGTCTTATTAACATTTGCAGAAAAAAAAAATTAGCCCCATATTTACCAGCTGCAATATTAAAGTAACGCACACATTAATGCATCAATAATCATAACCCAATAATGTAATATACATTATTCTAAAATGTGCTATTCTGCAAAATGAGTACTTCTGCATTTGGTACTTTTAGTGTATTTTGATGCAAATACTTTTGAACTTTTACTGGAGTAACATTTTTGAACAGAGTATTTCTACACTGTGGTATTGCTATTTTCACTTAAATAAAAGATCTGAGTATTTCTTCCACCACTGATTATTCCTTATCGGTTACCAGAAGATTTTGTTTAGAATTCCCATCTGAGAAGCCAAGCCAGGCCAGCTCACTCTGTAGAAGTGAAGAGCGAACTTTTAAGACTACTGCAGCAATGTCCTTAAAGGCTTTTGTGGCTGTCCTGCTTCACGCTGCTTCATGAGAGAGGACATGCTGTTGTCTTTATGCAGCCTTCCAAACTCTTAACACCCCTTTTGCTGTGATTCTCTAACTAAGCCTTTGAAAGTGGGAGCCAGCCTTGCGGTAATCCTGGGAGTGAAAGTACATCGTGGGCACAGACATCACTGAAAGGTGCAGGGAGGGGTGGGGTAAGATCTGTATTGTTGTTTTTTTACCAGCTGCAGCCAGCTGTGATGAATGACAGCTCAATGTTGCCTTGGGCTGGTTAGTTCATCTCAAAACAAATGTTGTCATGCATTTTGCATGCAACAAAATTTCTCATCTGCGCAATCTTTACAATTTATAGACTAATGGGATTTGGTTGAGCACTTTCCATTTATTTCCATTTCCTCACTATTCTTATAGATATACATGTTCTTCTACATAGAGAAGAGCAGTTAAAGTAGCTCAAGAGGATAGCAGGAGACAGGCAGTAAGCTAAAAGACTGTTAAGAACAACATAAAATGAAAAACACCTGTTATTCCAGGTTTTATACAAGACCGTAACAGGAGAACAAAGTGGTGCGATGGGAGTTCTTCTGAGAAGTGGTGGTGTAAACTGAAAACTGCTCAACTATGCCATCTGAAAAGATCATTTTTCCCCTTCTTCCTGCTCTCAAATTTACTGCTTCTATGACAATATGCTCACTGTTTAATAAGCACTGCAGAAACATCTGGATCCACTGACAAACTGCCTGTCCATAAACGGCTGAGGACGCACTGACTTGGCTCCATTTGTCTTTGGATGGTGGGGATGAATTTTGTGCAGTACAGACCATTATCACCAAAATGTATCCACAATATAAGATTTCTCTCTGCTGTCAGGCTTTTGAAAAAACAACTGCCTGCCCAGACTCATTTACTAGATTAGTCCCTTAAGTGGATACGGTGTCGTGGCCACTTGATATACACAAATTGTACACAAAGGCAAATGTGAAACAGCATTGCGTGAACACAAAGCTTGAAGAAACCAGAGCTAGGCAAAATAATTGCTACATTAAACTGAGGATACAATATCTGTATGGTACAATCCTTAATCTCTGCATTATCACTGTGAAGTGATCCTTCACTAGGTTCAGTTAAATGAGAACCACTTATATAACTGCCAGCTATGAAGAGAGTGACCTCATCATCATGCACAACATGATTTAATAAGTGACTCATATTCTCTATCATTAAAAAAAAAAAGATTGTGTTGATACACTATAACTTGAAGAGTAAAATTAGAATGACAGAAAGAAGATTTGAACAATAACCTCTATATAATACTGGCTCACAAAACTGGACCATCAAGTGAAGACAACAAGAGGTGACTCTGGGAAAGATAATTTATCACAACTGGAGCTCATCAGAACCTGCTGGCCTTACAAACATTTGGTGGACTCCTCCAAATAATTGGGTAAATTCATCACATAACAGGCAGTTCTTGGACCATACTGCACCAAAAGAACCATGATAATCTGACAAATAAATAAAAGGGATGGAAATTGAACACACCTGTTAATATATCTCTCCCTCCCCTCTGACAGTTCATAAGGCTCAGCCTCAAATATCCCGTGCATAATTCCAGTGTAAGAGAGAACAGACGCAGGTGTTTGCACTTTGAAATGTTTATTTTTGTAGTCTTGGGATACAAAAAGGCTGCGATTAAGGGCTGCCTGGCTAGAGAGGCACAGAGTTACACGAGTGAGACAGATTTGGACAGACAATGAGAAAGCAGGACAGGCTTGAGGAGCAGGAGTCACCCTGCCACCAGAAGGAAAGAAGGAAACTTTCATTGCTCTCTTTGAGGTAAAGTTGTAGCCTTCATACTGACATCAAAGTTGGAGGTCTGTTGTTTGTCCAGGGTTCCCCTATGTCAACTTATTATACTGCAACAAGCTTGTTTTTGAAGAATTAACCTCTACTAATGGGAGTTATTATTTCCTTGATGCTAGAAAAACAGAGCTCTAGCGATGCACAACCCATATTTTAACAGCTATATAATCACAGTGAAAGAACATTAGCCCTTACATTATAGGAATGGTAAATGGTCTCACTTGTATGTATTCACAAACCGATGGCGATCGAGCTGCCATGCAAGGTGCTGATCTCCAACTTAGCAACTTAGGGTTCAGTGTCTTGCTCAAGGACACTTCCAACATGACGGGGGAGCCAGTGATCGAACCCCCAAACCGCTCTACCTCCTGTGCGACAGTGCTAACCACTGCCTCACCATGCTGCCCAATTTATGAAATGTAATGAAAGGATTACCTTATCCCACAGCAATGTTTGCAGTGTTGATGTACAGAGAGCCCTTAAGACCATTTCATGCACTTTTAAAAACACAGGTGCTATAATAACAGTTTATAGCTTCCTCTCATAGCAATCCTATTTTTGCTTTAATGGGTGGAAGGCGACCATGTCAATGTTGTTTAGTATTCCATGAAGGGTTATTAATGATTTGTACTGTAAGGATATTTTCTCAATTTAATGATTTTTTTAGCCACCTAAGGGCATGGCTCTAGGGGTGGCAATGTCATTCTGTTGGCCTGTCAACCACTTTGTTCCAGACTTAAATATCTTAATAATCTGGTACAGATATTCATGTCCATGCCCTGAGGATGAATCCCTTGACTTTTCCTCTAGCGCCACCAGCAGGTAAAAGATTTCACTTATCCAGTGAAATATCTCTATCTATGATGTATCCTAATTACTTGGTGATTTATCTCTAAACTCTATGAGGCTATAAAGCATTTCATTTTGGTTACATTTTGGAATGAGTCACAGACATCCTACCACCTATGGATGTCCACCTTTGCTCCCCTGTATATCACCTCCCACCTTCCCCTTTTTCATCTCTCTCTCTCTCTCTCTCTCTCTCTCTAGCTTTCCCTCTCCCCCACCTTTCACTCTCCTTCTGTCTGCCTTGCTCTAATCCTTTATTCTCCCTTCTGCCATCATTCCAGATGTTGACTGGTGTCATAGGCGCTTCATAAATCCTTTTTCTCTCTCTTTCTGTCAGACATCACTCCATCTCCTTTCTTCCATCTCCTCTTGCTACCCCTCCACGCTCTCAGTAATCAAACCTCACTTAAACTGCCCCGTATCCTTACATCAGGACTTGCTGAGGCGGCATGTTTTCTTTGGGAAATGACTCATAAATTAGGGGAGCTCCCAGGCTGGCTGTGAAAGAGCCAGACAAGCATACACAAGGGTCCCTGATTAGTGTGGCTGGGAGAAAGGCCAGACAGGCCAAGGCTGCAGGACCCATTTAGGACCATCACTGACTTGAAAGAGGAAAGAAAAACACATTGGTCACATGGCACTGACTAGGTCATTCTTAACAGCTGGGGAACAGGTATGCCTAGGCTACTACTGGGATGGGTCAAGTGTCTCCTAAGCACCGCTTAAACATTTTCTTCGCTGAAAGGAGATCTTTATTTAAATTCTAACTTTTGGATAAATAGTTAACATAACAAGGTCAATTTATATTTAGAACAAAATTTGATGATATTTTCACATAAAATCCCAATAACCCTATGCTTCAAAAGCTTCCTATGGTTGCACTGCATTTCATAAAGCCATAGGAAAATGTTGCTAGTAGAACTGAAACTGAAAGCATTTTCAATTGAAAATACGTAATATTTGCTATTTACATCTGCTTGTTTCCCCCTTTCATGTCATTAAACCGCAAGAGTTTTTACTGTCAGTCTGATAAAATAGGCAATATTACATTTTAAATCAAATTTGCTCAGGTAACTTTTGATATGCATTTGTCTTCATTTTTGACATTTTACACACTGAATGATCGAATGGAAGAATCAGCTATAATGAAAAAGTTAGTTGCAACCCTTTTTGGCTCAGTGGAAATGCAGTGTGAATACAAACTGCTCTAAACAGAGATAAAGGGAATATATATCTTCAAGTACATTCCTCTAACTAAGATATTATTGCCACGAGCTTCTTTGTGCTCTGAGGCATGGTGTGGCTTTAAAAGAAAGGGAAGGAAGAAAAGAAGGTTTTCCTGCCTATACAAGTGAGAGTCACCCGCCCTGAACTGCAGTTAGATCTCCCCTCAGATGTACTGGCAATGACAATTTAAAGTACAGTCCAACTCTTTTTAATCACCTCACACAGGAAAACATGCCTAATGGGAAGAATATGTGTCCAGGAGATGAATGCCAGAAACCTTTATTTAAAGTTGTAAAAACAAAGTCTACTGATGAGTTATACTAGCACTCAGGTTCTGCACTTATTTCAATGTTAAAAAAGGCTGTCCATTGAAGAAAGCCAGGATGATATGCTTGTGCTCATCTAAGTGTTTACCTTCAACATAGTTTGTTGAGTGATGATAGCCTTAAACTCTGAGGAGCAGATATTTTGCATCAAAGACTGGCTACATTTCAAGGAATTTTCTGTTTGTAGATTCTGCAAACATAGGGGCACATTTAAAAAAAAAAAGATGACTGCAACATGTTTTTTAAACCTGGGCTGTCAAAATTGCAGCATAAATCATTGCATACATGCAATGCAATACACTTTGAGCACACCACCAGCATTTGTAACTCCCACCAGGGACCTTTGTTACATGTCACACCTCTCTCTCCCCATGTTTCCTGTCACTATCTGTACACTCAGCTTTCAAGTAAAGGCTAAACACCCCCAAAACAACTTTTAGATCTTTTAGATCTGTGTCAAAACATCACCAATTTGAATGCCACTTTTCAATCCTACCTACATCATATGTAAGGTACAGTGATAATATCTGGTGCATTGTAATTTAACACTAATTTATGCAATCTAAAATGGAATATCCATACAAAACAAATGATCCTCTATAAAAGGTACATTAGAAACCATTGTTCTGTTTCTGACAGCAAAATGCTCACGCAGCATACCTGTGTCAATAGCACAACGTCTGACGGACAAGCAATAGAGAGTACATGGAAGCACAAGGCGTCTAGGCTAGAGAACTAACAGGCTAATAAAAGTTATTCAATTACGTCTTTAAATGGAGACACGTAAAAGAGGAAATGACAGCTTGCAAAGAGGGACTCCAATAACTCCAGGCATCTCCTGATCTTATCAGCAGGTCTCAGCCGCTCTACCTTGCCAGTGTCTTCAGTCAGACAGCAGACGGACATCAACACACACATATTCACTTACACCTGGATGTTTGCTCTTCCTCTCTTAAACATGCATACAGTTTGCTAGTTTTGAGGATTTACAAATTATGCTCAGTTCACTTAATATGACTTTACATTACGACACATTTCCTTACAGACTTTTTCACTTGTCAACAGCACAAACAGCAGTTGTGTGAACTTGTGGCTGCTTGGTGGGTTATTAATAACACTGAGGTATTTTCCACTCACAGTTACAGCACTTAACCAGCTTAGACTAATTAAATAGTGTCATGGGGCTAAAGACATACCACTTGCATTGGGGAATGTAGCTGTGAACGGACAAACGTGATGAAAGAATAACACACAGAAGAAACCTTTACAGCGATCTCAAACCATCATTTATATGGACAACTTCAACATTCAATCCATGCAGACAGTCTAGTTAAGTCACGATGTATAAAGACTCAACGCCTAACAAAAACAACCCTTGAATGCTCAATGACCTGCGAGTTTCCATTCACATTTTCACTACAAGAGACAAGGGGATTTCAGTTGTGAGAGGAATTTGGGTTTATGGGCACTCCCTAAGGAACCATAGGGGCATAACAGTGTATTTTAGCATGTTCTCTAGGGAGAAACCTCTAACCTACTGCTCAGACAGACATAAATCCAATTTGAGTACATACTGAACTATCAAAAAACAAACAACACATTTTGCACAAGGTACATAGGTGCCACACATCAGTGGGTCAATCAGCCCAGCAGGATGCCATCCATCTTTATGCCCAAACTTTACAGAGAATAAAAGCACACTCACTTAAACATTCCTGGCTGTTCAACAAGGTATTTAAAACTTCAAGTCAAGCATTTTTCTCACATTATTAAATTCTTTTTTTTTTCCAAGAATGCCCTTTAGCGCAGACAGCAATAAAGAAAGATGCAGAAAAGTCTGAACCTTAAAACACAGAGCTATATTCAGTCTAACTCAAATGAGTATTTCAGAAGGACCAGGTGACGTCTAGCTTTTAGAACAAATTCCCTCAAAGCAGACAACAGCAGAAGCTCTGTTGCTGCTGTGGCAGGGATATGAGTGTGAATGGCCCTGTGCCTCATTCCAAACAGGACAAAACACAGGGGAGGATAACAGTAAAGCCCTAAGGAGAGTCCTGTGATGACCATTTTCTCACACAGTCGGTGAACTGCAGAGCAGCTGCCCCTCACCTACCACGACTGTCCCAGCCAGGTCAGGTCTGCTCTCAGCTGCTAAAAACAAAACCCTGAGATAACTGACTGGCAAATTAGCATTTTATAGTCTTGGGTTGTAAGGACGGTACAACAGAGAACAAGGAAGGAGGCGGAGAAGAGGGTGGGAGAGAGGAAGTGAAGGCTTTGACTTGAGATACAGCAATGACAGTGATTGTCATTCAAACTGTTGTAAAAGTGTAGCTGAGTGTAATCAGTGTAAATGGATACTAAAGGAGTCATTATTCACAAAGGAAATTGTTGCTGATCATATAAGGGTCAGGTAAATATTAGTTAAGGAAACTGAACAAATTATGTAAAGTCGGCTAAGAACAAGTGAAGCTGATTTGCAGACTGCCAAGGAAATAATTCCTGAGACATTAGAAATGCCAAGCTGGACCCAGCACCTGTTGGGTGAGGTCACCAGTATTAAAAAAGACACATTTCAGTCCAGAAGAGTCCATCAAAAGACTGGAAAAAAAAAAAAAAAAAAAAAAAAAGACTCCCTGATAGTGAAGTGGTAAACAAAATATTCAGCAGAGTAATGTGCTCAAGGAACAGAAAATGAAAAAATAAAAGAGTTGAGATGCAACAGGCCTGAAAGGTATTTTAAAAGGTAAAGCCAGGAAAACCACCTCACAGTGGTATAAACAGTGTACTCCTGCTGAGATGGACTGACCGCCAAAATATCTTGAAAGCTGTGGGAAGGAAAACTGAGTTGAGCAGGGGAGGAAAGCCTCTCCGCGTCAGGATTTCCCTGAAATATACAACGACACTGATATACAGACGATGGTGCAAGGCACTGGCCTATAATATGGCACAGTGTACCCTGCCAGATGTACTCTTCCATCATAACTGAGGAAAATATGCACAGCTATAAAAACCCTGAGGAAGTGGCTTAAGACTTGAATTAGGGAAACATTAAAACTTTAGGATTACAGATTGAAGACTCAATTGCAATTGTTTTAAACAACATCAGCATATTTGAGACCTGTAACTTGATACTATTTTGTTCAAGACACAAACATTATGCTGAAGGTGTGGCACTTACACAACAAATACATTTCCTTTGTTTATGAGAATGAGCATGCAGGATGGAAAAAAAAAATCATTGAGGATTACTCTGAGGCAGGAACTAACATCACCCCAGTGCTAAACTACAGGTCAGATGTCATCATTTAACATATAAATGTTAAATGGTTTTACTGGGGCATTGTCACCCTGATATAACCAGATAGTCTTTGTATCATTACTTCTTGAAGAATGAACAGGAAACAATAGCTGGCTTCTAAAGCTTCTAGACATGGAATTATCCATAAAAGTTGTTTTGAAGATAATTCAGATAAAATTAAAATTCCAGGGTTAACGACACAACCTCCTCAACTCAATATCATCTTTGAAAACACCGCCCCCCCCCCCCCATTCATATCCATCCCTTATTTGCAAAGCATTAAACGGTTAAACTTGGCCTCATGATCATGAAACGATATCTACAAGAGGAGAGATGATGATAGATAGAAAATGAGACAAGAGTTTTACAGGAAACAAAAACAAATATGCCAACAATGTGCTATAGGTCTCTGAATGAGCTACAGCAAGTTTATTTTAACAAAACAAAATGCACATTATTACTATTGAAACAGAGAAATGGTGATTCAGAGCACAGCTTTGTAAACACTGGTGAGAAAATATTTCTTCAGGTGTTTCAAATGTGTCATTTAATAAGAAAAGCGTGTCTACCCTCCCATGGTAATACAACCATAAATGTATTACATAAACAATATTTTGATAGGTTACTAAAAATGAAGTCACTCATTTTAATTGACGGCTTGTTCATAGTAAACAGAAAATGAAATACTTTATCAATACACATATTATACCTTTTACAGAACTTATCAAATATCATAAAAAGGTACAATATATCTACTGAAACCAAAACCAACAAAGACAGCAGTTAAACTGGGACCTGACTTCCTTTTCCATTGCTACCACCTGTGCATACAGCTTAAAATGTTCTACTCAATAGCACACGGACAGAGCAAACTCTCAGCCGATCTGAGGAGGTGGTGTTTGTATAAATCTAGGAGGACAAGTCCCTGTTGATCCCACCACACCCACTGGTTTCCTCTCTGAAGGGCCTGGAAGGTAAATAACAGCAGGACAGAGATCATTCTGACTGCAGCGCTCCCTGACCACAAATGCAAACACACACAGGCATGCGCACACACACACACACGTATCAACCCTGTGAGTTGTACGGCATGTACCCACCCTGTCTCCCATCCTCTGACATTCTCATCACCTTCCCCCGCACAATCTGACTTCCTCCATTTCACAAGCCTTGTAAACAGACACACCAAACGCTAACATTGCATAACCCAATTGGCGACCATAGCCAAATGTCACCTCCACACACACTTGTCACACTTGTCCACAATGAGGGAGAAAAATATGTAAGTGCTCCCAGAGCTCTGGTTCAAGCATCCGCAAATTTGCTTATCATTCAATATATCTGTCACTGAATTTTTTCCCCCCTCCTCGCCCACATTCCCTTCTTTTCCTTCACTTTCTTGGCCAACAGGTCCTTCCATCTGTTAGCCAGCTGGTGGAAGAGGAGGATGGGAGGGGGGTGGTTGGAGAAGGAATGGAGGGAGAGGGGAGGGGGCTTGCTCCACCCGGCGGTTTCTCCTCTCAACAGTCTAACTTTCTCCCACTGACTGTAATGACTCTTCTGTGGGTCTCATTAGGGCCTTACCCAGTGCTGGGTTCACCTCCCTGAATGATGTCACATCCAGGCCACAGACACCCCAGTGTTGGACTCAGAGCGCTGTAGCACATCATTGACTGTTGAATGTTGATCCATATTGCAATATTACTTTTGTGTCACCGAACAAAAATGATCAACTACTGTATGTCAATGAAGAAGTTGGACCTTGTCTGATGTTATCGCAGAAATCATGAGGAAAACACATCAACAGATGGTTTGGTTTCTAAAATCTAACGGTCAGCCAGCTGTCCAAAAACCAAGAGAGCACACACACACACAACTTGGTTAATGATTGTGTGACTTGAAATGGCTCTAATACAATCAGATCTGATTAGGCTCTTCTACAACCCAAAAGTAAACAACAGTGTCCAGCTGAATGGACACCATTGAGCAAAGCCTGTGTGTCAAAATGTGTCACTCATCAGTCTTTTCCTCCTCCTCCCTGCCTCTACCTCTCCTCTGACAGACAGGTTCAGGGCAGGTCTGGGGTCAACAACATGTAACCTGATGCTGCCCAGCACTCTCTCTCTCGCTCTCTAATGATCTTGGCGTCACTCCCATTCCCAATGTTGGTTTAACCTGATGTTAATGTGCCCGTTCTGCACTTCTGAAACAAAGTTCTGTTCCACAAGGCCAAACGTGCATCTAGCTTCTGTCACCTCTGCTGTCAACTGTGGTGTTGAAGTAGCACTATTTCAGACTATTTGTACATTTGGCATTTGTACGTCTGTAATCGTGTATGTTATTGCTCGTCACAGTGGGCTGCTGGTACCCTGGCGACTGAGAGTTTGCCAAATTTCAATGCTGTTGGTTTTTCGAACCTCCAGTTTCTCTAAACAAAAGGTGCTAATATTTCTTTAACACCATCTCTTGCTCAAAGAAGGCCTGCTGTAGGGCTTCACATCCCAAGTAAAGTGAAGCAGATGCTTTTACTTGAACTGCCAATGACTGTTAATATCCTTCATTACATTTAATTCAATGTCCATCTACAGAAGTCAGTTATTCTTTTCATCTCTGATGGTTATGATAAGTCACTCTACACTCAGTGCTGCTATCAAAGTCAAATAAACTACCATTGTTAACTGAAAGAAAAAAAATATGTAGTAAAAGAAGGTGCATAAAGATGCCACAGATATAAATAAAATCAACTGTGTGACTGTTATAAAATTACTAAATGAACAAACAAATACATGAATGTGATTAAATTTAAATGAATTCGCAAAAGACACCATAAACTGAAAACTCAATTCAGCAACATGACTGGCTAGTAGACTGTACACTGTAGACAGTATACAGTAGGAGTGATACCTGGAGCGCTGTTGGTTGCTCTTTCTGTCCAAGTATGTTACCAGAAGCTTTTCCAGACCTGTATTACCATGGAAACTCTCTTGACCTTTCACCCCTGGTCGTGCTACACCTGTCAGCAAGTCACAACTGCACCGTGGGATCCCCTCCACCCAACACACACCCATTTTATCCTCACTCTTAAACGAGATCCTGAGATACGTAAACTCCTTCACACTTGGTTCAACAACTCACCCCCATTGAGAAAGGGGAATTATTAATACACTAGAGCCATCCTTGTCAGCACCAAAAGAGCTACTGCTTTAAACTGAAGTTGGTGCCTTTGGTAAACAATGGATGAGGATTTACTTTTGCAGTGAAAGGAGAAATCCCATCAGTATCTGATGCTGTTGCTTGGTGTAATCTGCACTCCTCTGTGCCTGCTGTGTGCATTCATACTTTGAAAGCCAAATAAAAAAAAAATGCCAACCCCACTCCCAACAAAGCCACATTTTCTTTCCTGGACTAGCCACCTTATCATGAAGCAGAGAACTTTGTGCCCCTGAGACCCTGAGAGCAATGCTGTCAGCATAATTTAGCCTCCGGCAGGGTCTCCAATAGCAAATTAGTCCCAGGCATGAGGCCAGACAACAAGCAAATGACTAACACCTACTGTATGACAAAGGGAAAAATGTGTGAAAAAAAAAGTGCACGTTACTTTGGTGGATTAGGAATCTTATTTTTTGCAAAGTTTTCAAACAGTTTGTAAGTGCAGAATTTCCTGTTGAGACCAGGAAAAAAAATAGAAAAAAGGTAGAGGACATGTTGATTACATTTGTAGTTGATGTAAGGCCACCAACACAACCAATAGCAATGTAGTGCACAAAGGTAATGTAGAAATATCATCATGTGGTGGGAAAGATCAGCAGACCAGTCATGGAAAATCTGTTTCAGCACTGTCTCTCCGATTACAGCTTATTGGTATTAACTTCAGATATACTGAGGTTGCCCTCTGCATTAAGCCAAGAACTGTTTCTTGGATGCAATTCTTGCAGATGCACTTTGTTTCCCTTTGAAAATGTGCTGCTGTTCTGTGAATCCTCCCATGGTTCTCAAGAGAAAAGCAGAAAAGCTCGGCGTGGAGAGAAACAAACCCAGATGATTTCTTTAGTCCAGGCTTTGAAGTTTTATGGTACTGCAGATCTATGGAGCCTCAGAGGGCCCGGACGCGCCTGAGTTACATTAGACAACTACGGTACAGACCACCATTTCATATCAATCTACCACATGCTCTGGACACACATGCACATGGTCAGTAAGTTCATTAGTATCTAAAAACATGTTTTCATTCCCAAAGTCAAAAAGAGAGAGCAATTGGTGACAGCATGGGCCATTCACATTATATTGACCTCATCTCAACAAACCCCTCCCCCATCCCCACACACAACTTTCGCTGCCTGTCTCCAGCATCCTATTCAGACCCTGTTGGGTGAAAGCCCTAAGTCTTCCCTCATTCAATAAGATGCCTGTCCATTCTAGCTAAGGTTTCCATGTCTCTCCAAACACAGAGAGGCTCGGTCAGAAGAAAAGTCCACCAGAGAGAGAAATCCCATCTGTGTCCTCATCCATTCTGCGGGTCTGGACATGAGCAAACAGCTTGCTTTCACCACCCTGGCAACCCTGTTCACTTCACACTGGCCAAACCATTTCAGTCCACACACACACTGAATCGGGGTTCTTGACGGCAGACCCAACACCCTCTCATGAATTGAGAGAGATAAACGTTTTAGTAGTCGCACACAGAAAAAGACTTCCTGGCTCTTTGTGACGCTGGGAGCAAAGTCATCTGAGAAACCCGGAGATACTGACAGGAGGAAACCCCATTTTCTGACCAGTGGAGAGATCTATGGACCATCGTACTTTGAAAAACATTGTGTTTTAATGGCAAGCCTTCAACTATGGCGCAATGAGAATACATTTGATGTTTGCATATGCTAATCATTGTCCAGACATAAACACATGGCTTATTTTAAAATGTTAAAAAAAACTCTTTAATGTGGTGTATATAACACATTTAAGATCTGCAGATAAATATTAATCCAAGTGTGGTCCTCAAACCAGTATCTTTTTATCTTGTAAATTTATTTATTTTTGTTACGAAGCAAAAGGAGCTTTGAAAATGCTGCCAGGCTATTGTTATTGTCTGAATCAGCTTTATTATCGTAAAGCTTAAATATATATTCACATGTTGACTTTTGACCAGGTCAGAATTTAATGGAACAGGTGCACAATTTGTCAGTGGTCAGTAGACTTCACGACTGTTAAATGCAAAGGCTGCCTCCTTTTCAGTTCAAAGCACCGTTCCTCTTCCAATTACATGTCACACAGACAGAGCAATGCGATGGGAAAGTTCAGTCCTCAATTGGGGAGTTTGCTTGGACAGATTGGACAAATATTTCTTTTGTGTGGTCGTCTCCTCGCCTCTGTTCGGCCCTGACAGCCACAGAAGAGGGAGTGAACAATCCAAACTGCACTATATTATGGGCTGGGTGGCTGTTCTATCCAAGACACATGGCTGTCTCACCAGCTGCCCGTCTGTTTACACTTCACCACCAGCCGTAGGTATCAATTAGGTTTATGGGGAAAAGGAAGCTAATAGTATAGCACAGGCAGAATTCTAACTATACTACACTTTTCACGTAAAGAAGGGTTTTTGCCTCCCAAGAGAATAGCATGTCTAGATAAACTGCAGAAATGACAGCAAAGTGATGACAAAAGTACAATAATCAATTTTAACATCATGCTGCAATAAAAAAGACTTGGGATGAGAATATGGTTTAATGTTATTTAAAGAACATATAAGTTCAAAGCACCAATTTTAGTTTGAATGATTATTGTTTTTGACGTCAACTAGGAACCCACTTGGGTTTAAACAGCTAGTCAGTAAAAGAAAAATCCTCTTTTCATTCCAAGCAAAACTCCAGGCACAGTAAGACAACTTAAGATGTCTTTTGCACCATATGGGGCCATCTACAGAGTCGAAGGCTCTGTAATAGCACACCAACTGCAAGGACAAACAGCAGCCCGGACCACATGTTCCTGTAAATCAAACCCCGACTGCTCTTCTGTGTCAGCGTCTCACATCCAGCACTAAAGGGCAGGTGAGACCATTATGATCACTTCATAGTCCTCACAACCTGCTCAGCAAAGCAGAGACAGACGGATGAGGTAAATCTGAGCAGGAAGGGAAAAAAACATAATAGATGTTTAAACCTATATATGGAAAATGGGACCGAGTAGAAGTGTTCGACCAGTAATGTCTTTAAAAATTTACACCGTGGAGTTGCAAAGTACAATTCCAGTCTTCTGTTGACAAACTGAAGAGCTACAAGAATAGTCACGAGTTACTGATTTTCTCAAGAGCAGCCGACTGCGGAAATACTTTTCCTTAGCTGAGTATCTTAACCATCAAAGAAACTTGGACCAAATAAACCAAATTATGCTTCTTTACCTTAAATAGGTTGAAAGGCAGTAAGACGTAAAGTTGCTTAAAGTAGTAGTGCTTAACTTTGTTTGACACTTGGTGGGAATGAGGGCTGCAAGTAATTATTATTTTCCATTATTGATTAATCTTACAATGATTTCCTTGATTAATCAATGAATCGTTTAATCTATAAAATGTCAGAAATCTGTATGTCCATCACGATTTCCTATAGCCTAAGATGACATCTTCAAATGTCTTGTTTTGTCTGACCAACAGTAAAAAAAAACAAAGATATCCAGTTTCCAATCATGAAAGACAAGGAAATATTATAGATAGACTAGTCGTTTCAGCGTAACAAGTGCTATGCTTTCCCAAGTTGAACATTAAAAATAGTTTAGGCTACATTATTCTAGCAAGTGATGGGGATAGCTGACCAAATGTGTTCAACAATCTCAAAAAAAAGCTATAGTGGCCCTGCTTAATAATAATACTCAATGTACAGAAATTGAAAAGTTTATTCTACACTGAAGGCCTTGTGAGCGTCACATCTGCCCTTGGTATTTTGTAACATCACTTACATTGGAGCCTCCTTAAAGGAAGGTACACCCTTAAATTTCACACTCAAAACAGAGACTAAAAAGATAACATGTATACATCCGATCCTGTCAACTGCCAAACTTGTGCGTTTAAGTGGACGTTGAGCTATCATTACAGAACACTCTGTAACCAGGGATCTTCTGCCTTTCAGCAGAAACTAGACATGTGATTTATAACAACAGGCGATTAATGACCAGAGCCAGCTCAGGGCTCAACATGAAGGGTCTTACCAACTAGGCATATCATCAGAAACACTCCAGGAGGAAACTTAGTTAGCCTCCTTCAGCAACATCATCTGTGCCCTCTTGTGGAGGGCTGGCACAGTTCAACCTCTTCACACTTCTTCACTCCCTGTTTGATCTGAGGCAAAAACGACCACAGCTGCTGGCAAGATACATCTTTCAATTTCATTTTAACCTTCTCCTCTTTTCTCTAGTTGCTCTTCTTTCTTTTCTCCCTCAAAACTGTTGGCAAGTTCCAAGCACCTCTCAGCTTCATGGAAATGTATCAGAGAAACTAGTATCAGCCCCAAACCCCTCATTGTTTGGCCTACACTTAAAAGACTCCTAAACGTCAGCGTGCTAAGTCCAACCATGAGCTAAACTGTCACTGACATCATGGAGGAACACTAAAATTGCTCGGTTATCAATGAGTTTTCTTCATTCATTCACTGGCCCCTCTTTGAGATGAGCCAAAGTGTGACATGAATATCAAATGCAATTTAAAGGGGGATTTTATAGAAAGAGACAGAGGATAATTCACAGTGCTGATATTGTAATGGGAACCATTACAAAGAAGAGAGAGAACAGAACAGTCAGTACACAGAAGTCGTCGGCTGTGAAATAAAAACAGTTTATGGCTCATATTCAGTTCCAGGGCTGAATCATTTGATAACTGCCTTTTTTAGGTTGTTTATGTAAACGTATGAGGTCTCAAATGAATGGATCTTTGCTTAAGAGAGAGATTTCCAAAGGCTGTAAATGATAAAGTGAGCAGACCTCTCAATAATTCTCACATATAGGACTTATAAGTTGCTTTGGATACCAAAAAGTAGTGTTTCCCTCTTATCCAATAAATCCATTTTATTTTCATGTTCGCTCTTGTGCTGGCACCAATGAGATCATGTACTATTAAATCTGCTTGCATGCCTACCCTACAGTACATATTGTATAGACTCACACTTGTGGGTTGCAGCATTTTACAAGATTGTATAATTTTTTCACCCACTTCTCTAGATCTTTGCGGTCCCTACTTAATAGCAGACGAAACAGCCAGGCTGGAAAAAGCCAGCAGTTAAGGTAGCCTACCTGCTGGGTAACCTTCTGACACAACATTTTCTTTTGAGTCAACTCTATTCCTGTGGTTCAAACAACCTGCTGAGGTTTCAGAGGAAGTCAATTTGGATAAACACTACATTTACAACCTTTTGATTGAAATGGCCCTCAATAAAAAAGAGGTTTAAGCTGTCCTTAGGGTGGATATAGTGAAAAAACAATCTGGGACAGCTGGTTTAGACATCCAATCACTCTTTGTTCAAAATCATAAAACTGAAACCCAGAAAATGGAAAGCATTTTGTACAGCCAGAGCAAAAACACTTATGACTCACAGACAGGAGGATTTCATCCTTGCTCTGCCGTAAAAAGTGCAGGGAATTCATCTTCTTTGTATGTTGATAGTCTCAACATCTTAAGCAAATCATGACAAACTCCGTCACAACAACAAATGTGACTTGTTAATGTTCTAGTCCGTCCATCATGCTCCGGCTCAACCGAGCTGAAGCTAATGTATCGTGACCCCTGAATAATTCCACCTCGCATTGCAATGCTGGGAAATTGAGATCAGACTTTTGGCAGCATTGGTCTTTGATGAGGGGAAACAGCGTCATCTTGGTGATTGGGAAAGAAGAGAACCAAACACTTCCAATGTTACTCACACTGCGACAATGAATCGGTCCTTTGCCATTTTCCCTGCTATGACCTACAAGCCAGAGGCCCTTAACCATCATCAACTGACTGAAGCTAATGCCGATGACAAGTATGTGCAAAAAGAAAGGCAACAAAAGGCCACTCATACACTACTTGCCAACTAAGGGGCATGATACACTAGAGGAGAGCGCAGAGGAAAAGAGGGAAAAAGAGAGGAGCAGCAGGTGTCAAGCAGCTTAAAGCCGTCAAACTTCCTCTGGCATTAGTACAGACATTCTCGTGTCTCCTGTGGTCAGACATCCACTTGAGGTTATTGAACAGAACCGATCACACAGCTCCTCCCCTCCCGACTGGCCTGTAACAGCATCATCATTCAATCCTTCTCCACCCTTTTCCTGCATGCTGTCCCTTGGAGCCCTGATGAAGTAACACTGACACTACAAAAGGGCCTTTATTGCCAAATGTATCAAAATGATTCAATGTTATTTCTACCGCTTGCACAGTTTTTGTATTGGGAGGCTAAAAGCAATGGGTTATCTGGAACATGCAAATGTGATTGCTTAAGTGCTTAAGAATTCATTACAGTACGAAGGGAAGGAAAGGAGCAAAGGCAAACAGTATTTTGTGAGAAACACTCTTTAATCATTAAGTTTCAAAGATCACTTTGAAATTAATGTTGGTATTTTGTGGTGGTAGTATAATTTTGCTGAGGGCAGACATAATCAAGCCAAATGTGTCCAAAGTGATTCGCAAGTGTTCCTCATTATACACAAGGCCGTGGTATACAACTATATCACTTTATGTAATCTGGCAAGCTAGATCTGACAATTTATTATCATTTCATCTGTGAAATCTCTCCATCTAACATCCCACAAATGTTTATCGCCTCTTCAACAAAGGAAGACAGTGACATGACAATGCTTTTACTGGAATATGAATCCAATTAGCATCTGGTGGGAGAACTGATGTTGGTTTAGTGTTCTCTGATCACGTTTGATTGGTCGTGGCGAATCACACAGATGAGTAAACATATGGACTATACTAACTATCAGCTATGAAGATGTTTTCTACTTGATGTTTGGCATGACAACAAGAAGATATGTATTTGTCTACAGAGTAAATGAGGGTGAATCTATAAAGGTGAGTCAAAGGATTAAGGCTCCACAGATACATCTTACCCAGTCATCCACCGGCAGCCTCTGGCAGAATGCTTTGATAAATTGGTGAAAGCACAAAAAAGTATGCTGGCAGCCAATTAGAATAAAGCTGCATGAAATAGTGTAATAAATCACAGCTTGAGTAAAAAGCCATGTGCAGACTCAATAAATTCACTGCAACTTTATATGTTAATGAAAACATAAAAGAGCGGGGATCCGGAGGGATCCTTGGTGCTTTCGGAGCACAGGATAGTGAAACCATCAGCTCTAACGGTGAAACTAAATCCAAGTATAACTGCAGCAGTGGAGGTGTTCCGCATTACCCTGAGGACGATATAGTTGAATGTTGGAGACAAAGCAGTTTGACAATAGGCACACATATGATCGGGTTAACAGTGCCTTTATGTCCCTGCCACAATGTTTTTTTTCAATCCACTCCAGACAGGAATAAAACACATCCACTCAAGCAAACGCAAATATTTCCAAGACATGGTTGCACCACCAGACCAAGATTAAATCCTTGCATTTGAAACAATAATAAGACTAATATGAGCACTAAGATTCCCTGGACCCAGAGACAAGCACTGAGTTTGGATGAGTCATCTGACCCAGGTCTAAGCCTCACCCACCACAAGGCCTGCCAATGTGTAACACACACACACACACAGAAAAGATCCCCAAACGTCTGGGACACTGACCACATCTTGGTCAGGGAGAAGAACCATGAATTAGTCTGTGAGAAAGAAAAGGGAGATACAGACAAGACAGCTCAGACTACCGTTCTCTCACACCAAGGTCTCACAATTTAACCTCAAAGTGCAGAGCACTCTCAATACTCCTGGGCCTTCAGTGCCTTTTACAGAGACTTGACAGAAAAGCCTCACAATCAGCCAGAGATCACAACAGGATTCCTGTTTATCCATCCACTATGTAATCCTTCTGGATTTGCTGAACAACTCCTTGGAACAACATTAAACACATGATGTTCCAAAGGATCGTGCAAGCATTTGCTAATCCCAGCAGTGATCTTTCAAACATAAACACACTAAAGGGGATGAACCATTTCCATGTCATTTATCATAAAGCAATTGAGATTGACAATGTGATCTTTATGGAAAAAGCATTAAATAAACTAATATCTGGACTACTATGTGTAGTTGTAAAAGGGAAAGCCAATAAACTGCCACAGCAAACAGCTGAAAATGTTAGGGAAACTATTCAGTGAGAAAAAACATAACACTTGTTTAATACATACAATATGTCCTTCAACACTTCACAAGTCCTGCCAAACCTAACAGCCCCAACTATCCACACAACAATGATGGATATCTTCTGGTTTACAATGTTGGGGTAAGGATGGTCAAATACTATTTTCATTCAGCTGCCTGAGGTTTTCACAATTCATACTCGAATGGGGAATGGATTTAAAATAGGTTCCTAATACTTCAAACATAATCTCACAAGCTACACAAATAAAACACAAAAGCCATAGTAATCTTACATTTACACCGGATTTTCATTTTACAATAGATTTTAGAGAGATGAACTCACAAAACTATTATGTAACAGCGTGCTACAAAATCTACGAAAGCTAACGTCAATAATTAACGATAGAGAGTAACAGAAGTCCCTGTGGTGATTTTTGTCGCTCAATAATAGAAATACAGGTTAAACCCAAGCTCTTCAAACAGCAGACAACATGAGTGAAGGTCTAATGTCTCTTATTGTGAAAATAAACGAAAATTTACCAACAAACAAACAAACAACAGAACAAAACGAGCTTACCTTCAAAATGCCCTTTTAACTTGGAACTTGAACGTTACGCGGCCGTGACTCTCCTGTGATCGTCGTTTATGTTTGAGACTTTTTCGCTGAGTCACAGAGCGAGTTGCGTTTTTCCTCAAATAAAATCATAAGCCAAACATTGAAAAACAAACAAACATGTGTGTCATTAGGACAACACTTACCGCTGGTTTGAGAATATTTCCAGAAAACTCTCAAAGACTGGAACAAAAATACTATGTAGGTCTCGCGATTAAGTATTTTCTCGTTTAACCCAATTTACATACAAATGAAGATGGCAGCCGGAAGTGATTTCTAGTTAATATTAAGTGAAATGTAAGTTAGAACTTTGAAGGGCAGCGATTATTATTTTTTATTATAAGGCATATTTTACAAGCAAGGTGATTTCCTGCCTTTGGTTTAATAAAGTTAAGTTGCAACTTTGGACACTTGTTCGATTCCCGGCTCCTCATGTTATCCGCTCTCCCACCATTCCTGTCTATCATCAACTGGCAGTCACTATATAATATTAGTCAGAAATTGCTTAAAGAATCTCTTTCAAAAGTCAGAGCGCAAATAGAAGAATATACTGTATATATTAATCACCTTATTTCATCAGACCTTTCTCCAAAATGTGGAGATAGGTGTGGCTGTGTGAGACTAAAACATGACTGAAATTTGGAGCATTTTTAAGGCTTTGACTGCACACAAAAAGTGAATAAAAAATGTTTATTATTGAAAAAGTTAAAAGTGCAAGACTGTACATAAATACACAATTCTGCCCACTGTGTTACAGGTGAGCTCTCAACACAGCGCTGGGCTGTGAAGTGATTTTGGTGTAGTGGCCACAATCAAAATAGCAGGTTGTATGACTCGTGCCTGGGACCCTGAAAGACATTTTTTCATATATTGTAAATTAAACAGCTGTAAAACTAATTATACTCAGATATTCAGAGATTTTATTGTTTGGCCTTTTGTTGTATAGTCATTGTGGCACAATTAGACAACATAGTGATTAAGAAATTGGAAATTATTATTATGAAGCTTTGATGGTGTGACAGTGGCTGCACATCCTGCCAAACATGGTAACTTTAGTCATTATATATAGGGCTGAATTCAACAGCAAGTGTTTTCTTTGATGTTTCTTATTAATCATCAACTCCCCAAATGCTACGGGGTTAACAAAATACATGCTTAAGATTGGAGTAATAGTACACCCATCATTCCAGCGGTGCAGAACAATTCAGTACTGGCTGTGAACATGAACAAGATGTGAACTCAGGATCTGCTCTGCAAACAATGGCAGACTTATACTGTTAATCCATCTATGAATGTTTTTATAATTATACATTTTGTATAATGAAGTGAGCTACTTCTACCTTGGCTCCAAATAACAGCACAGAGGAACACTTAAACTTTCATGTTGATGACAGGCTTGAAGAAGTTAACAGCTAAAGAACAGTGAAGGCTGATTTCATTAGCTCCGTGAGAACAGGCAGTTCACTTCAATGAACAAAGAAAACAAAATCCAGATTGCTGATTATGTTTTGCAGCCGCACAAACCTCCTCAGTTGATTCTGCAGAGTAGTCCTCACAAAAAGGGTTTAATACGGGGCTTCTCCATAAGCATACATAGCATAGTGGTAGTGTAGCTTGAATAACTAGCTATTCACTCAGATTGCTTTCTCTTAATATTATAATCAGAGAAATGTATGGACAAAAAAAGCAGCGAATAATACTGACTTTATACGCCTTCAAAGCATACCTCTCTTCCACCATAGATTTATTTGTGCTGTACATCAGGATAAATCATAGTCTGTTCAGTTGTAAATTAAGACCTAGGTCAGTCTGCTGACCATTGATGGTGGTCCGGATCTCCCAGTAAGTACGGTGATGTCTGCCGCTATTCCTGGGTGGCCCTTGCAGTTGCTTTGAATGGGCCTGGTGTATAAAGCCCGCTCAATAAACATACTTAAAGAAGATATTGGAGGTTTCATGCTCCAGACTCCAGAGAGATGGTATTAATGTTATGAAACTCAATCTCTCTGATTCTCAATAACATATGTGACTGATAGATATATGTAGTTTGAGATTATATATACTGATTATACATAAGCATATGCATAAGAGCAGCATATAATGAACAATTGTGTTTGGAATAATCACTAAGAAGTCTTACGGCTATAATATGAAATATGATACTATACAAGTGAGAGGAGGGATCAGCGATGGTCCCAGCACTTCATCTTAATAAGTTGTGACATACTGAGACATTCAGATACACGGGGGGGGTGGGGGGGGGGGGGGGTGGCATCAGAGCGCTGTCTTTGTGTGACATCTGTGGCAGTAATTTAACTCTTCATCTCACAAACCGTCTTGCCTTATTCCAGAACGACTCATGCCTTGATATATTTTGCTGACATAACAAATGAAGGACTGGAGGAGACACATGAACTCAGAGAAAATATTGATAGTGTAAACTGAGTTAGCACGCTGGTGATCTGTGGAATAAGAACAGATGGCAATCACACTCCCAACTCCTCTCCAACGAAATGAAAATGGAATATGAAATGTGAAAATTGTAATTTCCCGTTTTTCTGACAGGAAAATATTGTTTATAGCGATATAAAGATCATATCAAAGCACCACTGTGACTCGATTATGCCATGTCTTCAAATTCTTCTACAGATCTTTCAAAACCACTTCCCTTTTGAAATACATGGGACATTAATCCACATACCATGTTTTACAGGATGGGGTTTTAAGTGATTAGTCTTCTCACACATCCTTTTACAGGAATCACCCTCAGAGAAATGAGACTGGAGAGTCGAGTAGTTTGTTGACCACATCCCGGGAGACAGACTGAAAAGTTGGCATTGCAGGGTCTACCATACCACAAAACTCAGCAGGGTTCCAACGGAGGGATCAGACTGTGTCAGGCTGGAGGGTGTGTCCATGGTGTGTGTGTCTCTAGAGCTGACGTTGCCTGTGCAACACTCAGACAACCACAGTTTAACCAACATGAGCCCAGGCAAACACACAGGAGCAATGGAGTCATGGTCAGAACAGATTTCTCTGTCTCTGTCAGCACCACAGTAAGTGTGAGACACCAAGTTCGATGGATCATGTATCTTGGAAAGACTGGATTACACAGACTGTGTTATGACAATTTAAAATGTCAAAATTCACAAGGATCTAAATACAAAAGGAAGCAAATAACAAGGTGAGAAACATTGGGGTCAAAAACAGAATGGGACGTGTGCACCAAATCATTTTAATTAATATAACAGCATTCCTTGTATTCCCTTCACAACTTGTCTATTTGCTATTTGAAAAACACTACATTTTCTAACAGTGCATATCAATAAATGCTTTCTTAACATGGGTTGCTGCCCTCACAATGTGAATATGCACTAGGCCTAGAAAAAGAGTCGGTCAACAACAAAATGCATCTATTCCTGGACTCCACATGGAGGTTCAATAGCATGCTATAGAGCAAACAAAAATAAATGTTATATTTCATACTCTGAAGTAATATTTTCACATTTTATCATACAGTTACAGTACAATGTCTATGAAATATCTGTGAAAAAAGTATACAATCTTTTTTTTTTCATTCATGTGAATTATAAAAATAATTGTCTCTGTACACATATTCAAAATGTCCAGTGGTTTGCATAATAGTTTGATTGGATCAATGTCTCTGGTCTTCGTCACTATAGGCCTGTGAAAAATGAAAGACGAAAACATCAGTCTCCTAGAAACCAAAATCAAGACACATTTAACCGCTAATAAGAATAATAACTGGGGCAATTACTATGAAACAGCCATTTAATATCTGAACATGTCATACACAAACATGAGGTGGAAAATGAGGCCCAGTGCTGCCCAGTGTAGGTTCCAACGTCCATATTTCACAATAAGTTCTGGGAGAGCAGTGATTGGGGTGACTTAAGCAGCCAGCTTTGAGTTTGGTTGCCGTGGCAATGCTCTGGCCTCTCTGATAGCCAAGCAGCAGCAGCCTTCTCTCAGATCTCCCTCCAGACTGGCACACTGACACTGGGAACTGTGGGCACCTCTAGAGCCACAAGAAGGAGAACCGCAGACAACCTCAAACGAGACAGACTTTCTCCTTCTCCCCAATGTTGACGCTGAGAGTTGACGCTGTCTGCTGCGTGTAAACTCAGAACCCAAGTGACTTAATGGAACTGGGCAACAGCGCTCCTGTCTCCACACATGGCCAGCCTCCACCAATCACATTTCAGAGCCACGGTGCCCTCCATTTAGCCTGTAACTGTAATTGAATGGACCATAAATGAAGGTGGAGGCTTCTACAGTAAGTCACCCATTGGTAGTTATTTGAGTAACATGTTGTGGCTCTACAAATGAGGTCATTGACAGACATTGAGGCTCTCTAAACTTAAGACAGTTGCTTACAAAAGCAAAATTGGTTTCTGGTTACCCAAATGATACAGCACATTCTGAGGTGAGTCTGAATCTCTGTGTTTTAGGCTGGGAAACCTCTAAATGTTCACATTCTCACCTGAAAAGACAGATCTCTTATTGGCATCTCGTGCACCACCTGTGGAAAAATGAAGACAGAAATGTGTCATTTAGGGCAGCACGATGATTCTTAAAGAATAGTTATACATTTTGGGAATAATGCTTATTCGCTGTCTTGCCAAGAGTTATATGACAAGAGCAATACAACTGTATCATACTGTATCTTTCCGTTAATTATAAAACTATGGCCAGCAGTCTGTTAGCTTCACTTATTACAAAGACTGGAAACAGGGGTGAAACAGCTAGCCTACCAGCACTTTTTACACTTCAGTTTTTGTACAGAACCAATAAACGAGACATAACGTTGAGTAACCTTTAGAGGTGCTGGTAGGTGGATTTTGTTACCTTTGGAAAGGGCCAGGCTAGCTGTTTCCCCCCGTTTCCATTCTTTATGCTACGCTAAGCTAACTGGCTGTAGTTTCATATTTAACACACTGTATGAGAGTGGTATTGACATTGTCAGATAAATCGCAGCAAGAAGGCGCATAAGCATAACAGTAAGCCAATTCTCTCCTAAGTCAGTTGCACACAATAGGATTTTCATCATATGTAAATGAAGTCATCGACTGTGACTGGTGTATATGTTCAAATGGTCAAAATGTCCACCAGTTAGTGAATATTGGTAGATTAATAACAGGAACTATCTTTAAACACTGTAAATATTGAATCCTATAAGCAATCTTGACAGGTGTATAAAGTAACATACTGATTTACTTCCACTGTGCATGTCTATGTTGAATTCATTAATGTGCTGAGTGGGATAGCCACAGCCAACAGGAACAAAGGGGTTAGGAGTGAGAAAAAGGACAGACTTCTTTCATCTCCATTGTGGTATGTGTGGTTGTCTCATTGGAGCTTTATAGAATAACAGGAAATAGCTATGGATTTTTCCCACTATTTAGCTCTCACCATACATTTGGCGCCAGCTCAGACACATCTGCTGTGATACTGGGAAGGGGGTGACACTGCGCTAATGAAGTGAGCCCCATATTCATGGACACACATGCGCATAGAGGTACGTGGACAGACTCAAACACTCAGAGCACACCACTCTGGACAAACGTGTCCACACTCACATTTGGAAAACTTCTAAGCAAGCAGGCAGTAGAAGATTTCTCTGATTGTTACTCTGTTACTCTGTTTATAGGTTATGAAAATTGAGTGTTCAGTTGCCAGTAAGCAATTCAATTGTATTATTTCCTAGGTCAAAAGATACCCCTGCAAAAATGAGATTAAGGGTAAAAATGCTCTCTGAAAACAATTTTAATGTCTTACCCTGACTAATACAATCACTCACACGTTTAATACACGCACTTACACATGCGCGCACGCACACAAAGATTTCAGCGAACAGTCCTGTGGGCCCTCTCTCACGCCAGAGTGCTTTGTCACGACTTGTGGCTGTTGGGTCTCTTTTTCTCTGTCAGTCTCTCTCTCCCTGTGTCTGAGCCACGTCTAATTCAATGTGCGGCTCATATCCTTTCTCAACATGCCATTACCATTGCCAAGGCTTAGAGCAGGCCCCAGGGGCTATTAGGAAAATGTATCCATTTATTTTGCAAGATACACATTTGGCAAAAATAACGACCCTCTAGAGGAACTTGTCAGAAGGGTTATATTTCCATGTGACAGCCATTTGCCTGCTTGATCTTTTGTTTGACTGGAATTCTTCCGTTGCAACGTCAATGAAAGCTGTCTTTTTGACTCCCACATGCACTTGATTTTCAGTTTGAGTAGCTGGTGCTGATGCTTTGTTTACAGACAGAACAGGGCTAAGTTAATTTGCGAACATTTCTGAGTTCATGGCATATATAATTTTTGGACTCAATCATATATTAACTTCAGAATTGGCATTTTTTTGGCCCAGAAGTGGTGGGATCTAAACATGTGGCAATGTTAGTCAGTCTGTTGGTTAGGTGGTTGATCTGTCTGTCCATCTAACATGTTGGTCCAGATGAAGATATCTTCAGTCAGATTAAAATGTCAGATTAAAATGAAGTTTAGGGTCAGGACAAACACTCTGGTCCAAAACGTATCTCAAAAACCAATAGCTGGATACCCATTGAAAGTATGGACTTTCATTGTCCCGAGAGGATTAGTCGTTATTTTTTGGGGGACTTTGTTACCTTTTGCTAGGCCTATATTTATATTACCACTTGGTACAGTATGGGTAGATTACATGCACTGAACACATGCATGTTCCCAAGAGGATGAACCTTTAGCATTGTGGACCCCACTTTCCACTTCCAAGCTTTCTGTGTTCGCCATCCCTAGGCAAAAATCTCAACATTGCAGACTATATCTCATAATAACCTAATAATTATTATTAATTATTAATCTTGCCATGAAATTTGCTGAGAACATTCTTGCTCCTAGGAAAAAAAAGGATTTTAATGAGCCTATGGGTTTTTTTTAGTGTTGCCATCAGGACAAATGTTACACTTTAATTCCCTGTACTGGTAAAATTCTCATTGCACACCCAGCAGACATTAAACTACCTGTTCTGTTATGTCATGTCTTCATTTAGTCCAACTACAATATAAATTCATCTCAGAGGATCAGGGAAGTTTCACCATATGTTAAGAGAGCATAAATGTGACAGTTTGTTAGTGGACCTCAGTGAATTGAGAACTACAAGCCTCTGACAATCAGACCATATTGCCACATACATTCATGTGATTTATGTACCAGAACATTCAAGGAGGTCTGATATAATTCTGTCATGTTCAAAGCCAGAGCAATATGCTGTACTGTATCCCAGCCAGACCAGTACTATGACTGGATTTACGACTTTCAAGCAAGAACCGTTCATGTCTATTGATTGAATCTTGATAGAGATATATCTCTTACGTGATGCCAGGAAAGAAAAAAATGGCATGACAACGTTTCCCCCCTTTGAAACCCCCCAGGATTTCACCCAACTGTGAGATGTGGAAAATTTCATGTGTCAGCCCTTGTGCTCCATCTAAAAATTTTACAAGGAGTACTTGCACATTAATCTTTATTTTTTAATAGATCTATAGCCACTTTAATGCATTAGTTACTCACTGTGGTAAAGTGACATTACAGTAATGAAATGAGCCTCACGTCTCACAAAGAAAAAACTGTGGGAAGGTAAAAAACATTAGAGGGGCAACTTGTCAGATTTGTGCACTGTGGATTCAACTGAGAGACTTTGAGAAACTCCCAGCACCTGGACTACACTGTGGATTTGCTCTTTCCGGTAAAGAGAACCTGAATGAGGAGATGATGAACAATCAAATGTCGGGTTTGAAAAAGAAACAAAAGACAGGAAGGATGAAGAGAAAGGTAGGTCACTCACTCTTATCCTGTTCAGGAGGCTCCAGGATGTCACTGTCTGTGTCACTGGGAATATGCCAAGGCTGTCTGATGGCCTGTAGCTGCTGGTAAAACTCATCCTGATATGGAAAAATAGAACATAACAGAACAGGAATGACAGAAGACTGTGTTAATTCATTCTCTGAAGATTGAAAACATGGTCACGTTCATCTCTCTACATATACTGTACATGTCTTATCCAAGGTCTTAGAATGAGTGAAAGGAAAACATAGGTAAAGAAATATGTATTCAATCGAGCTCATTGAGCAGTTTTAGATTTCAAACATCAAATCTAAATGAATAATGTCTTCACACACACAAAATCTGACAGAGACACCTAGGACATAGCTGTATTAAAGTTGTTTTTTTAATCATCTTATATACTGAAAGGCAAAACTTAAATAAAATACATAAATTGCCCCATGCTACACATAAAATATTTTTTTGTATTCTTATTTTTCAGTGCTAAAATGATTAAGTCCCAATCCTTTAAATCACTACTCAAGTATTTGAGAAATTAGACGTCAAAAAGGACAAGAAAGCATATCTTTTCATTCCTGTATGTCCAGTATTTAAAAAGGCTCAGGATTCCTTAACTCTCAAACAGGCCTCCTTTAGGGGCTTTAGTTCTCCTACATGGGACCAGGTGGCCTCAATAAAAGCAGACTGGGGGTGCACTAGTGTTTTGGATAATCTCACTAGGTGTCAACTAGCATAACTGTCAGAGTATACAGAGGGACAGCAGAATTCCTGCCCACCATTAATAAAGCCTTCAAATAGGTCTCATATTTAACAGCGCCGCTGTTAAGTAAATCATGAAAGGAATATAAGAAAGAAATCCCATTGAAAGTTCTCCTTTTATGCCAGACCCATTTTTCCACAATGAAATGACATACTACTGTATAGACCTCCATGACTCTCCACTAAACCCCACACGAAGCGTGTGTGTGTTTGGGAGGGTATGCACATGTGTGATATTGTGTGTTCTGGTCATAATCTTTCCGTGTAAAGGCTCTCATGTTCTACAGCCAGCTTTACTTGGGCACTGAGCCTACTTAACACTCAGCACACAAGAACACTCTTGCCATACTGAAACATTACAATAAAGCTGGAGTGATTTTCAAGTCCACGACCCAAACTTTATGACAGTTTGACTCTATGTCTTACACACTGCGTGTACTTTGCTAGATAAATCTTACATGTGAGCACTAACTAAAATTTAATATGTAGAATTTGATGTCACACCATGCCCATGGAAGATACTGTATCAATTAAAGGAATAGATTGACGAGAGAAGCCTGATAACCACTTTACGTATCTGTCCATTAAATATAAAGCTATAGCCAGAAGATGGTTAGCTTAGCTTAGCAAAAAGACGGAGGATCAGCTAGTCTGGCTCTGTCCAAAGGAAAAAAATATATATACAAAACCCAGGTGAAAAAATGACTTTGTGGTTTTATGAGGGATTATGTGCTGGACTCATTTACTGGAATCTCGTCATCACTGTAAGTTTGCAAGGCAACCAGAAATAATTTACTTTGTAAAGGCAATACTGCCACAATTCAACTTCGCCTCCTCCTCATTGATTATTTTCCTATATTAGGACACCTTGTCATGCAGTATTGCTTATATGACCTCTAAACAGTGAGCAACACATGTTTTTCATGATTCAGTTTCAGGTCTTACCTCAGACAGATAGGCCCGTAGGCTGGCACCAAGGCTGTCTGTAGTGCTTAGTCCAGGAGGGGTGAGCAGCGGTCGGGGATGTGTGGGCTGACATGTGGGTGTCACAGGGCGGCTTCGCGACCTCCTGAAGGTCACCTCTTTATGAGATCCAGGGTTAAAGGTGGAACGTGTCAGTAAACTATTTGGGGTCAGGGGCCTGCTGGGCGTTCTAGGGGTTTGAGTCCTGCTCCCAGGGTTGCTGGGAGATTGAGTCCGACCCATGACCAGGGAGGTTGGCTTGGGGCTGAGCAAAGGGAGGCCAAAACCACAGGGCTTGCCTGAGAGGCTGCCTGATGGAGACTGGGGTCTGGAGAGCAAGCTGGGGAGAGGAAGTGTGTCGGGTAGTGTTCTGTGGCGCAGAGGGGTGTGGAGCAGACTACTGTGCGGATTATTGGAGCTCCGAGTGGTCATCTTCCCTACTTCTGCCAGCTTGGCCAGGTCCTTCTCAACCTCTGGAGGGAAAAAAGGGGAGATAAACCAAGTCAACATCCAGATGTCATATTTAAAACATAGGAGTCAACAGATACAGTAACTGAGGGAGTGAGTTGGCATTGTATCCTCATTTAAATCATATTTTCCCCCCTCATACATTTAAATGAGAATTAATAATAATGTATACAAAGACTGTAACACAAAAATGCCTTTAACACAAATCCCAGATCACTAATAAATGATTCCAAGATAAAGTCAGGCTTATTTTTATTACATACCCAGAGGCTGTACTATTAGGTTAGTATATATCCTACAAGACTGATGATTCACAAACTTTACTGAGCATTAAAGTGGGCGAGACTGCCTGGGTTAATCCTTCTTCTGGGCAATGATGACAGTATTTATAGACCCTGTAAATTGTGGTGAATCCAGCTTCCTCTGTCAGAAAAGGTTCCAAGTTGATACACAGTAAGCAAAGCCTGGTAAAAGAAATTGTTCCTGTTCATGACAAAAACACATTTGTTTGCCTCACTGGTAGTCTCAAAAACATTTGCTTGTGAAAGAAGTGATGCTGCCAACTTCTGTGATCAACATCTGTGTCATTTTTTCCATGTTTTATGCTTTTGTTTAAGATCTTGGCAATCAGGATTCAACAAACCAGTCTGGGAGTTATCATTTGAGAGGGATAATTTCAGGAATGACTCATCAGAAGCGAGTATTTCTAGCTAACGTTATATAAATGACAAAAAGAAGCATGACAAGTGTTTCACAAACCTTGACTTCCTTGTTTTTGAGCAAAATGTGCTTTCCTCCTATACAAACAACAATTTTCCACGCAAGAATGTGAAGCATATGCTCCTATTCACTGACAAATATCCATTTAGTCAAAAATGTCTGCAATACTGCTCTAGATGCAGCTTTGGGACATTAGCTGGTTTGAAATCTATTCCAGACTGTTTTGTATACAATCCTTCGGGGATAAAATACATTTAATTCTTTGACATGCATAATTAGATTGCTGTTTCTGTGCTTAATCAGCTCTGGTCGTGTGGAGGTCAACTTTTACAGTAAGATACAATGCAGAGCATACTGCATAGTGGCCTGCCCATGTGCTCAATAATCTGCATGTGTACTGCATGACATTTCTGTCTGTGTTGCTTTAACATTAGTGCATTCTACACATTTTACTTCTCTAAATAATAAGAAGGAAAACTAAAGGTTACAGGTTACAGCTTGGCCTTTCTTGGCCTCACTGAAAAAACTTTGTGGGGTGTTGAGGGCATATCATAACTTCAGGACTGCAGTATGTAACATTACAAACCATAAAGAAGCTTTGTTATTAGGTTGATAGTCTGCATGAACAGCTAGAGAGTGACCAAAAGACCAGCTGGGGGGCAGTGAAATGATTACTATATACAGAAAAATTCTGTATATGATGATTTCCGAGTCAAAGCTCTTAACCACCCACACCAAGTCCACCACGACTGATGTTATCATTATATCGTAAACAGGATATGTTCATTAGTAATCTGTTCCCATAAAGTTGATATTTTCAGCTCAGGTTATTTACTGGTATAACGATAAACACCACATGTTTTTGTTGTGAAAATCTTTCCCCCTTCCGTACATGGTTGCTCGACTCATGATTTTATTGTAAACCAGTTGCTTCCCCCAGCTTCCTGGCACTAATGAGTAGCCTATGACAAGTTTTATTTTGAAAGTCTGTGCAGTTGCATTGTGTTTAACACAGAAATACTAAGAGTCATCTCACTGACACTGATATAAAATGACAGTTCCCAGGGATCAAAGAGGTAGCATCAAAATCCATATGGTATAAACCTTTGATAAGTTTTGATCCAATTTTTCAGTAATAAGAACTGGAAGAAGAAAGACGGGGACAAAATGAGACAAAGAAAGACAGAGAAAAAGAGACAAGAAGAAATAGAAACAGATCTAATCTATTAAAGTCTTTGATCAAGCAGCAGTTGCACGTGGTGAAAGAGCACAGGGCTGTAGCACGCAATATAACCATTCACAGCTCATGCAAACTTTATTAGGTCCCTCCTCTGAAAATAAACAAAAGCGCTAATGACATATCGCTTGTCTGTATTTGATCTGCAGGCTTACAACAATACAATATACTGCCTGAAGAAATTAAAGTACTAGCCATTATCCTCGGATTGATAAATAAAGTTCAAATATGGGCAGAAGTACACATTCCTAATATGGTGTAATTAAGACTGGGTACTGAACCTCAGTACTTTGAGTACAGACCAAAAATGTATCTGTAGCATTTAGTTTAAAAAAGTGCCCTGTTTATTTATACTTTGATCAGATATCTCCAAATCGGGAAACTTCGAACTCTTAACTTTGAGCAAAAATCATTTAACACTGATGCATTGAGCAGCATGTTTTGTAAAATGTAAAATTGAAAAAGGTAAAATATGTTCATATTTAACATGTCAGCAATGATAGAACATCTTAATACCCATCCTATGTGAAACTGCAATTAAACTATATTCAATTACAAATTTAGTGAGCAATAACTGATTTGTATATTATGACAAAAATGTGATTCCTTTTATCACAAAAGGCAGACTAGGGGTGTTTCACAACCACATAATTGGGGTAACAATATAAGATGAAAAGTGAGGCTCGGGCCCCAAACATGGAAAGTATTAGCAGCTAATAAAGGCTTGAAAGAGTTGAATTAGCTTGTTGAACAGCTTCACTGAATTGCCTGATGGGAGCCCTTGGCCTGAATATTCAGTAACTCAGCGTAAAACAACTAGAAATCAATGCCATCTGAGGACCTCTGGGGCAGAACCAAGTGTGTTGTTAACACAAACAGTCCTCTTATAGTGGCTCTAAACACCAGTGTGCTGTTTTGTTCTGTAGGCACTGAGGGAACCAGTGTGATCAGTGCTGATGTGCAGATGAGCAGAGATGATCAGAGCAGCTGGGACCACTGTTGGGTGACAGTAATAGGTTCACTAAGTAGGACCAATATGCTTCATATCAGTCTGGTATGTGAAGGTCTTTGCACACAGTGACGCGGCCAAACAGAGCGGGAGGATATGCATAAAAAATTGTGAAATATGGTCACTGGCTCCCCTTCTGTTCCTCAGTTATGGCCTAAAAAGTGTTTTCCAGAACATTATGATGTCACAGTTAAGTTGACCTTTTGGGTAAGAAATGTCATCATTTCATTGTATCCCATTAAACATCTGTGTGAAATTTTGTCATAATTACCGCAGCGATTCTTGAGCTATGGCCATGGTTTGTCAAGGTAATTTGAAGTCACAGTAACCTTTGACCTTTGAGTCAAAAGTATCACCAGTTCATTTTCCGACCAACTGTGAAATATATCTTATGGCCAAACACGTGTTTTGTGAGGTCACAGTGACCTTGACCTTTGACCACCAAGTTCTGATCAGTTCATCCTTGAGTCCAAGTGGATGTTTCTGTCAAATTTGAAAAAATTCCTCCAAGGCGTTCCTGAGATATTGGTTTCATGAGAAACAGCTATTGCCGGCGCAGAGGAATAACAAACAAGTGGGGGACACATGACAGCAAATGGCGACATTCCCTCTGGCCTCCACTCCTTTCATCTGATTCATAAGTAGATACACACTTGATCATCATAACTACAAAAGGAGTCTCTGAGTCACTCAGACGTCACATGCATCAAAGATGCGCTCTCAACTACATTAGGAATAAAAGATTTCCAAAATGCCACACAGATTCCATTTTGTCAGACAACATCAGTCTCCAGCTCTGATCACTTCCAAATGACTCAGCAGAGTTGGAGTTATTGATGGAACCTGTCAAAGCTGGAGCTGAGATGAATTCCTGGCATGTGGAAATTAGTTTAATTATTTAATTTCTATTTAGTCTTGACACATTTTAGCAGGAAGATCAGTTTTTAATTAACCAAGAAAATCCTTTGGCCAAAAGCAGTGCATTCTTTAGCTGGACTCTCCCCCCTCACACTCCTCATAAGTGCTCTCTAGACCCCTCTCTATTTCATAAGTCTCGGTAGTTCAAAGTGTGTGTGTGTATGTGTGTGTGTGTGAGTGTGTGTATGTAAATGTTTGCACAGTGTAGACTACGTTTTCTATTCCAAAGTATGTGATCTGACTTACCCATACATCATTAATAAACACACAGACAACTTATATATGCACAAAGGCACAGCACACATACACAGAACCACACAGAACTGCCTACCAGCAAGCTGTTTGCCCATGTTCTCCAGCTCTTTAGAAAAGAGGGAGTCGCCCAGTAGCAGGCCTGTCTGCCCGACAGAGCTCCCACCTCTCACTGCCTTCAGATCAGCCTCCCAGACAGCCTGACGCTAGTTAGCGAGGGGAACAGAAAAGAGAGAAAGTCACATTAGACGAAAGACCCTTCAATTAACTCTTTATATAATTTTCAGCTATTGCTGGAAATATCTGAGCCATATCTGCTGGAAAAAGTGGGCAATTATTATTTTATGGGCTTTAGAAAAACACAAGAAACCACAGCAAGTGTAGATGAAAGCGTCGAGCACGCAGTGCATTCTGTTTAGTGAATGCGGGACGCTAGACTGTCAGTAGCGGTTCAGGACATTTTTGTATAACTATCAATAAATCTATAGGAGCTTGTATGCACACTAGTCTGTTGGCAAAGAGCCTGACAGCAACAAATCTTGCACCAGCAGTTAAGGAACAATAAATCAGACATTTTGGATAGTTCAAGAGCACACGATATTAATATTATACAAAAATAAAGATGATCATATTCCAAAGCATATGAAAGAAAATAAATTCTAAAAAGGCAGATTGGATCACTTAGAGGGGCTGCTTTGGGCTATTTTGTTCCCACCTCTTCCTGGCCAAGTGTATGATTTGGAAAGGGACCTGTTAGACGGACTCGGGTTGCCAAGTCCTGTAATGGCATCACGCCTAATCCTCCGATTTATTCCTTTGATGGGACACAAGTGGCCAGATGATCTGTTAAGTCAGTGGACCAAGCACACATGAGCTTCATGCACAGGTGAGAAATAAAATTTGTCAGCCATAATTCCACCTCCTGTAAGTTTAGTTTACACTAGATAAGTTATGATACCTCTGATGCCAGCACTTACATCATCTGATGTGCTAAGCACTTAATGAGAGACAGAGCTCACTTGACAAAGTGCTGACACAGAGTAAGGCTCTGGGAGATCTGGTGATATACATGCAGCGCAGTTTTCCAACAGCATTTAAAGACAAACCTGGGATATAACAGGCTACTCATAATATGGTTTGCAGGATTCAAAGTGAACGTAAAGCTCTGTTTCCAAAGAAGAGGTAGGATGAAAAACAAGTGAAGCTGCTATCCTCAAATAAATGACAAAACATGATTCCCAGGGTCTATGGCATTGATCTTTGCCTGTCAGATACATGAGGCGTCCTGTGGCAGCAGAACCACAACCCCACAAGCCAATCCTTAATTACAGCCTTAAAGCAGCAAGGCGGGTTGAGCATTACAACTGAATCCCCTCCCCAACTTTATTTCTTTCTCTTTGGTGGTATCCCCCCAAATCCAACAGCATGACATCATGGTGTCCCTCTCTCTCTCTGGGTCTTCTCAGCTCCGGCAAACAAGGCCACCAACAGATTCCTGGTTTAAGTTTCCCAAATGCATTCTCATACACTTTATTATACGGTGAGTCATTACATTATAAGGCATTACAGCAATATTTATTTTGGAAATCCAAGTTGAGGAGTCACCTTTGTTATGTTAACATTCAACTGGGTAAAAACGTTATTGTGGTGCCTTAAGAAAGCCCAGTCTTGCTTCATAAGACCAGTCGATATATGGAGATTTACTCTTATCAGCACATGTCCACAGCTTAACATTTGCATTGCTCCTGCCTTAAAGCTCGTCTGTCCTCTTAAGGAAGGACTATACTGTAATCAGGACCATATATCCTGGAGACTGCAGACCGGAGGCTAATGCTGGTGGTACTGTACAGTCCCATGGCCGGATGTACCGAGACTGCAAGCAATTCCACTCCTTAGATAACATCAATCAATAAACAGATGTTACTATCAAAATATGACTATTGTTTCATCAAATTTGGTGAAGGCATACATATTTTCAGCTGGAAGACACCAACATGTAGAGTGCACACCACGATAGTGCATATTGAAAAATCATGTACAAAACATCAAGGACTTGATTACACACTGAAGAGACATAATGAAGTGATGAAAAGTGATTTCCCTTCCCCATAGTTTAAGGCAGCTATTGTCCTTATCAGCAACAATGTATGACATGAATACAAATTAGTCAAACTTTTCCCCCTTTGTTTGGATGCTTAGATTGGATACTTTAATCTGCACAGACAAGATGAGAAGGAATGCCTTTTCATCTCCAAAATAAAGAGCAGCTATGATTTTGCAATGACTTATGAGTATATTAATGTCAGTGGCGCAAAACCCAAGTTGTATAAATCTCCCTCCCAGCATGACAAAACTAAAAGACCTAAAAGAGAACAGGGGAAAAACCCTCTGGTGATGCTTCTGCCCAACTAACAAACAAGAGTCTCGGTTGCTGCCAAATTGATTCCATGTTGAGAGCAAACAAGACAGAAAGAGAGGATGGAAGTCTAGAGTTAAATATTTTATAGCCTGCATGTGTGCAGCTATACGTGTGTGGTCAGCAGTAATAATCACCACAATCTGGGGTTTGGTCCAACATTGCCCTCCACACAACTAGAACTCTTTGGGATGTGTGCATGCAGTCACAGACCTCAAACGTGGTTGGGCCGGGTTAGACGTTTGAGCCTACTGCTGGCTTTGCAAAGCACAATTGATGGACTCACTTGTTGTGGTCAGGCAGAGTAACAGAGTGACTTATACACACAAACACACATACACACATCGGACCATGTATACAATAACACACAGACACACAGGTGAGCAGCATTAATTTCTTTAGGCCTTTAACTGGGCAAAGTGACAAATTGGGGCTACTTGTACCTTTGGGTGATAAACTCCATTAATCTCTTCTAAAACACAAATGGTATCGCTGCTGCTTGAGCTGCTCTAACAACGAGGAAGAGTGAAACAGAATGAGACTTAAAAATGTAACTGCACTTTTAGGAATGCAGGAATCACTTCAGCTTTGCAGAGCTACTTTACTCTAGCTCATGAGCTCAGTTACCATAAATGTTGAAAACATCCGAAATGAGAAAATCAGAAGCAAACACCAATGGCAACCCAGAAAGTGCTGCTTTTATCAAATCAGATGAAGGATCCTGAACATCCTGGCAGATGGGAGCTTGTCGGCATAAGGAGTTGATCTACACACGTGTGAGATAGAGAACATTGAGTATTGTAGCACTGGGTTACTTGTATTCTAACCAAACAACAAAGTTTTTGAATTTACTGCCTGCCAACCCTTCAAACGTGCAGGGAGAGAGTATCTTCTTCTTTAAAACAGACGTAAGGCAGCACATGACAGACAAGCATTATGTATGTATTCCTGGACACTGGGATCCAGACAGCTGATCAACTCAAGTGCAAAAGCAAAAGCAAAACAACAATTTACAGATTTCATTGTCTATCTTTCCTGACAAAACCAAATCGTCGAATGGGTTGATCCACTAAATTTAACTGTAAGAAACAACAGATACTTTCCAAATAACTGATTTTGTTGCTGCAGCCCCTTCTACAGTAGCTTGCACAGCCATGGGAGGCTATGGGATGTGAGGAGTAACAATCAACCTTTAATGAGTTCCTGTTGTTTTGGCTCACAGCAGAATCACCTAATGGATTTTATGGACTGTATACGAGGCTCACCGGCCCAACCACTGAGTTAGCACAGCCAAAAGCAAACAGGATATCAACAATAACACAGTTAGATTTTCATTTAAGCATTACAAAGACAGTTTGTATGACATACTGTCTGTCCCTCAGTCATACAAGAACAGCCAGCACAGAAAATTAAGTGTGCCAATAAAAGTGCAAAGGGGTGAGAACTAGTAAAATGTAGGCAAATGTGATGATGAACACACAGCATTAGTGCCAAATAGTGCGTTTAATATTCTGAATATGAGTATATATTAAAATAGTGTAAAGCTCTCTAAACTTCTCGCTGAATTAACTATTGGGGTTTTACTTTAATATCGTACAAATAGTACAATAGAAGTAGTCAGACATCAGAGAATACACTTAAAGCTTCACCCAGCTTCCATTTTCAAATGTTTTTTTCATATTCGTGATATGGGCTTATCCATGTTGTAAACAGGACATGGTGTTTACATGGGTCAATTCATAAATAAAATATTTGAAAATCCCAAATATAAGTGGACCATTAACACACTCAGTAAGATGTAAAGGATTTGTTCATACTATTGCTCCTGCTTCTCCAACAATGCTTGGCCTCTGGGGCAGCTACAATATGCAGTGCAAGCTTTTAGTCATGACATTTCTTTAGCACTCTCAGTGAAGGTGAGAATTGTGTGCATATTAGACCCTGAAGACGGCGGGGCTACTAGTTGAGAGAATATCTGCTTGAGAGATCAGCGAGCACAAAAGAATGTACCACCCACTACAACTTCTTTTGAAATCTTTTGAAAGGTTGAAATTAAATAATAAAATTGTCGCAATTGCATGTGATTTATACACTGAAAAGAAACAGAATCAGCTTTATAGCACACACAGCTGACTTGTCGTATTTCTACTAATTTAGGGCATATAGCAAGCAGATGACAAATTAAGAAAAAAAACAGAATATGGAAAATCTGGAAATCCTAAACAAACCTTTGGTGCCAGATAAAAAAAAGTAATTGAGTGTATCGGCTGAAATTCAGCCAAAATTCCCCTGGAAACAAAAATAATCCATCACAACGGCTCTGCCTTGTATCATACACATGGCATTGCATCACACTAATTATCTTATTTCTAACATACAAATGAACAGTTTCCCCTCTTAGATTTTATGATGGTAACACCCATAAGCTAAATTTGATTAAAACATATCACTTAACACTTACAAAAGGAAACTATAGAGGAATTTGCTCTGGCGATTGCTTTAGGAAAGTATTTGTCTTTATGGGGCAATTATCACCTAAAGGAGCTGGCAGAGGCAGGGGGCCTGTCGGACTAATAATGATAACCATTAACAGTGTTTACTTTCCAACATCACCAACCTTTTACTGCCCAAACGAGGGCAATGCACAGTACAATGCAAGGCATACTTCATTTAACGACAGCCATGCATGATGAAATGTGCTAATAATTAAATACGACTTCAAAATTTCAAACCTAGAAAAAGTTACAAGCATCCGTCTTGAACACTTAGTGAAGAAACAAGTGGACACTTCTCGACCAACGCAAAGCGCACTTGTGTTCTCAAAAATATATGTACCTAAGCAAATACTGCAGCAGATATATTAAATAATAAGTTAATTTAAAAAGGAAACACAATCAGCTACAGAGACTGAGTTATTTCTCATACTGTATGACTTCAACCATTGTGTTTTTTCCAAATAAGCTCATAAAAGCATTACATTTTTTTTCCATACCGTTTAGTGATTGTGGCCCACAAGCCCCTGAAGGACCAGTTAAACTAACAAGCTATTACAAATTGCATGTGCCTTTCAAAGACAGCCAAACATAAGCAATTAAACACAAAACAGCCACATTAGCTACAGTAGATGACAGTAGAGGAGTTTGCACTTGTGGTTTCCATATGGGACACATTAGTACCTTGTTCTTAAGTGTGCCAGACAGGGCTTAACCTATGGAGATGTGGGGTAAGGGGAGAGATGGAGCATTCAGTCCTCTGGTACAAGCAGCTGCAAAATAAAAGCTCAATGTGGATGTGAAGGTCAGCGGTGAAGAGGACATCAGATTTAGCTGGAAGCTAAATTAATCTGTTTAAATCACTATCATCTGGTCAAGCCTTAGCTTTTCACTTGAAACATCTGAGAAAAAAAGAGTATAACAATGGCAGTTTGATGCTATAAAGGTGCACATTTTCTCTAATTTCTGGATAGTGGCTAGTGTATTTGGCCTAATCCGTCAGACTTCCGACTACAGGCTTTGATTCAACGGGGCCGTCAGTCTCTGAAAGTCTGCTCCCAGTTAGTCTGGAGCCTCTCTGCATCTGCTCCACACACGGAGCAATGCCTTGGCTCCAAACCCCTTTCTTTCTTTAAAAACTGCCGTAAAAAGCCTTGTCTAACACTTAGATTGGGCAATTATAAAAAAAAAAAAGGTATTGGCTTTTTTGGGGGGGGGGTAATTATACAAAAGGTACCGGCGTCTTAGCTGGCCGTTTTATTAACAGCATGTGAGTGTCTGAGTCTGCTGTGTACCACATAAGGCCTCTATAGATTTCTCCCCCCGAACCATGTGAGGTTATCACGCAATGCTTCGACTGAACAAAACTGTGTGTGCTCCTATACCCCATACATATTTAAGTCTATTGTATAAAACCTCTAAATCAGCTTCAATTGTTGTTGTGCCACAAGATATTCTTTTCATTTATACTTTTCAGATCGTACACAAGTGCCCTGAGAGGCAAGCAAAGTGATACGGGGAGATTTCTAATTGGGGTATCACTTGTGTAGCACTATCAACTGTTGTGTAAGCTGAAATGCCCACATAAAGATGGATCAGTTTTGCTTGGGTCTTGTCCCTTTAACACAAGGCTTGAGGTGGTTCTCGCTCACACTCCGACAATAGGGGCTGAGGAGGACAGAGCGACATGGTAATTGATGGCTGTAAAGTGATCTTAATTGTTTGGTGATGGATGTAGGGAGGACACTTACAGAGGCTGACACTTGAGACAAGGCCTCGCATTCCTGCAACCGTCCCGCCACTGTGTCCACCCCGGGCAATGGAGCTGCTCCAGACAACACACACACACACAAATAGGAAAAAAGAAGGACAGAGCCGAGCGTGAGACCACAAGAATGTAAAAGGAGGTTAAAAAAAACAACAACTCTGAATTTGAGCTGTGTTGTGCAACTTACAGGAGATGTCAGGTACAGCTTGTTCAGATATGTGAGTCCTGTGCTCCTCTTCAGATCTGGTGTCTGATAGACTGTCCCCCTGCAACCTAGAGACAACACGTAACACATATACACTACTGTAAACAATGGCAGTCGAGTGCGTTTAAATAATCTCTCAAATCTGCATTTTTCAACCTCAACCCTGCAATGCATGTTTGGAAATTGAATGCCAGATAACGAAAAGACAAGCAAGTCTCTATCAGTCTGAGGTGATGAGACAAAGAGGAAGTGTTTAGTGAGTTTGTGATCTCTTCCTCTGCAAAATCTGTGATGGTACCAAGAAAAGAAGAACATGGGGGTCAGTTTTGGCGCACAAATCCTATCTCTTCATCACAGCTTCTCATCCCGCTGAAAATCAATCTGAAATAGTCGAATGGATAAAACTGTACACAGCTCACTTGCTTCAGAAGTAACTTTGCTTACTGAAAAAGCAAAACTGAAAAACTGGCACACGGATTCTGTTTCCCCTTAAGTCATTTGGTTACTGTTCTTTATCATAATGTGTTCCAAACCCCTATAGCCTTTTTCCCAAAGATATCTGTTTGGACTGAAATGGAAGCGCTTCTGAGAGATTTGGCTGTCTCCTTAAGGTACTAAAAGATTTAAGTTTCCTGGAGATAGGAAAGTATACTGCGGGTAGAAGACAAACAGAGATTGAAATGCCTTTTTGGAGGGAAGATAAACATGTTACACGTGGCTTTTCACTGCTTTTACACTCTTCTGCAAACTACTTCACACACTCTGACATCAGTACGGAATTAAAAACAGCATTTATTTTTCTAAAGCATAGTTTTAACGACTGGAAATCATACCACATATTAACTGTAATTACACACTACTTTAGCTCCAAATGCTTTCACTGCATGCTATTTCCATGTCATCGGCGCAGCCATTAGCTGAAGACAAAGCAATGCATACGCTTTCATGGCACTGCTTCATTCCGTCAAAGCCGCAGGGCCTCTTGGATTCTACCTCTATGATGAGGGTGAAAGCAGAACACAGCTTTTTAAACTGTATTCTATTTCTTTCCTTCTTTATACATCCTTCTCCTTGTCTCTCGCTCTCTTTAATGGTCTTTATAAGACCATTAAAAAGGACCCAAGATGACTATCACAAGGCCTTCCCATTCTCTGAACAAAAGCTGCTCATAGCCACAAGTCCTGACTACCATTCCCTCAGTACATTCCTGATATGAAAGCAATTAATTTAATGAGAACTACAAGCCCAAAAGAGGTTTGTGGAGATCTATCCATTTCCTTGGACCGCACCACCAGCTCCTCCAGACTGTGCCCAAGATCTGGGATGCGTTTGCACACAGGAGGTTTTGTGGCAGGAGCACATACCCATTAAAAGAACTGATCGGGTGCATGAAGGAGGTGGATGAAATGCTGGTGTGACCACAGCTATAGCCCGAGAGACACAGACATGCCCACAACACACAGGCCACACGGCACTTTACACTTCAACCAACCAGTGGAGAGCCAGAGGAAGCAGCGTGTTTCCTGACCTGCCACTGCTGCTTAGGAGCCACACAGGCTGACTGGACTGTTGGGTGGTGCGGACAGTGTCTGGACCATAGACTGTAAGATAAGATGGACGACATGACAGCTCCCCAAAAGTGAAGCCAAAACATCTTGATCGCACCCTGGTGGCTGGCTGCAGTGTAAGCCCCCCCCTGCCCCCTCCATGTTAGCAGATGGGAGATGGGCCAAACTAAAACATCTAAACTTTTTCCACAAATGTTCAGTGGGACGAAGTAGAGAGGCATCTTCCATCTTTACATACAGTCTATGGTCTGGACAGGAGGAAAGGGAAAGTACAAAAAGAAAAGGGATGCTACCATGCAAGGCTTACTAGTAAACTCAATTACACTCAATTGAGTAATAAAGTTAATATACACATATTACAACGTATCATATATACATAATCAATAATGTACACTATGAATCTTTTTAAAAGAAAGTTTTTCTGATTTTAAATATTTTACAAATTACCTGAATTGAAAGTAAATATAGTATTTTCTTTAATATATTGGTCTTCTTTACAGTGTTTTCTTAAAATATTTTTGTTCTGTTTCTGTTATTGTGTAGTTTAAGTCCACAGTAATTAATTTACATATTATGTCCTTGGCCTGTAACATTACAGGTGGGTCTTGAACACAGCAACATACAGGAGCGCTGCTGGATATTAATAATTGCTCACTGGGGAGGAACCGAGTTGTCGCCTTCACGCTGTGGGTGTGAAAGCAAGCGGCACCTTTCCTTGCATTTGGGTGGTACATGCTAAAGCCAAGTGGCTCAGTCTCGCTTGACCGCTTAGACAATTCAGTTCAGTTCATGGTTTAGAACAGAAGTGTAATTTGCAGAATGCTGGACCTCATTGACCCATGACATGCAGAAAAAAGGAGCTGAATTCGAATGTGTTTGCCTGAGGGGTGACGGTATGTGAGGAATGCTTGTCCAACTTGGATCAGTGTTCATGTTCCATACAGGGCCAAGCAACCCTTTACAATCTTTGTGAGAGTTATATAATATCAGATCTTCTAAGGCCTTCAGTTTATACTGAACCAACTGTAAAAAATGACTTAAAGCTTCAGCCTGAGTGCAAGGTCACATCTGTACAGTAACACTGTCTGCAGGTGTGAAACTCAAGGGCACTAACTAGGCCATGTGTTAGTGTTCTGAGGAGTCACTTTGAAGGTTGGCCCCATATTGAGCCATGAAAGCAATCCCATCAAGACAGGGTGTTAATGCACGCAGCATTAAGTCTCTGTAAGGATGCCCCTCTCCGAACTGCTCCCTGACTCCACTATCTTCTGCTCACAGAGGCATTCTGTGTGTATGCATGCAAGGACATGTATGCACATGTTTCATGCGTGGATTCATGAGTATCTGAGTGTGTGCATGCATGAACTCCTGCACAACTCCTGATTTCAGAATTACGTGTCTCCTGAATAGCACAAAAGGCATACCATGCGTGCAATACTTTTCCAGCTTAGTGATCCGTTTATGGCCCTTACACTCACCGAAACTGACTATGAACGACCACGACTCCTTCGCCAATAAAACTTGGGAAGGATTTTGTGGTCACGTTATAGAGGACGAAGCAAGAATCTGGACTGAACCAGAAGGAGAGAGGAAGACAGAGAAGGAGAACAGATGTCTGACATTTCAGTCACGAAGAAAACTCAGTGCACGAGCCAAAAAACGACTCCAGATACAGATGCTGCTTCGCTCTGCCGCTGCTCCGACCCGGGGACTCAATGATAAGCCAAAGGTATAAACTATTTGCTTAAAAACATCCAGTCGATAAACTGCCAACAAAAAATCCACCAATACCATTCATCCTCCTACAGAACCTCTGACAACATCCTGCAGCCCGTGCGTGGAGCGAAACTGATAAGCAGCATGAATGAAAGAAGAGTAGGAAACAAACAAATTCCAAACCCCAAACAGAGGAGGCCGTGCAGGCAGATGTGTGCCTGGCGTCTCAGCGAACAGACACCCATTTTATCTTTGACTGGCATCAAGGAAGAGTCCTGCCCACACCTGCCTATGGTATCAAACCCAACACTCCGAAACCTGAGCTCTAGACTGATGCTGTGGATCAGGGGGAACAGGAAATGTGTCAGAAGAGAAAAACAGTGATAAAGAGAGAAAGGATGATAATGGAGATGATTGCCAGTGCTCGGGCTGATTTGTGAAAACAAGCCACACCGGAATGTACTTCAGATATGATATTATTCTCTGTTCTGAATGTGGAAGTATGCTACCTCTGATACAGATGCAGAGAGAGTGGGTGGGGGAGTGGAGGGTAGGCTACAAGGAGGTGTCATGACCCGGGATAGGAACAAGTTTGGATGATGGAATGAAAATAATCGATTAGATTAGAGTAATAGCCTCAACTTAACTGTAGCTAAAACATATTCATATGATTTAAAGCCTTAGAGCAATAGTTAAACATTTTGGGAAATGCACTTATTTGCTTTCTTGCAGAGAGTTAGATGAGAAGATTGATGCCACTCTCATGTCTGTCCGGTAAATATGGAGCTACAGCCAGGAGCTGGTTAGCTTAGCTTAGCATAAAGACCAGCACATAACACCCTGTAAAACCGCAACTTATCGTTTCTACACCTGTTTCCAGTCTTCATGCTAAGCTAAGCTAACCGTCTGCTGACTTTAGTCGTATATTCACTGGACAGACATGAGAGTGGTATTAATTTACTCATTTCCCAAAAAACTATTCAAACTATTCTTTTAAATCCCCACAAGAACAGATCGACTCTATAGAGCTGTGCTGTTTAAAAAAAACACAATCTCTCTCCAAGGCACCAGATGAGAGAAAGTGGAAACATTTACCTGGCACACCTCGAGCAGATGTTGAGTGTAACTTTGGCCTGCGGTTCAGGCTGATAGGAGCTGCGTCCCTGGCTGAACTTACTGCCGGATGGAGCCAAGCCCATCACACCCTCCATCCGCAGGTCATCCAGGTCCTCTGAAGGGCGGAGGGAGCCAAAGAGACACAACGAGAGACAGAGGACGGAGAAGGAAAGCAAGGAAAAGGGAAAGAAAACAAGAGAGAGAAAGGACAGTCATTAATCATGCTTTGGTCTCTCCCTTGTCAATATGATGCCCAGTGATGACAGTCTGCTAAGAGCCAAAGGAGCAAACAAGCACATCACAGTAAACAAACATTCTCAGCCCAGCCCTGCTGTTGTGCTCACTCGCACGCACTGCACACACACACACACACACACACACACACACACATCCACTAAACATACACATTCAGAGGGAACAAAGAGTAGTTATCAGCATCATCAATACTAAACTCTTTGTTACAGGGAGCGGTGTGGAAGAGTCGATGACAGCGCCACATCATGGCAGCACAGAGACAGGAAGGGTACGTTTACAAGCTGAGGGCGAAGGGGACAAAGAACAATGAATTTGGCGAGGAGAAATGAGCGGTAAGAGGGAGATGGAGAGCTGGAAAAGTTGGGTTTCGTCTGATCTCTCCCTGTGTCCTCAAGAACACACACACACACACACACACACACACACACACACACACACACAAACATAGACCCTCTTCCCTCTGACTCTCTTAAGAAGTCCATATGTATCAGACATGCCAGTATTGTTCATCCTAACCTCTTACACTGTCTGTTTTTCTCTGCAGCCCCAACAGCTATATGTGAACATATGCTCACACACACACACACACAGATAACAGGTGCAGAGGTTCTTTTCACTTTGTTTCTCATGTACATGTTAAATAAACTTTCTTTTTGTCTGCCTTATCTGCTTTATCTCAAAAATACAGCTGTTCCCTGTGCAACCAAATGCTCTCCACATGGAACAATTGGAAGTTTGAAGTTTGGATTTGAAGACTAAACAGGATCATCAGCTATCACATCAGAGTGCTACATTTTAAGCATCAAGACACACGTTTCTTTAATAGACACTGTACTAGCATGATAGGGAATGAAAGCATAAATCACGCCAATAACAAGATTTATGAAAGAACAGCAGTGAAGTCAAATAATATGAAGTCAATGTTTTCTGTAGCAAAGCGGATAATTATAACGGTTCGTTAAATATAACAGGATCAAAGGGGAGAGTCTGAATCAGCCAGACCATTTTGGTTTCGAGTGCATCCTCCAGAGATAAAACATATTGCAGTACTTTCCATGTTATGAGAACGAAGAGTGAGTGGGTCTCTGGACTCTTACTTGGTTAAGCGTGCTGGTCAAGCTTTTTAAATACATGTTGAATCACAGAGAACGTTTTGACCGGTCACCATAACAATATTTGTCCCTTTCTTCCCATCAGACCAGAAGAATTTAGGAGCTTTGCCAATGAGGGGGGTCGCCTTCAGGACACACAATGTATTCTCGCCTCCTGCAGCCATTGTTTCTACTATTGTATGTACAGTGCAGTGCAGTGCAGTCCGTCTGTGTGTGTGTGTGTGTGTGTGTGTGTGTGTGGAGGTATTTGAAACCAACATTGATACTTTTCGCTTAGAGATCACATTACCTGGCCACTGGTTTGGGGGGAGAAAAATGGGCCTCACACCTTGAAAGAGGAGAATGCATGACTAATCACCTGGATTAGATTAGGTGACACTCGCTCATGAGAACGCTCTCCCTCCATCCATCAGCGTGGCGCAGAGCCAGAAAATCTCACCTCCAATCTCCTTTGGGTGTCAGGAAATCATTCTGACGAGACACCTAAACGCAGTGCTTCAATCTAATCCAGTAACTTGTGACTCTACCCTGACATGATGCTCTAAGCAGAGTCTTTTGTTAATTGATTCTTAGTTTAGGTTTTTTCACAAACCACAGTCCACGAGCAAAAACAATAAGAAGAGATGAATGCACAGTCTGGAGTTTCTTACATGTTTTTCGCCATGATGGCTGTATTGCTCTCTGGACGGCCCATCACTTCGGTCCAGACTGAAATGTCTCAACAACTACTGGATGGATTTCCATGAAATTTGGTACATTTAGTGCTAATTAGGAACACGCTAAACTAAAATGGTGAACATGGTAAACATTAAACCTGCTACACATCAGCATGTTAGCATTCAGCTCAAAGCACTGCTGTCCCTAAGTTCAGTCTCACAGAGCTGCTAGCATGGCTGTACATGCTTCTTTTTAACAGATAGGAACACAGCAAGTACATAAATAAAAGAGTGCATCAATAAGTTTAAGGCGGTGGGGGGGTGGATGTCAAAACTCCTGTCAATACACAGATTGGTTCTCATGTAGAGAGCTAACAAAACCTCTGACCAATAAGTAAATAAATAATGACAGCACATTACAATATGACTTTTCAAGACCTTTAATAAAGTCCGGAAGTTTCTTGGTTTTCTTACATTTTAATTGCTGACATCGGCCATGCCACTCACATTGTGTCCAGGCTGTCTCAGAACGAGTTTTAGTGTTTTGAGGAGGACAGATACATTCCAGTAATACCCTTGAGCAGGGACATATTAAATGTCTCATTCATCACGGTATGCATTGGAAGGGGTGGGGACAAAGAGCGCCACCAGCAATTTGGGCAATTTTGGTCGTGGGAACTGCTCAAGTTATGGGCCTTCACCTTTTCCTCTTTTCTCTTCGTCCGTTCCCACTTCTTCCCCTTCTAACCATTTTCCCTTCTTTTGGCGACTAACTAATGTGCCATGCCAGATTTTCTTTGGGTCATAGCCTGCGATACAAATCATTACTTGACACTTGGAAACATTCACTTGCGAGGCTGCAGCTTTCATGAAATACCAAAAGAATAACAGCAACCGGCTCTGACCCTGAAAGAGAACATGACCTCAGTGTACACAGCTGCTTGTCACCTCAACTCCCGCTTTGTCTTTTGGACTTGTTTCCTTCGGGTCAAGATAAAACGACACAATAATGGAGAGAAAACAAAAAACAAAGCTAATGGCAAAAGGTCACAGCGAGAGTCTTGGGTACAAAAAGGTGGACTTGTCTTTTTTGGAGGTTTAAAACTTCCCGTTTAGGCTTTAAGAATGGGCTCAGCCCTTCATCTGTGCAACAGCAGTCTGAGTCTCAGCCATGTCAGCCTTCCACGAGGCTGAATCCAACTCTGGGGAGGGAGAGGTGACAGATTTCTGTGTTGACACCACACTGAGGAGGGCCTGTGTGTGGAGTGTTTAAGTGATGAATATGTGTCTCACGGGTTGGGGTTTGGGTGTTAGCATTGTAAATGACTGCTTTTACATGCACACAAGTATTCTGACACATACGCTCACACTGTATCGTCATGACTTGAGGCCTCAATATGACCGCAGACATTGTTTCTTATTAGTCAAGAAATTTAGATTTTCGTGGCCTCAAGCAAACAGAAACAGAGACATTTCAGATCAGAGTGCACCATTTAATTCACTATATTTCAATGTGTAGCAGATCTTAACTACACTTTAAATGCAGCCATTGAAATGTTGGATAAACTATTATATATTATATAACCTGGAACTTCTAAAAAACACCAAGCCGTCTTTTCATGTGCGAATTCACAAATCTAGTGTCAAAGAGTTCTTTTCTTCTCCGTGTCTACTTAGTCAAACACATATGACTGAGTGCATACTCTCCAGGTTCACAATAGAACCCAGCATGCCTCCCACACAATACCACCATGATAAGTTTACAGTGTGTCTCCCGTGAGACCAGTTTACCCGAGACCATGACAGCCTCCCAGGCCTCTGTCTAGACACAACAAACGTCTGTCCACACTCGCCCGTTTGTCAGCCCGTCACATTTCCACTCCCTGGGCACCGGGGCAGCCATGCGTGCTCCCTCTGTCTAACGATGAGACATGGCAGATAAATAAAATGGGTCTGAGCTGGGGGTAGGTGTGTGGGGTGCGGGGGAAATGGAAACTATTCGAGCGATGCAGTCCCAACAAAAGGCCTGAGCGATGAGGAATTCCGTGCCGCAATCACTCACTCGCAGTAGAGCCAGAAAGGAGCGGATCAGAGCGCAGAGATAAAGTGTTTGTCTGCTTCTCTTTCCAAGTTTCCATGTAATTTAATGTTGTTTAGATAGCGACTTTATGCTGCTCTTCATAGGGCTGAAAACAGAGCTGAAGTCATAATAAGCGCATTTGGCTTCACAAATAACTTAACATACACCGTCTCGGATGATGTATGGGGTTGAATCATCTAACGCACTACCCAGTAGGGAGACACACACGCACACACTTCATCTTGCGCACCAAATCCAAGGCATTTCATCAAGTGCTGTGAGTTATTGTGTTTTCCATTCTTTCATGAGCAGTGACGACGTCCCACCACATAATACTGGGCTCTAATTAATAGTCTGTAAGTGATGGATGCTTTGCTCCTCGCAGTGTGCAGTCAAACGCTGCACTCGCTCACACAGAGACCCACATGTGTGAGCAACATACTAGATATAGATTAAAAGGCAGCACATACTCAGCCCGACACATACAGTGACACTTGCAGACCTCACACTTTTGCTGCCCTCACACATACAACCAGCATTTGCTTTTCATTAAACCTCAAGCACAAAGCCGCCACTCGGCGGTTAGTCGTCACACAGACATCTTTGATGTGAGTCGCGGCAGAGACGCATTTGTTTGGCTTTGTAATAAAAACAATATTCCAACTTACATTTCATAATTATGTCTCGGCTTTCAATTGCACCCTCCTCCCCTCCTGGCCTAAAAATATGCCTGTTAGGCTCCAAGCCCCCACAACTCTGAGTGCAGCAGTAAAAACCCTGATCAGAATCAGATGGGGACACACATGAGCAGGGTAACATCACAGCTCTGAGGTCTGTGGAAAGTCTTATCGCAGACCTTGATGCAAACCTCCTTTTAACTCACTTTCTAACCGCAAATATTGCAGAGATTAGGACGTCACTGTAGACACAGCAAAGCCTGATGTATTGATGCTTCACAATGCCAGTCATTGTAGTCGGAAAAGTGACTTGAGCGGTCTTGTATGTTGGAAATTTCAAAATGAATTATACTTTGTGCTTTTTTTTTTCTTATGTATTACATAGTAAATATATCAAGACAGCTGTCTGCCAGGATCAAGGCTGCCATCTACAGTTCAAAATGATGATTTTAATCACTCATAAAAATTAAGCAAGCCATCAAACAGGAATGTGCCTGTACAAGAAGAGTCTAGACAGTCTGTTGATGATAGAAGTTTCATAAAACAAACATAAGTTAACATGAGTGATGGGATAATGGTTGATGTAGTACGAGTGATTCTCACCTTTGTCTTTAAATGTCTACATTTCTTATGGAGATCATTGTTTCCCTGCTTGTTTGTGATAAACGCATAGATACAGCAGCCCACACATCACTTCACACAGACCAGAGCAGAGGTGCAGCACGACATTTTCACTCACACACGCACACACACACACACACACACACACACACACACTGACTGCTGATTACACACCAAGTACTGCATAATGACATCAAGTCTATAACTCTCTTGTCTATTTGTCTCTTAAATCTTAATCTCGCAGCAGACAGGAACCAGAGAACAGTGATGTAACTTCATTTATTTTATCATACTTTTAGATAAAGCTGCACACAGCACTGTTGGGGGTCTTCAGCCGATTAACCTATAATAACACAATGCTTCTATTCACACAAGTCCCTTATCATCCTTGAGTGTCTATCTGCCATCTTTTGCTCCAGGTCTGGCTACAGTAGCCACAATATAGCATCATTGTGTTCATTCAGCTCCCTTCCATTCAGATAATCTGCTCAATTCATCTAAGGCGCTTACGCACACTGGAGATACATTCGCTGGCTGGTATTAGGCCATGCTCTGCATAATGACTACTGCTAGATTTATGGTATGATCACAGCAGTCTACTTGCCTATTGATAATTGCTTCCAGTAATACCACCCTAATACCACAGCAATTTGCCTCTCGATTAGCGTATCCGTCTGCACCATGGAGACTTTTACAGGCGTCAAATTGGGCGCAGTTAGACTTTTACTGGGGACATTCTTTTCACCATCAGGCCGGCAAAACCTTCAGAGGTGAACCCAGCCCTTTAAAGCTTATTTCAAGAGAAAGATTTAGTGCTGAAGCAGCTCACACCACTGACATACATGTCCTCATCCCCCTCCTCCTCTGCTCTAAATGCACTAATAACCATGATGATACTGCTGTGTTGTTGTTGGTTTACATTGTTTCCAGGGCGACTGTTGTGTCTTTGGTTGTTTGGGCAAGAATGAAAGGGGCAATGGGGGTGATGAGAGTGTGTATGGCAGGGGGGTTGTTACTGCTGCTGGCGTCAGGGAGTGCGTGCCTTGTCTGCTAACTTGGGCAATCTAAATGTTGGCCTGTAGGCAGAAGACAAAGACACCGCTCTTAGGCATGTTAGCACTGCAATCAGTCCTTCACGTGCAGGGACACACACGTACAGCTGGTTACATTACCTGAGCATTTCCATACTATGCTCCTTTGTACTTTTACTTCATGAGTTTCCAGAACAAAAATATTGTAGTTTTTGCTCCACTACATTTATGTCACAGCTAGTGTGTTTATCATTTTGATTAAAATTTTACATACAGAGATATAATATGCTAATAAAATATGACGTGGTGTTTTAACTACTCAATATTATGTAAAATAGGTCAATTTTGCTCCACTTTTGCTGCTACAGCACAACAAGGCTAATAGTCTACAGCCATGCTAGCAGCTCTGTGAAGCTGTGTTTAGGCACAGCAGTGCTTCGGCTACATGCTAACATCACCATGCTAACATGCTCACAATGACACTGCTAACATGCTGATGTGAGGCATGTAAAATGTTTACCATCTTAGTTTAGCATGTTAGCATGCTAATAATTGCTAATTAGCACTAAACACAAACTACACCTGAGGTTGATGTCATTAGTTCTGCAAGCATTTGGTCTTAAACCAAAATACTGAACAAACTGAATTAGTAGTAGATATTGAGTTATTTCGCAGGAGTGAAAGGTTTGGCCTGCTGGTAAAGGAAAAGGTTAGGGGTACTCCAATGTCAGTAGACCTCATGCTCTGGGGGCCATGAATGTCTGTACCAAGTTTTATTTCAATCCATCTGATAGATGGTCTGGAGCCGTTAGAATGGCTAAAAGAGGGCATACACATTATCACATGATATATACATGTCCTGCAGGACAATTCAACACAACATTTCTATTCAATCTTTCTCACAGGAAAGGAGAGCTATTCTTAATATTCACAACAAACATTTGACATTCTTCTATCTGCAATAAAGCTAATAATAACAGCTCTGATCTTTCACCACAGAAAGTTATTAAGTAGGACTAAGTAAATGTTCAGGCCTCTATGAGTTGAAAGGCGAAGACCTAAATCACCCTCAGAGGCAAGGGGTCTACGTGCAGCAGACGAACTCCTAACATACAACATGTTCACTTAAATTTCTGGGTGGTAAAAAAAGTAAAGGTTGTTTCCCTCACATATTCTATTTTGCATTAAGAAAACCCTGCCATTGTAACATACTGCTGGCAGCTCAAGGAAGATATAACGTCCTCAAACAAAAGAGCCACACACAGGCATTGTAATTCATCCACCAGACGCTGCTTTATTCTGTGTATCAAAGATCAGACATAGCTTTATCCTACCCTCATCCTGTCCGCTTCAAATCCTCACTGTCACTGTGAATCAGCAAGAGTGGGTAAAGCTACTCTCACGTCCTCCTCTCCTGTTTCAGAAATCGTGCCAGAGTGGGTCAACGTACTAAAAATGTCTGTGGACTCATGCAGGGGGGTCTGATTTCTGTTGTGTGAAGGTTTCACACTGAGAGAAGCTTTGTTACTCTCAATGAAAGTGTGTGTGCATGTGAAATGGGATGTTACAACCCTCCAACAGGACCTCTAAGTTGAAAGTAATGTCTGAAAGTGTTCCCTCTTCTAAATAAAACTCTTTAACCCCTTGAATTCTGATGTTCCCCTTCAATTCTTGACTGAGCAACATGTCTGTGGGGCCTGAAGGGCTCGAGTAGAGTAAAAAAAGAGTATATGATTATGTTTTTCAATGCATACAGGCATGTAAATAACACTTGTTGTATAAACAAAAGGAGATTTTGAGAGTATGTCTCCAAAATGGAATACTTCCACCAAGGATGACGAGAACAGTAACTTTACAGTGGGGAACTGGCCAACTCGTCTCATTAACTTACCATAAAATAACACTGCAAGGCCAAAAACAGGGTGTTTCTCCCCACACACTGAACTCAGCTTGTTTCTTATTTCAGATCAGTATAAAATTGTGGTCTCACCGCCCAGCAAAAGCTAGAATCTTGACATTTTCCATGGCTTTACAAGAACATGTGAGTCATATTCATTTTCAATATGGTTTTGACTGTGGTAAATATTGAGCATAGAACTAATGAAAACAACTGGGAAAACACAGTGCCATCCCCGAGAGCAGTTAGAGAATCAATAAGACTTAGCCTCTAAGCTGATTTTAGTTTCTCTTTTTGGAACAATCTGAACAAAACAAATCAACCTTAAACCATGTCTTTGGTTTTTATAATTGTATTCAATCTGGACAACGACTGGCTAGCACTACTATAAACCATTCCAAGTGAATCTTATTATTTTCTCATAAGCTCCTTATGCAGGTGCTGGCAAAAACACACCCTGTTCGGAAAACCCTTCTGCTTTGTATGGAAATAGGGATTAGTTGCTAAGTTTCTTGGTATCTTCTAAGCTTGCTTTTATTACGCATCTTATGCTCTCACAGAAGTTGTAGTTGTTGCACAGTGGGACAAACTGGTGCAGTTCACTGTTCACTGTGGCTGTGTGGCTCCTCGTCCCCCAGAGGTTTGGACACGTAATGACTGATCATGTCTGCACCATGGGACCTGTTCATTTCTCGCTAATATAATTGCTCTCATTTGGGTAGTGTGGATTTGTCTGTACACCAGCAATCGGCACAACAAGGATGTTCACAGCCAATTAGCAGGTGTGATGAACAAAGCTCTGCTCAACTGATAAAAGAACAACTACACGGAGAAACTACTGGCGTTCCTTTGGGATGAGTGTCTATGATTAGAATTGTACAAGACAGCAATATACCAAAGAAAACACTGTGGGTCTATGAAAGTGAATGAGAGTGTCTTTGGTTTAAAAGTGCTTTCTGCCACTTTACCTAAATTCAAACACACTCATCTGCCTCTCTAATAAGTGAACTGTTTTGTCCTGGCTCAATGCTTCTAAACAGACTTCACACACAGCAGCTGTAATACCATGTTCTAGCCACTAGAGGTCATCCTAAGCATATGCTTAAATAGATAACATGCCTCCAACAATCTCTGGTACTGTAGTGACTGTACTGCTGCATGTGAGAGGCCATAAAAGGCAATCATTTCCTATGTAGCAATGCACCATAAAGCCTGTTGAGCACGATATCAATCAACAATTTATTGCTTTGGTACACCAAAATTAAGAGACAAGAATGCTAAAAAAATGACATTGTTACATGATTATATATTATTAGAAGAAAAACAATCCTATCTATGGATGTTTTCTCTAAAACACCTGTACAAATTGCACCTACAGTACATGAAGCTTTTGCTATATCATAATTTTAGAGAAGATCTTCTGATTTCCGAGTTTAAACTATCTAACGGCACCTGGTGTAGAGTCCTTGAGCAAGTAATTGAATCCCCACCAGCTCCAGGAGTGACCATATGTTTTAACCTTCATGTGGACAGCAGCAAGGGAAAAGATAAATATCTTCTTCAGGGATCAATATACTATCACAAGATCACCATCCCTGCCAACGATCATCTGTCATCTTTGGCATGCATTTGGACAGCCACAAAATGTGTGCCAGGACCCTCTTTCTAAATGAGGCCCAGATATCCTCCTGGGGTCATTCATTCATTTCAAGTCCACCAGACCACCACATGCAGAATGTTAGTATCACTTTAATCAACTCTGCAGTGGTGAGGCGGGCCACTCAGAGTGACAGTCAATACAGTGGTGGCAGTCCCTGTGGAGAGCACCGTGACCAAGCCTCGACAGAGGATCAGAAATGACCTCGCTGCATTATTTGCTTTGAATTACTGCCCTGGTCCGTAGCGTAAAAGCCACTGGGGGAATATTCCGACTATTCAGAGCTATGATGAAGGAGGGCCATCACAGGCCATCAACATCCTGCTTCATGGTTGTATCTTTCACCATTATATACTGCTGTCCTGGGTCACGACTGTGTTCGGCTGATATAAAAGAAAGGAAAGCCTTGTTTTCCACTTACTGTGGAAGAGCAGCTTGATATGGAGCAGCTGAAAACAGTTCAAGGTCCACATGTACGGTAGGAATAAAATCCACTCATTGATAAAAGATAACTGGGTCCACTATAAAATCAATTACCATAATACAATAAATGTACTGAATGTGTCTTAGAGTCACTGCTGCAGAGGCCAATTTAAAACTTGTAGATGTTGAATCAGTCGATCACATTTTTTCAAATTTTCAGACACAATAAGCCACTTTAAGACACCATTTTTGGCTTTGGTGACTAGTATTTTGATATTTTATAAGCTAAACAAGCAATGAAATAAGGATAAGGAGGATAAGAACAATTACGTATTGCAGCTCTGGTCGGTGTAAGCTGTAAGCCGCTCAGCCACACATCAATAAAGAAACGTGACCCTCTGGATGACCCTGATGAAAGGATCCTGCTAACAAGCACAAGTGCCTCAGTACTGTGACAGTAGAACAGGGAGCAAAGACATACGTAGATTTTGTGTCACCACAGAGCAGCAGCTCTGAGGAGACACTGAAGCACTATAATTGGGGCCCCATGTTGCAGACACAGGGGCATAAAAAAGAGACTAAGTTAAGGGTTGTTACTCCTCAGTGTAATACTGTATGACCGGCATTTGTTAGATAACCTAGAAGAAAGTAAGTGACTTTAAATTGAGTTGTATTTGTAGAAAAGCGGACTTTTCCCAGTATTAGCTACAGCTTTCAACCATTCAGATTCTGATGGGTTCTTTTAAAGAGCTACTAGTGCAATAAATCTTAAAGATGCTTTAACTCTAAAATGTGTTGCATACTTTTATGGCAACTGCTGTGCGTGCATATGTGCATATTCCTTTACTGTAGTGTTACAATGCAGGAATAGGCTACTTTACTCGAGACAATCACCCGTGCAGGTAAAGATTACTACACAGCACAGACAAAGTGGAAGAACAAGTGACAGAGAAAGAGTGCTTTACCACACAAAATATTTCAGGCAACAAGTTCAATTTGGCGTGAGGACTTACATCCTGTGTCTGCAGGGTGACGAGCTCTCAGACCCCTCCACTGAATAAAAGACTTCACTTCAAATACTCTCTCCACCCCCTTTGTTACCTACTCATCAATCTTAAATCAGTACATGACGGCATGACCGGCATGGAGGAATGTGAACACACACACATGCATACACACACACAAAAAGTAAACAAAAGGAGCTACTTTGTGATTCTTCAGTTGTCAGAGTGAATACCTAGACTCACTGGCAGAGAGGATCTGGCCAGACTATTTAAACAGGAAGCATAGTTTCCTTTAACAGCTACTACTAGTAGCTCTTTTGTACAGCACATAAATTGACTGCTGCTTTGCTCATCCAGCCACTACATACAGTAAGTACGTCTCTACGGGTCACAACAATTTCCTCCATTTTAAGTTGCCCCCTGTATTCATTAAAAGAACATTTCCACTTATTTCATTTGAATGATTTACTTTTCGTCGCTGCAAAATGTACTTCTCTCTCAGTAAGTGCTTTTACCAACATGCTTTTCCACAACTCCCAGGGAAGATGTCTGAACATGGTGCATTTGAGTATGTACAAGTAGCCAATGAAAGTAATTGTAACACTAATAGCACAGTAGGAGCAACCATTTTTCCAGCTGAGAAGTAGGAGCTCCAACGGGAAAATTTCTATCTATGGCTCTTTTATGATACGTTTCTCTCAGTTCTAATGTTTAATATTGGGCATTTAAGAAAAACTGATGATAAATGATATTCAGTACTTTTGAAATCTTCTCTTTTTCTACTATCAAAGCTCCATTGTATCTGCAGATTAAACATGTTTACAATGTGTGTCTGTGTATGTAGGAATATGGTGTGTATATACAGATTACGAGCATTACCCAGAAGCTCCATGGCATCGTCCTCGTCCTCCATCTCTTCCTCTGCGACAGAGGGGGCAGGGCTATGGACCGAACCAAACGAATCCTGGGACAACATGGCTGCCAGGAGCTTCTTGTGATGCTGCTGCTGCTCCCTTAGCCCTTTGCTCTTTGTTTCCATCTTCAGGCTGAGGAGGCAAACGGAAGAGGAGTCAGCAGAGCAGAAAGTAAAAGCTCAAAGACTTCTGCTTCCATACAAAATGTTACAAAAATATTGACACCAATAAACATGCGATCACTTTACATACATCTGTCAGGCTTGTATCTAAGCAGGCTCGGGCTTTCCAGCAAGTTCAACATTTTGTTTATTTCAAGTGCTTCACCACTAGTTGCACTTGGCAGCCATTCCATGGTTGTTAGGGACAAAATACCATATAATCATTTAAAGTGCGGTGCAGGTGCAGAGCACTTTGATATGAATGGTTAGCAGGCAGAAGATAAGAAGGGATAATGGCTCTGAGGTGAGCAACAGAGAAATGGTTGTAAACACAAACCATTAGCAGCAATATTTAGAAGATGTGGGGTTAAAAAGGGCCTGAGCCGAGGAGGTTTTATAAGCATGTATATGAGGTGATGAAAGTTTTCAGTCCGCAGGAGAGTCAATAATCAAATCCAGTATCAAATCAAGTATTATTATTAGTATATAATACAAACTGTAGCCATTTATAAACATAAGCAACAGAATGCATTTATGGAAATATACTATTTTTCTGCAGAATCCATCCTTATTTATGTGTTTGCATTGGTGCCACCGATTACTACAGCACTCATAACACCAGAAATCGCTTCTATTCGTATTTCTTTTCCCAAAAGCTTTATTTATTTCTGAGGTGAAAATGTGTTCCTCCGTCTAAGCCTGGATCATAGAGAACAACTGAAATATGACCAAATAACGTCTCCTTCAAAAACAGTCAAAGCTACAAATTAAATTATAAAGGCTGACTTCTGCATTAACTAATGAATTTCTATATCCCACAGGCTGAGGGCAGACTTCTATTTACAGATAATGGAAAAGGGTCATATGATGACAGATATTTCTTCATACTCTCTGTATGGTATTTCTGTCAAAATTAGATCTGATAAGGTGGACAAGGCAAGTTGATTGGCGCAATTCTCCACGTTTACTGTTCTCTTTTCTTTATCTGACCATACTCTTTGGGAAAAAAAGTTTTCCTATGGTTGCAAGCAACCATCTTAAACCGGAAGGTAAACTTGTACACACTGATGCAGAGAAAGTAAGTTCAGGACAACAAATCTTAAATTAAAATCAGGAAAGTCAGTCAGAGACGATAAACATGACCACAAAATCAAGCCAGGTGTAAGCCACAAATATGGCTTTCCCTCGCTTTTTGTATATCATTATTTTTTTTCCCTGTTATTATGTACAAAGAAAGAATATACATGACAATAAACATCATGACAGTGAGAAGAGAGAGAAGTACAGTGTATGGCACTGACAGACATGGGATAAGGAAGTCCCATTCCACTGGACAGACTGTCAAAATAAGCCTTTTCCTCGAATATACTTTTGCCACAGTTGCATCTGATTTCCCATGTGCCCCTTGCACTTATCCATCTAGACTTTGCAGCAAATCATATGGAGAGCCGCCACCACCAGCTGTCAGCTCTCCTTATGGTCCTCAGTGACAGGTGGGCTGGAATGAGGGACAGAAGTAAGAAGATCGAAAATGAAAACGAGTAAACTTACCAAAGTAAGAGGAGGGAGATGGACTGATTTGACAAATAAGGTCAGATACATGAGAAAATGTGACGACCGCAGCCTGAAAGTGTTCGAGCACCAGAAGGGATGGCCTATTAAGGCTCAGATGGGAGTTTAAGAGAGGGCAGTGCTGGTCTTTGCCAGTTTTCCACTTGCTCAGAGTTTTTATCTCATCTGATACAAATTATAAAACCAAACCAAATCCTACTTAACTGGATCTTAAATTCATTGGTTATGATACTTGACACTTGGGATTTTCAAAGTCTGACACTACACAAAATTGAGACCCCCTTCGCTTTTTTAAGCCTGTAGTTGTTTACATTTTGGCAAATTGGAAAGATTAAAAGTATGCTAAATTAGCTATTAGCACTTCTTGTTTGCTATGCACCCATGGATGTACAGACAACTATCACTGGATTACTTTTATACTGAAGAAAACTTAAAAACCTGATGATTCTCAGGCAAGTTCTGGAGTTGTAAGGAGCATCTTTTTTTAAGATTTCTAACAAGATTTATGGAGGTTTATTCGCAATGCACATCAGAGATAATGACATCCTCTGAAAGTGTAAGTTACACTGATTCTAAAAATATGTGTATCGTATTCAGATTTACCTGAGTTTTGGCTGAAGGAGTCTGAGTACAGTAATGAACCTCATTTTCACACCTTGTTTTGTTGTTAGAATGCACCTGTGCACCGTTTACCTCCCGCAGTATCTTTGCCTCACGTCTCTCTCCCTGACTTCAACTCTCCCACGCCCCCCTGGGGAGCCTCACAGTTTGAAAACCCCTGCCTCACACCACATCCTAATCTAACCTTTTTTTTACTTTGGTTTGCGGCTTGGCCAGAAAGCAGCTCAGAGGATAATAAAGTGATCTCAATCCCCAAACAGGATCTGAAGTGGGAGCAAGTTCCCAGTAAATGCAATTTAGAGTTGATACAAATGATCCATCAGATGAGCCAAATACTCCTCCAGTTGATGAGAGAAGGAGCTGTGATTATTTTAGGACGCTGCACCAATCCAAACGCACACACAAGTTTCTCACACTCTTTATAGGTAAACACGAAACCTCTCATTTACAAACACACACACAGCAGAGCTCATCAGTGAGCCCACACACATCCCTATCTCCCAGCTCAGACTTCTAACTAAGTGATTTCTCCCCATAATCCACCCATACAGTAACCTAATGAGATTAACACTGTGTGTATGTCAGCTCAGGCCCGCGCATGATTTATGGTTTTATATCCGATCCTCCTCTAATTAGTCACATCAGCAGCTGCAGCGCATGTGACACACACACACACACACACACACACACACACACACACAGTAATGACACCAAAATGTACCAGGATATTTGGAACTTGGATAATTTTGCAAACACATTTAATATTTAATTTAAATCTAAATAAAATTTGAAAAAAAAGCTTCCTGAGAGGGCGACAAATGATTTAACAGTTCAACGCATGACGCAGTTATATTGTCATAGATAGGCCATTTTTAAAATAACAAGCACAAAATTCCTTTGGCCTTGAGCGCAAAGAAATGAGGTTAGCTTTAATTCGAAATTGGGTTGAAGCAGTATCATGGCAAGCATGTTTGATCGCGCCTTTGAAATGGGATTATCAAACCCATTCAGATGGGCATTCCTCAGGCAGCAGGAGCCACAGTTAGAAGTCTACTTCCTCACTTTTTAAAGAGCCAACAATAGCTTTGTGAACTTTCTTTAAGTTTTAAACTTCTGCTTTTTTTGTCATTTAAATGGTTCACACATGCACACGCTTGCACACTCACATATATGACTACATGTATACATAATGCCAATCACAAACCTCCCAGCAGGGCTGCTGTCTCCACTCCAGCACACTTCAGTTTTAGCCCGAGGCACAGGGGGGTGCAGCATCTCAGCAGCCAGTGGGTCTGCGTCCTCTTCTTCTCGACCAACCCACTCCCCCACCACCCGAGGGCGCAGCACTGAGTTATAGCCTCCCAAGTTCTAAAAGAGCAATACAGAAATAATGAGACTGGAGAGGGCGGACAGAGAGAAAAAGATGCAGATTTAAATGAAAAAAAGCACAACAGAAAAAGTCAGAACAGCTATAAAATGTTATCTTAACACTATGATGCTTTTTAAAACTCTGTTCGTACACAGTATTGTCTGAGATCTGTCTCCCCTCTCATCCTGCTCCCAAAGCCGGCCAGCACACATTTACAACCATGCTCAAAACAAAAAGTAAAATGATGTCTGCTTGTCTTTCACTAAATCCAGGAAATGCTATTGTCTCTGCATGATCAGAGCAGGTGCTTAGTATTCATTCCCTGCACTGTCTCGCAGAAAAGAAGGAAAATCTCTGGGCTGAGAGCCAAGGACGTTGGACATGTACTGCTGCACTGAGCAAAAAGTGAAGTCCCTGTCAAAACATATGCTGCGTTTCTCACCCAGACCCATCATTTCCAAATCACTCTGCATCTCCAGCCTGGGCAGCCACTGCACTATTGTGTTGGGAGAGAATTGGGGCCAGACGAGGACAAAGACGGAGCTCAGACAAAGCTTTGCGTGTGAGATGCAGCAAGGGAGAGAGAGACAGGGGACATGCTTCTTGAAGTATCACTCTCGCATATCACTCCCATGAGATAGCAGTTCATCATCAGAAAAAGAGCTGTGCTGCTCCGTCAACCGAATGAAAGTTATGAAACATGGCTTCTATTCGATGTAGCGTGAACGAGGCAGCAGAGTGATGACTGACAGAACACCACATAACTGTAATGCCAGTGTGTATAGGATTTTAGTAAAAACTCCAGTGTACTTAAAGTCTACCTGGTCGAGCTCATCAGAGATGGCGATGCCTGCAGAGAGAAGAGAATGGTTTAAAGCACAGAGAAGCATCTAATAGAGTTCAAAATCCCAGCTTAGGCTGCTTCTGAGCTTAGTGGCGGGCTTGTAAGATTAGCTGCTCGATCCGGTTTCCTCTCAGGGTTTACAGTGACATTTACAGAAAGACCTACACTTTAGCTCTGTATGTTGAGATGTATTAAACACTGCTCAGTGTGGTGTGAGCATGCAGAGCTGCAGCTACACTCACTGCGTGACAGACTCTCCAGGGCCTTGCCCAGCTTCTTGCTTTCCTGCAGAATGTGGTTGAGCTCGTCAAAGTCCCGGCTCTCCCTCCAGTCCCAGGACGGGCACTCGATTGACCGCGGCACTGTACGTCATAAACATAAACATACAAATTTTGTCAGATCTTCTGAAAGCACAGAAAGAACAGAAAAAAACCAACCACACTTTGATATGATCTGTAAACGTCACAGCTTGATGCACATTTGTCCAAACAGGACTTTGTGAATTACTGCAAGATGGAGTGGAACAGAAACGTGGGCAGAAAAGTCAACGTGTCTCTTCCAGAACACAGAGCTCACTGGACGGAGGCCAGGGGACAGCGTCTCTTAGTCTCTTTGATTAACATTCAAAAAAACTCGAACAGGAGCAGGAAATGACCCACATACTGTCTTGACATCCTGCCCACGTCCTCTAGCCGTGTCCCTCAGCTTCTATATGATGGTTAATTCATAAACTGTTGGATGCAGACATTATTTATAAAAGCAAAGAGACTATAGTCTTTTATAGGGGAGGGATTACTTGTAGTTCATCCATATCTAACGTTCTTATGCTCCAACACAGCTGAATTTGAATCAACATGAAAAACCAGTGGGTTATGAAGAGACGCCAAACAAATGTACTGGTTGTCTACTAGCTGCTGTTCGCTGCCTGAACAGACACGTTAACTAGAATCAAATGCAAAGGGCTTTAGAATACATTTCATGCATGTTTGACTGAAACACATGTATGATTACAGGTGCAGATAGCAAGCATCACCAAGTTTGCGCACACACACAAATAAATAAACTCTATAGTGAATACTTGACAGCACTGCTGCTACAATCCTCTACCCTTGTTTACCCTGACTAAGCTGCTTGGCATTGTAACAACCATAAACACAGGGCAAATGTCTCTGCCGGAAGTAATGAAAGATTTTGTATTATCTGCATCTGGCAGAGTACCTCTCTGCACGCCTCTGTGTGTGTGCTGCTGCTGCAAAGGCCTGTGCTATATCTTAATAGCCTAGATTAAGGGTTAAGGATTCAATTCCCCCTGGAGCCGCCCATTAAAGCATCAGTCAAGTAGTAGTGAGGCCAAAGCCCAGTAACCCTTCGCCTAACTGTACACAGAAAGAAAGATCAAGCGTGTCAGTGGAACCTCTGTCTCTTTATGACAGCGTTGTGTTGTTCTTGCTACATTGTACAATAATGATGAGCGGCAGTTCTTTTGATTTCAATTTTTCATGAGCTCTGCACACCAAAATACCTATGCATGTATTTTTAATGTGCTTTTACTTTAAATGTAGCTTTGAAGGCTTCTTACTCTGAAGGGCTGCTGCCTCGATGTGCTGAGTGTTGCTTACTTTATTCTGACTTCTCCCTCTCACTTGTTTTCTTTCACTCACTTCATGCAGTCATCCCGACACCCGTTTCCTCTTGATTGAGAGAAACGCTCCGACCGCAGCCTAAAATAGACTTGGTCTGGCAGTGACGGAGCGCAATTTAAATTATTGAAGTCGTCTATGGCTCTGCTTGCTCCCCCATTTGACCGAGCCTCATTGTCTCAAGTGTCATACTTCATTCTAACATCATAGCTACGGTAATTTATTACAGCACTAAAAAAAAGTTACCACCAGAAAAATCTTCTCATCAGCATCCATTCTGCATTAATGCAAGAACTTTTCAACAATTCATCTTCACAGTGTGTAGCCGTGCAGCAGCAAGTGTGTAAAAAAGTGGCACTTTATAATGAACTCATCTGCAGGGCTTTGGGAGGCTGGAAGGAGGACGCTGGACTACACACTGTGACTAACTTTAATTAGATATAATTATGTCAAATTAAAAATGGAGATTAAAGTCAATGGAGCGTGTAATTGGGATACAATTGATACAACAGGTATCAAAACTGTGCAGCTTCATATTCTAAAGTGGATGGTGTGTCTGTGCGATCAACGTAATCACAAAAAAAATCAAAAAGCAGAAAACTTTGCAAAAAAAAGAAACTTACAAGACTTGGATTCTGGTGAGGGAGGAGAGATGCTCGACACAGCCAGGTCGCTCTTGGATTTTTTTGGTTTCTTTGGGTGAATTTGCCACGGCTTCTCATAGTTGCTGCACTCCCTTCGAGTGTTTTTGCTTTCTGTTGGGAGAGATGCACTGTTATGCAAATTCTAGAAAGTACAAAACGCAGGCCAAGTTCACTCTGCAAGCTCTGTTGTCCCTGTCGCAGATGCAGATTAATGGCCATCTTTAAGGCTATATTCATCATATACTGTGTGTGTGTTGTGGGGAGGAGCATGTGCAAAGACAAATGCATCATTCCGCATGCGTGTGTGTACATTGTGTGTGCTTTGCATCCGCGTGCACCGACCTGGGGAGCTCTGCGCCCACAATGCTGCGGAGCCAGACAGAGCTCTGTGCAGCTTGCCGGGGCTGTCTTGCTTGGTCTGCAGGTGATCAATGAGAAAAGGGATTGGATGGTCTGGAGTCTCAGTTATCAATTTGGTCATCAACTCCTACAGGAGCAGAGTAAAGCAGAAAGCAGTTAGATGAAAGTGGCACTTGAAAAAGGAGTGAAAGAGTATGGCCAGTGGAGTATCCACCATGCTGAAATGAAGAAAGACTATCAATCCCAACGAGCATTAGAAGTTTTGTTTTGTAGTTGACTTCACTATCAAGGGAGGGTATGTGAGAAGGCAACTGGCCAAAGTGGTGTGATAATCCCCTTATCTTCAATATCCTAAAAAATAAAAAGTCAAGGCAAACAAGACAACACTACGTCCCCAAAGACGAGAGCACTTCCCCTCTGTGTCAATTAGCAACAAACATGTCAGCAAGCTCCATCAAGATCTGATCGGTCTTTCAAGACACAAGGACAAACAAGTAAACAAACGCTGCAACCTGGTCAATCTTTGCATTTCTAAAATGGTGTTATGAATCAAAAAGACGGACCATTCCATGATGTTTTAAAAAATCCAATAAGCAGCATCTGACATATTGTGCCTGATGGAAGAACGGACAAATGTAGAGACAGACAGATCAGAAAAAAAGACACCATTATTTCATTCCCAGTGGCAGATTACTTGTCTTGGAATAGATTTGAATAATTAATAAATAAAAAACATTATCAACTTGACAGTGTGGTTACTAATAAAGACAGAGTTTGGAAAGAGGGGGGAAAAAGTTTATTATACTGTGAGGAGATGAGACGTCGAAGAACAGGGAAAATGTTCATACTGTGACTCACAGAGTGGACTGAAGGAGAAAAACAGCCAAAAGAAGAAACGTACTGCAGAATGTAGAAAAGAAGAGAAGCACATAGGGAGCCACAGTAACAGGTGCTGAGGGCAAAGGCCACATCTTACTCTGCATGATAATTTGAAATCCGTCACACGCACGATGGGAATTCAGCATCAAATGCACCAATTTATGTCATAACTAATCATGTCCTATTTCTGTGCTTTGCCAACTCACAGGCACGCATTCATGAAAATGAAGACACCAAAAATACGAATGCAATGTGAAAAGTAATGATTTTTTTTGCCAGTAAAGCAAAACTGTTCAGGTATAACTGTCTCTCTGAAGCTGATATGTGAAGCGAAAGGAGCATATTGTATGTCTGAGCATGTGAGTGTGTGTGTGTGTGTGTGTGTGTGTACGCACTGGCATGATGTGGCGTGAGAATGAATGAACTCTGTTTGACCAGTTTAAGCCAGCCAGAGCAGCTGCGGCTGACTTCAGGACGACTACTGCAGAGAAGCAAAGGAAGTCATTAGTGGACTGCAGTGAATTGGTAGTAATGTATGGATAAAAAGAGTGTGTGTGTGTGTGTGCACGTACTATGTGTTTTTGTGTGACAACAGCATCATGTAGCCCCATTCTTTGGTGGATGGTATGCATTTGCCCTTATGGACATGCTAATATATCTGCATGTATGTGTTTCAGGAGGTGGGGAGGGCTACAGGAAGACAGCCTGTGTGTGTGTGTGTGTGTGTGTGTGTGTGTGTGTGTGTGTGTGTGTGTGTGTGTGTGTGTGTGTGTATTATTGCCGGCTAGCCTTGGCTGCACTGTGTGTGCTCAGAAAGCCAATCAGGTAATTGGTCAGGGGGACATTCCTGCCTGGCTCCAGTGTCTACAGCAGCTCTGACAGCAAACAGCATGTGAATGGACAAACAGGGAGCGTGCTGACTGCAGTCTAAAGAACTGGAAGACCTCCTCTGCCTGCAGGAGATAAAGTTGAAATGATCTACAAGTTCTTCAGAAAGAACAATTATGTTATTTCTGAGAAACAGCCATATGAGAAAATCCTGGAGGAGAATATATACGTCCCACTAAGAGTTTAGTAAAGCATTTCCTCTCACAACTGCAATGGATTTCTGCTGCTGGTGTCTAACACTTAGAAACCACGAACGATGCTAAAATGTAAAAGTTGTAATTACTGCTTAGTAGCTCCTGCGGGTAATTTAACTAACCTACCAACAGGAGGTCTATAAATGAAGGTTGTAATTTGGTAGATTATACAGGAAGCCAAACTAGCAGGACTCTGTTAAGTACTGCAGGGTTTCCAAGTCTTAATAGTTTTGAGCGGGGAGGGGGTAAAGAGAAGGATGTGCACTTCTTTTTATGGATGACTGCCGAGTGATGATTTTTATGATTGTGTTTCCCAATGGAAACCACACACACACACACACACAGATGTGTAGAGAGAGTAAGACGGGCGTGAGCTGGATGCATGAGGCAAACCAGCAGATAGTGTAGATTCTGGCCATTGTTAGAGGAATGGCAGCACATGTGGGTACATCAGCATTCTGCCCACGTCTGTACTGTAAAACACACTGTATACTGACTGCACATCCTGAGGGTTTTGCATTCAATAGGACACAAGCTGCTGAATGAGCCAAAGCACCTGTGTAACTTTGTGTCCTTCACCATCACCAATAACATCATATAAAGGCAAAGACATGCCATAAGTAATAGATCCCACCGTGTCTGCATGGAGGATATGCATACATTACATAAGTCACATATACAGCAGAGCAAGGTAACCGTATCTGACACTTTCACTTTCTATGGTAATGCGGTGCTTTAAATAACACGAGTCCTGTTTGATAAGCCCATGCCGTTTGACTCATAATCATATTTTCTTTGACAGGAGCCATAGTAAGATGTCGACTCAAAATTTGGGTCAACATTTCTATATACAAGTAGACTTTAATGCTATTTTGCTTGGAGTTACTTGCATCAGCAAAACAGCATCCCTAGCATATGTGTGTGAGAGATAAAGAGAGGCAGAGAGTTTCAGCCTCTGCATCAGTGTACTTAAGCAGGCCAACAGGTGGCGTTAGCAGCTGAGGCACGCAGTCCATATCTGTGCAGATCTGTTGTCAGGCCGAGATATCTCTGTGCCCCAGGCAGTTTGGTTTGGTGGCGGTAATTGACAAGCTGTCAGCCAGCCAAGAGACACCCGTGTCCTTGGAAGCTCTCAAGGACTCCCTCCGGAGACAATGACAATCATGATACTCTCTCTGACGTTGCATCCCTGCAACTTCAACAAACTCCCCAAATTGAAAGTGGAAAAGGGGTTGAAAAATGAGAGGGTAAACAGGGAAAGTTTTGAAGGTCAAACATGGGGGGTACACTGAAGGACACAGGGAGAAATGCACAGAGACCATTTCACAGTGATATGAAGGGGAGAACGATGGAAAAAGAAAAGAGAACACTAACAGGGTGGTAAAAGCATATCAGAGAGAGACAGAGAGCACCCACCCTGCTCAAGTTTTCCGACATCAACGAGTGCTTTACATTAGTCACCCTGCACACTTACCTTTCTGTGAGGGCTAAACAGACATATTTCTGGCAATCTAGGAGGTATCACAAAGAAAAGTGCAGGACTATAGTAAAGAAAAGGTGGATTCAGAGTTGATGCAGCTACATAAGCTCTGTGATTTAAGTGACTTGGCCTAAGCTTTACTTTTTTCTTTCTTGTCAACCTGCAAGCTGATGAATTTCCACCTCAGCTGTTGCAGACTCCTGGTGGACTGTCAGCTGTGGATGTCTGGATGTTTGGATGTGAGGAGACAGTGAGCCACCTGCACACAACACAATACTCTGCACGATCTGGCTTCCTATGATGTCTGGGTTCCTGGGAGGCAGTGTATTCATTACAATCTACAGACAAGCTGTCTGTATGCTGTATGTGTGCATTTATAAAAGGTATTTTCATGTTTGCCGGGTTAAAAATTGTTGTTACCTACAACATATTCTGAACTAAAAACCTTCAACATAGCGACTCAGAAGCTGTGGCTCTGATTAGCCATAAAACCTGACATATTTTCTTCAGACATGTCCTTGTATAAAAAAGATTTTAAATGCAGCAACAGCTCTTCCAAGACTCCCATGAGGGCTCCCTGTCCCTGTTGCCCGCACTAGAGGCCACCGACTGCCATTGAATTACCTGCTGTTTGTCAATGAAATATGGGAATGCAAAGTCATATCACAGGGTATTTTGTGTTTGTCCAATGTGTCTCACATATAGAAAGAGGTCATCATTGGGGAAAAAAGAGAGTGATATGATGAGCCCATTTAGGTGAATATAAGGAGAGAGAGAGAGAGAGAGAGACAGAGATGCCACTGGAAGAGATCCAGACCTTGAATAAGCAGGCAGACAAGAGCAGAAGAGTTCATGCGGAAGAGGAGACTGTGGGAGAGGCAATGTCACCTGACCAGGCTGGCACTACCAGATAATACTCATCAGAAGAGACGCTTTTATCTGCCCCACTGATACACACAAGTAATGGATGCCCTCACTCCTCACTCGCTCCGTCCCGCAGCACTGCCTCAAGTCCATTTTCATCACTACGCCCATGTTTCGCAGCAGGAGAAATATAGCCTGGTCCATTTCGCTGGGGGTATTTTGACCATGAGTAACGTGGGACTGGCTCACTATTAGTTAAGTAATCAACTAATCAGTTGACAAATCAGTGACATCACAATTGGTAATTTCTAGAGTGAAAATGCTCAAAATTCTTACATGTGAGATGTTTCTTTTTTACACCATTGAAAATTAAACATATTTGGGTCTTGGATTGTTGGTTGGTCTAAACAAGTAAACTTTTCAATTAAGCTTTGTTGAATGCTCAATAAGGAAGATCTTTTCTCTTACATTTTGATTTATTCCTCTATATTTAAATTTCTACCACTTCTTCTTGCTCTAATGTTGTCTGTCACTTCTGTTTCCCTACATTCACAAATCTGCCGTCTTCATATCTGATCAACAATCTTTAGAGCCAAACAGTACTTGGATGCTATTCTTTAAATATCTTCCCTATCCCTGCCATGACCTTCAGGATGTTACAGGAGATTCAACTAAGAGTTTCCATCATTCACCTGCAGGCTGCACTCCACCACCAACAGATCATTTCCTTTCCCCTATCTTCATATGCTGCTGCGGTTGATGAAGATGCTTCACACCGATGGGGTCTAATCGCCCATCTTTCCTTGCCCCGATAAATGCTATACACCTCCATCTGATGTCTTTTTATTGAGCTATTTTCTCACATTATATAGACAAAACTATTCTTCAATTAATTAAAAAATAACCATTAGTCGCAGCCTCATAAACTCAGTTACAGCTCTGCTGGTTTGGTCAGGACAGCAGTGAATTATGAAGTGCTACATATTTAATAGATTTTTGACAATAAAACATCCAACTCTATATACGCTATAAAGTACATTCTTAAAAAATACAGCTCAAGCAATTCGTTGATTTAGGCTCTACTGCAAAAGTTAACTTATCAAAGTAGTACCCTTTAAGGGTTCATATTTTTCAAGTCTATCTTAAAACAATACTCACATGCCCATGGAGACTATTATTGGCCTTTGCAATTGCCTTCAGCTGTGTCAAGACAAAATCTGTGGCCTTAGTTCTGTTAAAAAATGCAAGGAAACACTGTCCAGGGAAGCACAAAGAGTACATTTCTTACCAAAAAAAAACCTGTAACTTAAGATACCTGCTTGATTTGTCTAACTCAGACTGCCTAGGCCTTGAGAATGAGAACTGTGGATTTTGTCCCCCCATCATTTACAATGAAATTGGAAGGGATCTCTATCGGCAACAATTACAACAACTAAAAACTGTTTCGATATACATTAGTATTGTTTTAAAATAGAAAAATGTCGTTTAAATGCACACACGTATATGACTACACATATGCACAGACACATGTTAATCCCTCTTTGGACAAACATACACACACATACAGTCATTAGTCACCAGCTAAACAAATATAGGGTAGCTGTCAAGGTTCTGTGTATCAGATGATCAGCTCTCCCACACCACCAGCATGACTAACAATTACACACAGCAGTCAGCCATCAGCATCCTCCAGCTGTAAGTGGACATGATAACTTTATTAGCATGCACCGCAGCCACTGTACTCTCTCTCTACCCTCTTTCAGTTTCCCGTACACACTCCTTGCCCCCGCCTTACGCTGCACGCTCTAAATCTTCCTCATATTGGACTTCACTCATCGTCTCACGCCAAGATATCTTTTCCCTTTCCTTTTTGCCCCCTCCTGTACTCCCCCAGGACCAACCAGGCCTTAGGCTGCCTGCTCAGCTGCCTGTCTTGTAGTAATTACTACAACTGTACCTGTAGGGGAGCTGTATTAACCCATGCATGACCAGTCGTCTGTCACATCAAGTCATCAACCCTGATAAGACCATCACCGGCTCTAAACAAAAAGTGGCATCTAGAAAATGAAAACCAGAACATGCTGTAATTGATTTGAGGATGGCTGTGGCTGTTTAACCAATCACAAACTGTTTCTCTCTGCTGAATTTTGATGGTGTTGATTTCTAAATATGAAGTCCACTGTCTTCCCCTGTCCCCCAGAGACAACAAAAGTGAAAGGCCTCATTTCAATTTATACGTGGTGTCATAACAAATTACCACAGGAAATTGCAAATCGTTTTACTTTAAATTGATTGTATTGACTTTTAGCATGCCTTCACGCTTGTTTAATAGGATTTTAAAATTCAAATTAGAGTTAGCATCTCTGTTTACATGTAAATATATGCTATAATAACCCAGGCGCATACAAATAGATGATGAACTCTTAACTATGCTTAGTCATGATAAAGGTGTTAGGTGATGAACCTGCCTTCATCATACCACTGAGCTCTCTGGCATCATAAAATCACTTCACTTCTCACACTGTACTGTATATCAATATTGAGTGAGGTGAAATAAGAAACTTAAATGAAATAACAAAGCAACCCAAAATTTAAATGAAGTTACTGGGTTGTTATTACCAGCTGCGTGGGAGGTATGCCAATGACAAAGTAACCCTGTCACACAGACTTGTTTCCAGGTGTGTGCAGATGTAATAAGAACTCCCTCCTTCTGCTAAATTGTCTGTGTGTGTTTCTGTTAATGTGTCTCAAAAAGGTCAAGAACGACAAAGATTTCAAAGCCAGATGCCAAATATTTGTGACACATTCCTCCCATTTTCTACAGCTATGAAGGAATTATATCGATTGCAGATCAGCTGCAGTGAAATTCTCAAATAATCAACCACTATGGAAAATTAAATGATTAGAAAGATACAAAAACAATTTGGGTGCGTACAGAAGTAACATAATTTCACTGAGGCAAAAAGACGGAGCATACTGCTACCACAGTAGGTGAAAATAGACCAAACCCAATCACACCAAGTCCAATAAATTACCTCTTAAGGAAGTGCATCAATAGGTCAAGTGCATCAATAGGTCAGAGTGTGTGTGTGTGTGTGTGTGTGTGTCCAAGTCCTGCCTGCGTGACTGACCTCTTTACAGCACTACTGCGACCCTGAGCAGAGCAGCAGATTAAAAACACTACACAGCTGACCTTTTTTCCATGTGGATGAATATTCTTTATAGTCTCCTCAGAGAAATCTACAGGGAGAAGCAGAGTAATTTAACTTTACTATAAGTAGCAACACCAATAGTAAGAACAGAGCAGCTTACTGATACAAATTCCTACACTTAAACTCAAGGTGTTGGCTGTGCTCTTTCACAAGTGCTCTTTTTATTCTGTATCGATTTAAAATCTGTTATCTTCGCTGAGCAGAACTAATTGGGATCATTCTGTGAGACTGTAACATCACTTTACAGTTCACTTCTTAACTTTAAGAGAGAAAAATATATCTATACATGAAATAAGAAAAGCATGAGGTGATAGTAATTAAATTGATCATTGATGTGTTCATATTTTATGAGGCCTCTATGATCCAATGCCAATCCAGTGCATCACTCATCCGTACTTCATTAATATCAGCAAGTATTCATAACAGCCTTAATAGACATTATCAGACTTATATTCAAGTAACAGTGTTACGATTCAACATTTGACTGTTATACCAATTCCAGTTCAATCCAGTGACATGTTTTTGGTCTAGGCTACATGATCCATCAGTTTACTGTTGCAGTAGAACAATTATATTGCATAAGATATGATTGATAGATCACAGCAGGGAGGAACATGAGAGCGGGTTTCTACACTGTCTGCTTATCAAGACACAGACTGCTCCATTTTTACCCACTGGTCCTATTACACGAGTTTAAATGTCAGAAGCTTGCAGATAAACCCTACTGATCCTATTGAAGGTTGGATCCATGTTATGAGAACAAATAACCTCTGTGTGCTGGAGTAAATAACACACATATGCTTGCTATATGTTTTTAGTATGTGTATCATACAGAGAATGACAAAGTATCCTGAACATGAGGCCTTCAACATGCTTTAATGGCTACACCGACTTTTATTCTTCACGCCACACAACCATGTGAGAGGTCACGCTGCTCTGAAATTGTTAAGTGATTGGAAAAGAGTAAGTGTTTGAAAAGAATATCAATTTACCAAAAATGGGCAAGTGGCTGACAACAATCTGGAGCGCAATTACTTCGATTATTATGAAAGGCTGCTTCACTTTTCTGGAGAATATGCCATCAGTGTTGACTCAGCTTGCTATCTCTGCAAAGCAACCATTTCATTAGTGAGAGGGGTGGGGGGGGGATCAATTCTATAGCAAATCATAAGCTGTGTCTCATCAGAGTGAGTAAATGAACCCCTGCTCGCTGTTACACAGACTGTTTAATACTGCAGCTGTGTGCTGAAGGGGGTGAGGAGGCAGTGATGGGGCTTTGCAGATGAGTGTTTGGGAGAAATAAAGAGAATGAAGAGTTTGGGGTAAAGGAATTGATGACATCGAGGTGGTGTTTACACAACAGGAAGTAAGAAACCATTTGGTATAGATTAGAGAGCCCAGGGAGGGAGCACTTTAACATATGTATCCTTACCGTAAGAGGACTCATAGCTTAGACACTACATGACAGGGGGGGACTAAGGCTGTCTGAGGGGCAGGGGTGATTCATTTATGGTGAAACAGTTCTAAACCCGTTTATAGCATGCATGGCTGCCTATATGGCACTGCATCGAGTTTTCATCACCGGAAGGGCACCCTAGAGGGCCCTGGATAACGTTTTCTCCAGCACCCATTATGAAATCGCCCCCTGATACTGTTTCTACATTTTGCTCATGTATTTGGAAATTGTTTCGTGTTATTTTAACAGACACATTTTCCCTTTAAATGCTGTCCTCATGTCTGAATGGCAATCAAACTTTCAGGAGCTCTTTTTGGTTTACCCACCGTAGCAGAACAGCTGTATTATTACTTCTGCTGCACCAATTCTCTACATCTGATCAAAAAGAAAATTACATGGAGAATTCCACTCTGGATTCTTCTCATAAAGAAAGGCTTGTTTCTTCACAACTGAATGCACATGGGAGGGTTTTCTTTGGGACAACAATGCCAAGGTTTTCTTCCCAAGTGCAACACCAACGTAGCAGCTACATCATTTTCTCATGAGGAGTGTGACAGACCCAGGAGAGTTTTAACATATTCTCCCCTTACTACACCTCTTTCTCACTCCCTTTAGAAAACTGACAGTTTCCTCTGGAAAATCTACACTGCACAATGCAGCCTCACAATACACCATTCACAGTCTAAATACTGCAAACAACTCGGCACTGATCCATGAGCTTGCAAATAAAAACTCTGCGAGGCATCTTAAGGATGCAACACACGGCATGTAAAAGCTATAAGATCATTGACGTTTTGGAACAAAGGGTGTTTTTCAGCAGCACCACAAGCATCACCTTTAAAGCACTTTGCTTTAATCTTTGTCACGTCAATGAGACACAATTTTATTGTCCACAGGGGAAAAATAAAGAGAGAACACAGACAGAAGAACAGAGGGGGAGACAGGTGGAAGAGGAAGATGGAGGGAGGAAAAACAAACAGAGTGAGCACACAGAGGACTATCATTGTGCAGTTGAGCCTCACTGACTGCTGTGGCCTCTCAATAAGATTTCCCGTCTTCCTCGCTGGTTAAATGCTACTGTAAGTCTCTGTCCACGGTGCTGAAACAAGCCTCACTACTGCTATTACATCTGTTTAATATGCAGCCCATGTGTGTGTGTGTGTGCTGCTACTACATATCCAGCCGAAGCACACAACTGAAACGTCAGCACTTTGCAGAAACACATCATGTGCATGTGACTTTTGCTTTGCCACCAACACAGTGCACTACTGTATCCCCTAGCTTGCATTTCATGGTGACCACAGTTCAGTTGTCAGTCTTGTTTAACTGATAGTGACAGACTCACAAATCTGCTGAATCTCAGGGAAAAGCCAGTTCAACTGGACACTTCCGTCTGTCTTTCTATCTCTGCTCTGACTGTGCCTCACACCTGAGTGGTGCTTTCAGAAAGAAATCCAATAGCAAACAAAGGATGAAGTCATGCTCTCCCCTGGGTTGCTTAGATGCCACACTGAGAACACCCCGGGATGAACATACAGATCCCTTGAATGACAAACAAGACAGACAGGCAGGTTAGTTAGTTCGGCTGTGTCCTCTGTAGCAGAACGCACAGTAAATCCAACCCTGCTGCTGTGCAATATGAATTACAAGTGAGTGGCCCTAACTTCCACAAACTGTAACACTGTCGAGTCAGGCAGTGGTAGAGTACATCATCATCTTTTGAAATACGAAAATCAGTGCTGGAAAGGCAGTGAGGGCAAACACAGCGGTCAATATTCCTTCATGTGTGTCTGTATCTCATTTTAAACGGAGCTCAGTGGGACGTTTCAGTGGGGTATCCGCTCCAGTGATGACCAGACACCAAACTGCATACAAATAAATGCTTTTTCAATTTTAACAATTTTACCGCGTACTGTAATGTAAACGCAATCGGCTGAGGTGTAGTGAGTAATGATCCAGTTCAATATATCCCCAGTTACTCCAGTGTGACAGCTCACATTGCAGATGTGTGCTCTTATCATTTAGCACAACTATATATAAAAGCGGATTTAATGCAGTCTGCTGCAAAGCAAAGGCGCTTTAAATTGGCAGCCAAGAACTTCAGAGTTCATTTGTGCACTCACCTCAAACAAGGGTCCGATTTTATTCTTTTCCAGATACGACTGAATCCTTGACTGTTGTGGAGACGCCATGAAGAAACTGTTGTGCCTCGCAGCAGATTTTTTTTTAGCAGGATGAGATCATGAGGTGAGCCGGTGTCATTCGTCCTTCAGGAGGCGTCCCGGCGACTAAAATGTGCAAAAATGTCACCAAGCGGGGCTGCGGTAAGTTCAGACAGGGCTGCGTCAAGTGCGGAGCAGGCGGCTCTGAGCCCGGCTCATTGTGGAGACTCAGCCCGGGACCATCCCCAGTTTGTCGCCTCACTGAGTCTCTGGCGGCAGCTTCCCTGTAGAAGCCAATGGCACGGCAGCTCTGTGACAGGGACTACAAATCTTCCGCTCACTGGCTGCCCGCGCTGCTAACGGTGCCACCGCCACTCCCATTTATTTATCCTCCGGGCGCAGCCGAGCCCGCCGAGTTCAGCGCGGTTATGTGACTTGTAACGCGCCCACCTGAACGTGGAGCCACACGTCCGCGCAAACCAACTGCGCAACAACACGTGCACTATTAACGCAGGTGCAGTGCGCGCTGCTAATTACGGTAAACAAAGTTGAAAGTTCAACAAGTCTTTTTTTTAAATATGTTCAGCAGTAAAACAAAAAAAAAAAGGCTAAGTATGTAACGTAAGTAAGATACCAAAATAATAAATAAAGAATAAAGAATCTGTCTGCTGGACTAAGATTGACATTGTTCAATCAGTGTTTCATATCACAATGAAACCAAGGTGAATAGGTGGTGTATAAAAGGTCACTGTCAAGCTTCCATTGTTATCAATTTTAATATATTTTTACATACTGTATACATGACAACCTTTTAGTTTTCTGCAGCAACAATCAACAATTTCCACACGGATGAAACAGACATACAGTATATATGAAACACTACTGGAGCTTATTGGTGCAGTTTATTACCACTTGTTTGTTTGCATAGTAGTGAGCTAGACCACCTAATACATCCAATAATAAGTAACACGGAGAGACACTTTAATCCTGAGTACTGTCAATATAAAATAACAGAACATATCTCATAGCTCTACTTCCAAAATCCTATTAAATGTTAATACTGATAAACCATTGAAAATCTTCATGTGCATGCATGTAACAGACAATGGAAAACTCTCGCTTACTAAATATGTACATTACAAGTGAATAAACATCTGGTGGAACGTTACAAAACACACATTCATATGGTTAACCAATACTGAGAGGAGCGTAGAAGTCAGAGCTGAAGAGAAGCAGACAGATTATTGGCTAATTTCAACACAATACAAAGCCAAATTTCATCCAATATCCTTTTAATCAATATTATCTTGCTTATTTCATATGCAAATTAAACTAATAACATGAAATGCAAATGTCCCTCATGAAAACAAACATGATTTCCAGCCCATAATATGCTGACGCTGAACTGATGGGATTCATTCCATTTCATTGGGCTAATTTAATGCCGTTCTCTGGGTATAAATCTTTTGTTCTCTCACTCTGAATCATTGTCTTGTCAGATGCATTATATGAAAAAAAAACACAAAATATGTATAAAGTACAAGAGTGAAAAATATAAAGTATTAAAAATACTATTTACGGTTTTTAAATTCTATTTACACTTTAGGCAGCTACTCCAGACATATAAAAGTGGGCCCAATAACTGTCTTTAATTAGGTTGATCCTTCACAGGTGGAGGGAGAACTTTATAGGAACAAGGATGCTCCTCAAGACCTCTTCAGCATCTTCCTGGATGCAATGCATTATGGGTCACCGTCTGGGGGAGGAGGCTGGCACAGCTTGTACAACCTGATCATAGAAACACACACGCAAAATGGCATTTAATTACATTCTAGTATACAGTACTGTAAACACAAAGCAATGATCTGCAGAGGATCTGTTGAGAAATGTCGCTTCTTTAGTTCTCTAAGCTGCAGGTCTTTTGTTTGGTGCAAAGGAAGTATAATCAGAAATTTGGCTGCAGTCTCAGGAGGAAAACTGTCAGCACGGGAAACAAACAGTAAAAAAGGACCTCAGAGTTTAATTTTTACCTTTACAAGTGTTGGTACAAAATAAATAAAAATATGACTTCTAAAACGTACAGTAGTCATATGCTGTGTAGTGTTTTAAATGCCACATGATTTATGCACTACCTGCAGTTGTTTGCATTTGTAAGAGAATAAGAAACACTGCATACTGGTTGACTGCATTCGTTTTTTACTATTACCATAATAAGTCCATAAAAGCATTATATAGTCTGTTATGCTGCCTTAATGAACGTATTTAACAACACATTTAGTTTGTACTATTCATAAATGTTTTTCTAATCTCAGTGCAATTTCCTCCAATATCAGCTGTATTCCGTGCATCCTAATGCAGCACTGCTCTCTTCTGTAGTTTAGATAATCGATTGCACCATTCACATCTTTCGGTCTTGATGAGACCGACTTCACATCACACGGCTGCAGGGTAAACTCGCACTAAAATTTGACTGTCCCTTTCATCTACAAGATCAGTGAGCAACCAGCATGTCTCATGTCCCACAAAGCACGCTTACACACTCTGCAGCAGTCACTCACACTACAACTATTATGACATAAACCCACTGAGAGTGCAGCATTTTTGGCTCTCCGAACCACAACGTCTCAACACTAATCATCCCGCTACTTAATTGTATTTGTCAATTTCACTAAAAGGTTCAAAAGGGCTGCCTGTCACACAAAAGCCTATATGTCATAGCCAAATGGCTGAAGCAGTCCTTGTCCTCATCTTGGGGCTACTGAGTGCAGGGAGCTCCCTTCTAATGGAACCATTTTCCATTCAAAAACTATGCTTTAAAAAGTGGCCAGCAGTGATGTAATGTGTGTGATTTGTAGTTAATGAGCTATAACATGCAAAGCTTGCTAAGATCCTTTAATTTACCATGCTGATGTTGCCCCACATAAACAGGATGTGACTGCGGTTTTACCTTGGGACTGATGACGGTGTGCGATCCCTCACTCCCAGATTCTTGGCAGAATTCTGAACTCTTGCCCCCTAAAAGACAAACAGACATCAACAATTCATGACATCATGGATCAGGTTGAAATGCAACTGCCATAAATATGAGCTAAGAAAGAAGCATGTCTCCAACTGGGCCCACAGATGAGCTATGATTGGACACCATCTTGGTTGAAATACATCTCTTGTAGTGGTTTTGGTTTAAAGACATGAGTTCCCCCCAAGTGAGATTGCTTCCTGTCAGGCCATGCATGACTGGCGCCCCTATAAATATTTTGGGTTGTAAAGCAGATGTCATATGTTGCATGTTGAGACCCTAAAATTCAAACAACAGCTGTGTATGCTGTGTATCTTTAATATCAGTTTTCTTTTGACTATGTTTGCATGCAGAATAACCTTTGCAGGGAAATAAAAGTAAGTAGTAAGGAATTTGGAAGATGAATGGTCCCTGTATGTGTGTGTTACAGGGTTTGATTACACCCAGTCAGGAGTACGTCTGCTCTCTGTCCCTGTAGTTTGCTGGCTGTGCGCAGAGTCGGCAGATACACAACTGCAGGGGGGCAGGAAGCAACTCAGCCTCCCAATTTAGAGACACGAACACCTGCACTTACAAATGCACTCTCTGTGACGCACACACGCAAGCAAAAACACACAATCGAATCACAAAGAGGAGACGGTGACGACCTCTTCAGATAGAGAGGGAGCGACTGGCCAAAAGTGCATTAGCTGACCTCTCAGTTACAACTCTGCCGTTTGCCATCTTACTGTCTGCCCCGAGTTACGTCCGGATAGCATCAGCAATTATTCGACACCTATCACAGCCATCCATTCTGATGCCTCCAGACAGAGATGCCCCCTAATGTCCCTAGAGGACACGGCACCCTGTAGATAGAGATGAGATCAGATGAGTTAGAGACAACAGTGGAAACAAACTCTTCAACGAGTGGAACTTGATTTACATACCTAAGATATCTCAAACCAAAATTATCTGATGATGCCTAAAGTATTTGAAGAGCAAATCAAGGAGAACTTTAGAAAAAATGTTCGGAAAAGGCAATGGTACGTTGTCTTAGACGTGGCTCACAAGTAAGTAACAAGACTAAGAGTCTACAGCCATGCTAGCAACTCTGCTCAGTGTTACTTTGAGCTAAATGCTAACGTCAGCAAGGCAAAACGCTTATAATGACTAATGCTAACATGCTGATGATTAGCAGGTATAATGTTTACCATGCTTACCATCTTAGTTTAGCATGTTAGCGTTTGGTAATTAGCAGCAAACACAAAGTACGGTGGAGGTTCATGGGAATGTTGATGTCTAAGATTTGCACAAATTGAAAGTTTGACCTGGTGATCTTGCTAAAGGAAAAGTAAAGGGATCACCAAAATGATTACAATCCGTCTTGTAGGGAACATGCATGTCTGTAGAAAATGTATTCGCAATCCATCCAATAGTTATATAGTTAAGATATTTCAGTCTGGACCAAAGTGGTGGATCAACGGCCAACAGACTTACTGACTGACCGACATGTCCATAGAGCCATGCCACTAGCTTGGATTAAAACACACAGTTCACATATGGCTAAAGAGATATTGGACAAAATAAGACAAATATGGTAAATATGGCTGTCCACGAAGCAGCAAAGTGCAAATATGTGCAAGTGTTAACATGCAAAGTCCTTCACTGCTGGTTTATAATGAACATCGATTCACTCATGCATTCAAAATGCTGCATGTATTTTGTGAAAATTATTTTCATAACATTCACATGTTTTCACATTTCTGCATTACTCAATAACTAAAACCTGGTAACGTTTTATAAATGATGCACCTGCACATAAAACTGAAACTTAATATTCTGCTGAGGCCTTAATGGTTGGAACATCAATTAGAAAGTGAAATAAATACCAGGGAGGACATTTTTTAAGTTGTGTGTTGAATCTAGTTAATTCCATTTGATCTGTCTTGATCAACCGCACCAAGTTTTCTCTGGATTTGCAAGTTGAAATACATATAGCTTTTATAAAAACAGTTAAACTAGTTCCTTCCATATGCTGAAACGAGAAAAATAAGTCCAAAGGGGTGATACCACGAGTTATCATCTAGATAGTTATATATACTATATATATACTATACTATATACTATATACTATACAGTCCAAATATTGGAAATTGCTATGCAGTTTCCAAATTAAGCTGTGATTGGACCCATTTTATCCAAATCCCTCATGCATTCTCATTCTGAATGATGTTGTCTGGGCTTGATGGATGGTTGCTGCTGGGACCGGATGCTATGCAGATAACCTTTTTGTGAGTAAGTATGACTATTCAGTGAGGAAGAAGAGGCGTCATCCAAACCCTGTGTGAAATTCATATTCATCAGATTCATCAGCTGATGTCTGAGAGCAAGGACACATACACATACACACACACACACACACACACACACACACACACACACACACACACACACACACAAAGTCAGACACAGCATAGCACACTCCCCTCTGCTCTCTATCTGGCCCAAGCAATCTCTTCTCAGTGAAGTCTAGGTCTATGATGACGCAAGAAAACAGAAAATGTCTAATGACCAACAGACAATCAAAACATAATACTAAAGTTCTGCTCTCCCAGGAAGCAAACGGGATGAATTAACCGAAACAGCACATGTCCATACCTGCATCTTTTCATATCCCATTACAAACATCTCAAACCACCCCCTCCACAAGATGGATTTTTGTCCCGCCACATAGGGTACAGTAGTACTCAAGGTCACACAATGCACAGAGTTGCATCCTCCTGGCTGGCAGCCCAGTTCTCTGAGTGTAGAAATTAAATGCCTCTCCTCCTGCAGCATATCAGCCCCTCGACTAACCTCTCCTCTCACTGCAAACAGCAATATAACCACCACTCACAGAACTTCTAATGAGAGTCTGAGATATGGGCCAAGATCTGGATATGGCTGGAGCCTTTTGTGGGGTGAAAATGTGTATGCACTGAGAAAAGTAATGGGAACTCCTTCCCTTGACCCCAAATAGACATGCAGACAAACAAACAAGCTCCAGACTCTGCACCAATCTGTTCAGTTTCTCATTACTGTTTTTTTTTACTCCCTCATTTGGTCAGATTCATATTGTGGTTGCAGCGAATACAAATCTGAGAGATTTGATTGAAATCAGATAGGGGGTGAAACAGGGGGAAGAGGCGAAAGAAATGTAGATAGGAGCAGAGCTAATAATTTTTGCTTGTGGACCACGGCAAACACTTTTTTCATGACCCAAAAATACACATACTGTTGGCTGGCTTTAAAAATTGCATTCTTACTGGGGTAATATTTTCTGAGAGAACATCAAACATTGACCACGGAAGCTGAAATGGCATAACTGCTCCTCTATTGGCACTGTTAAATCCATTGCTAATACTGTTTTGGCAGCCTAGTCGGAATTAGTGAGGCATACAGTTTATCTAATGATTCTGGATGCAGAAACTGTGCCGTGGATTGAAGCACAAATTCACTCCGAGTGAGAAAATGTGGCTACGGGGACTGTAGCAACAAAAGAGTGTAGCAGTAATAACAGGAGGCTGAGTAGAAATAAAGAAAGAGGCTGTATACACTGTAACACATACCTGTTTCCTCATGACATCAGTGGCCTGCATGATGCAGCGAGGGGGCAGGCCGTGGTTTCGGGCCAGCAGGATGGCCTGCTCCAGTGTCACACTCAGGGTGCAGCTGTTGGTCAGAGAGGAAAGACATGAGGTCAAGCTCAAATGCACGCTCTACATCTGCATATTCATCAGACTCTCACTGAGGGAACAGATGATGCTGAATTATCTCATAATGCAGAATATTGCTCCTGTTAATGCGGTTTTGTGAGTACAATTTTGTTATGCCAAACACATGCACAGATGCTGCATTATCAAAGCATGCTGTCTGTATTTGACACAATAAAACCATCTATAGTGACAAGAAACACCTTCTCTGGCTCAACACTAACTCATTCTCAACATGCTTTCATGGCAATGAAACAGTCTTCGTAACAGATGGAGATTGAAAGCGAGATCTGAGACTGAAACAAAAATCAACAGAAAACAAAAGCATGCCAAAACTCAAACTCTGGGCTTCATCCAGATATGACGAATCTCCGCAGAAGCAGAATTCCATACGACTATATCAAATCTTCCTGCGCACGTTTTTGCTCCTTTCGACACCTTGTCATCGCCATCACATTCCTCTTGCTTCACCTTCGCTCATCTCCTCACTAATGAATCATTTTTCTCACTCGCCGCTGAAATGTCACTCACAGCGAGCAAACGTGCGGCATCAGGAGAATAACAAAGCTCCTGATCTTTGCTTTAGACCAGAGCAGAAAGAGAAGGTTAAACCTCATCTTGGACTTTCAGCACTTGAGGAGACTTCCCTGGTTTTCTCATCCTCAGGATTGATACTTCCCGTTGCAGCCGAGAGTAAGAGGGTCTGAGGACAAGTCAGTCTCCTGTGACGGAGGCGATATACTCACTGCCACGAGGGTGTGATGTGTGCAAAATGAGTGTTGACGTGAGTCTATAATTCGTTAGTTACAGCAAACTTTGTTCCAGGCACATACATAGACACACTGTGTCCCTTCCTCTCTCTCTCACCTTCACACACACACACACATACACAGGCAGACAGCAGCATGTGGATAAATCCTTGGAGAGCCAGTGACAGTTGTCAAGGCTGCTGGTGACCTTTCTATGATAACAAGCTGTACTAGATATCGATCCAGGGCCTTTTCACTGCAAATTGAACTGTCCAAAGTTCCAACACTGCCAGGCTCGGTTTCATTGAGTAACATTACCATCGGGCTGCCAAGAAATCTGAGCTGTTTGTTTAATATCTCCTTCTCTCGAGGTAGGGTTTCACACTGACTGAGAACAAAACTTTTGGAAAAAAAGGAGCACATGTGCAATGAGGGACTAAATGCTACCAGAAGCCATTACTTTGAGTCAATCAGATCAAGATTTAAAAGTTCCAGTTGCACAACTTTATGACAGCGTAACATGATGTGATAAAAGTAATGAACTCAATAATTATCTCCAGTATGTGACAAAAGATACCCCAGCAGAGAATTGCAAAAGATGTCCTTTCGCAGGCCACCCCAGAATATTTTAAGCACCCATTTTGAGCTTCCCACACCGATAAAGGAGGGGGAAAAAAGTCACCCACAGAGGATCTTTAAATATCTCTTCAGCTGGAGCAAGATGAAGAAACTGCTCAAAATCTGTGTGTGTGTGTGTGTGAGGGGCTGCACGGTTTCCCTTTTCATTAGGGCTGGTGAGATAGTACAAGGTGATTTATATCCATCTGTTTCATGTCGTTCCAGCCCATATCCCATTTACACTCCTGCAGAGCCAAGTCCATACTGATGAATGAGAAGAAACAAGAGAGCGACAAACATAAAGGAAGGGAAAGAATGACAGAGAAGATGCAGGATGCCGAAAGAGGAGAGCAGAGACGATAAGCATACAGGCCAAACATTTATATCAGAGAAATAACTACTTGCACGCTCTCTACACGCTTTTACTTTAAGGAATAAAAACAAGAAAAAAACATCACATCTTTGAGCAAGTTAGTGCCTTGGAGTGTGGATTAGGCTTTGTGCTTGTGATACTTTCTCCCCCCCTCTGCTATCGTTTTTGTTTTGCTGCCAGACAGTGAACTCTTGTCTCTGTAATGGTTTTTGTGGGGGTGATGGACAAAAAAAACTGGAGAAGAGAGGAGCGTAGCATATTGCAAACTGCTGATGCCCCCAAAATATCACGCTTTCACTGTTATTAAAATTCATCCATCAAGTCAACTAATCCAATCAATAGTGCCTGAGAAGGCTGCCACACTGATAATGCAATTTCCATATTACTAATCTACTGGCTTGGTTTCATAGGTTTTTCAATTATACCAGATTTAGTTTGTGGGCTCACCATTTACATACAGAGATTCTTTTTTTAATATTTCAATGTCTGGAATTATACAGAGAAAGCAGTGAAATTGGTTTATTCATATGTAATCTGTATTTTGTCAATAGTAAGGAGGTTATACATAAAAACCTTGACTGCCAAAGTTAATGACATTGATTTTGTGGATTCTTACATCAGGCAAAGTCTTAGTAACTCATTCTCCTGTGTATCCAATACAACCATCAGTCTGCAGTCTTTGAAGGGCAAAGCAGTGTTTAAGAGGAAAGCCAGTTCACAAATAATCCTAAATATGGCAGGCCTTGTCACCTGCTGTGTCACGGTACACTTAGCCTGCCTGTCTGGGTGACTTGTGGCTAGTGTGTATAATTGCACAGACACACACACATATACGCACGCAGCCTGTGGGTTAATAAAGTAGCAGCAGTCATTGCACAGACAGGAACTTTCTATTAGAGCTCAGGCAACCAGGCGGCTCCATCCAAGGCACTTTATCAAGCCATCAGTCACATCCAGCGAACGCATGAACGCGCGGGCGTGTGTGTGAGCCTGAGCATGTGACTGAGACAAAAAGATATGGAAACTGTCACGGGGTAAAGAGAGAGGGTATCAGAGAGATGGGTGGGTGGATGGAGGGAAAGAGCAGTGTAAGAGATGAAAGATGAATGCTGGAACTGGGGATCAGTGGTGACAAACGATCAGGATATTTCTGTCCTCATGCATTGATGAATGGTGCCCTCGGCAGCAGGTGAATTAGGCAGCCATATATAGAATTCAATGAGAATGGAAGTAATTGACCTGTCTCCTTCCTGTGTGAAGTGCTATGCCTACTTAAAAGTCCCTAATCTGGTCTGAGAAACAATGGGCCCTATTAACTAGAATACCCAGCTGGTAATTAATGCAGAGAAAAGTGTATTAATAGAAAATCCCCACGGGGAATTGAGAGGTAGACAGAGGATAAAAGAAGGTGCACAGAACCAGGGAGAAACTGTGGTAGAGATGGTAAAGGTGGGAAGAGTGTTAATGCAAGAGAGATGAAAGAGAAAGCAAAACTGCTAGAGAGCTGTCAAAAGAAATTTCATATAATTGAACTGGAGGCGGTTCCTACAGTTCTGGAAGCCATGTACAGTACATGTGCCCACGCACTCACCGATGAACGCCGCTGTTGCACATGACGATGTGTGTGGCTCCCAGGCGTGAGCAGAGCTCAGAGGCCACAGTGAGCAGCCCCACTCCAGAAGCCCCGCAGGCGGTGTACTGACAGGCAGCAGTGCGGCGGGAACTGATAAAACTCTCCATCAGACGGTACAGCTCCTCCAGAGCATTAAGGGGACGCATCAGCTGGGCAGAGACAGAGGGAGAGGGGTTAGTGCGGGATCCAACAAGGAGGAAAAACACTGCTAAGCATTTGGCAGTCTGTCTGTCACGTAGAGTCAGATCGTGCTGGTAATGCAGTGTTCACAGTTTAATAAAAAGAGCTGCTCACTCAGAAAACATCAGCACCCTAATAGTAATTACAGGTAATATTAGGTAATTCCAGGATTTGGGGACTATGAGTTTCATACATATTCACTCTGATGCAGCCAAAGCCCCTTGCTAAAGTAATCAGGCAGCTCTTCTTTGCTTGATTTCACACATCAGTTGACTTTGCGATTGCCATTCTGGGAGTTCCAACATGTTACAGGTGCAAGCACTTTCACATCGCAGCGTTAAGATCGAATCCCGTTCCTCAGTATTTCCATGATGTCATTAATGTGGCATGAGGTTGTTCTTACCTTATCTATGAGGGCAGCTTTGGGTGCAGAGCTAGGTGGCATGTTGGACTGATCCAGGTAGAAAGCCCTAGGGGAGAAACAACAGTTCACATATGGAGTGACTCTAACTGGGTATTTGTACTGCAGTGGGAGAAAAGTATTAACATACTGCAGTAGACTAGCGATCATACACAAGTTGTTTTTTTTATTTAGATGCTCCACTGCTTGGAAAAACACAGTGGCATTCTTTTCGCTGCACCATTGGGTCATCCGGAGCACTGGCTGCCTTTTGGGAAAAGTAGGCCACCTGCTCATTATGGAGCTCCACCATCTGACTATCAATCATGAAAGTAACTTGGGCTCAGCTCAGCAGAAACACAGACTAAGCATCTCTTGTCCTGGGCATCACTCCAAATGCCATTGCCTCATTCATTCATGGAGTACAGTCGATTTGGTGTTTTTTTCCTATTCCGTCCACCGGAGGCAGCACTGGACTGGTGTCCCTATGCAGACATGAGAGGACGTATGCCGCAATCTGAGGTGGAGTGCTACTGGTGCAAACTCAGCACTCCATCAAATCTCAGTAATCCAGCAGTGTGCTAAAAATAGGCACACTACACCATAAAACATAAAATCACACACTCCATTACTTCTTGCCAGAAGCGATAATAATGTACAACAGCGCGGTCATCTGTACAGTATACATTTCTAAAATCGCAAATAGTCAGGGAAAAATTCCGCTTGAAGACATGCAGCAAACGTCATACTTTGAGGGAGGGAGATTGTTTACAAGAATCAGTGAAGCAGGGCTCATTCATCTGCATTCACTCTACTATTAAGTGATTAAAAACCAGGCCAAGGAGGCATTCATTATGAGTGTGGTATTTCTGCCTGACATAATATTAATGAAATTAATTAATCAGAGCGAAGTCACCACATCCCTGATTCAAGATTTTCTAGTGATTATAAAGCAGCCGAGCTGAAATGAAAAGTCACAGAGAGCACAGACAAACATTAACATAGGAAACATACCTGCACCCACTGGGGCTACCAATGCATATATATAGTGCATATGACAAGCCAGTATACAGATGAGTAAGCTGTCCATTTTATACCTTAACTTGTTGAAGGTTTCAAAGTATTTAATCCCCATCCGGCAAATTATCCTTTAACCTTGTGGCGTGCTCTACTAAATGGCTACAAGCAGGGTTTGCTAAGGGTTCAGGTGGAGCTAACGGCCCATGTAATTGGTTCAAGATGGCCTTATCATTCAAGAGATGCTCACGAGTTACACCGTATCCCAGCGTGGAGTACACACCTCTTCAATTCCTCTCGTAAAGAGCATGTAAACTGGCATAATAGCCACAACTGCTGAACAATCCATATGAGGGATAACAGAGCAGTGTTTTGGCTGTTTAAATATTTGATTTCCTCTTTAAAGTTTCTACAGTAAACACATGGCATCCACATTGCACCTGTATGTGTGTACTATACTTGTCAGTGTGTGAGTGTGTGGTGCTGCTGTGGAAAAACAAACGGCTGCATTAAATGAAAGTTCGGTCCAGCAGCTTCCAAACAAAACATCATCCTCTTAACAGGTCAAACAAAGACAGAGGAGCGATTCAGTAGAGCGACAGAACGAAACAACACAAAAGAAAGTTTGTTGGAAATCAAAACCTTAGTAGAAAGTAGTTCCTATTCTGTCTCTTGCTGCAAGTATGGCCTGTTATCTATCTACTTCAACTGTGGGCGAGTCCACTCACCCTTGTCCCTCTTGCTTATCGGTCGGCTGCTCAGACTTTTATCTTTTAAGTCTATAATAGAATCTGTCTGAGAGGAGACGACTGCTGTATAACTGCCCAACTCTGCCTCATCTGCACACATTTGCTTATCTCTTTTAGACCAAACAAAAGCACCTCGCCTTGCCCTTGCACACCTCCTCTGCAGAAGCAAGGTCATATAATATCCACTGATTATCTCATCTTCCTTGCTGTATTGTTCTAAAAATACCACCACAGCTTGAGGAGAAGGGCTGACTCTCCTGGAGGTCTCTAATGACAGAATAATAGAAGTCAGACTACAAGTGATGTGTGGTTTTAAGAGAACCTGCGTTACTTCTGAACTGATGATGTTTTGTCAGAGGGTTTGGAAACCGAGCACCTTAGAAACATTTATTATGGATGAAAAATGAAATTTGAAGCCCACACACAGAGCGCAAACACAACATAGTGTGGCTAAGAACATATTACATACACAATGAGTATGAGGTCTAAACCCACTGGGTGTCTATTATTTCTCAGGTTTGAGCCCCTGAACTCCAGCCGCTCCAAGTTAATGGCAGGACATCGAGGGCCCCCGCAGGCTTCTGCACAAGCGTGTTACCATTATGTCTTACCCACTGGCATTATTAAAGTTAAAACACAGTGCCTCTACTTGATTCTCACGTTTTCGAGGGTAATTTTTACACCAATCAAAACTCCAACCCACCATCTGTCAGCCACTGTGTATCAAAAGCAAAGGTTACAGAAACTGTGTGTGAAACAGATCTCGTCATTCTGTTTCCACTGTTCATATTTTTCTTTCAGTAGAAGTCAAGAAAACCATAGGTGCAGCCTGCCTGTAGCTCTTTCTGCCATAATTAACCTCCACCAACCACACACACACACACACACACACACACACACACCCAGCCAATAGGTTTTTACATGAGACTCTAATGGAGGATTTGGCTGCAGGCCAAAGATGACCTGCTCTGCGTGTAGCTTTATTTTATTGGGCCAATGAGAATACTTATTTCTCTTTGTTTCTGCTTCCTTCATGACAATAGGACACTCGAGGCCCTTTACAGCACAGGAGCATTAGCAGTGAGCTGCAGCGTCAAAGAAGAAGGATCTGAAGCACAGATGTTTTCAGAGGAGCAGCGTGGGAATGGGCACATTAGCATGACATCCTCCATTCAAGAAATACAAAAGAAACAAAAATTATGCCTGAAATACCTTTGAGACGTGAGAAAAAACATTTAAAATTAATGTATTCTGTGGATTTGGTTTCACACCCGTTCACTCATGAGAACACAAGTAAAGTGTCTAGGATTTATGACATTATATGTGACCCTGCAGAGGTGCATGCTGATCCATGTAAATAACTCACACAGCCATGATGAATGACACTCACCGTTATTAAATCCCCCACAAACCCCTGCAGTGTGTGGCAGAGCTACCTAGGGGCTAATGAGGGCTTCCATGCCACACGGTGATGCTTCTGCAGTGACACCAGCGAGATAGTGTGTGTGTGAAGTGTGCTGGAGGTCATTTCCTTACCCCACGCCTCCTTCCTATTTACACTTCCAGCCAGTATTTATGCCCAGCTAGATGACAACCGCAGTTAAATATGGAAGCACATGCCCGCAGGAACAATACATTAGGTCTATGTAGGAATTTCTTTGTATAATAATAAAAACCGAAAGACAAAAGACATAATAAAATCCCTAAAAATACATTATTTCACACATGTTGAGTGAATTTGAATCAAGGTTCATTAGTGTCAGTCAAGACCAGGAAACAAATGTCCGGTCTTTGACACCAAAAAGCAGATTAGTGTTAATGGGGTCTTAGTGTCAAAACCAGCTGAAGACATATGATCACTAAATCAACTGTCAGTGACGACACACGTGCAGTTACTGCATATATTACAATGCAAAAATAGCAACTGGCTTAAAATGGTGAACAGATTTATGACCCTGGTGGTGCACACAAGTATTCTTGGCTCCTTGTGAAGGTGATTTTTTTTTAACTTGCTGAAAGATGAGTCAAGGTCATTTTTACAATATCAAGCATCAGTAAGTGCAGGACTGTCACGGCCGTTCAACGATGGAATCAAAGAGAAATGATAAATAGAGGCAAGTCTCTGATGCTCAGCCTTACTGGGCTTTATAAACAGGGGTTCAGTGCACACTAGCTGTAGCAGAATGAAGCCCCACCACCTTCCTCAGCGCTCTGGTGATTTGGGACTCCCTTTGCCAGTGCAAAGACTTTAGCATTTTCATCACTTCCTAAGCTGGAGGAACGCAGAGACAAGAAACCTCTATATGACCAGATTGCCTGCTGAAGCTAGGATAATATCCATAATCAATAATGATTGCTCAAATAAGATGTATTTTTCATTCTCTGAGAAAAACTCAAATGACTTCTCAGGTTACAGATGGAGCCATCTGAGAAATCCCACTTATAGCAAAACTAGCTGCACCACTGCATTACTGTGTGAGAAGCTTACCATACTAATGCATGTCAGATGGAAGATGTGGGAACTCGCTGCAGTAGCTATTGCTATATTAATCATTACTGCATAGCCTTGCCCCAGGGAGGAGGAGAAATACCATAAATTACATGAAGCAAGTGAACTGTTTGAGCTACAGATTTGTGGTGCTGTTCTGATGTTGAGCACAGTGGTGGGATTCATGTTTGTGTGCTGAACAACTTGAAGTGACTTCAAACTATTTATTGTCTCTTGTTGAGCATATATTGCAGAGGTGTCCTTGGAGAACAAACATGATTTAGCTAGCTTTCAGGGAGACGTGTGTATATGGCTGTAGTTGCACATTTTTGTCTGGGTACATGTAAATATGACAATGTATAGAAGACTAACAAAGAGTTAGCGGCCATTACCTGACCAGCTAGTAGCATTAATCATGTTATTGTGCATGCAGCCCTTTAACTTGCATCTTTACACTCCAAACACTGGGTCACGTCTGAACAAGAGCGAGAGGATCGATCTCTGCTGCAGCCACAGGGCAACGGAGATAAAGGAAGGAGTGAGGAAGCTCGCTACTGTGTTGAAACTGACACCCCGACCTGCAATAAGCATCAAGCATTTTTTGCTTAATCAAGACAAACTGCACTGCAGTGTTGTGATTACTAAATCCCTACAGCTCATGGAAGAGCAAACACTGCGAGCACAAATGACCTAGAAGCTGTGCCGTATGGTGATGACTGATGACTGTTTAACTAACAGAGCAGGGAATACAAGCGTAGTAATAATAATATATACCATTTGTTGGACAGTGCTATACATCCACATTTATTGCTTATCTTTCAGCCACCATGCCATCATTATACTCCATTTATCTGACTGTGTCGAATTTTAATATCCACATAAATCAAGCTTTTTTCTTTTCTTTTTTTTAATCAAAGGGACATGAGATGTGGAAATTTCACAACTGCCTTGTGATACAGTGCCAAACATTTCCTCACTAGTGCCAAATGCATTTCAATTAGGGAGAAAAGCCTAATGCCTGCAGTGCAAGCTCTCTGTCTCTGCCGTGCCAAAAGATATTGATTTTAACATGTCTGCTTACAGGCTACTTTTACACCTGAAACAACGCTATATGGACATGACACACACATACCATTCACCAGCAGACATCATGTACATCTGTACATTCTCCTTTATTCTTTCACAATGCTGTATGTATGTAGCATGCTCCTTATATCAATAGCGAAGGAGCATGCAAGGAGGAAAAACCTTCCTGAAACTTCCTGTCAATAAGAGCAAAATGAGATGAAACCACAAGCCTGCAATAACTCCCTTTGAATAATACATTTGCAGACTCTGTTCTGGTTCTCCCCTCTCCACCCTGCCCTCGTCGACTAACCCTCCCCTGCACCGTCTCCTCCTCAACCCATCATCCTCATCCCTCCCCTGAAATCCCTTCCAATCTTTCCAACCTGCTCTGGCGATCTATATTCCCCTCTCAATTTCCCCTCTCTTCCATTCAGACTGTGTCCTGAAGGAAAAGATGTGTTCTGTTCAGAGCATTTTATTTCCTCCCTTTTTTAGATGTTGCTTCTCCCTTTCTAGAGAGGAGACATTTGTGTGCATTTGCAAATGCAGCTCACAATATGGGACTGACAATTACTTTGTCCCCTCGATAAAGCTCAACGTCTTCCTGCTTTTGAACGATGAGAAACCTGCAAGAGATTTAAGCAAACAACAAGGCTATGACTAAGGAAACTGCCAATTGGTACATGTCAGAGTTTCAAACTTCTTCTACCTAAATGCACATGTCAGCTGAGATGGTTTATGGAAGCTTGAAAACGAGGGTACGTGTTCTGGCTCTATACACTGCTGACTCCTGTGCTCGTGATTTGGCCGTGAGTTTATGTTTTGCAGAAGATTTGAATGACTTCATCGGGCACTATGGGTTTGCTCGCATCATATTATATCTTGGTGCGGGTAAGGAAAGTGTAAGCCAGAGACAGAGAGGCTGCTGGGAAATCTTACAGTAACCCTTTACAGTGGTATAATTTACTGCTCTGAAATTAGTGCCCACTGGCAAAGGCGTCAGTGGAGGAAGACAAAAACAAAAAAAACTCTTGTCTACAAGAAAAAGTTCTTGTAGACAAAGAAATTGCTTTCTTTTTGCTTTAGAATTTCACGATGAAACACGCTGCATACACAAACAGATGCACACACCGACAAAGTTCCAGGGGTTCCACCGCATAATGAGCAACTTTCTGCCTCTTTAATTTAATTGAATATAAATGATCCCAATTCTAGCATTTGTAGGCGAAAATATTTATTTTCATGCTCATCACTAGTATTTCTTCACATGCAATGTTAATAGTTCCCAAATGCATACAGGGGTCTAAGGTGTAATGGGAGTGTGTTTGGAGGGTTGACGACATGAAAAGGTTCAAGAATCTTGGCCCCGCAGTTCATTCAGTTCAGTATTTTGTGTGCTGTGCTGTTTCGGTCTGTCAGTCGGCCTCTGGCTCCGGACCATGGTGTGGGTTTAACCCAACACTGCCATGGCCGGGCTCCAAGGATAACGAGGTGCCTGAGGTTGGAACGCAGCAATGGAGAGGGGAGTGACATCACGGGCTGGTCTGTGGTCAGCCGAAAGACACATGGCAGCCGGCAAACGAAAACTAGCGGTAATATTACATAGAGAGGGACACTGTATTCACTGACTGTTGAAAACCAGCTGGGAATATTTACTTTACTACGATTGATACAAGGAAATACTCCTGGCGGGAGCGAACAACGTGTTTCTGGTGCAAGTCGCCTGCTAAAGTTTTGCTCGTGTTCGCTAAAGATTTGCTGGATCCAACTTCTCAAATGTGAGAAATTGCTCCTTTTCATTGTCATATCTGTTAGTAAACAATATATCTTTGGGTTTTGGACTGTTATTTGGATAAAACCAGCAATCCGAATATGTCGCCTTGGGCATTTTTGGCATTTTCTGGCAATTTGTAGACCAAACAATTAATCAAGAAAATAACAGGCAGATTCTCAGTGGTGGAATTAGCAATACCACCAAGGCAAGCACTGATAATGTTACTTAAGTATACGTTTGTAAATACTATCAGTGTTTTACTATTCCATATTACATTACTGACTTATTTTTACAGATGCATTAATGTGTAAGTAGCATTTTACTGTTGTAGTTGGTCAAAGTGGAGCTAATTTGAACTTCTGTATGTACTGCAGAGTAGTTTAATCTAAAACAAAACATTATATTTTATAAATTCAACATATATTTTGTACTTAAAATCTCACTAAGTAACTACAGCTGTCAGATAAATGTAGTGGCAGCATGAAGTGAAAATACTCAATTAAAAGTACAAGTACCTCATATTTATATTCAACCATATGCTTTATATTGTGTCTTTGCCTTATATGAGATATTCTGTTATTATTTCTGTGCAGCAACAGCAGGGAGGCAAACAACTGCACAAACTCTCTTTATATGGAAAAAAAGGTGACTTTTACTTGCGTGACGAATTGTTCCTTAGGTACTGTACTACAGTATACACAGTAAAACTGTCACGAGAGCTCAGAGCTGATTGGATTTAGACTGAAGTGATCTGCAGTTTTGGGCTACAACAGGTAGGGAGACTGAGACAGTGACAAGGAGACAGAGTATTTGAGAAGAGTACAGTCTCCAACAGTTTCACTCCAGTTGGGGTTTTGAAGCACACTGCCTACCCAGCACTGCTCCCCATATCACCAGCCTCACTCGCTTGCCTGTCAGCACACATCTGCTCCGTGTTACTGCTGGAGCCTCTGCTGTCAATTCAATTAGGCTCTTTCTGCACAGGTCAAACTGTGCAGACATGTACAGTACACGTGCATACATACAAAAACACTGGCTATTCTGAATCACATAGAGGAATTCCAGTAAGGTCCTGCATGTATGGTTTAATCATTACACCACATATATACGTTTACTATGATCATTTCATGTTAAAAGGTACCCCAACACATTTGTACAGATAATATATCTTTCCCTGTGGTACCTTAATTAGAATAGTGACATTTTAGAGACTGATCATGAAGTCCTAACTGCAGACTCAATAAAACTAAAGAGATATCACAAAATGCCAATAAGCCACTATTAAAAGGTTGTGGAGTCCCAGAAGACCTAGCAGACAATAGCATCAGACAAAGAGAAAGACGGACAGTTGTGCGAAAAAGATTAAATGACCCAGCACAATTTGGTATCCACAACTGCGCTTTGGGAAATCGAACACACAGAAATGAATGCTCCAAATTCTTTTTCACTCATCGGGCTAAATACTACAAACAAATTAAAAACCCTCCGCAGAAAGCAATCCCAGTGAATTAATGTTCTGTCGTGGGTACTGATGTGCCACATGACTGCTCAAGCTGTAAATCATTCAACCCCCCAAAGCAGATTGTCCCTAAATAACAAGATGAAGTTTTGCTGTGAGCTCTGCTCTGCGTTTAATTATCCACACAATCAGCAGCGGATATTTAGTGGAAGCCGATGTGTCGACCAGTCGCCCTCCAAGGTATTCAGTGAGGGAGCACAATCTGGCCCGGGCTTCAAGCGGCTTTCCAAGAGTACGACTGATGCTTCCAACTGTATAAGATAAGAGATGGTATCAGTCTATATCGCTTAATCTTGATTCTACAGTATCTGTAGTTCACTGGTAACTTGCACCAAAGTCAAATATATAGACAGGAAGAAGGCTTCAATCTATGATAACAGAGTGCCCAATTAACAGACTTCAAGAGGATCAGGTGTAAGTGTGTCTGTAAATCTATCATGCTCTCAGCTGCTCTGCAAACAGATCTGCACTGACACCAATACATTTTTCAAAAAGCCATATCTTCTTTCTTAATTACACAGTCTCTAACATTTTTCTCAATATGAATTCTTAATGTGTCTTGTGTATTCACAGGCACAGGCATCCTTTTTATACACAGCTGGTTAAAATGTGATTTTCTGTCTCTGGAATCACAAGGTGGCATCTAATATGAAACTGCATTGATATTCAGACAGCATACTGTATAGGTCTGACACTCACTCATATATTCAGGGGGATTAAACAAAGCCGAGCCTTTATTTTCAACTCCCAGAAGTGTCTGTTTCTTCGTATCTGTTTCCACCTCATTAAATGATCCACGCCTGGCCAATCACAGAGGGTCTCGGGTGTGCAGCAAACCAATGGCGTGTGAGGTAACCGGGTGCAGCAGCTGCACAGAAGCACTACATCAGCGCTGGTGGCATGCTGGGCACTCTCATCCAATCACTGCTGCCCCTGCTGTGTGTGTTCGCAACCAATCATAAAACATTCCCGCTGAGTTCCTCCCAGCCAATCACCTGGAGGCCCTGCTGGGAGTTGGGAGTCAAGCTCGACTGAATGGGAGGTCGTCTTGATTTATATTAGATCTAAAAAAAAAAACTGCCAAATCACACAGGATATATAGCCTGAAAGTAATATCTGTGTGTACATGTCTTGTATAACATACCTCAGTCTCTTGTAGTACTGTTTGACCTTATCCAATGAGGCAGCATTAATTTGGGCCTGGTATTCCTCCACTGACACGTTGTCTCTGTAGTAGTAACCCTCCATACTCTCCAGCGCTAGAGAGGGACGAAACCAAAGAGTGAAAGATGAAGTGATAAAGGCGCTGTATATATACACACATCTATCTGCCACTGTTTACAATCATCTATAAAGCCACTTTCATCTCTGCACTACATGCTGACTTTACGTTCCCCAACCAGGATCACCTTGTGTGAAGAGCACAGGGTAGATTTTGATGCCTCCTCCGTTTTTCAGCCTGTGAGGCAGCTGGGAGAAGTAGAAACTCTCAAGGTAGAAGCAAACCTTCAAGGTCTGACGGGTGCCCTCCACCTGGTATGACATGGGCACGTCTGCCAGAGGAGAGGAGACATGTTATTTAAGAGCACTACTTAAAGATCAATCTCATTTTGTGTAGTAGTGGCAATGTAGAGACTGTAATGATGTTCTCAAAAAAAGCCACAAATGAGAGTCACATGTAAGCTAAAAGTCACAGTGTACATACTGGCCACCAGCGGCTCCCCTTCAAATTGCTGGAAGTAAAACGTGACCTTCTCCAGATCAATTAGGGCGACCTGAGTGTCCTCCAACATGGCCTGCTCGTCAGTCTGAAGAGAGAAAGATAGCATAACAGTAAGAGTGTAGTGGCGGAGAAAGCCTTTGGATTATTTTCTTAGTAAAAGTAGCTACACACAGATGATAAATTAAAGGTCCCATATTGTAGAAAGTGAGAGTTCCATGTCTTTTTTGATTATAATGCAGGTATAGGTATAAATACTGTGAAAGTATCAAAATGCTCAGTCCACAGAGAAATGCGCACAGACTAAAAGTGCTTGTTTCAGACAGAGGGTGAACTGAGGGGCTGCCAGTAGAAGATAAATAAGGACTTTTATGAACTGTGAATCATGCACAGCTACTCTAGTGGAGTCCCAGAATAAAAATATAGAGCTGAGTGTGAGAAAAAAAAAGGCAAAGACAGAAACATTTTTGTGTGTGATGAGATGCACACGTGCCCATCTGAGGAGCTAGCTTGTGTTTGCAAACATGACATGTGTGTGTATGCTAACGTCTTGGTCTGTTTTTATGTTTGCTTTAGCTTGTTTGTGTTTGTTTATATCTCTAAATGTGTGCGCATGTTTCCTTTTCAAACACGCACTCAGCATCCTCACACACAAACATCTGCTGGTGGCCACAGCGATAGCGGCTCGCATATTTTGGATTGTGACACTCTGCACTCCTCTGCCATCCCCCCTTTCGCCTCTCTTTCTTCTTTCTCTCTCCCTCTCCTCTTCATCCACCACATGCAGAGGGATAAACAGAGCAGTGGCAAAAGAAGATTAGGACCCTTTTTCTAAAGGCACATTTGAGATGGCCCGACATGTGACAGAGGGGCGCCCACCTCCCTGCCAAGTGACGCCTGCTGTGTGCGGACAAGTTCATCTCACAGGGCGTCACATAAAGACACTCCCCTTCAAAACACATTCAGTATACAGTACACAAAAACCCAAACATAGAGACACACACACACCCACAGCATCCCCAATTCGCCTAACGCTGCCTTTCATGTGGTGCCCTAAAAAGGAGCATGTTGAGATTTCACTGGAATCACCTGCAGGTATTGAGATCCTGTTTTGTTCCATGGGGACACTTGAAAGGGAAATGTCTTGAGAAATAAAGGGAACGAGAGACAGAGAGAAAGGGAGAGAGACAGTACTGCAGGAGGAAGAGGGAAAATCATGATTTCTGGGGACCTGAAGTCAGCCGCACACCCCTCTAATCGAAATAAACGGTCATCCAAAATACACTTTTAAAGCACTTCCTGTGTTTCTAATTCCCATCGAAAGAGACAGAAATAGAAACTAAATCTAAATACCTCATTCCAATAAAAAAATGTTTTTCTATGTGGTTGATGAGGCAAAACGCAGAAAAGAAACACTGATGAAATAACTACTCTGAGAAAATATATTACAGTTCTACTACTCAAACTTGAGTTTCAAGACAACTTTGAATGATTAAAAAAGTCTTGGAGGGAAAGGTTAATATGGGTTTCAGTGAGGTCGCAGTGTGTGCTTAGCTCGATTTTAGCAATCCACAGTGGCTGCTCATAATGAATTCTGCTCTAAATGGTCTTTTTTCTGGACTGACTTATATTCATGTAGGAGAACATAGTGCCTGACACCAAAGCCAAAGGACTGCTGGAGCCTGGGAATGTTTTCCAAAATAAGATGAAAGAGTAATTAATCGCATTTCTTTTATCAATTTTTATATTTTTCAAGGCTGTTTTACAAAACAGATGAGCATTTGGGTGACAAAACATTTCCAAAATGAACAGATTGTGTTTTGGATTTAATCATTTAATTCTAGAAATGTAGCATGTTTAAATCCACGTGCAGAGGTTCAGAGTCTGGGTGACAGTAAACCAGAGCGGCTTTATTTACCGTAGGTTAAGTTAAAGGTTTTGATATCTTCCCAGTCTCAGTCCTCTCAGTATCTACTCAGTGACTGTTCTGAGTTGATTCCTTTCAGACATGAACTGCGCAGAGGATGATAATCTCAAATGATTTAGGCCGCTCAGTATTTTTGCCTTTAAGAAACTTCTGAATGATTTTTTAACATATCAAATTTTTTCTTTTGGCTGTTTGGGATATTTCCACAGTATCCCCAAACACCGACTATCCAGATGATGGTGAAGCTGTCTGTTATCTGAGTGGCACGTGAGGCAGGTGGGCTGTGGGATCTGGCTCTGCAAATGAGCGGCACACCTCAGCGATTCAGACCACATCCCCACGCAGTCACTGTGGGCAGACTGTGTATTAAGCTCAGCACATTTTCAGTTTATTTTTTTTGTCCACCACGCAGCCTGGCAGTGGCATGTTGATTGATGATCTTAAAATCCAAACGCATCTTATTTGTTAAGCTATAGTTCACCATTACACTTATTCAGAGAGCAGAAGAAAAATGTTGAATGTTGCATAATTCATGTCCTGCAAGTTTTTGTAACACAGTGATTCATGTTGTTTGATAAATGATTGTTATCATTTGGTATACTGTTCGTAAGTTATATATAGTGCTACACATATTGGACGATGCGCAAGGAAAATACATATAGATTTATTGTAAGCTAAAGTTTATGTGTGTATACAGACACCAACTCCTGTTTTCAGTAGGTGTCTGTTGAAGCAGAATATCTGAGAGCTGCAGCTGCTCTGGAGCTCACCAAATTGGGGGAGAGGAGGGACTGGAAGTGGAAGAGCAGCCCAGCGCTGGCGATCTGCTCCAGCCAACGGCGACTGGCTTCCTGGGCCTCCTGAAGGTCCTGGGGGTCTGAGCCGTCCTGGTCCGGCTCCTTGCCTACATTGTGGAACTGAGAGTGGACACACAAAGGCTAAGTAATGAGAAAGTGAGGTAAGGAATCAAACAAAACAAAAAAAGATATTTTAATGTTTTGCTATTATGTAGGATGATGCTGCTTACTGTTTTTCTTACCAACTCAATAGTTTCTATCTCAATTCCAAACCAGACTTGCAGTGTGTATAATTTACCTGGTTGAGGACAGCCAGTAGATGCTCTGAGAAGGCGCACACAGCTGCAACTAGAGACTGACAGAAGACCATATCTCGACGCAACTGGATCTCTGAGTCTAGAGGAGAAACAAAGAGGACGTACAAACAGTAAAAGAAAGTGAGAGGAATAGTCAGAAATAGATGACAGAAGTAGAAAACTTAGTGAGTAAAGTGAAAAGGTCAAAGGTTCACAGGAAAGGAGTGACAGACATGAGTGCCATGAGTTTGTTATGGTAATTAAACAGACTTTTTAGGACAATTTTCAAGCTTTCAATAAGGTGACAAAAAAAAGTCTTGACTGCTTTTTTTTTATTCTGCTGGGTGTTAAATATTGTATCTGAAAAAAATGGAGAGCAAATGACAGGTATGTCCAAGTGGAAAATAATTGGCTGCCATAATTTCCTGAGAAAGTTCAGCAATCCACCGAGTTAAAATGAGTTCATGAACCCCTCAGAAATGCGTGTCATACGGAAAAACTCTTTGACACGATTAACCAATCTCACCACAAAAAAATCCACCCTTTCCTACTTTTTCTTATTAATTCATAGTTCATAGTTCCACATAATTTCATCAGCATAGTTTCTCTCAAGGAGTTGGAGTTTAGCAGTCTCTCTCTTACATTAAGTCTTCTTTCTTCTCAACTGGTGCTACTTCTACTAATGATGAAATGATGTTTTAAAATTATTGCAGATGTTTTAATCTGTCATCAATCTCTCTTTAAGTTTTCACTGTCCTTTCCTGTTTATAAAACTCTCTGCTTGAATGTGGGTTTCTGATTTTAATTCCTTGCTTTTTCTTTTTTCTTTTTGTTTATGAGTTGCTTCTTTCTTCACTGAGCTCACAGTTTGTGTTTCATTTTTTGGGCTGATTTTTGTGCAAAAGGCATTAATGTTTCAAAGTTCTGTATTCTGTATTACTGCAGGAGGAGAGTAAGACAAACCTGTATACTGTAGTAAGACCAAGAGCAGCCGCGTCTTCACCTCTGTAAAAAACAAATAAAAGTAATCCAGTGAATCAGTGAACAAGCTTATATCAACTCTCAAAGAGCTCGTCTCCCCAACTGCAGTAGTATGACCTATACTATAAACTCAACCCCGTAAAGTCATAAATAGGACGATGCTGTATAATTCTTGTGCTCCATCCCAGCTCCACAGCTGTTTATCTTCACATGTAAGAAAAAAAAACAGCATCATAAAAACCAGCCACAGGCAACGATAATAACATAAATCCGTATTTGTTTATAGTCATATCAGAGCCGCGGGAAGCTTGGCAGGACGCTGCACTGCATGAAAAAGCCATCATAGGGAGAAGTAGAAAAAAAAGTGGTGTACACAGGCCAAGCTGCACATTAATATTAACTCTGCTTATTTGTACTCTCTCAGTTGTGACCGCCAGCTCACCTTTCCCAGGAGTGTCATGTGGCCGGGCTTCGGTCTGGGCTGTTTGTCTCTCTATGTGTTTGCCTGGGGTGTGTCTGCATGTACATATATGTCTGCATGTGTCTGTGTGTTCAATCTGCGTGCCAACAAACACAAAGCCACACACTCCCGTCGTGAATAAATGAGGCTGAACTCCCCATCTAGACAATAAATAAATAAATAAATAAATAAATCAAGGGAATCTCACACAGTGCAGATTCTTTTCAGCTTCAATTGATGTATCCCAGGATGGTTTTAGGTTTTTAAGTTTAAAGAGAGCAGTGCAGTTTGTGGTCTGGGACTGCCTGTACCCACACAACTGTAACAGGGGCTATTATTGCATCTAATAAATACGACGAGGCGCACTGGAGAATTGGTCAATTTAATGTACATTACCTCCCAAGCCTGGCATGCTTTTTCATCATAAATACTGTATGTGACACAAGCCTTAGGCCCCAAACATTGTTGAAAACAGTAATATGTGTGTGTTTGTACACACTCACCTTCAACATATTTAGCGATGGTTTGTGTGAGGGTCTGAACGCTGCTGGGGAGGTTCCAGGGATCCTGTTTGACATGGAGACGCAACTTTTTGGTGCAGTTCACCTTCGGGTCCATCTCCTGCTGAAAGTCTGACAGAAACACACACACACACACAGAATCAGCATAGGCAGTGGAGGTATATGACTGTAAGTGTATCAACTTTAAGGTACATTTTGCGTAGGAAGAAAGTGACAAACTCCTCCACCTCTTGCATTATTAAACAGTGAGGAAAGAAGTTTGTTTAATAAACAGATCGTATCATTTCATTCCTCCTCTGATGCATTCTCCTTAATCATCTTCATCCATCTCCTCTCTAGCGCTCTTCCTCCCTCACTCTCTCGCCAACTCGGCTCACAGATGTTTATTGGCGTCATAAAATTTCCGTTACTTTGCTGAAGCAGTTAGAGCGCATCAAACTCTTACAAAAGTACAACACACTCAAATTATTTAGGAGATTGATTATTCAGTCAACAAAATGTTTCAGCAAAAAGGATAAGCAGGCAGATGCCAATAAATTCTCATACTCTGCATCTTTCTCTCCTTTGCTATTCTTTTTTTTCACTCTCTCTCAAACCATCTCTATCCATCTTTCACTTTCCAGCTGAAATGACAATAATTATACGTCAGACATACCCAGAACCAAGCAATATTCCTCCTGTTTTATGAGCGTATCCCACAGACCACCAGTTTTAGACCGCCTACAATCTTGTCTTCCTTGTCTTTGCAGCGAGTGTAAAAGTCTGTCAATCTGGCGTAAACTCTTTCACTAGATAGGAAGGCTTGTAATAAAGTTTACTTTGGAGAAGAAATAAGAGATCTGTGATAGAGGGACGCCTGTTTAACAGAGGCTTCAAGGGGGTTTGGAGTGTGTGTTTGTTTGTGTGTGTGTGTGTGTGTGTGTGTGTGTGTCTGAGGGTGGCGGAGAGAGCGAGAGATCAGATGCAGGAATGCTCCACTTGTTAGATAATCCTATTTGCTCTGTTATCAACCACACACATTACTCGAGTGGAGATGGATCAGCTCTGATCAAGGCTCTTCACGTTCCCTCCTGAGGGCGTTTATGCATACAAACACACACACACACACACACACACACACACACACACAAAACAAAAACACAAGCAGACCTATTTTCAGTTCAAGCATATCTGCACTCACTTGAAGACAGCCTGAGATGAGAGGGGCGTCTGTGTGCCAAATGGGTCGGGTGTTTGGAAGCTTCACATATCAAAACATACAGAATAACTGGCTAATCTGCTCTTCTGCTTTTAGTGCTCATCACACTCCATTAAAGTCACTTTCAAGGACACAAAATAAGCACATTTTTTCATCATATCAGAGCTTAAAGCCTTCCATAGCACAATGCAGACCACCAGGATACAAAATATACAGTTAACGTTCTTGCGAAGTGTGGGAACCGTGCTTGCACCACTTCCAAAGAGAAGAAAGAAAACAATTGTTGCTTTTGAGCGTAGCTTTCTTCTATCTAATCTTCAAAATTGGGTTGAGTCATCTGAACAGAGTTCCACAGATCATGAAAGGGCACCGCAAGCTAGTTTATATTTGCAGTGGAAAATGATAAGGATAAATTTAGCCCCTTCCAGCAACATTTCCTACACTTTCCTGTGAGAGATAAAATGTAACAATAGACAGTGTGGTTAAACACCAAGGCCAAGACGAGGTGAGGTGGCAAATAAACACACAGTAAAAACAAAATGATCAGATAGCATACAAGCACAGGAGAAGCCACAGGGGTCACATTTTCCATTGACTGGTAAGTAGCACTACAATAACCATAAAGTGGAGATGAGTATGCAACTAAGTGGTGCTGTTTCAACACTATGAAGTGCTTCAGAGCGAAGGGCAGTGGGATAGCTGAAGGGGGAAAAGACAGGAGGGAGGAACGAAGAGAGGAGTTTTAAGAGCTGGAATCCACCTACAGTACTACAGTCACATCTGGGCACACACAGCAGGAAGTTGTAGCCCCTATGCAACATTTTCAGCGTGTGCTCTGTTTTCTCTCAGTGTTGGTGCTGGTTGGGCTCGGGAGTTTCTCCAATGTTATCTTTCTTCTCTCAGGCCCGCTGAGCAGCCGCACAAGGCCCAGGAAGCAGAGCTACACCATCAAAAACATTCCTCACAGGAAACACATGTACTGCTGCAGTAAAAAGGGGGATATTTTTGTGAGGAAAATAAGGCAGAAAGACTAACTTTTACAATTCTGGCTCAAGTGGTTTGACTAGTAGATGCACTGTGTAACGAGACGTGGTAAAGGATGCTGAGAGATGAGTGTTGCAGAGCCAGGAGCACATCGCAGTCCTGGTGTTTTACCTTGTAATCCTCTTCCAGGTGTGAAGCACTTGGTCTGCTCGAACGCCCGAGCCACCACTGCTCCTCTCAGCATGCTTGTGATTGAGTCCACCTGAAGAAAGCACAAGGGTCAAGTTGGTGCACTTACATGATACAGTTTCCCACTAAAGTATGTGGAGGGAAGCAAAAAACAAACGCTGCCCACACATAACCAACACCTGCTTCTCTTGCTCTCTGTTACACACACTCTCACACACACAATCCCACAGAGCCCCAATGAATACAATTTGCTATGCAGTATGTAAACAAAGCTGGGGAAACGGCTCTACAATAAAACAAATGACAGGAAGCAGCCAAAAAGTGCAGAGACAGCAAAGCATAGCCTTTTCTGCCTTTCCACTGGCGATGGAGACATCCTCATGAAGCTTCTCGTGAACGGTTTCTGCTAAAGAGCGTATATGTGTAATCAGATATGGTCAACCTTTGCTTCAAAAGGTCTCAGAAAGGGGTCAGCTTAAGGCTGTCACGATTTTCCCTTTCTGAGTAAGGGTTAAAAAAATACACAATTCCTGTTCTCCAGACACAAAAGTCTCAATAAATATTTTACATTTAAAGACATTGAGCTGCGCATGAAATATGATAATTGTTTTGTTTTTTTAAATCATAGTTGAATAATGAAGAGAACAGCTCTTAAAAATCTGAGATAGTGAGAAAGTTAGTTTCTTAGGCTTTCCACTGATAAGTCACATCAATCACAACTGTCCAGATGTTTAGCTGACTCACCTGGCTAAACAGATGTTCCAGAAAGCTGTGAAGTTTCTTCTGCTTATCATGGGAAAGCCACACACTGGAGGGCATCTCATCTCCTGCAGGGGTGAGGTCACAACTTGTCAGCATTAGTCCACCAAAACACTGTATTAAACACGTGCAAGTTTACTGAGTGTTGTCTTACTGCAGAAAACACATATATGACTCCAAACGTACACATTTCTTTCAAATGTACATGTTCTTCATGTTCATAAATTTAAAGAGGCAATATCTGACATCACACAAAGATGAAATGCGTGTGTATGCCAGAGACATCCTAAGAGACAGAGGGAAAGGATATTTGACAGGATACACAGCTGTGTAAGATGTTAATGACAAATCCAGCTGAGATGTGTGGCCAACGCCTGTCATATCCACTTAGATTCAACGTCAGGCTTTTTTGTTCTCGCCTTCTAGAAGGTATAATCATGCAGTTAGATTGTAATCATGACCCATCACTTATGGGACTATTTTGTGGGTGATTGGGGGTTTTGGATATGGACATTTAGATGGGAACTTTGATTTCCTTCTTACTGTCACATGGTCACAGTGTACTGAGTAAACTAAGTTATATTATTTCTACCTGCCAAATACGTTTACTAATGTGTGACGTGTGGTGGAGGGTAATGCTCGTGTCATTTGTGTCGCATTTGTGTACCTGAGTCCATCTCGTCACTGTGAACATAGGAGCTACAGTGGCTGCTGCAGATACTGGTGAAGGAGGCGATGGAGTTCCTGTTGCTGTTACAGTCACTGAGAAGAAACAGGGAGATAAACGTTATTAGCTTACTGTATATGTACTCATTCAACTAATATGTCATTCTGGCCGTCAGTTTCCACATTATAGTATGGCATTCGATGATATAATTCTGTATTATATCGTATGTTGTATTGTATGTAAATATTGTATGGAAAAGGTGCTATATAAATAAAGTGTACTTTTATTACTACGCTATGCTATTGACTTTTGCTGGATCATAGATTTTTCTTTCATTTAACCTCTCTCACTGTTCTTTTTCTAAAATGTTCTTAGCCCTTCGTTTCTACCTGTATGAGTCTCTGTTGCTGATCGTGTCGTGTCCGGAGTCCTCCTGCTCGTCCCCTGCCACGTTAAAACACACTTTCTTCCCGTTCCGCTCCCCCTTCTCCCCCTCACTCTCTGCCGATATGTAGCTCTCTGGGGTCCTCACCTCTGACGCTGGAGGGTGGGTGATGGAGGATAAAAGGCTGATGGAGAGAAAAACAGTAGAAAGAAAGAGAGGAAGGACAGCTATGACATTCATCCAAAACCAACATTTGAGACAGCAGGATAAAAACAACGTCTTTGATCAGACTAATGCTACACAGGAAGCTCTTACACGTGTCCAAGCACTGTAACATATTGAACTCTACATACAGTATGTGCATACTGTACATGTGCATGGGCTCCAACAGCTGACTGAGTGGGCTAAACAAAACCCCAACCTGTTTGTGCTTGGCTTCCGCACAACAGCTTCAGATGGTCCGGGTATCCGCATCATATTAATAGGTTCAAACATGTAGCAGGGTACAGCTGTGTCAACAGCTCCACTCCAAAGATCAGCTCTCACTGTTACCGCTGGCCTGTATTGTATCAGACGGCTATCAGACGAGCAGGAAGAGGCCGGCCGGGATATTTTCACAGTTGCAGCAACACATGGTGGCATTTAAAGCCAATATTCCAATAAATGCTAGGCTTGGACTTGTTTTTGATCTCTCCCCAGGCACACACTCTGACACGCGATGTCTGTTTACATTTCAGCCTTATTTTTAATTTGTGTCCGCTTACATTTTCCATTGTGTCATAACATCGGCCTGAAGGACATTTCAAAGTGGAGGCAGAGGGGAGGGGCTGCTTGAGGCCACTCAGAGCTACGTGAAATAAACAATCTGTCTCCCTCGTGCTACCCAAATGCATTTCAGATTTTTATGCCTCTTTATGATTTTAAACACCTCTCCCCCCACCCCCTTTCCTCCCTCTCTATTGACCCCCTTTCTTCCCATTCACAGGCTGACTAGGCCACAGAGATGCCCTGATTACGGTCCACTCCAGGAGCCACCACAATGCCCCTCCATAGCAGAGTGGCATTCCATCGCCATGGAGAAGCTCTCCAGGCTCTGTGATTGGCCACTGGTTAATAAAGAAGGGAGAGCAGTTTGGGGCCTTTGGGGCACAAACTATCGGAGGGAGCAAGGGAGAATAACAATGACTGGATCAGAGAAGGGGCTTCAACAGAGAGAGAGAGAGAGGGGAAAAAACAGAACACAAGAGAACGAGAGCAGGCCAAAAGTACACCACTGCGTATCGCAAGCAATCAGAAAGATCTCTTAATCTCTCTAAGGAAGCTCTTTAACCCACTTCGACACATTAAACCATTAGACATCAATCGCCTTCATTGCATCTATACGAGCATTTACATTACAAAGCTCCACATCAGGACATGTGCATGCTTTAATCCATACTGAGGTAAATAAGTCAGAGGACCCCATAGCTCTGAAACCGCTGCCAGTCAGGATGCTATTAGTGATATGCACAGAATAAAGGAAATATGTGAAAATAGAGGAGGAAAGTGGCTATATGATCCAGGAAGGGAGGAGGTCCTGATATAAAGCACGCCACGGTGCACGTCCACACACAGCTGTGACCGCCTGTCTGTGGCCCAGAGACAAAGGTTCACAGGTCCCTGCCTTAAAATGGACTCTGCCAACAAATCATGTGACATCACTCTGTGTCCAGTTGTTTTCTTTTCCTAATTACTTCAAGATATTTCTAATCTCCGATGAATGGACCGTAGACTTCCTCTCTTGACTTTGGTTTGGGAACACTGGGGAGGGGATGTTGGGTTTGACATAACGCACAAAAGAGCCCTCATAAATATGTCCACTACAGTTCATTATTACATCATTATGAAGTGGTGCTGTCAAAGTTAGTCACACCCAGTATCGAAAGAGAAAGAGACACAGAGAGAGTGAAATGAGACAGGACAAAGAGACACTGAGACAAAACCAGGAGAGCTGAGAGAGAAAGGGGAGGGTGTGTGTGAACAAAACAAGTAGTACTGACCCTAGGCCAGTCAACAAACAGGTTAATATGCAAACTAATCTAATGAAGAGCTCAGGAGGGTTGAACACACCCACGGAGGTCAGACCAATGCACCCAGACTGCAACTACGAGCAACACTCATATTAGTTCCACTGCTGTGAAACCCTCCTGCCCACCCACACGGCTCACTCTTAACAAGCCCCTGAAGTGTGCATGTGTGTGTATGTCTGCATGTTTAAACAGATAGCGGATGGTAAAGGTCATTATCCCCTCACTAGCCGCGTCTCGGACCATTTGAATGCGCGTGGCTTCGACTACACTAATTGGCGCTGACAGGAGCATGACAAAATTTGTCCAGACTCAGTCATTAAGAGCCCTGCTGTGGACTCCACTCATTATTACCGCGGTTAGGTGACAGCTCCGCTCCATCTAGCGTCTTTTAATGTCATTCTCCGAATGCCTGCCTCCTCAGCTGAGGAGACTTCTAATGACTAAATCAAATGACCATCTAAAGATTCATAACACACACATCAATGTCACCTGCCCACCAATAATTACCAACTACTGCAGGAGAAATCTGGAAGAGTAAAGTTTCTTATTTAGAAAGCTTTAGAGGCTTTACACACATTGGTGACATATATGTAAGTGAGTGTATGTGTGCATGCATATATCAGTGGTCCATTGTTGGTGAATGGCATTTCCAGAGGGCTCCTGGCCTAATGACACGCCCTCTACATCATTGAGATTGTATTTCCTATTTGGGGGGGTAGGGTAGGTAGAACTGGAGCAGTGTTTCCCATTTCCTTTCCGTGGCCTCGTGTGCCTCCAAACAATGAACCCGGCAAGAGCGGCCGGCCAGGAAACACTGATCTAACACACGCAAACAATATCGGGTTTAAAATCCTGAGCATAAATGACGCATGAGCATACCTTTGTGCACAAATTGTGCAGACATATGGTAGAGAAAAACCACCAAACTGACTTAATGGTTCTGTTTCTCCTCTTCCTTCTGTTTCTCTCACGCACGCACGCATGCACACACACACACACACACACGCACGTACTTGGGTAATGACCACAATGTATGCCCGCCCAGCGCCAGATGCAGCACACTGACCTAGCAGGCTGCTGCAGTTACAGCCTGTTATACGAGAAAATCAAGTCAAATAGAGCCTGCGGGAGGGTATCTCTCTCCGTCATAAACAAAGCGATTGAAGTGTCTCAAAAAATATCAATTTCACCTTTTGTTTTGCAATTTGTGGGGAATATGTTGGAATAGATTAATCTCAAACTCAAGCCTATTCAATGAGGCATAACACTGACACTCACATAGGAATGGTTTGCAGGTGGTTGTGCATTTAAGAAACGAGAAAACATGTGTTAGTTGTGTGTGCGTTTATGATTGCAAATGACTTGAATCTCCACAATCATGTGACCGTAGAGGTACAGATGTTGTCTATACTGTAAGTGTGTACATGTAGCCACTCACTCATGAATATGGGCACCATGCGTCTCCATCTCCTTGACGACCGTGGTGAGTTTGTAGAGGAGTTTCTGGTAAGCGTCCAAGGTGAGCAGGTCTTCCTCTCTGAGCAAGAAGCGAAGGCCGTGACCCTCTGTCCTGCCCAGGCTATGACCCGATGGTGCAGCCATAGTGGTGATAGTGTGCTGGACATTAACCATGGGGTTTAGCTTACCTGAAGCATGTTGGAGAAAAAAGAGCACCAATAAAAAAAAAAGTCACAGCAGATTCAGATGAATATGCAGGTGTTTTTCACACTCCCTGTCCTTACTCACCCTGCTCAGCACTGCCGCGTCCTCCCTTCTCCAGCGTGTTCTTCCTGTTGTCCAGCTGCACACCAAAGGCACTACCCAGAGAGGTGGTGGTCTTTGGGTAGGACACCTCCATCACATTGATATGACAGTTTGTGGGGCAGAAATCGCTGCTGTGGAGGGGGGACACCTTGGCCTTAGCCTGCTTAAAGGTGGGCCACGCTCTGTTCTTCAGCACCCGAGCAAACTGTTATACAGCAGAAAAAGAGATACAATGGTTTAGAGATCAAACATGTTTTCTTTGATGTGATGGTTAAAGTGAAAAGATATTTTGTGAGAAATATGAGTATAGATCTTCCACTATAACGGCACTTACTGCAGGGAATGCCATCCTCTGATACTATAGGTTTATAATCAATAGTAATCAAAGAAGGAGAATAGGGATTGAAATTACCATTTTTGAACAGGCAGGCACTAAAGTCTGAATCTTAGCATTATATAACTGACGTGTACCTGACAGGCACACGAATAAAAGGCTCCATGTGAAACACACTAAAGAATACCTGTCAACTAGGTGTACTGTTTTGTTTTACATATATGACAGCTGGTGCTAGAAGAAAAGTATGAACTCCCATTTCTGCACATTTTCTACACCCCTCCACTTTTATGTGGCCGCTTAAACATTTAACCCAAATCAGAGATCCAAGACAGACACATAGCATCATCATTGCTCACACATGTGAAGAACTCCATTCCCCAGCATGACATTTATCGTTTGAATTGAATTAAACTGGTGTATAGCAGCTCATATCATCATGTTGTAAGATTATATGATGAAATCATGTTTTTGCCATTTGTGATTTGATTTATAACTTCAACAAAGCTCCAGAATGTGAGTTCATGTTTTGAATCTGTTGTAGAGGAACTGAAACACTAAACACACTTTCCACTGAAAATGATGTTACTTCAAATGAAATAGAGATTCTTTCAGATAAGTTAACAGCACATGAATCCTATATACACTGTTGAACGAGTGCAAATATCCTCCTTGGTGGCTTAATGCTATAGAAACTCTATAGGACCCCTAACTCCACCCAACCCTGCTGTGCAAGGAACTTCCTTAACGTGCTACGAGATAGCATCTCCGTGTAAAACACAATACACACAGAGCCTGAAGGACAGCTCGGATCCAATAGAGCTGATTCAGAATATCACAAACACATTTTTTTATTTGCAACATTTGGTTGCACTTTCCTTGAACCCTCCATCGCAGGGCCTGCATTCTGTCTTGGACGTTACACAGTCGTCATGCTATAAGCTATCGGATCAGTTTTTAGCAACATGTGCTGTCAAGCAACATAAGCATACCATAATGTAGATGTCAACTAAGGAACTTAAACCAAACATGTCTTCCTGGTTATCTCAGATAGCTGGAGTATGAAGCTGCTGCTCCAAGCGAGATGATAGGCTCCAGATGGACCGCGAGCTGACCTTCTCTTGAGACCGAAGAGTCTCACCACATCTCTCATCTGTCTCTAGAGGTTTGAGGACTCTTATTTCCAGGCCTCAGGTTAACGTCTCTCCTTATATCCCTCTCTGTTGTGTCTTTCTGTATCTTTAGGTCAGTTCCTCCTTCTTTCTTCCATCCTCTCTCTCTCATCTCTTGCTCCTTCTCTCGTTCTTCCTCTTTTGCTCCCCCTCCTTTCTCTCAAGGGGTCTGAGAAGGAATGCTCCAGTGCAGGGGGGATCTTACACAACAAAAGTCCTGGCTGTGGCGGTGCAAGGCTATTTATAAGTGACGGGTAATTAATCCAAGGCCCACTCTAATGTTGAGTCAGATCTTTTCCCTTTTCCCCTCTCACACACACTTGCACGCATTAGGATGTTTGGCCTATAGACACATGCTTACAGATGTGAATGAAAAGTGATGAAAACACTTTGGCTCTGTCGACAACCAGCTGTAACCTAATTACAAACAAAGTGCCAGGCAATAGATATTGCACACATATTCGCAAAGTCATGACAAGTTTGAAAGTCAATGACAGACATTTTGGCTAAATGTTTCTTCGTCACTCTCAGGTTAATGAGAACTGATTACATTTTAGTACAGCAGCCTTCGCACACTGACATGTTGAGGAAACAAGCATCCATCATTTTCCTCACTTGCTTAGGAGGTTCTTTTCAATCACAGCCGCTGTGCAATGGAGGTTGCTATAAATGTTGTATCACAGTGCATCTATATTGACTTGGTTCAGCAGGATTTCCAGTCTTTCTTTTAGGACCCACAGTGTGGAACCACGGCAAAAACTATATAAAAGTGGTATTTCTACACCAGCTGCATCCTGTTTCTATTTTAGCCAGTCTACAGAGAATTGCAGAAGATCGTTTTCATGGTTCAAAGCTGTGTAAAAATATACATATGCACTTCATGGTGGAGAGAAATGCCATTCAGAGCAGAGAGACTGATGAAGTGCCTCTTCGTTTGTCATCGGAGCAGCACAGGACAGTTACCTTTCTGTAGTTGGTGATACGCCGGTTGATGTGCTCCACCCTCTCACCACACATGGCACTGAAGCGTACCTGCAGCTCCTCTGGGATCACATCACAGCTGAAACTCAGCCTGCCACACATCTGCACCAGCGTGTCATCATTACGCGCCAGCGCCTCCAGGATCTGGTCAGAGAAAGGGCAAACAAAGGCAGGAATGATTAACTGATACGCAAATGCCTCCAAAATCCCTTTCAGAACAACTAATGGGATGTAAATGAATGACCAAGCTCTTTTTCAATGGAAAACAAAATACGATTTGGCTCGAGGGCTGATTCCTCTGCAGCATTTCATGAGCAGTTTCACTCGGAGATCTAAAATGTCCATGTGCTATTCATAAATCCCTGGAGATAAACCCTCATTGTGATACATATGCTGTACGTATGTAGACTCTGACTTTGCAGATCAGAGATTAGATATGAGAGAGGAAGAGAGACACAAATCTCTGGGCCGTCTTAACGAGATGCCCAGTGGAGGAGAGAGAAAAGCAGGGAAGGAAATGTAGTAGCAGAAAACGACTGAAGCACAAGAAAACCCATGCGCCCCAACAGCGTTAGCGATGTTAAAATTCAACATCACACAGATCTGGACTGCTGGGGCAGATGTTTATAATAATACTAAAATTACTTTCACTTTGGAGGAATGGGAAACTACTTACAGTTGGAGGGGAAATGGCACGTTTTATTTTTGTGCATGTCACTGGCTTTCATTTAAGATGGTGCTTTAAAAAGGCTTTTGAACACAGGGGCTGTAAATCTAGATCAGTTTAAAACATGAACCCCACTTGTGATCTCTGCTAATTTACCATGAACAAGAGGGATGTTCATCATGGAATTTGCCACAAAGACACTGCAAACTACTTTTTATTTTCCATACCAGCATGTGTGCATCTACGTCCGAGTGGATCTTCTTTCCTCTGTGCATCTTAAATCAATAATGATCATTCTGTGAACATCACCGCTGGGATGTAAAAAGCATGCACTTAACACAGCTGGGAACTAACATGACTAAAATAAAGCTGTCAGTTTTAACTAGCATCAAGACCCTCCATTTACACAGCAGGAGAGCAGTTGGCTGGATCTGGCTGCACTGAGGTATTCAAACGCAAAAGATTACATTGTAGAATCGGTACGTCATTTCAAACCTGAGGAAAAATGCCACGACAAATTTATTTTGAATTATCAGCCAGAGTCTGATCGACTTCACTTCAATCCAAACAGAAAAAGGAAAAATAAGAACTTGTATCATCATTTTCAAGTTCATCTACTGCTACTCTTTAGCCAGGCGAGAGAGAAGCACTGTCATGGTTTGCTTACGTGTTTATTGGGTTGGAGGTGATGAACACCAGCAGCATTATTCATCACCTGAAAGGTAATAAAACTTTCCCTCTGTCTCCTTCTCTCTCTCTCTCTCTGTCATCCACAACCACTAAGGATTAAAAATAGTTAGCATAATGTCAGAGCCTAAACAACAACAACAGCATCTATGTTTAAATAAATAAATTCTGACGAAAAGTAATTGTCATTAGTTGAACAGGACACTCTAGGGCTGGACAGGGCCGGGGCAAAAAAAATGAGCTGTGGGCGTCCAGTGACCCCCCTGTTCCTCCCACTTTCTGTGAATTGCACACTATTATATTTTGCACAAGTGATTCATGTAATGGATGTGATGTAACATAACACAAATATGCTCCATTTAAGCGTCAATAAAGACATAATTTTATTGATGTATCAACCTTAGATAAAAGAGCACATATTTTGTGCTTTAATTGTGAATATTACCAAACAATTAAATTAATCAAATTACCACAAAGTGAACCAAGGCCTAGTTGGTAATCTAGCTTTGTGACTAGACCAAATAAATAATATTCATTGAATTAGCAACATCACTATTTAAAAGTGATGACATAAAAATGTATCCAGCATGGGAAAGAAACTGTACTCACATGTAGTGTTATCAAAATCATAATGATAATAATAATAATATTATTTATAGATCATATCAAGAATAACCTTTGGACTAACTGAACGGACAGAATACCTTAGCAGTGAGGCTGAAGAATCCTTTGGGTTCAACCATCTTTTCCAGCACGTGACACTTGATGCCAGCTGTGCTGTCATACTCGTACATCACTCCATACTCCAGGTGAACGTTGTCGACCGTCAGACTGACATGGTCCTTCTTCCCGTCGATGATAGCTATAGTGTTGAATTTGTCCATCACCTCTGAGATTGTAGAAACATGGAAGAACAAAGAGAAACAGCGGTGAAACAGATTAGTAACTTGCACGCAAATATGGCAGCACACATGCACAAATCACAAAATGATGTACCGATCATGTTCTGTGATAAACACAGAATCACCACAGAAAGTGTTTTCATCATCACACACTCTGCGCTGTAGGAGGCCTCAGACCACCAAATCTGCAGCTCATTTCAGAGGAAGACCCTCTGCACATGGCTTCCCTCCACCACCCTCCGAAAATGATAGCAATTCCAAGAGCATTAAGTTAACCGGCCCTATGTTAATCCAGTGATTTAATATGGCAATAAATCCTGCTCCGGAGCTGTTTGCTGTGAAGGGAATAGCTTTCCTGTTTTACTTTCTCATTGGGATCCATAAATCAGAGCGGAGAATTAACACTTGATGAGCCAGAGGAGGGCGACTGTTCTCAGACTAACACACTCCAGATGAGCCCTGTTTGGAGCTCCGTCTGACTTGTTAACTGGAGCGGTGGGCTTGTGTTCCTGCGAACAAGCCTGCGTTACATCCACATACACCTTGAGTGGAATTTCTTTTCCCAGATGACTTATTCTCATGTAGTGACTTGTGAATGTGTGCATCGTGTGTGTGTGTGTGTGTGTGTGTGTGTGTGTGTGTGTGTGTGTGTGTGTGGTCACCTTCTACTTTGCACTCGAAGCCATCTCCATTCTCCTCAGAGGTTGGTTTCTGATTGGTTTTCTGGTTGTCCTCCTTGGCACTCTCACTGTTGTTGTACACCCACTTAATAGTATCTTGCTGCACAGGATTACAAAAAAGGAATTCATTTAGAAGTTTAATAAAAGTCTTTTTGCATCATAAAAAATATGAGCATGAGAAAATATGAACTGAAAACAGGATGCTTTGTCTCTAGATTTGATTCTTTACTTTACTTTGAACAGTAGAACATCTGTTTGTTTTCGCTGAGAATTTCAATGACATGGACCATTACAGTCACACATGCTGTCAACACAAATCCATCTATTGTAGCATCACGCTTATCCCTCCACTCTCACTCGTGGTTAACAGGTGGCATTTCTATTGCTGGAAAAATGCGAGATGACAAAAAATAAAACTGAGTATGCAGAACTCTGGTGTGTGTGTGTGTGTGTGTTTACACAAGCTGAGGTTTGGGTTTGATGCAGCATGTTTAGCTGATTCTGCCCAGATATGGTGTGCAGTGTCACAGTTGGGTTGGCAGAACAGAACAGTGAAAAGCCTTCACAAACATATGGGAACATGGTGCTTGGTGAGACCGCAAAAGCAAACCCATGCCAATCTCATCAGCCCACTCTGGCGTGCCACACAGCCCTGCGTGTGTGTGTGTGTGTGTGTGTGTGTGTGTCTGTGTATCTGTCTGAGTCTGTTCTCTGCTCTCCACACCCAAGCCCACAGTCGGTTTTCTGCCAAGGCTACATGCTGTGCCTGCCTACTTGTCTGTGGTCTTCTAGTGAGCAACCACACACACACACACACACACACACACGCAGAAAGAGACAGGGAAAGAGAGGGCGGTTCCTCTGTGTCCATACTTGATGTAAACCAGATCTCCAGTAGTGCTGGAACCCTGAAGTGCTTCATTAAGCCTGAAGTCCCGACAGGGCTCAATTAAAGTGACACACTACACTAACTCACACCATACACACACCCTTTCTATTTTCACACAATTTTCCCTCCTTCTACAGGTGGACTGAGCTTGCTCTCTCTCCCTCATACACTTCTGCTGTCAACCACTCTCCCAGGAGAAAAAAAAAAAAATGGCTGGCTTATCCTCCACATTTTCCTCCATCTTTCTCCTCCCTCCCTCCAGGGATCTCACCCACCATGAGCCCCAGCCACCCCCAGACCCTTTCCCACCTCTCTCTGTAGCCTGCCAGTCTCCCAGAGCAGGCCCACCGCTGTGAGCCAGGGGTCAGCGCTGGAGGAGCCAAAACTACTATTATTTCTGCGTAATGACCCAAGAGAAGGAGAGAGGGAGTCAGAGAGAGATGAAGGTAAACGGGAGCTAGGAGGTCTGTCTGCTGTGTTTTTTCTCACGGTCAACTAGTCATTGTTTCCCCTCTTTTCTGCTCTTTTCGTTGCTTTTGCTCTTTTCTGATGTCCCACACTTCTAGTTTCATTGCATAACTATCAGATCATTCACCATACAATGCAAATTATCCAAAATCTCTATCAGTGAGTCATGGGAAGTGAAAGTGTGACCTCCAAATCAAACATAGTTGCAGAAAAATAATTCCTCTTTTCTTAGGGGACTATGTCTTCATTGTGCTCACACAGACACAGTATATTTTGAATTTTCATTGTAATTCTGCAGTCCTCCTGTCTCACCTGTGTGGGTCGTCGGTACTTCCTGCACGCGGTGACATGAGCGATGACGCTGGCGTGGCTCTCCTTGCTTACATTGATGCCGTTCACCTTGATGATGCACTGGCCCGGGTGGAGACCAGCGATGGCTGCCACCGTGCCTGGCGTGAGACATAGACAAGTAAAAAGAGAGGAGGTGGCGTCAGGGGCAATAACTACTGCGCATTTACATGCAGGTGAAAGCTGAATTGAGACGAAACAAACACCGGCGCATCCCAAAAAATAAATGTCACATCTTCCACATCCTGTACACAAAATTGGGTTGAACAACATTCCTTTTGCATCTATGTATTTGCAACTTTGTTTCCTGTTTTGGCAGCTCAGGAGGAGTATGAGAGAGAGCGTGGAGAGGAGGGAAGTTGTTTATCTGGGGTAGACGAGGGCCTCTCTAAGGGATGTGATTCAGACCATAAGAGAACTTCAAGGTTTACAGCTATCAGAGGGAAGTGCATGGCAGACTAAATATTCCTCCCATTTGTTTTCATAGCTCCTTAAACACACACCATGCATACCTCACATTGCAACATACAGGATCTGTATTCCTCATGCCAAGTATTGTATGAAATTGTTCCGCTCTAGTTTCTCTACTGCTTTAACTGTCTTAGTAAGAAAGTATATCGACAGACAGGTCCACTGTACTTTCAGACTTTTTTTTAATATTAAAACAGAAAAACAGGCTACACCACAACAATAGAGCCAATATGATAAGGATTGTTCAGATTGCAAGGATGTGAACAAATGTGGCACAAGACACGGTACTCTAACATTCAAATTATTGGGGTTGCCTCTCTTCATGTGTGTGTATGTGTATCTATTTTTGCTCTCCTATCACAGACTGATATAACGCAATAGTCAATAGCTGTTTACACCCCATCTCAGGTGGGTTTCTCTTAGAATAATCCTCCCGTAAACAGGATGTGAAAATGTTTTATATTTATGACAGAAACAACATGTTTTTTGGTATAGTAACTACTGCTAAACAGGGGAGTCTACAGCCAAGCTAGTAGCTCTGTGAGGCTGTACTTGGGCACAGCAATGCTTTGAGCTAAATGCTAATGTGCTAACATGATCACAAGTTAACATCAGAATCAGAATCAGAAACTGTTTATTGCCAAGTAACATACATTACAAGGAATTTGCTGTGGTCTGAAGGTGCTATTGATTCGCTATTGATAACATCCTATAATGTATACATGTTCACCATCTTAGTGTACCGTTGGCATGGTACATTTGCAACTTAGCACTAATGTGGACATGGATGTCTTCATGATAATCCATCCAATATTTGTGGAGACATTTTACTACAAACCAAAGTTCACCAAAGTTCATATTTCAGTGGTCGACCGACCGACTGGCTAGCCGGAAGTGCAGTATAAAAGCATCACAGGAATGACAGCTTATTACCAACAATAGTGCCGATATAAAACAATGAGAATACAGTGAATGCCTAAAATGAGTTTAATGATGAGCCTATCTGTTTGACTGCTCCTTCTCCTTGTCTCACCTCCTCCTGTTTCTCAGTTTCTCTGCCTCTAATTGGTATTACCTGCTCCTGTTGACCTCAGACACTAGGGGACTGCAGCTGTTATGACAATCCAAGGGATTAGTCACCTCCTACATCATCAGCTTTGTCTCGGGGGATCAGAGCATCTACTTAAACACACAGCAGGTTCCCAGGCAACCACATCATCAGGCCAACACATGCGCACACACACACAAGCACAGTCACACACATGCAAGCGCACACCCAGCACATTTCTACCCTGCTATCCCACTTAGATTGTTTAAGAAAAAAAAACAAGATTCAATTCCCCTGAGAACAGCCAGACAAGGCCACGGATTGTTTTTGGATTGGACCCTATCTTGCGCCAGCCCTGATAGCGGTGCTACTAAACATGCCGGAGAAAAGGAGGGACTTGCTGAAAAAAAGCTTGCTTCTCCATCACACAGAGAAAAGAAAAATGAAAATAGGTACATGTGAATTATTGTGATGTGGAAAGTGACTGATAACCAGCTAATTTCTGACTTTTAGCAGCACCATTAAGCAACCAGCTGAGCCACATGGAGAGAATGAGCCGGGAAAATTGGCCTCTTGTGGGCAAGTCACGCACACCCCAAATATTGGTGTGGCAGCTGTTTGCCAGATGTGCCACAATAACAGAAAGGTGATGGGAGGGCTTTTTCTGATGGAGCCCAAGCGGTAGAGGCGGCGATCTCCTACCTCTCCCAACAGCGTGGACCACAGAAGGGCCGAAGCCACGAATCTGGAAACCCAACCCATCAGCTGAGTCTGGGATCTTTACCGTCCTGGGGACAAGAGGAGGGAAAATAGGCAAGCTGATACAAGATGACTACGACAATATCTCACACGTGTAATGCATGTGCATATGCAGATCTGACTTACTCTCTTGGCTTGGTGCTAACCAGCACCCTGAGGGGTCCCTTGCTGTTGAAACACTGCCTGAGGAGAACTTCCACTTCAGGGAAAGGCCTGAGGAACACCAGGTCTCCATTTATGGCAAACAACTTCTTCCCCACCTCCAGGCCAGCCATCTTACAACAGAATAGAGAGGGAACAGAGGAGAAAAGAAGAGAGTAGATGATAGAAAAGTATTGAGTCAAGCAACAGGTTTTAATGTCATATAGAATCACAGTGAAGTGATTTTTAGCTTCAGCTTTTTTGGTATAAAAAACACAAATATTCCCAAAGGATTTCTATATATCACAATGAAAAACGTACACACTCCCAGTCGTAGGAGACAATATGGGATAACTTTTATCTCCGAGTGTACAGCTGGATCCTGTTGTGGATTTTATTGCCCCACTTTGAATATTTAAATGCAAACACCCACACACACAACGCCAGTCTCTATGCAATCCAGACCTTCCAGGCGCATTCAGTGCTACTTCAGGGCTGGAGGGAATTATGGGTCGTGCGCTCAGATTGATCACATTTGCCTTCAGACTCCTCTGTCTCATTTTCATCTAGCAGATCAAAGCTAAAGACCAAAGGAGACCTCAAAAATATGGCGCCCTTTAATGCGCTCTATTTCTGCACAAAAATGCTTCTAATGTTAGAATCAGTGTCCATCACCATGACGCGGGCTTAGTTTAGGAGCAAACAGTTAAGAGGTTTATATTTTTTATGACTGATGATTGAACCACATTTTAACAACAAAAGGCTTCTGCTGACTGGCGCTCATCTGCTATGAAGGCCTCACAGCTTTACAGAATAACTTCTGGAAAACAAAATCAAGTACTGCATAATGATGTTAAATGACAAAGGGGATACAGTCTGAACACCATAAAGCCAAAAACACCCAGAGTCCTGCATAGAAGAAGCTATCACATTAGTTATGTTGCACCATGTAATTTTATATAACCCTGCTCTGCTGAATGAGTAGTAATGCCAATAGGGATTTCCTCTTTGTATCCATTGTGTGGAAGATTGCTTCAAAACGCAACACAAAATCTACATGTGTGGTGCATACATGTGCTGCATGTGTGTGTGTGTTCATTCTCACCTCAGCTGGGGAGCCCTTCTCTACAGATTTGATGATGGGGACTCTGTTCCTCTCTTCCAGGGTAAAGCCGTAGCCTCCATCGCTGGGTCTTATCTGGAAAAAACAACACGTCTCCCATCAGCGAAATCCCAAGCCAGACATTTTCACAGAGCATAAACACACACACCAGAAGCAGATACTGGTGCAGACAGATAGCAGCCATGGTAGTATTTGCTCACTCCTCTGAAAAGAATGCTTACTGAGGTATAAAAAGGACTTTTGCAGTGTTGTGACTTTTCCTTCTCTCAGCTGTGTGCTTTGTAATGATTTACTGTGCCTCTGGACGTTTTTAGCAAAGTCATAGCGTATTAGACAGACTGAGAGCTCACCAATGAGTACTGTAAGAGAGCACTCACCAGGAGAGACTTGGAGATGACATTCTCAACTATTTTCAGGTCGTGCTTCATGGGTTTGTGTTTGGTGTTGGAACCCTCCATCTCCTCATCGGCAAAGAAACGAAACAACAAGGGCTCGTCCTTGAATTCACTCTTTTCCAACACTGAAAGAGGCGACAACAAAGTCATGGAGGATTAAATGTCAGGCAAACATCATATTTCTGATGTGAAAAGAAATTTAGATTCGTCTTTTGGACTTAAAGGTTCATACCAGTGTTTTTGAATGTTTTAGCTCCTTAACTACAGATAATGTATAAATCACATTTTTGCTGACAAGTGTACTAACAGTTTTGGATTCTTGGAGAAATATTTTCTTCTGTTCAGGTAGTCATTGGTTTCAATTTAAACAGTATAACAATTAATGAACAGGCTCTTAAATCTTGCTCTTTCTCATGTCTGCACTGCATAACCTCAAAACTATTAATCTACTTTGACAAAATATTATGAAGACTTGACAGTTTGTAGGGAAATTAATGGAAACCAAAGGATACTTGGAAATGTAGAAAATGCATTCGAATTTCTATAATACAGAAACATGGTTTGCAAATTGGTTAGTAATGTATAGTATATGTGATTTGTGGTAAATGGACTAAAACGTGCAAAATCACTGCCATGGTTCCTATAAAACAACTGTATGAAATTAAAGCATGATCTAGTTCAATGATCCAGACTGCCCATTGATGCATGCCCAAGAACTTGAACACATGCACACCATGTATCCCCAAATGCCCAAATACACACCATGAAAGAAAGGGAGACCCCATTTTTGTGGCAGTGTATCACTTCTGAATGAACCCAGTCTCCACGGCAACATAACGCCTTCATAAGACTTCAATTTTGAACTGAAAAATAGCCCTGAGGGGAAAAACAGAGTTTCCTTCTAACATTCCCTCACTTCATTCCCCTCAAGATCAGATATAGCGCCAATAGTTTTAATAGCTACATCGTCAGGCCAAATAACTTAGTGGCACGAAAGGTAAAATTACCCTGAAGGCTGTAGAAGCGAGAGGAAGTTTGATGGCTGGGACCATTATGTTCCATAGATGTGCTGGTAATTTGTAGTGCGAGGCTTGAACTGTGGGTAGTTTGGAGCGGTTACATCATGGAGGTACGAGGAGACACGCTGTGACTCATGCTGTAGTGTATATGATGTGGACTTTGGCACGAGGGAGGCGCAGAGTTAAAAACAAGTGTGACTCGCAAAAACAAACTGTAACCATGGCTACTGACCGTTTTGCACTTAAACTGACAAGCATCCGTGCGTTATCTGCCAAGTTCTCACAGCTAAAGCAAACCATGCATGCACCCTGCACTTGGTTACTTAAGTCATATGCACACAAGTATGCATGAAGTGAATGATAGTACGCACAAACACAGTCACCGCACAAACACATACAAATGAATTCACTGGATGGGAAAAAAGTTCTCTTCCTGTAGTGTGTCAAAGGGATTATAAGTAGAAATGGAAAGAGAACAAGAGTGGTTGTGTTCTAAAACAGGATACTAAATGCCAGGCGAACTCTGTGTGGTTTCTCCAAAGCAACTCTCATTTAGTCAATGATGGAGAGGATTCCATGGTTTGTGAACAGCAGGATCAGAACAGAAAAGTGCTGTACCGTGATGCATGAAGCCATTGTCGCACAGCTCCACCCCCAAGATCAGCGCTTCCTCCCTGGTTCGGCAGTCCCCCTGCACCAGAAGACACGAGAAAGAGAGCGAGAGGATGTAGTGGAGACAGATTTAAGCAAGTGAATAGAGCAAAAGAGCAAAAGGAGGATGAGAGGAGAAAATAAAGTAGAAAGAGAGACAGAACAAAGGACATTGTGCTGTTTTAGAAATGTCACACTCACACCCCCGCTTTGTTCCTACATCCAAAAGCCCAGAGGCCAGCAGAGCCATTCCACGCTCCATCTTAAACACCGCCAAAGTCATGTCTAGACAGCATAGTGTGACAGCTCTTGAAGTCCCCGCTGTAGGAGTGAGAGCTATTCCGCTGGCCTTGGTCAAACACATTGATATGGACTACCACACACACGCGCACACTTATATGCACACACAAGCATGTGATGTCTGCCATTGATTCTGTGGTGGTCGCCATATACATTTGATTTCTTTGTTGTCACCCTGAACAGGACTATCAATCTATCAACCTCAAAGCGTCCTGTCAAAGGCAATAAAGCTCAGCTGTCGAATCAATTCTGCTTTTCTTTCTTCGTTTCCTCTTTGGCTCCGCTGAGAGCCTCAAGTCTGATGGCAAGAAACGCTTTGTTGTCTCAGTTTCTTTCCTCTGTTGCACATTTGAAGCGACCCGCAAAACAGCATGTATAAGAATGGAATATACGTGTTTCAAGTTATGTAGAGTATTACTTCAGAAAAACATTTTCCCACATGTAAAACTTATCCAATTTTGTAACTTTTGGACAAAATGTAGTTAAACGATAACACTATATTATCATATCATTATCATACAATTCCAGTAGTTTTAGGGCTTACCTGTGCAATAAGCCAGTCTATCAGCTTGTTGGCCATCACCACCGATTTGTAGGTCCGCAAATGGTAGTCCTTATCCCTGGATGGGCATAAAAGCAGAGAACTTCATGAGAAGGATTAGGAAAACAAAAGACTACCTTTAAACTTGGCCTGTGCCATGTTCCTGTTCAACTCTGTGATTCACTTTCACTGTAATAAACCCAGATGGTGAACATACAAAGTAGTAATTACTTGGTCTATTTAAATACAAAGCCTAAAAGAGGACTAATAATTCGCACTGTCAGCAAGGCGTGGTCACTTTTCAAGCACTGGCAGTTGTGTCATAAATCTCAGTGAGTTTCTGACAGTTGGTGACAGCAAAACAGCATTCCTCCGAGCATGGCTGGTAACGGCCCCTGCAGTGTTTGGTCCTGGGGTGCCCCATGTCAGTCTGGTGTTGCTGCTCTCAGTGTTACCCACACCCATGAGAATGCTGTCTGAAATGGAGCTGTGAATTTCCCATGACCAGGGGGGCCTCCCCGGGGACACGCAGGGGCCGAGCTGCAAGCCGGGAAAGTCCAGAACCACCGTGACTTACACCACTCCACCATTTCCACCACATGCAAACACTCACTCAGACACACACGCCTGTCTTTCACACACACACACACACACACACACACACACACACACACACAGTTCAGACAAGTCAAACATGACATGTGGACCAAGTTAAAGTCCAATCTCAGCTGCCTGGACCTCTTCAGAATGAGAGGCCGAACGCTGCCCTGCTTCCTCCACAAAGGAACATTCTGTTTCGTGATTGTATTTGACAGCTTGTGTTGGTCTCTGATGAGGACGGTAGTGTTGGTATTAGCCGGTGAGGCACGTTGCACTGCCGTGCATAAACCACTTGGAACAGAAGAGTTTTTCCCCTGAATGGGATACGAGAGACAGGGAGTTTGGGGCTACAGCGGCTGGTGCACAGCGAGGCTGTCAGAGTGAAAAATGGGGGGTAAACAGCGGTCCAGTGGGCAGCCATATGTCCGGCATGAGGAAACAGCAGTTCGAGGAGTAACAGAGGGAAAGGTCAAAGAGGTGTTTTTTAACTTGCTATCCAAAGAGGAAAGTTTGCCTTGACATTTTGTTCGGGGTAAATGGATGATGAAGGCAAATGCTGCATTTTCAAATGATTCTCTGGAAGACATTATGCAGAGGATGCTGAAAGTTCAGGCTTTCATCAGCTGTTCCAGTCCTGACGAATTACTCAAGTACAGTGTACCATATCGCTAGTTATTTTGAAAATCCTACACATACATCCATAAATATTGAGTTTCTGGAGGACTCATCAGCATAATGAAGAAAACTTGTCAATATTTCTCAGACGCTGAACTCAAATGCCTGTTTTTCTAATCTGTGTGAAGATAATTTATGAGTGACCTTCGCTGTATTGTGTGGGCCTGTGCAGCCTCTCTGTGTACATATTGAAAAATCCTTCTCATTGCATTATTAAACGTTTAACTATGTGTACAAAGCATTATCCTTTAGTGGACATTTCAAACTGCGCAATCAGATCCCCTGGAGTGGCTGGATTCACAACTTTCTTGTGAGGAAGGCAGGGGCAGGAGGGGGGGCACAGAAGCTGTGCGGGGGTTGCATAGTATACGTTCCCCCCTTCGTTTCACAGCTCTCACTCTGCCAGGAAATTATACCTAATTAGGCAGGGGCTGGTTGCTCCAATTAAACTCTGGCATTCCCAGGCCCTGTGATGCATTGTACTGGGCTCTCAGTGAGAACACACTGCACAGATATGCTGGCTAACAACACACACACAACTCCAGTACACTGAAGAGTTTTTACGTCAAGAGGTTTGGCCTCAATACAAACGCAGATGGACTGAATGCTGACACACACACACACAAAATCACCCTTTAGGCTCTTTAGTAGTTGGATCAAACAGAAATATAGAGGGGCTTCTACGCTGGAATGCATGCAGAATCAGTGTGCCACCTCCAGCTATGGCACAGTTTTATTGGTGTGAAATTAAAGCTTTTCATCAGGCCATTTTAAATCCAGCATAAACAGGCAACCTTGCTGCGGTGCTATGGGGTAAAACACTTTAGCAGTCTGTACCTCAAACACTGTTCAAATTGAACGTTTAAAAAACACAACAACACTGAAAACCAAAGCATGCCAGCAAATTATACCTATAAAATGAGATTGCTCCACTTCTAACTCTGTTGGACAAAGAGATGTTTCCTCACATGTGCCAGAATTGCTCAAAAAACACCTGTTTCACATTTGGGGTTAAGTGACTATTTCATGCTGGATGTTTCTGCTTTGTTTACACTA